>NC_091878.1:0-1407930 GCF_019399895.1 Cardiocondyla obscurior
GTTTTACCCCGCCGTACACGTTTGAGGCAGTTTGCGTAATCCTCGCCGATTCACCGTTAATTGATTACTCGTCTTCTGCCCTTACAGGAGCACCCTACGTGTGCCCTAGACATTACACCTACTTATGCGGTAGTATCTTCTTGCATATCTTTCTACGTGCCCTGCGTCGTGATGCTGGGAATTTATTGCAGGTAAGCTAACTCCGCTTGCCGGCGTCCACCGTTAACTATCCGAAGGCGAATTTAACTTTTTACTTTCGCTCTTTTGCCACAATCATTTGCTGTAATCTTCGCAGTGACGCGGCGCGGTGTCGATTTTATAAAGCATGACTAGCTACGATAAAATGCGGTATGCGAATAAATCTGAAAGTAAAAACGACGCGCTCGGGGAGGAAAAAAAAAAAAAACATTATTGTTGAAAACTTGATAAAAAGTAAATTGCACGCGCGACACCCCGAAACACAAATTTGTTTAGAGAAACGACACATTGAATACTGATGAATTTCCAATATGCGTCCACCGTTTTTCACCGCTTTTTCTTCAACGTACAACCAATACATCTTCATTTCGCTATGACAGTAAAGTGCACTCTGTGACAATGATGAATCAAACGAGTTCCATTTCACAAATTAAAGAACGTCTTTTTCTTCAGGCTCTATTGCTACGCGCAGAAGCACGTCAAGAGCATCCGAGCGGTGACGAAGCTGCCGGATACCTCCATGGCCAAGAGTTTTCGCTCGAAGAGCAGTCGCTGCAAGCCACCGAAGCCGCAGACGAAGACGAAGCCAACCAGCCCTTACCACGTATCTGACCACAAAGCCGCGATCACTGTCGGCGTAATCATGGGCGTGTTCCTGGTATGCTGGGTACCCTTCTTCTGCGTCAACATCGTCGCAGCCTACTGCAAAACTTGCATATCTCACCGAGCGTTCCAGGTGCAACTTCTTCCCGCGCGCCGCATCCTCAAGTCGTTTGTTTAAGAAATATATTTAATCTGCGCGATCTAACTACTAGCTGCAAAATCAGATTATCTAGATAAATTTCCACTCGGGTAATTCTTGCACCCTTTAATCAGAGAAAAGTGTGATTAATTATTTGTTCCCTGAACAGGTTCTCACGTGGTTCGGCTACAGTAACTCGGCCTTCAACCCGATAATCTACAGCATCTTTAACACTGAGTTCCGAGAGGCGTTCAAGAGGATTCTCACGAAAGGGGCGCGAGCAAGAGGCAATCAGCCGTCGACCAGTGAAGTCGGCGAGTTCCGTTCGGTGGTGGTGCAGAAACGAAACGGCTCCATGGTCGAGTGCAACATAAGTCCGAGGTCAAGCGCGGACAGCTGCCAGGTCGGCGTCATGGCTCAACGGCATCGCGACACCATCGTCAGTGCCATATAAATGAGCGGCTCTTCTTGACTTCTCGGTCATATTAAACGATTTCTCTCCTGGATCTCGCTCTTGCTGCTTGCTTCCGAAATCATTGCGGTCGCGTCGCACACGTACTCGCCGATCTTGACGGAGAATTAGCGATGGAGGACCTGGGAGAGATCCAACTATCGTCCGACGAGGGATAACGACGTTAACGCGCGAATTAGAACAGGTTTCACGGCAGGAAAGATTTTCTGCGGAGGACGACATCGATCACGAAACATCTTCCCTTTTTTTTTTTTTTTTTTTTATTTACAGTCCCGTTTAGATTTATAATCTTCGTTTTGCTGTTTTTAAATTTTTTTCAAGTTCGCAGTGACGTAATCGCCATCGCGGTGCAATCCATGACAGATTGCACGATTTCTAGTGGAACAATCGCTTATTATTATTGTTTTATACGAACTTGCGCCAGTGTACATAAAATCAGCATACGGCACCGCTTGCACCAACAAGCGGAGTTTACTCTCGCGCGTTACAGTTTAGTATTTGCATCCGCGAAGGTTTGAACGCCAAACCGCTTCCACCTGCTCAAAGGAGGACCGCTGCTACAGTTGCGACGACGTTGTGTTCTCGCGATACAGCCGCTCGCGTAAGATAAGCATAACTGAGGACGTTGATAATATCTCTCAACCACATTACCGAATCTCTCCTCACATGTAATATTGATCAATGTTCTAGTTAGCCTGTCGTTGGCTTGGCCCAAGGATTCCGTTGGGCCAACAGACAAACGCGTTGCTCGTATTCCTCCTTGATGTCGGATTCTAGAGAAGCAATATCTTAAATTCAGGAGCAGCGCGAACCAAAACGTTCGTTGGATATTAAAATGAGCACTTCGATACGCCGTATCTTCGCTTCCACAGTCGTCGTCATTTAATTGTGATTAATCGATGATAACTACAAAGTGGTGCGCGAGTTTCTTCAAAGTTTTTTGCAACATTTTTATTGTAACTCATTGTTCGTATAATTAAGATTTTTTTTTTTTTGGTTTTTGTTTTTTTTTTTACATTAAAGGAGTGAAAAAACTGTGGAGTTGAACCATGTAAGCGCGATATTTCGCAAAAACATCAATTATGTAATTAAGACAATCACCAAAAGCCACTTTGAAACATATCCCGAAGACATAATCCACCGATTGTAGAATTGTTTCCTTTTATTATTAATTTTTTTTATTCCTTTTTTTTTAAGCAGTACGACGACAGATAGAATTGGATTTGTCGATTAATAGAAAAATCCAAGTGTAGCGCTTAGGATATTAATCTCGTGAAGCAATCTCTTTAATGGAGCAATGTTGATAGCCGATCTACGATGTTAAAAGTTGGATGTTACTAAAAAATACTAATGTTTCTAAATAGTAACGTCTATCGAAACATCATTGGAAATATTATAAAAAAGAAAAAAAGAAAAAAAAAAAAATGAAAACTTAATAGCAATAGATCAGAGCAGCGGCGTGCGCGACATGCCGCGCCGTGGAACTATAAAAATTCATTTACCATCCTGTAAATAGCCATTTAATTATTTTTCTATTTGACGGGGGCGAGAGAAAGAGAGAGAAATATACGGCGGGGGATATATTCGTGGTGATACGAGATATCGTGTGGGCGGGCTCATTGCAAATGTATACAAAATTGGTGTTAAGCACCCGTCGAATCTCAATTCAATTCTGCATCACATATCCGAATGGAAGGAAGCGAGAGCCAGTTTGGCGTTCGCGAGGATTCGTCGAGCTTCCTTGGTACGTGTATATCTACGATAAAAAACGCGTTACGATCCGGTGTGAGAGGAAACGAGAGAAAGAGAGAGATTGTCACATGTCACGTACCGCAAAAATCGCGTTGTGGAACTCTTTAGCTGGCAGGATCGGTGCGCAATGTTGATGTATATTACTGATATATTTGAATGACCGTTCTCTGTAAATATATTAGATTAAGACTTCGACGAGAGTATCTGAATTATGACTTTTATTCGTTACCTCTTTCATCCGGTTTCGATATGCCAGCCGAGTTATGGAAAAGAAAGTAAGTATTAAAATAGTATTTATATCAATGATTTTTATAGCTAGGGGTATAATTTTTTATCATCAAAAAGCCGTGTTAGATCAAATTGAATTCATTATTGTCTTTTTTTTTCCGCGATGCAGGTTAGTGATTTTTTCATTTGTAATGCCTAATATTATTAAAAAGAACTTTAACACTTGAATAAATAATTTATCTTTAATTACAATTAAATAAAAAATTAATACTGTGCTTAAATAAGTGACTGAGAAATTTAAAGTAAATATTATTTCGAAATATATATAATTTAATGTAATTAATTTTCTTTTTATTTTGTAGTATTTTACCTTATTTAGTTTTATTTTATTTTAATATAATGTTTGATTTATCGTTTAGGTGCACTATTAAAATCTTCGACCGTCTGAAAAATAAATAAGATGGCAAATTCGTCTCGGAGTTTCACGGCTTCTAGTCTTCGAAATCGTCCGTCAATGCTCGGAAGGTATTAGTGAATAGAAGTAGTAAGTTCGTAACACAGAGAGAGCCACGTTACCGCCAATTTCGTGGTCACGCCTCTTTTATAATGGTTGCTGCGAAATTGGCGGAAACAGCACTCGTTGGCGACAGGCCCATATACCAATCAAATAATAAAATCTTTTTTAGTTCCGATAAAATCAGCTACGAGACGTCACCGACAAATCGAGGTAGCGGAGAAAGCGATTTTGGGGTTATGAACATTGATGACATTATAATTGATATTATGAATAATTAAAACAAAGTTGAATTACATGGAAAAATAAAATGATAGGTAAAGAAAATAGGTAAATATATTTATGATAAAAAAGAAATATATATTTTAACAATCACTGTATGATACAATTATTATGATTTAGTAATTATTACACTGATTATAATAAATAATTTACAAAGTTCGTTTAATTATACGGTAAATGCTTTATAAAATAAAAATACTACTAATTTATTTAACAAATATGTACGGCTTTTGAAAAATGGTTCTAAAAGTTTAAATTAAATTTAATGAATGTTATTATTCATACATAATGGTTAAATTAAATATGGATCTAACATATTAACAATTTATTCCCTGAATTTTGCTTTTATTCTGGCAGGTAGTGGCAATAAGTATAAGACGCTATTTAATATGATGAGACCAACAGCGAACGCTAGAGAAATTAACAAATTTAGATCTACATTTAATACTTCGGAAATGTTTTCGCCCTCTCTGGTAAAGCGTTCTATTAGGTAAGTTTTACCGTCAGGATATCTGCAAAGCTCGGGTATGCCAGGACAGGTAAAGCTCTCATTGTAGGGTAGATTGGAGAGGATGGGAGTATCTACAACGAGCTGGTTTAGCGCTAGAGATGCATATCTGGTTGGCAAAGCAGTTGTCACCATCGCTAACCAATAGGGCAAATTTTTCAGGCTACGAATTGCACCCGATGCAACCACCAGAGATAACAGTGTCATGTACAGCACCGTGATGGCACCAATTACTGGTCTGCCGATTATCATAAGCACGGCTACCGTCACTTGTTCGGCCGCTACGTAACTGGACCAGAGAATGCCGGAAGCATACGCCCATGAGGTTAGGTCTAATTCTAAAATAGGGACCAGAATTCCAATCGTTATTAGTGTTGATATAAAGCTCAATGGAAGACTTAGCATGGTATACGCGGTCAGGAACATTGCGCCACCATAGAGGCCCTCTCGTTTCTCTTGATAATATCTTGTGCGGAAACCTGGAACTACAACAACATTTACGTAATTATACTGTTGTAAAAAAAAAAAAAAAAATTGGGTAAGTGAAGAGCTCAGAATTAAATATTCTTTGAATATTTTTAAGCTTGATATATAAATGATATATAAATAATACGTTTTATTTATTAAACTGTCTTACAACTTACACAAAAGCGATGTTGCGGCTATCCCGGCTACATAAAACAACGTTAAAACGTTGAAAATCAAGCCACCAGTTTGCAAAAAAATTCTTGATTGAACGGGACTTGAATGAGAGTAGAGTATGCTCATTAAAGCAACCACGAATGGAAGTAACAGCAGGCGAGCGGCAAAATGTCCCAGGCCGATCTTATTGAACGAAAAAGTAGACGCCATACTTCGTCTAAATGTAACAATATAAAAATAATTAATAAAACAACCTAACTTTTTTTTTACTATAATTGTCAAAGAAATAATTTTTAAGACAATTCTTTATTAGCTAAAGAATTTATATCTAGTTGAATCTTAATTAAATTTTAATTAAAAATAATATAATATTAATGATTGTAATTTGGAAAATTTACAAATATAGTGCCAGAAGAGTCGAAAAGCATCCAGGTTTGATCCCGCGTCCTAAACCCTTATGCATGATGCCAAGAGCTGTATCTTTCATGCTGTGCGGCACCTGCGGCCCTTCCTTCATATAAAGTACTCCATCTACTTTGAACTTTTCGACCAGGACCGATATCTGCTGATTCGATTCCAGAAAACGATCTTTAGAGCGGCGATCGACGGTCGAAAGACATACTGGTAAAATAATAAATTATAAGTATTAAACTCGTAATTAATCTTATTAAAAAAATTTTGCTATTTTGGTTATTTTTTAATTAATAATTTTTTTAGGACACTAAGAATTTTCTTGAAAAATGAAAAAAATTATTACAGCATTAAATAATATTTTTTTGCAGATGCTTACGGTAATACATTAAGGGATTCTCCAGTTCCGGGCATGGAAAACCAATGTAAGTGAAATAATCCAGCATACTTCTAGTGGGTCCTGAATAGACCACTGCGCCCAGACATAATAATGTCACGCGGCTGACGAAGGGCAATACATCGGACCTAGGTGTTTCCATGGTAAGAACAACGATGGAGCCGCGTCTGGTTGCGTATGACCATAGCATTGAGACGATGAGATACGTGTTGAGAGGATCGGTGTCCCAAGTCGGTTCGTCCAGTAGCAATAAAATCGGGTCCTTGGCGAGCTGCACACCTAGCATTAGACGACGATATTCCGGTCTGGTGAGATCGTTCACCGACCGGTTGGCGACTTGCGAAAGCGCTAGGTCAGCAAGGGTCTGTCGTACCCGGGCCTCGCGATTGTTCAAGTTGGCGAGCCACGTGGCGTACATCAGGGTCTGGCGGACAGTGAGGCTTGGCAGCAGGTGACACCTGTGAGCCACATAGCCGCCGTGACGCCGAAATAACTCCGGCGTCAACAGGTTGCCGTTCAGAGTAATTCGCCCCCTCGTCTCACCCTCCGCTCTTCCAGCTGGTAAAAATTTCAATTACAAGTTATTTTATATTAATGTTGAAATTTAAACGCTTTCTTTCACATTGATTTTTATTCATCTTTGATAAAATTTAATCAGAAATTTTTTTCTTATTACGAAGCGGTGTAAAATATGGTATATAATAAGGAAAAGAATTATTTCTATAGTAAAGTTTAATTAAATTTAAATGCTTATTTATAAACTATATATATATATATATATTTTTTTTTTTTTTTTTGCAGTTTTATAAAACAGCTGAGTATAAAAGGAATAATTGGTATTATTTACCGATAACATCGAGAAGCGCTCGTTTGCCAGAGCCCTTTGATCCTAGAATAGCCAAGACCTCACCTCCGTGAACGCGGGCTGATACATCTCTAAGTACCGCGGTAGGCTCGGATTTATTGAGGCAGGTTCCTTCGATCACCACCGAGGTGGAATGAAACACGTTGGATATGTCCAGAACGCAATCGGACGGAATCATCTTGAGAGTTGTTGCTACATTCGGTACTCACGATTACATTCCCCAAGTAATACCCACGAAATCCTGCAAAAAAAATGTAAGTTATCTTCACCAGAATGCAACACATGTTTTTCATTTTCTTTCACTATTTTATCTCGAAATCTAAATTTACCTCGGATAATAATTATTTCAATTTAATTACAATAGTCGGTATCGCAATATTAGTGTCGTTAAAAAAATGTTTTTCGCAGGATGTTGGAAATAATGAGTAACATTCAAAGGAACATCAAGGCGCTGTCATCGAACTTGTTAATCCATTCAATCATCCATCCATTTATCGCGCGTTTGATCCAGAGCTCGAGGACACGCGAATCGGAGGCGCGCGACACTTTTTTCTTAAAAAAAAAAAACCTTTCGCACGCACGTTGCTTCACGCACCTCCGCAAAATGTGATAGTCCGGACGGCAACCGATAAACGTACGTTAAATACAAGAGCGTGCTGGTGCGCGACGCGGATTGCAGCGCACACTGACCACCGCGCAAAAGTGACTCGCTCGAGCGAGGCTGGGAGCGCGAGAAACCTCGTAACCACAGGTAACGATACCTAGCTGGCGGGGAGTTGGCTCTCCTCGAGGTGAATGTCTTCTCCGACGTGGACCCGGCGAGAGGGGGACCGACCCCGAGCGGAGACCATCGGCGTAAGCAGCCCGCGTTTCAACGCCGATTCGAGTGCCGTGATCTGTCATGTACTGTAAAATTATGTCGCTTTTTTGCACACGGGCGTGCGACTTTGATCAAACATCAAACCGCAATTAACTTATACTTAAACATAAAGCGCATTAGAAATTAAATAAAAAAAATACGATTTCCACTCTTAAAGTAAACTTGAAAGAAATTATCTAAAATTTAATTAATCGCACCGTTACTATAAAATATACGCACAATTTCTGCGAATATAAGATACCACGCGGCGTGTAAAACATTTCTTTAACTAACCGGATAAATACCGTAGAAAGAAAAAGGTTGACGAAATACGTAAACTTTTTTTGCGTTTTGTTTTATCTAAATTACATCCTTAAGTAATACCTTTACTTAAAAAGAAAAAAAAATTAAAGAACAACCGTCAATAATTCAAATGCATCTCGCCGCGCATAAAACAAAGCAGAGAGCGCACAAGAAAGTCGTCGAGTGCAAGAAGCGAGTTGAGAAAAACGCTCATGATCCACGCTGGATGGGTCCGAGTTATCCCGCGGGCCCAGGGAGTTGACGCCAATGCAAACTCGTTGGTGGGGTAATACCGGTGAGGACCTTCGGAGAGGGAAAACTCGTGGGGGCCCTCGGTAGGCTCCCCCGTCAGCGGTGGCGGCCAGCGTTCGGACAGGACTCCGGCGAGTCGCGCGATATCTGCCGCTTCGCTTTGATCGCGAGCCGAGGAAGATATCCCGGGTGAGCCTCGACCACAGCAAAGACGACATCGTGGCACCGACAAGTTGACCGGGACAGAAAGGCTAATTTTTTTTTTTTTTTTCTTTTTTATCCTCGAAGGTGGACGCGCCGTCGCGCACGCAAGGGAAGCGCATCCCTTTTCTCTGTCACGCGAAGTGCGACGAGTCGGCGATCGGCCGGCGATCGCGGCGCAGGAGGACGACGAACCGGAATGGAGAGGAGGTAGCAGCGTCGTCGTCGTGACTCGACCAGCTTCCAAGGTTGAAGGCCCAGCGCGAAATACATAGCCGGTGAGTCATTGTCACTAAGATCAGAGCGCGGCACGGCGTCTTCTCCCTTTGGTCTCTCTCTCTCTCTCTCTCTCTCTCTCTCTTTCTTTCGCTCTTTTCCTTTTTTTTTTTTTTTTTTTTTTTTTTTTTTTCTGCGAACGCTCAGCCTTCCCCTTGTTCCGCGATTTTTCACGAGCTCACAAAAGCCTATCCATCCACGACGCCGAGTAAACTTCGCGGGGTTATACTCTTCCACGGAATGAAAATAAAATTGGTGGCTTTTTTTATCTTTAGCTGATTGTTAGAGTCTAGGGATTGAAATTTAGTTTCTTATTAAAACGGACAATCTTCACATTGATTTTAAGTTAAATAATTGAAATTAATGTAAATGAGTAGTTTTATTTTTCTCATTTTTTTCCTTTCTAATAATTTTCAAGGTAATTTAATTTAATGAGTCTTCGGCGTTCCTTTTATCTTTTCTTAGATTTCCTTTTCTTTGATATTTAATTGTACAGGAATTTGTCGAGAAGTTTTCTGTGCCGTGCAAAAATATCTTTATTTTACATTCGAAATTTTGCGTCCGCATTCTTTTCGGAGTAACGGTATAATTAGTTAAAGATGGAGGTATTTGCACGTGGCGAGAATCTCTCGTCAGCGTGTTTCCGATTATACAGCATGCTAGAAAATGTCGCAACGTTTAAGGAAACGCAAATGCATTAATTCTAAAATTCGTCGGGATCTACGAACCGGAACAATCACCTTCGAAAAAGTACCTACCACACGACGGAATTTTTAATCACCTGTTGCTTTCACCGTACCGGCAAGTCTTTCTTATTATGCAAAATCAGGTTCCCTGTCGTTGAACCGTGAACTAAAAGCTCGCATACAGCTGTCGAAATGTTCCATATGCATTTTTTTTTTTTTTTTTTGCACTAGGAAGAAACGCGTAGCCTACCGACAAGCAATCTTCGAAAATACGATCGTGCGAGTCAATTGTACATACATTTCAATCTTTATAGCTTTATACTATTAAAAGAAGTCTTAATAAAACTATTTTGATTTTTATCGCGACGAGAAAATACTTTGTGTTGCAAAACGACGCAGCTCATTGTGCTGAATTTCGTCATACTTAAAACTTGCGGTAGCGTAGTTTTCTATCATGTGCGCGTGAAACTACTATTTCTATTCGTATATTACGTGATAGAGCAACGTTTTACTTTTCTGAGTAAGTGGATTATCATTTAATTAGTTTACAAACGTTGGGAGCGTACGATTTTGTATATAATTAGAGCCTGGCACGTTGCTCGAAAACTTTCATCCTCGGATCTCGTTGGAAAAGGTATATTGATAATGATAATCCATCCGTTCGAGTGCTATCTATTTCAGCAGTAGAAAGAAATATACCAGAACCGCCGGATATCCGTTTGGCCTAGATCTCAGAATCGGAATCTTCTTCCGATCTTCCATCGGCGAGAATTTCGTAACGTACCACTTTTATTTTTATTTATTTATTTTTTTTTTAAGCGTTTAAATCAATTAAATTACTTAATAGCATCTTCGCCGCGTTGAACTTCCGTCAATCCAATCCGACTTCGGTCCAAAGTACAAAGTCCGGCTTTGTACAACTTGACCTTCTCCGTATCTCCCTCTCTCTTTCTCTAATTGTAAAGATGTGAAATATCCTTGTCCACATTTCTCAAGACACATATTTCCTTTCATTTCTTTCAATAAAAAGCAAAAGCGTTCCGCGCGCGGGGTCCGTTATTTCAATCGCGCGTTTTACCGGCGTATGCAAAAGCCGTCTCTGGCGATTGCTTGGCGAAAAGGTGAGGGGGTTCAATTCTCGTCAATCCGTTCACTTTGATCGGACACGGCGGATTATACGTCGGGGTATATCGTGTATTACCGCCGCGATTTTCATTAACGGCGCGCGCGACGGCCGGCCGTATCGGCGAAATCATGGAGTCACGCCGGGGAAACTTTAACGAGCGCATAGGAGCACTTTTCGACGCTTTCTCGCACGGTACTTGCCAAGTGATTTGCAATTTCAATTGGATCATCCACCCTGCCGTCCTCTCTTTCGCTCGCGAGGCAGAAAGGGAGGACGGAACGGGTCCAGCGATTGGAATTTAATATATACATAAAAAAAAAGGAACGAAAAAAAAATCAAACAGCTGACCTCGCTTATATCCTGTATTCTTCTCAAGTTCTCCACCGCACGATAATGCCCATCATCGCCTATAACGAAGTAGTAAAAGTACTGTCGGCATTCAGCCGCTGTCTAATTTTGTTATGATTGAGCGTGGCGCGTTATTTGTCGAGCGGTCTACGAAAATACTTTCTATTTGACTAATAATACGCGCGTTAGTTAATGTTACCAGCGGTGTAAAGGTACTTTTATCTGGACGCATCTTCTCCTTCGGTCGTCTTCTCGGGCTTCTGTTTTCGAAATCGCATGATTTTTATAGTTAACTTCTTCTCGCCGTGCGTGGTTAAACGGTTCTCTTCTCGCCGATTCGCTCGCTCGTGGCCGGTTTCTTTTATTAGGTACAGATAAAAACCGAGATTCACGTACGCGTTCTCTTTTCCTAAAGCCGCGTAATCGCGAGATCACTGCCGTTTAATCGAGGTAATTAGCTATGAGCGCGCACGGCGGATCGTTTGAAATGTGCGCATTATATGGGTCGGCAGGACGGTTTTCGGTCAACTTTCCATCGCGGTTTCCAACCGCGCGTTGCGTGTGCGGGTAATTATGGCATGTAACACTGCAATGATCCAAGCCATGGTGGTGTTTTATTTAGACACACGGACACGGGTGCACGGTTCACTGGCGTACAAACATAGCTATAGAAATCAGTGCGTGGGATAGTCTCACAGTAGATTCTGGAGATCACGAAATCGAGATATTGTTTCCGCTCGCTAAGAGCTGAGAGACTTCTAAATAAGCAAAGACATTCCGCGGTTATATAGCTACCAATTTTCACTCGCCTGACGTAAAACGCGGATCCATCGATGTCACGCAAGAAGGGAGGAAAAAAAAAAATTAATTGGAGTCTAAGTAGCCCACGCAGCTTGAGAGGAAATCGAACTTGACTTCCACTTCTTTTACGGCTTATTAAACAATCGTTTGTTTTTTTCTTTTTTTCGTGTGCCCAAATTAAATTGAAATTAAAATGCAGCTTGGAATAAAATGGTGCGTCGTTGGGTGTTAAATTAAAAGATTTGACTTGCATTATTCGGAAGGAGGAATCTCCTCGCGTGTATCTTCAACCCCGAGCAAATCTTTCCATTTTCAGCCGCTTGCCTCTTGAATCGCATTTAAGCACCGTGACCGCGGGTGCAGAATTCGCGATGCGAATTTGCGATCGCGCCGCAAAAGCGATCACGCGACCGCGATTTTTCCAGGTATCGCGCCACGGGGACGT
This sequence comes from Cardiocondyla obscurior, assembly GCF_019399895.1. Taxonomy (NCBI): domain Eukaryota; kingdom Metazoa; phylum Arthropoda; class Insecta; order Hymenoptera; family Formicidae; genus Cardiocondyla; species Cardiocondyla obscurior. The sequence goes on from NC_091878.1 coordinate 12,309, forward strand.
ATATATGTCCGGCAAGATATTAGACGTCACTTTCCGCTTGCTTTCGACATGCTCAGCTGCGCGCAATAGCTGCATGCAGCAGGCCCGTTTTTCCGAGCGTATCATCGCCCGGCCTTTACGAATATATCGCTGCGGCTATACCCCGCACTTTCCTTCTCGTACTATGTATTAAATGACGATCCAGTTGCGCGCGCGTGCAAAAGCCGGCAAAAAGTCGCGGTGAGCACGACAAGACTAGCGTTTAATGGCAAATTCATACCGCGAAAACGCATGGTCGTCGCTCGATACAACTGTTGCAGAAACGGGATATGCAAATCAACAGTTAACCGGGTTCCGCGAGAGGCGGTTATTGGTCGCCGCAAAAAAAAAAAAAAAAAAAAAAGGAAAAAAATCGCCGTATTACATAAATTGAAAAGAACGTCGGGGTGTCGCCGCGCGACACAATTCTGTCATATCCGCCGATATGAAACGCAATTATTCGTGTGCCGTTTCGCGGAATCGCGATATTTTGATGAACCAAAGTTTTGCGGAAAGAAGTCGCAAAGTCGACGTTAGACGACGAGGTAGCGAAACATCTCCCGCGGAGACGTCGAGTTAATTACGGAGTGATTTCCTGCCGCGACACCCCGGCCGTATTCTTTCCGAGATGTTCTTTATGAGCGGCGTTGGCCAAGTCCGCGGTGTCTCGCATCCGTAATCACGCGTGGGTTAAATCATTCTATGCACGATCCGTGAGACCAGGCCGAGGACTGCGCAGCGGGAACCGCCGTCCATTGTCATTTTAGACGTCGCCGGCGCAATCGTGCCTGGTAAACCCCGGCAGGTACTTCTCTCCTTTCATATGCGGGTAGGCTAAGTGCCGCTCATGCGGGAACATCTCGCCGGGTCGACCCGTTGCAGCGACACGGAGACCTCAGGTGAACCGAAACTCCGCGACTTCGACCCGCCCCGAGAGGCGCCGTGGGACACCCGAGAAGTGACCGCTCTCCATCAGCTCATAAATTGATCCCCCATCGACTCACAAGTTTTTTTTTATTACAATTATGATTTTCTTATGAAAGTTACTACTCTCGCGTTAAATTATATCGCGCTAATTTCTTTATTAAACGAATTTGTAACAGATTTAACAAGGGCCGAGTCTTTTACATGTCGTGCAGTTTAGAACTCTTTTTTTTTTTTTTTTTTTTTTTTTTTTTTTTTTTTTTTTTTTTTTTATTTATTTTGGGTTCTTGCACTCGAGTTAAATTATTTAAATAAAAAAGTCTAGCAACGTTAGAATGTTTCGCGGCAGCATCGATGGCAAAGCATTTCGACGAGTCTTCGGGAGTTAAGAAAAGCAAGGGTAGACGGCCGCATGCGGGCTTAACGCAAAAAGAATTAAGAGAGCTTCTTACTGCTCGCTGGGCCTCGCGAACGTATAATACCGTTTATACCGTTATTTCTTGTCAGTTATAAAAAAATGTTAGCTGCCTGCAAACGTATAGCGTAAGGAGTTTCACAGCGGACGGATCCGTTGATCCGTTGATGACTTCACCGGACGAACACGTGTTACATCGCCGGTGTTACGACGGTACCGAGGAAGATATCACGGCTATTTTTACGGGCGTAAATTAATCTAACGCTCATCGCGGCGTTGTATGACATAACATTCCGCGAGGATTCATCCGACACTTGTCCACCGGTAAAAACAACGGATTTCATATTCCGTAAAAAACTTTTTAAATCCCCCCCGTCGAAGAATTAACGCGCTGGCGGCTTGATGCTTTGCGAGAGCGCCTCTTGTTCTTCCGATAAAATATGATGCGCGATTTCAATCTCGCTGTTTTCTCACGGGAGAACGTGGCATGTACATTCTTGTGTTTGAGCCTGCTCAGTTTCAAGGGACTCGCTGAATCACCGCTAACGGGAATGCCCGAGGGAGCAGAAAAGAAAAAAAAAAAGGAGGGGGGGGGGGAAAAAAACTGTCATTCCATTAGCATCTGCGGTAACTAGAAATGCGCCTCGTATCATTTGATGCGCGATTCTAATCTGCTAGCGCTGAAGCGGATTATGTAATTTTGCGCATTCCGTCCGGACGACGCAAATGTAACATCTGCGCTGACGCGATATTAAATCGTCATAAGCGCCAACAAATCGCACCTGTTACAAGAATATTGTACAAGAAAATATTCTACAGGCGGTAGTGTCGTGTATTTGATTGGCAGCGAATGGCTGGAGGCTGAAGTACGTTGAAGTTCGCGTAAGGCGATGAAATCTCGGTGGTTTTAGTCCCAGAATAAACTTCCTTGACGCGAGCACTTTTGATATAATTGGGTTCAGTAGAATAAACCCAACTGAATAAAAAGAAAACAGTTCTTCCTTTTTTTTTTTTTTTTTTTTTTTTTTCTTATTTCTCGGTGATGATTTACGGCCGGCTTATTTATAGAGCAACAATTTTACAGAGTTACAATGTAGAATCACAAGGGCACTCGACGCGTATTCGCCGAGCACCAGATACGTTTTCGCCCTACCGTAGAACTCGGAAACGTGAACGCATACCGTAAACTGACACGTATAAAGACGAATTAAAACCTGTTGGCGGCGCCGGAGCGATGAGGACAGATGGTTTATGCGTTTCTTGCCGCGTGTTTCGCTGGCAGTTTGAAATAATCGGCGTTCCGATTTACATCACCGTCGTGAGCAAGGCAGATCCTCTCTCACGGGCAGGAAGAGATACCCCTGATTAATTTAATCACCCTCCGATCCGGAGCACATCTGCACTCGAGCGAAATGCATGGCTTGGGCGCTTCCTCCGTACACGCGGCTCGCCTCAAAATTTATTAGAGCGACGCGCCGAGACTCACTCTCCGATAAGTAATGCCGATCGTTAATTCGCAGCGTCCGAGATAATCTCGAGTTAATCCCCTTGGCCGAAAGTAATTTTGCACTTTTATTATCGGCGCGATTTATCATACTACCTGGCTGCTATATACACGCTTGTACGTGTCGCAAGAGCAAATGCCGTTTTTACTTTTTACCGTGTCGTTATTCCGAGAGGTTTTTATCAAGGTGTAATCAGAGTCGCAGACGGAAAAGTATACCCGCGTTAATCTCGCATCTAATATCCGCGGGTGATCTTACGGTAACGTGAAAATGCTGTCGAAACTTAGGGACCGTTTCACCGTTTACGTTCGAGCTCTGGACGTTTCCTCGAGAAATATCTGCTACTTCGGCACAAGTGCTTTCGAGAAACCCATTTCGAAGCGTCGACGTGGGTACAACGTGTTAGCGAAAAGCCATTGAAAGCTGCCAGCGTGTCATTGGGAATGAAACAGGTGCATATTCTTTAGACCGCGAGCACCACCGTTAATCGGGATGCTGCCGCCGATTTTTTCCTTCGGCGCGTCCGTACATGATGTCGCCGGCGCAATAACAGCGTAAATAATAAACGCTGATGATATTTATCCCCGTGCGAACGTTCTTCCCGTCGTTACGTGCGTGTCTCTCCTCTAATAACGGTGGACAAGTTTCCGACGACCGTTCGGCGAAACGACGACGTCGCACCGCAAACGCGGAACGCGGAAAGCCACGGATGTAATTAAGCGGAGGGGGGAAAAAAATTACTGTAAAACTTTTCAAGTAAAACGGAAGCTAAATCGATGCGATAAGCGAGGGGAGATAAGTACGTAATAAAATAAAATGCAATTGAAAGCTTCGAAATCGAGCTTGATCGATTTCGTATTCGTCTCGCGCATGGCGCGCCAAGTCGGAAGTTAATTGCGACGCGGGAGAGAAAGAAATAAAAAAAAAAAAGAATTCTCCAAGTTACGCGACTCCGAGATAACGAATTAAGGATACAAGACCTTGTATACAGGGAAAGTTCATGACGTAACGGCGTATAACGAGCCTTGTCGTCGCCTACGTTGCGCGTCGGTGTGAGAGGATTACGCAAGAAAACGAGGCGGGTATTTAGATCCCGCGGCCCGTAAAGGCAAGAGCGATCTAGAATCCCGGTTAAGAGGAAGGCGAGGAGATACGGAAAGCAATAAGTTTATCGATTTTCCCCGGTGGTTTACACAGCCTGTACTCTGGTGGCCCGCCCGGCAGCTCGCTGACATTTCGCGGCACCGCTTTTCATAATCGCGTCATTAGACAGACGTCCTGTTACGTGCGTTACGATATTACCGCAGGTGGTGATTTCCGGCATACGTGCCGATTACTATCTCCACCGCGGGGCCTCACCGTGATCCGTCCCAGCTTAAGACGTGAGGCTGAAGAATGGGTCGCTCGCTCGCGCGCGCAAGGAGCAGGCTACGATCTTAAAACCGACACGCTAACGACGTCTTATCTCGAATATCGCGGCGCGATATTTAGCAAGTTAATAATGCTTGGGAGGTGATTCGCAAATTTGCCTGGCGATAGTCGAGGCACAGAATAAGCAGGGAATTATCTTAATCGTACGGAAAGGAACGCTCAAGTTTTGCAGGTACTTACGTTTAACAATGGTGGCGAACAAGTAGTAGGTACGCGCCGTGATCGTACCGTGGACCAGCGGAGAGATGTACATTCTCCGCGGTCTGCACGTTCCGTTCTTTATGGACGATCGAGCACAGTCGGGAACAATTTGCTTCATCGCGATAAAATTCGAGGAGGCCGTCTCTCGCTTTGTTCGCCGGCAGGGAATTACAGTTTTCTGCCGGTGAGAAGAATCCGAAGTATCGGTGGAACGCATCGGGCTGACTCACCTAGCCGGAGTAAATCGATTCTGTAAACAAAAGTAAACACGTCGGGGAAATTATTACATTGCAATTGAATCGGTGAAACGAGATCGAATTAGCTAATTGATAAAAAATTTGTTTCTAGTGATTTCAAATTAAAGAGCACTTTTATTTTATTTTATTTTTTTATTACGTTCAACGAAGAGAGCGATTTAATGAGAATTGATGGAAGAAGGAGAGCGTTCCTTTCTCTGACTTTTCCCTTCGGCGGCGCCAAGGCGTTGTAATTAAAATAAAAAAGGGATGTTACGTTATCTCGGATTTGAACCGCGGAAATTTAATCGATTACATCTGCGATCTCTGTGCAGCCACTGGAAAATATGGGCTCAGAGGCCTGGGAGCTGGAGAGGAGGTACTTTGTGTCGGGAGCTCTGGACACCACCAGGGGGCTGGAGCCGCCGGCCAGCGAAGATCTCCACGCATGGTCGATTTACAGGTGAACACTTGTACTTGAAGTGCAAGCGTGTAATCCCCGCGCGTACGTTGGTCCAATCTAAGCCTCATCGGAGGCGGAACGCTAAAGCGAATGCTGTGTCATCTTTTTTTGCCGCTCGCCACGTGAAAGGAATTGCCGCGATCGAACTTGTTGATTTACGATACACTTGTGCACTTTCATACGTCGTATCAACGGTATCATTATTATCGCGTGAAATATATTATATCCCGAAATATTAACAAGCGCACGTGATTACAGACGCTTGATAAACGTCGAGTATCGATTTAAATTCTCTCTTACCACTCTTCTCTCCCTTTTCAAGTTCGCTTTTGTGGCTCAAAAGAATGCGGAATAGCCTTCCGCACATTTATATACGTCAAATTAAAATAAAAAATTAAAAAAAAAAAAAAGAAAAGAAGGGCGAGGGTATTTTAATCATCTAATTAACTCTTTTTCTCTCTTTCTTTCCCTCTCGGTTAATTAACTAAAAACGTCTTGCTGTATACGAAGAATGGGTATTAAGAAAACGGTGGGGAATGTTGACGCACGTCAAGTATAAGGCATTTCCGCGATTTCGCAGGCAAAACCTCAACTCCGACTTCACGGACTCCGCGCTCGGCTCCGCCGAGAAGTCGCCGCTGCCGTACGGGAACTTCCAGCTGCGCGACTCCACGGTGCAAAGCATACTGCGGCATCCGCGGTACGGACCCAAGAGCCCGTTGGCCAACAATTCTTACACGTACTTGAAGTTCGGGCTGCCGCGCGTTCTGCCGCCCAGCTCGCGGAATCGCGACGGATCCAGCGGCTACGATTCCAGCGAGGAAGGCCGACGTGTGTCGCACGCAGGTACCTACTAATAATATTTTATTAAGGGCCGTTCGTTCTAACTTGCTGGCAAATTTACCCGTCAGGGTATCTATCTTTATCTACTTAAAAAGAAAGATAAAGATAGACGTATGATTGCTCGATAAGTAAATTTACCAGAAAGTTAAGACAATCGGACCTTAAGGTGCAAGATAGAGAAGATAGAAAATGCTTTAGACACGCCGATAAGATCTGCTGAAAACTTTTTGTGCTATGTGTATTATTATTTCATAATTTATCATTCAATTTGGATCGCTGGATAAAGTTAATGATGATTACGATTGACGTGCGTGTAATGGCACGACGATGCCGGGGCGTTACAAGTTCTGCTTCGGCACAGGTGCTCCGGTGCATACGACCTCAATCATGCGCTCGGCCAGAAGCGATCCGGATTTCAGGCACGTTCACGCCGTCCCCAGGGAGTCAGCGCATTCTCAATTGACCGTCACGAGGGAACATCCGAGACTGAGGAGCGCCAGCGAGGCTAATCTCTTGCAGACCGCGGTACGAACCAATCGGCGACACAGCATCGCGCCGATCGATCCCGGATATATACCGCACGGTAAAAGAATTAATAAATTAATGAATCTTTAGTTTATTGAAATCTTGCGGAAAACCGTCGGTGATAAATTTTTCCAATTTTTTTTTTTTTTCTTTGCTTTTGCAGGACACGGTATTATGGGGCCGGAAGGTTACGCGTTGCCAATGAGACCTATGCCGTGTCTGCAGCATCCTCATCTGCAGCTGCGTGGCGTGGAGGCTTCGGGCTCGGACGGGTTGCCGCTCCTTCGCGGTATCACCCTCGAAGCCGGCGCCGCCGAGGTGCTGGCGATTATGGCGACCACCGAGAAAGAAGGCACGCAGATCATTGAGACGATCGCGGGCAAAAGGCGAATAAAAAGGGGCGACATTCTACTGAATGGAAGATCCGTATCGGCACGCAGCCTGAGGTGCGTTCTGATTTTCTTGACGCACAATTTTTTGCAGCGAGCCATTAAACTTTTTATACGATTGGTATAAATATCTATCTCGTGAGAAAAACGTTTCTAGTTATTCGCTTCGTAAAGCACATCGTTTGCAGAACGAATATTGTAAAACGAAACTTTGCAGCACAAAGGCTTTAGTTAATATTTTTTTTTTTTTTTTTTTTTTTAATTGTTAAACGATATTCGGATGCGCTACAAATTATGCAACAAGTTTGAGTATAAAATAAAAATTATGAAATGAGATTAACGAGATAATTGAACATGAAATTTATGGCCGTATTACATTAATATGAATCAGCTTCAATTCAGTCCACTGAGTCCTGGTTTTTTTTTTCTTTTTTTTTTTTTTTTAGATTATAGCATCAGCTATGATCCAAACAGAATAGGAAGATTAATTAACGATGGCTAACGGTAACCGACATTAACGAAACAGGCTGTAACTAGCGCGAATGCATTAGCATACAAATTTACGAGTCGAATAATAAGGTGAATAACAAGCGATGCTCGTTATTCAATTATCGCTTCAATTGCCGACTTAATTATTGCTCCATACTTAATCTCAGGCTATAATTTTTTTTTTTCTGTACCACCCGAACAATCTTACGTTCCGTCGTATATTTTAGAAGAAACAGCATGCATAAAAAAATCATGAAACAATTCCCTGATTATAAATTATAAAAAAAATATGATCTGGACCAAACAAATCGCCTTTGATTGTTTAATGTAATATTATTCTTGAATATTTTAATATCTTTATTTGAAATGCTGTATTTCTTGAAACAGTTAATTTAATTATTAATATTACAACGAAAATAGATCCCGCGTCGCCTATCTACCCTCGGAAAGTGGCCTGAGTCCCGGATTAACGGCCCAGCAAACTCTCAGTTTCTACATGTTGCTGAGAGGTGGCCGCAACACGACCACGCTCGAGGCCGAGGCTATTCTGCAGGAGCTCGGGTTGGAGGCGACCAAGCACTGCCTCGTCAACACCCTGACAACCTCCGAGGCTCGTCGGCTGGCCCTCGCCTGTCGGCTGCTTCAAGACTCGCATATTCTCGCTTTGGATCGACCCACGCACGGCCTCGACATTTTCGACGCCTTCTTTCTGGTCGAGTACTTGAGACAGTGGGCCAGCCGCGGCCAACGTCTCGTTGTCTTGACCCTACACCCACCCACTTACGAGATCCTAACGATGGTGTCGAGGGTCGTGCTCACGTCCGGCGGCCGGATTATGTACTCCGGGCCCAGAAGAGACATGCTGCCATATTTCGCACTCGCCGAGTTTCCCTGCCCGCCGTTTAAGAACCCGTCTGATTACTATCGTACGTAACGTAATTATTTGGAAAATAAAATGTTTTTTAAATAATTTTAAATAATTTTTTCGTAATATATAGAAGAAATAAATATACTCTCATTCTTTTTTTAGTTGATTTAGTAACCCTAGATGACTTGTCGGCGGAAGCGATGCTGGAATCCTCACAGAGGATAGAGCACCTGGCAGAGCTGGCCAGAACGAGGCTATCTCCGATCAGTGATCCTGGACCACCCGGCGCACTTCCGCCTTCGATGTCCGGCCCCAATATATTTGTGCAATTTTACGCGCTATTATTGCGGACGCTCATCTACAGCCAACCGTGGACGTTAACGAGACTGCTGCGGAAGGTCGTCATTTCCGCGTCGCTCAGCGTTCTTCTTGGTGCAATCTTCTGGGACATAGCTAGCGAATCGAATCTACATCTGCGAGATCGAATAGGCTATCATTACGCTAGTTTGGGCATCTCCTTCTGGCCTTTAAGCCTCCTGGCAATGTGCGACGTGGCCAGCAACAGGCCAAACGTGGAGAGAGATATCAGAGACGGGTTGTACGGCAGATTCATGTACATCCTCGTAGAGGTAGGTTTCGATTTCTCGTTAAAAATTCCAATTTTTATCTTAGTCGAAAGTATAAATAAAACGCTTTTTTACTTTCAGCTTATCTGCGGCGTATCGTCGTGGGGCGTCATCTATCTAATATACCTAGCGCCGGCGTTTGCGATGTCGGGGCTGCACCTCGTGCCGGACGAGAACCTGACGTCGTTGTGGAACTACCTCGCCGTAGGTTTGCTGTACCTGATGCTTCAGCATCTCATCTGCACCTTTCTCGCGCACGTGTGCAAGTGGACCTACTTGGCGGCGCTTTTCGCCGGCGTGGTACTGGGCGAGATGACTCTAGCCGGCGGAGCGACCTTACATTTAGATAATCTGCCGTCGTGGTATCAACAAGTTAGCCCAATGCAGTGGTCGCTATCGTTACTGTTGCCGCGTCTACACAAAAGTGAAAGCGTTGGGAAGCTGGCGAACTGCAAGCCCAAGCAGATCCAGCGGCAGGACATTATCATCCAGGCGGCGTGCGAACCGCCTGACGGTGCTTTAGCTCTTCGCGAGATCGCCCTCGATAAGTTAAATGTACGAGGAGAGCTTTGGCTGGGCGCTGGGGTGGCTATCGTCACCGGGCTGATCGTCTTCGGATTTCTCTGTGTCAAGTATGCCACTCCGAAGAGGCCGAGAAGTGCCCCGAACAAACCCTGATAAGTCGTTGAATCGTCAGCGCGAAGTCTCTACTCTCTAAGGGTCCAAGTGCCACGAAGTTGACGTAGATATTCGTGAATTTTTTATCCTTTGAAGCGAATCGTGAATAAAACACAGCGACCGCGAACATTTCTCGGCAATGTTGCGTCGTTGGGGTGCTATTTTTGTAGTGATGGATTTGTTTGTGAATGTTCGCGTTCGCTGTTCGTTCACTGAGTGTATTCACACCTTAAGTAAAACTCGTCGTTGATATCATATCATCCTTCATTGTAGATTAAAAATCACATCCCAGTCAGAAAGTACCAACTCATCATATTCGTTTTTGTAACGTTCTTATGAATGTCCCCTCTTGTCATTTTTACATTTTTTTATTTTATTTTATTTTATTTTGTTTTATTAAACTTTAGCTAGTGTAGATCTTCGATTTTGGCAGAATCTACTTTGCTAAGCCGCATCGCGCTCGTAAACGTCGATGTCTACTCCATTGCGACTCTTTAAAGGGATATACTTTAGGGACTCGCAGAGTAGACTAACAAGAGAGATAGTATGGAGTACAAAGCCTAACGAAATATTACTTTATCCTATAATAGGAGCTCACTGTTTATGAACAATAAACACGCTTTATTTTTTGTCCTGACTAATAATGTTGTAATCATATGAAATAAACGTTCTCACACAGCAGATAATTTTAGCTGTACCGTTCTAAAAAAATCTCTAAATTGCATATTTATAATAAATTCTAAATTGCAAGAATTTTAAAATAAATGTATTACTCTTGAAATACTAAAATCGGTCATTAAGTTTCGATAATCTATTTTAATTTTTGATTTTTAATTTTGATATCTTTTTTTTAAACGAAAAACCGATGTTTCAAGATTAAGAAATTTTTTATTCCTATTCTATTGTTATATTTGATTTCATATGAGATAAAAATTTAAAAAATGTATGCAAAATTCTTTTGTTATAATTTTTGTAAAAAAAAAAAAAAAAAAGAAAAAAAAAAAAAAGGAGATGACAGGTGCGTTGGTCGCGCACTTGCTGACCACGATTGATTAAGGTCATCCCCGCGGCAACCGATGGGCAAACACAAATAATCCGGAGGATACCCTGGAGCGAGACTACCTGCGAACTGACCTGTCAGTAGACAGCTGGCTGCTTTCTACGTGCAATATCCGCTCTGAGCTTCCAGCCGCGTATGGCCCCAAAAAGAATCGTCTCGGGAAGAAGTTCCCCGGCGATGCGATAACGACGACCGCCAGTTACCGAGGCTTCCATACCTTGAATCGCAACTGGACCGCAAAAGCCGCTGTGCCTCCAGCCCGACGTCCTAGTTTCACACACAAAGTCTCATTTTAAGAAATTGCATTAACAATATTAAGCTCAAATATAAACGCAGTTGTAGTTAATCGGGAATATTGTTAAGTTTTTCCTCAGAGCTGACAAACTTTCGCGCCGATAAATCGAATCAATGCCCGATCTTTCTTGCGAAAAAAAAAAAAAAAAAAGTGATATTACTTAACGCTCGGGGCTACGTCCTTAAAGTATCAGGCGCTTTCGGCTTGAGTTGATTACCTTTGTTATTTTTTTCGAGCTTCTCCGTTCAAAGCTATCGAGATTTTCAAATTTACTTGGAAGAAGACGACCGCGAGCGGGCGATCATGATATCCGGCTGCCGTTGCGTCGTGAGGATTTATATGCTGTGCGTCCTGTCGGCGACTTTCGCGGTCCACGGCGCGAGAGATTCGTCAAATGGCGATAAGCAGAAGCCAACACGATCGAGGCCAGTGAATCTTTGTAAGTTTTACTTGCGGCAGTTTAACTAATTGGCAAATCTTGCTAGCGCGCGCGAAATAACTGTATAATGCGATCGATATACTATAGGTAGATGCGTTCAGCAAACAACCACAGTGAGCTCTTACATCTGATTGGAAGATTCTTTAAGATCTGAAAATATTTAACCCATCAAGTGCAAGAGCTCACTGTACGCCCACTGAGCGGTTGCGTTCTCTTAATGCACTCATTTAATGTATTCAGCCGCATTTCTGTCGTAGAAAGAAAATTAATCTATGATCTATGCATATACGAAAGAAAAGATTTCATTTGCGAGGGCGATGATATCTCTTTTAGGCCAGTTTATTACGCTTTTCAAGCGGTAACCGCTTTTGTCTCGCGGCACACACGGCTGTAGTTTCTTATTAACTTTTTATTTTTAATTATAATATATATATATTTAAGGTAAGAACGCTTTAATGTTATGTCTTAAGATTAATCGTCTGATCTAACTTTTCTTTCTCTTTTTTTCTTGTATGTCACGTCGGCGCGATGCTTTTTCTGCAATTAGTTATAATTAATGGTATGAAAAACGAAGCGGGGAACGCGAGCGTGACCAGCGCTTTGAAGACTCTGGGGGAGAAGTATTCGGGTTACCTAGGCAATGTGTGGTCCGTACAGATCAACGAGACCGATTCCAGCGAGAGTCTCGAGATCATATGCAACACCTGGAGCTCGGCTATCAGAAAAGGCGGCTCATCCGTTCCAGATCTGATATTGGACGTTACGAGAGCCGACGTGGGGGCCGAGGCCTCGAGCTCGTTCACCGCGGCAATGGGGGTGCCGACCTTGTCTGCCCAATTTGGCCAGGAAGGCGATATTCTTTACTGGAGAGACCTGGACCTCGATCAACAAAATTATTTAATTCAGGTACCACGTTCGATTACACGCGTGAGAAATCTTCGTGGCTCGAGATAATATCTTGCAACATATTCCTTGAACAAACACACACGGACATGTATTTGTAAATTTCAAATCTGTGATTGTTTGAAAACTTGATTGATTTTATATTGTTAAAAAAAAAAAAAAAAAAAAAAAAAAAAAAAAAATTATTAAGGTTTCTTCAGATATTTTCGCAGCTCACAGTGTAACATTGTTTCAGATAATACCACCGAACGACCTTGTACCTGAGGCAATCCGTCAATTGGCGATTCAAATGAATATCACCAATGCCGGCATTCTCTACGACAAACATTTTGTCATGACTCACAAGTACAAGAGTCTGCTGCTGAACGTGCCGACCAGACACGTTATCAATCCTCTGCAGGATATGATCGATAACGCGAAGGATCAATTGTCGAAACTGCGGGACCTGGACGTGGTAAATTATTTCTTGCTCGGCGATGGGGATTCCATCAATATGCTGCTGGACGCCGGAGAATCGTTGAGCTTCATTGGACGCATGTACGGCTGGTTTATTTTGACTCTGGATGAAGAATTGTGGCCTAACTGTGGGTGCGAAAATATCACCGTGTTGTTCATGAAGCCAGAGGCGCCAGAGACGGGCGACGAGAAAAATCAAGCCGAATCTGTCGTAAGAGCAACGCTACCAAAACCGCTCATTACGTCTGCTTTTTACTACGACCTGACCCTCCTGGGGGTCAGCGCGATGAAGTCAGCCTTGGATAGCGGCGACTGGCCCTTGGAGCCTCGTCACATCGATTGCAATAGCTACGACGAGACAAACACGCCAACGAGAGGCCTAGACTTCCTGGCTAAACTGATGGCGACCTCGAGGAACATGACGCCGACATACGCCGGTATCAACTGGGGCAAAAAAAACGGTCAGCACCACGCGAGCTTCAACATGTCCATGTATCTGGTGAACATCGAGCGGGAAAAAGTTACGTCGAAGGAGGAAAGCGGAGAATGGCAGGCTGGTATCGAGGTGCCCTTGCAGGTGAGTCCAGTTACTTGAAACGAAGGCATGGAAAACGTTGAAAGACTAATGAAAAATTAATATTGACTCCCCAGTGGACTGACACGTAATCTATTGAGCAAAATCGATTCCCAGAATGAAAGGTTCGGTGACGCGTACTCGAAAGCAATTTTCTTTCCGTATTACGGTAATGTTTTCAATATTACGGCCGCTTCGATTTTTCTTCTAATTCGCGAGTACCATATATCTGAGAATTATTGATTACGCTTGACCGCTGTGCCTGACCGAGGGACGTCCGTGCAATCGATGGCTCGTATTTTTTTTTTTTTTTTGTTTATATTGTGCCACACACTTCCACGGGGTACATTCGGAAATAATTTGCAAGATTAACGAAATTGATTATCACATTGAAACAGAATCACGTCGAAATTGTTGTTGCTGGAGCTCGTTTGTCGAAGCTCTTCTCGAGTATGCATTCGTTTATGCGTTTCAACTGAACACGCGTTTGCATGATATTGAATCCTGGTAAATAAAAAGCGGTGAAACTCGAGCTTGCTTTTAAATCAATTTATCATTCACCCTTGCAAAGAGTACTTATAAATATAACTATGAGATATTTATCAAAAGAGATTTCGAAAAAAAAAAAAAGATATTTCTTCAACGCAAACTCTTTTCTGTTAATATCTTGCCACTATATCACGCAGTCGGTCGCTAATGACTCGCTTATCTGTCCTGGAAAAAGTTCAAGGTGGCGTGAATGTACGGTCACATATATTTTTATTTACTCGAATATTATATCGCGCTGCGAAAGCGTCACGAAGCATCCTTTTTTTGCGCATTTAGTTTCCGTGCTTCGTACTATCTTCACACTCCTCAGAGTCTCGGGAGTGGTTCGACGCGATAATCGTCACTCTGCGTATTGATCCTGCATTACTCTTCGTTTGGCTTCTCGACCCCGCGCCTATTGAGAAAATTTACTTTCTGCGTAGGTCAATAACGAGAAGATTATGAACAATACCGCAGTAACGAGCTACAGAGTGGTCGCCGTGCAGCATCCGCCCTTCATGATGTACAACAATCAAACCGGGAAATGGTATGGCTTCTGCATCGATCTGCTGGATGCGATTCGCGAAACCGTGCCGTTCGAGTACGAAGTACGCGAAGTGGAGGATCACGAGTTTGGCTCGTTGAGCGAAAACGGCAGCTGGAACGGGCTAATGAGGGAGCTGATAGACAAACGCGCCGACATCGCCCTGACCTCGCTCTGGGTCATGGCGGAGCGAGAAAAAGTCGTGGACTTTACGGTGCCCTATTATGACCTGGTCGGCCTGACGATCATGATGCAGAAGACAAAGACGTCGACGTCGCTCTTCAAGTTCCTCACGGTGCTGGAGAACGAGGTCTGGCTCTGCATCCTGGCCGCGTACTTTTTCACTAGCTTTCTTATGTGGCTGTTCGACCGCTGGTCACCATACAGCTACCAAAATAATCGTGACAAGTACAAGGACGACGACGAAAAGAGGGAATTCAATCTCAGGGAGTGCTTTTGGTTCTGTATGACTTCTCTGACCCCGCAGGGTGGAGGCGAGGCGCCGAAAAATTTATCGGGAAGATTAGTAGCGGCCACATGGTGGCTCTTCGGATTCATCATTATCGCATCTTACACAGCTAACTTGGCAGCTTTTCTCACGGTGTCTAGGCTGGAGATACCTATTGAGACCTTAGAGGACCTGAGCAAGCAATATAAAATACAATATGCACCTATCATAAATTCACCGGCTTACATCTACTTTCAAAGAATGGCGGACATCGAAATGCGCTTTTACGAGTAAGTGATCACTTCTGAAATTAATTTTTTATACGTGATTTTGTTGTAATGGAATTTTTAATTGTCAATAGAATTTGGAAAGATATGAGCCTGAACGATAGCTTGTCGGATATAGAAAGAGCGAAGCTAGCCGTCTGGGACTATCCTGTTAGCGACAAGTACACCAAAATGTTTCAAGCTATGAAGGAAGCTGGCTTTCCGCCAGATATCGACACAGCGCTAAAACGAATTCGAAGACTAGATGAATACGCGAATAATGAATTTGCTTTTATCGGAGACGCTACGACTGTCAAGTATCTTACCATGACAAATTGCGATCTGACTCAAGTCGGAGAAGAATTTTCAAGGAAACCATATGCCATTGCCGTCCAGCAAGGATCACCGCTGAAGGACCAATTTAATAACGCGTACGTAATTTTTTTTTTTTTTTTTTTTTTTTTGTAAAAACTAAAGTCTTAAATCGATTTTTTCTTAATTACAGGATTCTTATACTGTTAAATAAGAGAAGATTGGAGAAATTAAAGGATAAATGGTGGAAACATAATCCTGTAAAGCAGAATTGCGATTTAGAGAATAGTCAAAGCGATGGTATTAGTATACACAATATTGGAGGTGTGTTCCTCGTAATTTTCGTGGGTATTATTTTTGCCTGCTTTACGTTGGCCTTTGAATATTGGTATTATCGACACCGTGCGAAAGTTAGTGAACTTCACCAAACGACGCCTCCGAAGATAAAAATGGCAAAAGCAATCAAGTCGATTCGGTTTGATTTGCATCCTGCTCCTACTCATGGATTTCAAACGCTCTCGCAAATTCGATCGAGATTTTAAGTTGAAACATTTAGGGAGAGGACTTATTTATGGCATATAAAGGCTCTAAGTATAAAACTGTCGCACAAAAAAATAAAAGCGTTTTTAGACGGCCGTATCGGTTTTGTATATTAATGAGATATTAGATAAAATTCACGAAAATTCATGAATTTTTTTTATATCGGTATGACGCACAGTAAAACAATTGTCATAAAATACAATGACCGCCGTCGCAGCATCACGACCATTCCAGACGGTGAGTTTACTTTCGCAACGATGTCTGTGGTTTTAAATAATTTTAGAGGAAGGTATACGTAATTGCAGAGAATATATTCTTGAATAAAGATGAATAAATGCGTGATACTAAAAGATTTAAAATTAATATACATTTTTCTTCTTTGCAATGCCTTTATTTACTCTTTCCATACATTATTTTGAGGAAAGACAAAAGAACGTCTTTTTTTTTTTCTTCTTTTTTTTTTTACATTGCATACGTTCTTTTCACATTATTTCCTAAAGACAGAGTTGTTTATAAGTGACACATTCCTTCGACGCATTAACATCATTCAACATTCGTTTCAAGGCATCTGCATGCTAGAATAACATTTGTATTTTTTCGCGTACCTTTCGCAAGGTAAGCACGTGTTTTAAAATTACACGTTTTTTTTTTAAATTTTTATTTATTTTTTTTTTTTTTTTTTTTTTTTTTACACGTATGTTCTCTGTTATTCGATTTTCTTAGGGTGAGCACAGGGAAAGCATGGATACAAGGAAATTTGGAGCATGGAAGTAGGAAAGGATTGGAGAGGGAATTATTCTTCTAGGGAGTTAAATTATAATTATGGGATACGATTATAATAATCCATTAATAATTACGAAAAACAACAAGAAAATAGAACAGCTCTTTAATTAAATACCCGATTTGCAATCGTGCGGCATCCAAAATAAGTACTTCACTTTTCTTTCGAATTTATTTTGAATTCGTAACATTTGTTTTCTCTCTTTCTTTTTTTTTTTTTTTCCTTTTTCGTTATTTTCAATACGAATCAAATAAGTAGATACTCTTAGCCTGCACGTCGGGTGAGAAACAAAATTGCTTGCTACAATTTTCTACAAAAATCAGCGTACTAAGCTGTCTCTTCAAAAATCACAAAGTAATCAACAACCTACAACTGAAATAGCGTGGACTACATCTTCAACGTTCTTGCAACGTGAAACGCTGTGTGTAACATATACACTTCTTTTTTTTTTTTTTTCTTTTTCTTATTTTGTTCCTTTCTTCTTTACTCCCTTCATCAAAGGATTATTATTAATTACCTAAATGAATAGTTAATATTCTCGCTTAGTTTCGTTTTTGTTTTCGATTGCATGTTGCTTATTACGAGTGACGATGGGGTTTACTCGTGCCTTCTTGGATACATGCATAACAAATTCCACATGCCAAGAGGACCCCCATTCACAATCCTACCAATCGTTTTTCTCATCTTGCGAAAAAAAGTATAGCTAAACCTCATATCTCCAGTCATATAATATTATTTTAGCAGCTTACATTATCCGGTTCACAAGGTCAACGGACGCAAAGTCGTCAGTGGCTGGCATCCGAAGCTGCTACTGTGCCTTCTATTAGAAAAAAGATATCATATATATATAATTAGGTTCAACAGCGATGCGTGACAAAACTAAATCGTGCTTTTAAAGCTTTTATCCGAACGCGCTATCAATGTATTTTAGAATTTTAAACCTAGAATAAGTATTATTATTAAAGCAAATGCTGTAAGTCACTCGCTCTTTAACATACTTAGCACGAATTCCAACCTAAAGAATAATCAATTTCAAATTTTTTTTTTTTTTAAGAGATTAGCCATTCAATTATTTTGTCATTGTTATTTTATATACGACATAATAATTTTATTTTTTAAATTTTCGATTTCTCACCCATTAAATAATAAGAAAAAATAATTTAAAGTCGCTTTTTTCTTATTAATATGTTCGTAATTAAATGCGATATTACATATTCTACGCAATTGATCCGTTTACAGTACACGACAGGTCTTAACGATGATCATTACCTTTTTCTATCATTGTGCAGAGATACACTCGATTGTACCCAGCCAAGTTGATCCAAAGCAAAAGAATCTTTATCGATATTTTCCTGATCTTGTAAAACGGCATCTTCAGCTCCGACTGGCGAATAGCGAAAATGATCTTGTTCGGAGAGAATGCGACGTTTGACCGGAGATCGAACGGGCTCAGTTTGAACGCTCTTATCGCACTGGCGCACCCGAAACTTCAACGTTAAATTCGTAGACGCGGATAAAGCTACCGCGTCGTTCTCCCGGTACTCCATATAAGGGCTTTCTCCGCCAGGAAGATATAATAAATTTCCTGACTCAGATCTGCGATAAGCAACGCGTTCCACTGTATTGTTCACGTGAAACGTTGTCCCATCTGCCCAATGACCATCGTCCTTTATAGGACGAAAGTGAGTACGTGCGGAAGTCAATAAATCCTCGTCTGGTTCTGGAAGGCTGTTTACTTTCAGACTCGAACGAGATTCCTTAGAAACTCCAAGAGGAGTCTTGTTTGATGCTACCGGAAAGAAGCAGTCATCTGTCTGAGGTTTCTGACAATACAAGTTTGTAGATAAGTTACTGTCAATTCCGCTCCAGCACCAGGATCCTTCCATAAATGGATCCAACCAATTTATATTGTATTCTGCAATAAGAAATAATATAAAAATTTCCGCTTCTAACAAAAATTCAAACTTTACGCGAGTTTAAACTATAATTATTTTCTTTTACATAATTTTAAATTATAACGTATTGTATATCCGACCTGTTTTATCTTTATTGCTACAGTCGTCTGCATTATCTTCAATGCTGATTAGATCGATGTCCCATGGGATAAGCGGTGATTCGTCAACAATTGATTCTTGATTTGGGGTGTCAGTAGCGTAGCCATTATCTGAAGTGGGTAAGGTGAAGACTGTTTTGGTAGTGTCTGTGGGCCATAGAGGTCCAGAGGGAATGGAAAGTGTTGGAGCTGCCCATATTGAAGCTGTGTCCTGTGCATTGCCTGGTACTGAGTTCCAAAGTGCTTCTAAGCTCTTAAACTTTGCCTTTAATTGCGCTAATCTTAACTTATCGAGTTCTTTTTCTCTTTCCCGTTCCATTGATTTAGCAAATCCAAAGCTTTCCTTGTCTTCTGATCTTTGCGATTCAATATTCTAAAAAAAGAAAAAAGAAAAGAATATGATTTAATATCAGTAACTGTATATCGATAAAATTTGGAAAAAGTACAGAAACATTATACTTACGATAGACATTTTAGTTTTTTTATTGCGAGTGCTATTATTTTTATTATGTAAATTATTTCCGTAATTTTTATTATTGTTGCTGTTGGTGAAATTTTTATCTTTCTGTGCAGAAGTCTTTTTAATGGATACAGATTGCAAGGCTGGAAATGCTGCGTAATATCTCAGAGCTTTATCACGAGGAGTGAGTGCATCTAAATTCGTTTTGGGCTCGTCACGAGATTTTTTGGATTCTTCTCTTTCATTATACGAGTTTCCTCCTTCTAACTCTTTTAGTTTTATGCACAATTCGTCAACTAGAGCATCTACTCCGTATTTCTAAACAAAAAAAATTTTTTTTATATGATGATTTTAATTACAATAATTACAATGAAAATTTATGGAAAAAATAATTAAAAATTTTACATATTTCTAACAGAAAATATAAACAAAACTTACATCATCAGCAGCACTTGTCAGACATTGCACAACAGCTTGTCGTTGTTCCCCGTCACCATGTGTTGGCAGCTTTGCTTTAGGTCGGGCACGTATGCGACGTCCTGTGCCACTACCTAACTCAATTGCCTCTTCTGGAGGACTTAGGGCCGAGTCGGGGCGGCGCAATAGGCTGAGTACAAATCGCGAGTACGCAATTGGGTCAATCCCCAATGCGTCCAAGCGTGCCTCAAGCCACTGGCGCAACTCCTCCTCGGCCCTTGAGCCGAAGACTTCACCTCCTCCAGGGGACGACGCTATCCCGACCAAATGCAAGGCTGGGTTCCTCATTCCCTTTTAATAGATCTCCTCCTAGACCCAGGAACTCTAACCAACTTTACTATCTCCAGGGTGATCATCTCTCCTATAAAATTAAAACCAAGATTAAATTATCATGACGTCTAAACCAAAAAACGCTAAAAATTAAGTTTACATTATTCCATAACTAAAAGCTTGAACTCACCTATAGTACCGTATTATGGTATTTTTATTATTGTCGTTAAATGTTTCAATTTTACGGAATCCACCACTGTTGTTCAAACTGATCAACAAACTTATCGAACGTTTTTCTGCAATTCTTATTATAAATTTTTGTATTAAGTTACTTAATTGTCCAGAAATATTATCAATATTGTTTCTTAGAGTTTTAATAATCTTGTTTAAAAATTCTTTAAGTTTTGGGTGGTGGATATATCATTGAAGTGAGGCTGGCAGGTCTTAGTGAAGGATAACACATATAGTCTCCTTCCCATTTTGACACTAAAAGTAACAAGTAAAAGCAGTATAAATAATTGTTTTATTATAAAAAAATATTGTTTTATTTATGAATAATGTTTATTATATCGCGAATAATTCAAATATTTTATTACAATTTTATTAATACAATTGCATTAATTTCTTTTAATTGGAAAATAATTTATTTTGCAGCCCGATAACATACGCCTGCTACACGTAGCAATTAATTCACGTTAAAAAAAAAAAAAAATTAACGCCAAAATCAATTTACAAAATATCTCCCTTACTTGTATACTTTCGTATTATCAGCATCACTTTAAGCTTCCGAGATATCGCAAATAACGTATATCATTTAGCAACAATTCATATCAGCGCTTATTTCTATCTATTTAAAGAAATACAAGGGATGTCAAGGTGACTAGATACGTGCACACGCACATGCATAATACACGCATACGTATAACCATATATATACGTGTACACGGCCGACTTTTGCTGGACATGACGACGGTGTTCAGGGCGAAAAATTGCGTCAGCGCACGCAACAGACTCCAACGGAGACGAGAACCGGGTCTCGAATACGCAGATACGGAGAGAGTTGCACGTCGGCCGTGCTTATCGTGACCGCTCGTTAAAGGGACGCGCATTATCAGTCGCCTATAGATACGCGCGTGCGACAAAAGCGTCGATGATGCGTCTACGGGTGTTATCCCGCGGAGGCAGGGAACCCAGAGCGAATGGGTCGAATTTAGACCGGAGGGGTGTAACGCGTATCCGCGCGCGCGAGAAGAACCCCTCGTCCGGGAGGGGGTGCAGCGCGAATAACCTTGCCGAGCAGCGCGCTATAGAATTTCGCCTGAGTCATAGCCGCTGCCCAGAACGGAGGCTCGTATGACGACGTTACGAAACGACGGGCATGATTGCGGCGGCGGGGAGCGCGTCCCGTAGGGCGCCAGTGCCTGAATTTTCGCGACCGGGCGGCTCGCCGGGACGGCGGAAAAAATTTCAGGATCCTCGACGTACCTGCATGCCTCGAGAGATGATTTTTCACCCCGGCCTCTTCTACACACCCCACTCAGTAAAAAACATGGCGAGCTACTAAGCAGAGCGGGCGAACTCGCTCTTGTAAAAAGTGGGGACCGATTTTCAGCGCCTCTATCGCATGCCCCCCGGAAATAGTGTACTAAAAGCGATGACGTAGATGTTGCGCGAAATTCAAACCATAACGGGTGCGCGCGCTCGCACGTGCTTATTACTAAATATATATATATATATTTTTTTTTTTCTTTGTAATTATAATACATTTTTCCGTTCCACTTAATAACAGACTGCGGACTGTCGGATATAAGTATAATGTTTATTCTTTGTAGTTGAATTGGCTGACAGATTATTTTTCTGCACATTTAGGGGCATTTATGTGGTATTTTTGCATTGGTTAAACTGATACCCCCAGTTCCTAGAAAATTTATTTAAGAAAAAATTTTATGTTGGACGTCACAAGTCACCGGTGCAACACGCGACTGCGCACGGTCATAAAAAGAGCACGAGAAGAATTTCGTTCTCTCATTTTTACTTTATTTTGAAGATGTATAACATGTTTACAATACGTAAGTATATCCATTCTATTGCTTTGACAAAATGCCGCTTTCTGATAAGAAGAATGCAGGTAAGAGAGAAGATGAAGAATAAATACTTAATAAATCAAATTAATATACTTTGTCATTTTTTCAGTTGCGTTACGTAAATGTTTGTCGGCGTTGAGATTTGCTGACGAGCACCGACAAAAGGAATACATTAAAGTCGAGGCCTACATAAACGATGGCCTCGTCTACTCTTGTTAACCGGGACACGCGTTAAAGTCACCGCGCGCCACAGATGTTGCCCACGCAATTAAGGATATTGAGATTATCTCAAGGTAGGAGGACACGTCGTGATCAATCGTGCCCATATCCGTTTTTTTCATCAGGATTCTCCCATCATTCGATATCAAAAACCTATACGTCGATCAAGGTCTGACGAAAAGCTTATATCTTTAAAATGTAATTCTAGAGATCTAGAGCAAAGCGATTATTTTTAATTTACTTTTAATTAAAGTCCTTAAGTGTGTCAACAATATATATAATTGTATTTATTTGTAGAGCACAATTGCAGTCTAAACCAGTGTTAAATAAAGTACAGAGAGTACTTTAATTGCATAATTGTACCTGATTTGCATTCAAGGGAGAAGAAAATAAAAACTTGGAAAAAAAACGTCCAAAAACTGATAGGATATTTTGAGATGATGAAATTTGTTTCACGTGCTAGTTTTGGTAAAAAAAAAAAAAGGTATTTTATTTTCTACATATTATTATCATCTTTTAAGATTGAAAAGCATAAATGAAAAAAAAAAATTAAACCCTGTATAACATTTCTAAGTAAGATTTTCAGGAGATGAGAGAGCTGGCGTGTCTAGCCGCAGCATTATCGCGCTGCTTTTATCTAACGGTAAAGATCGTCCCGGCCCAGAGACGTAGTGGAGGCGGAAGGGAAACCTGCACTGCCCGGTTTCTTGCAGCCATGATTGGTAGTGGTTGCCAGTGCTTGGTTAACCGTTGGCCCGTCAGCACGAAGCGAGGAACACTCTCTGAGGCTCTCTCTCCTGGCGCCTTCACCCGCGTCCACCTCCGCACGGAGACGTGAAACGCGGCGACCGTCTACGGTGATCCCCGGCTGGCTGTCGTCCTGTCTCTTAATCTCATTTAGACGTTTCTTCAGCGGAGGAAACGTGCCCGCTGCTGTTTGTGGCCAGGTGAGTCACTGGGACGAATTATTTTGTGCGATGACGCGACCTCCTTTGCTACCTGCTCAGGTATCTTCCCTTTTCTCTTTTTCGGAGCTAGCCTTGAAGATAACGAAGATTTGCTTGGATCTGCTTCATTTAATAACTTGGATATATTTTTGTTCTACTTTTTTTCCTTTTTTTTTTTCTTTTCTTTTTTTTTTAATTTTTTTTTTCGTGATGTTGGTCTGGATCTTCGACTCGGTGAAAGTCCCGCAGCGACGATTCGCTCCGCGGTACTTTCGTTACGGCCGGCCAATTTGTGGGCCTAAACTGCGTCATGGCGGCACAAGTGAAGTTTAATCGACGGGATCGACATTCGACAGGTCGCTGATGTATGTCCACGGGTTAGCCCAACTTGCGGAATAAACCGGTGGAAAGTGGAGTGGCCTAATGTGAATACTTTCATACTGAAAGATTTCGCTCTATTATCATATACAGGGTGTCCCACTTCCCGCGCATTGTTTTAACGACAGATTCCCTGATCAGTTCGATCTTTGTTCGGCGAGAATAAATCGGGGAGAAATTATAATTTAGAGCAACTTTCTAATTTGATTTAAAGCGCCTTTGAAACAATATTTAATATTAAAATTCTATTTTAATTTATGAATATAATTCTTATTATTTTTATGTTTCTATACTTTAATTCGCGAAGAATTTTTTTCCTTCAATTATTCGCAACTCGAGGATATATATTATCATTTGATAATACATATTTTTATAATAATTTATTTTAATGATATACGTGCCACGATATTTTTCCGCTCTCGATACGATAAATATGTACGATAAGAATATTTCGTGTTAGAATTTAAAATGCAATTATACGTACGTTATGTTCTTTCGTGAAAGAAGCGGAGCGGGCCAAAGGTGTCAAATGCAATTAAATCCTACTAATGTTACGAGACTTTCAGCACTGAAAACGCAATTCGATATTTGTCACTCGCAATATTTAGCATTTACATGCCAACTCTTTCTTTTTCATAAAACAAGAAAAGAAAGAAAGAATATTATTGTGTAAAATTAAATTCTCTCTATTTAATTCTATTAAACAGCAATAATAAAATTTAATAGATAATAATAATAATAATAATAAATCGATACTGCAGGTTATTAGTTTCAAATAAATATTACACTTACGACATTAAATTATAAAAGTTAAATATAATTTTACTTTGAATAATTATCTTGATAATTACTAAGTTGTCACAAAGTAGATACATAATAAATGCTTTGCATTTCATTGCCGCAACTGTGAAAGGAAACATTCCGACTTTTACATCATCGGCATGCATACGATAGCAAGTTTAGAGATAACTCCTTGTAATGTTTGTTTAAAGTTTAAATAGTGTTTTGCTGTCACTACGAGTGTTTATATTTGCTACGATAAAACAAATTTTTTTAATGTAGAAGGAAGTTTGCATCCACATTGCTCTCATGACTTTCAATAGCTTTGCATTTCTAAAAAATTATGTCTGCAATGTATCTGTAAAGCTAATGAATGTATGTCAAGTATTTCAAGCATTTCCCGCGAATTATACACTGAGGGAAAAATTATCTCGAAAGAAAAAGATTTAATTTAATTCTAGAGAACTACTTATTCGGTGGGTTCTAATTACTTAAACTTAAAACGTGTGCTTGCTTAATTTTTAAATGTTTACTTTTACGTGTAAAAACAATATTTTTTAATTGTTTTGAATTAACTATTGTTGCACTTTGATTTTATGAAGTAGTTACTAAAATATATTTGTTAGGTAAAAAGAAAACTTAAATTTTTTAGTTTTTGAAAACATAAATTGATAAATGATAGTATATGATACAATATATATTTAAAAAATTGCATTAAAATGTAAAAAAAAAAAAATATATATATATATAAAAGAAAAAGAATGTATTTAAATTTTTTATTATTATTATCATATTAATATAATATGTAGATTTATTTAAAATTAAATAATTTTATTTGAATAAAATAAATAGTTTTTTAAAGTTTGCAAGAAAATTAATTTACTTGTTAACTTGAACAAACATTTCTCTCAGTGTATACAAAATAATTTCGTTGACAGGAGTTATTACATAACATGCGGATATAACGTGCAAAAAATATTTCCGTTTTGTTGGAATTCCCCGGCTTTTATTTCGTTTTTTCTATTTTTCGCTCTGACATCGCAATTCGACGCAGAGATATATTAAGACTTATCAATTCGAGGAATGATCGGTCACGGAATTAATTCATCGTTTTTTTCTTTTTTTTTTTTTTTTTTCTCACTCTCCTTTCTCGGCTAGTCAATTACTTCATTCGGGTTGTAACTACAAAATTAACGATGACGGATACACATAATGGACTCCCGGAAAAACCGGTATTGTGAGCTGAGCTTTCGCAAAGAAGGGAAAACTACACGGCGACATAATTATGGGCATCTCTGCGCGCATTGTGTCACTTGCGTACATAATGATGTTTAATTGCTCGCGACGTTTAACATTCTTAACTTTAAGACATTCATTTCCCCACTGTCTTCCGAGTTTTCACTTGTAATATATTCGTAGAAAAAAGGAAAAAAAAAATTATGATTAATTGCCGTTGTTACCGTAAAATGGAAGATAATTCTATCTCTTTTTTTTTTTTTTTTTAAAAACACGCAATTACTACTCGTTAATTTGCAATATTATTTTCATGTCATATTATATAACGCAATTAATATTTTTTTAAGGACATTTAAGAATCGATATTATTCCGCAATTATTTACTTTTCAAAGATATTTAAATGCCTTTTTATTTTAATTAAATAATTTTTATTCTAATTGAATGTATTAATTGCGATAAATAAAACGGATCTTTCTTTATTACAGATCCTTTCGTTTGGAACATGGAATGGCTAAAAATCCTTTTGCTGTCGGGAATCATTTCAAATGTAGCCGCAGAGCCGTAAGTGCGATCACAATAATCAAATATACTCTACAAACTTGTTTAAAATAATTTATCTATGTCTTGTAACAAATTGTATTTGCTTTACGATGTATGAAACTCCACTGCACTTTGCTTGTGTATTTGCTGTAACGTGGGACAATATTAACAATACCAACGGCAGTGCAGTGTGTTTTTTTTTTTTTTTTTTTTTTTTTTAATAAGCACCGAGATAATAAAGGGTGAAAGGTGAAATGAGAAAAATTCCTGCTCTCCTTTCAGGTATTACTCTATTATCGCGCCGAAAGTGGTGCGACCTGATTCCGAGTACCATGTAGCGGCAAGTATCACCGGCGTGTCAACGCCGTCAGTGATTTACGTTGAATTAACTGGAGAGCTCGACTCAGGAAAAATATTCAACATTTCCCGGACCGCAACCGTCGAGCCTTATTCCACACAGATTTTGCGACTAGACGTAAATATAAATTTGCAATTGTAATCTAATGTAGTTATTTGAATTAAATTAAATAAGTTTTTATTTTATTTTATTTGAAACTAGCGAAAATTTCGTACTAATTTACACGATTTGACTTTTAATTTTAGATTGGCGAAACCATGCCAGGAAGGTACAAACTCACAGCACGAGGTTTGTCAGGGATTAATTTTGACAAGTCGAAGGACATCGAGTATGTGCATAAAAGCTACTCCGTCTTCATCCAGACCGACCGGGCAATCTACAAACCCGGCCACAAAGTCATGTTCCGTTGTATCATACTGGACTCGAGATTGAGACCGAGTATTGTGGGGCCAACAGATGTATATATCGTCGTAAGTATCCATAAACATTAATCAGTAACAATAATATTGTAATTTCCTAGACGGAAACTTATTTTTTGCTCTATCTATAAAACTAATTGTCGTGTAAACTTTAATTTATAATATTACGACAATAAAATAATGAATTAGTTTTTTTTTTTTTATTAATTTACAATAAATATTGTATAATATATATAGTTATATAATAAATAAATATAAGACAAAAATTTACTTTTAGGACGGCGATGGTAATCGCATCAAGCAATGGATTCGTCCACCAGTAACTCATGGTATTTTCGGCAGCGAGTTAGAATTGTCGCACTCGCCGGTATTAGGAAAGTGGAAGCTTGTCGCCAACGTTGGCGATCAGACGTTCGAAAAGGAATTCGAAGTCGCGGAGTACGTTCTACCGAATTTTGAGGTGACGATCGACTCGCCGAAGCACGTGCAGTTCAAAGAGTCAAAAGTCACAGCGACTATTCACGCAAAGTAAGCAACGAGGAAGATAAATTTTTATGGATGTTAAAAGTTTTATTGAGAACTTTCCTTTTATTAATAAGTGTACACAAGCCCTAGCGAAGACCTTGGAGTTGGTTTTTTAGCCGTTTGAAAAAATATTAATTTATAATTACTTAATGAATCGATAATTAATGACCCTTAAGCCACATTTGACCGAAAATATTCATTTGTAAGTGGACATAATTTAGGTACACGTATGGAAAACCAGTAAAAGGCGAAGCTACGATAACAGCTTACCCAGACATATTCTCTGGTGTGATTCAACCCATATTCCAACCTCCTGTGAGGAAAGTGGTGCCAATTAACGGCAAAGTTACAATCGACTTCGACATATCAACTGAATTAAGGTAGATTTAACATAATATAATTCATTAATAAAGTATACTTGCACTGTAGTTTTAACTTTTACGAATAATATACTTTTTTCTTTTGATTATATATTTTTATTCATATTATGTGCAATTTTTTGTATTACTAGTAAAATAATAATATCAAAATTTGTGCAAGTAAAATATACACAACAGTTATCTTTATAGTTTTTATATGCAAGAGTTTGTTCGGAAATTTATATTTATTGTCGCGCCAGTTCTTGATATTACATCTTTTGTAGAAATCCTTACAGATTGACCGAAGAATATGAAAGGCCCATTATGATTGATGTTGTGGTGGAAGAGGAATTAACTACCAGAAGGCAAAACGCTTCAACGCAAATAACGCTACACAAGCATAAATACACAATGGAATTATTAAGAACGTCGGAATATTTTAAACCAGGACTAAAATATACAGCTTTCGTAAGTTGAATTTTTTTTTATCTTAAAAAGCTTCGTGATTTAGCATATTGATATTATATAATATATAACGTGTTTTTTTTTTTTTTTTTTTTTTTTTTAGTTAAAATTAACGTACCACGATGGATCGCCAGTTCAGGACACTAAAAATGACGTTCTGATATCGTACGGATACACATATAATCAATCGGCATACACAAATATCACAAGAAAACTGGACGAGCATGGCATGGTGCAACTAGATTTCTATCCGCCTAAGGCAAAGGATAACATTTCTTATCCTCTCAGTATAGAGGTAAAATAATTAATCAATTCTTGCGTTTTGTAAAAATATGTGATATCTAATTATTCGTGTATATATGCAGGCGCAATACTTGAATCTTCACGAATGGTTTCCTTCAACTAATCAAGCCATGTCCGCGAGTAATGAATATATCCAAGCGATTCTAAAAACAGAAAAGCCAGCGGTATGTGTACATTTAATATTACATGAAAATCTTTTGATTGATAGTATTCTTATTAATATTTAATTTGCAAGGTTAACAATTACGTCGACATTGAAGTGAATTCTACTGCGCTGTTAAAGTACATAAATTACGAAATACTTGGCCGCGGTGACATTTTGGATGCAGGATCGATTTATGTACAAGACAAGTACACAACGTCCTTCAAGTGAGTATTTAAGTATTAAGAAAGTTCAGAAGAACACTTGGAATTTTTCTTATAATCGAATCGTAAGTTATTTAAATCTTAAAAAAAAAAAGAAATTATTAAACTCGAATTTCGACAGCTTTTTAATTAAAAACAATTCAATACTGTTGATCAAATTTTCATTTATAATTAGTATTTAATATAATAAAAATATCTTTCAGGTTTCTAGCAACATACGTCATGGCGCCTACCGCACACGTAATTGTGTATTACGTACGAACAGACGGAGAAGTAATAGCAGATTCATTAGACGTCGAACTCTCAGGAATACTTCAGAATCACGTAAGTTATTACAATATTTATGAAACGCCTACTCTGTACACAAATATAAAGCGTGAATAGAAATAATCACGGACTTGATGGCTAATATTCTAACATTATAATCTGCGTATTTTTAGGTCGATCTTAAAGTAACGCCGGACGAAGTTGCACCTGGGGCTAGTGTCAATCTCATGATATCCGCGAAACCGAATTCTTTCATTGGATTATTAGGTGTTGATCAGAGATCTATCCTGCTAAAATCAGGAAATGATCTCTCTTATGTACGTAATACATTATAAACATTTGTAAATTTTTATATCCAATCTTATATGTATATATTTTACTTAAATTTTTTATTAATATTTATTAATATTAATTGCGCACGCAGGATCAAGTATACAAAGAACTGCAATCGTATGACAAAGCAGAAGCATCGCCACACGAAGATGCGTTCTTTGGCCGTCCTCTTTGGAGGCCTGGCTCGGGAACAGCAGATGACGTATTTCAAGTAAAATACATTTTATTATAATACGCTTTATTTACTTGTTGTGATAATTTCATTAAAATGGTAAATCTTTTCAACAGAAAACTGGCGTGGTGATCCTGACAAACGGATACGTCCACGAGAACTTCCCCATACGTAAGTGTCGAAACGCAAAATTTAAACTGCCTATTATTTAGTGAAAAACTAACGCGCACTTAAAAACATAACGCGCACATTGATTAAATATAAAGTATTTTTGAATTAAAAGTAATTCGTAGAACACGAGACACATCGAATAACTACAATCCAACTTATTTATAATGTAGCATGGATATAACATCTTTCGCGATTTGTTCTCTTAATCAGTATCGATCGTTGAGTTTCGAGCAGATTAGATATATATATTTTTTAACCGTGCTTGTATGTGTGTAGTATACTACAGATCTAGTATACTCGACGAAGCCATGTATGCGTCCGCTGCGGGATTCTCAGGCCCGACTGCTGCATTACCACCGGAGAAGGTCAAAGTTCGCAAGAGTTTCCCCGAAACTTGGCTTTGGCAAACGCTTGACGCTGGGTAATGCCATTGACGTAATAAATTATCATGCACACACTATCATCGTACACGTTCATTCGTCAAATTTATAAACAATCACTTCCACACAATCACATAAACGTTTTGTTTTGTAGCACTTTTATGTTATGTATCTCTTTGAGCTACTACTTTATTTTATACTTACATGGTTTTTTTCCATAGATTAGGAAATTTGGTAGAAATTTCGGCATCCAATACACTTGTATATTTCATTGAAAAATTAACATATAATAAAATATACAACAAGAAATAATGCAGACTAAAATGCTTTGCATTAAAATTGCGCGTTGAAGATGCTGTGGAAAATGGTGTTGGATAACTTCTGATGGTGGAAAGAATCTCTAACTTTCTTAAAAATCTCTTTTTACTCAGTATTGATTTCTGTAAACTTATGTACGCTCTGTATATATGCTTTGTATTTTAGATATTATTTTATTAGTATGTAATATATGTACAAATGATTAGGTATTATCATTTTTATTTTATGTATACTTATCTTGAATTTGCATTGAGTTTAGTATTTCGTCTACTTATCTGTAATCTTTAACCAGTCATTAGACATCTATTTCTGATCATTTCTTTTATGTACATAAATTTCGATTTTCAAATATTATAGTTTTAATTTTTTATTAATTAATTTTCTATTTATTATTTTATATTTACTTATAGTTTACTAACTCATCGCTCTTAAACGCAACAGTAACATTTATATATGAATACATATATTACTATGAATTTATTATTTAAGATCAATGAAGAATTTTCAGAGATAGATGCGAGTTTAAGAAAATCTGATATAATAGGCATAGAGTCAATAGAATATGAAATATTGGGTTAACAAATAAGTGCGTTTGGTTTTTTTAACGTAATAAACTATAACGACAAAAAAACCAAACGAATTTTTTTGCTAATCCAATATATCAGTTTGTTGTCTGTCGATCGGGGCTGCCGGTGTACTACAATATGCAGAATTGGATTACAGGACAGCCACATATTTTGGAGGGTAGAATAACGGGCTCGCCTCATGGGTTGTCCACGCTTCGACCAGACCTTGGTCCACCTGTCACGCACAGATTAGCGACAAGACCACCGCTGGCAGGTCCTTACGCCTTCTCTCGCATCCCAACCCCTGTCTGGAATAAGCCCCGTGTATTCCTAATGCATGACATCTTAAACACCTGGCTTTTCACAAACTTCTCTTCAGGG
Source organism: Cardiocondyla obscurior (assembly GCF_019399895.1). Lineage (NCBI taxonomy): Eukaryota > Metazoa > Arthropoda > Insecta > Hymenoptera > Formicidae > Cardiocondyla > Cardiocondyla obscurior. Next base: position 43,894 of record NC_091878.1, read on the forward strand.
TATTTATTCCGTATCTTGTATACTTTTAGTGTATTATTGCACGTATACGTAAATACGGTGTGTATGCAGGGTGTACGCAAACCTAAGAAAAAGAAGAAGAACAGAATAAGTCAACAGTTACGAAATTATAATGCAAAACTACGTCCACTTAAAGTATCAGCCTCGGCACACTCTTGGCAAGTTTCTCCAGCGGCACTCTGTATATCTGTAAATAACGTGCATATAATTTGGTACAGTTATATAAAAGTTGATTAGGTCAAGGTACGGTTTCACGTCTCTTGAGAATGTAAATGTAAATTTTGTTACAAAGGCTTCTTCTGCATATCATACATATCTCGATTCTTGGAACAATCAGTTATTCTTCGCTATTTTGTGTCATATACGTTGAGATGTATCTTCGACATTTGCAAAGGTGAAGGAATGCAAAAAGTATTTCATATTACATAAAGTTGCTTAAATCGTATGTATTTGTGTATTGTCACTTCATCATAGAAAGGTGCAATGTAACTTCTTTTATCACTATCCGAAAACGTTACTCTTCGGAGATCAATATTTATCGTATACATTTATTTCTCAATTATTAAGAACCAGTGGTTCCAACTTCCTGGTAAACTTACCTATTATTAGTAAAACGTGTAAGTGCATGTTTATCTGATGGTTAAAGTTATCAAAAAGTTAAAACAATTGGCTGTTAAACAAAGAAGATAAAGACTTAATTTTATTGTGCAATTGTATTAATACTAAGTATACTTTTACAGATATAACGGAAAAGCAGAATTGCGACGCACTGTGCCAGATTCCATCACATCGTGGGTATTAACTGCATTCTCCGTCAACGACGCGCATGGATTAGGCCTCATAGAAGAACCCAGGAAGGTTGTTACAGATATACGTTTACATAATCTAGACATGGAAAGTCCTGATATCTATCTTCTAAAAATATTATGAAAAAATTTATTTGGTAAATTTCGGAAAGTCTAATAATTTAATAGAAATATACTATGGCAGAACGATTCATAAGCAAAATTGTTTTAAGAGAATAACAAGGACAATTATTGAACTTGCATTTATATACTGTTGTCTGTTCGTTAGCTGAAAGTATTTAAGCCTTTCTTCATATCCGTCGACTTGCCATATTCGGTGATACGAGGCGAAATCGTAGGAATACAGATTGTTGTATTCAATTATATGAATAAAGACGTGACGGCCGAAGTTTTACTAACGAATGAAGGCCAGTTTGACTTCGCGGAAGTTTCTAACGAAGTTCACGACACTCCAAGTAAGTGACGTAACGTTATTTAACTTAAAAAAAAAAAAAAAAAAAAAAAAAAGTAAAGATTATAACTGTTGTTTAAAATTAATTGTAGCAACATTATAACTGTAGAAAATTTATTACAGAGAGTTTGTAGGATTAAATTGTTTAATTTTTCAGAATTGGAATTGTACCGCAGGAAAAAAATCGACGTGAAAGCCAATTCTGGCTCGAGTGTGTCATTCATGATTATTCCAAGGGAATTGGGTTACATCACCATAAAAGTGACCGCCAACAGTGTTTTAGCTGGCGACAGTGTTGAACACAAGTTACTTGTCAACGTGAGAATCTTTATTTTAATTTTTTACTTATAGAATTGCCTGATGATAAATGTAAATGTTGTTTTAGGCCGAGGGAGAAACGCAATACAAGAACGAAGCAGTGTTTCTAGATTTGCGGAGTGCTGATCAGGCGGGTGCAAACGTCACCATTAATATACCTAGTAATGCAGTTCCAGGATCAGAAAACATACAAATTTCTGCAGTCGGTAATAATACTGTTCAAATCATATGCAAATTGTTTGAAGTTTAATTTTTTAATGTTATTTTTAAATCGATCTTTTTCAATAATTTATAATGAATATCCCAACCTTCAACATATTTATCGATTGCATTTTGTAGGAGACATCTTGGGTCCTAGTATTTCAAACTTGGCAAACTTAATAAGAATGCCATTTGGTTGCGGTGAACAAAATATGCTCAACTTTGTGCCGAATATCGTCATTCTTAATTATCTAAAGGTACCAATAATATTATTTTTTACTATATAGTGCATAATATAAATTATATTTAAAAAAATATATACATTTTTAAGAATACAAATCAATTGACGCAAGCTGTGCAAAGCAAAGCGTTGAAATATCTGGACATTGGCTATCAGCAAGAATTGACTTACAAGCATAACGACGGCTCGTTTAGCGCATTTGGCATGTCGGATCCTAGTGGAAGCACATGGCACGTACAATAAAATTATTTAATTAAATAGTTTCATTTAAAATCTAAAATATTTCTTACTTTGACACGGGATTTTAAATTATTACGTTTAACAGGCTTACAGCTTTTGTAGCGAAATCTTTCAAGCAAGCTGGGGAGTATATAGCGGTCGAGGATAAAATCATAAATGACGCACTGCAATGGCTGTCAAACAATCAGGCACCAAACGGTTCTTTTCCTGAAGTGGGAAAAGTTAGCCATCGCGATATGCAGGGTGGAGCTGCCAAAGGACTCGCTTTAACAGCATACACACTTATCGCCTTTCTAGAAAATGAGGTAAATTAAAATTATTAACGCAATATTTTTTTATTTAACTAATTTAGTTTAATTGTATTTAAAGGTGTAACTATTTTTTAGAAATAAATTATTTAAAAGTAGTTAGCAAAATAAAAATTTCTGTATTATACAATTATTGATTATTAAACATGTTAATTTGTAGGAATCTGTGGGAAAATATCGTAACACCGTAAACAAAGCTGTTGACTATATTGTTCGTAATATGGAAGGATTAAATGATACCTATGCGTTAAGTCTATGCGCTTACGCTTTAAATTTGGCGAAACACCCTTACGAAACGTCGGCGTTTAACTTCCTAGAATCGAAAGCCGTAACGAAACAGGGTCTCAAGTGGTGGAGCAAACCCATTCCGAAAGACAACAAAAATCCACACTATGCTTTACCACGTTCTGTTGACGTCGAGATGACTTCATACTCTTTACTCTTGTATCTTAGACGTAATTTAGTCGCGGATGCGATTCCTGTAATGAAGTGGCTCGTTAAGCAAAGAAATACAGAAGGTGGCTTTGCATCGACACAAGTAAGTAAATTCGAATATAGAATTTTTATTTTATGTAAATTAAGATAAATTAAAATATTAATTACAAATTATGTGTAAAATTATTTAGGACACCGTGATTGGACTTCAAGCGTTGGCAAAGCTCGCTGAAAAATTGTCCAAGGATACGAGCTCAGTTCGAATTTCGTTTAAACACGGAGATGAAGGCCAAAGTTATATAAACGTTAATAGTGGTAATTCCATGATACTCCAGAAACAAATAGTGGGTTTAAATAAAAAATTACTCATAGATTTATATGTTAATTTTTTCTCGACAATATTAGTTCTTTTATATCGTTTATACATTGAAATTTTTGTACTTTTTTTTGCAGCTACCCTCGAAAACACGATCGGTTAACATAACAGCATCCGGTAAAGGTTTTGTATTGGTGCAAGTTTCTTATCAATATAATCTGAATGTGACTGGGGCATTTCCGTTATTTACTTTGGACCCTCAAGTGGATAAAAATTCCAACGCTAATCATTTACAACTGTCCGTATGTTCAGGGTACGTTCTCATTATTTTCCTTTAATATTATAAGTACAATAAACTATAATTGCTCATACGTTATATAATCAAGTGATTGTTTGTCATCAGATTTGTTCCAACTGAGGAAGCAAACGAGAGCAATATGGCTGTTATGGAAGTAAGCCTACCTTCCGGCTTCACAGTAGATAGAGATTCGCTACCAAGTTTAGAAATATCATCACATGTGAAACGTGTGGAAACTAAAAATGGTGATACAGTGGTAGTTTTATATTTCGACAAGGTATATTTTAATAAATTTTAATTAATTACCAATAATCAAAAATTATTTAAATTACGAAATTATAATATATGAATAATAAAAAATATTAATAACTTTTGTAGATAGGAAAGGAAGAATATTGCCCAACCGTGTCCGCATTTAGGACGCATAAAGTGGCTAAGCAAAAGCCAGTTCCCGTTTCGATATACGACTATTATGATTCATGTAAGTATAAAATAAAAATGTTTTACTGAGAGTTTAACTTGACATGAAAAATATGTGAAAGATATTTTACAATAGAAAATATATTTTATAAAATATATTTTATAAAATATACTTTACTGTTTTTACAGCGAGAAGAGCAAGAGCGTTTTACGAACCCAGAAAGACAACTTTGTGTGACTTGTGCGAAAAAGAGGATTGCGAAGATTTATGCGTTTCTAAACCCGGTAAACGAAAGGACAATAATACAGCGTCTGCTGCGTCTCGTGTTTACATTTGTGTATATTTGCAATTTACATTCTTTTACTATATGCTTTATAAGCATTTGTAATTATATTGTTATTGAGAATAATTATTTCATTATATTATAAACTTTGAATATAACAGAGTAACGTAAAGAAGTTGTATAAGTTGCGACCAAAGTATATATACTTGTTATACAGAATATAAGATATAATCTTTTTATGAAATGTTCAAATCAAACTAACATAAGATTTAATTATTTAATGCTAATACTAAGTTTGTAATAAAACTTAATAATGTTTCTTGTTATTAATTAGCGAGCATTATTTTTTGTCTGTTTAAAAATCTTTTTGATACATAGACATTTATACAAAGTCTTTTATTTAGATTAACTAGATATTACAAGTCATCCTCGCCGAATAGAAGAATCACTTCTCTCTATCTTCTTGAGATGATTTTCCTCGAGACTCCACGAAGAAAAATAAAATGCCAAATTAGACGTTTTATTTTTTAGTAGACAGACATGAAAGAATAACAACAGAATTTATAAAACATAATTTATTAATGTTATACATTTAGTTAATTTTTTATATGGGGTTTTCTTAAAATGTTATATTTTAGTTTACAGAAATATTGAAAATAACGTACTACTCAGTAATTATGTGCCTACAATCTAATACAACAATAATAATTACACCGTTATGCGTGTAAAAGGTCGTCATCGCTATCCGATTGACACTGCGTAGGATCAGAAGCGTTGAGCAAGAGTCTGGCTTCCTCAGTGGTGTCGACCTATGATAAATTATAATATTATTTAAATTAATATTGAGAAGCAAAGAAAAATAAATGGAATAAAAATGTGCTGCGTTATCTCCGCTCGAAATTCGCCCGCACACTGATGATCGCTTATACTCATGTCGCGAAATGATTTTTTATTGTCATTTAATATATATATAAAAGAAAATTATACGGAATAAGAGTGTGCCGCGTTATCTCCGCTCGAAATTCGCCCGCACGCCGATGATCGCCGATATTCGCTCTGCGAATTTATTTTTCTTTGCTTCTCAATATTAATTTAAATAATATTATAAATAATAACAAATTTCCCAATTTTTTTTTAATTTAATAAAAAATATTAAAAAATTGATTTTTCTAATCTTTATCGATGTATTATATATTTAAAAAAATTATTAAAATGAAACGTGAACACTCTACTACACTTTATAAAACCGAATTAAGGTCAAAAAATAAACTTAGTACTTTCAAAATCATTTATTTTAAAATACTTTTATTAAAATTTATAAGACATACATGTCACTCGACTCAAGTCGAATTAAAAATACTTTGCGTTAATTTACAAGCTTGGGACTTTGTGGGACAAAAGTAGAATGAAAAAATTATAATGGAAAGCTTACAGGTCCCTCGAGGAAGCAGCAGAACTCCCCTTCACCAGATATAGAATCATAGTAAAAATTCTGCAGTCCTTCAAGTACTCCAATCACAAGATAACTGAAATAAATATTAAAAATTAAAAAATGTATTGATATAAAACATGGGCACTCTACTACACTAAATAAAACCGAATTTAAGTCAGAAATTTAACTTGAAAGCTCCAAAAAAATGTATTTATAAATATCTCAACTTTTAACCTCAAACACATACCTGTCACTTCTTTAAAGTCTTAATAAAAATAGTTCCCGTTGATTGACAGTATTGGCACTTTCTGGGTAACAAGTAAAATGTTCAAATTACATTACAAATCCAACGGAACCCTCGAGGATGCATCAGAACATATTTTACAAAATTCTGAAGCACAGCAATATATTCTGCTGCCCTCCAAGCGTTTTAATCACAGAATATCTGAAAAAAAAATTTATTTGAAGTTAAAAAACATATTTAAATGAAACGAGAACATACAACTACACTTAATAAAACTAAATTACAGGTTAAAATTTTACTTTAAAGCTTAAAAAAAATTAATTTAACAATATCTCCACTTTTAACCTCAAACACATACCTGTCACTTTTAAAACACTTATAAAAAATAGTTCCCGTCCATGTAGAGCTTTAAAACTTTTTGGGCAGCAACAGGAAGGTTCAAATTTGATAAAAAATCCAACGGGGCACTCGAGGAGAACGCAGAACTATTTTCACAAGCTGTAGAAGTGCAGTGAAACTTTTGTGACCCTCGCAAAACACCAATCACCAAAAAACTGAAATATAAAATTATTTACAGTTAAGAGAATAATTTAATTGCATTAAAAACATTCTACTACACTTAAATAAACCAAATTTAGGTCAGAAATTAAACTTAGAAACCTAAATTCACTCTGCAAAGTGTTAATGCTATCTGGAGTACTGGGTAAGTCGAGGAATTTTCTCTTGCACCAGAAATGGTCAGAGGGACTTCTGCAGCTTTCCCGGGTCTTCGGACGGTTTCCTTGGTTAGTTTCCGTCGCGAACCTTTCGTCCCCAAAGCGCCAAACCTGTAAATAAAGCAGAAGTATTTTTAAATTAAAACTAAAAATCTCATAAGTGACACTTTGAGGTTAAAGTTATATTTTGCCAAATTTCTCACTTTTTAATTAACTGAAGCTTTCGGGCAATCCAAAATCGGTCCCTCACGATAGAGGAGGGTACTCTAATTAAATTCTAACGCATGACATACCTGAATTCACTCTGCAAAGTGTCAGTGCTATCTGGAGTACTGGGTAAGTCGAAGATTTTTCTCTTGCACCAAGAATGGTCAGAGGGACTTCTGCGGCTTCCCCGGGTCTCCGGACGGTTTCCTTAGTTAGTTTTCGTCGCGATCCTTTCGTCCCCAAAGCGCCAAACCTGTAAATAAAGCAGAAGTATTTTTAAATTAAAACTAAAAATCTCATAAGTTACACATTGTGGTTAAAGTTATATTTTGACTATTTTCTCACTTTTTAATTAATTGAGGCTCTCGAGCAATCTAAAATCGGTCCCTCACGATAGAGGAGGGTACTCTAATTAAATTCTAACGCATGACATACCTGAATTCACTCTGCAAAGTGTTAGTGCTATCTGGAGTACTGAGTAAGTCGAGGATTTTTCTCTTGCACCAGAAATGGTCAGAGAGACTTCTGCGGCTTTCCCGGGTCTTCGGACGGTTTCCTTGGTTAGTTTCCGTCGCGAACCTTTCGTCCCCAAAGCGCCAAACCTGTAAATAAAGCAGAAGTATTTTTAAATTAAAACTAAAAATCTCATAAGTGACACTTTGTGGTTAAAGTTATATTTTGACTATTTTCTCACTTTTTAATTAATTGAGGCTCTCGAGCAATCTAAAATCGGTCCCTCACGATAGAGGAGGGTACTCTAATTAAATTCTAACGCATGACATACCTGAATTCACTCTGCAAAGTGTTAGTGCTATCTGGAGTACTGGGTAAGTCGAGGATTTTTCTCTTGCACCAGGAATGGTCAGAGAGACTTCTGCGGCTTTTCCGGGTCTTCGGACGGTTTTCTTGGTTAGTTTCCGTCGCGAACCTTTCGTCCCCAAAGCGCCAAACCTGTAAATAAAGCAGAAGTATTTTTAAATTAAAACTAAAAATCTCATAAGTGACACTTTGAGGTTAAAGTTATATTTTGCCAAATTTCTCACTTTTTAATTAACTGAAGCTTTCGGGCAATCTAAATTCGGTCCCTCACGATAGAGGAGGGTACTCTAATTAAATTCTAACGCATGACATACCTGAATTCACTCTGCAAAGTGTTAGTGCTATCTGGAGTACTGGGTAAGTCGAGGATTTTTCTCTTGCACCAGGAATGGTCAGAGAGACTTCTGCGGCTTTCCCGGGTCTTCGGACGGTTTCCTTGGTTAGGTTTCGTCGCGAACCTTTCGTCCCCAAAGCGCCAAACCTGTAAATAAAGCAGAAGTATTTTTAAATTAAAACTAAAAATCTCATAAGTGACACTTTGAGGTTAAAGTTATATTTTGACTATTTTCTCACTTTTTAATTAATTGAGGCTCTCGAGCAATCTAAAATCGGTCCCTCACGATAAAGAAGGGTACTCTAATTAAATTCTAACGCATGACATACCTGAATTCACTCTGCAAAGTGTTAGTGCTATCTGGAGTACTGGGTAAGTCGAGGATTTTTCTCTTGCACCAGGAATGGTCAGAGAGACTTCTGCGGCTTCCCCGGGTCTCCGGACGGTTTCTTTGGTTAGCTGCCGTCACGTACCTTTTGCCTATAAAGTTTAAAGCCTGAAAAACAAATAGAAATATTTGTTTTTCAGGCTTTAAATTTTAATCAATAACACATACCTGTCACTTTTAGAACTTTTATAAAAATTAGTTCCCGTTGATGCACAGTCTTGGCACTTTGTGGGAATTAAAAAGACTGTTTAAATTAGTTAAAAAATCCAACCGGACACTCGAGGAAACAGTTGATCTCCCACAAACGAATAAAATAAGCATAAAATATTTCGCGTAAAATATTCACCAATGGAAACACAGCATTAATACTGGCATTCATGAAACGATTTGATTAATAAAATATTGTAAAAATACTTAACAAATAGCATTAAATTGTTGTAAATTAACGTGCAAAATACGATTCAGTATAAAAATTTATAAATAACGCCAAAAACACGTTCAAAATGTCATTTGATTATTTTCAACCAATAGGAACACAGCATTAGTACTGACATTCATGAAACGATTCGATTAATAAAATATTGTAAAAATAATTAATAAATAGCATTAAATTGTTGTAAACTAACTTGCAAAATACGATTTAGTATAAAAATTTATAAATAACGCCAAAAACACGTGCAAAATGTCACTTGATTATTTTCAACCAATAGGAACACAGCATTAGTACTGACATTCATGAAACGACTCGATTAATAAAATATTGTAAAAATAATTAATAAATAGCATTAATTGTTGTAAACTAACTTGCAAAATACGATTTAGTATAAAAATTTATAAATAACGCAAAAAACACGTGCAAAATGTCACTTGATTATTTTCAACCAATAGGAACACAGCATTAGTACTGACATTCATGAAACGACTCGATTAATAAAATATTGTAAAAATAATTAATAAATAGCATTAATTGTTGTAAACTAACTTGCAAAATACGATTTAGTATAAAAATTTATAAATAACGCCAAAAACACGTGCAAAATGTCACTCAATAAATTTCAACCAATAGGAACACAGCATTAGTACTGACATTCATGAAACGACATAGGGAAAAAATGGTAGGTGTTGGGGGAAGTTTCCGCGGTCATTCTACCGACGACTTTTGACCGAGCAACAAGGTGACGTATACCTTGCTTGAAGTGACAGTTAGATTTTTGTGTCGGGATCCAAGGTTAATAGAAAGTGTCGTGGACTATCCTGCGAGTGTCTACCGCGGTAGGAATGTTTTATATCGCGGCCCGTTTTATACCGATGCTTCGTGCAAAAATTTAAAATTTAACGAAAAAAGTGGTCGCGCGTTTTGAATAACGGTAGAGATAAAAAGCGGGATAGTGAATACCCCTCGGTGGGGGTAACCCAAGGGGGTAAAGAATATCCCGCGCGATAGTAGGGAAAACATGGAAGGGATTGGGGGAAGTTTTCGCGGTCATTCTACCGACGACTTTTGACCGCGCAACAAGGTGACGTGGACCTCGCTTGAAGTGACAGTTAGATTCTTGTGTCGGGATTCAAGGTTAATAGGAAGTGTCGTGGACTATCCCGCGAGTGTCTACCGTGGTAGGAATATTTTATATCGCGGCGCGTTTTATACCGGTGCTTCGTGCAAGTTTTGTGTCGTTCGTTACACCGACCGAAGGATTAAAGTGACAGGTAGACCGCGCTTACGTCTCAGGGTCGTGTTTAAAGATTTAACGGAAGTGTCGTGAATATCCCGCGAGTGATCTAGTGCGCGGAGAACGTTATTTTATTATAAAACAAGGATGCTTTTTCGTGATCGAAATATTGTTTCGCGCTTTCGGGATATAGTAATTCGCGTTTCAATTTATTTTTTAATTGATCGTCGTACAGCCGGAGTATGCGTTATCTCTCGCGGAGTGTCGATTTTCTGTCTGGTAAGACGTGCTAATAGTGTACAGTGACCGGCAATGATGACTTGACTTACTGTGGCGACGGCGGCTAACGCGCGTGAGCTAGAGTGGAGTGCGTTAGGCCTTACCGCGGATCGTGTGCGTGAACCTTGGAGTACCGAGAGAAGCGTGAGAACGAGGGAAAAGTTGAAGGAAGGCATCTTTATGTTCTGTTCTGTTCACGACCGTGCGTGTGAAAGAGAACGCATGAGTGATCGCTAAGAAATCATTATAGGCGCCTCTAATGATTTCTTAGCGATCATTCGTGCGTTCTCTCTCACATGTACGGTCGCGAACAGAACAGAGCATGAAGATGCCTTCCTCCAACTTTTCCCTCGTTTTCTCGTTTCTTTCGGTACTTCAGGACTCACGTACGCGATCCGCGGTAAGACCTGACGCACTCCACCCTAGCTTACGCGCGTTAGTCGCCGTTGCCGCATTGAGTCATGCTATTATTGCCGGTCACTACTATTACATGCAATTCGGGAAACGGCATCTTCTGCTTGAGAGATTCGCGTTACGCCGGATTGTGCGATGCGTATTTTAGTAGTTTTAAATTTCTATTTAAACAATTTTTTCTTGTTTTATAATAATTTAAACTATGAGTCATAGTGTAATAAAGTGCGCGATGAATATGAGTCATAGTGTTATGAAGTGCGCGGTGAATATGAGTCATTGTGTAATAAAGTGCGCGGTGAATATTATGTGAGTGAGTGTGAGTGTACAGTGTCGCGTTTTCGTATATAATACGGGGTACCGTGTTTAAGTTATTATAAAACAAGGTCGCTTTTCTCGTGATCGGAATATTGTTTCGCGCTTTCGGGATATAGTAATTCGCGTTTTTAATTTATTTTTTAATGGATCGTCGTACAGCCCGGAGTATTCGTCGGTCCCTCGCGGAGTGTCGTTTTCTGTTTCGTTAGCCGTGACTGATAGTGCGTGCGCTACTGCACGCAATTCGGGAAATTGGCATCTGCTGCTTGAGAGATTCGCGTTACGCCGGATTGTGCGACGCGTATTTTAGTAGTTTTAAAGTCCTATTCGAACAATTTTTCCTTGTTTTATAATAATTTAAACTAGGTATGAGTGATAGTGTAATAAAGTGCGCGGTGAATATGAGTCATAGTGTTATGAAGTGCGCGGTGAATATTATGTGAGTGAGTGTAAATGTGAGTGTACAGTGTCGCGTTTTCGTTTATAATACGGGGTGCCGTGTTTAAGTTATTACAAAACAAGGTCGCTTTTCTCGTAATCGGAATATTGTTTCGCGCTTTCGGGATATAGTAATTCGCGTTTTTAATTTATTTTTTAATGGATCGTCGTACAGCCCGGAGTATTCGTCGGTCCCTCGCGGAGTGTCGTTTTCTGTTTCGTTAGCCGTGACTGATAGTGCGTGCGCTACTGCACGCAATTCGGGAAATTGGCATCTGCTGCTTGAGAGATTCGCGTTACGCCGGATTGTGCGACGCGTATTTTAGTAGTTTTAAAGTCCTATTCGAACAATTTTTCCTTGTTTTGTAATAATTTAAACTAGGTATGAGTGATAGTGTAATAAAGTGCGCGATGAATATGAGTCATAGTGTTATGAAGTGCGCGGTAAATATGAGTCATAGTGTAATAAAGTGCGCGGTAAATATTATGTGAGTGAGTGTGAGTGTACAGTGTCGCGTTTTCGTTTATAATACGGGGTGCCGTGTTTTAATAATAATTTAAACTATGAGCGATAATGTAAACTAACGAGTGATAATTTAAATTAAAAGTGATAGCGTTAGTGGTTAATGACAGTATTTCGCGAGAGTTTCCAGTGCGCGAAAAGATGACTCGACGACGACGACGACCTTCCATCTGAGAGGAGGAGCAGGCCCGGGGGGCATCCTGCTACGGCGGAGCAACTTTTAGGTAAGCATTAATTTTTTAAATAAAATCTTTATTAAAAGAAAACCTTTACATTTTTATATTAATCTTATTGACTAACTGGCATGTCTACATAATTCTTTTCCTTTTTATGTTACAGTCACCGGCACAACTCACCAACTCCGCCGAAATATATGCAGATTGGCAAGTCGCATGCTTTTTTTTACAATTTCTTTATTTAATAAATTAAATACCTTTAATTAAAATACAGGCGCGCGCCTGTGTACATATATTACATGTAATTTTTTGTACTAATATTATATTGCTTTGAAATAAAAGATGTGTAGAATGCATCAAAAATTTTTAACCACACCGGTTGTACTCACAGAAAATATTAAAAGTATATACAACCGACAGTCCGCAGTCTGTTAAAGTGGGACGGAAAATTTTTGATGCATTGTACATTAAAAATTTACAATACAATATACCTTGAAAATGTCGGACTATACACAATTCGGTGACTCAAATTACGTACTACTTAAAATTATTTAAAACTCCGCGATGTTACCGAGAAGCGGATCTGCGAAATCTGCCGGCGACGCCATGAAAAAACACTACTGGGTAAGTCGAGGATTTTTCTCTTGCACCAAGAATGGTCAGAGAGACTTCTGCGGCTTCCCCGGGTCTCCGGACGGTTTCCTTGGTTAGTTTCCGTCGCGAACCTTTCGTCCCCAAAGCGCGAAACCTGTAAATAAAGCAGAAGTATTTTTAAATTCAAATTAAAAATCTCATAAGTAACACTTTCAGGTTAAAGTTATATTTTGACTATTTTCTCACTTTTTAATTAATTGAGGCTCTCCAGCAATCTAAAATCGGTCCCTCACGATAGAGGAGGGTACTCTAATAAAATTCTAACGCATGACATACCTGAATTCACTCTGCAAAGTGTTAGTGCTATCTGGAGTACTGGGTAAGTCGAGGAATTTTCTCTTGCACCAGGAATGGTCAGAGAGACTTCTGCGGCTTCCCCGGGTCTCCGGACGGTTTCCTTGGTTAGTTTCCGTCGCGAACCTTTCGTCCCCAAAGCGCCAAACCTGTAAATAAAGCAGAAGTATTTTTAAATTCAAATTAAAAATCTCATAAGTGACACTTTCAGGTTAAAGTTATATTTTGACTATTTTCTCACTTTTTAATTAATTGAGGCTCTCGAGCAATCTAAAATCAATCCCTCACGATAGAGGAGGGTATTCCAATTAAATTCTAACGCATGACATACTTGAATTCACTCTGCAAAGTGTTAGTGCTATCTGGAGTACTGGGTAAGTCGAGGAATTTACTCTTGCACCAGAAATGGTCAGAGAGACTTCTGCGGCTTCCCCGGGTCTCCGGACGGTTTCCTTGGTTAGTTTCCGTCGCGAACCTTTCGTCCCCAAAGCGCCAAATCTGTAAATAAAACAGAAGTATTTTTAAATTAAAACTAAAAATCTCATAAGTGACACATTGAGGTTAAAGTTATATTTTGACTATTTTCTCACTTTTTAATTAATTGAGGCTCTCGAGCAATCTAAAATCAATCCCTCACGATAGAGGAGGGTATTCCAATTAAATTCTAACGCATGACATACCTGAATTCACTCTGCAAAGTGTTAGTGCTATCTGGAGTACTGGGTAAGTCGAGGAATTTTCTCTTGCACCAGGAATGGTCAGAGAGACTTCTGCGGCTTCCCTGGCTCTCCGGACGGTTTCCTTGGTTAGTTTCCGTCGCGAACCTTTCGTCCCCAAAGCGCGAAACCTGTAAATAAAGCAGAAGTATTTTTAAATTCAAATTAAAAATCTCATAAGTGACACTTTCAGGTTAAAGTTATATTTTGACTATTTTCTCACTTTTTAATTAATTGAGGCTCTCGAGCAATCTAAAATCAATCCCTCACGATAGAGGAGGGTATTCCAATTAAATTCTAACGCATGACATACTTGAATTCACTCTGCAAAGTGTTAGTGCTATCTGGAGTACTGGGTAAGTCGAGGAATTTACTCTTGCACCAGAAATGGTCAGAGAGACTTCTGCGGCTTCCCCGAGTCTCCGGACGGTTTCCTTGGTTAGTTTCCGTCGCGAACCTTTCGTCCCCAAAGCGCCAAACCTGTAAATAAAGCAGAAGTATTTTTAAATTAAAACTAAAAATCTCATAAGTGACACATTGAGGTTAAAGTTATATTTTGACTATTTTCTCACTTTTTAATTAATTGAGGCTCTCGAGCAATCTAAAATCAATCCCTCACGATAGAGGAGGGTATTCCAATTAAATTTTTACGCATGACATACCTGAATTCACTCTGCAAAGTGTTAGTGCTATCTGGAGTACTGGGTAAGTCGAGGAATTTTCTCTTGCACCAGGAATGGTCAGAGAGACTTCTGCGGCTTCCCTGGCTCTCCGGACGGTTTCCTTGGTTAGTTTCCGTCGCGAACCTTTCGTCCCCAAAGCGCGAAACCTGTAAATAAAGCAGAAGTATTTTTAAATTCAAATTAAAAATCTCATAAGTAACACTTTCAGGTTAAAGTTATATTTTGACTATTTTCTCACTTTTTAATTAATTGAGGCTCTCCAGCAATCTAAAATCGGTCCCTCACGATAGAGGAGGGTACTCTAATAAAATTCTAACGCATGACATACCTGAATTCACTCTGCAAAGTGTTAGTGCTATCTGGAGTACTGGGTAAGTCGAGGAATTTTCTCTTGCACCAGGAATGGTCAGAGAGACTTCTGCGGCTTCCCCGGGTCTCCGGACGGTTTCCTTGGTTAGTTTCCGTCGCGAACCTTTCGTCCCCAAAGCGCGAAACCTGTAAATAAAGCAGAAGTATTTTTAAATTCAAATTAAAAATCTCATAAGTGACACTTTCAGGTTAAAGTTATATTTTGACTATTTTCTCACTTTTTAATTAATTGAGGCTCTCGAGCAATCTAAAATCAATCCCTCACGATAGAGGAGGGTATTCCAATTAAATTCTAACGCATGACATACTTGAATTCACTCTGCAAAGTGTTAGTGCTATCTGGAGTACTGGGTAAGTCGAGGAATTTACTCTTGCACCAGAAATGGTCAGAGAGACTTCTGCGGCTTCCCCGAGTCTCCGGACGGTTTCCTTGGTTAGTTTCCGTCGCGAACCTTTTGTCCCCAAAGCGCCAAACCTGTAAATAAAGCAGAAGTATTTTTAAATTAAAACTAAAAATCTCATAAGTGACACATTGAGGTTAAAGTTATATTTTGACTATTTTCTCACTTTTTAATTAATTGAGGCTCTCGAGCAATCTAAAATCAATCCCTCACGATAGAGGAGGGTATTCCAATTAAATTTTTACGCATGACATACCTGAATTCACTCTGCAAAGTGTTAGTGCTATCTGGAGTACTGGGTAAGTCGAGGAATTTTCTCTTGCACCAGGAATGGTCAGAGAGACTTCTGCGGCTTCCCCGGGTCTCCGGACGGTTTCCTTGGTTAGTTTCCGTCGCGAACCTTTCGTCCCCAAAGCGCGAAACCTGTAAATAAAGCAGAAGTATTTTTAAATTCAAATTAAAAATCTCATAAGTGACACTTTCAGGTTAAAGTTATATTTTGACTATTTTCTCACTTTTTAATTAATTGAGGCTCTCGAGCAATCTAAAATCAATCCCTCACGATAGAGGAGGGTATTCCAATTAAATTCTAACGCATGACATACTTGAATTCACTCTGCAAAGTGTTAGTGCTATCTGGAGTACTGGGTAAGTCGAGGAATTTACTCTTGCACCAGAAATGGTCAGAGAGACTTCTGCGGCTTCCCCGAGTCTCCGGACGGTTTCCTTGGTTAGTTTCCGTCGCGAACCTTTCGTCCCCAAAGCGCCAAACCTGTAAATAAAGCAGAAGTATTTTTAAATTAAAACTAAAAATCTCATAAGTGACACATTGAGGTTAAAGTTATATTTTGACTATTTTCTCACTTTTAATTAATTGAGGCTCTCGAGCAATCTAAAATCAATCCCTCACGATAGAGGAGGGTATTCCAATTAAATTTTTACGCATGACATACCTGAATTCACTCTGCAAAGTGTTAGTGCTATCTGGAGTACTGGGTAAGTCGAGAATTTTCTCTTGCACCAGGAATGGTCAGAGAGACTTCTGCGGCTTCCCCGGGTCTCCGGACGGTTTCCTTGGTTAGTTTCCGTCGCGAACCTTTCGTCCCCAAAGCGCGAAACCTGTAAATAAAGCAGAAGTATTTTTAAATTCAAATTAAAAATCTCATAAGTAACACTTTCAGGTTAAAGTTATATTTTGACAATTTTCTCACTTTTTAATTAATTGAGGCTCTCGAGCAATCTAAAATCAATCCCTCACGATAGAGAAGGGTATTCCAATTAAATTCTAACGCATGACATACCTGAATTCACTCTGCAAAATGTTAGTGCTATCTGGAGTACTGGGTAAGTCGAGGAATTTTCTCTTGCACCAGGAATGGTCAGAGAGACTTCTGCGGCTTCCCCGAGTCTCCGGACGGTTTCCTTGGTTAGTTTCTGTCGCGAACCTTTCGTCCCCAAAGCGCGAAACCTGTAAATAAAGCAGAAGTATTTTTAAATTCAAACTAAATATCTCATAAGTGACACATTGAGGTTAAAGTTATATTTTGACTATTTTCTCACTTTTTAATTAACTGAGGCTTTCGAGCAATCTAAAATCGGTCCCTCACGATAGAGGAGGGTACTCTAATAAAATTCTAACGCATGACATACCTGAATTCACTCTGCAAAGTGTTAGTGTTATCTGGAGTACTGGGTAAGTCGAGGAATTTTCTCTTGCACCAGGAATGGTCAGAGAGATTTCTGCGGCTTCCCCGGGTCTCCGGACGGTTTCCTTGGTTAGTTTCCGTCGCGAACCTTTCGTCCCCAAAGCGCGAAACCTGTAAATAAAGCAGAAGTATTTTTAAATTCAAACTAAATATCTCATAAGTGACACATTGAGGTTAAAGTTATATTTTGACTAATTTCTCACTTTTTAATTAATTGAGGCTCTCGAGCAATCTAAAATCGGTCCCTCACGATAGAGGAGGGTACTCTAATTAAATTCTAACGCATGACATACCTGAATTCACTCTGCAAAGTGTTAGTGCTATCTGGAGTACTGGGTAAGTCGAGGAATTTTCTCTTGCACCAGGAATGGTCAGAGAGACTTCTGCGGCTTCCCCGGGTCTCCGGACGATTTCCTTAATTAGTTTCCGTCGCGAACCTTTCGTCCCCAAAGCGCTAAACCTGTAAATAAAGCAGAAGTATTTTTAAATTAAAACTAAAAATCTTATAAGTGACACTTTGATGTTAAAGTTATATTTTGACTATTTTCTCACTTTTTCATTAACTGAGGCTCTCGGGCAATCTAAAATCGGTCCCTCACAATGGAGGAGAGTATTTTAATTAAATTCTAATGCATGACATACCTAAATTCACTCTGCAAAGTGTCAGTGCTATCTGGAGTACTGGGTAAGTCGAGGATTTTTCTCTTGCACCAGGAATGGTCAGAGAGACTTCTGCGGCTTCCCCGGAACTCCGGATGGTCTCGTTGGTTAGCTGCCGTCACGTATCTTTTGCCTATAAAGTTTAAAGCCTGTAAAACAAATAGAAATATTTGTTTTTCTGACTTAAACTTTAATCAATAACACATACCTGTCACTTTTAAAACTTTTATAAAAATTAGTTTCCGTTGATGCACAGTTTTGGCACTTTGTGGGAATAAAAAAGACGGTTTAAATTTGTTAAAAAATCCAACCGGACACTCGAGGAAACAGTTGATCTCCTACAAACGAATAAAATAAGCATAAAATATTTTGCGTAAAATATTCACCAATGGAAAAACAGCATTAATACTGGCATTCATGAAACAACTCGATTAATAAAATAATGTAAAAATACTTAATAAATAGCATTAAATTGTTGTAAATTAACGAGCAAAATACGATTAAATATAAAAACTTATAAATAACGCCAAAAACAAGTTTAAAATATCACTCAATTTATTTCAACCAATAGGAACACAGCATTAGTACTGACATTCATGAAACGACTCGATTAATAAAATATTGTAAAAGTAATTAATAAATAGCATTAAATTGTTGTAAACTAATTTGCAAAATACGATTTAGTATAAAAACTTATAAATAACGCCAAAAACACGTGCAAAATGTCACTCGATTATTTTCAACCAATAGGAACACAGCATAAGTACTGACATTCATGAAACGACTTGATTAATAAAATATTGTAAATATACTTAATAAATAGCATTAAATTGTTTTAAATTGACGTGCAAAATAGCCTAGCTTTTCTGGGTCGCGAGATATTTCACATTTTCCGAAAAACTTTGATCGTTAATATCTCGGTCCACAGGCGTCGTAGGACTCTGATCGAAAGCTCGTTTTGAAGGGCTTGAAAGCCCGCGTCGAACAAAAAAAAGCGCAATAGCCTAGCTCTTCTGGTTCGCGAGATATTTCACATTTTTTGAAAAACTTTGATCGTTAATATCTCGGTCCACAGGCGTCGTAGGGGTCTGATCGAAAGCTCGTTTTAAAGGGCTTGAAAGCCCGCGTCGAACAAAAAAAAGCGCAATAGCCTAGCTCATCTGGTTCGCGAGATATTTCACATTTTCCGAAAAACTTTGATCGTTAATATCTCGGTCCACAGGCGTCGTAGGGGTCTGATCGAAAGCTCGTTTTGAAGGGCTTGAAAGCCCGCGTCGAACAAAAAAGAGCGCAATAGCCTAGCTCTTCTGGTTCGCGAGATATTTCACATTATCCGGAAAACTTTGATCGTTAATATCTCGGTCCACAGGCGTCGTAGGGGTCTGATCGAAAGCTCGTTTTGAAGAGCTTGAAAGCCCGCGTCGAACAAAAAAAAGCGCAATAGCCTAGCTCTTCTGGTTCGCGAGATATTTTACATTTTCCGAAAAACTTTGATCGTTAATATCTCGGTCCACAGGCGTCGTAGGGGTCTGATCGAAAGCTCGTTTTGAAAGGCTTGAAAGCCCGCGTCGAACAAAAAAAAGCGCAATAGCCTAGCTCTTCTGGTTCGCGAGATATTTAACATTTTCCGAAAAACTTTGATCGTTAATATCTCGATCCACAGGCGTCGTAGGACTCTGATCGAAAACTCGTTTTGAAGGGCTTGAAAGCCCGCGTCGAACAAAAAAAAGCGCAATAACCTAGCTCTTCTGGTTCGCGAGATATTTCACATTTTCCGAAAAACTTTGATCGTTAATATCTCGGTCCACAGGCGTCGTAGGGGTCTGATCGAAAGCTCGTTTTGAAGGGCTTGAAAGCCCGCGTCGAACAAAAAAGAGCGCAATAGCCTAGCTCTTCTGGTTCGCGAGATATTTCACATTTTCCGAAAAACTTTGATCGTTAATATCTCGGTCCACAGGCGTCGTAGGGGTCTGATCGAAAGCTCGTTTTGAAAGGCTTGAAAGCCCGCGTCGAACAAAAAAAAGCGCAATAGCCTAGCTCTTCTGGTTCGCGAGATATTTAACATTTTCCGAAAAACTTTGATCGTTAATATCTCGGTCCACAGGCGTCGTAGGGGTCTGATCGAAAGCTCGTTTTGAAGGGCTTGAAAGCCCGCGTCGAACAAAAAAGAGCGCAATAGCCTAGCTCTTCTGGTTCGCGAGATATTTCACATTTTCCGAAAAACTTTGATCGTTAATATCTCGGTCCACAGGCGTCGTAGGGGTCTGATCAGCTCGTTTTTAAGGGCTTGAAAGCCCGCGTCGAACAAAAAAGCGCAATAGCCTAGCTCTTCTGGTTCGCGAGATATTTCACATTTTCCGAAAAACTTTGATCGTTAATATCTCGGTCCACAGGCGTCGTAGGGGTCTGATCGAGCTCGTTTTAAGGGCTTGAAAGCCCGCGTCGAACAAAAAAGCGCAATAGCCTAGCTTTTCTGGTTCGCGAGATATTTCACATTTTCCGAAAAACTTTGATCGTTAATATCTCGGTCCACAGGCGTCGTAGGGGTCTAATCGAAAGCTCGTTTTGAAGGGCTTGAAAACCCGCGTCGAACAAAAAAGAAAGCTGAAAAATAGCCTAGCTCTTCTTGGTTCGCGGGGAGATATTTAAACATTTTCTAAAGAAAGTGGCACGGTCAGTTGTCCGTTGCCTACACCTCTAACTTGCAAACGCACAATCTTTTTAAAATTTACTTATCTCAGTTAAAGTAATATAAAAATCGGGGAAGTGGCACGATCTGACCGTCACCACCTCCTCGGCTGTGCACCTGATACAAATTTTAAAGTATCAGGTGCTGCCGTCGAGAAGGAGGTGAAGCGAACTGATTGTGCCATCTCCTTTTTAGAAAATGTTATCTCGTGAATAGAAAAACTGAATAACGCGGACATTCGGCTGCAATTTCAAGCCCTTCAAAACGAGCTTTCGATTAGACCCCTACGACGCCTGTGGACCGAGATATTAACGATCAAAGTTGGTCAAATATCTCGAACACAGAGTCGTGGGTCTCATCAAAAGCGTTTTAAGGTTGAAACGCGCTGAACAAAACCGCATCTGTCTTCTGGTTCACGAGATATTTAACATTTTCTAAAAAGAGGTGGCACGGTCAGTTCGTGCCACCTCCTCGACTTTATATGCACCTGATACAAATTTTAAAAGTATCAGGTGCCTATAAAATCAAGGAGGTGGCACAAACTGACCGTGCCACCTCCTTTTAGAAAATGTTAAATATCTCGCGAACCAGAAGAGCTAGGCTATTGCGCTTTTTTTTGTTCGACGCGGGTTTTTAAGCCCTTCAAAACGAGCTTTCGATTAGACCCCTACGACGCCTGTGGACCGAGATATTAACGATCAAAGTTTTTCGGAAAATGTGAAATATCTCGCGAACCAGAAGAGCTAGGCTATTGCGCCTTTTTTTGTTCGACGCGGGCTTTCAAGCCCTTCAAAACGAGCTTTCGATCAGACCCCTACGACGCCTGTGGACCGAGATATTAACGATCAAAGTTTTTCGGAAAATGTGAAATATCTCGCGAACCAGATGAGCTAGGCTATTGCGCTTTTTTTTGTTCGACGCGGGCTTTCAAGCCCTTCAAAACGAGCTTTCGATCAGACCCTTACGACGCCTGTGGACCGAGATATTAACGATCAAAGTTTTTCGGAAAATGTGAAATATCTCGCGAACCAGAAGAGCTAGGCTATTGCGCTTTTTTTGTTCGACGCGGGCTTTCAAGCCCTTCAAAACGAGCTTTCGATCAGACCCCTACGACGCCTGTGGACCGAGATATTAACGATCAAAGTTTTTCGGAAAATGTGAAATATCTCGCGAACCAGAAGAGCTAGGCTATTGCGCTTTTTTTGTTCGACGCGGGCTTTCAAGCCCTTCAAAACGAGCTTTCGATCAGACCCCTACGACGCCTGTGGACCGAGATATTAACGATCAAAGTTTTTCGGAAAATGTGAAATATCTCGCGAACCAGATGAGCTAGGCTATTGCGCTTTTTTTGTTCGACGCGGGCTTTCAAGCCCTTCAAAACGAGCTTTCGATCAGACCCCTACGACGCCTGTGGACCGAGATATTAACGATCAAAGTTTTTCGGAAAATGTGAAATATCTCGCGAACCAGAAGAGCTAGGCTATTGCGCTTTTTTTTGTTCGACGCGGGCTTTCAAGCCCTTCAAAACGAGCTTTCGATCAGATCCCTACGACGCCTGTGGACCGAGATATTAACGATCAAAGTTTTTCGGAAAATGTGAAATATCTCGCGAACCAGAAGAGCTAGGCTATTGCGCTTTTTTTGTTCGACGCGGGCTTTCAAGCCCTTCAAAACGAGCTTTCGATCAGACCCCTACGACGCCTGTGGACCGAGATATTAACGATCAAAGTTTTTCGGAAAATGTGAAATATCTCGCGAACCAGATGAGCTAGGCTATTGCGCTTTTTTTTGTTCGACGCGGGCTTTCAAGCCCTTTAAAACGAGCTTTCGATCAGACCCCTACGACGCCTGTGGACCGAGATATTAACGATCAAAGTTTTTCGGAAAATGTGAAATATCTCGCGAACCAGAAGAGCTAGGCTATTGCGCTTTTTTTTGTTCGACGCGGGCTTTCAAGCCCTTCAAAACGAGCTTTCGATCAGACCCCTACGACGTCTGTGGACCGAGATATTAACGATCAAAGTTTTTCGGAAAATGTGAAATATCTCGCGAACCAGAAGGGCTAGGCTATTGCGCTTTTTTTTGTTCGACGCGGGCTTTCAAGCCCTTCAAAACGAGTTTTCGATCAGACCCCTACGACGCCTGTGGACCGAGATATTAACGATCAAAGTTTTTCGGAAAATGTGAAATATCTCGCGAACCAGAAGAGCTAGGCTATTGCGCTTTTTCTTGTTCGACGCGGGCTTTCAAGCCCTTCAAAACGAGCTTTCGATCAGACCCCTACGACGTTTGTGGACCGAGATATTAACGATCAAAGTTTTTCGGAAAATGTGAAATATTTCGCGAACCAGATGAGCTAGGCTATTGCGCTTTTTTTTTGTTCGACGCGGGCTTTCAAGCCCTTCAAAACGAGCTTTCGATCAGAGTCCTACGACGCCTGTGGACCGAGATATTAACGATCAAAGTTTTTCGGAAAATGTGAAATATCTCGCGACCCAGAAGAGCTAGGCTATTTTGCACGTCAATTTAAAACAATTTAATGCTATTTATTAAGTATATTTACAATATTTTATTAATCAAGTCGTTTCATGAATGTCAGTACTTATGCTGTGTTCCTATTGGTTGAAAATAATCGAGTGACATTTTGCACGTGTTTTTGGCGTTATTTATAAGTTTTTATACTAAATCGTATTTTGCAAGTTAGTTTACAACAATTTAATGCTATTTATTAATTACTTTTACAATATTTTATTAATCGAGTCGTTTCATGAATGTCAGTACTAATACTGTGTTCCTATTGGTTCAAATTAATCGAATAACGTTTTACACCTTTTTTGTGCGTTATTTATAAGTTTTTATACTAAATCGTATTTTGCAAGTTAGTTTACAACAATTAATGCTATTTATTAATTATTTTTACAATATTTTATTAATCGAGTCGTTTCATGAATGTCAGTACTAATGCTGTGTTCCTATTGGTTGAAATAAATTGAGTGATACTTTAAACTTGTTTTTGGCGTTATTTATAAGTTTTTATACTTTATCGTATTTTGCTCGTTAATTTACAACAATTTAATGCTATTTATTAAGTATTTTTACATTATTTTATTAATCGAGTCGTTTCATGAATGCCAGTATTAATGCTGTTTCTCCATTGGTGAATATTTTACGCAAAATATTTTATGCTTATTTTATTCGTTTGTAGGAGATCAACTGTTTCCTCGAGTGTCCGGTTGGATTTTTTAACAAATTTAAACCGTCTTTTTTATTCCCACAAAGTGCCAAAACTGTGCATCAACGGAAACTAATTTTTATAAAAGTTTTAAAAGTGACAGGTATGTGTTATTGATTAAAGTTTAAGTCAGAAAAACAAATATTTCTATTTGTTTTACAGGCTTTAAACTTTATAGGCAAAAGATACGTGACGGCAGCTAACCAACGAGACCATCCGGAGTTCCGGGGAAGCCGCAGAAGTCTCTCTGACCATTCCTGGTGCAAGAGAAAATTCCTCGACTTACCCAGTACTCCAGATAGCACTAACACTTTGCAGAGTGAATTCAGGTATGTCATGCGTTAGAATTTAATTAGAGTACCCTCCTCTATCGTGAGGGACCGATTTTAGATTGCTCGAGAGCCTCAATTAATTAAAAAGTGAGAAATTAGTCAAAATATAACTTTAACCTCAATGTGTCACTTATGAGATTTTTAGTTTTAATTTAAAAATACTTCTGCTTTATTTACAGGTTTCGCGCTTTGGGGACGAAAGGTTCGCGACGGAAACTAACCAAGGAAACCGTCCGGAGAGCCGGGGAAGCCGCAGAAGTCTCTCTGACCATTCCTGGTGCAAGAGTAAATTCCTCGACTTACCCAGTACTCCAGATAGCACTAACACTTTGCAGAGTGAATTCAGGTATGTCATGCGTTAGAATTTTATTAGAGTACCCTCCTCTATCGTGAGGGACCGATTTTAGATTGCTCGAAAGCCTCAGTTAATTAAAAAGTGAGAAAATTGTCAAAATATAACTTTAACCTCAATGTGTCACTTATGAGATATTTAGTTTGAATTTAAAAATACTTCTGCTTTATTTACAGGTTTGGCGCTTTGGGGACGAAAGGTTCGCGACGGAAACTAACCAAGGAAACCGTCCGGAGACTCGAGGAAGCCGCAGAAGTCTCTCTGACCATTCCTGGTGCAAGAGAAAATTCCTCGACTTACCCAGTACTCCAGATAACACTAACACTTTGCAGAGTGAATTCAGGTATGTCATGCGTTAGAATTTAATTAGAGTACCCTCCTCTATCGTGAGGGACCGATTTTAAATTGCTCGAGAGCCTCAATTAATTAAAAAGTGAGAAAATAGTCAAAATATAACTGTAACCTCAATGTGTCACTTATGAGATTTTTAATTTGAATTTAAAAATACTTCTGCTTTATTTACAGGTTTCGCGCTTTGGGGACGAAAGGTTCGCGACGGAAACTAACCAAGGAAACCGTCTGGAGACCCGGGGAAGCCGCAGAAGTCTCTCTGACCATTCCTGGTGCAAGAGAAAATTCCTCGACTTACCCAGTACTCCAGATAGCTCTAACACTTTGCAGAGTGAATTCAGGTATGTCATGCGTTAGAATTTTATTAGAGTACTCTCCTCTATCGTGAGGGACCGATTTTAGATTGCTCGAAAGCCTCAGTTAATTAAAAAGTGAGAAAATTGTCAAAATATAACTTTAACCTGAAAGTGTCACTTATGAGATTTTTAATTTGAATTAAAAAATACTTCTGCTTTATTTACAGGTTTCGCGCTTTGGGGACGAAAGGTTCGCGATGGAAACTAACCAAGGAAACCGTCCGGAGACCCGGGGAAGCCGCAGAAGTCTCTCTGACCATTCCTGGTGCAAGAGAAAATTCCTCGACTTACCCAGTACTCCAGATAGCACTAACATTTTGCAGAGTGAATTCAGGTATGTCATGCGTTAGAATTTAATTGGAATACCCTCCTCTATCGTGAGGGATTGATTTTAGATTGCTCGAGAGCCTTAATTAATTAAAAAGTGAGAAAATTGTCAAAATATAACTTTAACCTGAAAGTGTCACTTATGAGATTTTTAATTTGAATTTAAAAATACTTCTGCTTTATTTACAGGTTTCGCGCTTAGGGGACGAAAGGTTCGCGACGGAAACTAACCAAGGAAACCGTCCGGAGACCCGGGGAAGCTGCAGAAGTCTCTCTGACCATTCCTGGTGCAAGAGAAAATTCCTCGACTTACCCAGTACTCCAGATAGCACTAACACTTTGCAGAGTGAATTCAAGTATGTCATGCGTTAGAATTTAATTGAAATACCCTCCTCTATCGTGAGGGATTGATTTTAGATTGCTCGAGAGCCTCAATTAATTAAAAAGTGAGAAAATTGTCAAAATATAACTTTAACCTGAAAGTGTTACTTATGAGATTTTTAATTTGAATTTAAAAATACTTCTGCTTTATTTACAGGTTTCGCGCTTTGGGGACGAAAGGTTCGCGACGGAAACTAACCTAGGAAACCGTCCGGAGACCCGGGGAAGCCGCAGAAGTCTCTCTGACCATTCCTGGTGCAAAAGAAAAATCCTCGACTTACCCAGTACTCCAGATAGCACTAACACTTTGCAGAGTGAATTCAGGTATGTCATGCGTTAGAATTTAATTAGAGTACCCTCCTCTATCGTGAGGGACCGATTTTAGATTGCTCGAGAGCCTCAGTTAATTAAAAAGTGAGAAAATTGTCGAAAAAAACTTTAACATCAAAGTGTCACTTATAAGATTTTTAGTTTTAATTTAAAAATACTTCTGCTTTATTTACAGGTTTGGCGCTTTGGGGACGAAAGGTTCGCGACGGAAATTAACCAAAGAAACCGTCCGGAGACTAGGGGAAGCCGCAGAAGTCTCTCTGACCATTTCTGGTGCAAGAGAAAAATCCTCGACTTACCCAGTACTCCAGATAGCACTAACACTTTGCAGAGTGAATTCAGGTATGTCATGCGTTAGAATTTAATTAGAGTACCCTCCTCTATCGTGAGGGACCGATTTTAAATTGCTCGAGAGCCTCAATTAATTAAAAAGTGAGAAAATAGTCAAAATATAACTGTAACCTCAATGTGTCACTTATGAGATTTTTAGTTTTAATTTAAAAATACTTCTGTTTTATTTACAGGTTTGGCGCTTTGGGGACGAAAGGTTCGCGACGGAAACTAACCAAGGAAACCGTCCGGAGACCCGGGAAGCCGCAGAAGTCTCTCTGACCATTCCTGGTGCAAGAGAAAAATCCTCGACTTACCCAGTAGTGTTTTTTCGTGGCGTCGCCGGCAGATTTCGCAGATCCGCTTCTCGGTAACATCGCGGAGTTTAAAATAATTTTAAGTAGTACGTAATTCGAGTCACCGAATTGTGTATGGTCCGACATTTTCAAGGTATAATGTATTGTAAATTTTTAATGTACAATGCATCAAAAATTTCCCGTCCCACTTTAACAGACTGCGGACTGTCGGTTGTATATACTTTTAATATTTTCTGTGAGTACAACCGGTGTGGTTAAAAATTTTTGATGCATTCTACACATCTTTTATTTCAAAACAATATAATATTAGTACAAAAAAATACATGTAATATATGTATACAGGCGCGCGCCTGTATTTTAATTAAAGGTATTTAATTTATCAAATAAAGAAATTGTAAAAAAAAGCATGCGACTTGCCAATCTGCATAAATTTCGGCGGAGTTGGTGAGTTGTGCCGGTGACTGTAACATAAAAAGGAAAAGAATTATGTAGACATGCCAGTTAGTCAATAAGATTAATATAAAAATGTAAAGGTTTTCTTTAATAAAGATTTTATTTAAAAATTAATGCTTACCTAAAAGTTGCTCCGCCGTAGCAGGATGCCCCCCGGGCCTGCTCCTCCTCTCAGATGGGAGGTTGTCGTCGTCGTTGAGTCATCTTTTCGCGCACTGGAAACTCTCGCGAAATACTGTCATTAACCACTAACGCTATCACTCATAATTTAAATTATCACTCGTTAGTTTACATTATCACTCATAGTTTAAATTATTATTAAAACACGGCACCCCGTATTATAAACGAAAACGCGACACTGTACACTCACACTCACTTACTCACATAATATTCACCGCGCACTTTATTACACTATGACTCATATTCACCGCGCACTTCATAACACTATGACTCATATTCATCGCGCACTTTATTACACTATCACTCATACCTAGTTTAAATTATTACAAAACAAGGAAAAATTGTTCGAATAGGACTTTAAAACTACTAAAATACGCGTCGCACAATCCGGCGTAACGCGAATCTCTCAAGCAGCAGATGCCAATTTTCCGAATTGCGTGCAGTAGCGCACGCACTATCAGTCACGTCTAACGAAACAGAAAACGACACTCCGCGAGGGACCGACGAATACTCCGGGCTGTACGACGATCCATTAAAAAATAAATTAAAAACGCGAATTACTATATCCCGAAAGCGCGAAACAATATTCCGATTACGAGAAAAGCGACCTTGTTTTGTAATAACTTAAACACGGCACCCCGTATTATAAACGAAAACGCGACACTGTACACTCACATTTACACTCACTCACATAATATTCACCGCGCACTTCATAACACTATGACTCATATTCACCGCGCACTTTATTACACTATCACTCATACCTAGTTTAAATTATTATAAAACAAGGAAAAATTGTTCGAATAGGAATTTAAAACTACTAAAATACGCATCGCACAATCCGGTGTAACGCGAATCTCTCAAGCAGCAGATGCCAATTTCCCGAATTGCGTGCAGTAGCGCACGCACTATCAGTCACGGCTAACGAAACAGAAAACGACACTCCGCGAGGGACCGACGAATACTCCGGGCTGTACGACGATCAATTAAAAAATAAATTGAAAACGCGAATTATAACCCGAAAGCGCGAAACAATATTCCGATCACGAAAAAAGCGACCTTGTTTTATAATAACTTAAACACGGTACCCCGTACTATATACGAAAACGCGACACTGTACACTCACACTCACTCACCTAATATTCACCGCGCACTTTATTACACTATGACTCATATTCACCGCGCACTTCATAACACTATGACTCATATTCATCGCGCACTTTATTACACTATGACTCATAGCTTAAATTATTATAAAACAAGAAAAAATTGTTTAAATAAAAATTTAAAACTACTAAAATACGCATCGCACAATCCGGCGTAACGCGAATCTCTCAAGCAAAAGATGCCGTTTCCCGAATTGCATGTAATAGTAGTGACTGGCAATAATAGCATGACTCAATGCGGCAACGGCGACTAACGCGTAAGCTAGGTGGAGTGTCAGGCCTTACCGCGGATCGCGTACGTGAGTCCTGAAGTACCGAAAGAAACGAGAAAACGAGAGAAAGTTGGAAGGCATCTTCATGCTTGTTCTGTTCGCGACCGTACATGTGAAGAGAACGCACGAATGATCGCTAAGAAATCATTAGAGGCGCCTATAATGATTTCTTAGCGATCACTCATGCGTTCTCTCTCACACGCACGGTCGTGAACAGAACAGAACATAAAGATGCCTTCCTTCAACTTTTCCCTCGTTCTCTCGCTTCTCTCGGTACTCCAAGGTTCACGCACACGATCCGCGGTAAGGCCTAACGCACTCCACTCTAGCTCACGCGCGTTAGCCGCCTTCGCCACAATGAGTCAAGTCATCATTACCGGTCACTGTACTATTAGCACGTCTTACCAGACAGAAAATCGACACTCCGCAAGAGATAACGCGTACTCTGGCTGTACGACGATTAATTAAAAAATAAATTGAAACGCGAATTATTATATCCCGAAAGCGCGAAACAATATTCCGATTACGAAAAAGCATTCTTGTTTTATGATAAAATAACGTTCTCCGCGCACTAGATCACTCGCGGGATATTCACGACACTTCCGTTAAATCTTTAAACACGACCCTGAGACGTAAGCGCGGTCTAACTGTCACTTTAATACTTCGGTCGGTGTAACAAACGACACAAAACTTGCACGAAGCACCGGTATAAAACGCGCCGCGATATAAAATATTCCTATCGCGGTAGACACTCGCGGGATAGTCCACGACACTTCCTATTAACCTTGAATCCCGACACAAGAATCTAACTGTCACTTCAAGCGAGGTCCACGTCACCTTGTTGCGCGGTCAAAAGTCGTTGGTAGAATGACCGCGAAAACTTCCCCCAACACCTTCAATGCTTTCCCTACTATCGCGCAGGATATTCTTTACCCCCTTGTGTTACCCCCACCGGGGAGTATTCACTATCCCGCTTTTTATCTCTACCGTTATGCAAAACGCGCGACCACTTTTTTCGTTAAATTTTAGATTTCTGCACAAAGCATCGGTATAAAACGGGCCGCGATATAAAACATTCCTACCGCGGTAGACACTCGCAGGATAGTCCACGACACTTTCTATTAACCTTGGATCCCGACACAAAAATCAAACTGTCACTTCAAGCAAGGTATACGTCACCTTGTTGCTCGGTCAAAAGTCGTCGGTAGAATGACCGCGGAAACTTCCCCCAACACCTACCATTTTTTCCCTATGTCGTTTCATGAATGTCAGTACTAATGCTGTGTTCCTATTGGTTGAAATTTATTGAGTGACATTTTGCACGTGTTTTTGGCGTAATTTATAAATTTTTATACTAAATCGTATTTTGCAAGTTAGTTTACAACAATTAATGCTATTTATTAATTATTTTTACAATATTTTATTAATCGAGTCGTTTCATGAATGTCAGTACTAATGCTGTGTTCCTATTGGTTGAAAATAATCAAGTGACATTTTGCACGTGTTTTTGGCGTTATTTAAAAATTTTTATACTAAATCGTATTTTGCAAGTTAGTTTACACCAATTAATGCTATTTATTAATTATTTTTACAATATTTTATTAATCAAGTCGTTTCATGAATGTCAGTACTAATGCTGTGTTCCTATTGGTTGAAAATAATCAAGTGACATTTTGCACGTGTTTTTGGCGTTATTTATAAATTTTTATACTAAACCGTATTTTGCAAGTTAGTTTACAACAATTAATGCTATTTATTAATTATTTTTACAATATTTTATTAATCGAGTCGTTTCATGAATGTCAGTACTAATGCTGTGTTCCTATTGGTTGAAAATAATCAAGTGACATTTTGCACGTGTTTTTGGCGTTATTTATAAATTTTTATACTAAATCGTATTTTGCAAGTTAGTTTACAACAATTTAATGCTATTTATTAATTATTTTTACAATATTTTATTAATCGAATCGTTTCATGAATGTCAGTACTAATGCTGTGTTCCTATTGGTTGAAAATAATCAAGTGACATTTTGAATGTGTTTTTGGCGTTATTTATAAATTTTTATACTGAATCGTATTTTGCACGTTAATTTACAACAATTTAATGCTATTTGTTAAGTATTTTTACAATATTTTATTAATCAAATCGTTTCATGAATGCCAGTATTAATGCTGTGTTTCCATTGGTGAATATTTTACGCGAAATATTTTATGCTTATTTTATTCGTTTGTGGGAGATCAACTGTTTCCTTGAGTGTCCGGTTGGATTTTTTTAACTAATTTAAACAGTCTTTTTAATTCTCACAAAGTGCCAAGACTGTGCATCAACGGGAACTAATTTTTATAAAAGTTCTAAAAGTGACAGGTATGTGTTATTGATTAAAATTTAAAGCCTGAAAAACAAATATTTCTATTTGTTTTTCAGGCTTTAAACTTTATAGGCAAAAGGTACGTGACGGCAGCTAACCAAAGAAACCGTCCGGAGACCCGGGGAAGCCGCAGAAGTCTCTCTGACCATTCCTGGTGCAAGAGAAAATTCCTCGACTTACCCAGTACACCAGATAGCACTAACACTTTGCAGAGTGAATTCAGGTATGTCATGCGTTAGAATTTAATTAGAGTACCCTCCTCTATCGTGAGGGACCGATTTTAGATTGCCCGAAAGCCTCAGTTAATTAAAAAGTGAGAAAATTGTCAAAATATAACTTTAACCTCAAAGTGTCACTTATGAGATTTTTAGTTTTAATTTAAAAATACTTCTGCTTTATTTACAGGTTTGGCGCTTTGGGGACGAAAGGTTCGCGACGGAAACTAACCAAGAAAACCGTCCGAAGACCCGGGAAAGCCGCAGAAGTCTCTCTGACCATTCCTGGTGCAAGAGAAAAATCTTCGACTTACCCAGTACTCCAGATAGCATTAACACTTTGCAGAGTGAATTCAGGTATGTCATGCGTTAGAATTTAATTAGAGTACCCTCCTCTATTGTGAGGGACCGATTTTAGATTGCCCGAAAGCCTCAGTTAATTAAAAAGTGAGAAAATTGTCAAAATATAACTTTAATCTCAATGTGTAACTTATGAGATTTTTAGTTTTAATTTAAAAATACTTCTGCTTTATTTACAGGTTTGGCGCTTTGGGGACGAAAGGTTCGCGACGGAAACTAACCAAGGAAACCGTCCGAAGACCCGGGAAAGCCGCAGAAGTCTCTCTGACCATTCCTGGTGCAAGAGAAAATTCCTCGACTTACCCAGTACTCCAGATAGCACTAACACTTTGCAGAATGAATTCAGGTATGTCATGCGTTAGAATTTAATTAGAGTACCCTCCTCTATCGTGAGGGACCGATTTTAGATTGCCCGAGAGCCTCAGTTAATTAAAAAGTGAGAAAATGGTCAAAATATAACTTTAACCTCAAAGTGTCACTTATGAGATTTTTAGTTTCAATTTAAAAATACTTCTGCTTTATTTACAGGTTTGGCGCTTTGGGGACGAAAGGTTCGCGACGAAAACTAACCAAGGAAACCGTCCGAAGACCCGGGAAAGCCGCAGAAGTCTCTCTGACCATTCCTGGTGCAAGAGAAAATTCCTCGACTTACCCAGTACTCCAGATAGCACTAACACTTTGCAGAGTGAATTCAGGTATGTCATGCGTTAGAATTTAATTAGAGTACCCTCCTCTATCATGAGGGACCGATTTTAGATTGCTCGAGAGCCTCAATTAATTAAAAAGTGAGAAAGTAGTCAAAATATAACTTTAATCTCAATGTGTCACTTATGAGATTTTTAGTTTTAATTTAAAAATACTTCTGCTTTATTTACAGGTTTGGCGCTTTGGGGACGAAAGGTTTGCGACGGAAACTAACCAAGGAAACCGTCCGGAGACCCGGGGAAGCCGCAGAAGTCTTTTTGACCATTTCTGTTGCAAAAGAAAAATTTTCGACTTACCCAGTACTCCAGATAGCATTAACACTTTGCAGAGTGAATTCAGGTATGTCATGCGTTAGAATTTAATTAGAGTACCCTCCTCTATTGTGAGGGACCGATTTTAGATTGCCCGAAAGCCTCAGTTAATTAAAAAGTGAGAAAAGTGTCAAAATATAACTTTAACCTCAATGTGTAACTTATGAGATTTTTAGTTTTAATTTAAAAATACTTCTGCTTTATTTACAGGTTTGGCGCTTTGGGGACGAAAGGTTCGCGACGGAAACTAACCAAGGAAACCGTCCGAAGACCCGGGAAAGCCGCAGAAGTCTCTCTGACCATTCCTGGTGCAAGAGAAAATTCCTCGACTTACCCAGTACTCCAGATAGCACTAACACTTTGCAGAGTGAATTCAGGTATGTCATGCGTTAGAATTTAATTAGAGTACCCTCCTCTATCGTGAGGGACCGATTTTAGATTGCTCGAGAGCCTCAATTAATTAAAAAGTGAGAAAATAGTCAAAATATAACTTTAACCACAAAGTGTCACTTATGAGATTTTTAGTTTTAATTTAAAAATACTTCTGCTTTATTTACAGGTTTGGCGCTTTGGGGACGAAAGGTTCGCGACGGAAACTAACCAAGGAAACCGTCCGCAGACCCGGGAAAGCCGCAGAAGTCTCTCTGACCATTCCTGGTGCAAGAGAAAAATCTTCGACTTACCCAGTACTCCAGATAGCACTAACACTTTGCAGAGTGAATTCAGGTATGTCATGCGTTAGAATTTAATTAGAGTACCCTCCTCTATCGTGAGGGACCGATTTTAGATTGCTCGAGAGCCTCAATTAATTAAAAAGTGAGAAAATAGTCAAAATATAACTTTAACCACAAAGTGTCACTTATGAGATTTTTAGTTTTAATTTAAAAATACTTCAGCTTTATTTACAGGTTTGGCGCTTTGGGGACGAAAGGTTTGCGACGGAAACTAACCAAGGAAACCGTCCGGAGACCCGGGGAAGCCGCAGAAGGCTTTTTGACCATTTCTGTTGCAAGAGAAAAATCCTCGACTTACCCAGTACTCCAGATAGCATTAACACTTTGCAGAGTGAATTCAGGTATGTCATGCGTTAGAATTTAATTAGAGTACCCTCCTCTATCGTGAGGGACCGATTTTAGATTGCTCGAGAGCCTCAATTAATTAAAAAGTGAGAAAGTAGTCAAAATATAACTTTAACCTCAATGTGTCACTTATGAGATTTTTAGTTTTAATTTAAAAATACTTCTGCTTTATTTACAGGTTTGGCGCTTTGGGGACGAAAGGTTCGCGACGAAAACTAACCAAGGAAATCGTCCGGAGACCTGGGGAAGCCGCAGAAGTCCCTTTGACCATTCCTGGTGCAAGAGAAAAATCCTCGACTTACCCAGTACTCCAGATAGCATTAACACTTTGCAGAGTGAATTCAGGTATGTCATGCGTTAAAATTTAATTAGAGTACCCTCCTCTATCGTGAGGGACTAATTTTAGATTGCTCGAGAGCCTCAGTTAATTAAAAAGTGAGAAAATTGTCAAAATATAACTTTAACCTCAAAGTGTCACTTATGAGATTTTTAGTTTTAATTTAAAAATACTTTTGCTTTATTTACAGGTTTGGCGTTTTGGGGACGAAAGGTTCGCGACGGAAACTAACCAAGGAAACCGTCCGAAGACCCAGGGAAGCCGCAGAAGTCTCTCTGATTATTCCTGGTGCAAGAGAAAATTCTTCGACTTACCCAGTACTCCAGATAGCACTAACACTTTGCAGAGTGAGTTGAGGCTTCTAAGTTAAATTTCTGACTTAAATTTGGTTTATTTAAGTGTAGTAGAGTGCTCACATTACATTTCAATAAGTTTTTTAACTCTAAAATATATATTTCAGTTATCTTGTGATTGGAGTATCTGGAAGGCCTCAGAATTTTTACTGTGATCTATACTTGGTGAGGGGGATTTCTGCTGTTTTCTCAAGAGTCTTGTTGGCATTCCATTACAGTTTCTTCATTCTACTTATGTCCCACAAAGTTTGAAGCTTGTAAGTCTACGGAAAATATTAATAATTAACTTTTAAAAAGTGACATGTATGTTCTATAAATTAAAATAAAAATGTTATAAAGTTTATGATTTTGAATGTTCTAAGTTAATTTTTTGACTCTAATTCGATTTTATTAAAGCTAGTAGAGTGCCCACGTTTTATCTAAATAATTATTTTAATTTTAAAATACATTGATAAAGATTAAAAAGATTGATGTATTTGCGGCGACGGTAAATTACTGAGAAAATTTTTAACACATCTTATTCCGAGATGACTAAATAGAAAACTGTAACCCACACAGAACACCACTAACAAAAAAAACTAATTATTACTTGCTTCACGCCAAGCAAAAGTTAACGTCAGCTGTAAAAGAAAAACTGTGAAGTTTAAGGAAAAAATAAAAGGAAAGAATAATAAGATTATATAATACAATGTAATATATTAAAATATTAATAATGTAATATAATAAAAAAAACAATTTTTAATGTATTTACAATGCAGCAAAACTTTTCCGTTCCACTTAAACCGACTGCGGACTGTCGGTTGTACATACTTTTATTATTTTCTTTAAATACAATCGGTGTAGTTGAAAAGTTTTGATGCATTCCACATCATCTCCCTGAAAGTAATATATATAAATACAAATATATATAAAAATATATAATTATATATTAACTTGCACTAAGCGACGAACGAAATCTTTTTCTCTAAGCGCCGAAATCTCTGACTGTCAGTCTAGTTGCGAAGCCTCGTGCGTGCGGACGTGTCGTTAATCGCTTCGCAATTACGTGTATTTTCGACCGCGGATAGAACGTTTACGCTTACGAAAAAATGTCGACGTCGTTCATTTCGCCCCGCCGACATAAATTAACCGAAGGATCAGATTGGTAAGACCTTAATTATTTTTTTCTCATAGTTTGTAATCAGGTGTCTTAAACTAATAGGACGTCGTCGACTATAGATTACTCAATTATAATGACGCGCACGCGAAGCGTGCGTATAATTCTGAAAGAAATTTTTTTAAACATTAAATAGGTAATAACAATAAATTACTTAATACTTCTTTTTATTTAATTTTTTAATTTATAATTTTTAATGTAATATATTTATGAATAACGGTAGAAATACGAATTAAAAGCTTTTTCATTGATTTTTTTATTCATTTAACGATCAATATTTCGATTAGCAAAAAACGTGAAATTTTTTTTTCTTAAGGCCGTCAGTCACTATCCTCTGCATTTTGTGGAGTGCGAGTCAGTGGTCGCCTGCTATCCTCGTCTGATCCATATATTACTTCTTCCTCTGAATCATTGAACATGGAGAATGCAGGGCTATCTTTCGTTATTGACGAGTCTGCAATAAATATTAAAGAATTTGTGTTACTTTTTTAGTTTTATCATTATAAATTAGCAAGTATTATATCAAGAGTTATATAAATTAATTTTTCAAAGACACACTTACGTTGTCCATATACTTGATGAAGTGTAGGAGCATAAACGTATGCCATAGTGTATAAGTAAAAATTGAGAAGACCATAAAGAGCCATAAACTGTGCGGACGTACGATAATAAGTGGAAAGACGAGATGCAAAACTGTCTTCCAACACACCAGCTCCAAATTGCCGTGCGGTAACTAAACTGCAAACTCCGGCAACTACTGCAGCAAGCAATGTCAAAAACCGCAAACGTAAATCTGTAAAATAAATCGTACGCTTTAAGTTATAATTATAAGTTTTTATAAAAAAAAAAAAAAAATAAAAACTTACTTTGTGCTGAGAGAATATCAATTATTAAAAAATTATGGTAGTCCCAAACAACAAAATAATCATGAGTGATTTTTGTTACTTGGATTATTCTAAATAAGTAATTAATTAAATAAGTTAACAAAGTGAAGTTAAACAAGTTAAAAAATATATTTACCAAAGTATGGCATAGACCGTAGTTCACTATACGCTTTTAAAATAAGAAGCAACAAATACGCGATGTAGAAACCACCCACTGTGAAGAAGAATACCTTGAAGCCCTGAAAATAAATTATACGTGTCTTAACAAATATAAGCTTAGTACTTTTTAATTTAGAATTTATTACTGTTGTCGACCTTTAATAAGAATAAGTTCAACTTACGTAATAATTCGATGTATCGAGAACATAATTATAAGTGGGATCCTCCAATTCGGTGCAACGAAGCCATGTAGCAAGAGTTAATGCCGCACCCCATAACATCCCCACCACCAACAGCTTTGGTAAGTAAAACGTAATAAGCCGCCTTTCGTTCTAAAGGAAGAAATTAAGTATATATTACAAAAGAATGTGCGTGCTCCGTCTAATTAATTAATCTAATTGATGATGTGCGTTTTACTATGGGTAAACTGCCTGGTTAATTAATATCTTTCCATTTTTGTCGGTACAATACCTGTCTAAGGCCGTGATAGACGCAGAGCCAGAACATAAGAATAGCACATAGGAAAGTTGTTTGTAGAATTGCATCCAACATACCAGGTATCCAAGAGTTTATCAAGAAAGTCATAGGAAACAGCGGATCTGTTTAATTAAATAAAGTTTAATAAAAGTAAGAAAAATGCAAATTGATGAAATATTAGAAAATTTTAAAAACTTACTATTATACAGAATTAGTAATGGAAGAAGGATAGAAATCCACTTTTGCTCTATCGACCAATCGTGCAGTGGATACTTTCTCAGCGAATGTCCGAACCAACACTGAAAGCGGTATAATTTTCCATTCGATTTCTAGAACAAGCTTTAAATATCCGCGAAAAAAATGGATAAAGTTAAAAAACAACTAACATATTATTTTATAAAGTTACCAATTTTTTTTTCTTTGAAATCGGAGATTTATTGGTCACTCTTTTTCATTGTTGTTTAAAAAACTAAATTCATTAATTATATTTTTATATTACATAAATATTCATTAAAATAAAAAAAAGATATAGTAGATATTATAATTGAGAGTTGTTACTTAAAAATGATACGATGTAATAAAGAATTAAAATAAATTATGCAATATTTCCATATTTGGTTTAAAAACAATTGCAAATATTCTTCGACTTGTCTTAATTTAATTATTTTTATACGTCACCATTGCAACAGTTATAAATTACCATAACTCCAAACGTGGCCAATAAAAAGATTAGTCGGAACCAGATTTCAATTTGCGTGAATGCCGGATTGTAGTTCTTAAACTGTGAACAAAAAAGAAAATAAAAGAAATTTAAAGAAAAATCGAAATACTTAAATCTCGAATTTATCATATCCAAACAAGTGTGATCATTTCATGCAGTGCTTACTGACGTAGAATATCAGTTCTCGTATAGTATATCGCTGATGGAAGCTCTCAAGACCATGAAAACGGACAGTAATTATGTAGTAGGCATAATCAAGAAATCCGAGATGGGCGACAACTAATTCCTCGCAAGATTGCCTTTCACACTTCAAGTGTCTAGTTCTAGAAAATGATCACAGTCGTTAAATTCTATATTGATTATTAAATTTATCTGTATTAATTTACACATCGCGCTACGGGAGAAAAATGATTTTTTATCGTACACTTACCGATTATGTCCATCTTCTGAAGATAGTACAGATACGAGCTTGCGATCAGCGGTCATACCGTCTATAGAAACGCTAACTTGAAATCCTTTATCATATCTCTCATCTACAAATTAAGATAACTATAGTTACGTTTTATTTCTTATCTTATACATATAAAATAACACTTTATATAGCGTCCAACGTGGGAGCATCGCAGACGCGCCCTGCTTTGTCTGATTTTAAATTGGAGAAACTTTCTCGCTATTAATTTTAAATGATAAAAAATTGCTCATTACCGTCATTATTTGCCGTTGATAGCTTGGCAATCACCCATAGTTGCTGGCTATATGTAGACAAAAGAGGCGTTTTCATAATGAATGGCCCTGTAGCCATCTCACTGCCGTTCAAATGGGCTTTTTGCTCGCTGGTCGATGTTATAGGCGGCCCTTTTAAAGCATAACGTAAAAGTTAAAATTTAGTAGTGTCCGAATCATTATGTGAACGATTGTATATATTAATATTTTAATGCTTGCAAAAGTTTATAATATAAGCTATTTAACATATGCACGTTCGAAATCTTTTACTTTAATACAAATACAAAATTATTATTAATACTCACCAGCAAGGCCAATAAAAATCGCTAATCCGAAACATGCAAAAAAAGCAATGAACACCATGACAAATTCCCTCTTGTGCATTGAATATAATCGCATTTGTACAGATCTGTATACATATAAATTTAAGTTAATGACATGTACAATGTTTACATATACAGGGTATCCTAAACAG
Organism: Cardiocondyla obscurior; assembly: GCF_019399895.1. Taxonomy (NCBI): domain Eukaryota; kingdom Metazoa; phylum Arthropoda; class Insecta; order Hymenoptera; family Formicidae; genus Cardiocondyla; species Cardiocondyla obscurior. The sequence goes on from NC_091878.1 coordinate 83,060, forward strand.
CATATGAAAATTAGATTTGAAGAGGAAAAATTATTTAATTTTATAAAATTGTCGATTGCGGTGGACGGCGGCGAGTATACTTTAAAAAAGATCGGCAGAGTCACAAACGAAGCAGCAGTCATAAGCGAGCAGCGAGCGAGCGAGCGCGTTCGCTTATCTTTTACTCGTTTTACTGCAAAAAGACTGCCGCTCGCTTAACTCGTTGCTTGACTTTTAATAGTCACTCCGCTCGTCGAAATTATAAGTTGTCAGGGAGATTTTCAAAATATATGCTCGTCTTTAAAATTATTTAGTGTATTAAAATAACTATGCTTCTCGCTTCTTGAATAATTTTTGAAAGAAATCACCTTTCACAACGGTCATGATGATAGGCTGGCGCGATATATTTATTAAATTCGCTGAAAAGGTCACTAAATTGCGACAATGCATTTCTAATTTTGAGACTCCAACTGGCGGATGGGAGATGATACGAGTATCCTAATCCGGGCCCGTTCACCATCTTCAGGAATGTTTTATCCTGTACCTAAAATCAACTTAAAATTAGCTGTGTCTTATTTTATAGTTGAAAAAAAATTAAAAATTATGTGTCACATGGTTTTACTACATATTTCTCAATATCTTATTAATATATACATTTTCCTTTAATTTTTCTACATAAAAATTATTGTAACTTATAGAAAGTAGAACTCGAATATTCTATTTCATATAAAATACATCGAAAACATTTTATATATTACATGAATTAATCATTTTTTTATCCTTAAAGTTCTTCATTTTAATTAAAAAAAAAAAAAAAAAAAAAAAAGGGGCTTAATTTGTTAGAACAATTAGAGATAAAATAAAAAAAGCTATTCTTCGAAGGTAGAAAAATAAAAATACAAGTGTTTCAATATTTTTCAATACACGTAATAGTGGCGCCACAACTTCAATCAAGAACTCATTTTTCGATATTCGTCAAAACAACCGGATCGGTAGGTTGTACATAAAATATGCTTCGTACAACATCAGATTTACGCGATAGTTTACGTACGTGTAAATAGAAAAGCTCACCCTCCGTTTTATTGCGTGACAATAGACGCTATTTCTATCTACAGTCTCGATAAATAATTACTCGCATAACGCTTGCGATTCACGAAGGATCTCATAGAGAGGAAGATATACGGAACGTGCGAGAATTTTTTGGCATCATGTTCGTTTTGCGTAATTTGCTAATTGAACCTACAACACGAAAATAACCATGCGAGCATACGACGTATGTACACTGACCCACGCACTATTGATTTTTCACACCATAGTCCACAGAACATTAGACACATGTCGTCGGCTCATCGGTTGACTCCCATCACTTTTTCTTCGTTGGTTCATTGGCTGCCGAGCTTTCCCGTCGCTACCTCGATTGGCTCGATTTGCCGGGTGGGCGATAGTGGCGGCGCGCTTCAAACGTTTTCGGAACTAAAAAGAAAATTTAAATTCGCCACGCGGTACTTCAACGCCAAACCAGACGCTCGTTATCCTGAAGTGTCGTACAGCTCGATTAATTAATTCTATTTAAAATAATTTCAAGACATATCAAGTTTAATTTATATCTTTATATTTTGTCTTAAATATTGAATGAAAGCGCTGGCATTTTACAAAAATATTACACAAAATTATTATTATAATTATAAATAAATATTAATTATTATAATTTTTGACGTCTACGATGGCTTATCTTTTGGGCACCTTCTGACACTGGATCTTGTCCTTATGCTGTGACCATCGTTATCTAAAAATGATTTGAGATTTTTGTTTTGTGAATTTTTAGGCTTATTCGTTGACGATGTACTCGCGGTTTCAATATTTTCTCTCAATAATTTGCTTTTAAAGAATTTCCTTTCCTCATACGTTTCCGAAATATTCTGGTTTTGCAATTTGTCAATTGTTTTAGATTCCATCATCGCAGATGAATCAATATTATTATTTGTATTATCCTTTATTGTCATCTGTTTTAATAACTCTATAGCCTGATCTATATTTTTATTGTAATCAGCAACTGTTAATTGTTTTGTACTTTTAACGCTTTTTCTGGTTTTTGATTTAATTTTGAGATTCTCTACACTATCTATCAATTTATCAGTATTTTCCATGGCAGATATATCTGTATTGTCCACCAAATTCATCAAACTCGTTGATATATCTGGAACTAAAGATGCCACTTTAATCATAATATCTTTTATCGAGTTTCCTTGCGTATTATTTTTATCTTCATTAAGATTCTCCAATTGTGACACGGAATCGTCAATTTTTAAGCTAGCTAAGTTAGCTGTTAAATCTTTAACATTTTTCTTTTTTACATTTGTATACGATTTAATTTTTGTGTTAGAGTATGTGGGTGGTGGTGGAGATAAACTATTGTCATCTTCGTCATCGCTCCAAATTAAATTAATTTTAGGTATCTTCAAAGGTACTGGACTTTTTCTACGTCGAATTGAAGTAGGTTTCTTGACGCGATATTTTTGAGAAGTTGGTGTGACACAAACGCTTGGACTATTCGGAGATTTTGTTTCATCACTTACATCAATGTCATGTGGCTGTGGAACCATAAACTCTGTAACAAATTATTATATAAAGTTATAAAAATATTACTCAAAATTTATCCTAAAAAAAAAAAAAAAAAAAAAAAAAAAAGACGATATATATTTGAAAATACATACTTGAATTAAAATCTGAAGATTGTATCACTTGAAATTCATTATCAAGTTTTAATTCTTGAACCATTATGTAGACGGGATGTCTCTCCAAGTTATACTTGTGGCACATATTGCTTGCTAAATTTAAAATATATGTTGCATCTTTTTCATGCGATCTTATGCTTATTTTTAAAAAGTAACAAAAGTCGATCAGTAATTGTATGTAATCGATTATGTAGAAACGTATTTGCCAAGATAATTGTTTCACACCGATTTCGTCACGGGGCCAATTTTCAGGTAGAACTGACTTTTCTTTTTCAAATAATTTCCGCTTTATCTCAAAGGCGCCATGAAAATGATCAAGAGCGGCCGTAGGGTGATTCTGCAAGGCATATAACTGTGCTCTGATATAAGTAGTGACAAACACCATGTATTGATACGAAACGTTGCTGCACTTATAGCAATTGCAATCTGTGTGCAATGTGAATTTCGGCAAGTCAAAGACTTTTTTACCGAGCACTGGGGAAGTGTCGTTGTTTAGCGAATCTCTGACAGGATCTGCAATCTTCGTAGGAGTCACTGCGAGATAAGTTGACGGTATTTCAATGGCTTTAGACTCCATAGACAGCTGAAACGACTCGATGTGCAACATATGCTCGAGAGCTTGTAGCTTTACTTCGCAATCGTCCAATTGCAAACGAGATAAATCAATATAACATAATGATTTCAATAATTCGGCGGTGCGTAGCATCGCATTTAAGCTCTGTGCCGATTTTAAAAGCTGCAGTAAATCTGGGCAAATACCACGAAAAGACAATAAACTGTTTATTCTTATGGCTAAGTTAATTGCAGTAGTGAAAAGTACATCGTAACTGAAAAGATATGTTGCTTGATTTGAACCTGAAAAAAAAAAGAAAAAAAAAGCGTAAGATTGCTTAGTAAATAATTAAGCAACATTGCGTAAATATAAATCAATTTAGAATGAAGTAAAGTATAAATAATTGTAAATAACTTAATTACATTTTTTTAACAAATCATAATTTACGCTTCTCATTGTAAGCCGACATTCCTCAATGTACGAACTATAATCCTCATGTTGCATATCATAAAAATGATTGTTGCGTATAATAACATCTAAACTTAACAGATACACGGGTTTATTAGCAAGAAGTGAAATTCCTGAAAGATTCCTAGCTTCGGCAAATAATTGTTTAGCGTCATCATACTAAAAAAACAAAAAGAAAGAAAAAAAAAATAAATAAAAATAAAAATTTTAGTGCGTTAAATTAAATATTTTTACTTAAATTTTGCTTTAAACTATTTTCTTACCTTTCCACATTCAAAATAAAGATCTGCTAAACTTATCCAGAAAGTAGCAATGGTCCCAATTACATTTTTATCTTTAGAATCCCTGTACTTTGTAATATATTTGTTGGCAGTAGCAATCCAATCGTAATTGATTAGTCTCAATGATATACACCGACTTGTAACTGTAAAAAGATTAAATAATGACTTTAATCATAAGATACCCCGTTTTTAAATTATTATAATAAAAATAGCTCAACATACTATAAATAATTATATAATCCTTTATTTCCAATGCTAATTTAAATGCCAATGTCCATGTTTCAGCTTCGCAATCTTCATATCTATATAACCGGGCATATTCCCCAGCTGTTATCAAAATACGAAGTATAAGTTTAGGTTCCCAATCTTTGACAACTTCTTTCTATCGGCGATAAAAACATTTTTATGTAATGACAAAATTTTTAAGCTTTTAATAAAGTCAAGACAATAATTAAATATTTTCTAACTTACAAAATAACATTCAAACAGTTGTTTCCATTTCTTTAAACTTTTTTGCAAACACAACATAAGATTAGTATCTTTTTTAATGTTTATCATAGTATAAGCAGCAACTACGTTTGAAGAGTTAGTTTCCATTGGTTCTTTTAGTTTAGGAGCGTATATAGCAAACTTTGTATTTTCCATTTCTAAATGAGTTTGCTTTCTCATTACACGCAGTTCCTCCGCAAACATAAAAAGGCTTAAATTAGCTTCCAAGCATAAAATAGCCACAGAATTCGACTTGTTTTTCTTCAAATCATGTATAGCTTGTTCATAATATTTTAAAATAGAACTGTCATACTTGAAACCTAAGAAATAATATCCTAATAACAGAACAGTGTGTGCATATTGATTACTTGGCTGTAGCTTCTTAAGTGTTTTCAGAAGTGTTGCTATACCATTCGTAAATGCGATTTGTTCTTCCAGCAAATTTCTTGCCTCACACAAACATAATGCAATAGGATCATACTTGAGAGTATCGACGGAAAATCCCAGTTCACTTTTTATTTTCTCTTTATCGTTTTTCAAGCATTCCAACATAGTCATTTTTGTAATTTCTTCAGGAGCACTTTTCTTAATACTTATCCATGTATGAAAAGCTTTTGTATTCGAATGATTATAAGTTAACAGAGCATTTAACACACATGCAGTTGCAGCTTTTTTATACATATTATTGTTGCAATGCACAACGCTTAATCTGTGTAATACAAAAGTAATAATATTTTCAAAGTCCTTGATTTTCAAGTTTTCAAGATCTGACTTTAAATTTAATTCAAAATCTTTAAGTTGAAAAATACAAGTACTTAAAAAGGAGTACAATTGTACACTTTCCTCATATATGTGTTCAGATAATATACCTATATTATAAATTATATTACGACAAGTTCTCCATGATTGCCACCAGCGCTTACATTCACATTCTTTTATTTCAAAAATAATTGATTCAACAGTTTGCTTCATGATTTTCCTGGCAAGAGTACACATTTTTGCTGGCAAGGTTTTAAGAGAAAATTTAAATATCAAATTGATACATCTACACTTTGTCGCGATAAAGTTGTGCAAGTCCTTCTTGACTATACACAGTTTGTTTGAGCACCATTTGCATTCAGTTGATTTTTTCTCTTTGTAAAACTCATCTGTATTTATATGTATAAATAAATTCATTATTTCTAGTAAGATGCCAGTATTAACCAAATGTTTGAACATGGAGTTGTCAATTTCTATACACTTTTCCCAGTATTCTAACACTACCTCAGATATCTCTGCAATACTAATTGCATTACATTTAAGATTCTTTGTACCATACTTTTCTGCAATGTTTACATTACAATAAATAACATTTTGTATATCTTTGGCACTATTGTTAAGACTTTCCATTGGCACTAAAAGAGTCATACAAAAGTTTTGAAACTGTTGGAAGCACTGATGACACTCTTTATCTTCTGTCAGAATTTCAAAATAAGCAAATAATGTATCCAACATTTTTCTAGAAGATTTAATATTATTTATATTAGTTGTCTCACATATTACACGACATATAATACGAAGTATATGATAATATATTTTATATTTCTCATCTTTATCCAGATATAACTGCACTCCTGACAAGTATTCTAATATATATTTACAAAAATCATCAAAATATTTCTTGTCTTTATCAATCATAAATATTCTATCTAAATGTTTATTTATCCCCTCAAGCAAGTGCTTTGTATAATCTTTATATACCATCTGTGTCATGTTCATTTCATATTTCATGATACTTTTTAATTGATTATAATTTTCTGCATTCAAAGACTCATTTTTTAATTCAAGCCACATGCTGTAAATTGAGTAACGCCACAAAGACAACACTTTTATCAGAAGATTTATAGTATCATCTTGAGGATTGTATAAAATGCCAGGTTGCAAGTAGCAACATATATTTTCCGCATCCTCATATAGATTAAAAGCAATTAAACATTGAACAATTTTAAAAAGAGCTTTAACGAAGTTGTTGTCATTAGGTACTTTAATTAATAATGAACAAAGAAAGTTAGCTAATTCAGCGATATCTTGCCCAACCTTGGAGTTTTGTTTATTGCATTTGTCTGCCATAAAACATAAGCGTAGTAACAGTCTAAATATACCGTCATTCAGTTTCTCGCTCGGTTCAACACGGAAATTCGTCTGAAAGATGTCAATAGTGAAATTCTGTTTCGCATATAACATTATTCAATAACAGAAAAAAAAAGGAGCATACCCGCATATCCTGCAATACATCTTGCAGTTTTTCCAACTTTATCAGCTGCAGCCACGTTTCTATTTTTGCCTGCATCTCGTCCATTTTACGGAATGTAAGCGTGTCGATAATTCACTTGAGTCCTTTATATAATATATTCACATTTTTATCGTGCACATCTATCGAGAATGGACGCGAAAAACCGTTTCACCGTGCGTGATTTGAACTTGTATAACGTAAACACAGACGTCACGTCACGTCGCGTCAGGCCGGTTTCGCGGCTTTTCCATATCCACCGTCCACGTTAACAACTTAAAGGCCGATACTCATTAAAAAAGTGATATGTCTTTCCCACGTGTCGATTAATAGAGGTGGTCGAACCTCAATCAATGTGCTTACATTCGACTCGAAACGCGTCAATTCGAAAAATAGTATGTCGAAAATGATTAATACTTTGCAGAAGTTGAGCATCGAAATTGACGATGGAGCACCCGATCGCGAAATGATCAATGGGAAGTTGACGCTATCGTTGGAGGAAACGGTGTCGCAGCATGATAACTATATCCTTTCTGTCTGTGGAACTCAAAGGTAAACTTTAGATTTTCTTATGAAACATTTTGTCAAATCCACGCAAAAGTTTGACAAAGTGTGCTACAAATATCCAATTCTACATGTATTTATTAATATTTTCTTTAAACAGCGAGTCAGAATTTAGAATTGGAACTGCATCGTCGGATCATTCGAGTGTGATATATTCCGTTGGCGAATCTATGAATCGGACAGTTACATTAGACCGCGCTGAGGCTCCCATTGTAGGAATTAAGTTCAGTGCTACCGATAAAAATATATTTTATATCGCAAGGAACGATGGGCTAATCGCAACATATGACTTGCGAGCTAGAGAAAAGGCTGTAGCAGAATTTAAAGGTAACCGTCAGCTTTAACACTCGTAATTTATTTATCAATGCGAATAAATATGATAATTATACTTTATATTGTCTTCATATTTAAGATGATACAGAAGAAGGTCAAACAAAAGCTTTAGCTAGCTTTGATCTCAGCTGTGATGAAAGGCTCTTAGCTGGTGGGACTGAGCATATCAGTGGAGATGCATTTATTCTGTTTTGGGATGTGAGGCAAAGTTCAAAAACAGGAAATAAAAATAGTCTTCTTGGTGGATATTGGGAATCTCATATGGATGACATCACTTGTCTGACTTTTCATCCTGTTAAGGAGAATATTTTAGCATCAGGTAGTACCGATGGTCTGATGAATATATTTGATTTGACACAAACGTCAGAAGATTTAGCTTTAACAGCTTCATTAAACACTGAATCATCAGTGGTGAGGAAATTAATTAATTAATTAATTTATTTATTTATTTATAACATGACAATATATCTTATTAATCAAATTACTTTTATTCTTTTAGGACAGGCTAGGATGGTTAACTGATGATTCTTTATGGTGTACAACACATACACACGATTTACAATTATGGAAATCTGATGGTGCTTGTGCATATGAAACATTTGCACGCAGTCATTTAGCCGTGTCGGAAGTATGTATGATTTTTTATGTCATTTTTTATCATTTTTAGTTAAAAATAATCTTGAAGAATCCAATTTATTATTATAGAAAGATAATCCTGATAATTGTTACTTGGTGAAACTCCATACTACAAATGTCTTTGAACAACCATTTCTATTGGCGGGTTCTAGTACAGATAAAGGGTATTGGTTTGCAATATATAACAAGTGTATTTGTATATCCTACTTAAAAAATTTGAATTTCTTATTATTGATATTTAGTTGATCGTATAGAATTATTACAAGTTTTCCTTTAAATTTTTAGGGAACATTTAAGATGCTTGAATATTAGAAAGAATCGTCTGAAAACATGTTATGAAATTATAGGAAACAAACAAATAGTACGGGATAGCTGGATACACGAGAAGGTAAATTAATAAATTAAAGAATACTTAAAATTGAAGAATGATTGATAATAATCTCATATTCTCAATTTTTTAGAGTGGTAGCTTAATAACAGTCGGCGAGAAAGGTATTATTAATATTTGGCGACAAGCGGAATCGTCGATACAAAACTCGAAGCTCAAGTTATTATCTAAAATTGGAACCAATCGCGAGCGACAGAGAGCTAAACCTTATTAAATTAAATAATTATTTAAGAAAAATTGTAAATTTGTTAATACAGAAACACAAAAAAAAAAAAAAAAATGAAATTGGAAGAGTAAATATCAATTAAAATGTCAGGATTGTATATTTCCCTCACATTCTTCTTTATTACAATAACAGTTGTATGTACATTTATAATAAATAGGTATTATGCGATTGTTTATGCGATTAATAATTCAACGGCGAGTCATATATCGATAAAAAAAAATGCAACCACAGGTTTCGTGGTAAAAATGCTAAGGAATGTAAATCACATGTAATTGTGGATACATGGAATTAATAGACGTGGAAGAAAAGAATAAGACAGCGGTAGGAGTCCTGCGCAATTCGTAAGAAAACAGAATTATTTTTTTCTGCTATAACGAGATTAATAAAATAGGACAATCGTCTTAAAAAAAAAGATTTATGTCGAACAATTAATAAGAGCTCTATTCTCGGATTGTATAAAAAAATTTCATCTAAGAAAATCAACGCTAATTATTAATCGATTGACATATATTTTTTAAATTGCGAATTATATGTCGTTCAGTAAATGCGAGGTGTTACTTTCATATACGAAATTTCGTCGTACTATTCGAAAGTAGAGCTCTTCGTGACAAAGAATAATCAATAAAATAATTCGATAACAACAATTGATAACAGTTTACAGTCTCTGCGTTTGAAAATCGTTTAAATTTATGGAGACTTGTATCGCCGATCCGTGAGCGTATCAATAACCAAATACACGCCCTCTTATTACACATGTAATATTACAATTAACGATTCAAAAGACGATCGCAGTAGCGAGTATCACAATGATAACAGTAAATATAGTTTTAGAGCGAAACGGTATAGTATAGGTACAGAGTAAACGTACAAAAATACTTCCCATGAGCATCGGGGACGTAAAGATTCGCTAAAACGTGGAAAACCGCGTTACTATATAACTTTATTTATTTATTTATTTATATATATATATATATATATATATATATATATATATATATATATATAATATTTCTATATATTATATATATATTAATATTATATATATATATATATATATAATATTTCTATATATCATCTTTATAGATAGATATATCCTTTCTCAAACTTTGCATCGCCACGTGACGTTATATTAAAAAAAAAAAAAAAACAAAGATACAAAACGTCACGAGACGGGTGTAGGCCGTCGCGCTACATTCTTCAGCTGTCGCCAATTTGATTCTTCGCGTTATCCTGTAGGATTGTGTGCGACTTCATTAATTTTGTTACAAATATATCAGTCGACGGAGACAGAACTTTACGGCATCTTATCGTTCGCACAGGATTAATTTCTTCCATCGTACGTTCCGGAAAGAGATTGTTTTCTTGCGTTATGTTTCGTCGTTCTAAATTTTTTTTTTTTTTTTAATAACTTTCTTTTATCAGACTAGTCTCGCGGAGAATACATCGTCTGTATGCGCAGATGTACGCGATGAAGTCGAATACTCGTCCACTTTGGATGACGCTACAACAGCTACAATCGCAAAATATCACCTCGTGAGCTTGTCATACACTCGACATCGCAGTAGATTGTAAACGGTAGTAACTTAGACTTATGATAAAGTCGCTTATATCTTTTTTTTTTTTTTTTTTTTTTTTCTTTTTTCTTCTGTCGCGTAGTTTGACATACCTTACGAAATACTTTTTTAAGATCTATTGTCACCGTGATTGATTGAGACAAACTTGCTATTATTATCTAAGTTTCCTTAGCGTGGCTAATTTATTAGACGTTTCTTCCTTCTCTGTTCTGTGATGTGTTTCAATTGCTCTGCCTTCCCTTCTCCACCTGTCTTTCAATCCGATCATATTGCACGCCAGTTTTATTTGCTGAGAAATTTATATTTATATGCGCATAATATTATTACTATAATCGCTTACGAATGCTTACGAATCGTATTTAGAAAACTGTATTTATATCGATGACCATCGTAACATACGTTATTTTCTTTTATATGTATTACGGTTATCGCATGATAGGATTGTTTCTTCGATTTTTTAAATCTCTGAAAGCTCGATTATGCGCTCGTGATATTGCAACGATTCTGTTAAAATATCCTAAATATATATTTGAGTGCATTCGTTTACGCAGCAGTCAGCGCAATTACTACACTAGCTCAGAGATAATCTTTCTTCTTGCACATTAAGAAAAAAAAAGAGATAAATTAGTGCAGTAACTACGTTGCGTAAACGAATGTCCCCATTACGTTTATAGTGTCAATGATCCAACGTGCAGTATGATCGCACTATGATTCAGAGGCTTTCATTCGGCACTCGAGAACTTCTTCCTTCGTTGATAAGTGTGATATAAAAATAAAATACATTAAAAACAGTGTACAGGATGCAAGATCTGCGAGAACCGACACGTAACTATTCGTGCAATGAACAGGATGAGAACGTTGTTACAATTTTCGTGTAATGAAACCTCTCTTCTCCGCGTAGGTTCGCACGGGTTTATCAACAATTTTACATAATGCAATAAATAAAGTAAAATGTGAATAATAATACAAGAAGAACGAACGTTTGACAAAGAACGACAATAATGGCAGTGAAAAATTTCAAAATTAAATATCAAGTATGAAATTCTTTTTACAATTCGTTTGTGAGGAAAAGCTGCGAGCGTCGTCGATATACCCGCATAAAAATAGAATCAAATAGAATCGTGCAATCGTGTAAAACAAACGTTTTGGAAACTAAAGTTTCAACGATTTTGACCAGTGGCTTGGCACACGTTCTGATAACGACAATAATCCATAATTATTAATGACAAATCCTATCTGCCACTTTAGCACGTATTAAAATACTTGGATAGTTACAAGAATAGCTACTATAAATTCGCTCTACCATTCGCAGTAGAGATTCGTTCATGCATTCACAGAAATCTAACTAGATACGTGAGCGTACGAGAAGAGTCGTATCGCATCGCATACACATACATGATTTAGCCTTTCATTCGTGTCCAATTAGGCACGCATTCACACATGTATACTTGTGAAAAAGTATATATATATATATATATATATATATATATATATATATATATATATATATATATATATATGTATTCATCTATCTTGCATTTCAGCAAGCAGCAACAGGTTTAAAAGATTCATCTAAAATCTTGTGTTTCTAAAACTGTCAGTCGGCTTGATAACGTAACGAGCAAGAATTCAACAAGATTAGCTGATCTCAGCTTTGCTAAACCGGCCGTCAATACTCATCTCTTTTTCTTTTTATATTCCGCGAGTATCTCCGATCATTTCTAATAAAATTGTGTTTATTTAAAACATACTCCTTTCGTCAAATTTCGTAAAATTTGGCATAAAAATGATTATTGCCGTCAGTTGTAGCAGTTGGAACGTAATAATTACATCTCTTCTCTCTCTTTTTTTTTTTTTCAATTATACCGAGGCTAACTATTCGCATATTGTTATCATCATATGGGCAAGATGGAATATTGTTTTACAATCTCGTTAAAATAAATATAAATAGCGATAAATGCACTATATCGTAAAATGATTAAACGGTAGAGTGTGAGCGATTAAAAAAAAAAAATAAAAAAAAATAAAAAATAAAAAAAACAATTATGAAAAAGTATATCCACAAAGTAGCGAATAAATTATATCATGACGAGAAAGTTATGTCGAAAATCAAAAGGATTTAACGCGGCTACGGGTCTGCTGACTGTTTCTCGATTGATTACGCGGGGATGGTGCCGGCGTCAAGGTTGGCGTAGTCGTACCGGTGGAGGTGGTGCTAGCGCGTGACGAACGCGACGAATGTTTACGACCAAATCGAAAGAATCGTCAGAAGAATATTACCTCTTCTTCCAATGGTTGTTGTTGTTGTTGCTGCGGTGGTGGTTGTGGCTGGGGTTGCACTTGTGGCTCTGTGTTTCGCTGCTGCTGCTGCTGCTGCTGTTGATGTTGTTGCTGCACTTGTTGATGCGTATACGAAGCATCGGGCGGTGAACGAGTAATGCGAAGCGAACGATTTGACGAATGCGTGTGATTTCCGCCACCAATTCCATGATGATGACTGTTTCCGAGCTCCGGCGACGAGTACGCGGATCCTGAAACGATCGCTGGGCTGCTACCCGCCCTGGAATGCCGATCCGGACTATTGTTGCTTGCAGTACTACCGCTCCTATCAAACATAGGATGAAACAAATTATTAGTGACTCAAAGATTAATATTTGCGATGTTTAGAAATAGAATGGGATGAGCTAGCTCTACCTTGTGTTATTGTTACTTCCACTGGCGAGCTTTAGTGGAAGCTGTTGTTTGATCGGTAAGTTACTTTGCACTTTTTGCTGATTTGTTGCGCTGATCAAATTCAAAGGGACACGCTTCGCATCAGATTGAGCCTTGCTGCGCGCGTTTTGCTGAATCGTTTCGGCATTTTGCGACAAGTGAGACAAGTGAATCATCGTCGATCCAGTGGTAGAACCTCCGACTAACGTCACGCCTTGTCGTTCTAATGCCTCGAGTCGTCGATACAATTGATCTCGTTGTTGCGTTACATCTCGCTGTTCCGCGGCTAATTGTTCTCTCTGTCGCGCCAAGTCTGTTCGTTCTTCCTCCAGTTGGGCTTTTTCTTGCTGAGACGCGACGCGAAACGCTGCTTTTTCACGGCAAAGCTGATCCTGCAAGTTTCGCAACTCTTCCAGCTGACGATTTGGATTTGGTCGGCTATTAGTTTTCCCCATACTGCCCTCCTTACATGCGGCCAATTGTGCTTGTAGGCTATCAATCGTTGTCATCTGATTACTTATTATACAAAGCAACGTATAAACGTGATGAGACAAACGTATCGCCGCCCACTGCTGATCCTTGTTTGTCTCCAATTCTTGGCCGTCCTTCTCATCAGGATTTTCTTTGAGTAATTCACCAGGTTTTGGAACTGAGATTATAGTATGTAACGTATTCGAATCACGCAGCGGGTATCTCTCCTAAAAGTACAGTCAAATTAGTTTTAAATAATTATTTTGTACTCATCTATTCATTACTACGTACTTTATTGTGATCGAAACCAGCAAACGTTTCGGCTCTTCGAGGAACGCAAAGAGCTGGCGGAATATAAGCTTCGCTGTGGCGTTCGCCGGCAGAGCTCAAACTTCGTGATAGAGGAGCACCGCCCGCACTGAACGATAGCGAACTAGCGAGACGTGTCGCTTCTTGCACAGCAACAACCACCTGTATTAAATACAAAATTTACATGATTAATCCGCTGATTTATAAATTACAAATTTAATAATATAATTTATAATAGAACGAAATATTAACCTCTTGCCACAATTGAGTGGTATCATTTCCTTCATTGTGCACTAACCGAGTGTAATCGGTACCTTCCTTTTCATGCTTTTCAATTCTTTCATTGTCACTTTCATTCCCGCTCCAGATATTTGCCGCTTGTAAAAGTCGCATTTGCAAATTGATCTTTTCCTCAAAAAGCAGCGCCTGTTCTGCATCCTTTTTTCGCAATTCGCCTGATGTTATACAATTTTTTATATAAATACATTTAATAAACGTAAAATAATATTAGACATAAAAAAAAAAAAATAAAAAATAAAAAAATAAATTAAAAGAACATACCAACGATTCTAAGAATATGTGACTCCTTAACCTTGGCAATACGCTGTTTCTCTTCAACTGAGATCAGCGAAATTGAGGAAGAACGAGTGTCTCGCAACTCGTTACTATTGTCAGTCAGGGTATCAGCGTCCTGTGGACAAGCTTCTACCGCTGATCGAATAGCCTGTATCCATAACTGTTTGTCTTTTGGCTTTTGAATTTTTAACTCAAACATTTCCGGTTCGGCTGGATTACTGCTTATCAAGTAAATGCTAGATTCTTGACGGGCTTTTTCGCGAACAAGCAGCTTCTGTAGCGATACTATACCGGCTTTATTGTCAGGCACGAAGAACGCGTATTTCTGATCTCTCTCAGCCAAGAAAAACAATATATCTGAGAGAACGACCACTACGATGGCAGTCATTTTGCCACGACCTTGCATTAAATATGCAGTGCCTTCAAACTTCAGAACTCTGTTAATTATATCCGACTTCTTGAATTTGGCACCACGATACGTCGCGAATGACTTTGCGTCAATCCTGTAAATAAAAATTTTATTGTTATTTATAGTTAAAAAGAATAAAGAAAAAAAAAAGAAAGAAAGAAAGAAAGAAATCAAAGTATAAAAAATAATTTTAAAAAATAAAATAAAATAAAAACTTACTTATTGTATATTTCTAATTTTCTATCTTCTCGCTCTTTGTCAGCTACGCAGGCATCTACATCAGCTAAAATCACTTTAACAAGAACCAGTGCTTTACGTAAGTCTTCACCTTCATCTTGAGCGATGCCGGTTTTGATGAGTGGCTCAATCAGCAACGGATACTTGGTCAAACGTTGAGTAACAAAAAGTATACATTCGGGTATACCTTTCTTTTTCAACAAAGGATTCGTCTAAGAAAGCATAAATTATATTTTGTTTTACCGAACCATACCATTCGAGTCTTATATCGATTGTTTCCTCGTTATTAAAGCATACCTGACAATGGCGAACGAAACGGGCGAAGCGAGGATCGTTACGCAAGTAATACTTGTACGTTTCAACGGCGTCTCGATGACGACTACAAAATTCTCCATATGCGCTCTTCATGCGTTGTGAGTTATCGCTCGAAAATTGCTCGACAAGAATGTCGGCAATCGTAGAAACCACAGGATTAGCATTTTGCCGTTTCCGCAACTTTTGCAAAAACTTCAAATGAATGTCGATTAGATCCCGCAGTCGAGGAAACATGCGCTCAAGATCCGGCTGGCCCAGACGAAAGTGTCGTCGCAGTCCTTCCGCAAAAATCTTTTCCATGGCAAGCAATACCAGGCAATGATGTTTCTCCGTCAGTACGAATTCGTATATATGTTCCTGTCTTTTCACCTCGCGCTCGCAATGATCGACGAGACGTAACGCGATGTTACGTCCGATCGCGGAGCTCCAAGAATCGGGCTCTTCTTTTCCCAATGTTAGCTCGGGATCTATCTCCTCGAGATCTGCTACCGTGAACTGATGAGCATCATCCCCAAAGTCAAAGTCTTCCCATCCGCTGAAATAAAGGGAAACTTGATAATTTTTCTCATTTTTTTTATCGTTTATTATAACGTTATGAAACATTAAGCGCCACTATGACTACCTTGATTAAAATTTTCAGATTGGAGTTTATATAATCCAAGGAAAAAGAAAAAAGGGAATATATTTACAAACCTGGGAAGATCACGATGCTGTCCTCCCTCGACATCTTTTTCTTCGTTTATCGTTTGACTGAAAGAAAGATATAGCTTTGTTTTATAAAGCACGATTTATGATTAAAGAAAAAAAAAAAAAAAAAAGTTTTACTCTTGCATTACGTTAGGACAAATTCCAGCGTGAAAGACTCTTGAAATTAATGTACTGAAAAAGTATTTTTTCTTTTTTTTTTTATACAAACCTTGCAAATGATATTTGATATTTTTATTTAACCGTATAAATTTTCGACCAATTCTTATCACATATTAATGCATAGTCGATATATTACCGTAATAATCAATGCCACTCATTGCAATGTGTATTCAATAAAAGTTGTGATAAATTCAGTGAGAATAAAAATCTTTAATATAATTAGCAAAAAGCCATTCGCAGAGATGAGCAATAATCTGCAAGAGCCGGGTATTTCGAGTTCAGGTCGGGTAAGACATCGTAGCAACCACTCGTTTCTCTCCTCGGCTCCTATTACGTTCTCCAATTTGCTTAAACTTTTCCAACGATTGAGAATCACATATATGACGGAAGATTCGAGGAACATCGGACCGTAATCCCGACCCGACTCAAAAACTGACTTATCAAACTATTTTGAAAACGTGAAAACTTTAAATGTCTTTATATAAAAGTTTAGATACAAAATTTTCCAACACATTGAGAAATGTGAAAACGATGAAAGAAAGCAACGTGACAAACTATTGTTGACAGGGCGCGGTATAAAATAGAAAGGAAAAAAAAGATAGAGATTGGTAATATGTTATGAACATGTATCTACATGTGATATTATGTTGTTCGGTGTGTATATATACTTATCGTGGAGAAATTACCTTACGAGTTAACACTTGCGAACTTATCTAACGTTTTGCACGCTATAATTTAGGCGAAGATTACAACGAGAAGAGATATAACAAAATATATCATTGAACGAACATAAATCATAGAAGCAAGCACAAGATCAGAAGCATAGGCAGGGCAAGATGATGGTCTCTTCCAAATATATAGTACAAGACGAGACGGCACAATTCGATTGCCGTTTGCTGGACAATATGCGTGTACGTGTAGGTGTATGTATATATGTATGTGTGCGAAAAAAGAATCGAGGAACGAGAAACACGCGCCTTCCTGTTAGACACGTGTAAAGCTGAATCCAGAGTAAGTAAAAGATTGCAAACAAATGCGAATAAACGAATCGCTTAAATGAATGCAAACGGCTCCGCCAACATTTCAAAGCAAGCTATTTATTCAGGTTTGTTTGCGCTCATTTACTTGGCTCGAATCCGGCTTGAGATAGCACACGAACAGAAACGAACGAAACGAACGCTTTCGACAGAATACAGGAGGAACACATCAGATATCAGAGACTTACTTGACTCCAAGTTTAGTGGCGACTCGCCGCCAAGGGCTGTAGCTTGACATGGTTTTCTTGTTGCTGTTAATTTCCCTTTAATCGTCGTACAATCGATCAGTTTTCACGTGGTTGCACGAGAGGGAATGCACGGGAGAAGGAAAAAGCACACACAGCATTAGGGAAACTTAATTTCGCCTGTCAGGTCGTTTTTCCTTCATTTCCTTCATTTTTCTTGGCGCTAACTCTTTTTCTTTTTAATGCTTCTCGAGCTTATCTCAACACCTATCTATCTTTAACGAATCGTTTCCCCACACGCAAGAGTTTTCTAACAAATAACTTTGTTTCTATTTCTAAATTTAAATAATTTACTTAAAATTCAGAATCAAATAACTCCCCAGAGTTAAGTCGATGTTTGATAACTTGTCGTTATCGCGTAATCACCGATAACATCAGCCGTTAGTATTATCTTTGTAGATTGTGTATGTAATAATAGCAAATCAAAAGCTAGCTGAGCATGGTATATTTTGTATAAAGTAATATACGCATATGTAAAAACGGTATTTTATTAATTAAAATGTAGCAGCGCGATGCTGAACGCGCTAAAGCTTGCCGTACTATTGATATTGCTAAACTGCGAAATTAATCAGAAATAATAAGCTTCTGAGCCAGCCAAAGCCTCGAAGTAATAAAGAAAACAATTTTTATCTACTTTAAAACACTTTCCGTAATCTCGTTTTATATCATCTATGTGTTAAATACCTATTAAATATAATAACATTTTTTTTTTTTTTTTTTTTTTTTTTAATATTAAATTATCAAGTCTTCTTATCCGAATATGTGTTATAAAATACGACGAGAAATTGTAATTTTGCCAATTAAATTATGTTTAATTCGAGTTATTCAGTTTTGTAAAGGAAATTCGTTATAAACTCCGAGTTTCGGCCCAGTCATGCCATTTGCGTGCGAATCTTGAATCACAGATACGCAGATCCAATGCAAAAAAAAAAAAAAAAAAAAAATCTTTATCAATATAAATATATTACCTTCCACTGCCGGATGACGTCGATAGAGGCAACGATGTCGTGGAACTACGTTTGTTGACGTTGCTGCTATTTGAAATTGTGGAAGCATTGGATAAAGACTTTGCTGCAGATTTGCTAAAGTGATGTTTAGATTTGATGCAATCCAGGACTAATTGATCCTTGCAGCCTTGATTTTGATGAACAGACGCTCCGCAATCTGATTAAAAAAAAAAAAAAAAAAAAAAGTTAAACAAAATGTTCTTTTATAAAGTTGTGTAATTGTAAAGTATATAATAATTATCTTACTGTCGCAGTGAAGGAGCGGTTTATTCGTTGAATGTTTCATACAAACGTCACATATTAAACTTCCCTGAGTTCCCCCTGGCATCGTCACCCATAGATGCTGTTGACTAGTCTTTTTTCCACTTTTATCTTCTTTTCGCTTTTATTTGAAATAAGATTTTAGCACGATTTATCGAAAATTCCTTTATCGAATATATCGAGTAAATCACATTTAAAAATTATTGGCTTACCTTCTTTTTGCGAAAGAAAATAGAACCACGCTTTCTTCTGGTTTTTTCGGAATGATCATCGTATGCAGTACCACTGAAAAATTATCATACATATAAACATTGTTCAGCATGCGATACAGATAGTTAAAATTGTAGCATTTTTTTTTAGATGAAGAGCAATGCAACTATGGAAGCGTTTTGATTTATCCATGGCTTATTGCGAGAGATAAAAGTGTGCGTGTAATCTTCAAAAATGTGTTGAAAGCTACGTGTTTTAAAATGTGTGTGTTGCATGCACAATCCACGTGACATAGTTAAAATTTTCGTTGTGATCTATTTGATAATTTTTGCTCAATACCATCTCAAGTAACATTAAACTGCCAGCACATATATTTTTAGTTGACATTTATAAAGAAATATAAGCTATTCTAAATAAATAAAAATATTAGTCTATTTAATATTTCGTTTTGCAGTTATAATGTATGTAACTACAGACTATTTATGACTACAAAATCGATCGACTGGCAAACCAGTACAAACCATTTCCATCAGAGACGTTAAAAGGTTTTCACAGTATCATAAATTATTCGATTAAATATGAAGGACTTAAGACATCAGAGTACTCACTCAGTCAAAAGCTCATCGAGAGATATCTGAACACTCGGAGTGCCCTCACGGTCTTCATGGAATTCGTGGCTGTGTGGTGTATGAAGATCTTCGGTTTCTGTTTCACTCCCACTACCCTTTTCGTTTCTTTCATGACGGCTGTTTCATGCAGGATTGTAGCAAATTGTCAAATACAAACACAAACTAAGCAACTATCGTGTATAATGAATAATTGCAGTTCAGATATTCTCAGATGATTCGATGCAGAAATGCACATCAATATTTGAAATAATATCCTGCTCGCGTTTTAAAAAATAGATTGATCGAATTTATCGACAAAATATGTATAAATTAAACTTTTAAATCAAAGCAGATTTTTTTTTTATCTCATATAAAATTAAAGTAAGATATAAATTCTACTTATTAAAAAAATTATACTTTTTTTTTTTTTTTTTTTCTCAAAAATTAATACAAACAGTAATACAGTTATCGAAGCGCAGGGTGTCCCACAGGAAATGGACATCCTGCATCATGTAGATGTATTATGAGGCATTTATGCAGACATTTCTGAGATTTATTCGACTACTTTACAAGTGGTCATGCATGAGTACGTCTGCGTCTGCGTCTGCATTTTCAAAATGAGTTTCTACTTGTGCGAAAAATTGAAAGATTGAAATAATGTATAAATATATACGCGTAAAAGCGTACACGCATGGGTGCCTGCGCACACATGAATGTACGTGCATAAAATATATATGTGCATAGCCTTTTATGTGTTAATTTATAACAAGATCGCAAGCTAGATTACAAAAGTTCAAATGTAAGTGGCATTCTAGGTGAAAAAAATATAACAAAATATATTATTAAATTTCTTTTTAAATTTTCATTATCGTTAGTCTAGCTGTACGATCTTTATTCATAATTTGTTATAATAGACTTACGCTGCAAGTGAAGGCGTCGTTCGAATTCCCGTTTCGTTTAAATTTGCATGAACTTGCGGTGTAACGATTGAAGGAGTCGATATAGATTTCTGAAGAGGTAAACGCGAACCAGTCAGTCCTGGCATTAAACTGCTACTTTCAGCTAATCTCTGGCTACCTCTCTTTGTGGCTATTTTCTGATATTCATTCTGCCAAAGAAAAAAATTACTGTGTAATATCTTATCTTCGTGTGCGTATCAAGAAAAGAAATCACCTCTTGAAAAATCATAAAAATTACCTGTATAAGATCAGCTTCGTTCAACGAATGCGTGCTCGTTTGTGATCTGCATGCTCGATTGCTTACAGATCCAGAACCTGATTTTCCATCCAATTCTAGCTCGTTTTCGCTGTCTAGGCTACTTAAACTAATGCTGCGTTGTCGCTGAAATGAGTAAATGAATACGTCGTAATTGCGTAGAGGTAATTAACGATGGCTTCAACAAGAAGCGCAATACGTAAATCGATAAAGCAACCAGAATCATGCCACCACCATAATGTGAATAAAAATGTGATTATAACTGGGCATTTGAGACCGATATAATTTCGACGAGTTCAGACTTCGATGCTACACAGACGTAAGATAATTACCAATATTGACCATTTTAAATTATAATGAAAACATAATAATACCCTTGCGTAGCATCAAAATCTGCAGCATCGAAACACGAACTCACCGAGATTGAATCGGATCCGTGCCCTGGTTTCAATAAGTAACGGGCAATATTAACCATATTTTGGGCTTGCAGATGATTCTGTCCGGAATATCGGCGGCGACTGCGTCGACTCTCTTCCAGATCTTCCAGATCTCCAGTCCAGCTGCGTCTCCGATCTATACCTTGCGCCTGTTGCGAATGGACGTGACCACGCACCGATGGAAAATGCGTCGGAGAGCTATTTGTGGAACAATTGCCGATAAGGTCCGGATCAGAACCAGTGTCGTGATGTTGATGTTGATGTTGATGTTGATGTTGATGATAATGGTGATGCTGATGATTGCCGGTACGAGATGCAAGTTCAGCCGAAGCCAACGGGCACAAGGATGGGCAGGAGGAGGTCAATCTTTGTGGAGCATCGTTGGGGCGAACATGGTACCCCATAGTACCTAACGTCAAGTCTCGCATACGCTGGATGCAGTTGTGAATCTCATGCAGCTGCTGTAAATTCTCCTCTGCAAGAAAATTAACGTTTAATTATATTTTGTTACAGTTTTATACAGTAAAAAAAAAAAAAAAAAAAAAACTTGATAATTTATTAATCATGTGAAATAAAGTAAAAAAAAAAAAAAACTTACCCAAGACCGGATAATTTTTGGGTACCCCGGGTGAATGTGGCGTGACGCTAATGATGGGCACTAGAGGATTAGGCTGGGCTTGTATATTAGTGCCAAGTGCGAGTAATGGAAGTTGCTGTTGCTGCTGCTGGGGATGATGCTGTTGTTCGTCGCCGCCTTCGGACATGATGATCGGCGCTTTGTCAGTATTGTCTTTGGTGTTGTAGCCGGTCGCCGTGATTATCCCGCCGTGTAAACTCAGGCCGCGTAAATCCCCATTAATAATAGGCAGCACACAGTCCGAATGCGATGAGCTAAGATAATCGGTGATTACATCTTCCTCGCTGTCCTCACCGCTATTCGGACACTCGTCTGCAAACATATAATTCTTAATCACAATAACTGTCGAAAAACCGGAATATCAAGAATTGGCATCGTCACCGTTTCACTTTTTCATTACCGTCAAGTCAATGTAATATACTATTATTAAATTATTAACACAATGCAAGAAGAAACTTAAATCCCCGAGTATGTACACCCACTCCATTCTATTTCAAAATCTGATATGTACAACGATAGGACGAGTGCTATATTTTTCGTCGCTCGATAGCGAAAGCGCAGTGATGGGGTAAAAAGCCAACAAAGTATTTTCCCGGCGGTGTCCTCGTACGGTGATACGGAGCACAGAGAATCGGAGCCGGGAGTCGGAGGGAGTTTGAGAAGTACGATACCGGAAAACCGATACCGAAACGTCCCCTCGCGCAGCCTCTCCTCTCTATTGACTAGAGGAACTGGGAACAATCGCGACAGCCTCATCTCGGACTCTACACTTTGCTCACAGAGTACCGCATAAAGGTATATTCAATGGAAATCAGGTCAGATTGTGTGCATTTTGCCGACGACAACTCACATCCGCGTTTACCAAGTACGCGGGTGGGATAACGTAACGGCGCCGGGGAGGACCGTTTCGATCCTTACGTCGAGACGAATTCTCCGATTGATAACATCGTCAAGTATGTTAAGGTCAAACCGGATTTCAAATCGAGCACCGCAAACGCGAGTTGAATTAAAAAAATCTCACCGTCTCACAGCAACGCCGTGAAACGAAACGAAACGAAAGCGAGCAGAGAATGAAAATCGAAATGGGGAATGATGATTCTTTCTCGTTTCAGATCGATACAGTATACTCGAGCGATTTGACGTTATCCCCTTCCTGAGAAAGTGAACCGGTGAATTAGAATTTTACTCGTAACGCTACGCTGTAACAAGGCACTGTAACTAATGTTATCAATTAAATCGATTTATGCCGCCGATTATTTCAGTTTCGATGCGAGCAAAATTCCGCAACGTTAACGATGCCGATGTCTTTTCAGGGCGACCAATGCGTCAGTCGTTGACGTAAGATTTCTCACGGATCGTTCATCTGTAATCGAGATCGTGCAGTCCGCGGGGGCAATCCGATTTGAATTTTTCCCAGGAAAAGGTCTTCTTCGTAATCTTCTCTCCAGAAATAAATGATAACGCGTCAGATTTCACCGCCGCCCTGACGAATATAGGTATATTGTCGTCCTTGAACGAGAAGCGCGCGCGAGATAGCGTACCGTGGCCGAGCACTTTTCCGGGTAGAAAGGGGCCGACAGACTGTTGCTTTTCCCCTTGTGTAGCTCCCGGAGCGCGAATTGATCCGCGCTGGTCCGCGCGCACCACCCCGCCTGCCTCCGTACACCACCCCCGCGACCCTGTAACCCGCCGCCCGCCAACCTTCAACTCGTTCTTCCTCCGCCACCACCGCTATCCCACTATCCCACCGCCGCTGTTGATGCTGGCAATGCTGGCAATGGCATCAGGAGCCACATTCGCATCCCGAGCGGGTCGCCAAGTGGTCCGATATGAATTTTTAGCTGCCAGCTGCCTCCGGATATCTCGTACTTTCTTCATAGCGTCTTACGAGCATTCCCGAAGGATTTTCCGTCCTTGAAATATTTATTAGACGTTCTTCTCTTTTGAGAACTGTTGAGAATTTCAAACACAAAGTATTTTTATCACGAAAAGACTTTGCCGTGTCTAATAATTAGCATTATAAACAACCCTTCGCCAACGACGGCATCGGGTACCGAGAGAACGTCTGGAGAGAGACGCCCCAGCTGACATTTGAATGTAGGCCGCGGTGACTCCGAGTCGATATTATCGGCGTTATTAAATATTCCGGCGGTAATGATTTTCACTGGGGTAGCCCGTAACGATCGTGGGAATGTTCGATACAACGATATACTCTTGTTGGCCTGCACGTGCAGGCCTTATGCAGGCCATTCACAATAATGTTGTTTTGCAGGTGACGATGCACGGAACTCTCGTAAGAAACGCACGAGTTTTCTCGATTCCGGAGAAAGTTTCGCTATCTCGTGGCTCTCAGGTATCATTGTAATAACGCTCGCATTTCTCCTCCTCCGTTTCTATTCTTTTCCTCTTTGCGTGCGAATTGGCAGTAATCGATCGCGCGCTGCGGAAAAACTAACTGTATTACGTTACGTCAGGCGAGGAATTGATATCGTTACCGTTATCAGATACTCACGGAATTTAATTTTCGCTTAACATGGTATCGCTGTAAACGGCTTTACCGCACCATTTAACGTTTAATATCTCATTGTTTTAACAAGACTAAGCGCCGATGAGAATTTGCAAATTAAATCTCCCAGCAGGAAGCTGACTTTGCTCAAGCGTGCCGCGGCATAATTATAGATGATGCAATTAAAACGGAAACCAAGTTCTTGCTACAGTTGTATAAACCATTCCTAAAATATTAAAAAGAAAAAAAAGAAACCAAATACATTCTTCATATTACGAGATAGCATGCTGTTTAATTATAAAATCAAATATAATTACAATGACTATAATTATAGTTGATACGACTTTAAATATTATTTTTATAAATTCAGGCAATGCACGTCATTTTAAATATTTACTGCGAGATTAAAAAATAACAAAATCAATATGCTATGTGTATTTCATGCATTTGAGAATATAGCAAGTGCATATCTCTCTCTCTTTCTCTGCTTCACATAGTATTGATTACCTCAAGAATATTCTTTTGTTTCTGTTCCGACATAAATAGCAATGATAGATATATATATATGTATCATACAAGACACATCGAGCTTACTGGTATGTAAAATGCATCTCACTCCGATACACATTCTGATAACATCGTTCCTTTTAATATTTGCACCATGCTCATAATAGAATCTCAGTCGCTTTTTAAACAAAATATCCAGCAGTTTTTTTCTTTTTCTCTCTACTTTCTTTGCACTTGATAATATCAGTTTATTTCTTAAAAAATTGTTTTACCATAGAACGTTGTGCAAGTTATATTTTAAGACTGCGATGCGTGAAGATTCATAAATTATCCTTGTTGGAATTTAAAATATCAACTTCTGATAAACTTGAGGTAACAAAGTAAACGATTCTCTCTCTCTCTCTCTCTCTTCCATATGTAACGCGATGAGGGAGAAAGAGAGAGAGAGAGAGAGAGGGACGATTCCGACTAATTTTCTCGGCTCTCCGACGCACGATCGGTCTCACACTCTGAAACTATTTAATATTTAAATTCGTACATTTCAATATCTTTGTGCATGCATGGTACGTCAGTCAATAAACGTGCATACAAATATAAATAAGCTTTGCGGCCAAGCACACATTGCGCCGCGTACCTACGTCTGCACATCTACGCCTACGCAACAAACACCCGTCCGTCCACGCCACCTTCCCAATGTATCGGAGAGAAAGCTGTTGCGAGGCAACTCACCGGAGGAAAACGGGGCGAGCACCTCTTGCCGCTTCTCCATCGTTTCTCGCGTCTCTTTCGGACCGTACTCTCTCGTGGCTGCACCTCGCTTCTCTTCTTGCACACTGCAACGGGCTGCAATAGTCGAAAAGAACGACCTGAGAAAGGTCCGTTGCGACGAGCCGCTGGGCCGAGTTCGAAACGCAACGGAACACTCGCACGGGGCATCGTGGGAATTCTTTCTTCCGCTCTTGTCCTCGTAGCTCGCGAGAAAACTCGGGACAGTTTTGAAAAGGACGAAGGAATGAATAAAAATCTCACTCGCTTGCGCGCGCGCGCGCGCGCACGCACGCACTTTGTGCGCGCCAGGTAATGACAGGTGGATCGCGGGCGTCCCTTCAGACTCCTACGCGGCTCTGCCGCACTACTTGCGGAATACGTACCCAAGTATGCCGTCTCCGTTTATCCCACGATAGCCATTTAGCGTCGGGCACGTCGGCGTCCCCCAGGGCGCGTCTCCGTCTCCGGGCACGGCGTGGTTCGTTCTCGGGTGGCGGCGGGGTGAACGCAATCTCGCGTCGGCAGGCTCACCGTCAGTGCGACACGGTCAAAGGCACGTCGGCCATCTTGTACTGGTAACAGTGTCGTGACGCGTCACCCTCGTTACCTACGGCGAGCACCTTGGACTGGAGAAAGAAGACATTTTTGTTTTAATTAAAAATACAGTCAAACTTTAATTGAGACGTTAATTTCAACCTCGATATTTGGTTTACTAAAAATTAATGAACGCAAACAGCTCCGACATTCTTTACACGTTAGTCACATATATTAATCGGAGGTTTTATCTAGGTCGTTCCGCAAGGAAGATTAATTTTTCAAATTGCAAGTTTTGCAGCAAATAATTCCGTTTTAATTAATCAACCTTTAGCTCCAAAACGGAAGATTTCTCGCAGGTGTTTTCGAAAATGACATTTCTAGCGCGCGATTAATCCGCGATTTAAATTGACCAATGAGAATGCGGAGTCGGCCGCGGTGGAAGGCGCCATCATGCCTGACGAGTTCCCGCGATCTCGAAGAGAGTCTACATAGCGCGCGTGCTCCATGGTGTGATACCGCAATTGTATCGTATTCCGATTGTGTCCTCGAGGCTCGGTGGGTGGCCGATTTTGCCGCGTTTCTGTGCGAGAAATCGCGTGTTCCGGTACGACAGTGTCTTTATCGAGATGACGCGTAGATTTCTCACGCGATAGCCTGCAGTCTTCGATCCACGGGCCCGTTACGTGAGTATGCACTGCGAGCGCGATCTTTGCTCTCGGTTTGGTGGTTAAAATCCGTCATCATTGACGTCTTCCTGTCGGCGAGCGAGGCACGCTTTCGCCTTGATTATCGGCACCCTCCCCCTGGAACATACGCGATTTTGTTCGGCAATTTATTCGGGAAATTAATCCGAAGGAGTACCGCGAGGACACTCAACTATAGGTCACTGAGATTGTAGAGACAGCGTCAGAGGTCGGGGGAGGGCGTGGGGTAGAGAAGAAATAGTGAAAGAGAGAGGGAGAAAGAGAGAGAGAGAGAGAGAGAGAGAAAGTGTTTTATTATCGCACACATACAACACGCACGTGAAACCCGCGTCTTTATCTGGTTATATTCGCGCAGATTACTCTCTTCCGCGTGTAATTTTGCACCCTCGTTCGTATTTTATTGTGTATCTTTGCAACAAGAATCAAGCTTGATCGCTGTATCTCGATGCGATCAACGTCTCGCGTTCCGGACACGTCTCATGTTTTCTCTCAAGTAATAATAAATAAGAGTTAAACTTTGTATTTGTGCACCCATTTATCTACCAGAGTTTTATGTTATAAAAACTGTGATAATTACGATAATATTTTTCCTCGTATAATTGACATTTGTATATGTTCAACGTTTCGTGGCTTTGCTGTTAAGATATCACATTAAGATACAATTGTTTTGGCCTAACTTTATTATCTAAGATACTTGATATTTTTTAACGTTGAACTTATGTAATTTAATGAAAAGTGAATTTGTCTGTTGCATAATGTAATGACAATGTGCTATTTTATACTTGCCCTGGTTTATAAATTTTGTTCAAGTAAAACTAATCCTTTCTTTAGCTCAATACTTATTTTATTTATTTTTGCAGAGTGTTAACTGCTGTAGTATCAATTAGTCATAAACATGTCCTATCCTGGCCAGCCACCTATGGGTATCCCAGGAATGCCTCCAATGCCATACATGGTTGGGGCACCTCCACCAATTATAGGGGGAGTTATGCCTCCTATGGCCCATGTAAGTATGCTCGTCAAATCCAAGCATGATATGTTCTGTTTTGATATCAATCGATTATACATAAGAGGAGTTACGCTTGCTTATATACCAAGTAAATTAATTAGTATGTGGTAATTTGAAATTGTCATGTATATCTAAGAACATTAACTTCATGCATCGCGACATGCACATGTAATAAAATTAGTATTGATTAATATTAATACGTTACCCTGCATTATCTTTTATTTGTAAAGCACGCATTTACATATTTATATTACCATGACAGAATGTCCTATAGTAAATGGACATTCTAATAATATTTTGATAATGCGTTATAACTTATTTTTTTTTTTTTGTATGTCAAGACAAACGTGCTTTAAAATGAGTTTATAAACATATATAAAAAATTGTCTTTAATGCATGTAATCCAGAATGAATAATTTTTGATGCCCTGTAACTAACGATTAATTAATCAAAACAAAAATCTAAATTGTGCTATTAGAGAGGGAGGGAAAAAATCGAGTGCATGAGTAGATATGTGCTTTATTAAGAATCCTACAATTTATAAAACATAGATGATTCCATCACCCGTATCTGCGATGCAGACCTCTGCACCAGCTGTACGGTATTCTCGCAATCAAAACCGCCACGATAATAATCGAAGACGTGAACGAGAGAGAGAATCCGGCCCACCTGTTACGGTGTTCATTGGTAACATAATGGACAGAGCGCCTGATGTGATGATAAGACATATTCTGGGCGCGTGTGGGCACGTTCTGTCTTGGAAAAGAGTACAAGCCTTTGGCTTTTGTGAATACGCAGGCCCAGATGCGGGTCTTAGAGCAGTCCGATTGCTTCATGACATGGAAATAGGCACGAAAAAGCTCGTTGTCAAAGTCGACGCTAAAGCTAAGGTAGTCTTGGACCAATTCAAAGGTGAGTTTTAGCAAAAATTAAAATAAAATATAAGAAATCAAAATAAATAAAAATAAGAATTTAGATCAAATAAATTACAACACTGTGTTTTATAGCCGAACGAAGAAAGAAACTCAGAGGTGGCCAATCTCCTCTTCAAGACGAGGCGCCCGGTGAAGGAATCGACGGTGAAGAGGGTGAAGATTATATGGACGAGGGCATGAGAGTGGTCGACGCAGATGCACTTACTCGCATCAATCAAATCATAGCAGAACATACGATAGATCTAGAAATGGCACAGGTCGCTCCAGGTATTATTTATACACAAACTTTTAAGTCTTTTTTTATAATGAATACGTGAATTTTTTTGTGAATTACTATATTTTATCGCAGAGGAACACCAAACAAAAATGGCAACTAAATCCTTAAACCTCGATGACGCGGAGATAGAAGAGAGTAAAAGAGACTTGATTACCCGAGAAATTGGCAAATTCAGAGAGGTCATGAAGGTAATTATTATTATTATTATTATTATTACTACAAGTACTTTTAAATCTTTTTTTTTTTTAAATTCTATCTTTTTTTTGTGATCATGAAAAGTTTATCGCGTTAGTAGTAAAAGACAGAGTTTTGATCTCTCTTTTAAGATATCTTAAAAATTTATTTATTTATCAATATTTATGAGATAATGTCGTTTATGTGTAACTCTCGGCCTACGAAGCATTATAAACATATCTTTTTACAATTAATCTTTGTAAAATAATTCGACAAGATAAAATAATGCATTTCAGATGCAGCAAGGTCAGATAAAAATTTATAATTGTGCTATTTATGTATTAACGATAATGTATTAATATTATTTTTTAATTTCTGAATATTAATATTTTTTTATTTATTTATTTATTTATTTTTTTTTTTTGTATATCTTTTTCTTTATTTTGACATAAGACTTTGGAAAATACGTTTTTACCTTGTTTTTTCAGAATATAAAGTATATGTTTGTAATACTTTGTATTGTTTTTTTACACGTTTAATTTTTTTAAACGCATTTATCGGTTTTTGTCAAATTTTATTTTTTATGAATATGTTAATGACGCCAATCGGATATAACTTGTACGTACGTAAAATTTTCACAAAGCTTGAAAATATTAAATGTACAAAAAATATTGTTACATTACGTTTTATTGATTTACACGAAATCAAAAGTATACAGCAATATTACAACGATGTAAATCTATAAATTCGTGCTATACACGAAAGAAAGAAAGCATCTTTTAATGTTTATCGATTTGCCGTTGGTGTCTACTTTTGTATGTATGTTGCGATTGGACACAGATTATTACATTGTATTACATTACGCTGACCCTAGCACAATACTTAAATGACTTGAATGATAAAATATGAAGGCACAAATTGAAATATTCTCGCAATGTAAATTAAAAGTGTCCAATCGCAATACACTATCGCAGACACTGGTAATTAGATTTTTTTTTTTTTCTCTCTCTCTCTCTCTCTCTTTCTCTGTCTCTCTTTTTCTCTCTGTGTACACTTAAAATGTAAAAGATGTATTTGGATATATGTATACAAGAGAGATTTATAAGTATCTCGAAAAAGTCGTAGTTTTTAAGTATTGTATTTTGTGGTAAAGTGCGTGTGTGCTATATTAGCTCTGAACAATTGGAGCCGTGACTCGTTGCTATAATTATAATAACAGGCAGCGTGCGTCGCACACAGCAAACGCACACGCCTAGGAATGCTGTGTGTGGGGACCACCCTTTCACTCACTCATTGGCTCTGAAGGGAGTCAATCACAGCACATCCCTCGTATTTTCGCAGGCGGCTGCAGGCTCGTTGGTAAGTCAGAGTATAATCCAAACAACCAAACATCAAAAATAAAAAATAAATAAAAAAGAAATGCGCAATACATTAAAGAAGGAGATTTATATAGCTCTCCGCGAACAAGCTGGCGACATGTAGCTGATCAGTTTGTTTCTATTGGTACTCTGTTTTACTGATTCGTCGCAAAATACAGATCTGTGCTACATTGCGGCTATTATATTTTTGACGTTTAGAGATACCATTACGATTTATTTGGCATTACACTAACTATCTACTTTTGTATATGTCGTGCTAAACTGCTAGTAACTAATATTGAAAATATTTTTAAGGTGCCGAAATGTTTAAAATAATGACGCACTTTCGTTTATCGTGCAGCTATATTTTGTTTGAATTATGAACACGTTAAAGTGAAAATACTTTTATTACATTGCATCGTTGCAAGTTATAAATTATTGATATACTTGTATTAAAATATATATATATATATATTGCTCTATTCGCGATATACATATACAAACGAGGAGAAACGATTCTTCGCCGTTTACCGATATTACGTTGGTTATTCGCGTTGATACCTAGCAGTCTAGTATTCGCATATTGAACGTAGGTAAGCGGTTGTTCTGGTTGCTTTGATGCACACAGCCTAGGATGGAACTTATTATCATTTTGAGCAAAACACACTTTGGCGCTGACACACTTTTTACATCATTGGGATAGACTATTTGTTAGGGCCGGGAGACTCTCTCTGTACGCGCTACACACAATGAAACTGATTTTGTTCATCACCAAATGGCGACTGTTCAGTTGTTGTCTTTATTTTGTGTAAACAGCTTCTGTCAGCGTCTCGATCAGACATGTAGTACCTAGGTGCGCGCTCCTCCATTCTCCGGTACCACCACACTGACTGACCAAGTCACCTTCACACCGTGAGTAAACTCCACAACCATGAGCCAACACAAGCATTCGGTTCTTGTAGTAATTTTGCTAGTGAACTGCCCAAGTCTGAGAAATACTTTTTTTTTTTTTTTTTTTTTTTTTTCTTTCTTTGACCACGTTTCATGTTTCAGCAGTCTATTCTCTCCTCACAATGTGCATTTACTTTTATGCACCAAGTTATTCTACCCTTGTTAGAGCTTAAAATCATGGGTTACCGTATGGACGAGAGACAGCTTACGTTCCATTATGTTAGAGTGGACAATGATATGAAATAATAATAGGATATGAAAAGAAGAAGAAAAAGAGAATAATTATAGAGAATTAAAAGAACTGTAGTTTCTCAAATTCGATGATGACTGTAACAGTAGTATGTCAATAATTGCGACATTGTTTTTATAATTACATGTGCCAGGTAGACAATTAAAAAAAGAAAATGTATTGCATAACGGGATAACGAGTAGTATTTTATTACTTAAGATTATATTTGTTTGTCAAGTATTTCATTTAAATATAAATATTTGTAATAAAATATGGGCAAATTACATTTTCTAATCTCGTATAACGAACGTGTGATAATTAACGACGGGATCAATTTTCCAAACAGTAACCCATTTTTTGGATAGTAGTATAAAAGAAAGATGAATCATACTAATTTATTTCTAAGACGTTGCGTTTATAACACGAGACGATAACGGTGGGCAAACTATTGTGCATTTGATATTCAACAGTTTGCTGCATCGGCTGCCATAACGCGTGTAACCATTACCAGAGGAAAACAAATGTTGTCAGACAGGGTGAGACAGTTTCTTGGCAATTGTGAAAAGATGTTTTGGTGGGATACCCTCTTCGTGATGACTACGCCTCCGATTGGTATAATACTTTCTAATAATTATTGAATATTGATCAAGAATGTCTAAATAATCTCAAGACCCCTTTCAAGCTCTTTAGATTTTACTATTAGATTTAGACCCTATCGATTTTACAGGCACATTTGCAATGTTGTAAGTACATTGGGTGGCCTCTGCGATGCATCTGTTTATAGCGTTTAAGGTACTTAAATTATAAGCTAGAGTCTAAGATAACTCTTATGCCTGTATCCAAACGTTTGTACCTGCACTTAGGTAATTGATATGTAAACGAGATTTCTCTCTCGCGTAAGATGCTGCTGATCGAGTACATACTCCAGTGGAGTGAGTATACCATATTGAAATGAACATCTCTCTACATTCGTTATGTCAGATGATTAAGGCTTACTATAACTAGTAATCGTTCTGTATATGAATCGTGATATAGCATTCTGCACACAATTTTTTTTTTTTTTTTTTTTTTTTAATCTACGCGTACGTCTTTGTTGTTGATTGTTGGAAATGCAATAGAATAATTGCTCCAACAATTGACGTACATTTGGCAAAATTTATTTAACTGATTAGAATATACGTGGATTTTTTTTGTATTTAAAGTTTTGTTTTATATTTAATTAATACTGTTTTCTTATTTTCATAATGATAGTCGGGAAGATCTTTATTTGCTGGCAATATTTACAAACATTATTAATAGTATTTTTTGTTGCATCTCAGGAAGACACGATTGCTAGTTTCTTGGTTCCATCATTATCACAGATTGACACGCTTGTTTAAACTTTTTCGTCTCACCAGAGTTTGCGTTCTTGTGTTTTATAGAAGCAGGAAGAGGAGAAGGCCCAGGTAAAGCGAAAGAAGGAAGCAGTCGAAAAAGAAGAACGCGAAAAACGAGAAAAGGAACGACGCGATAAGCGTGACGATGATGCTTCCAACAAGGATGATCAAGATGGAGATCCTAGTAGCCCTACGTCTCATAAAGGTCGTAGTGATAGTACCGGCAGCAGTAGAAGAGATAAGCGTCGTTCTAGATCTAGGTGAAGTATCGTTGCATTCTGCTTGAATAAGATAAATATATTAGTCGACGATATTTAAAACATACTACTTATTAAACTAAATAAATATTTTTGTAAATTGAAAGTGCACGTAGATTGAATGAAGACATTCCAAAAATTTACATAAACGGAATACTATACAATGTCGTTCTTGGATATCTGATGATTTTGTGGCCTTTATTAATTTGTTCTTTATCGTTTCCAAATGATGATTTTTCCTGTCTTTTAACATTATTGAAACTTTTCAGATCCAAAGAACGTGATAGAGATCGTTCGAGAAATGACCGGGATCGAGATCGAGACAGAGATCGCGAGAGAGATAGAGAGCGGGAACGAGAACGAGAACGAGAGCGTGAACGGGATCGGGATCGTGAGCGAGAACGTGAGCGGGAACGTGAACGAGATAGAGAAAAGGAAAGAGATCGAGAGCGAGAAAGGGAGCGGGAGCGGGAACGAGAACGAGAAGAGGTGAGGAAGAGCGAAAGAGAGATTATGCGCGAGAGGGAAGAGGAGGATGAGGCAAAAGAAAGGAAGAAAAACGAGAGGCGAGCCAGAGAAAAGGAGGCAGCATATCAGGAACGTTTAAGAGCGTGGGAGACACGTGAACGACGCAAGCAGAAGGAATACGAGAAAGAAGCCGAGAAGCGTCGTGCGAAACGCGAAGCCAGAGAAAGGGAGGCAAAACGTCTAAAAGAATTCCTCGAGGATTACGACGATGATCGCGATGATTCCAAGTATTACAAGGGTAAAGAGTTGTCGCGTCGACTCGAAGAACGAGCACTAGAGGCTGAAGCAGACTCGCGAGATCGTTGTGCCGAACGCCAAGAGCTTCAGCGTTTGCGCGAAAAATTATATGCGGATGCCTCCAATCCGGATCCTGCCGCGGAGTTTGAAAGAGTAAGTCTTATTTTAATATTGTATGAATTAATTGTATTTTAAATCACTTTTACTTATTTTACTTTTTAATTTTTTTCATTAGTTGAAAGCTGAAAGGGAAGAACAGTATAAGCCTAAACCAGTAATAACTATAATTGACGAAGAAGATGATAAAGCGGCGAAAAAAGATAAAGAAGTAATGCCACCGTTAGAAACCGAGCCAATAGAAAGTGACAGTGATGACGGTGTCCAGTTTGATGATGTTTCTCAGTCAGAAGCATCGTCTAGAACGCCACCGCGACATCACCATCATCACCATCGCCGGCATCATAGACATCATCAGAATCATCATCGCGATGGTGAAGAGAATCAGGAAGGATTAGCGGATGTAGATCGGGAGAGTTTGAAGGATGCACGTCCTTCACCAGGGCATCAATCGATTGCAACACCTGCTCAATCCATTCCACCATCATTAGATGAAGATTCGCGCATGTCTCTTGTCAGTGAACCAGAAAAGACGAGTGGCAGTAAGTATCTCTTGTTTAAGTATGGATGCAGGGTCTATATAAATTGGCTTTTTTTTTTTTTTCATTTCTAAATGAATATGATTTTAATTGGATTTGAATAAAAATCTGATTCTTATTATGTCTTTTACAGTACAGTAAAAATATTGATTGAATAAATAAAATATTGGTGTTATATATGAGATGCGTTATTATATTGAAATTCTTTTATATATAACAGCGTTCCTTCTTGATGTAGGTAACTTTGTACCGTTCGCCATGGGAAGCGGAGGCAATCGTGCCAACGATCATGGGATAGGCAGTAAAACGCCGGTCAGTCCTAACGCCGCTGCTAATACGAATTCACAACAGGCAAATCAAACGCGGAAAAAAGGTCGTATTGACGTTAAAGATGTATTTAACAATGATGACGATGACGATGCTACTAATAATGCGAAAAAGCGTAAACTTGTACCTTTAGGTATATATTTTGCATTTATTATTAGCTCTGAATTTGTTAAGAAAAAATTAGATATGTATAGAGTACACATCTTTTTAGATTACGGAGATGAAAAGAAAAAGAAACCCGAAGAAACCACAAAAACAGGAAAAGAAGAAAATACCAAAAGTCAAGAAGAAAAGAGAAAGCATATAAAATCTCTCATAGACAAAATACCTACTGATAAGAATGCACTATTTGGCTATCAACTCGATTGGGCACTTATCGATAACGTAAATACTATTAAAAATAATTTTTTTTTTTTTTTAACAAGTTTTGGCACGTTTTTCATGTTTTACTTTTTTTTTTATTTAGACATTGATGGAGAAGAGGATAAGACCTTGGATTAATAAAAAGATTATTGAATATATTGGCGAACCCGAGCCGACTCTAGTGGATTTTATTTGTAGCAAAGTTATGGCGGGCAGTTCTCCTCAGGGAATATTAGATGATGTACAGATGGTAATTAGACGATATATTAAAAATATTTGCTTGCGTTTTATAGACAAACTCCTTATGGAATATACATATGTCTCGTGCGTTTCAGGTATTGGACGAAGAAGCGGAGGTATTTGTAGTCAAAATGTGGAGGTTACTAATTTATGAAGTGGAAGCTAAAAAGATGGGTTTAGTGAAGTAAATGGATTGTTGTCCATAAATTCATCGACTCATGATTTATACTACACATAAAATTCGACTAAGCATAAAAAATTGTTTAGATACTACATACTTACATGCAGTTTAAT
Organism: Cardiocondyla obscurior; assembly: GCF_019399895.1. Classification (NCBI taxonomy): domain Eukaryota; kingdom Metazoa; phylum Arthropoda; class Insecta; order Hymenoptera; family Formicidae; genus Cardiocondyla; species Cardiocondyla obscurior. The sequence continues at coordinate 119,341 of NC_091878.1, forward strand.
ATTATATTATTACATAGGAACTCTGTCCTATACAAATGAAAGCACAAGTTGCTCGATCAATAGGTGGTACTAAGTGTGTAGTAATTATAGCGTTAAATAAACTTGTAATTACGGTTTATAATATTTAGTGTGTTCCTCAATTTATATACGGCTGTCGTCGAATGTAAATGATGACATTCCTACATGACAAATTTAAATATCTTGATATACGAATATTCTAATTAATATTAAATTTATTATTGTACATGACAATCGTTTTCACATATTAAGCGTATGTACAATGAGAGACAGATATAGCGCGTTTGCCTGCGGTGACGACGGCTAGCACGCGTAGCCAGCGTGTTGTGTGCAGAGTCTAAAAACACCCCAAGATCACGCACGCTAGCTATTGTCGATGCAACAAATGCCATATCGGTCCCTCAGGGTACAGATCTCAATATCTGAGCTGATTACGAACATAATAGTTAGCAATCGGGATTTTAAACAATTTATTTTTTATTTATTATCTAATAATAAATTGGTATAAATAAATACCTTGATATAAAAACTTGAAAATTTGTACAATTAAAGAAAATGTTTTTCAAATTGTTTTTTTATTAATTATTCAATGTATGTATAAAAATTACAATCAAGAATGTATATTTCTCTACTTTATAATATTAAAATCAGTATTTAAAATGTTAAGCAATTTTTTTCAAAGTGTATGTTATCTTATGAAAATTTTAGAACTGAACAACGCACTTGTGAATACGTGATATGTGAATGTGCACCGATTATGAGCGCGGGGGTGTATTTAAATAAATAGTAGATTGCGTATGTGTGTAGTTGTAATTGTAACATTAGGATGATTGCATTAATGATGAGTTAAGTGTCAAGTGGGCGATTTTTAAATTCAATTTAATTTTAATATTTATTAATAAGTATGTCTAGGTAAAGACAATAGAAATACATATATGTATACATTACAATACATATATGTATTCTTTTGATACTTGATTTATTGTTATAATTTTATATATAAGATTTCTCTGTAATTTTTTTGTAACTCTCTATAATTTCGTAATTCTTAAAATTATGTACGTCTTTTTAATTTTATAATCAATTGATTAATTAATTAATTAAATGATTTGTTTCAGAAATTCAAGTGACGAAAATTACGGCATCGATAAGGCAGCACGCAATCTTTTCAACGTACGTAATATTATATTTTGTTCTAGCGCTAGATGTCTCTACATCTACTACTCATATTTTAAATATGGCCAGTAACTCGTTATTCGACTTCTTTTTACTTTAGTGCAACTTGTGTGATTTTTGCTTGTCCTCCGCTCTCCATTATCCATTCGAATGAGACTGAAATGGAATTTCTCATCTTTCAATCTGAAGGCAATAAAGAATTTCAACATTTCGCTTAAGGTACGTAATAAATTGTCTTGACGCGTGTTAAAAACAGACGTGTATAATTTTCACGACAGAGGTTAAGCGTCACGACGAATAACTGCTTAATTAACGTACCAGGAAAACTGATTTTACATGCTCGGCTTTATATCACCGAAGAGTTGTTCTCGATTTCATTTTAAATGCGAACGCAGAAAACCTTTAAGATTCTTTCTTCTCACTTGCCTTTCGTTATTGCGAAAATAACGAATCTGATTCCGTTAACATTAATTATTCACGTCATAACGTACTTGACGCTATGGTCAAACGACCATAGGTAGGAAATGACGCGGGTTTCTCGCCTCTGTACTTGGATTTTGCATCGCACTGACAAAGATTAATCACAATCGCGACTTGATACGGCCGTATTTACCTAGTATTTTTACTGTGGAGAACAGCTGACGGGTTTTCTCCTTTGTGACAAAAAGCAAGAATATGCAAATTATTAACGAGTCTCTCGAGTGGTCCATATAATCTCGTGCATAAATGTATAATGATAATATAAATTAGCGATCATGATAAATTGGGGTTCCCCAAAAGGATGAAAATGATTACCATTTTTCCCCTCGACCTTGTTCATTTTTTAAATAAAATTATTTATGGTTTTTTTTTTTTTTTTTTTACACAACGCGGTAAGACATATTTTAATATTCAAGGTTTCTTTATAAACTATGCAGAAGTAATTGTACGAAAGAAAAATTATTTTATAACCCCCCTAGCAATCAAGGACCGAATCTTGTAATCTTGCATTTTAATCGATTTGTTACATATTTTAATGATATTTTAATAATTGGTTAACCTTTAACTTTTTAAGTATCGAAACATTAATTCTTTTTCTTTTTTTTTTTATCATCTTTGTGGCGATTTGACTTGATGTGCAATTGTAGACTTAATAATAACATTTAAGAGCGATCTTTTCAATTATCTCAAAAATGCTATCTCAGTCGCGGATAATTGGATAATTCGGGTTGCGAAACACCGTGTCTCGCGTGTGTTATATACATATCATAGCGAACGTGTGGCACATTGCACAAAAATTGTTTTTCATGAGATAGACACGTATAAAGATAGACGTGCCGCGGTGAAGCGCGCGGTAAACAAGATTATGCAAAATTGTATTCGCAAATGAGAGCTTGTATTTTCGCCGGTTACTTTATCGTTCCTCGTTCGCGTCGTCTTGTTTTGCCAATTTCAAGATATGAGCTCGAGTCAAAACGCCCCAATTTATACAATTGCGACAAAAGAAGAGCGGGATTTTAATATATGTATTTTATATATATATATATATATATACGTATCTTTATCTTTTATTAATTTCGACAGCGAAGCCACAAGAATCTATGCATCGAAATCACGTGCCAATAACTAACGACGATTCGCCGACAATAGTGAGTCGAATTGCTGGATGGCATGCGAGGAAGAGAGACCGTGGCAATTTAAATAAATTAACGGAGCTCGAGCGTATCCAGGACTTTCACCGAGTTGGAGAAAAAGAAGTAAGTACTCGAACGAATCTTCTGCGCGTCGGATAATTGCGATTAATGACGTAATTTTTTTTTTTTTTTTTTTTTTTTTGTCTACCGCCAATAACTGGACGGCGGACACGTTGCGTCCAATTGACGCTAAACAAACCAAATTGAATTTTTATTTGAAATCAAGAACGAGATTGAAACAAAAAGTATATACTTAATATGCTCAGGTTAGAGTTGGGCATGTTTGTTTTACTATTTTTATTTATTTGTCCCAATTTTGCCAAAGGAATAAAGTTGAATAGAAATAAGTCACTTGGCATGGGAATTAATTCTGGAATAAAGTCTAAGGGCCGGTTTTGTTACAAAATGTCATTTGTTAGATCAGATAATTATTGCACACTTGACTTTTGACTAAAATATATTGGATGTGCATTTTCACATTGTGCAACGTTTAATTTATCGCTTGAACTGCTAAATCAACGTGATCCGATCCGCGATAAAATCTCGCGATATACTTGGGTACCGTACGGAAGATCATGTAAGGAGGAAAACACGGGGGAGATACGATCGTTTTGATATTTTTCAAGTAACGGTGGAAGGGTGCCTGGAAAGCGTCACCGACGCTCACGACCGATGTAAGACATCGTATTAGCAGCAACGATTGTCGTGTATTTTTTCAGACGCGCGCAATCGGTTATGCATCAGCACGAGAAGGATAAGCCGGTATAATTACCGATAACGTTACATAACGCCAGACGGGTTTCTTCAGACGGCAACTTTGTTGCATAGATCTGCAAGAATCAACGGATAATAACAGCCGTCTCATTGTTCTTATATTAGTGACTTGAGAGAAATTAGAAGCCGCGCGAATTATCTTTTAAATATTTAAATAAGCGCACATTTATTTTCTTGTAATACAAAATTGTCGCGGTTCAGCATATTTCCAACGATTTAAATCACAATTTTTTCTTAACGAGGTATCGCTTTCCACAGCGTTTCTCGTTTCCACGTGAAAAGAGAGAGAGAGAGAGAGAGAGCTACATTTTCCGATCATCGAGACCAAGTAATTTCCACCGCGTTTGCAGGACGTCACGGGCGGCATGATATGACGCGGCGGACTAAAAATCGCGTTAGTCACTTCCGTCGCGTCCGGTATCTACGCGCACAGGATTTATCGTCGTTGCAATTTCACGCGTCACTTTCCAGGCTGATTGCACGCCGTCTCTTTCTCTCGCGCGCGTGCAAACGTTGCCTCCCCAATAATAAACTCGCCGATCCGGGGCCGATAGTTTCGCAATTTGGTTCGCGCTCGCACGTACTCTCGACTCTCTTTCCACACAGTATCGTAGAAAGTGTAGCAACGCCAACATGTGTGACTCACGCCGCGATGGCGGCGATCGCATCCGACGGCGATGGAATTGCGCCTGAGCGGCGGCTGCAAGATCCATCGTCGTCGCCGATTCCCACGGCGCAAATCTGTGTCGCAACCGCGACAATACCAGCGGCGACGGGGATAAATTCAGACGGAACGTCTACGCACAAACGTCACGCATTGTCGGGGCCCTTCAAGCGCTCTCGAGCTTTTACCCCGTCACGCCGGCAGATTCCGCAATGTAGACGTCTTTGATTTTTTCATATATTTGATTTATTTATTTATTTATTTTTTTTTTTTTTAAACTTTTTATCTTTATAATTGAATTTTATTAATAAAAATTATAAAATTTAATTTTATCATTTCGAGTACAAGTATCAGAAAAATAAATATCAATCGCATAAAGTCGAAGCACCGTTGCTGGTAAAGTTTAATGTAATAAATATATATCTATTATAGTATAGTCTGGGGAAAATATATTGAAAATATCAGAACGTATCCAATATCTGGATGTTGAGAGTAGATTAAAGCGCGAGGAAGGAAGGAAGGACCAAGCGTGGAGAGAAGGTGTTGAAGAGAGACGGCAGCGAGAGGGAGTAATGCAGGAGCAAAAGGCAGAAAACACCGGTAGGCAGTTTTGTAGCTGTTTTTATCAGCTTCTGGGCATCGGGGGTCCAGAGGCCCGACCGTGGCAGGACGCATCTTGGGGGGTTCGTGTGGGAACGTACGTCTCTTTAGCGTACCATCTCCTTCCTCCTCTTTCTCTCTTGGTTCCCTCCGTCCTCCTCGCTGGTCTTCTTCTTCTTTTCCTCTTTGGCGAGCCCGCCTTTTTTCTCCATTTGGATCGGCTCGACGATTCGTTCCTCCCTCGCATCTCCTCCCTCTCTTCCCTTCTTGCTTCTTTCGCGCGCTCGTCCTCTTCATCGAGGCTGGACTGCCTTCGGGTACCACTTGGGTCATCGGGGTCACCCTCCACGGTGCACTCGCTACGTGGTATGCCCTATATTTACGCACGGTAAGAGCACCCTGAAGAGAAGGTGGACTCCTCCTTTCCTCTCTTTGGTCCAAGCACCACCGCTCCGCTCTTCTTCTATCCTCCATCGCGCGGCTGCTTCTCAATAAACGCCGATCGCGTTAAGATCGGCTCACAACGCGACCGTGCGAAATCACCATTTTTCGCTCCCTTTGACCCTTTTTTTTTTTTTTTTTTTTTTTTATTCTTCCATCCGATAGTCTCGATAAAAATTAACCTCGTCTTCGTAATTAAAATATCCTACACATCTTTCGCTCGGTTGTCTGAGAAATTCCTCAGCGTGGAACGTTGCGAAACGTCAAGCCTTCTGACCCAATCTTTTAGCAGAAAAATCCTCGCGCATTGATAATTTAATAGCATGTAATTAGACTTTTTTTATATGTAAAAAAAAATAATGATTCTCTACTTCTAGCAATATTTTATGTTTAAGTATCACGAGTTTAACTTGGAGAGATGCGCTTTTCGCAATCACGCTTAGACGTTTTTCTTTCGGAGAGCAGCGCGAGTGATAAAGTGGCGCGAATAGCATAATAAGCATGAAATTCACTCCTCTTGCGAGCGGATTCTCTTCGCGCGAGCCAACGATCTTCATTATTCGCACCGGTAAAAGTCCGCGGACGGACGCGGGAAAAGAAAGAAAGAAAGAAAGAAAGAAAAAAGTCGACCGGGCAGCGAGCTCAATCGTAACACCGCGGCGTGCGTTTCATAAATCAATGGGATTATTAAAAAGCGCGGCGCACTATTAATTCGGATTGTGATAAAGCGTGTGCTGGAGGTGCGCGCGAGCGAATACTCGACGCGTATTGTAAGAAATTGCGACAGAACGCCTCGCAAAGGTTACAATACGAGCCGCGGTGTTGTAACCTTTCGCGAGAGCTGCATCGTATGCACGGCGCGATAGATAATGGCTGACACGATCGTAATTATCATCGTTTCTGCCGCTAGACAAAAAAAAAAACGCGCGCTCGTAGGGCGCGGGTATCGTATACCTTTTTTCATGAATTTTGTTCCAAGACAATTTTTAACGCGCTACACGTCGTCGCATTTCCAAGACGGCCGACTCCAGTCTTTCAGTGTGCACGACGCCTAAATGTGCTCCAGAGACCTCATGCGAGATACCACGGGGTGGTCGCAATACGCGAACGATACGGGACGATGAAAAATATCTGATATCTCGAGCCAGGATCCCTCGAACAATGGGATATCTTCGGGACCGAATCGACGGTGGACAATTATTACCCCGATTGTCGGAAGATAATGCTTCATCGACGATAAAATGATTTTCTGTTGATCGAACGGAAACACGCGAAAATTCTTGGATAATGATCGACGGCGGTCTATTATTTTCATCTCCCGCATAAACCACAAAATTAACTCCCTGGCATTGAAAAAGACTCGCTAAATTAAATAAACTTAAACTTGATATATTCTAATTACGATACAGCGTGTAATTATTTTAATTTTGCTTAATTATTATTATTATTATTATTATTTATACCATTTTAAATTGGAATATCAGCTTAAAATTGAAACGGTAATTTTTCAATGTTTATTAAAAAGAAAAAAAAATGTATAATTCTCTGTTTTCAAGTGTCGTAATTATTGTAAGCTTGTAGTCTAATTTACCGCAACTATGGTTGTAGTTGATATATGAAACGAGTTGAACTGAATTTCTCGAGTATGAAAAAAAAAAAAAAAAAAACAGATTGCAACTGCCGCGCATCAGTCTCACGGGGTGGGGTACCATTGCGCTTTCGTTCTTGCTTCTTTCGTTTCTGACGTAAATCCCGCACCCTTTTTTTTTTTCTTTTTCTTCTTCTTTTGCCCACGTTTTCCCCTTTCTCTTTTTCTCGCGGTTGAACGATGTGAACAAATTGGTCGGGTGAACGTCACCAGACCTTCTGCAGCATTTTTGTATCTGCCACCCTTTGCGTTTCCCACACAATCTTCTCCCGGTTTGTCGCTCGGGGATGCGCAAAACCTCTTTTCGAGACTCTTTTCGGCGAACGCGCTTTCTCCGCTTCGTCACACGGCAATGACGCAAATGCTCGCTAAAACGCAAACGCGCTCGAAAGCAAATGCGTGCTCGCAAACTACATCATTAAATGCATATAATGTCAAATATCAAGTGTCTCGAAATAGTTTAAACGCGTCTCCGTTTGGGCGATAACTCGCGATGCGATTAAAAGTATACCTGTTTGTGTATGATAAAAAAAAAGGAAAAAAAAAAAAAAACACATTTGGGTTACGTTAGGATGCCGAGAGAAATGTATCGCCTATTATAACAAACGGACATAACAATAACGGGAACGGTTCGATTTATCTGGAAAAAAAAAAAAATTCGTGATCTAAACTCGTTTGACTTTTTTTTTTTTTTCGAGTGGATTCAGACTCTTAACCGGACGTAGCTCTTTCGCAATGAGGAAAGATCGATCAAATCGTGATCACGTGAAGCGTTTACTAAACTGGTCAAGCCAATCGATAGCGAACACCTGTGCGTTTGCGGTTAATAATGATCGGAGAAAACCGAACCGTTTCAAGTAAAAAGGCTCGAGTGCCTCGCACGGATAATGCGCGTGGAAATATCTTTATTTTGAATGTAATACTGATATTTATATATTATTTTAGCGAAACGAGATCACGGCGTGCGCACGCAAGAACAACCAGCAAGTCCGCTCCGGCCGATTACGATCGATTGCATAAGGGGATTTCTGAGATGTCATGACGCAATTCTCACGGCTCGTAACAAGAGGAAGAAGAAGAAGAAGAAGAACATGATCGACAGGAAATGGCTCGACTTGTGCATTTTTACGAAACTACGCTGCCAGTTGGTGGTTCGTAAGTTTTACTGCAAATATAAATTTAAACATAAATTTCTTTACTTAATTTTTTATGATGATTTAAATTCTTGTTAAATATATATATATACATATTTATTTGTTTAAAAATAAACATATTTTGAAATGTTAATGTTATTTATTACAGTGGTACAAAGAGAAGAAAAAAAGAGTTAGTTACGTGCAGAAGCTAAAGGTAGGAATTTAGCGAAGACGATATACATATATAGCGACGGAGCAACTAAATCATTGTCTTTCTCGGAGAAGCGTGCAAAGAAGTGCATTACGAAACATTTTCTCGGGAAAGATGCCAATATAACCCTCGACTTTATACAGCAACGATAACTTTCATCGACGACATATTTAACCGCGACGTTACGGTAAGTTTCATCGCGTTACGTGAATTAATAGACGCGCAGGGCGAAGGGCGCCTGAATCGAATCGAATGCCGCGCGATGCCGTACCGGCGCGAAGGACAATCGTCTCCGCAGAGGCTGGCGCTTTTGCGTAATCGGCAGATCGCGCAGATCCGGAAAACGTATGTCCTGGAATTCGTTTCACAACGCGTGTGACAACGTACGCAACGTACATACGTCGCCGAACCGTCCCGCGAACGGACAGCCACACAAAGGGCTATTGTACCGATCTTTTTCTTTTCCCCCCCTTTTTTTTTTATTCCTCGCTTTTATCCCGCAAAGCATGTCGCGGATCTAATCGCCCACGCGAATGCCTGCGCGCTCTCGCGCGAATCGGCGAGTCGCGCCGCGCCGCGCCGCGCCGGGACTCCAATTTCAAGGAGCGCGTTACGCACATGCGAGCTATTTACTGTCGTATCAAGGTTGAGCGCGGGTCGCCTGATCTTACGGTATGCCCCAGCCCTGCCGATAGTCTCAACTAGACACACACCGGCGCGCGGCAAGAATGCATTCTTTTTCTCGTTCAAGAATCACGGCGTCCCGCCCGTTTTCGCTGCGCCCCCCGATCGATAAAAAGCACCGGGGCCATTGTGCGCGCCCTAAGTTATATACCCTTGCGGAGTTATGGCCCAGATTCTGATCTCCAATCGGAGGACATTGTTTGAAAGTAATAGAATCATATTGACGCATGTGCGCGCTCGGGCAGGATGCAGTTAAGAGTGCGTGACGCACGTAGCACTTGCTCTCAACCTCTGACTTATGGGAGCTCGGTGTCTCAACTACGAAATATAAACACGTGTTCTGACATTTTTATTCGTATTCTCCAGCACACGTAAAACCTACCTACATGCCATTTACATTTATCATCGCGCCGTAAAATGGTTACACCACCAAATACTGTACCACGACGGAGATAATTGTCCCAAGCGTAATGAAAAGCGGGATTACGTTAGCGTTCTAAACCAACGTGAGGAAACGTGTCCATCTTCGAACGAGTTTCACCTGCATCTATTAAAAGAGGAAATACTTTGCTTTTTAAGTTTTTTATTTAATCTTTTTAAAGTTTATTAAGCTTTAAGTAGTTGTATTTTCTCGCTCTTTTAATAATTTATTCGTTTCCTCTTTTTTAACCCGAGTGTCGTGACTATTATTGAAGGAAAAAAGAAAAAAACTTATTTTATTCGGGTTTGGAAGTTTTTATTGCACTTTTTATGGAGGATTAAAATGACCTTTTCCCGCTGTTCGAAGAATATTAGATTCCCCGCCATTCTAGCGTTAACGTACGCTGCAATTATATCTGACGCCGCAGAAATATACTGCATTATGATTGCTGTGCGCACATTGCCGGAAATGCAATAAAGTCAGGCAAAAAAAAAAAAAAAAAAAAAAAAAATTAAAATATTACTGATGAAATAATAGACATTTGCATTTTTCTCGAGCGCAAATGTTGCGCTGCTGTTATCCTGGAAAGTACGAGAAAATGTTGGGCTACAAATTTTGCGAAAGCACCTAGATACAACTAGGCGACCGAATCGTATCGAAAAATTTCTATTCAGCGCGCGTCTCCAGCATACTTTTCCCTCTTCCGCACTTTACATTCCGCGGCCGTCCATAAAAACGATTCAATAACCAAAGACGTAACTTTTCGCCACGGTTCCTCACCGCGCTACGCAACAGGTTGGGGGAGGGGCGATCCGTCGACAACCTTTGTGAAAAAGAGCGTGGATGTAGCGTTACGTGCCGCGTCGATCTTGAGTAGGTCGTCCCTCGCACGGTCGTGTCGCGTTGTAACGTTCGCGAAAGGCGAGAGATGCGGCTCGCGATCGTATCTCCCGCTCGCAGCGCAGCGGGGAATACGCGAGAAAAAGTGCGCCCGTTGCGGCTCAAAGTTCACGAGGGGGAAGGGGAGAGGGAGGCTGCGATTCTCGCGTTAATTTTCTCGCGTTTTGTGTTTCAGGCGCGCTGGGAGCAGCTGAGCAGCTGAGCAGCTGCGGTGACGCGGAGCGAGAGAGCGGAAGCTCCCGAGCACGGAATTGTGCAGCCCCCACGTATCCGGTTTTGCGGAAGCGAAGATTTCGCGGGCGCGCGAAGGCGGTGAGCGTCGCGGCGCCCTTACGCGCTCGTTAGTAGGTCGCCCGCGCTTGGCCGACTACGGCCTACGGCGGCGTTCGGCCAAGTCCGGTGGCGCTCGGGCGATCGCTTCGAATTCGAACGCGCCCACCGACTCGCGCCACACGTTCGGCGGCGGTGGCGGTCAGTCGGTCGAACGTACGCGACGCACGAGGGTTGCGAGGAGAAGAGCCGCGAGGAGCCGCGAGTATTCGCGAGAGGCACACGGCCGCGAGGACGGAGAAACGAGGCGGGATCGTCCATCGAGCCAAACGGAGGAGGACGAGCTACTCGAACGAAGGAGACGGCAGACGGAGAGGACGAGGCGAATCCGGTGGATTTTCCATCGTCGTCGTCGGCGGCGGCGGCGAACGCGCGAAGAAGCCAGGCGAATCCGATCTCTCCTCTCGATCGAGAGCGCTGAGAGATCGATCCTCGCGCGCGAGAACGACAGCCGTCAAAAGTGTCAAGTCGGCAGCAAGGAGGAGGAACGAGATATGGTGTACGGAGGAGGATTCGACATGGTGGAAACGGTGAGTTTTTATATTGAATTATATTGCGTTTGTCACCTGCGTTCTTTCTACTCGCGTTTCGCCTCTGAATTCGTTTCGTAAAACGTCATTTATTACGGTTTATTTTAAGTGTGCCATTCTTTCGATCCGCTCAAGAACGCACGTCGTCCCACGCTAAATTATGCGTTCCGTCGTACTACGATAACGAAAATCCTCGTTACAAATTAACAAAAAAGTGAATAAACATTTCGCTCTATCGAGAGTTTTATTTTTATGGGATATTTAATATTAATCGGTTATAATAAAACAGGCTACAAAGTTCATAAAGTTTGCCTTTGTCAAAGTATCGCGGCGGTTCTGCGCAGTTGTAGGCTACAACTTGTAGCAAGCTTCGCGCGGTTCATATTTCAAATCGGCGAGTGATTGATTTTCGAGCGTACTCACGTATTAAACGTGTAAAAAAAAAAAAAAAAAACCAAGTACAATGTCATAGGGATTGTCCGTTTGTGCGAGTCGCGGGAGCTACGGCCCTGCCGAAGAAAGACACGAGCCGATCGTACGAAAGGCTAACTTTCGAATCTACCACCACTATGAGGCCCCCGGCAATCGTCGATAGTTAGGTACGAGAACCGAGAAATTCACTCGGCTGGGACGTGATGGAAAATTTCGCGGTAAAAACGGAGGCGAAACCCGCCGATCCGCGGTTTTCTTGGCGGCGCAACTTTTACCGAGCAGGTTTTATCGTCATCTTCCGCAAAACGGCACGTCGTCGTGCCGATTGGGCGAATTCGCGGACGAGCACATCCACGAAATCCGTCAAATATCCGACCGTTCCGTCTTAGTATTTAGTTAACTGAATCGACTAATTTCGCTAACGATAAAGAAACCAAAAGATGGGTTATAATTGAAAAGCATATCATCCGCGACAGCAGAAAAACAAATATTTTTAGTTTTAATTAAAGCTTTATTTTATTTTATTTTATTTTATTTTATTTTATTTTATTTTATTTTATTTTTGTGCAAAATATGGCGCGTTTAATTTGAAAGTAATTTTTGTCTGACGTCGTTTTTGTTTTATACATTTTTGGTACTTAAAATCGATGCTATTTAATATAATCATTGAAGACTAAAACATTATTATTGAAAATAACTTTGATAATGAATAACGTAATGAAATTCGATAAAAGTAATTGACTCTGATAAAGTAACTGAATTAATTACCAACTATCCGACAGTACCATTAAAATTGAACATCGAGTAACGTAATAAGCTTATACGAGAAGTGATTATTATTGACTTAATGTTACATATTAATATCGCGCACGATACGCAAATTAACAGAAATTATTAATATGCATTACGTAAATGAACTACCCTTCGGGCTTATTATACTTTTTTTTTTTTTTAATCATTACTCCACAATTTAGTAAGTAATAGGCGATTATTTCGCGGCAATCGACTTGTCATTTTTACCACACGTTACTTGAAAACAAGCGAGCTAATTATAATGATGGAAAGGTTTCGTGAGATCGTCGCGAGGAGAGTATATCTCTCGTGATATGCTCACGAGAGCACGGCGCAAAACGTAGCTGATACGAACGGTTAAATAATTTTTTTTTTTTTTTTTTTTTTTTTTAACGCCTTTCTTCGATAACTGAACTTGACTTTTCGCGTAAATTGATTGTATGTTGACCATTATCAGTGCCCGCGGGCGATAATTTATTTATATGTAAAATCTTTATTTGTCTAAAATCAATTGCCATGTATGCGACACTTTTCGAGGGATATAGAAATATAGTAAATTGCTTTTATTAAATATCGCTTCTCCGACCGGCGGAAAATTCACCTTTCTCGCCGTTTCCATCGCCCGCGAAATTTCTCGGCGAGTATACCGTTGGCTAGTAGACGCGTTCGAACTTTTCGTTTCGATTCTACGATCGGAGCCGCATTTTAGCCTTTGTCCAGGTTATCGTAAGAGTTTTCGGTCGCCGATACGGATAGGCACGCGCTCGTATCGTGCGAAACTTATTGTTAGCGATAGCCGAGGCAATATTGGGACGCCGCTGGCGACCCGAGCCCCGCTCGCGTAAACAGCGTGTAATTAAAAAATGTCAGTAGCCGGTCTTTGTGTGTCGCGGGTGCATTGTATGTAGCAGGCGTCCTTGCCGAGCCGATTCGAAATCCTGTCTCGCACAGGCTCGCATTAGCGAGGGCGTGGTTGGCCGTTCGTTCCTGGTCCGAGGATAGCCAGGCCTCGTATAGTAATTGCACCAGACTCGTTTCCACCGCACCGACTTTTACGGTTTCGACTTCTCTCTCTCTCTCTCTCTCTCTCTCTCTCTCTCTCTCTCTTTCTTTTTTTCGCCTTCCTTCTCTCTTTGTCAACGTCACGAAACTCACAAACTGAATGTCACTTCGCGAAGATCTGCTCTGATTTTAAACCACAACGGTTACGACCTTCGACTTGATCGCCCGTTCGCTCACGTCCGCGACGTTTTACCTGAATTTTACCTGATATGAGATCCGAGCGCGATTCGGGTTCAGGTTTCGACTCCGCGTACGTGGTATTTAATGTTGAAAGTTGCGAGGAGGAAAAAAAATGGCGACTTGTTGAAATAAATTCACGTGAAAAATACCATTCTTGTTATCGCTGTTAAAGGCTCTCTAGGCTGTTCCGTGTATTGCATGTGTTGCGAGAGAAAAGTTATAGATAATATATGACACGTAAAGCTATTCACGGAGATATTTCTGTTCCTATACTTATCGATAGTACATAAATTAAATGGGAAACGTTAAACGTCAAGTTTTTTCATTTTTTTTTTTTTTCCTTTCTTTTTCTTTTCTTTTAAGCTAAAGTGGTTGTTGGTATTTATTGCGACAAAAATTTCGCTATTTATTGTACGTCAGAGTTGAAGGTGGTCCCGCGCGTCTTTGATCGTTAAAACGCAAGGTAGGACATTTTCGTGAGTGAATTAAATCGATTTATTTGTGGATCAAAGCGACCCTCTTAGTTGTCGTGGAACTGCGACATCTCGTTCTCTCTTCGTGCTTCTTTACATTTTTTATTTTGCGTGCTTTTGACTTTGCAGCCTGCATTTGATTTTTAAAAAAAGTTGACGTAACGCGCGTAAATGTGAACGTTTAGTTATCGCGAAGTAATAATAACCCTTAACGCGATACAGACCAACCCCCGTGCACCTACTTTCCCGTCGCTCAGGGATGACGTCGTCTCCGTAAAAAAAAAAGTTTTCTATCTCCCGCGATATCCGTCGGAGGGTTACGCGGTGTTGTGCGAGCTCGGCTCGCGATAACGCGCAGGCAGGGGTACCGTTCTCTCGTACTTAAGGGACACGAAAGGTCGTCGATATCGCTAACGCAAGCGGAGCATAAGTCGCGGGTTGCGCAACATCAGCCGACAACCTCGGCGAGAGCGACGTCGGGTTGCGTGTTGGCGCCCGCGATCTACGATCTAGGATCGATCCGATCCCGGGCTTCGAAATCGAGGACATTAATCAGCGTTCGGCGGCGCTTGTGCACGTGGGTGGCCGTTACTGACGCAAATCGCAAATGGCTCTTTCTCCGGTTTGCTGCGTTTACCCGTACCGCGCGAGGTAAATCGAGCGAGGTCGAATCTCCTTGGAGAGGCGAGGCGGGAGCAGGGCAAGGTAAAGCGAAGCGAGAGAGTACTTGGGATTTTCGAAAGGCGGTTTCAAAGGTCGATCGCCCCCTTCGATACCTCGCGGTTCCCATCGAGAAAGCGAGCTCGCGCAACTCACGCGCTCCCGCATAAAGAAAGAAAGAAAGAAAGAAAAAGATTGATAAAAATGAAAAAGGAAAGCGTTTCTTTGAGAAATGCCACGTGCGAGTTCCCACGATTTATCATAAGAAACGTTATACCCCCACGAGACCGGTATCCGCAAATTCCCCCGACCGACACGTGAATAAATAACCGTCGTACGAATTGCCGTAGGTAAAAATCCGTCCTCTTACCTCTCACCGTTATGAGCCTCGCTCAGTTCTCATTATTAGAAACAGTTCTGTTCGCCGATGGCGTCAGCAAGTTTACTTTCTTACGGCCTATAATGAAATTCTGCGAATAATTAATTCGACTCTTATGCAAGATCCCAAAGTGGTCCTGGGATTTGCTTCTCCTCCTCCGACGTACGCTATGCATGTTGCAACCTAGGTTTGCGTCGCGTCGCGTCGATCTAACGCGATATTTACGATAATCATTAGGTACACTTTGATATCCTTTGTCTTGCCGTTTGAACGAAACGTTTGCCGTCTACGTGTACGCCGAGTCGCCTGCGAAATACTTAATTATCGCGCAATTATTTTCGTTGTTATTAACAAAAAAAAAAAATAAAGTTTCTTCTTTTCTCTCTTTCGAGAGTTTCTAACGACTTTAGACAAGAAGATCCGCGATAGAGTCCCCCGAAAATCGCGCGACGAGTTCTGTCGGCGCATAAATTACAATGTCATAAATTACAAGCGTCGTGTCAGCCTGCGACACCCAAGGACACGGCCGAATGGGAGATACGTTACGTGTTTCTCGCGTTGGAAGGCTTCGCACGTTCGCGCAGCGCGCCTTCGACGTCGCTGACGATGTTCCCGGCGTTTTACGGTTAATGCCGACACCGTGCGAGAGCAAGACGCGCGGGATTAACTGTATACGGAAAATCACAAGGGAGGAGGTAAAGCGTGTCCGATATATCACGGCGATCCCCCCGGCTGATCGTAACGGGGGTCGCGGAGCGGCGCGTGTGCGAAGACGTTCGCGAGAATCGAAGAGGTACGATACCGAGCTGTCAGTCGATTAACGGAGAAGAAAACAATAAAGTAGCGGTCGCGTTACGGCGCGCGTTCCAGTTAGATCTCGCGAACGCATCGCGAATTACGTCCCGTGCAATTTAACGTGTACCCGCGGACGAAAGTCACCGGTCGACGCGCGTCTACTTTGACTAGGGTTCGGCTGTCCGTAGGCTGATCTCGGCGGAATTTTGCTACCTGACTTGACGATACTACGACGTTGCGCCAAGTTCTATCGGTTCTCCATCTGGCGCGGCTAAATTTAATCCGAGGTTATTCATCAGGGTAATTTGTCGTCTTTAACTTCTTTTCCGTCGGTAAAGCGCTGATCAGAGATTGGAAATGTCATAACATACGCAAAAACAAGTCCCAAGTCGATTGCTACATTCTAAGCACATTACGTAGGAGTCTATTACTTTGTGATACGTCCTATTCCTAACAGAGGAAATAAAATAATACGATGCCAACTATCAACTTTTTCATTGATACAAGACGACATTTCTTCAACGACTTCATTTATAGTCGCTCCTCTCACAGTCGCTATTGTTTTTTTTATCCGCGGTGAAATAAACGTTGCCTTTTTTTTTTTTTTTTTTTTTTTTTTGCACACACTCGCGATCTCTTGAAAATCTATGCGCCTTCTTAATTTAACTTTTCGTTTCTGTTTTTACAAATTATGACGAATAAAAAAAAAAAAAAAAAAAAAAAAAATTATACAGATATCAATTACAAAAACGCAATTGCTTATAATTGATTACTAAAATTTAAGTTTTATTTGCATTTATTAATTCAACAATTTAATTAAATAATACCGCATGAAATTATATTTACTTGTAACATTTCACATAAAAGGAAAAGAAAAAGATTATTATTCTACAAATTACAACATTACGTAGAAATTAAGTTTTGCGGCAGCTGTCCGATGGAGCACTCGTCACTTCTTTTTCTTTATCCAAATTGGAAAATGTCAAGCGTCGTTAATGCGTTGATTCGCATTTAATTCCGAATCCCGTTTACCGCGCACGTAGGAAGGAAATTTTCCGTCGAGTCTTAATTTGCGGCTCCCTTCGATCGTTTAGAGGCGTAATCGCGCTTTCTTCCAATTCGCCTCGGTTATGCTGCGTACGCCGTGGTATTTACGCGTGGCTACGTGATCTCACGTGTACGTATGTATGTATGTATGTATGTATGTATGTATGTATGTATGTATGTATGTATGTATGTACGTACGCGGGTAACCGCTGCGGCAACCGAGTTTCTTCGGTACGTGACTTTACCGTTAGACCGCTTCTCTGTTTCTTCTGTCCGCGCGAGTTGCCTACATACGGAGCAAGCCACTATATGCGTTTAATGAACGAGTTTTCGACGTCCCCCTCACCGTATTCCTCCTCTCTTTCCTTCTGCCTTCCTTTCTTTTTCTCTGTCGCTGTATCTTCGCGCAGGTTGAAGCATAACGAGGGAGAGGTCATCCCCGCGATTCCACCCCCGGGAAATTAAATAGAATTACGCTAATTCTGTTCATACTTTGAAGAGAGAACGAGGTTTAAAAATTCTTCAATAATGTAACTTGAACTGCAAGAGGCTCAACATATTAGGTCCGCGATGACGACGACGCTCAACTTTTTATAACGCCAGTTTTATTTAACAGGATTCGAACAAATAGATTGGGAGATACCGTTTCTTAATAATGTAGCGTAAGTAGTCGCGGACGATTCTAAAATGCGCGGGGAGATTTTATATATTATATATTATGAATTGCGGGAGCTCAAGATATATATTAATGTATTTTGGTCTCGTGTGCAGAAATATTTATGCAAAAGGTAGGAACAGTTTCAAGTATAAGTTTTCTTTATATCTCATTAACAATGCGATTCCGAGGCAAAAGAAGATATTCTTAAGATACCGGGAGGGTTCGCAGAGGCAACAAGAGCGCGAGAGGAGCATTCGGCCGAGAGGGAGAACACGAGTTTCATTTGAATAGAATGGATCGATAGTGATTTACGATACCCGATGCTGCGCGCACTCGTGACCGTTTTCCATTTCTCCTAAGCTGCACTTTACCGTCGCAGTCCTGGCTCTTTATGAGCGTCGTTTGCGCGTACGATATCAGAAAATTCACTGTACCCTTCAGAGGCAGATATGGCATTTGCCGCGGCGTCGGTGGTTAGCGTATGACGCGACAAATCGATTTCCACCCCCTGAGCCGGGCCTAAAGGGCCTAAAGTGATGAAGAAGACGGGGGAGAAAGTAGCGAGACCTTAGTTCTCGTGGGAGGTTAACTACTAACTGGGTTTCATACGCTAACCGCCGTCGCCGCGGCAAATGCCATATCTGCTTCTCATTGTACACCCGCGCGTTTGCTTTTTGCGACGGAAATGGAACAAACGTGTACGATCGACAGTTACGACGGACGGCTAATTGCTACAAGTGCGAAAGTGCGAGCCCCTTTTCCGAAACGCCTGTTATCTGAAACTGGTCGCTAATAAAATCTCGCGAAGCGTTACGTCGCGATAATCTGAAGAGATGGAGGAAAAAAAAAAAAAAAAGTCAGTTTCTTAATACGCGGTGAGAAGACAGGGTTTAGCAAAATTTAGCGTGCTTCGCGGAACGTGTGCGAGAAGCTTCGCGATATACAATGAGAAATCAGGAAGATCCGCCATCTCCGATGTTGCGATATATACCCCCTGCCTCGTAGATGCTTGGGTCAGCAATCTTGACGTCAGAGAGAATGAAACTCCATCGTGTAAAATTATGCGTGAACCAGCGGCGGGGCATTCGCGTGCAACGGTATCTCATGTGCGACGCGGCCGTCTGACTTTGACGAGCTTCATTCAACGTCGACTGCGCGTAGCGCACAAGAAATGCTTCGCACAAAAGTCGGAGAGGAGAGAAGCCGGGGGTGGGAAGGTAAGGGAACGCACTTTAACGATAATACTTTTGCGGCGAGTGCCGCCGTTACGAAATGCGGTAATGATTTAGAGTTCATTACTTCAAATGAGAATCGGAAGACAAAAAGAGGACGGGTAATTAGGATTAAAACGCGACCCATTACCCGCGAAACTGTCCCGCGCTTCATTTTAGATTCGCAGATTGAATTTTTTAATCGTTACTTCTTTTTTTTTTTTTTTTCTTTTTATCGATACATTAAATTAATTAAACTATTTAGGTTTTACATTATTACACGTGACAATTTCGCGCTTTTCTTTTTCCGATCATAGCCAAGATATTAAAAAAAAAAATAATAATAATAAAAAAAAAGAGAGCAGTGGAAAAGGATCGTTGATCGATGGTAACAAATGGTATGGACGCGGTGAGAGAATGACGGTAACGTGCGTATTCTATCTGGCGCAAACACACGGAGGCGGATTCTCAGAACGGGAGGGAGGCCATTACCGGTACACGGCCGCGTCCTGATATCTCAATATGTGCCCTTAGCTCGAATCCATTATAATGCCTCGGGGATACCGCGAGGACAATCGTCGCGTATGGTCGTGTATGGAGAAAGAGGGCAAGAAGAAGAAGAAAGAGAGAGCTCGTTCGGTATTGCATCGCGAGAATAGCCATCAGACGCGGTCGTTCTTGGAACGCCACCCGGAGTTCTTTCGCCGCAAATTTCGCGCGCGAGACCCCGTCGTCAGAATTTCGCCACCGTGACGAAGAATTTTTCACGCGATCAGGTCGCCTCTCCCTGGAATAAACGTCGAAGGACGCTTTGGACAATGGGGTGACGTTTCGTTAGGAATCCTTAATTTCGAAATGGTAAAACGCAAGCAGGGCCATCGAACGCACATTTCAGTGCAAGGCGCGGTAAAGCTAAAGCGTGGATTTTCTGAAAAAGAGGAAATATACCCGCGCGCGCGTCCTCGACGTGGCAAGCTCGTCAATTTTGCGCCGTCATTTCGCGAACGATGTCTCGATAAAACCGCGTTACAACCGGTGATTTCATAGAATGCGGGACGCGCCCGGGGATGCACTTACGGATGCGAATTACCGTGTCGCTACGCGTCGTAAACACGGCAACGTTATGTCTTCTACAGGAAGTATCGATGACGTACTCCTTTTTTATTTTTTTTTTCTTTTTCCCCGATTTTACTCGCCCCCGCGTCGCTCGTACGCGCGGTCGTTTCTCTGCTGCGTATACCGTAGACGTAGCACGAGAATCCTACTCTCGTTATGTGGCGTATACTATCCTGAAAAGCGATAACACGCCTCTTACGTATATATTACGGGGGCGTTACAGAATTTTGATCGCCGTAAGAAGTTGGACATTCGCGAAGAGATGAAAATTACCGCAGCAATCTGTATTTTGCCGTTTGGTCTTACTTTCGGAACGTTTTATATGGTACATGTGAATATAGACAATTTCGAACGTTTTAAAGAAGATGTCGAAAAGCCATTTAATTGCATCGAAATTCAAAAAATTGTTTGGCTGATATTAATATAAAAAAAAATATGACCGGAAAACCGATTGAGTTTGTGAAAAGGATGCTGCGGTTATACGAATTGATTGTTAACGCATTTCTCATTTATTTTTTTCTAAGAATCCTCTTTGTTTCTCACGATCGATCAGAAAGATTGATCGTGAGACTTGAACGCGGCGGCGAGAGTCCAACATATACGATTAGCACCTTTTACCCTAGTTTGAGATATATGTCCACGGAAATAAATATGAGAAAATATACGCTCCTTCGTCGCGGACGTATTGTGCGCGTGATATAATCCGCTTCTCGTTCACTTCGGCCGAGGATATGACAATGGTATAGTTACGTGGGTAGCGAACAAGAAAACTGTGCAACTCCTACGCGAGAGGCTTTCTAGGCTTCCAAGAAGTAGTGCGCCTTTGCGAATGCACTTATTCGATAGCAGTCCTTTTTCTCTTCCTGCTCTCCCCCGCGTCTCCGTTCTCGCTATTTCACGATTCAAGTAGCGAAGCAGGGCTGCGAATGATCCAGCTTATCCAAATCTGACCGACCAAGTTATATCGCGTAGACTAATTATACCTGCGAGAAAAAAAAAAATGAAGCGTTTTAAAGCGCGCGGGAGATCTTTATCTTTATAGTCGCTCACTCGCGATGAAATATCCGTGATAACACGATGGAGTTAATGGCTGGTTTAATTTTATTTTCTTTTAATTACTCGGTCCACTTAAATCTCTTTTATTTTTAAGCTGCAAGTCACCGAAGGTATTCTCGTTTTTGCGCGCATAATTGTTGCTCTTTTCTCCGCATGTGATTTCCTTAAACACCTCTTAGGTAGATAGACATGGTTCGCTCGATATTAATTCTTTTCCTAGAAATTATTAACGCTTTATTTTTAACTCGTCGTAAGTACTTATCGTTTGTTTGTTTCCTCCTCTTTTTTTTTTCGAGGAGGGCACCCAAGAGTCTCTTCTCCCGACTCGATGAATCTACGCTCGATCTTACCGCATTCGCCGATTCCTTCGCGTATGCGAGCCACGCTCCGCACCGCTGAATTAAACATAAGTTAGCATGCGCATAATATATGCCGCGAATGTTACCGGCATGGCGGTTGTGAAATGCGATTCGATAGTTTTATCCGCGTAGCTTTTTGGAGGAAGAATTCTGTCTTGCGATTCCGCCACAAACACAAGTCGCTTTTATTTTCTTTTTATTAATTGTTAGATGCGAGATTTATCTCTTAATTTTATATACCTGTGATTCGCCAAATACCTATCTTTACGACAATCATTACTTTATCGTTAAAGATTTATTTTATCGTTACACCGCGAGCGATCGGCAAATATTTTCCGATAATACCTATGAATTAAAATCTTTTATAATGCTAAATGTGTACTCGGGTGCAGAGCAAACGTTCTTACAGCTATTCCGTGCGTATTTAGATATTTGTTTAGCTATAACGTAATGCAATGTTTAGAAGGCGCAATAAACTGTACGGCTGAAGAAAAAAGTGCAAAGAAGTATTTATTGCTGTCATGTCGCACGTCCGATACGATCGGGAGAGAACATAGACTGCATTTCCGGACTGCATCGGGCAGCCAATGTACCGTTGGGTTTTGCCATCCATCGCGATAAAGCGCAGAGACCCGAAGAGAGAGAGAGAGAGAGAGCAGGAGAGATTCCCGTAATTATCGTCATTATCGTCGTTATTCTATGTAGCGCGGATATTCGCCCCTCGAGGGCTTTTGCTCGTTCTCGCCTCGCTTCGGATCGCTGCCTATTAACGATTAAATTATGTCATAACGGTTTGATCGGCGTCGTGGAGCGCGCGTATGGAATGCTACTTGCGTGATAAAAAGGAAAAGAAAAAAAATTCGATGCGTTTCGAGTGATTAACTAGTTCACTGCTAAGCTCTCCTTCCCCCATTCGACGTCTGGGGTCGAGATCTCTTATCCGTTCTCTCATGAATGTAATAAATCGTAAAAGAGCATCGAATCGTAACGAGATTATCTTCGCTATAGTTAGACAAAACGACGTGGTTTTAATTTAGAGTATGAAATTTACACCAAGTTGCTTGTATTTTTTTTTTTTTTTTTTCTTAGCCGCAATGGGTGTTGGGTATTATCAATTAATTTATCCGCGACGTCCTTCTCCTGCTCTTCCCTTTGTATTTCTTGTCACGGCGGTTTATATTAACCCACCGAGCTATTCACAGTCGCCTTACAACCGAAGGTGTAACCCCTCTCATCCCGCCTCAGCCTCTTCCTCATTCTCTCTCCGTCTTTTTCGTCGCGCCGTTCCCTTTCACGGGTTGCAGATTATCTCGGCTCGCCACATGTCGAAGAGAGGTGGCCGGTCCTCTCCCGTGCCGGTGGAGTGGACCGGCAGCCTTCAAGGTCGGTCACTTCGGGTTTTCCAAATCGTGGTCCTGCATGATGGGCAACTTCCTATCGCCGTCCTCGTCTCGCCCGCGATGCTGCGAAGCGAGCTAAAGGAACCGAGTAAAGTGAAGGCAAAAAAACAACGTCGATGTAATTTCGACGGGCAAAAAATCTCCCAACTATCACTCGATGGCGACCCTTCGGTCGAATATGGAACACGTGTAACGATACATTTTGATGAACGACCGAATGTTAGTTTTGCGCTAGAGATATCGTCCCCGGAATGTCAAATCACGGGAGGAGAGGGAGCGAAAAAATTAGAAATTTACGAGTTAGGAAACGGGTCTCTCAATCTCTATCGAATCGATGACGTACCTCCGTTTGGTATTCACTTGCGCATTCCACTGGGAAACGATTTTATTTGTTCCGCTACGTTCTCTGAAGGTTTATTAAATTTTTGACAATACTCGCTATGAATATAAACTATCTTTAATAAAAAAAAAAAAAAAAAAGGGATCCTCAGTTTTTGAGTTGCGTAATTTAACACATTTAATTTTGTAAAAAAAGATACGTATTACATGGCGTACAAAAAAGAAATTAAACAACCTTACAATATTTCAAAGAGGCGAGATAAAATCATAGTTCCGAAGAATAGATTCGACATTCGTGACCCTTTATCAGAGCTCAGAAAATAACTCTGAGATTTTACGTTTGATTTTTTTACCGATCAATCTTGCGATCGATCGACACTCGGAGAACGGCCCATAAATTAAACTATAGTGTTCTTTCTTTCTTTTTCTCTATTTTTTTTTTTTTTTTTTACACGGCTAATCTAAAAGCGGCGCAAGGTCCTGCGTCACGAGCGACAAGGGACGGCTTCGAACACGGAAGCTTGTCTGTCGAAATCACTCACTTATTACGCAGCAATGCCGCGAAGTCGCTTTATGCGGTGTACGAAACAATTACGTAACTTTTCTTTTTGCATCTTGTTAACCGTTGAAATCTACGACAAGCGCAAACTCCATGGATAATATGTAAATGCCGAAAAAAAAAAAATGAGCTTCTTTTTTCACGTGTCGCTAATTTTACGAAAACAACTCTAGGGCAATTTTACGGCGAGCTTGGATTATCGTGGAGAAACGTTTGCCCACGCGTTAAATTTCCTCGGACCCGAGGAAGAGAAACGCCGCTCTGAATGTCTTTCGCGTGCGCAATCGAAGCGCTCGATTGCGCGAAACCTGGCGCGAATTTTTCACAGTCGTAACGCCCGCTGTAACACGCCGTGAAACGTGCACGTGTGAAGTGGGCACACATGCGTGTAAGACATTGTAGCCGCGAGGGCGATGCGTGGGCGGTAAAGTGTTATTAATAGCGTACACCGTCGATATATCGACTACGGGCGGAGCAACGATGCGCAATAATGAGGCAATTATTAACGAGAGTCGATTAACGGTCGTGAGAGAGCACTCGAGGGAGAGACGTTTCAACAAATTTTTCCCATAAAATTATCATACGATTGTTACATAAATCTCTGCGTGACACGCCGTGTCCCGTTGGCTTCTTCGGCTATCGATCAGCTGTATTACTTATCTTCGCTCCAATACTCCTTTGTTAGTGTCCTTTGATATATCGAACTCTTGCAATTCAAAATTAAACTTCTGGCCGGAGCCAGAGGCCTGTGATTATAAATAGAGGATAAAATTGATAATTATATTAAAGTAAACAAGTAGGGTTACCGAGATTATTAATAAAGCAATACGCTGTTGTAAAAATAGCAACGAAAAAGAAACAGTGCAGGACTCATTATTAATGAGATATGAACTTTTATATTTTCTTATCAAAATTTTAATTAAATTTATCTATTAAAAATTTTTTTTTTTTTTTTTCTACATTTTTTTGTATGTGTTGATGAATTTAGAGGGAAATAGTTGTAGAAAATATTTTTTTGCGGTACGCTGAAATAAATATTAATAAACCTGAGAGATAGAAAGACGAGCGGGATAAGGGAACAAACGAAGCCGACATTTGCGAATTTATCTCGCGAAATAAACGTGATGTTTGAAATCTGTAGTCTTCTCGAGTGAAGTCGAGGAGAAGAAGAAGGTCCCTGTGCAGCGGGACGCTTGCGGTTCCCGGACGCGAATTTACGATCCTCGTTGGATTATCCGGACGTAGGATAGTGCCCTAGGACGCGATCTCGTTGGGGGAATCCAAGACGCTTGCGAGGCGCTTAATAACGCTACTTTAAAGCGCGCTCGCGCTGGACAAAAGCCGACCTGCCATAACTTCTTCACGGTGATGCACCGACGGCATTACTGTGGCGCGTTATGCCCCCATTATGCGGTATTATGTTACTATTTACGCTATCGCGCGGCTGCCTATTTATTTGTCTTGCCTCGCTGACCGTTCCTGAACTACCTACTCGATCTTCCGCTTTTTCCTACTGCACGATCTCTCTCTCTCTCTCTCTCTCTCTCTCTCTCTCTCTCTCTCTCTCTCTCTCTCTCTCTCTCTCTCTCTCTCTCTCTCTCTTTCCTCGTCAGAAGCCTCGTCAAGAAATCACCTAGAGCGCAAATTAGTCGACAATTATCAACCACGAATCCGTTTCCACAACTAATCCTGCCAAATAACTCTGTCCGCGTGTTTAGAAATTTTACTTGCGTGACAAAAATTGTAAAGATTACGTTCGCGGAAATATAATTTCACGTAAAAAAAAAAAAAAAAAATTAAAACAAAATACAAAAAAGACGAAAGGGAACAAGCGGGCTTTCAAACCGCTTTAAGACCGTGTCTCTCCCGATAGTCGACACGAAGGCAGATCTCTCCCTCGAGTAAGCAACGCCGAGCCTCGCAGTGGTGCGCCGCGAGTATCTCGCGCGACAAGGGAAACGCTGTTATCCCGAGATAAAGCGCTGAATTTAACGGCGAGGCACGAGAATGGAGGAAACGCGGCGAGAGAGTTCGGTCATTAGTGTCCGCGATGCCGTCGTTTACCCAACGCGTGGCGATAAAGTAACCCCGTCGGGAAGGGGTTGCGCTTTGTCGCCGCGCGAAACGCAACGTCCACTCGCGGCTAGTCGCTGCGTTTCCGCACGGGTCCTTCGGACTGTACGTTACGCGCATTATCGCCGTGCAAGCGAGGCATTGCACACGCCTTGTAATTTCCGCACTCGAGTGTTACGCGAACAACGACTGTACGCCGTTACGCCGCGCGCATCTGCTCTTACCGCTGATATATTGATTATTACACGCTTTCTTGGCGCATTACCTGGTTTTTAAACACGGCTTCCTCTACACTTTACGCCCGCGCCTCGTATGTATCTTCACTGATTTAATTGTATTCTAATTAAAAAAAAAAAAAATTACGTCCGGCGATACCTGCTCTCTAAATATGTAAGCTTAGATTTTCACGTTTTAAGGTGTAGTTGAAAATTCAAGGAGAATCGCTTGCCGAATCTTTTATACAAACGCTAAAAATAATAATTTTTATGCTTATGGAATTTATTCATTAAACGAATAAATAGAAATATCAAAGAATTTAATCAACTCGTTAAAAAAAAAAAAAAAAAAAAAAAAAAAAAAACGCTGTACGGAATGTCCGGGGTTTGTCATAATCTGTGAAATATAGCCGCGAACGGTTGTAAGTTAAACGAGCGATCGTTATCATTTTTCCTATTTGTTCGTCGCTCGCAAGATGGATAATTGATTACGCGAATAACCGCGCGACCGCGAAGAAATAATCTTCTCGCGTCGAGATTGCACTTAATTTGTAATAGGGACCTTTTTTTTTTTTCTATCGAGATTAAATGCTTCGGCCTTGAGGCGTATGGGACATAATTAAGGTAACGTATCTAAAGGTAGGATTTTACGCGGGCCGTGAAACGAGAAAATAATTTCGATCCTAACTGCACGGCGAAAAAGAAATGTGAGAGAATACGCGGTACGGTGGATAGATAAATGAAAAATTTCAAGGATGCATTCGTTCGCAAAAAAGTCGCAGAAAAAAAAAGAAAAGACCCTTGAAACGAAAGATTCATAAAAGTTCGATAGAAAGTGCGCGAGGGCAAACATCGCGCTAAATGTATGCGCGATTTAAAGTCGCCGCTTTGACGCTTGATTAAGATTTAATGACAATGTAATGGAAGGTGCCTAAGTAGAAAGATGTAATCGGGAGGCGAGTCAAGTGTACGGAATTGAAGTGGGAAAACCTACTACTCACTCGTAATGTTTATATCTCGCGTCAAGATGCTGCGATACTATTTTAATGCGGCTTTATGACGACGCATACGCACACTCACGCGCACCCGCGGGCACAGGCGGCGGCGATTAATCCGGGAGAAAAAAAAAAAAAAGAAAAAGAAAAAATTATGCAGATGAGACTCGAGGGTACCGAGGCGCTCCGTTGTCTTACTGTTGCACTAATAATGCATAGAAATCAGCCGCAAAAATACTTCCTGCATCTCCGTTCGAGGAATACGTGAGTAATCCTCGACACTTGTGCCGTGCGATTATAACCACCGCTGATTTCTCCGCGTGCGAACGAGCAATGAATATGCATACGCTTCTTTTTGATCCTTCGTAAGTAGAATTCATAAAGGAGAACAAGGCTGCGAAACTGTAATATCAAATCGATTACAATTGATCGAAGCCGAGCGAGAAAGTTCGCTGAAAGATCATTCTTATCTAGTCTCTCGTATTGTAAACGATTTGCGATACGGGCGTTGTTTTTCTTCGAAGCCGACTAGCGTTCTCCGCGGAGCGAGCGAACAGCGGAAGCGCCGTTTTACGTCTTTGCTTATTAATTTTATATAAGCGTTTAATTTTAATGGCCGAGAGCGGCCGTGTAACAGCGCGATCCCGGACCGAGACCAAGTTTGAATGGGCGGCGAACTGGAAATTGGGTTTCTAGAGTAATTCAGCG
The DNA here is from genome assembly GCF_019399895.1 of Cardiocondyla obscurior. Classification (NCBI taxonomy): domain Eukaryota; kingdom Metazoa; phylum Arthropoda; class Insecta; order Hymenoptera; family Formicidae; genus Cardiocondyla; species Cardiocondyla obscurior. The sequence continues at coordinate 147,056 of NC_091878.1, forward strand.
ATATGATGACGCACGCGAGCCGCAATTCCCGCGTTCAGGTTGAGGCGGCTGACATCGGTTTGCCGCATTTAGCGTTAGTGGAATTAATTGCACGACGCACGAACGCCCGAGCGAAATAAACGCCCTGGCAAGGTGGAAGAATACCGGTCGCGCGATTGGCCGCTCGCACATCGCGCCTTGTCACAATGATGGTAATTCGGGAGGAAATTCCTCTCATAAATATTCCGACTCGTAAACCGACGTGATGATGCGGATAAAGATATATCTCGCGTATACGAATACATGTGTATCTGTGGATCTGTATACAGAGTGTCTCATTTCTACCGTGTTATAGTTTAATAACAGATGCCTTTTCGATGGCGAATTTCGAGATGGTTTTTTTTTTTTTTTGTAGGGAAAAAAAAGAAACAAAAAAAGAAAAAACACGTTCGAATTTGTTACACTTTCAGAAAAACGCCTTATGCACGACAAAAAGTTGTATTATGTGGTTGACCTCCCTTACCGAATCCGAAAAATCCAATGACGAAAAATTTCGGGATTGCAATGGTGAAGGCCTCGTCTCTTTACGTTTTCACGCTGCGCGTTAATAACTACATTATGAGGCGGGGTGACCGCGGATGAGGTAATTATCAAGAATATCAGGTACGACGGAATGGCCGTTTTAATTGCCCGGCAGATCTCATATAGCGAAAACAAAGACGCAGTCGTGTCAATTAAAATAAAGATATCTCTTCATATTTCTTCATTAGAGTAAATTTGCAAAAAGATAAGAACTAAATCAGTTACACGGGATTAAAAGAGTTGTTTATGAGGCATCCGAAATCAGATTTATTATTAGATTGAAATTAGAAAGTGAGATCGTAATTATATATTTTTTACATAAAGATAAAAAATTTTTCGTAACAATTCATACAAATATAGACAAAATAAGCGCAATTTTTTTAATATATATAAATATATTTTAGACACTCCCGTTTTTATGACCGTCTCGTAACTTTTCACCTTTCCTTTTTTCTTTTTTTTTCTTTTTTATCGCGAACGTGGAATGCATATTAAAATATGCGTTCCACCGGTGTGACTCGATAGACGGCAAGAAGAAGATTTTTACGGGATACGAACGAAAACCGCGTCTGGAGAAGAACATCTCGCGTCTCATTTCGTGGTCATAGTGTTATCGAAGGTCGCGATTTCTCGCTCAAAATGTCACCGTGCACGTTCAAAGTCCGATGAGATCGTGAAAACTCGAAACGTATTACGAAACCATGCGTGGCCGATAACTCGCGCGCGTTATCGCACCCGATGCCAGGCATCTCACAACGACAAACTCGTCTTCTCGTGGTTAACAACAAAATGACATAATATATCACAACAGTCGTAACGTGTGTTGATTCAAAGTAAAAAATAAAAAAGAAAAAGTATTCGTTATAACTTGTAACTATTATACATATACATATATATATCTCGTAGTCGCAAAGGCGATATATTAGCGGCGTGTGACTTTTTTTTGGGGGGTTTTTAATTTTGTTACGAAAAAAAAAAGGCCGAGACACACATTTCGGAGGAATTATTTCCGTGGAAGAGCTCGATTTGCGCGTTGCGACGAGGGGAAAAGACGGTGACGGGATACCGCGTGCCGGCGTGTAGTTGCGAATAAATAACGGTGTTTAAACAGGACGACCGTCTCTCGAAAATTATGAGGTCGCCCCGTGGCTGTTGCGGCCCGTGACTCCAGTGGAATCCCGGGGTTTTGCGCGCGGAAGGAGAGAATGCAGCTGCACCAAGCGATTAGTCGAACGCCGTGACGTCAATGGCTTGTCTTTGCGAAAGTCTCGAGAGGGAGGCAGCGAAACTCAAGGAGAGCCATTAAATGGTGCTCCATAGGAGCACCGTTCTCGTGCGTTTGACCACGCAGGCGAATTATCAGCCGGAGACAATTGCATTTTCCAAAACTTCCTCGAGTATATCGGAATTAATTACACTTTGTGATACCCCGCGACGAAGGTAGAATTCTCTGATCGGCTTGTTTCTCACGCGGGCAAAGATCTCCGGGTAGGTATACTTTGTAGTATAAATATTAACGATTCACGTTCGGCTGAAGGCGTCGACTCTGGGCGTTTTTCCGAAAGGCGAATATTTTCACGGCTAGCTCTCGCGCCAGAGTCTTCGTGGTCTCGCGCGCCAAGTACGGGAAGGTTCCGCCGAGAGCATCGTTCTTAGATTCCATCAGTATATAGATAAACATTCTCTTTCTCCTCGCGGGGCCTTTCGAGAGGCTCCAGGAGAGAATAAGCAGGACGCTTTTGCCGTGCACGCTCGTATCTCTCTTTGGTGCTCCCATCCGTTGCGCTCGCGTACACGTGCGTTCACGTTCTTCGTGTTCGTGCAATCAAAGTGGGAGAGGGTATTGTGTCTCTACGTTGTCTGAGAGCCCGCGCCTGTGTCTGTGGGCATAATCGTTTATTTCGCGTCGACCTTTGCGGGGCACTACGTCAAAATGTCAGATGCGACCCCGCCTGAGCGCGAGGGAAGATGCACTGGGAACGCTGTAATGGGCTTACAAAGCGTAACAAACTGATGCGAGGTCAAACACACGACGGGCAATAAACACACGTAGAGATAAATGGGCCCTTAAGGTGCACCACCCCGGGTCCGCCGAGGGGCGGGGCGGGCGTTTCGTCTCTCGACGCCAGCATCTCCCCGACGTTTACTTCGCCGCGAGGATAAGTCGATCTGGAACCCGAAACTCGCGCCTGATCTTCCCCAGCTTTCGAGAATCAACTTCCACTCTCGCTGGGGAACGCGGAAACGTCTAGTGGACGCGCTGACGGTCCGCCCTTCTCAGATTCGGTGGATCTTTTTTACAAGTCCTATTTATGACGTTGCCGACGGGTAAAGTCTAGCCCCGCGTAATTAGCGGTAATTTTTTGTTTTTATTTTTTTTTTTTTTGTCCAAGGTCGTACTCGTTTCTTAATCCCCTCAGTTATATCGTTAGGTCTCGAAACAGTCGCATCGTCCCGAGCCGCAGACGAACAGGGCAATACGATCGCCGTGAGCGACTCGCGGAACGTAACAAACTGACGCCAAGTCAAACGCACGACGGGCAATAAACACGCTGAAAGATAAACGGGTCTCGGGGAAAGTGTTCCATTCGCGGATACATCGGCGCGGTTTTCGCTTTCGCGCGTAGATCGATATGAGGAACGGCGCTACAAAAGGCGGCCGGGTTTATTGCCTTCTTTCTCTCTTGGTTTATAACGCGTACGGCCGCCGTGCACTTTACGATCCACCCGCGAACAGTCGTCGAGGTTCACCTTCCTCGTTACCGCTGCGCGCTATCTCACGTGGGAATTATTTCTGCATCGCAGAGACGTCCTAACGCCTGAAAGAGAAGTATCGGCGCCGGTTATCCGTTTACTATCGGATCGAGATCGAGAGAAGCCATGGCGCAACCCGAAAATTATGGACCGGGGTGAGTCGCGTGATTAATGTAACGATTTCACGAGACAGTTACAATGTAGAGTGATTAAACGAGCTTTTCGAAGAATAGCCACGGCAGTCCTCTTTCACTCCGTGACGCGTCTCTTTCACGTTGCTTATGCAACGTTACCGAGGCCGGTGCCGGCGTTACGCGTTCGCATAGGCACGATCCGTCGACCAGACCGCCACAAAACCACAATCGCGCTCTAATTGCGAACATTAGCCACTTACGGTTGGAGTGCCCCTCGTGTGGGTATTCTCCGATCGATCTAGCCTTGGCCGCGACGGCAGCGAGAAACGCGTCTCGCACGTCAGACAGCGGGCGTCTTAGCGCTTTCTCTTTTCTAGTTTCTTTTTTTATTTTTATTTTTATTTTTATTTTTATTTTTTTTTCTTTTGTTTTTTTGCAAGCTAATCGTACGGAATGACGATACGTATTATACGATCTTCGATTCTTTTTTCAGATGCCGCAAACGGTGCCGACCGCGGCCGGCTACTCACCATCGTTCGACTACAGCACTTTTCAGTTCGATCTGTCCCTCTTGCCGGACGATTATAGCCTGACCGGCGGCCAGGCCTGCCTCAAGACCTCGCAGATTAAGCAGGAGGCACGCTCGCCGCGTTCGGGATCACCCACGACATCCCAGAGCCCGCCGTATCCGAACGGCGAGCTGCCGTTGTCTCCTAATTACTCGCACGAGGGATCCTCGCCGGGGTACCCGACGAGCCCTTACTACGTACCCAGGAGCCCTCAGAGCGCCCAGTTTTATCCCACCAGCCCGGAACCGTCCGCTAAACAGCCGGTTAAAAGAGAGAAGAGCCTCGATCTATTGGCTATTCTTCAGGAATCCAGGTAAATGTCAATAGGCAATTTAATTGTTGTATAATTTCACGAGAGACCGTCCAAGATTCTGTTGTTTATCGCGTTCCGTCGTTCTCTCCATTCCTAGTTTTGTAACGGGGATCGAATCGCAATTTTTGCATGATTACAGACTCTTAGCCGAGAGCTTGGGTTACCGCGAGGACTCAACCGACTGCACGGTACCTTGTACCCCGCCTCGAAGCGAGGAGGATATCTATAACAGCCTCGACGCCGATTTTCTGCCGAAAAAGGAGGACGCTGGCGTGCAGGGACATCCGTTGCTCAAGGAGATCCTTTTCAAAGAGGAACCGCGATCCGTTTCGAGCAGCAACGGCTCGTCGCCGTCCTCTTTGTCCTCTTCATCCTCGCCCAGTCCCTCGAGCGACTTTGAGGGTGGTTCGACGTTGCACGAGCTTCTTTTCAAGGGTACGGTTCTTCATAAGGACCTGGCGGGAATCGCCAAGACGAGCCAGCCCAAGGTGGAGCGAGAATCGCGGGAAGAGCTCGCGAATCCTCTGCGAAAGGAGGAAGAGCTTTTCAAGGACGGCCAGAAGAGCGATCATCAGTTGTTGCGGGAAGTGCTGAGGGACACGAGTTTCCAGAGGAAGTACAATCTAAGACCCGTCGATCTCGGCGGCGTCGGCACTGGCTTCGTCGAAGACATGGAAGCGGGAGAATGCGTCGGCGACCTCGCCCGCGAGCAGCTCGAGCCGGTCCTCAGCCTGGCCATCCAGCAACTGCAGAAAGACTTTGACAACACCTGCGTGGCACTCGGCATTCACCCAGGTAAAGTCGGCTCTTTTCTACCTACGATCGCGTAGTTGACAATTTTTTTTTTTCTTTATGAAAAAAAAGTAGCTTTAAAAAAACTTGTAAAAAATTAAGTGTCTTCGTAAACTTGTGCGAGTTAATTTGATTTATTGAGATGTAAAAAAAAAAAAAAAAAAAAAAAAACAATGATCCTCTTTTCCATACGCAATAATAAATGCCAGATAATGAAATAAAGCGTTGCATTAATAAAAGGTGTAATATAAAATCATACGTATTATTATTATCGATATTATCTCTCTAGAGATTAATTGCAAATAATAGAGAGTAAATGCGTATATCCTTATATAAGCACGGAATTTCTATAATAGTCGCCGTGACAATGGCTGCAATCACGTGCGCGTTAATTATTATCATTATCAACCTTACGGTAATCATCGAGTAAAATTTATTCCCGCGTTTTCCATGCAAGGTTTTATCATTACATCTTTTATTGCGATTATCTCGACAATGTAACTCGCAAGAGTTAGCAATTATCGATCACGTTTATCACGTAAGAGGTTGCAATGCTCGTCGTCGGGTAACTTACAAAAGTACTAAAAATCGAGCGCATCTTTTTCCTGAATCTGTCTCTCGAGCTTCTCCCACGAATTGTGATTTTGATGCAAAACCTAAGATTCGTTTGTATCTCGCTCCTTTATCTGTAAACTCTCTTTCTCTTCGTAATCAAATAGCGTGGAAATTCACTCCGTGCCATTCGATGATGTATGGACGACATGATTACGAACGAGCCATCAGAAATTCCGACGCGCACTTGGATTTTCTCGGTTAAGTATCGGCTAGCCTCGTTCCGTTAGACCTTCTCGTTACCTTGCCGCGGGCTGTAATTTCAACGTCGTCTTCGTTATCATCGTCGTGTGCAACTGGTTCATCTATTAATTTGAATCATGATGTCACGCTTGAAATAAATTACCAACGTGCCGTGTCGGCATGCTTTCACGCGGAGTTACGAAATTATGGCGCTGACGAAGATTCACGTCATCGATATAATTGCGCCTTACAATTTTCGCTCCTAATATTCATCTGGGCTTATACGCGCGGCCACTTCCGCACGACGTTCCGTAACATTTTTGCGACTTTTTCTATAAAGTTGACGTACACGCGTAATTATGATCCTCACATCGAGGTCTCGAAATGTCTGGCCTCAAACGGCCGCGCTTATTTCGATTGACGACCGCGAAAAGTAATGTCAGATTTCCGGCAATTTAATTGCAGAGCCCAGACGCTGGAGCGCGGCGGATGTGGCGGCTTGGGTGCAGTGGGCCAGGCGGCAGCTGCAATTGCCCTCGGTGCCGATGGAGAGTTTCAACGTGGACGGCGCGACGCTGGCCTCCCTCACGGAGGAGGAGTTTTGCCAGAGAGCTCCTCAGGTGAGCGCAAAGATACTTTCGTTTATTTCATTTTAATCGGAACGGGAATGCAGGAAAATAGGAGAATTATATTAATAATTATAACATTTCTTTTTCCGTTTATTTATTTATTTTATTTACTTTTTTTTTTTTTTTTCTTTCTTTCGTAGGAATAATTTTACTCTGTTTCTTTTCTTTTGCACCAAGCGACCATTTTTTCATTATTTTTTTTCATTAACTCGACAGTTTAATCTCCGACTGATGAAAATGTGGCTCGACATATCGCAAGGAAAATGTCCTGTGTTTCTTTTTTTTTTTTAATTCTTTACTTTTACATTTAATCATGTCCGACTTTTTATTTTCTCGCACACCTCGCGTTAACCGCATGCACGACTCGCGGCTTTGACGTGTACCGTTACGCAATGCCTCGCGTCTGCGATGATCGACCTCGTCGCCGTCGGTGATCGTACGTGCTTTCGACGAATCAATCAAAGGCATGATTTTCGAAATGCTTTTATTTTACGCCGATATAAAGAGGTCTGACGCGACGGCGAGAGAAGAAAACAGCACTTAATTTTGCGCGTGGGTTTTTTTTTTTTTGTGCATGACATCCTTTCTGTATGAATACTCGATGATGTTAGCAACAATAATGAAGTCATACTACAGTCTTGAGAAAATGCATTCTTATCTGCCTCATTGATATCGTTGAATTTTTTTCACGGGATTTATCTCTTGTCGCGACGCGAAAATTTACAATAGATTTATCGCGGTAATTGTCGCTTATACAATTGCTCTTTTACTCGCAATTTCCATATCTAAAAATATTTAGATAATTACGCGCTTAAAATTAGTTAACTGGCTTATCTCAAGCCTTTTTGCAGCCTTGATTAATTAAAACGAGTATCAGCATTTATAAGCGAGAGTAAAGCTTGTTGATATAAGAATGCGATGAATGAGAATTGGTAAAAGTTATTTACGCTTCCAGTAAAATTACGGTAATTAAATTTAAGTTTGACAGCCAGGAAAAAGTTATCGCGCAATTAGCGAATGAGATTTTAGCTTCGCCCTTTATTACCGTAACGATCGTCGTGGGCAGGTTCGCGATACATTTTGGCCAGGTAACCCAAGGTGGGACTTGAGAAACGTTCGTTGCCGGTGAAAGTGAGTTTCCTGGTAATCGACGCGCGTTTACGTTCCTTCCGCGTAATCCATACCCGAGGAATAAATGGAATATACGCGCCGACCAAGATTTCGACATAACGTAACAGGATTGGAATTCCCCCGAGAATCATCTGGCGCGTGAAAGTTATACGTTTGCGTCAGAGATACGGCTACAGGGGAAAAGGCCCTTAAAAATTCCGACTGCGAATCGTCCATATCCTTTCGTCAACCAATTCCCTTTTTCAGGCCGATCGGCGATATTGGGCGACAGCCGCTAACGAGAAACTTAAAAATCTCCTAGCATAAATATCCCCCTGTCGCTTTATCCTGGCTGTGAGTGAAATAATTTTATACCCCCATACGTTACGTATCAAATTTTTTTTTCTTTTTTTTCTTTTTCGTCGAATAGCCTCAAGATTGATTTTGATCGCAAACACGGTTCGCATTTGCATAAATGCGGTTATCCACGTAGCGAAATATAATGCCGGGTTTAAGAATACGCGCGATTGGCAAGTACCGTGTTTTTATTAACACATAAAGTGACTTAATTACTTACAAGGCACGGTGGACGCTTCGGTTGTTAATATCCCGGTATGATTATTTGACGAGGCAAAGTATAAAATTATCGTACGAATACATTATTATTCGACGAGAGCTAAGAAAATAACCAATTCCGACGGGCTTCCCTCCGCGGCTGACTTTTCTGATACTTGTGCATACAAGCCGCATTAAATAACAAGTTTTATATCCCCCGACATCGAACGTGTTAAAAACCGGTTGCGCCGATATTGATTATACCTACTGCCGACTGCAGTTAACCCTAAACTTGACAAAGCAGAGATAAAGCTGAGAAAGTAAACTTGACATTGCAGCGCAAAGCGAAGCACGCTTTGCACAATTGGTGCAAATTACTTTCTTTCTTTCTTTCTTTTTCTTTTTCTAAAAAGCACAATTTCTTTTTGCAGCTAAAATACTTATCATCGATGATTGTTACTAGTGTAATGACGATCCGGGGTGATTACGGTGAAAAAGAACGAAGAGCAAAATGTGCTTCCTCGCTTCATTAGCCGCGAATTAATTTTTTTAATACTTTTTTTTTAAATATTTTTTTCTCCCTGCCACTTTCCTGAGTTCGTTGAAGAAAAACAGGAAATATCAAAGTCAGTTAAGAAACCTGTAACATTATCGGCGCGGTATAAACTCCGGATAATTATGTTATGTTTTTAAATCGTAAACAGGTAAATCTCGCGGAGTCCCGTCAATCGGTTGCGCATCTCATTATTCGACGAGAACTACGAGGCGTAAGCCTAACGGAAATTAATAGCGAGTAGAGTAGCTAATGTGTATGGCGAGCGAGCGGGGAAGTAGTCATGCATAATGGATTCCGCTTTGCGTCTAGTAATTGGATAATCGCGCTGCGAAGCACCGCGGTAGTTCTCGTAGCGTGGAATCATGGTCAGGCTTATGGTCACGTTCTATCTGCGATCTCGCCGAGTCCTTTCCTCGTTCGTTCGTGCTTCGTTTGATGCAACGACGTGCGCGCGGTCGAGTTTCCTTCGCCGACTTCATTCATGGGCCCCCAGCTCTCGCGAATGCGAACGCGCATATCGTAAAGGCCCATTCGGCTAATTTAATTCTACGATATGTAAACGCAGCTTAGTTCGAATTAAATTGATGCCCTGAACAGTGGCACGCATTTTTCTTTTCGAGACTGCTTATTAACCACTACGGGGTTTTTTTTTTTTTTCTTTCAACTCTTGTTAATGCGACACAGAACTGGGAAAGATAAAATATAAGAGAACTTTTTTCCTTTCCTGGATTATAAATTGCATTTTAATTGAACGGGAGGTAAAATATCGAAAAAAAAAAAAAAAAAAGTGAAAGAGCAGAAAATTGGATTGCACTTAATGGGTGGCGTTTAATGCTGACGTGTAAGCCCTCGGACGAGTCATGCCACGTTCACTCGTCGACTTCTCGAGGAAATAATTACGGCATTCTTTGCGGTTTGGCATCGCGTTTTAATGGCGGCAATTATCGATACGCAGGAATATTTGTTTCTCGGAACGTTGCGAAGTATATACGAGGATGATTGCGCCGCCGGATGAGGCACGCAGGAATGCTGCGAGCGGATCGCGCCGGCGGATCAAGGGAGACGTTTCGTTACGAGCGTCCGGCGGTCTAATTTCAACGAATTAAATCTTGCAAATGATCGCCACGTACGGATTAACGGCTATGAGTATCGCCTCGGTCGCGCGAGAATTTAAATCCCACGTCGAAGGAGCATCTCGCACCTTCGGACGTCGACGGGTTCGCGTCGGGGAGCGAGCGATGCAAAGGTGTAACGGCGATGCAGAACCGCGTGTCCAAATCGAATGTGCGTGCGTGAGTATAATACCGCTTCTCGGACAGTCATTCCGCGATCAGCAGGATCGGCTTCGCCGTGCCTACCGGTGCGCGCACCATTGGCTCAGCAGAAACGATCGAGAAGTAGGTCAACCGCTCGAATGTCTTGCCTGCTGCGTTGCGTCTCTCTCAACGGAGCCGCTTTCTCTTCTCTCGCGCACAACGACTCTTCCATCGGAATTCTAACGCTCCTAACGCGCTTCTCCATCTCCTTTTCTTTTCTTATTTTTTTTCTCTTTGTTTTGTTTTATATATCTATCTCTCTCTCTCTTTCTTGCCTTTCTCGCGTCTATTCTTCTCCGTGCTCGCCTTTCATCTTTAATAGCCCTCTGCGTTCTTGAAGGCCGAGTAAGTTTCAAGTCTTGAATGCACTTGGAATATCTAACAGACTGGGGCAAGCTTCGGCTCGCTTAAAACTCAAGTACCGATAATTACCGTTGTTCCTAAAGGATACGGATGATCAAGCTAATAGTAACAGACGCGGCATTATTTATGTTAAAGTGCGGAAGCATGCTGCACGCGCAATTGGAGATCTGGAAGGCCGCCGTCGAGGAATCGCCGCGAAACACCCTGGCCGCTTCCTGGAGTCCAGCGGGGGTGGTTCAATCTCCGAACGGCGCCGTAACTCCAACGGTTGGAAATACAACGGCGGTCAGTCTCAAGGAATCTCCCTGCGCCATGGATTTCTCAGATGGTATGTACCTAGACACTTATTTCAACTATTTCTCGCGCGAAACGGTAGACTCGGTCACGAAGATTATAACGTATACGTGCTTAATTTTCTTGCCCGGTTCCGTGCTCGAGAACTAACGTAACAATCAAGTTGAATCGCTGCCAATAACCGATGCAAAATGCGGTATTGTACTCTCACGTATGGTTTTTATGCACGCGCTTCTTATTTCTCGTTTTCTTCTTTTTTTCTTTTTTTTTTTATCCCTTGCGTCCCTTGACTTTCTGCGCAGACGAGGACGACGATTGCGCTTCCGCTCAGAGTGGAAATAACGGCGGTAACGGCGGCGGTAAGATGCGCAACGGCGGCAGTCACATCCACCTGTGGCAATTTTTAAAAGAGCTACTGCAGAGTCCGGGAGTTCACGGCTCTTGCATACGCTGGCTGGATCGCAGCAAGGGGGTCTTCAAGATCGAGGACTCGGTGCGCGTGGCGCGGCTTTGGGGCAAGCGGAAGAACCGGCCCGCGATGAACTACGACAAGCTCAGCCGCAGTATCCGGCAATACTACAAGAAGGGTATAATGAAGAAGACGGAACGCAGCCAGAGACTGGTATACCAGTTCTGCCATCCTTACTGTCTATAAGGAAGACGATCGTCTCTTCTTCCGCCCTCTTTCTCCTTTTCGCGCTTCCTTCTTGCTGCGAGCCTTTTCGAGATCTCTTCCTTCGTGCGCCTAAGCGCATCCGCGACGTGGAGCGAGTGACCTGAGGAAGAGTCCGGCATAAAGATCGAAAGGTAAAAAGAAAAAAAAGAGAAAAAAAAGAAACGACGATCCGCCATGCTCGATATTATCCCGCGATGATAACGTCGAGCCACGCCGGGTCCGCTTTTAGTACGCCCGATTTGGGCGATCACTTTGCCTTATTACGTTTACTCCTCTCTTCCTCTCACCTTTCCTTTCACTTTCCGTCCTCTCTGTGCGTGTATATGTGCGTGTGCCTTTGAGTTTTTCTCTTTCTTCTTTTTTAATATAAAAATATATGTAAGCACGTACGATTTTCCACCGGGTCGCTTCCTCGTTTCAACGTGAGCGTTCGTCACGAGGCGACGGACGAGTGGAAATTCGCCCCGGAGAAAAGGGAAGAAATGACTCTTCTCTATTCTCACGATCGCTTGTCGGCACCAGTTCGTTGGATCCTCGAGCTGTCTGGGAGCGCACGCGACACGTCGAAACGCCACGCGATCAGCGCGCGGAACCATTCGCCGCTGCTTGGCGTCGATTTCGCCGGCTCGCTTACGAACGGCGACGAAATCCGGAGAAGTCTATTTTTTATATAAAGAACTTTTTCGAGCGCATCCTTCCACGTTGCATCGTGAACGAGCGAGAACGCGGGAAGGAGAAAAAAAAAAAGAAAAAGAAACTAAACGTCAATCCGCAGGAATGTCGCGCGTACCTGGCGGAAGATGAAAATATCCTCGTCGACGTAATCATTACCTGTGTTCACTGTAGAATAAGGATTGTTAATTACGTTTTTGCACATCCCGCGACCTCTGACACGCGGAAATATTTTGCGCGAAGGTGTTCATTAAGTTGTCGAGAGTGCCTTAGACGTGTACGAGAAGCGCAGAATAACGAAGGACGCGTCGCGTTTAAAGAGAGTTTCCGGATTGCAGGTGGTCGTCGCGTTATCGCGCGAAATTTTACCTCCCCAATTCGTCCAAGGTTTTCCGTTCGAAAGGGGAAACGGCAAGGAATACAAAACGGTCGCGTTGCACTCGAGGCGTCCCAGATGTAACGGCTGGTGCTGGTGATTTTGGTCCCATATATCTATGATATATTAAATACTGTATGTTCCATGAACGATTAGGTTTTAAGGCGTAATTAGCTGCGTAAGTGTATCGAGGACTCACGTGAGTCGTCCTTAGGTTACTCGAAGAGATTTCTTTATTTTATTTTTTTTTTTTTTCTTTTTTCATGCCCTCTTTTTTTTTTCTTTTTTTTTACTGCAGGGTTCGCGTCGCAATTGCGACGTCGATCGCAACGATCTTCTATGCTTGCAATTCGTCGCACGTATTCTTTCATTAATTTGTCTTTTATGTTTTTTTTTTTTTTATTTTTTTTTATTGCATTAAAAAATTCGGATTAACTTTCGAATTAACGTCATCGCATCACTATTTTCATCGTGCAAATCACCGGGATATTGGGGTTCATACATCATCCTCTGTCGCTTTCTCTCATATAAAGTACTAATGCTTGCTTGCGACTTTGAGTTATTATGCGAAATGTAATTGATATAGAATCTTTTGATCCTTGCGAATTTCAACATGATTAAGTGTAAGATTCTTTTTTTTTTTTTTTTACTAACGTGTCCATGTTCGCTCACCAATCGGTTGTATATAGACATGTATATGTAAGCATTTATATATATATATATATATATATATATATATATATATATATATATATATATATTTTATGTTTTATTTATTTAATCAAGTCCGTTTTATAGTTGAGACAATGGTACGATCTTGCCGTGTAACGTTGGAAATGCGGCATTCCGTCGATGCCGATTCAATGTCCGATATCGGTACCGTTTCAGTTCGCTTGCACAGATTTAATCGGAGATTATTGCAGCCGCTATTTCTCGGCCGTGCGAAAGTGCAATCGATATACAGTGCAATTACGCTGTGCATCTGTTAACATTGGACTTGAATCATTCTCGGCTTGCTTCAACTGCGCAAAGTATCGCTGTTTGAAATCGTAATAAATAAAATAGATAAGCTCAGTGCTTCCACAAAAAAGAAAAAAAAAATTATTTTTTATTGCATTTGTTTAACATTTTACAAAATATATTTGCAAGAATTAATTTTTTCTTTTTATTACTTTACCCACGTAATGGTTTGCAAGTTTAATGCCGTTTGATTTTTTTTAATTGACTGGCGATAGTTTATTATTAATGACGACTTTCTGGCTGCTGAGAAATTCAAGTCCCTTGCTTACGAGCGCAGAATTTATGCCAAAGAACACGGCAGCACGAATATCAGATCTGTTTGGAACTAGGTCTGATGAGGAAATAAATTTGCTCGCGTAATTAGATCGTAAAGTGCGCTTCCACGGCTGCTGCATTTCTACGATGCGATGCATTATTATAATTTTTTTTTTTTTTTTTTTTTTTTTAATGGAATCTGACATGGAACGCTCGTCAAATCGGAAGTAAACCGAGGCGAATACTTTCAAACGCTATTGTTTAACGCATCTAAATTACAATTGAGAAAAATATGATCTCATTAAAAAACCGCGTTCGGATTAATTTTGTAGCTTTAATTTTTTTTCAAAACAGAATGTAATCGTCTTAAGGCTACGTGAGTTTTACCAATGCGACATTTCTAGACACAAAAAAAGAAAAGAAGTCTTCTCGGTCTTTTGACGGTACAATATAGAGGCTTTTGCGGTCGCTAAAAAGCGCCTTTGCGTTCGTTGGAAGTCGGTCTGCGATTCGTTTTTGTGTCGGATTTCATCGCATCCCGTAAATTTAACGGTAGTTGGTTTTTAATTTCGCGATAAAGCATAAGAGTACCCGAAGTGTTTATCCTCGATAGCTGCACAATAACGGAAAGGAAGAATGCAGTTTGTTAACGAAACCAAGGAGCGCGGTTAATTTTGCTAGCCGGGCAAGGAAGGCGGGGTTTGATAAGATCGGACAAAGCGAGGCAAGCAATATTGGCTAGATTACAATCGCACGATGACATCACAAGACGGCCATTGTCGTGCATAACCAACTATTTATTCTCATTAAATTATTAATAGCTAAGGTATAATTGTAAGACTAGAAATAACGCGGAAAAAAAAAATATATTTTTTTAATATAACGCGCTTGCCAATAAATGTATTGGGTTTGAAATTAATATTAATAATTTTTTTTTGTTTCTTCTTTTACATTTCTTATGGCACATAACTGAGGAAAAAAAGAATCCATCGAAACAAATCATATTATTCGACAAAAATAACGAAAGCTTAAAGTTAAATTTAATTTTAAGTAAGTTCAACTCTCAATCTTAATTTGAAATTTTATTACCATTTAATTCCTTTTTTAAATTAATTAATAAAATAATAATTCCACTCACCAAATACGTTGATTGTCAAGCGTTACATTGTATTAGAGATACATACATATAATCGTTATTGAACCGTCATAAAATTACTAATGTTGGAGTTTATTAGAACCGGTGCAGTTTATCTAATTTATCGAAAGCGACAAAATGCGGCCGAGAGAAAATTGTGCTTCCAGTTTTCCAGTGATCTTCGCCAATCAGAGCGTAATTATTAACGTGCGCGTTAAATCTTTGTAAATATTTGCGACTGTCACGAGAGAATATATCCCTTCCTTATATATATCCAACAGTCGTACGATTAAAACGTTCGCTGGTTTTATACGAGCAGAGATTTAATTAGGATTAAGCGTTGTTTTCTACGCGGTCTTGCGTAGCGAGACATTTTGTTATGCATATATTATATATATTTATATATTCATGTTCGACTGTTCTAATGAGATTAGGGTGGATGTGGCGAGTAGACGCGATAGTAATCGTAGTCAAGGTTGCTCTCAAAGCAACACTCAGTTAAATTGGCACGCGAAAGAACAATGATATCGAATATCTGTCGCGCCGTCTAATGACGGATCATTATCAATAACAGAAGACGTCGACTGAAACGTTTAATATATTTAGCACTGAGATAAGCCTTGACGGAAGCAATATTATTAATTTTAACGAAAAAAATATACATATTTACACACATATATAGTATATATATGTATATATAAAAATATATATAAATATATATATTTTATTATATCTATATTTTTTGCTACCGATATTCGGAGCGAGTTACTAACACGAAGCAGAGAAATTTAAAAAAAAAATTAAAAAAAAAAAACTTGGTAAAACGTGTGTTTGTTACTTATACCGATCCTTCTTTCGCAGATTCTTAATATTTTCCTTGTCGCTCGACAATCCCTCGGACTTTCGTCACGCCAGCGCTGAAGAAGCAAAACGATCGCTTTTTTGAGCACATTAAGAATCTGCAGAGAGGCGAAAGCGTTACGGTGAAAGTTCTTTGGTCGAATTTCTAATCGTCGCCGATATTGAAAGCCGATCAATGGACGAGTGAATCACCGTATCTGAATTCCGCGCGCAACGCGACGAGCACGTTTAGCGCCTTATTAAGAAAACGAATTCCTTTTGCCCGTGGCTGACGATTCAAAGAGGATATTCTTTTATGTTTCTCTCATAAATATATATTTACAATGCATTATGTAATATAACATTTTGTAAAAAAAGAATTTCTCTCTTCTCTTTCTCTTGCGTTTCTCAAAGTATTTTTACAGACGATAGATTTTTCTCGGTAATCCCAGATAATTAATAAAACGAATTTGCGTGTCTTCTGGCACACCTCGCGCCAAAACGAAGAGGGAAATTATCACTCTGACCGATACTCATCTCGTACAAGTTCTTTATGCAAACTTTGTCCGCGAGTGAAATACGTATGTATTTATACGCACGAATTTCGATTGCACGCTGATAGCTGGAGCAGGGCAAGTATTTACTCTTGCGGGGGCGATCCCGCCGACGAGCCGGGCATTCCAATTTTCAGGATCGACGTCTCTGGCGGCTCGAGGAAGAAGAAGGGTTCGCGGCCGAAGAAGGCGAGGATCTCACCGCTATAAAGATTCGTATCGCTCTGGAAACGTCGGGGAAGGGCGCGGAGCAAGGCGTCTTCTCTCTCCCTCGTTCCGTTCTATCTTTCTTTGCACCCTTTCGCGCTCTCGGGCAAGTGGGCGTCTCTTTTCGAGATTTACGACGATTTAATCGCGCAATTAATCTAACACCTTGTTGCAACAACACTTCGCGCCGGAACGGCGGCTGGAAAGTAAAAATTTCGAGAGCGCAAACGGAAAGAGGGAGGAAATCGGGGGCCCCTCTTCGATCTATCGCGGCCGGGTATCGCCAGCTCGGTGGAGGAACGAGAGGCTTAACCACGTGTTAAAGGGGAGTAAACGAGTACGCAGCGGAGAAAACGGAGGAAGGCGGGGAAAAAAGGGCAAAGGGCGAGTGAAGAGATAGGCAGCGGTTTCATGGGGCGCGCGCGCGCGGCAATCATAAGCGCCGCGCAAGACCGCGATAAATGAGTCCTCGTGGAACTTTGATCGGCAGGCCGCTATTGTTCTGCCGTGGTATCTCACTGTATTTCTTGCACGCCATACCAAAAATAAGATACTAAAAATAAGAAAAAAAAATTCTTTTAATTCATAGCAAATTCCGATATTAAAAAAAAAATATACATGACGTACGATTGGCAATAATTGTAAGAGGAGTCTTATGTGCGGCCGTGTAAAAAACGATACTGTTATAAAAAAAAAAAAAAAAAAAAAAAAGAGGGAAAGAGTTCCGCAATTTACGTAGATTTAAATCCGTCCGACGCGACCGTCGAAAACCGAGGTGCACGTAATTCGTTTTTGAGATCCTCCAGGCTGTTGTTCTCGGCGACGTGCAGCCGAGGACACCCCCGCAAACGTTAGCGCTCGCTCAGTGTGTTACGACCAAGGACAACAACATTCTCCGCAAAACTAATTGCCAGATAAATATATACGAACAACGAGCGATGGCGTGTGCGCGGGAGTTTGTGTGCGTGAGCTGCGGACGACCCCCGCGGCCCCCGCGGGGGCCGTCTATACGTCGGAATTTATTGCAGCTTGCCCAGAGCGACTGATAGCGGGCGGAGGGCACAGGGGGAGAGGAAAAAAAGGAAAGAGAGAGAAAGAGAGTCGGGGAGGCTCGTACGAGAGCGCGTAATTTATGCTCTCATTATGCAACAACCGAGATTCATTACGGGGGACACGCGTTGTCTCGCGGATTCGGAGATCTTGATCTCGCGGGGGGAGGACAATCCCGCTGGGGCGAAAGTGCCGAGACGCGCGGGTCCGAAAAGGTCGTGCTCCTTTCCCGGCGACACTTTGGAAATCGGGGTGCGCGATTTAAAGATCATGGGGAGATAGAAATCGCGCGAGATAAAGAGGGCTGCGAGGATCTCATTTTGTAAAAAGAAGTCAAATAAAAGAAATATAATTAATTCCGCAGGTTTCGAAAACGTCCGTAATGAATATTCGTAACTTGAGTTAACTTTCGTTTCTTTGCGATGCGTACGATTATATTACTCGGTGCGACGCAGATGATAAAACGTAGTCTTTCGCTGTTTTTAATTTATAAAAAAAAATTACATCGAGCAATAGCATCAGGGAGAAGTGCGGGTTGCCCTCTCGCGCCCCTTGACCCGCTTTATCGAGGGAGGATCAACGCAGAAGGGGGGAGGGGAAGGGAAGGAAAGAAACGCGAACCGGGCAAGACCCCGGCGCGAGGGGGTGAGTGCCCCGCCTAGGCCTCGTTGCATCGCGGAAACTATCGGTCGCCGTAGTGGCCCTGTGGGCCGCTCTGCGCTTGTAATCTCCAGGCCCTCCCCCTCCCCCTCTCCCTTTGTAACCGCTCTCTTCGGTCGACGACAAAAAACCGACGTGGAATGAAATACGGATTACAGTGGTTGGAGCCGGGGCCGGATAATGGCCGGATAATGATGACCCCGGCGCCGATTGCCCTCCGCTACCACCGCCCGCGGATCACATTTTCCCCGCCTTTTTCCCCGTTTCCCTTCCCAGTCCCGCCGTCGTCTCACCTTCCCGCCGAATCGCGCCTTCTTTATCGCGCATCGAGATTTCCATGCAAAGTCGCGCCCCCGACGATCTGCCGGCGCCGCAACCGCGCTGCGTTTCTCACGCGCATCACCCGCCGCGAGTGCATCGGCCTCTCGCATCGGGTACCCAAAGGAAAAAAGAAAGACGGAATCGAACAATTTCCCCGCAGATCCCGCACCGTGATTCTCGATTTCGACGACGTGGTCTTGAACTGGATTCGTTCGACGCACCGAGTAAAATCTCTAATGAAGCCTCCGGAACGGTCTTTCATCCTTAACGACGAAATCGTGAGCCCGCAACGTTGCGACAATCCGGCCGAAGCGTCGGAGCAGTAACGATAGATCGTAAATCTCGTAGATTCTTATTTTTATCACCCACTTTTCCTTCTTTATCTTCCTTTCCATATCGTACTTATTTTATATCGCTTGCGTTACGGTTACTATAAATTATCCGCCGTTTCGACACGTGCAGTCGCTTTCCGTCTCCTTTGTTACCTATGAAAGAATTAACATCGCCGAATAACTAAATAAATAAAATTACGTTGCTCCGGTCGACGCTTCGATTAATGTCTCGAGCGTGTTCGCGCGTGATGACCGTCTAGCGCACACAACGCCGATTGGTACCAACGAAATAAATCAGGCATCGATAGGAGAAGGTCGGACGCTCTCTCTCTCTCTCTTTCTCTCGTACAGGTGGAATTAATGTACAAAGATTTCCGATATATCGAGAGCGAGCCGCGAGAATAAATCAGTCGCTGTACCAAGAACACGACTCGGCCGCGCCGTGAGCGCGGTGCGCGAAAGCGCGGTCGAGAAGACTCGCTCAAAGCAAGATCGGCCAGGCGAATCGGCGTAAACTATGTCGCATCAGAAATTTAACAAAACTTCACCGCTCGCTAAAACGATCCACTACTATGTAATAATATAATAGAATACAATGTTATTGCTGCTATATAATAATTTATAATATTTAATAAACCGAAATAGATTGTGGTTTATATGGGCAACTTTTTACTTCGGTTACATAATAATTTTGTTACATTAGTTAAATCTGGGTTTAGTTTTATTAACAAAATTTTTTTCAGCGTATGTATGTATGTATGTGTGTGTGGTGTGTTGAATTCGTTAATTCCGGGGTTTCTGGACGCGCAGATTTCGAAAACGCTTGAGAAGTAATCAAGAATTGAAAAATAAATTAGTACGAGTCAGAGCGCGTTCCCGCCATTTTCGCGGTCAACGCCATCCTTGACCGACAGCGGAAAGCTCGTGGGCGTATTACCCAATGATAATAGAAACGATAAAACGGTGATTTTAATTTTCGTGTAATTTACTCGGAAGCGTTTGCTCGAATCTCGCGACCACTTCCCACTTTAGGACTACGTTCCGAAAAATCCTCTGCGAGTAAAATTTTCCCTCGTCGTTTCCTCGCAGACGACGTTTCGGAACGTAGCCTCGAATAAGAAACTGATCTCGTAAAAATAAAATACTAAAATGACAAATATTAGAATAATTTATTCAGCGACAGAATCTACGCGCGCGTAGGGCGTTGTCGATAAATCTTTCACAAAGATAATACGAGGAAATACCTTGAGATGTATCGGGAGGATGCGCTCTCTTTTCGTACAAAATACCTTCACCGGATGATACAAACTCCCACTAAAAGTCGTGGTCCAGAAACCCCGTGGCGCCGCCTGGGCTTGGACCTGGAAATAAGCGAACTAAAACTGCGCGAAACGGGCTGCGCAAAACATGTGCATGGTGCAGCGCGCGGGTGCAGCAGCAGTGCAACTCGTGCAGAGAGGCGACGGTGGTCAGGTAATCGTGGTACCGCGGCGCGCTCGGGTGGCTCGCGTGCACTCGTCGCGTACGCGCCGTCCGCCGACGGACCTGCAATTGACGTCAGTTAACGCCACTTGCCGCGGGCGCTACGGCTCTCGATAAATTGGATCCGCTCGTTTTGGAGTGGAATGCGATAGCCGCTGGCGGCGGGCTCACCGACGACGACCGCTGGGGGGTGGCTGCCACGAGCTGATAACTCCACCGCAGTAGCGAGCGGAACTCGGGCAAGGTTAGGCACGGGGGTGCGAGGCGCGGGGCGGGATCAAAGGACGCGGCACGAGGTGCGATGGACAGCAAAGTCGACGACGAGAGTCAGCGCGGCGTCAACGACGGCGACTGGGTCTGCCCCGACTCGCAGTACGTAGCTCTTCCTATGACGATTCGCGCCCTCGACCAGCTCGACCACCCTGACCGCGCCACCCTTCCTCTCCTCCCCTCCTCCTCGCTGTAACTATGCTTTTATCTTGAAATCGGGGCTCGTGTGCGTTACGAGATTTAATGACGGCCCGTTGATATTTTCTCCCCTTTTTTTACAGATGTGCCAATATAAATTTCGCCAGGCGGAACTCCTGCAACCGCTGTGGGAAAGGTACGCGAATGCGGTATCCCACAATAGAAACGATAGCGTTACTCTACGCGAGAAACTCTTGGGATGCGACAATGGTTGTAGCAATAGTTTATATCGAGTATGAAAGCCACTTGCATAGCAGAGTAAAAATATTTCAAGAGTTTGTCGAACGAGATGTCTGGAAACTTTTTATTTATTAATACTATTTGCAGACAGAGCCGAATGTCCGAAGAAGAAAAAATTAGGCCAGGAAATTGGAAAGGCAGCTGCAGAAAAAAGTAGAGGTCTCTTTAGGTAATGTTACATGTTTGGTAAAAAGATTATATTAGTAATAAGTAATGTATGAGAGTTTAAAGTTTGTAGAAATTTATATAGAAATTGTATAAGAGTAGATAATACGATACTAATAATGAGTGTACGTAGAAAATGGGACAAGAATCAAACGTAATTTGACCAGCTGGAAGTAAAGCTAACACGGTTATATGGATATAAAAAAAGTTATCTCCGTTTGATTGTTGTGCAATGAATTGTGTGCATGAGTTGTGCAATAGTATTAAAATGAATATTTTCCAGCTCTCAACATTAAACATTAAAGCAAATAATATTATAGCAGGATGCGATATTATTTATTGCACTTTATCGTATGCATTTTATATTTATATTTTATTATGTTACCGTTTCTATCGAATTTAAACATATAAAAATTTAATTACAGCGCGGACGACTGGCAATGTAGCAAGTGCGGTAATGTAAATTGGGCTCGCCGACAACAGTGTAATATGTGCAATGCTCCAAAATTCGGTGAGATAGAGGAACGCACGGGATACGGAGGTGGGTATAACGATCGGGGAGTAGTCGAATACAAGGAGAGGCGAGACGACGATGACGAGTACGACGAGTTTGGACGGCGTAAAAAAAAGCGA
The DNA here is from genome assembly GCF_019399895.1 of Cardiocondyla obscurior. NCBI lineage: Eukaryota > Metazoa > Arthropoda > Insecta > Hymenoptera > Formicidae > Cardiocondyla > Cardiocondyla obscurior. Next base: position 168,883 of record NC_091878.1, read on the forward strand.
AAACTGGAGAAGAACTCCGATGACGATTCTAAGGACTCCAAGTACAGCAGCCCGTCGCGTAGTAAATCTAGAGACAAGGAAGAGAGGAACGAAGTAGAGGAGCAGGAGCAAGAAGAAAACGTAAAATTTTTATGCTTAAAAGTGGCGTAAATTTCAAGTCACGCTCTTGAATAGCACCGATTGAAATACTTGGCGGATACTTAATCAGTATCGTAAATCATAGGAGGAAGAGGAAGATGACGAGGAAGAGGAGGAGGAAGATGGTGATTTATCTAAATACGACCTTAGCGAATGGGACGATTTCGCGCCAGCAAAAAAAAGGTAATTATATATTGTGTTCTATTGTAGACTGTTCGCTGTAAACATTATTATAAATTTTTCACTTTTCAGTACAAACGGAAGTACTACATCCTCGGAAGCGCAACGGTCAAGGTAAATTAACAGCGGTAATGCAATACAGAATATCTCCATTACTGCATTGCTATGATTAATGATTCTTTTCTGCATTGAATTAACGACACTTGTATTAAAAACGTTTATTGTAAGGCATGAAAGGAAAAAAAAATTTATTTACAGAAACGGAGATGATCGGCGCGATTCAGGCACATCCAACCAATGAAAGGCTGTACAGAAGGACAGGTTTGACTTGGGTTTCGGGTATAAAATTGATTATGATGATCAGTTGCAGACAGCATACAGTGTGATGAATTTTGCTAAATAATGTATAGTCCCAGATCCTTAAGACTTAAAGTATAGTTTGCTTTTATTGCGATTATATCTCGAAATATCGCGTAAAGACATTGAGTAGAGAGATTAGCGTCGATTAAGCAAATCTTTAAAAAGCGCAAGTGTTATTTTCATTTAACGTATGAATTTTTACAGGTGAACCAGGAGACGAAAGAACGCAACCAGTGCTCGGCAACTAAGAAATATACACAACGCAACAAGTTTTAGTAATTTAGTATGCACCTTTGGATATAAAGTGGCCGATAACGTGTGACTTATTACAAAGGGAAGTCGACTAACAATAAGCTTTACATTTATAATTGAGCTCATAACTTCGTTGATCCTAAGGAAGCGAAATGTAGGTCACCTATTTGCGCGGGTATATCGTTGTTATAACGATTGCAGAGTTTATGAAAAACTACTTCAGCGCAAGTAGTATGTTTCGCTAGCGAGATACGAGATTGATAATTCCAACATGAATCTATAGAAGAAATTATACACAGCTCGTTTTACAAGCTAAATATGACGTTGTAGAAAAAGATCTTACTTCTATGTAATAGATGGTGTCAACGCTCTGCGCAAGCCCCGTCGTCGCAGTGTTCTAAGATTCCTATTACTTTATCACAAACGTAACTATGTCGATGTAGCCGTGTCACTGCTTCACCCTGCTCAAATTGCCTGAAGAAACCTAACTTTTCTTCTTTTGTCTCCTTATCTCTTTTTACATCATTCATCTATACGTAATTCTCGGATTAAGTCAACAGTTGAGAACATAGTACTAAATATAGTACTGAAAAAAAAATCGTATTCCCTAAATAGAGAAGATATGTACTTTGCATCTTTTGGAAGAGACGAAAAGGAAACGATACTTGCTTTCTTTGACTATCACAGATTTGAGTAAGTTGAAAAACAGCTTGCATACATTAAAAATGTAGCGCTTTATAAATTAGTCGCGTTCCGCGTCTTTGCAGATACGGGCTCTTATCGTGAACTCCGACGGCCGTTCTTGAATCGCAAAACGATTATCGATCAAATATCGTACTGACTTCTTGTAAATATCTTTATTTTTCATTTATAATAAAAATCATTCATCAACAACATAATTGTTCTTAGTTCAATTAATTATTTTCTTATATTGTAAACTACAGATAAAGGAGGAGAGGGGGGAGGGGAGGAGGTCATGATTATGCACAGAGTTGGTCATAGGTAGGATCAATGAAGGAACGTTGGGAACGGGCGATATTGAAGGATTATGTTGCAACAGGTATATATATATATATATATGTATATGTATATATGTATATATATATATATATAATATATATATAATATGTATAATATGTATATATAGTATATATGTACAATAATAAATTTGAGCGTGTTTGACTGTGTTTAAGTATTTTAGTGATAAAGGAAGGATGAATTACGGTACCGATGTACCAAAATCCTCTTACTCGTCATATCATGCACTTCTGCACACGATTATTTTACCCCAAATAACCATTATAAACAAAGCGCAAAAAGAGGAGACTCATTTTCTTTCTTCCTCTTTCTTTTTTTTTTGTTTTTTTTTTTACACTCGAGCTGTAGTAACGTACTTCTTAATCTAACAATGTAATTTTTCGTTCACAGAAATGATGACTTCTACAAAAATAAAAGAAAAAAAAAAAAAAAAGAAAAGATCAGATTGTACATCAGTATATACACGAACGCATGGGAGAATGTTCACACGTCTCCGTTAACATTTAGGATTTACAAATAGTTCCGGAAGATTTCTATTTGAAACGGCACTTCCAAAACATTAACATAACAAATTTGGAAACACGACATTTGGCGTCATGGCCCAGAAATTAAAAAAAAATTTAATTTAATTAAAAATCTTATGTAATACGTAAACATACATAAATGAAAAGTTAACTAAAACTTTCGTCGCACGTCAGTCGTCAGGATTATCCTTAATAAGGTAACTCAGCGAAGCTCGTCAATTTCCAGCATTATTCTTTTTCTTTGTCCTTTACAGCATCGTTAGCACAGTTTACACTTCCAGAACTATCTCGCGTGATTAATAGAAACATCCCTGATAGACGAAAGATAGAGCTAAAGATAGATGGATAGATAGAAAGAGAGCAAAAGAGATATTGAGAAGGAGAGAAAATAGGGATGAAAGGCCACCGTAAAAATCGTCCTTGTTCCCGTCGTCATTCTCGTTCTCGTCATCATCGTCGTAACGATATGAATCAATTACCAGATAGCGTTTACTTCGGCATGAAAAATTGTTGATGCGAGTGCGAGTTCGGCGGTGGATGTAGATTAGGATGTGGCGGTCCGCTGCCTCTGGTACCAGTGGCGTAAAGTTGTTGCTGGAAGTTATGAAACTGTTGAGCATAATTCGGATCGGACATGCTGGGTCCGCTGCCAACAAATGGGCCGGTTTTGAAATTACTGCTTGCACCGCCCATGCTCGGCGGTAGAGGCTGAGTGGCATCAGGCGGTGGTCCTAATCCCATCGGACTGGCCTTGTTGCCGGATACTCCGTACATGCCTGGATTCGGCTGGTTTGATAGATTTTGCGACACCATGTCGGGCGGGAAGACTTTGTCGGAATCCATGGAGCCGCCTGGGAAGACGCCGCCACCTACCATATGCTGCATTCGCATTAAATTCGGTTGCGGTCGCATGTTGCCGACCGGTCTCATGGACGGGTGCATGGTGCCGGAAGTATTCATGGATTGATTATCCATCCTAGGTGAGGTACCCATACCAGGGATCCCGGCGGCATTCATATTGGACGGCATACCGCTATGCGGACCCCCCATGCTGTTTGGTACACAACCGTTCGGGAAGTATTGAAGATTTACGGAAGGCGTCCCTCCCATTTTCGATTCCAGATTAGACAGCGGATTAGTGAATCGCTGAAGGAAATCCAGACTGGGTGGGCCTCGAGGTGCATGACCGACGTTTGGCCTGGCCGGCAAATATTGTATGGTGTTAGGTGCATTCGGTTTTACTTGAACGTTCGCGCCATTGTACGGACTAGGCCCTGCGACTCCGTGGCCAGGAATCAATCTTGGCGGAGGCGCGTGTCCAGGATCACCGCCGGGATAACCGGCGCCAGCTGCACCGACACCTGAATGACCGCCCATTATTCCATGACCACCCATCATAGCGGGATGTCCCATCTTACTAGGAACTCCACCAGGGCTCCCCGTGTGCGAAGTAGTAGGGCTATAGCTTGTTGGAGGACCTGCAAGACCTATGCACATACCACCAACCTCGTTGCCGGGTTCCCCGCTGGCTGCACCCATATGACAGCTTCCGTTCATTTCGCCACCCATCTGCATCATGTGCATGCCAGGGTGTGGATTGCCAAACGGCATCATACCAGCAGCATTGCCGGAGTGCATGGGCTCGTTACCCAACGAATTGCTCGCCGCCGTATTCGTCAGTTGTTGACTCATCTGCGCCAGAGACGTTATCGGATCGAAATTCGTACCCATGGTGTTTAAGCCGCCAAGTCGACCGCCAATATTATTAGGATTGAGAGGCACGTTGTCAGATGGCTGACTCACGTTTATGGACGGCCTGCCGCAGGGGAAAGAACCGGCACCAGTGGGACCACCGCTTAGCGACGGGACTACTGTTGTATTGCCAGAATTGTTCGGATTCACTACCGTAGACGGTTGTTGTGGAGGCTGCTGCTGCTGCTGCTGTTGTTGTTGCTGCGATTGTGTTTGCTGTTGTTGCTGCTGAACATCTTTTACAGACGGCGGTGATGTGTCAGGTTTCATGGTAGGCGATGCTGGCACAGTTCGCGGTGGGCCCATACTATCGGGTAGACTGCTGTTGTGTGGTGTCGGACTACTTTGCGCGCTCGCGCTCGACTTGTTGCCTTGTTTCGCGGGATCTGCTGGAGTGTGCGGCGCGGCGCTACCCGGTGTATGTGGCGTATGTGGCGTATGAGGGCTGTGTAAAGAACCCGCAAAACCGCGGTTTATGCTGTCCATTTGTACAGGGCTCGCACCCTCTGATCTATTAGGAAATTGATTGTTGCTATCTAAACTTCCTGGCAAGATTCTGTTGGGCATCTCTGAAGAATTACCGGTGTTTCTGTTTCAAAAAAAAATTTAAAAAAAGTTATAATTATACAAGTTTTAGATGGTTATCAACAGTTATTTAGCATTAAAAAATTAAAAAAAAATTAAAAAATACTTACGTAGATGAATTACCATCCTTCAGACTCGTATTAGGTTGTTTTTGAATAGTCAGTTCCTGTCCTTCAAACGTACTAAGATATTGAAGTTGATGAGGGCTCGGCACTGGCATTAGATTTGCTTCTTTCACGGCTGATGCATTAACATTCCCAGCATGTTGTTGTTTCTGTTGAGCTAAAGATTGAAGCGTTCGGCAAAACATTCCGTCCACTACAGAAAAAAAAGAAAAGAAAAAAAAAAAAAAAAAAAAAAAAAAGACGTATAAATCTATTTTATAAATTATAAAGTTTTATAAAAGTCACGCCTTGATCAAATCAATGAAAAATTCGAAATTAAAAAATTTATAGATAATCATACCGTTTGGTTGTTGATTGGTAGAAAAATCAAGGGAAGCATCCTTTTGAGCAGTAGTACCACTAGGACTAAGTGCAGCAATATGTGAATGAGAAACCGGTGTTCCTGGATTGCTGTGATTCAATCGCGTTGTTGAAACGGCTGCCGTGGCAGCTGTAGCAACAGTCGGATTCGGTGAATCCTGACTTGTCGGGCTTTGCCCTGGCAGATGACTGGTCCTCTGATTACCAAGCTGAAATTGTCTGTTGCAATCCGCTGGTGAATTCAAAGCGGAACTTGCACGCGGTGATGGTAGCGATAGATTGCTAGTTGGATTGTTGGGCGACGATGGATTCGGGCTTTGAATTGCGATTGGTACGCTGGCAGATCGAGTCGTTTGATGATACGGTGGTGGCGGGCCTTGACTTCGCGGTACTCCAACCATATTAGAACCACGCAATGGTACTGCGCCAGGATTACCGACAGTTGCCTACAATATACGATACAATATATCTTTACATTCTTTACACGACAGATATTTTACGTGTAGTATTTTAATTAAGCTTATCATACACAAAAGATATACCTTATTCTTTCCATCAAGAAATTGATGCTGCAATTTATGCCAGTCCATAGACGGAGAGCACTGATTTGGAACACCAACAGGAGGAACATTCGTCGGAGGACATGATACCGTCGTTCCTTGCGTTGCATCTGTTAAAGCATTGCCAGATTGGTCTTCCTTGTGACCGGGAAACAATATCATTTGCATTTTTCGCAAAGTCGCTAGTTGAACTTCTCTGTGTTGCCTTTGTTTGGGCGTTAAATTTTCGTCTGGAACCTTGACACCTTGAAGAGATGGTTGTAAACCTCCCGGGCCTGGACTCGTTGTGCCACCTAATAAATTTGGACTGTGGCCCATGGTAGCATTATTAGCGGGTTGAGGGTTAGCTGTATAAAAAACAGAATATATTAAACGTTGCACAATGTAAAAAAAATTAATAATTAAATTTAAGTTCGTAAATTAAACGTTGCACAATGTAAAAAAAATTAATAATAAAATTTAAGTTCGTAAATTAAACGTTGCACAATGTAAAAAAAATTAATAATAAAATTTAAGTTCGTAAATTAAACGTTGCACAATGTAAAAAAAATTAATAATTAAATTTAAGTTCGTAAATTTAACAAAATTTACCTGAATTACCAGGTGAATTCGGCACAAGGCAAGGCACGTCTATGTTTCCATCATCCAGTGATGGTTCAGAATTACCGAGAGAATTTCCACCGTTTATATTTCGCAGGTTCGGCTGTTCGTTCCAAAATTGTGGAGCATTTGGATCTAGTGCTGGTAAATCCGGGGGTTGTTCAGTCGGGAAAGTATTATTCGCATTTCCCTGATGGCCTTTCTGTTTCATCATAGCAAGATTATTTAACCATTGAGCAGGATTTTGTCGAAATTGATTTACTTTATTTGGATGTTTCTAAAAGAATAAAAACGATAAATATATATTAATGGCAATTAAATAAATAATAATTAATATATATTTATAAGTGTATACAAATTATCAAAAACATTTTACATAAAATATGAAAAATAATATCAATAAAACACAGATAAATTAAAAAAATTAAGAAATAAACAGAAAGTAATATTGTATTCACCCTACGTTAATAATAAAACAAAATTTTTCTAAAATTAATTAAAATTTTATAATAAATTGTAGACAATCTACACTTTAATAAAAATATTTGACTCTGCACATAATACCTCCAAATATTTTTTAGTGCCTGGTTGTGCACAATGATAAGCGATGATCGAAGAATATTCGCCTCTCAACACTGTGTCTGCAGCTTTATTAGCCAACGTCGTAGAAAATACAAAAATTTGGCTCTGTTGTTGCATATATTGAGCCTCTCCGCTGCTCGTACTCGTTCCCATCTGCTTTCCCACAACATTACTGACAAGTGGTTGAATGCTGTCCGCTGTAATAACATTTCCACTATAATCTATAGCAAAAAGGATAATTTGATTAATCTAATATAATTGTATGTAATAAAAAAAAATTAATGTACAATCAACATACAAATACAGATCTGCATGTAAATTAATAAGTCAATCTTACCAGGTAGGTCGTCGGAAGGATTGTTAGGGTCTCCCTCTTGTTTGACTGAATTCAGAATGGGTTGGTTTCCATTTGCACTCTGGTTTTCCCCAGACATTGTACCTTCGCCGTTGGATGGATCCAAGCAGGGATCTCTTGGACACTCAGAAGTGTCTTCACCAGTGGCATCCTCGTTTCCACCTGAGCCTTCCTCCTTGATTTTAACAGGATCAGCATCAGGCTCATCCTTGACAACAGTGGTAGGTGGACAACAGCTAGGCTCGTTGGGCTTCTTTTCAGTTTTCATGGCTGAAGCGTGTTTGCTAGACAACCAAGTGTGTCAAACCTTACTGCTGTTGTTAAATAGTGAGAAAAGACGCATGGCCACCAGAACTAAATCCAGATCCTGATGTTACGTACAGCAAAGTACGATAAGGGACAGAGGAAGAAAAGAGATAGGTTGATAACAAGACACACGTTGTCCAGTCAACAGTAGATCACTTGCGCTCACCAGACGGCACTCACGAGACCGTTCCTAGCTCGAAGCATCGCCATGTGGCCACTTCCCACAGGACAACACGACGGAATCGGCACGTACAGCAGGACCGAAGTCTATAAGCGCGAGAAGTTTATCCGCGCACCGTGGCTGGAGGGATGCTGCGGCCCCGGAGCCTCGGCCACCTGGATAATCGAGAGAGCGATCCGGCCGTTGAGCGGGCCGGAACGAGCGATTCTGTTAGCGAAACCGGTGGAAAGCTGCGCCGAAGCGCGGCGATAGTCCCGTAGCACTCTTCCGCGCGGGAGAAAGTTCGTCCGGAGTGTCAGCCTCACCTGGACGGCGGGCGCATAACGCACCTTCTCGGCTGCTGTGTGTGTGTCGCGCGCGGCTGCTGCTGCTGCTGCTGCGGCTGCGGCTGCGGCGGTGGCGGAGCAGCGGCGGAGCGCGGCGCATTCACGCCGCGGGTCCCACTCACAGACGCGGCGGGCTCCGGGTGATCAGACGGCGGGGCGTACGCACGCTACCTGCGCGACTTGGGGTGTCCTCCTTGCCGTTGTACGCGCGAGCATTGTTCTCTCGATCCCCGACTTTATTTGTCACTTCATGGTCGCTTTGATTATTTATTTCTTTTACGCACGGCTGCCAACTGCCCGTCGGAAATTTCGACGGTGTCCGCCTGGAAGCGCGCCGCCCGTGCGTCAAACGGAGACGGGACGATACGCGGCCCCAAGAGTGCAAGCCAGACGCCCGCGTCGTGTCCTCGTCGCGCGCGTGCGCGCTTGGGCACCCTCGCGCTACAGACTCCACGCTCTCTCGTCGCACCGTCGCCCGCGAGGGTTACTATTTTCGTCTTTCTTTGGTTATATTTTTGCCGTCCCGTAGCCTCTTTCGATCGCGGCGGCGGCAGCCGATACCTGATCGTCTTTCTGTCCACTTCGAGCTCAACGACGCCGTGCGGCGCGACGAGGATGAAAGAGAGAGACACCAAAAGAGCGAGGGGGAGAGAGATAGAGGACGCTTTTGACCCCAGAATTTTATTTCGCACTCGAATTCGCGTCCGCGAATCGAAGCTTCGTGAAATCGTGTCTGGAATGCGCGCGGGGCTGAGGAGCGAGAAGGGGATGGAGAAGGGAGGCAGAGTCGAGCTCTCGCGTGGCGATGCACCCTGCATTCCCTGAGTTTCCGGCGACCGCGGTGGACCCGTAGGTGTCGTACGTTTAATATCTCGCGGCCTCGGCGGTAACTTCAAAGTCTTTCGGTTGCGAGGGAAGCACGATAACTCACGTCAATTAAAAATATTTGTGTCGACCTGCATCGAATAATATATATATATAGACATGTAGGTTTAAAAAATCAACGACGATTCTACCTTTTATTTTATTTTTTTTCAAATTAAAAACACGAGTTCAATTGCGAGTCGATTTCACCACGTAACAAAGCAAGTACGCTGCTACTTGACAGTCAGTCTTTGACTGGTAATCAAATGTTCCTTTTTACGTGATTAAGCTTACCTGTTGCGTATTAGCTTCAATTTACATTTATTATTCTTTTTCTTTTTTTTTTTTGCAATGAAATTTTCAGCCTCGCGGAAGGAGCTCGGCGCTCGAAGCTAGGATTCACGCGATAACCTAAAAAGGGATAACGCTTTACCACACAAAACTGCACGGCGTCTTGACGATCAGCGTAAGCGGCGACAAGATGCTCGTGTTAAGTCTGGTATAATTTCTCAAGATTTCTCTCATCGAGAGCCCGAAATTCACGCGAGTGACTTACAGGACAAACTTGCCGCGCAGCTCCTCGCGATAGGGTAAATATCGAGGGGCAAGGTGAAAACAAGAGAGCGTAGACTTCGCCTTTTTTTCGAACAGTACTTGTACGAAAGAAGGGGGACCTTTCGCGGCCCACGCTCGTACGATTGATACGATTTAATTGATAAGATATTTAAATTTATGACCCACGCGAATTTTTACATTGTCGAAGCATAACCTGGCTCTCTGTTGTGCCTTGACGCCGAATTCTGATCTCCGTTCATTAAAATTATTTAAAATTATGCAGCGACAAATTAACATTGCACCGAGGGAAGGCCGAACTTCCGAAGCGATGACTCAATTGGAGCTGGATCCTCAGTTTACGCAGGGCTTGCGACTCCTGTACTCTACCAACAAGGACTCTGCAGAGCAACTGCGAGCTTTGTTGGATGAAGCAATTAAGCAAAAGTATGGGCCATCCAAGATGCTATCCAATGTGCTGCATAAAAAGGTAATCAATAGTTTGTTACGTTGACCGTAAAGTAAAAACAAGTCTATAACTTTCCACTTCTCAGTACATGATGGAAGAGCCAGTGTTGAGCGATCACAGTAGTAGCAGCAGTAAGAAGAGCAAGAGCTCCAGCTCGTCTAAGCATTCGAGTAAATCGAGCAAGAACAGTTCGCCGGTTAATTTACCAGCACGCGATACCCCACCGGATATCCTGCAGTCGGATGACACCTTGGCGCTGGAAATTCTGGAGGATGATCTTACGTGCGTTATTTGCAAGGGGATGGACGTCGGGGCGAGAAACAGGCTCGTTGAATGTCAGGAATGTCATTCTTTGTATCATCAGGAATGCCATGTTCCCCATATCTTAGACTCGCAGATAGATAATGTGCCGAAACAAGTGTGGTACTGCTCCAACTGTCCCAAGTCTCAGGTGTGTGTATTCATCCACATTTACAATTTATGCAACAATTTATTTTGAACAACAAAAAGAAATTATTTTAATATTATGTTTGAAAAAAAATTCATATAATTTTTGCTTATAATGGTAAGTCATCGTTGTTACAACGAGAAGAAGAAATTTTTTATAAGTATTATGATTTAGGTTTCGAAAGAAAGGAATTCCCCAAAGACTGTGATAGAAAGTAAATCTAAGGAACAGAAAAAGTCTAGTTCTAGTAAGTACAAGCGTACGTTTGTTAATGAAATGTATAAGATTAATTATTAAACTAATAATTTTTATAGGCAGCGGATCTAAAATAACACCAAATATCCATATTATTAGCGCGGATAAAAGACTGAAAGACATGATGAAAAAAGCTAAGCAAGACAAACGAAACACAAGTACTGCCACAGGTTCAAAAAGCTCTTCATCTAGTTCGCCCGCACTGACATCAGCCAAATCTTCTCAGGAAAAGTCATTGTTGTATAAAATAAAGTCAGGGGTAGAATAATCTGCTTAATTTATAAAAGAAAGAATAACAAACAAAATAGCAAATTAGCATGTACAAATGGTGTATTTCATAAAAATACCACGGAATAAATTTTTTATCGATAGCGTAATTATTTTATAATTAATTTTGTTCAACTAGGAGAAAGGGCGACAATTTTGGTTGTTACTTTTTATGAATATATTTTCACATAATCGGAAAGAATAAGAGAAAGAGTAAGAATCGCCCGTCCCTTTACGAGAAAAGACAGAAATCCTAAATAGACGATAACTACTAATGTGTATTTATATTGAAGTTTAATCTCGAATTACATTCAATCGATATTAATACAATTGGGCCTTTGTGTAATGTCTGAATTTCTTACTGTCTATATAAATACAATTCCATATTATACAATTTATTAATAATTGTACAAACGTGCCATGTAAATTTGTTATTTTTAAGCTTTCGCATTATTATTACAAAAATATTAAGTATGTAGAAAATAATGACATAATATTACTATCGCTAATAATTATTACACGTAACATCGTTCGTAATACAAGTCTGCGTTGATAGTTTTAATGTAAATATACAATAGATCATTTTTAATACCTTTTTATTGAGATATTTATAAAAGAAAAGCGATAAAATTATATAAACTTGACATATCTCAAGATTACGCATTAATTGTACTATTTATATATATAGCATATACACAATTTTCGTCACCGAAATCAACTCGTACCGAGTACGCTAATTTATTACTAGCGTAGCGATACAACATCGACGCCGGAATTGATGTTAGGGTTAAAAATGCACAGTGGAAAACTATAACACACGCGCCAAGTACGTTCTAATGTATACAAGATATACATGTAAACTTGTGTAGCCGCGAATGCGGAAGTGATTTAGATGCGACATACAAGTATTCCGAATTAACGTAACAATTTGCGTAACGACACTTGCTTTTTCAATAGGATATTTTCGAAAAGTTGACGTTTTGCGTATCCGTATATTTATAGTTAACAATATTTAGATCCTAGCGCATCAACGAGCTGTGATAATTTTGCACGGGCTCGCGGCTCAGTATCGCGCCCGTCCAATTACAATAAATTTTTACAAAGACGTCCCATCTTTGACAAAAGAATTTTGAATCTCAAAGTCCACGAAGGACCAGAATGATCGATCGCTATTTCTATGCGTTTCATGCGGGTACAATTCGGATGAATAGCGACAAATTATAACGATTCGAATTACAGAATACGGTTCACCAGTGTTTTAGTTCCGTAAGACTGATAGCAGATCTGTACAGCCGAGACTGCGGAAGGGCAAAGAATAACCAAGAGATAACGAGATGCGTGTCGTTTATAATACCAATATATTTCTTGCGATTTTCGTTTTAAATGCAATTAGTCATTTGTCCCTATGTCCCATCGAGAATTTGGCAAGAATTATTTCATTCTCTCGAGTGTCACTTAAAGTCTACTCGTGCGCGAGATGAGAATGGGGAAGGGGTGGGCTGAAGTACTATGTACAATGAAGGGGAAAGAGAGAGGGCTATTTGCGAGGAGTTGAAATTGCACACATACTACACGCATACCCGCACACACGGACACATACGCGATATAATATACAGGCGCGACAAGGATGTAAGGGCATCATTGCGCTTGGCTTAATGAACGGGGGACAGACACTTCTCCAGCATACATTTAGTGGCGATCAAGATTGGCCAACTTAACGTGACGACATCCCGCAATCTATTGAAAAATTTTTATCTTAGGACGCTGATTTAGAACGCAACCAATACAACAATCGTCCAATATTGGTCAATTATATTACTAACGATTTAAACGGAACTGAATTAAATACCATGCGCTTTGGGGAGTGACTTTCCAATGGAAAATGTACAGGAGAAATGTCTTTAAATGAGAAAAATTATCGGAATTAACTCTTTCTCTTTCTCTCTCTCTCTTTCCCTCTCGTCTTAACAAAGAGTAATAATCTTAACTCGACACAGAATGTGATCGGATTTATATATATATATATATATATACATATATATGTATATATACTACGAAGCATGACACACTAATTTCGCCCCACGGACGCCGCAAATCGCCGCTTCTCTCAGTCCGTTATTAATTACAAACGTTGAATTGCAGAATTGACAAGCTTTTCAGATGGATGGAGTCGACTTCTGACCATACTACGGCCCCGCAGAGTACTCTGCCGCGTGTCTCTCTTTCCCGGTATTTATTTTAAGACGCTTCACGTCGGTCTTCCACCTTCGGTGGCCGCCGTTTTCAATAAAATATTCAGCGAGCACACCGCGTATAGAGGTGGCGTCAATATTTTACCGTTCGCTTCTCCTCCTTTTCTCTCGGCAGCGGGCATACACACACCGCGCGCGTGTTTGCCCTCTTTGCCGCCGCTTATTTTTGCACTTATTTATTTTTACCGCGCCGCTCGTAACATACAAATGTGTGGAAATTGAGAAGCAAAATCTCGGCGCGAGAAACGGATGGATTAAGCCCCGTGCTGGTTCTCTCGTTTCTTTGTTCATTTTTATTTTTATTTTCTCGACGGCGCGGCAGAGCTCGCCGCGCACCTGTACGTTCGCAGAGTACGGAGGTGACGCTGTATGGATTCTCTATCGGATCGCGCTCGATAACGTTGCCCGACATATATCTTACGTATCGCACAGGAATATAATCCAACTGAGTTTCACGGAAATAAAAATGTCCCGCACACCTGTCGAGAGGCCAACTGGCAACCCGATAATAGCGACGAGATGTGCACCCGCGAGCTCGTATGCGTATTCACGTGTGACATATGCGAATAGATGCGCACGAGCGTGTCTCCGTGTACGTCAATCTGTGCGCGATGTATTCCAAAAGACGCTAAGAGGAACGTCCGCATTCGCACTGCACGTTAAGTCCATAAATGCGCAGCTTTGTACGCGTGCAAAGTGACTTTTCGATGCATCCTTCTTTGTGAAATTCAAATTGGAAAAGCACCGGATTTGCTCGTCTCCAAAGAACCTTTTCTAAAAAAAAAAAAAAAAAAAGAGAACAAAAAGAAATTTAAATTAATGAAAAAGTCATTAAATATATATTTTTAACGTCATAATTAGCATCTTTTTCTTTTAGACTTACTCGAAAGAATTGCGCATTTAAGGATCAACGTTTTGCGCTAGCTACGTTTTGGTACCGTTCCTCTCCGCGGTTTGCCCGTCGCGAGAATAAGGAGGTCTTTTAAAGCGGGAATGTCTCTACGGACGATTTGGCGATATGGTTCCGCACTTCGATTTTCTTCGCCCTCAAATGCGAAACGTGGCAGTGACGATAAAAACGAAATCTAGAAGGCTACGCATACGTATAGAGCTTTCCAAGGACGTTACGTCAGGTGTACAGGGCTTGGAGTGTAGCGACGGCAGTTCTCTGTCGTTGTATGTCCTCCATGAGAAACCGGAAACAACGTTAACGGCAGTGCTTCGGTTAATCAGGATCATCCGCGACCGTAGCCACCCTTAGTCTCGCTCTTCTGTCTCGCACTCAAGCTCTCTCTTACTCGCACATACACATATGTATACATATATATATAATTCTTAAATGTAAGTTTGTCTTTTTTTTATTAAATAAGTAATGACGGCTTATACATCGTTAGTATAAAGTGAGAACCGAAAAGTGTACGATACTTTCAATTCGCAGGACGAGCGAGGTGCAAGCCCATTGCACCGTTTCGCCCATGGGACAATTTAATCGCGTTCTACACACCGAGTGAAATCTTCTGCCTTCGTAAAGAAAAAGGCTTCAACTCCATAGAATAAAAGTCTTTAGAAGAATCGAATTAATATTTAACCGACCGCATTAAAACAAGTTAATTTCGTACCTTCAAGGTCCGTTATAATTAATTAAGAAATTCATTTGGACATAAAATCTATCGGCGAGATTCGAACGATTTTAATTATCGTTTAATTAATTTTTTTTCTTTCTATTTTAATTCTTGACTATAATCATTACAAAATTGACGTCACTTTTACAATTCATTGCCGTTATCACACTTAAGTGTATATTAATAGTTTAAATCATAATTTGGACATAAATCGGTCATTAATATTTTAGAGCCGTAGCTTCTCTTTTTCAATTAGGCAGAAGAGTACTTCCTGCTCCTTATTCTGTTCGCGCGGGTTTCGATACCGATTTGGAAAACGTTAACGGGAAAGAGTAACTTCCGCGCGAATATCCGCTACGCAATCTGCCGCCGTACACCGAACTCGAATGCGGAAATACAAATTCGTGTATGCTTCGCATAGTGTAATATATAAATGCTCGTGTACCGCGCGACTTTCGAGGGTGCGTTGAATTCGCGGACGAGGACGATGGCACCTCCGCGAACGCGTTAAACTACTACGTACGTAGAAAAAAGAAAAATAAAATACAAATCTATTACGTAACATGTCTTCACGATAATTAACGTGGGGAAATCTGATCTAACAAAATTCTTCGTAATCTTGTCTGGAGGAGGGAAGACTGCGTCAAGCGGTATTAAATTCGCTCGCTTCGCGCGTAAGTCGAGGTCCCCCAAAATCTAAGTAAACGGTACGTAAATAATTAGCGACGTGGTGCAAAATCGATCGCGACGGCTACGTTCTGAAGAGGACCCGATAATAGAACTCATACCGCGCGCCTATTTTCAGGAGCGAGCAAATCTCTCACCGCGTCGAAACAGATGGCACACGTACACACGTAAAGAGAGGCGTACACTTGACGTTAAAATCAGAAACAGACATATGTGGATACGGATATTCATACGATCCGATTACAAAGAGAACGTGCACACGACGAAATGTTAGACTCATACAGTTAGCACAGATTGACGTACATTCGCGGCCGAGAGTTCCTCGCAAATATAAATAAATACGATACACGTGTAATAGAGAGAAAGGGGGTATACAGGTCGCGTGGTCGCAAACATGAGGAGCCTGGGGACCTGGGAATATAATCGAAATTACGACGCGCTGCGTATTAAGTACAAGAGTATGAGCACATCCCCAGCCTCCCTGGACCTAATACCGGCGACTCACCGATCAATCTTCGTTGCTCCGATTGAACGACAAGTTCTTACATTGGCTTTAAACAGACTTCGTAAAACGTGCGCAAAAACTCGGAAAAACTTGGCAGTGCGTGCCGAATACAATCATCTAATTTTCCATTGATATTACAAAACGCGAAGATTATTGAAAGTTACCTTCAAAAGAAGGAAAAAAAAAAAAAGAAAAAAAAATGCATATTAAAAAAAAAAAACCGCCAGTCTTATATGTTAACTAAAAAGTAAGTTAGATCCTTTGAATACTGCGTGTCGTTGTGCCACGACGAGTGTCCACTAAGACCTTGTGACAAAAGCATATAAATCTCGGTCAGAGTATATCAGTAAATACAAAACTTCAGCACAATTGAAACAGTCTCCAATAGTCTTGCAACACGATAATATAAAAAAAGGTCCGTTTCGTTTTGCATCTGTTACCATTTAATATAGTAATCGTAATGAATAGGCAGCATTAATAATTAATAATAATAATAGAGAAATAATAATTAATAACCGTTAATATCATAATAATAATAATAATAATAATAACACAATAATATAATACATACGAGATAATGGAAGATAAAATTTTTAGATGCTCCACAAAATGGCCTTTTCTAAAAAATTATTCGCACTTGGTAAACTACCACGTACAGCAGATACAGAGAGACTCAGAAGCAAAATAAAAGATAAAGATAAAAGAAAACGATTTCTTCGTTCGACATTAGACGATATACGTAGATAGGCCTAGAGTAGTCTGAGCTGCTCTTATAACTTTTAACTCTTAAATTTTTTTTTTTTTTTAACGTTATTTTAATCGCCTTAATTTAATATTATCTGTTACTCTGTCTCTGAATTATAAGGGTACGAACCCTCAAACTTATAATACATATAGTCCCTCTCTAACTAGCTCACTACAATCCGTGGAGGTGTGTTGCGCATGATTCTTTGCTTTATATATATATTTTTTATGTATATATATATAACATATTAATAATTATATATCATAATGAAGATAGTAGGCATAGCCACTCGTGCTCGGATCACAGACTACTCGCTGCCGTACGTCGTTCCCGTACAGACAATCTGGTGGACACTATGGCTTTCTCTCACTTACCATTAGACATTTTACTTTTATGTATTCCGTATTTACGTACACACGTATAGATATCAGATCGGCCGTAAAATTTACAGTTTAAATTTCTCTCCTAATAAGTATTTGCACCGATCCACGTCTCGGATCCTCAAAAGAGTCTCGACAGAAAAAGCGCGACAACGTTACACATGCAATGCAACGCCATAAAATAGAATAGAAAGTTAAAATAACTTAATATTATATAGAACAACTAAATCTTTCATTCGTATGACGATAACAATAATCACTCGTAAAAATATATATCATACAAGTTGAGATTCGTTCGAATTCGATGAGATTTTATATATATATATAAATATTCCGTTTCCTAGAGATTCAAATAATCGTCGTCTGTCCAGCGTCGTGATTTAAGGATCAAAGGCGCGTACATTGCCTACTAATATCCATACATGTTTACAAGCGTATTTCGGTATGGCCAACACGTAAAGACGGTAAAATACTACCACGAGGACTGTCTATCCCGTGACCTATCGCCTGACTAGCCCTAACGAAATCGCGTGTATCTCTTTTACGGCATTGTTATTCACACGGTGTGTGTTGTAATGTGTAATATTTGTACATATGTAACGAGGTGTATCTGATGCATGAAGTGGAGGCACTAGTCAGTGTTTCTGGAGAGGTTGACGGGTCCTGGGATGGAAGTGAGGAGGGTATGTCAGCAGGCACTGGTCTCTTCTCCCTCGAGCGTGTATGCTACATTTTCTAGTCTATGAGCTAGGTGTAGTTTGCGACAGCCCGCATCTGTCTCCAAGGCCTCTAGGATCTGAAAAGAATTTTATGAAACATCGTCGTGGCTCGATTTTACACCGAAAATGCCGAGGACTCGGGCGAATGATATATGTGATTAAGCGTATTACTCACTTGTTCATAATACTTGCTGACATAGATGTAGAGTTCTTTCAGCGCCGCGATCACGTCGAACTCGTTGGCGTGAGATGCGCTCAATTGCTGCATAGCACTCGACATCTCCTGGTCGGTGATCTGCGGCAGTCTTTGCACATCCGTATAGAATCGACCAACTTTCTCGCGATAGTGCGGTATGTCCTTGGCGAAGAGCAGCTTGTTAGACGGCGAATCCTTGCCCAGTCTGTGTTCAGTCATCGAGCACGAGTCCATGAACGTCTGCGCGATCACGGAGAGACTCGAGTCCACTGTCGTAGACTTGTTGATGTCGAACATGAAATCTGGATTCTTGATAAAGTTAACCCAAAACCGGAGCGGCAGGCTGTTTGACTTCCATGCGTGCGCCACTTCTGGATCGACGATACCGTGCTGCTTGGCAGCCTCATCGAGGAGATCGAACAGCCACTTAACTGCACTAGGCAACGCTTCGTTGGCGGTCAGTATGGTGTTTAGAAAATCATCGACGAATTTTTGTACGGTGCCTTTCGTCGATAATAATCGCGTTAGAAATATTTCCGGGATCGCCTTGTGCGTTCGCTCGGGATGGTGGTGCTTGCTACTTCCGGTGAAGCCCAAACCAGGTGGATAATGCACGTCCTCGATGGGCCTCACTAAATGATACAGCCGCTGATTACCGTCGTGGGCGCTCTCGACGTCGCCGTTCGCCGTTATGATGGGCGGCGAGTGTTGGGCGTCAAAGTACAAGCCACTCACGGAATGATTGTACATTACAGGACTGATCAGCCCGTGATTGGGCGTGGATGGAAGATGCGTGGACGAACAGTGATTCGAATGTCGATGTAAATGATGATGGTGCGATGGCTGATGGTGCGGATGAATTGACGGCTGCTGTTGCTGCGGGTGATAATGTGAGGGTTTACAATTGTGGCAGGGCGGTTTGCACGCTACGGAAAAGCTATCGTTCTGCCGAGGGATTAGCGACATTACCGCCGACTCTTTAACGCCGTAATGCGCTAACGTATTTATCTTCTTCCACTCGCCGCAGCACTTGGTCGTGAGATCTTCATCCTGAAGAGTCAGGTGGCCACCACGACCGTGCCGCCACTCCAGATCAACTTCGTGTACGGACGGCCTCAGCGAAAATGGAGTATTCTTGTACAGAGCGTCGAGTATCTTCGACTTTACCTGGCTTATCGTATCGCAGTCTAAAACTTTACATTGTATCTTCTCGTCGAGATCGTCCTGCACCACGTGCAACGTAACGATCGTGTGTTCGATTTGCTCGCGCAGAAGTCTCTCCTCCGAGAGAGAATATCTCGCATCGTGCGTTATTACATCCACTGGTCCTTTTTCTATCTGATGTTTAATCGCCTTGAATAATAAAAACAAAGATGAGCCGGCATAATCTTTTAGATAATTGTACATGCAGAGCGCCATCCAGTTCGTCAACATTTTTTCTACCACCGATTCCGTTCTCCTTAACATAAGCTGCGGATGCTTCGTATTTACTGCTTTGTCAATCAACTTCAACAAAAGATTCATTAATATGTCCGTCGCGTATTCCATCTTCCCCATTAGAACGACCATGAGTAAGGAAGCGACGTTCACTTTATCTCTGATATTAAAGTCCTTTTGAGCTTCCAAAGTCTCTATAAATGTCAGCACAAAGTATTTGTTATTAACGAGCTGCTCAAACTGTATCATTGCTGCATCGTAATTAGTTCGCGAGACGTTGCTACGCGAGCGCGGATCGTTTAATATAGGATGATCTATTACTCCGGGAAAGAATACTTTCATAATATAATTTTTATGATCGAGAGTAGGTATACCTGACGACTCGAGATCTGCGGTCAAGTCAGTCATGTCAGTCTGCAATTCTGCAAACGCCTGTTTGCACTCCATACGTACGTTACTCTCGAGCGTGTCCATTTGTATCTGTATGCGTTTGTATTCTCGCTCTGCCTGCGTGCTTTTACGCCGGTATATCACTAGCACTAAAACAAACAGAAAAATGAGACTAAAGGTACCGGCGGCGATCCCAGCGATTGCTTCTGGCGGAATCGGATACGATTTAATGACTTCGTAGCGCAAATAACCGATAGGAAAGCGTAAACTGCGGCCCACTCGTACCACTACCAAAGGCAGTCCGCTCTCAGTTTTAATGCCGAGCTCATCCGTGTCAGCGGGTTGTTGATCCGGTGGCGTGCAAACCAGTTGCGTAAGAGCAAGCGACGTTACGTTGCAGGGCATGATGCCCACAGTGACGTTCACATCGGACTCGTCGCTGGCATAGTTGAGATTTTCGCCCTCGATTACCAGCGTATCCCCCTTATACAGTTTGACATTTCGAGGAAACGGAAAAAACTTCGGATCTTCAACGTAGAGTAGCCGATTACGAAGACTTTGCTTCTCTAGATCTCTCACACTCTCCACATTGTCCATGATAAAAGCGATTTTGAGAGATAGCTGGGATTCTTTCAATCTCGACGAGTGCGGTGACGAGGTACCTTGAGCATTAGCGGCCGCCGAACGTTCGCTACGTCGTATCGAGATAAACCTCTTGGCGACGCTCGGGCTCGGACACTCCATTTGCGTGGGATTCAGGACGGTGCAAACGGTTCTGTTTACCGGCAACTGCTCGTTATCGAAGTAAACCTCCATCTCAGGTTTTTGAATGGTGTCCAAATTTGTGCCATGTACGGTAATCATGCGGCCACCCGACGCAAAACTTCTCAATGGCTTGATCTCCATGATGGTCGGATCGTGAGTATAATTATATGGATTATTCATAAGAGTGCGATTCGCACCGTCGATGCTTAGAGTTAGCCTGTGAATTCGCCTGACGCGGCCCGACTTGCTAGTCACGCAAGTCAACCTCGTGCTGCTCGCCTGGGTCGCGTTCACGTGGCACGGCAACTCGTCTAGATGTGCCGATATCGTGCTACCGATGTTAAGATACTTACCGGTGATGGCCAGCTGCGTTCCGCCGCTCTGCGGCCCGACCGATGGATACACACCCGACAGACGTATGTCCTTGTAATTGAACAGCACTGCGCTCTCTGTGTAACCGGCATCGTTTCCGACCACGACGGATGCTGCATCCGTGGCCTCGTGTCGGCCAGTGCGGCAAACGATGCGCACCGATACTTCGTAGTCCACCAGAGTGCATGGAGTATTGCCGATGTGTATTTTACCTTCTACGTCACTCTCTTTTAGACCAAGATTACTGCCTTCGATCGTCACTAAGGTACCGCCCTCGATCGGTCCACTCAATGGCTTTATCATATCTATTCGGGGTTTCGGACACTCGGTAAACGGTGACTGTAAACACGAATGTCGGTACACGCAGCTATTTCCGCACCAAGTGCACTCAAACCGAGCGTCCCGTGTCACGCACAAAGAACAGTCCGCGTGCTCACGATGCGAACCGAGCACTTCGCATTTGTACAAAATTATCGTGGTCTTATCCACGTGATGATTTGTATTCCATACAACCGTCACCTCGGCTTCGTATTCTCCACTTACCGCCTCATAAGAATATACAGTTTTGTCACACACAATGAAACGGCTGCTATCCACACGGGCTTGTACCTTTAGATTTGCACCTTCGATGCTAACGATGCACTGGAATCCACTGTGACCCACCTGTGGATGCGGCAAGTTCTCTACTTCGAGTACTATCTCCTTAGGCACGCTATTTGGCAACATCAATGGCTCTTTACGTTCCATGAATCTCGGACAGTACTGCGCGCCGTGAGCGGCAAGATTAGCTTGATTTTGCTAAAAAAAAAAAAAAAAAAATATTAATTTTATTAAAATATAAATAAATTATTATAATTAAAATATAAAAGTTTTATATAATACATATATAATATATATATATATAATTTTTTATATAATATAATATATAATAGAAAAAAAAAAAGACATAAATGCAATAATTTAGGTAAAACTTACGTTTTCCCCCGATATAATGCCCTGACAACTAGTATTGTGCGTGCACTTGTTGTCATAAACGCACCAGCTACATGCCCATTGCGACTTTACGCACTCGGTGCACACGGTATGTCGTAAGCAATCAAAAAACGCAAAGTTACGTGAAACGAAATCCTTGTTCGTTTCACTCGAGCGTACGGACAGCGGTACGAGTACATGATCGGCGCCTTCGGGAATGCTGGGTCTCTCTCCAACAGGTGGGGTAGGACAGGATAGTCCGAAACCGGTCATCAACGCATCTATTGGCTCGGCGTTCCCAAAAACACACTTGTAATTAGCGCCCGTTGGTAATTCCGGCAAAGTTCTAATTGTTAATTGCACTGTGGTCATCTGATTAATAGGCATACGGTCAGGTAGAACCTGCTCGAAATCGATGCACTGTTGACCCGTCCCAAGGGACAACCATCGTGGACTGCTGTGACTTGCTTTCTGACAGTCTCCTCTCACAGTACATCTGCAAGAGAAATATTCGTATCATAGATATAGTGATATAACAAATTTAATGTTCACAAGAAATATATAATTTATACAAACATATAAACAGGATGTCTCGTAATAAACGCTTTTTTGAAAGCAGTAAAATTTATCTAGTAGAAAGTATAAAATTTCATATAATAAATAATTCACCTTTTTTCTAAAGAGCACCAGCCACAATAAGGATCTTTTGCATCGAGGCAACTACTACAATTGGTATAACCGCTACAATGTTCCACTTTGACTTTCGATATCTTCGAATTAGATAATACGTAAATGTATTCGCCGTCTGGTGAAATTAGCGTGTCAGGCAATAACTTTTGTCCCTTATCAATTGTAACACTTTCGTAGACGAACGCTTCAGCTCCAGATAATAAAACCTTCTTGAGAACGCCGTCATTTGTGCCGAAAAATGCTACGGTATGACTCTCGGTGTTGGCAATGGTTACCGAGCTAATAAATGTATCGGGAAAATGAAGAATAGCCTGGCTTGTGATTGGCGATACGCCTGAAATTTTTAATCCGACCTCGCAAAAGTTAAGAATATTTCCTGTAGTCTGCAAAATAAAATAATATAATCAATATAGAAAATAGCAAAACATAAAAATTCTTAATATTTTTTTTATTAATTTTTATTAATTTATTTATTAATTTTTATTAATTTATTTATTAATTTACTTACACCGGCAGTAGGACACTTTCCGTCTTGTATAGGACCGCTGACGTAGCCCATGTTTCGATACTTGATGGTACCGTTAAAACACATGTGAATATTTTCGTTGAATTTGGTCTCTATATCTTGCAAGCTGTAGATGCAAACCGCCGATCGTGATAAAGGCTCGTTTGTGATGCCTCTACTGGGCGAAAATACAGAAACAAATACTGGATCGCCAATGGAAATACCAAGTTGCATGGCCAGATCGCTGCCTGCCGCTGCAACTTTCGCATCTTGCACCAAGTTGTAATGGTGTTGTTTTCCGTCTCCGAGATCGACTGTACACTGTAGAGACACTTCGGTGTAGCTGTCGTAATTCGGATCGCTTATGCAACTTCGTGCCAATCTGGAGATGTATCCCAATTCTTCTTGCTCGGGTAAATACGACTGTTTCTGTACCAAGACAAAGTACGCGTAGTCGCTCGCGTTAAACCCGTATACGTATTTCACCAAAAAATGATCCCGATATTTGACGTCGATGTACACGATCGACTGTTTGTTAAACGTGTACTCGGCGAATTCGAGATTATCCAGATTTCTGCTGGATATGGCGGGCACATCATGACGATAATCTCCTTTATTGGTGAAAGTCGTTCCTACGTAGAGTATATTCGTTTGCCCCCACGGATTGTATTTCTCAGGTCCGATGAAAGCGTACGTTGACGAACTCTCGTCGTTGGCGGCGACACTAAGAGGAATAAATTCTGGCTTAATGGATATGTTGAACATTTTG
Organism: Cardiocondyla obscurior; assembly: GCF_019399895.1. Lineage (NCBI taxonomy): Eukaryota > Metazoa > Arthropoda > Insecta > Hymenoptera > Formicidae > Cardiocondyla > Cardiocondyla obscurior. The sequence goes on from NC_091878.1 coordinate 192,968, forward strand.
TATTTCTCGCAAGCGCCTTGAAGAAGGGAGCCGCAGGCGATTAACATTTGCGACTCGACATCGGCGACTAGCAGCTTGTTCACATTATCCATCGAGGAAGTTGGTATGTCTCTTGTCATACAACCTGTTGCATGACACTGAGGATTGTCCAGTCTTGGCCCTAAAGTAAAAAAATATATTTAGTTATTTTATCACAATATTATACTGAGAGGAGAGAAAAAAAAAAGTATCTAACCTGTCGAAACATATTCCTCCAATTTGAGATTTGAATCAAGTTGAAAGAGCCTGTTGATTGCGCCTCCATACAGTCTTCCCGTGGAGTGATCTAAAGCAAGATGATTAAATCTCAATGCTCCTTCTCTGGTCGCATTGGCGTCCAAGGAAAAATGTCCGTATCGCTGCCCATTTCCCGAGGGAAACTGTGCTATTATATGTGGAGATTTGTTGTCCTGTATCGGTGGAACGGTGCTGGCAGGAGTGTCTATCGCTGCGGTCGCCAATATCACTAGGAACCATGTGGCAATGGACATGGATGAAAAGGATAATCGCTGAAAGAGCGGCAGCAGCGGCACTTGCAGAGACGTCACTGGAGGCGATTTGGGAAATGACTGGGTATGTCCCAGGAATCTCATGGTGTGTACGTGGCAGCTGACGAAGCACAGAACGCACACGCCACGCGTGTGCGTCAGTGCGTATGCAGGTCTAGGAGAGGAAATGTAAAAGGTATGGTGTCAGGGTGCGTGCCCTGCTGCTGATGGCGAGCCAGCGTTAATGCAGTACTACCAGCTGTGCTTGAGCGCAGGCACCGTCATGCCGATCATTGTCTGGCACCTCTGAAACATCATGAATAAATTTTATTCGAGCAAATAAAAATTAATAAAAATAGCATATACGTGCCAATTAATTATTAAAAAAATTTATATAGTAAATTTTTTTTTTTTTTACATTTTCATTCATTTCACAATTATTATCTAAGCACATTACATTAATTTGTGTTAAAAACTGCATTTTTTTTTTATTATTTTCGTAAGTATATTGCCATCTCAAATTGCCTTTGTTAATTCTAAAAAAGTGCTAGCGGTAACACAATGAACGAAAGTACATTAGAGGCAGATTTTCAGAATAACCTTTAAAAAAAAAAAAAAAAAAAAAAAATTTACGGCAACAAGCTGAAGAAAATCCATACGCATTGCGTTTAAAAAAAAGAAGCATTAGTCACAAAAGTGCGCCGAATTGTTAGTAGCGTCTCAACGAGATTGACCACGGCACGTCGTGTACACGCTGGCAATGCGCTTCCGTTCGAGAGGTTTCTCGCCGACGACCACTGTGCGTAAATAGGAGCTTGCCGAGTCTCCTTAACAATGAAGAGGCACAACGACGAGGGGACGGATGATTCCATGCATTTCGGGTAACATTGTAGCACGCACCGCCCTTCATTAGCGTGGCAAACGTAGCTGCACTTGACAGCTAAAGGCCACTGTCTTCGCACAAAGGCAAGGATACTCTCCGCCAACCCCGTTCCGTCGCCCCTCCCTCGCCTCCACTACCTCTCCCCATACCCGTCGCGATTCACAATCGTCTATACCAAAACACGGCCGCGATGACGAATAAGCGATTTCGTACCGTCGTGGATGCCGAGGCTGTTAAAGAATCTGATCCGTAAAATGGCACGGACGCGCCGCGATGGGAACGAAGCATCCGATAATGCGCGGAGACGCGACACGCCGAGCATGAGCGACGATATCGGGCGAGACGCCAGGGCCGCCACCTCCGTGCCTCTCCGCCGTGTCAGAGTTCGCTGCTCGCGGTGCTTCGGTGGATTTACCTTGCTCGCACAATTGCGTGGTCGCTACGGCACATCGCGGATGTGCGGCATGCTCGCGCGGATGCAGACAGCTCCCGGCTCGCGTAGATAGGGCGACTGGTCGCCACCACGAACGGGCTGTCGCCGTTGCTGCCACTGCCGTCGCTACCGCCACCGCCGCCGTCGCGCACGCACAACACCGCCCGGGGATGACTGCCGCCCGGATGATGATCCGCGATCCTCGCGTACCGTCTCGATACCATAAGTCGGCGCGAGGCGCCCTGCGGCCGTCCGTGTCGCCTCACAACACAACACTGCAAACGGCGGAGTCGCGATCAGCCGCCATTAAGATCCGTCCGACACGGGGCCGCTGCACGAGTTCAGAGGCGCGAGTCGGGGGCCGTGGCTACGGCATGCGCGCCGCTTTTCCCTCTCGCTCGCTCTCTCTCTTCACGGCCTCTCCTCCGCTCTCTCTCGTCGCCGATCCTCTTCCAACGGGTTCGAGACCTCGCTCTTTACTCCCTTCGTGCGTCCACCTCTTTCTCCTTTCGTCACTTTCCGCACACGCGTGCTTGATACCTACGCGACAATACCCCGAAACTTTGCTTTACTTCCTAGACAAGAATCGGTCTCGCACGTTAAACATTTTTTTTTTTTTTTTTTTACCTGAAAGCTTGACCTCGATGTAGCCTTTCGTTACAAAGTTTAATAATGAGGTTCGAGATTTTTTTAATATTTTTACCTGCGTTCCTAAAATTTCGAAATTCCATCAAAGTTTGCGTACGATATGGAGAGTTTATTCACAAACTTACGTCGTCTTAATTGGGCATCATCTTTCTCATTTCCGACGGGAAATATTGGTAAATATCTTGATGCTTGAAAGATGCGACGAGTATTCGGTATCATTATTTAATTGTGTAGGTTTACGACACGTCCATCGCATTCACACACGAATAACGAATGAAGCGCTCTCCCGCGGCAAAGTGCGATCGCAGTTCGTTATACGTTCCAATAAACAAAACAAAGAAAAAAAAAACATTTGCACTTCAATTCTGATTACTTCCGTGATACTTTAACAATATCAAATATATAATAATCGCACATAAATTTGTGACTGATCTAATAAAAAAACATAAATTAATTTTATTAACAAAGTTGCGTAAATGTGCGATTTATATAAAACGCGAAATCTTATTCGCTTACTTGTGCAATGTGAAATTAATCACGTACAATCGAAATGGCGATTATCGTAGAGGCGGAAATTCAAAAAACGGTGGAATGATTACTGAAATAGGCAATAACGTGAAATCAATTATTTTTCAATTAATTGATAAGGATTTCGATCGTTATTCTTAATTGCGAGAAAAAATCACATAAAATTGTTACATTTACAACTTTATTAGCATAACACGTCTTAATGAGAATTGGATTTTTTTTTTCTCAGATTCGGATCCTTTTTTCCCTTCCGCGACATTTAAAATAGTATACTTTTGTACTTACGCTTTTTTTTCTGTACAGATGTGCATAAACAAGAGAAAGAACTTGCTTAGAATAATTTTAGCTGACTGATGAAGTTAATCGAGTGCAGTGTCCGATCATCGTCACAATTTATTATTGTAAATGTTATTTACACATATACCTAAGCTTGAAATAGCTTCGTAACGTTTTTTTTCTGATATTTCTTTTTTTTTTTTCTGTGTCTCTATGATGGACATGAGGTGAATCTTTTGGCTGCGATAATTTCTTTAATTGTATAACAAACATAGTAAATAACTAATATTAGTTCATAATTAAGAATATGTAAACGCATAAGTGTAACATAGCAATATGAGTGTAAACTCATTCGTTCTGTCTTCCCTATCAACGCATTGCGTTTCTCACTTTTTTTTTCAATTTGTAATAGAATACATATATGTATACATATTCGTGTGTTCTCGTTAATGTGTGTTCAAAATATTAGATGTTAAATCCGCACAAGATCGACTGTATCTTCAAAAGGGAAGTCTCTCTCTCTCTCTATGTATACATATACATATATATGTCAAACTTAGTATGTTCTAAGTAGATGATTTATTTAGGATACGTTTTCTTAAATAGAAATCGACCCTCCCTATTAAAAGTTTCTTACATCTTACGCATGGCAAGTAATAAAACCCACCAATGTATGTGTGTACGCGTGTCTGTGTCACAAGGAAGGACTCTTCTTTTCCAAATGTCGTATAAAACTTATAAAACAGAAAGTGCGTTTAAAATTTACGCCTAAAAAGAGATATTATACATGTTCGCGCGCGTATCGATGCTACATTCAGCCTCCTTTAGGCCTTTAACGCGACATCGAGATCAAGATCGATACCGCAGCCCACGTTTCACTACTTTTGTATACAGCAAAATTTCCCCTTCTTTCGGTATACTTATCTTCGATTCGGATTTAAGCAGATTGAAACTGTAACTTGAAGTATATACTCTGTTATATACGTTTGCTGGTCCGCTTAAATTCTTGTTTTCTCTCAATCATTTTTATAATCTTCCTGCCATCTTTATGGATTTGAAATTATTAACAAGTTCAGAGACTATACTCCATTCTTCACAGATCGTTTGTCCGCTGGCCGTTGTTTCGGACTAGTTACAGACAAATGGCTTTCCACAAGTACAAAAAAGGATCGTTATCTATTTTTTTTTTCTTCTTCATACATCACGTAACTTTTCATGCGTACGATTATATGCCAATGTGTAATTGTGACGTTCGAGTCACGAGAGGAATTTTTTTAGATAATATTACGTATCTCATTTCTGTAACGGTGTACTGTATTATGCATTAATAATGTTATCACTAACGCAAGATTCTCGATAGTAATATTTTTTGTTTTAATTAGTGTAGCTTTATCTGTAGTAAATGTACTGATGGAGATGGTAATGGTGGGATGTTGTATAGTCAACAGATGAAGCTACCTATCCCAAGGAAGGAAAGTCGTTCTCGTCGTCTACTTTTGGAGCATTTTGACGACTTCGCGGCGACCTCTGCTCGTTTTGTGACTGTAAATAGAAAATATATAAATTATCTCATTCTTTTTGTAGAGATATTTTATAATTAATAATTGTAGAATTTTTTTAATAAAATGTATAAATACTTACGCGAGTATCACCATCTCTAGGAGCACCACGATTTCCAAATCGTCCGTTCATGCGATCGCCACGACCGCGGCCGCCTCGACCACGATTACCGGAACCGCGTCGTGAGTCACTAAACTGGATCTCAATGCCTAACACACGTTTTTGCCTACCAACACGCTGAGGATACTCTGCAGCCGCGTCGTATTCCTCTTCTTCGTCCTCTTCCTCCTCGTTACCTTCCTTCTTCTTTTCAAGAGCATACATTTTCTTCCAACGCGACAAATCTTCACCTTCGCCGGCCTTTCGCAAATTGTATTGAGGCTTCGCTCTATTATTCCGTAAAGCTTTCCATTCATCCAAGGTGAGTTCACGCGTTTCTTCTTCGGCTGGTTTCTCCTCAACAGTTGCATCAGCGGGTGTCTCTCCGTTCTTAACTTCGGTTGGCGCTTGAGGATCAGATTCCGGCTTATCATTGGCCCAATCTTGATTATCTTGATTAAGACTCTCTCTAAAATAAAAAAAAAAATTAAAAAAAAATTAAATAATTAAAATAAAAATCAATATATATTCTCTTTTTTCAATAAAAGACAGCTATTGCTGAAAACACGAGCTACTTTGATGTACTTACTCTATTTCGTCATTATGAGTACCCCAGTTATGGCTGCCAGCACCATCTTTTTTATCCACTGGTTTAATTCCACTGTTAATAGACAAACGTGGAATAGGCTTTAAATTATAGTGCACCGATCAAGCTACATAGCATTACATTGTTACATAATTAACAATGCGTGCCTCATTACAAATGCTTCCATTAAAAAATAATCTCCTACTCGTTGATATAATTAATGTAAAAAAATTAAACCAAATATTCAAAAAGCTACTGGTGGGCATCCATTATCGTGTTTAACAGAAACAAGATGATAAAGAAACAAGTAAGGTAAAGCAAAATTAAAAATATAAAGCAGACTGGGAATGAATACAGAACTGCATTTGTTGGTGCTCTGAAAAAAATTTCGTTTGAACGTAGCGACAACCTTGATACAGTGCGCACATCGAGGCAAACATTATTATACGAAGATATTCGAATGTATGTTTGCGTATATACGTTCGTGCGACCGCATAGTGTATGCGTGCGCGTTTTGATACTTACGTTTTATCAGAACCGGATTGACGATCAAACTCGCGTTTGCCACGATTATCAAAGCCGCCGCGTCCACGAGGGCCACCACGTCCGCGACCCATGCCGCGCATACCACCGCGTCCACGACGTTCCCCATATTCGCTGCGCTGAGTCTCGTTTGAGTTCCGGAACTCACGTGTTTCGCGTCCCTCGCTAAAATCGAATAAAATATGTAATTGTTACATGTGCGAACATTATTTCAAGTTTAAAAACTTGAACAATTGAGTACAGATGGATCTGCATACGCGCCGTTTGCATTTTGTCCCCGTTACATATACATGACGTATGTACGCGCATACATTTATATATATATATACACACATACAGACACACGCGGACAAAAAACGAATATTTTGTTTTAATTAAAAATATGTCATAAAAAAAGAGATTATTTTAATAAATGAGGCTAAACGAGTAAAAGATTAGACTTTAAGATACTTAAAAATAAAAATATAGATTATTTCAACATCTCTGAGTATTTTATTTTAAAACTAACCCAGGAGGTCCTCGTCTGAACTCTCCTTGTCCTCGTTGCGTCCTTTCTCCGTCTTCCCGGTTACGTCTGTTGTTACGTTCCTCCCGGGACTCTCCAGAGAATTTGACATTGCGATCGCCTCCGCTCGATCTTGGTTGCACTGGTTTTTTATCAACTGAAAATATTAATACACATTGTTATGCCCGCAGTTGGCTTATGACATAGAACGTTTTTTTGTTTTTTTTTTTTCATAAACAATGCTCACAAATTATATTCAAATGGGATCACCTGAATTAAGACTTTCCAAATGCTTTTCATTAGATAAGTATATAAAATTCTGTTCAACTATTAAGAATTAAATGCAATAAAAAAGAAAATGTTTTATTAAAGAAAACTGATTCGTACGGTAGGAAGAATCTCAAAGTAAGAAAAGAGATTTACGTTCATGTACTTTGGAAGACAAAGGGTTAAAATTTACACTTTGCTCATAAGAGCTGCAACTGTGGTTATACAAAAAACTTTAGTTGGGGACGGTCCTTTCGATCCTTTGTTCTGCTTCACTATCGTGAATATTTTCTTGAACGGCACATTTTATAACTGAAAAAGTGGAACATAAAATGTAACTAAAAATGATTCATTAAGCATTCTACGGCGATTAACCACGGTACATTGTACGTACGTGTCGTTCATAAATCCAATAATCACAAGTAGAAACATCTCGATCCTGAATGTAATAGAAACCGGATATCGCGATATATAACACGCGGTCACACGATGCCATCATAGATAAACTGTAAGATATCGCGGGGCAGATATCGCGTAGACGTGCACCCGGCGAGTTCGCGCACAAATTTGGATTTCGATTGTGTTGGCCCCGCGCGGGTCATATAAGACCGGCGGCACGCGCGCGCGAGCCTATTTTTAAGGTGGAAATCATTTTTAGAAAATTCGGCGATGTCGCGTGCTCGGGGACGCGGGAGGGCCCTCGTTCGCGGCTAGATACCGGCTAAATTGCGCCGTCGGGGGCCAATCGATCGGGAAGACGGGCGACGGTAGGGTCGTGAGGAAATGTCGGGTGGACGCGGGGCATCGTCGAGCACATGGGGCCGACGGCCATAACGCGCGCACGAGGGCCGCAGCGGGCCGGGAGGGGGCGGCTAACCTTGATCCTTTTTAGCTTCCTGCGCCTTCGACGGCGGCTGCTGGGCGTCCTTGATCACGCGGCTCTTCTGCGTCTTGTTGTTCGCAGTCTTTTGGCCGTCTTGCTGCTGCGACTGCGACTGCTGCTGCTGCTGCTGCTGTTGCTGCTGCTGCTGCGGCGGCGGCTGCTGTTGCTGCTGATGTTGGTGTTGCTGCTGCTGCTGCTTGCTCTTGTTCTCCTTCTCCGAGATCCTCTCCTTTTTCTTGGCTTCCTTCTCTTGTTCGCGCACCTTTAGTACCTCCAGTGGGTCCTCGCTCTCGTCGAGCGCCAGCAGGAACTTGTTCCTGACCGTAACTGTGTACTCGTTTTCCATCTTGGCTCGATATCCTCACGGCGTCGAGGATCTTGCGAAGGTTTCACGGCTACTCTTGAGCCCCTGTGTAACGGAGTCATTCACTATCCAATATGGCCGAGTCGGAGTGCCCGAGTCCACCACGAGGTCTACCCCGCTGCGACACCGTGCGGATTCGTGGCGGAGGGACCGGCGCAGTGAGGAGGGCGACGAGGGATGGAGCGGCGGGTCGAGCGCCCCGCGACCCCCACCACCACTTATCGTGGCCCGCGAGTCAAGTATCGCTTGCTCGCGGCGACGGCGGCCGCGTGGAAAAAATGCCCCGTGATTTTTCACGCAGCCCGAGATCTGTCGGATCACGAATTCGCGAAGCCGCGACACTCGACGAGACGCTCAATTGTTCACAGTCGGCCGCTCGCGACGCCGGAAGCCCGTGCGAACGATTTCTATGAGACGCCGTCGCGAACACCGGCGCGCAGCTTACTTTGAGTTAAAGTGCAGATCACGCGGGTCCCTTGATCGACAATTTTATTTCGATCAGAAGCGAAAAAATTTCGTTATCGATTTTAATCCAACGGTGCACGGTTATTGTCAAACACGTCCGCGGTTCATTCTCTCACGCTGACGCGATCAATCGGCGCCAGTTGTTCACGGTGTCCAGTTGAAACGGCGCTCACTGGAAATAAACGAGCGTTACGTTGCCGCGCGCAAATAGGCGGATTTACAAATTGTCACGAATCATGCGAGACACCAGAGAGAAGTTATCTAACTTCTCGCTGTGCGACACCGACCGCCTCCTATCATAAAAATAGAGAACTAGGGCAATAGTTTACCGCCCTGGCTGCACTGGATCTGGACTCTGGAGTCAGTTCAACCAGTGCAATGCAAACAAGTGCGAAAATGTTTGTTCTCTCTAACACTGGTTACATTAATCAGATTAGTTCAACAATAATTAAGAACAAGCCTCTGATTGACCATAATTTTAAGAAATTTAATAATCTGAGGATTTTGTCGTAATATAAAAATTAAAAAAATATTTTACGTAAAGTTCAAGTACACATTAAAATTGTATAAAAATATATCTGAAGTCGAAATTAAAAATACAAATCAAATTTCTTATAATTATTTTCTTGAATTATATTTAATATTTTTACGTTATAAAACGATTTTTAGCCTCATTATATTTCATAACGCATATTCACATTTGTATATCTTATTTGTATTTTTTACATTTTTTTAAATAATCTATTAATTTCGTGTATCAGCCACTTATTACATATTAGTTTATTAATGAGATTAAATGGTTGTTAATTTTGCGTTTCATCACTTTTGCGTATGCTAAAAATGCATATACAAACTTATAGAAATTTGGCTAAATACTAGTTTTATTGATTACATTGTTTCTTTTTCATCACTCACAAAAGTCTTAATTCAACTTTTGCTATCAACGTACAGAAAAGCTTGAATATTAATTGATTGTGCAGAAAAATTGCGGATTATCTTTAAATATTTTTCATGCACTGTACAACACATGTTGCTTATAAAAATCAATGTTATGTACATACAAACATACACGCAGATACATACACGCGCACGCATACGTACATATCGACACTTATTTAACAGGATATCCTTACAACAGAGTATTATTATTAAGTATTGCAACAATGTGAACGTACGTTCAGAAAGAGAAAAGGAAAATAAAGTTACTTAATATCGTACCGTGTCGTAGTGTACAAAATTGTGTCTCTGTAACATTGAAATTATGAAATTTTAACATGTTCCTTGCAGCTTCTTGTTTTTCTTTTAAAATAATTCGTATTTAGTCATATAAATACGTTGCAGTGGAACTAATTTTATCGTTTCTAACTATCTTACTGTTTTTCATAAGTTTTAATCGATCGACGTCTTAGTTCGTCTGCGATGATGATTTCGTGCCAACGCGTGAACTATCGTCACTAGAAAATAACAAACCATCAACATTACAAATTTGTCGAACAGCCATGCTATTGTAGTTGCTCCATCCTGCAAAAAATGGAATGTTTATTTTAAAACAGATATTCCTGCATACGTTTACGTTTTGTAGAATTGATAACTTACCACAGACGATTTATCGTGTAGCTTTTGCTTCTGTGCGATAAAATATTTTTTTAATGGTTCTTGGAATTTGGTACCGACAAACGGCACAATTGCTAACAAACTAATAAATTTATCTAAAAGTTCTTCGTTGAACGCTATAATCACTGCTAGTTGTTGTATGTGCATTTTAATAACAGCCTTTCCTATGAGGGTCGCGCCGAAGAACGTCCAAAATGGAATGAGATAATGACCACATGTCAAACCAGCCAAGTCAAACAGTGGGTTTGGAATCTGTTTAAATGTATTGCAATACATTTAAAAAAAATTAAGTCACCTGCAAAATTTCTTACATAATAAAAAAAAAAGTTTATTTATATACATACCGATGCGCAAGCTAATATACCCCAAAACCCAGCCTTTTCAACAAATCGTTTCATTATTAACTTTATACGCATTACGAATGATACGTTCTCTCCATTTTCCAATGCTTCCAAAGCTTCCAGCTCTTTCAGATCCTCTTGATCAAAATTATCATTCCTACTATGTTTTCCACTTATTCTAGCTGCTCGGGCCATAAAGTATGGTGGTAACTCGCCAAGCGCAGTACCGGCTCCCCACAGCATGGCCTCTATGCGTACTTTTTTCATAATATTTAAAATATCTACTGTCCACATCGGATCGACTTTTGTTGGACATATTATTTGGTCAGGGTATGGTGGTTCGGGAAAATTAAGACCGCCACATTCGTACGCTGCCATAGTAACAGCTGCTATGTGTGGCCCTAAGTATAATACAAAGGTGTGTAAGCCTGTTCCAAGACCTACACTTGATAATACACCTAATCCTACCCAATATAACCACCATATAATTTTGGCTTCCCACAATTTAAAAGTCTGGAAATAAAATTAATATTATATATTATAAAATAACAATTTATCTAAATGTAAAATTAGTACTTTTTTAATTATTATCTACTTATTAACACAGAATGGTAAGCAGTTCAACATACTTCTTGTTGGGGACCAGAGATTCTGCCTGACAGAAAAAATAATATTACAATTAAAATTAAAGCGCACACGGTTCGTCTGTAGAGCAACGTTTTCTTGGCTAAACTAAACACATTTATAAACACTTCGTTAAAGAAGTAATGTAACGTTGTAATTGGATGTTGCCAGAGTGTTAAATGATCCGAATCCAAATTTGATACGTTGTGTGGATGATTCGACTTATGCTTCTTATTTGGAGCAAATGACTCTCTTTTAACACTGTTCTGAGCTCCATTAGTAGAAGCTTGATCTTTTGGACGTTGAATGGCAGTAGAATTACTCAACATGATATTTTCCGAATGGTTAATCTGTAAACAAAGAACAACATATTATTAATGTTCAGTAACAATTTATTTGCCTTTTAAACATTTTACTTTTAAACATAAAGTAAAAATTATACAAAATTGACTCTTTCTTACATAAATACTTAAAAAAATTTAACTGTATAAATAAAATAATGCAACAAAAGACAAAATTCTTCTTTTTTTATTACAATAAAAAATAATATTTAATAACAATTTACTTCAATTAAATTAGTATCAACTTCAATATTTATAACTGTACACATAGAATTGTATTTAAGTTTAGAAGTCTTCTCCATTATAGGAATTTTAATGTAATGAACATGGAATGATCATGCTATAAATGATAACACACAATGAAAAATACTGAAAAAAATTTATGTTATCATTGAAAGACATGTAATATAATAAATGTGAGCTATAGATGTTTACAAACGTATATAGTAGCAACTTCTTATCTAAACTAGACTAAACTATCCTCTAAGTAAATCAATTGTAATTTATCATCTTCATTAAGTTGGATAATTTAACCCTCTGTAAATAAGATATAACTCGTCTTGTTGGCAAGTTCCATGTTCAATGATAACAGTTTACTCTTTTAACATTGGTACATTTTCATTAAATACCATCATACCTTTCCTACTAGTTGGTTTTACTAGTTGATTTTTTGAACACATTAATAACTCTGTTCCATTCATTCAATTTCAATTTGAAAATATATTCAAGCATGCAGTAAATTTTATAACTAATTGAGTTCTGATGTTTTACTAACAATATCTTATATCCTGTTGAAATAAATTTATATATTATCTTTTATAACATACTGTCTCTCTTTTCAAATACAGGTATTGACAAATTGGGCTCAGGAATGCTTTCTTAAAAGCATTTGCATTCATATCATATATATTTTGCAAAGTATTTTTCAAAATAGCCTGAAAATAGGCATGTTAGCAGGCTTCAATTTCTTATCACACTCAACTTGTAAACATATGTAGTTACAAAATATATGTAAAATTGTAATAATGTCTAATATAAGTGTATAAGCCAAATCACTTTTTAGATTTTTTGGCAAGATTATTTATAGTTAATGTAAATGCAAGCTATTAATAATATTTAAAATAAAAATTATAACGTAAATTAAAGTATCTGTAAAACCTTATCTATAGGGTTATGTATGCTTCCAATGTAAATTTAATGAATTATAAAATAGATGGTTTATTACAGATTATAATAAATTAAAGTATAAAAATAAGAAAAGATTAAACTCTTGTCTATTTATATTCTTAACAGACAAGGGTGCATCTATAACAATATTATAATGCAAGCAGTGCAAGCAGCAACATTGTACAATACAATTAAAGCTGTAATAATGAATAGCTGATTTGCTAAAAGTTGTATGCTCTGTCATACATTTGAATAAGTCAATATTACACTTTAATTTTGCAATACAACACATTATACAAGAATTAACTATATTGCTCATTCATTATTAAGAATAGTGGTCACGTCATTTAAATTAAAAACTTGTATTGTTACAATTAAACTCCTCATAAAATTATAAACTCTGAAAGCTCACCAAATATAAAACTCAAATTAGTTACAACATATTGTGATCGAGAAAAAAAAAGTCTCAACTTCATATGAGAACACTGATGTGAAGATTTAACAATCACAATCCTCAAAATGTATTTACATAATTGGTTCTTACGAACCAATTTTTCAAGCAACCACATAAAACGACAAATTTATAAACAATTTACCTTACAAAGCTTTAATTCCGATATGTGTGCATCCAGACGGCGATCACAGTCACTATTATTTGGCTTTCCTATATCATTGCTGAGAAGTGAAAGTAATGAGCAATTTTAATAAAAGGCTTCCTACTAGGCCTCCCCAACCTTTACCAACTGCTTATCACGATTCAATTACTGTCGATTCACTGGTGACGTGACCATCGCGTATATGTACGTACATACACCTACACATGCGTATATTACATGCGTGCGTGTGTATATCACTCGCTATACATATATGATACATGCATATTTTTTTATCTCTTAGGTTTATAGCATATATCACGTATAATAAATGTGTTAGATACGTGGTGACATAAATGTCACACGTACGTTTTTAGGCGAACAAAACTCAAGGCTCTCTCACACCTTCTTTTCAATGTAATTTTCGTCTCATTACTCGGTCTTTTCCTCCTTTCTCTTTCCGCCTTTCTCATTCAATTTGTTTTTCAACTAAAAGAAATTACTTTTTTCAAGTTAATTATCAAATTAATTACAGACTTACGCCTATTTCTGTCGGTGCAATTTTAATCTCAATGCAACTTACTTTTCACCTTTCTTTCTTTCGTTTTGCAAGAATTGAGAGAACAAGGAGTGCAAAAGCAACGTAATTTAAATTCCGCGTGTCATCTGTCTGGAAATTATTGACGACCAACCGACAGTTGCAAAGTAGCTTTTTCTACTGAACCTAGCTATTAGATGCGTTCAGCGAACAACCGTTCAATGAGCTGTTACATCTGATTGAAACATTCTTTAAGATCTAAAAATATCCATCAATCAGATGCAAAAGCTCACTGAACGGTTGCTTGCTGAACGCACCACATTTTTCGCGTGACTTGGCTGTCAAGAGACATCCGTTCCCTAGTTGTCATCTGTCTCTCATGGAATGACACGTCACGTAAACATAATCATGTTTTTTTTCTTGTTTTTTTTGTTTTAATTAAACATAAAGGATAAATAGGTTTCGGAGGTTTTCTTTCCCGTGGTTCAATACAAGGAGTGAGGTAGCATAGAGATAGTTGGATAGTAGCAGTTGATTGTTGAGTTTATAAGGGTTGTGCATTTTTATTTCTTCCTGAATTCAGAGCTATCGAACTTCCACGTGGATTCTTTTACGCATCGTAGTAAATTAATCAACAAGGATCGGGAAGAAATTTTGAAAAAAGTCACTAAAAACTTTACCTTTTCGATAATACGATTTAACCCGCTCCGCCAGGCGCTGAGTCCATTCTCGCCTGAGTACTCTATATATTCGCACCAGGTACTTTAATTAAAATATTATTTTCTAAATTGTGTATTTTCTAAAATGTATTGTTAATATATATATTAAAAAAAAAAAACCGGCGTATTATTTAATAAATAATAAATTTGTCAATTTTTCTTAATGTATGTTAATCAATCTTTTACATGTTACTAATTTTACTCATTTGAAGTTGTTTCTAGTTTTATGATATTAGAATTTGACTATTACATACAAAAACAATGGAGCCAAAGTCACAGTTGCAAAATGAAAGTACTTTTACACCAAGAGCATATCAAATAGATCTCTATGAAAGAGCAGTGAAGGAAAACATAATACTGTATCTGCCCACTGGTGCTGGAAAAACATATATAGCAGTTATGCTCTTGAAACATATGAGTAGTGATATACGCAAGTATGTATTTAACTCAGGAAAAATGCTTTTTTTTTATCTGATTTTGTTTTTTTAATTACTGTCTTCAATAACATAGTGTATTTATATATAATTCTTAAACAATATTTAATATTTAGGCCTTTTGAAGAAGATGGGAAACGGAGTATATTTATTGTAAACACAGTAGCATTGGTAGAACAACAAACAGCATACATAAGCAGACATACAGGCCTAAATTGTAAAGGTTATAGTGGGGATATGATGGTCGATTACTGGAAAGAAGAACAATGGTTAAATGAGATAAAAGCAAACCAAGTATTTACAGTATCTATTTATTATGAGTTTATTTTAAAATAATTAGTAAGTTACAAAGACTTTATATGATTTAGGTTTTAATTATGACGTCACAAATATTCTTAAATCTGCTTGAACATGGATATATAAAATTAAATAGAATAAATTTAATTATTTTTGATGAGTGTCACAGAGCTGTATCAAATCATCCCATGAGACACATTATGATGCAGTTTGAGCACTATCCTAAGGAGGTGCAGCCACATGTTTTAGCCATGTCGGCAACACTATTAAATGCTAATATATTAATAACTAAAATTGAACCTACAATTAGAGTTAAGAATCCAAATTTATTATTTTATTATATAAAAATTTAATTATAATTTTCAGATATTTTAAAATTATTTTTATTTATTAATTTTATTTACAGAGTTTAGAAATTACGTTTCATGCAAAGATAGCAACTATAGAATCAGTGGATTGTGTCCAAGGATATTGCACAAATCCAAAAGAAACTGTAGTAGCATATAAAAAATATTCAGTTCCAGAAATTATGACAAAAATAACCTCTATTGTAGAACAAAGTATAGAAATTTTAAAAAATGTCAAACTTAATTCGGATGAAATGTATAATGAGTCAAGCAAACAAATGCGGCCTAAATCAAAATGTTCCAAATTATCTTCTATTTTTAATGACATAAACACAACTACGTTACAGGCAGGTAAATAGTATTCATTTTAGATGTTGATTTTGTAGTTAGATGTTGAAGTATTTAGATGTTGATTTTGAAAATATTAATGTTGAATTTTCAATGAACATTTAACATAAAATATTACTTTTTTTGTAGGATTATATGGTGGAACCACGTCTGCCTTATTACATTTAATCCAGCTAGAGAGCATGCGAAAATTTTGTAATGACCAAGTTAGTATATAAAAATTATAATTAAAACATTTAACATTCTAAAGTTTTGGTTTTAATTTTAATAACAAATGTATTAATTCTGTTTTAGGAGACAGATGTTATTCTGGATTATTTAATAACGCAAATAATGTGTATAAGGAAATTGTTCGATAATGAGATGAAAAATTGTACAGAAGTAGAACGAGTGTACAAGTAAGTGGAAAGTTTTGAGAAAGTAACAAGGTTTATTATGCAAACTATAATAATTTTTACATTGACTTATATTACAATAATTATAACTTCAGATTTTCATCTGACCAAATAAAAAAATTATTTGAGATATTGTTTAATAATTATAATAATAATGACAGCAAAGAAAAATTTTGCTGCATTATTTTTGTTAAAGAGAGGTTCACGACAAAAGTGATTTACCATATGTTAAAAGTAAGTTTTTGTTGTATTATTTATTAGTAATTAATTAACAATAATGCATGATAATCATTCCTTAAAAGTTAATAAATTCAATTAGGGCATTTACTTTTTAATGTTTAAAATTTGTATTATTTTAGATATTATCTGCAAATGATGCGAAATACAGTTTTCTTTTGCCCGAATATGTAATTGGGTTTCAGAATAATCCATACAAAAATAGTAGAGAAGTTACATGTATTGCGAAATGGAATAAGGACGTACTACAAAAGTAACATTTTTTTATTTTTTGCACATTTGTTTTTCTATAGATGTAAATTAATTTGCAATTTAAATACTTTAATCAAATTATATAAATTATATTTTATTTTATACAAAACAAAAAAGTCTAATTAACTTAGTATAATTAGATAACGTGTTTCTGCAGATTCAGAAGAGGTTTGATAAATTGCATTGTAGCTACTGATGTTGTAGATGAAGGTATTGATATACCAACTTGCACATTGATAATACGATATGATATCCCAAATGATTTTAGAGGATATGTTCAAAGTAAAGGTCGAGCACGTCACAGCATGAGCAATTACGTAATGTTAATGCCGGAAGAAGACTCTAATTTTCTTCAGAGATTTTATCAGTACAAAAATACTGAATCGCAATTAAGAAAAGTAAGCAGTTTTAATATGATACATTATTGAGACTTATTGGCTGTTAAAAAAACGATCTAATAATATCTTATGTGTAGATTTTAGTGGGACAAAGCGAACAACGTCCTGTACCTACTCAATATGAGATAAAATCCATGTATACTGATTATGAAATTAAGCCATATCTAGTGAAACGTAATAATGAAGTGATAAGCTCTTTAACAGAAGTAGCTGCAATTAGTTTGATTAATTTGTATTGCTCTGTTTTAATGAGATCTAAATTTAGTTGTCTGGTTCCGATTTGGAAATTAAGTAAAAAAAATTCTGGACTAGAAAATGACACACAGTATATGGTATTGTTCATATTCTTTGCTATTTAATTTTTATAATTATAATTTTGTCTTTCTAATTTATTGTATAAACTCAAAGGTTTCTCTCAAATTACCAATCCTATCGCCACTAAAAATTGAAATTTGTGGTGATTATATGAAGAGCATAGACGGTGCTAAACGATCCGCTGCTATGAAAACATGCATAGAATTACATAAATTAGGTGCTTTAAATGACAAATTACTTCCTACGACTAATGATGAGTTTATACAAAATTTGGATTATCTATTCCCACATTGGGTAAATGAAGACAAATATCAAACTGGTACATATAAGAAAAAGCGAGAACATCAGCTGGAAGTGAGTATATTATAAGTTGCATAAATAATAAATGTATAATTTATTTATTATATTTTTTTTTTAGTGTAACTATATCCTTATATTTTTTAAATATGTAGCTTAATTTATAAAAATGCTTTTGCAGTATCCACTTGCATTTCGTGGTGCATATCCACAGCCTAAAAAGCAATTATATCTTTATATTCTTGATTGTCCACCTACATATTATATGACTGGCTCTGATAATAGACGTGCAGTTTTTTATGACTTACTTAAAAAAAAAAATGGCTTTGGTATTCTTTCCTCAAAAAATTTGCCAAAGGTAAAAGACTTAATAATATTTTACAAAATCAAATTCAAAGTGCTAATCATATTGATATAATTTTGTTTCTGTTTGTTAGATACCTTCGTTTCCGCTCTTCATGAAGGATGGTAAATTAAATGTCAGTGTAAAGCCTAATAATACTACGATTTCATTAAGCGAAGAAGACATTACATTACTTAAAGGGTTTCACTTCTTATTATTCAATTCTATTATTCCTGTTATTAAGAGTTTTATGATTTTTGACAATGATAATTGTGAAAATTCATTTTTAATTGTTCCATGTAAGTATAAGAATTATAATTATTTATTTGCAATTTGCAATTAATATGCAATTAAAGCTAATGTATTTTATAAACATTTTTTATTTATTGCTCCATATTTAATTATATATATGAATATTCAATAATAATAAAAGGTATTAAATTTTGTATTTACCCTTTCGCTGTTTCAGTGAATGATATGCAGGACATAAATTGGACCATTGTCAAAACTTATCAGTGTTTAGAACCAATCATGCCAAGTAAACCTTTTCACTTTAGATCTAGTGATTATGAATTAGCGTTGGTTACTCCAACGTATAGAGAGTCATCAACGGTTTACTTAGTTACGCGAGTGTGTGACGATCTTACACCCGAATCGTGTTTTCCGAACGAAGATTTTGATACTTTTACACATTATTACAAAGAAAAACATGGATTAACTATAGAAAATTTGTCCCAATCCATGTTGGAAGTAAAACCACTACCCATTAAAATTAATTACATAAAACCAAGGTATGATTTACATGATTAAAGTCGCGTTATAATATCTGTATGACTCAACTAATTTATATAAATTGCAGAAAATTGCCCGAGGGTGCATTAAAATACAGAAAATCAGACGACACACTAGAAGATCTTCAAGAGCATTTAATCCCTGAACTATGTAAAAGAAAAAATTTTCCAGCTGTGTACTGGTTAAAAGCTACCACGTTGCCTTCTATTCTTCATAGAATTTGTCAATTCTTAATCGCGGAAGATTTGAGAATAACTATTGCAAAGGAAACTAAATTAGGAGCATTAGTATTAAACGAAATGTCTTCTATAATAATAGAAGAAGATATCGATCAAGTGTATGAAGAAGATTGTAATGGGATGGAATTAGCAGATGATTCGATTGAGATAACGGAATCGAATCAAATGAGTCTGGATGTAAATACGCTCGAGTTAGGTGCATAGCATTTGCATTTACAAATATATTTATATTAAGTTTAAAAAGAAGGTCGATAGTATTATAATAATTTTTTATATTATTATTTTATATACTTTTTTTTTTTACAGATTATAACCCATTGTTAACAGACCAGGAACCTCGAGATTTATATCGAAATATAGACGAAATTCAAGTGCTTGACATTCATTATTTTAATCAATTTATGTCAAAAGTAACTGATGAAGAACAGAGCGTTAAGGTAAATACGACATATCTAAACAGTTCCGTTATATGTATATTTAAAATAATAATTTAATTTACATATAGAAAAATATGAATAAAAATGTCGGTCGCTACACGGTAAAACCAACAGTACCAGTACCATCGTTAAAAGTTCTTGCATCCTTCAACGAACAATGCCTCTCGCAAGGTCCTAATTCAGCAGAAATCATGCATGTAAGTAAAAACTTATTTCTCGTATAATATGCCATGAACAATTACAGACAGATAATTGCAAAAGTTTATTTTATTTTAGGCGTTGACCACTAAATTGGGCCAGGATATGTTTAATTTAGAACGATTAGAAACTTTAGGAGATTCTTTTTTAAAGTTTATAGTATCGCTATTTTTGTTTGAAGAATTTTCCATGTTCAATGAAGGCCAATTGACATCGTTGAAAGGAAAAATTATTGGCAATCGAAATTTGTATTATTGCGGCAAGGAAAAAGGCATTCCTGGACGTATAAAGAACGATGCGTTTGTGCCGACAAGTAATTTTATCCCGCCTGCGTTTACGGTGTTGCGCGCATTGCAAGATATATTACTACATGAATCTGTGGCACCAAATGTTTTATATGAATTACAAATACCAGAAAATGAAAAATTAACCGGAATCATAACCGAAGATACAAGAAACATAATGATAAATAAAGTGATAAATTGGGATAAGAGGGACAAGCAAACTGGTGTCGAGCATTATCTCGGGGTGCAAATATTATCTGACAAAACCGTGGCAGATTCGGTGGAAGCGTTAATTGGAGTGTACCTTAAAGTAAACGTATAATTATGTCATTACCGTTTTAACTTTAATGTCGGGATATAAATATTTTGTTATAATTAATATTAAATATGTTGAGTGTATTACAATATTAAAATTAAAAATTTTGTATTAGGGTAACAGTATAAGAGGCGCCGTAAAGTTGCTTAAGTGGTTCGGTATACTACACGAAAATGTTAACATTGACAAGCTACTCGATGATAATCCATCCAATCCTATAATAGGCAGTGGAAATATAGACTATCATATGCCATGGGCTAATGCTGTAGAAACCAACATTGGCTATAAATTTAAAAATCGAGGATTTCTATTACAGGTAACTTGTCAAGTATTGTTATTTTGTTCAAAATGATTGTTATGTGAATACATTATACATATATTTTCTATTTTACACATTTAAATTTTTCACATCTTTGTGCACGTGCATAGATATATTTAGATATCAAATTACAAACACAAATATATATTTGTAATTACCTATTTATAATTAACAACTGTATTATGCTTCAGGCATTGACACATCCATCTTATACATCGAATGGAATAACGGAGTGTTACCAAAGATTGGAATTTCTTGGAGATGCTATTCTTGGCAAGTAAAATATCTTCTGTTTATTTAATTGCAAAAATTAACAACTCTTTTTTTATTTAATTTCAGATTTTTTGATAACTTGTTACATTTACGAAAATTGTGGAAATTTAAGTCCTGGCGATCTTACTGATTTAAGATCTGCGCTCGTCAATAATATAACATTTGCTTGCCTAACAGTACGATATGGTTTGCATATGGCTTTATTGGCTTACGCTCCAAGCTTGCATGAAATAATTGATCGTTTTGTGAAATTTCAAGAAGAACGAGATTTTGCAGTTAATGATGAGGTACGCCAACGACACAAATTTCATATTATATATTTTATGCATATAATTTTATGGTAATATAATAAATTATACAAATCTTTTTTTTTTTTCGTTTATAATACAGCTGCTATGTGTACTGATTGAAGAAGACGATTGTGATCTTATAGAATATATTGATGTCCCTAAAATTCTCGGCGATTTATTTGAATCGTTAATCGGTGCTATATATCTTGATAGTGGAAAAAGTCTTGTTAAAGTCTGGGAAATTATCTATTCTCTTATGCACGAAGAAATTAGTAAGATATATGTATTTAAGTCTACAGGTTGTCCCAGACCAAATGAAGACGACAGCGTCATTCGTAGTCATTCGCCTGTCGCGCTCTCATCCGCAGCTTCCTTGTCGCTTCGTTTGGTCCGGGATACCCTGTATACATACACATATTGATACTTTTATTGAGCATTTAATACTTGTTTTATAGATAAATTTAGCAAAAATGTTCCTAAACAGCCAGTACGAGTAATATATGAAAATACAGATGTACATCCTAAATTCTTGTAAGTATCATTATAATACAATATATACATTACATATACCCACGCACGCACACACACACACATGCACACATTCATGTACACTCACCGTCAGGATGGCGTTCGTGATACTGCGACGGCGGCTAGCGTACGTGATTTTGGCGTGAGATGCGTTGAATCTCACACGAAGCGCGCGCGTAGATGTTTTACGGAACATCAGTCGCAGAGAACTGAAAGGGAACGCGGCCTACTACACCTCCCCCTCTCCGCACTCGGTGGCCGAGAGAGGGAGAACTCACGTACGCCAACGCTCGTCGCAGCAAATGTCTCGTTTGCTTTTTAGTGTACGTATATACATAAATCACATTTATGATTGTAGGGACGCAAAACTAATTACAGACACCGGCATGGTTATGATACCTTTGAAAATCACTATCGCTGGTAAAGAACACTTTTTCTATGGTTTTGGTGTTAATAAAAAGCTGGCCAAATGCGCAGCTGCAAAACAAGCATTAAAAAGGATTCAACTTGAAAAATAAAAGAGTTTAAAGAATGATTACTTTATATATGCATGTTAATAAATAACAATATTTCTAAAGTTATGTAACACATCAAAACTTAAATGTTATTTTATATTTCGTAAATAATTGTTAAGCATATCTTTTTTTTTTTTTTTTTTTTTATTAAATCTAATGATAAAGTATACGCTATAAATAATATTGTATTATAAGATTATTGATACGTTAAATTTTCAATTACTTCCATAATAGAAGTTTTATAAAACAAATAAAACTTATATAATTTTGGTATACATGTTAATTAGATTTATACAATTCGTTAATGTGATATAAATCTTTAATTGTATGTTAAATGTATATTAATCTTTTGAATGTAGTCAATATTATAAAAGTTTTTTTAACATGAATTTTATAAGTAAATAAAATATATTTGTATCCAAATAATACTAAAAGATTCTGATTTATACATATTTTGTAACGTATGTGCATAATTGCTGTACTAAAAAAAATTATGAAGTAAAGAAATGAACGACTGAATACTATTTACGTCTTATAATTTTCAGCTTTTCTTTTTTTTTTTTTAGAAAAGGTCGGTCAAACACTTGCTTCATTCCCGTCGCTTGATTATTATGAAACTTGAGATTTTGTGCAGTCTCTGATATCCAAAAAGAATCGAATTGCGTTGCATCCTGATCAACCAAATGAGTGTATTTAGTTCTGCCGCTGCGTCCAAAGTTCTTCACCTGCATGACTTTCGGCAAAGTTGTCTTATCGAAATGATCCTCTAATGTTGCACCAGAGAAATCGCGCTTGAATATAGAATTATCCTTGTCTAAATAGAATGCGCCACGATGGTAATACTTTTGCAGGAACTTGTACTTTCCACTCACGGCGAACTTGCACGACTTTTTCTAACTGACAATGCCATCTACTCACAGACATCGAAACTAAATCGTCATCGTGAAGTGAGATAATTAATTAATTAGATGAAATAACGAATGGCGCCTGATGACAGCATGGGCCGTGTTTTCTTCTCCGATGACCGAGCTGTGTTTTACGGTACTGACGAAGAGATAGAAAAGCCGTTCGAGGTAAATCGACATCGTCACTTAGGCCTGTAAATCCAGCTTATTGTAACCCACTTCGACAAGTCTGCTGATCAACCGAACCTTATTGATCGTTAATGTTACGAATGCAAAAAATAATTGCATCATTAAACTATATGAATATAAGTGACAATAAAAAACGTGTTGTCCTCGGGCATTAAGCGTAAATTGTAGAAAAAAAAAAGAATAATAAGTAGGAAATTACTGGTTACTATAAAGTTTCACGATAAAAGTACGTTCAAGATAAAAAGTCAAAACGCAGTTATAAACACGTTTGTGTTTTAACATAATCAACAATTATATACATATATTAATAGAAAGAGGTTACTAGGATGTTACAAAATTGATTTTGTCTGTATTATAACTTTAAATTACAGTCACAAATAAGAAGTGTGCAGAATGGAAAAAACTACGACAAATTTATCACAAAGCAAAATCGGAAACGATAGCCAGGCGAATAAGAGAGAACAAAACTCAGGATTGCCCCATCTTTCTATGCAACAACAGATACCATTTACGTGTTCTTTGTACATTTCTCGTGCTAACAGTCTTCAAGATCAAGATTGTAGGGCCTCAGGTGATATTGCAACAATTGCTGTACTATGAAGATGAGAATGTGTTTTATAATTTAGATTTGTTGCCCATCAAATAACAATTAATTTAACATATAATAATTGAATAAAGAATAAAAATTAAAAAAAAAAATAACATATAAAAATTAAAAAAAAATTTAAAAAAATTAAATAGAAAAAAAAAAAAATTGTTTAGTCTTAAATTAACATTTTATCATTAAGTTTTTGATTAGATTGCGAGCTGTTGCGATCTCATCTCGAGGAAGCTATTGCTGCTGCTGAACCACTATCGACGTGGCGTGTCTCTGAAACCCCATGTGGTCTTATAGTCGCTTTTGCACGAGAAAATGATGCCGAGAAACTTTTGCATCGCGGTGACTTAGCTCGAGTGTTCAGGGGACCGGTGCAAGTATGACGAGTCAATGTTTGTATTTTTTTTTTACATTTCGTAGTTAAGTATTTTATTACAATGATTAAAACGTTAATTCTTAAATTTAGATAATTTATTACGATATTTTTAATAAGTTAAAGCTAAGAGCATCCAGCCTATACATTTTCTTTTTATCAGGTAGCGCGTTTTTCTGCAAGAGATTCGCGATATCGTCAAGCTGTGCTGTTGAAAGATGTACCATGGGCTATACCACTGCAGGATATAAATTCGGCTTTAGCAAAACAGGGGATTGTTACTGGAAGTGTCGAACGTTCACGACAATTTGTTCGAGTAGAGGTAAAACCTGTTTCTTTATTACTTTGATAATAATATCTTATTACTTTTATTGTAGACGTGTAAAAACAGTCATTGAAAACGAAATAATTATTTTTATTGAACGTTAAAGTAGAATTATACATATCAAACGATAGATGATATGTATAATTCTACTTTAGAATCTTCATCTTTATTTAAATTTGCGCAAAAATATATAATGCTATATATGTAATTTTAACCGGTTCTCTAGAGTAACTAAGATATCTTCAACCGGTTTTAAAAGTTAACTTTCGAAATGCCTTTACAGTCGATAGTATTTGCAGTAAAAAAAACAAAGATAAATATGCAGAGATAAAAATAGAAACAAGTCTATCATAAATAATTATTAATAAATGCATAAAATGTATATGTTTAACCGTTGAATGTAATGCATGTTGAGTCTTATCTTATCTTATTAAAAAAAAAAAAACTAATATAATAAATATTTTATAAATGTAAAAGATATTAAGAATTTTTTTTTTTTTACCGTCTAGGTTTTTGATGCGAATCACTACGAAACCTTACTGCACCAAGGTCTAGATTTTTTCGAAGTGGCTCGTTTCAATGCCGTTCCAGAACGTTGGTGGCGTGCCGCATGGTCGTCCGGTGCACCCTTGCGATATACGCCAGGAAATGACGGAGGCAATGTCCAAGAGGCATATCAAGATACTGTATCGCAAACGACAGACAATGTATTGCAATGTTATCGCTGTCAAGGTTTTTGGCACGTGGCTGCTAATTGCCGGCATTTACCTCGCTGCGTTCGCTGCGGCGAGCTCCATAGCGTTGAATTTTGTCCAAGACCGCGTAATAACCCCATATGCTGTCATTGTTCCGGGCCTCATCATGCCGGTAAATCATTTTCTTTGCTAAAAATTGATGCACTTTGTTGCTCATCTTGTGCCTATTTTTCAGTATTTTAGCAATTATGAATAAGTATGAGTTCTTTTATTCTTTAACTTATCAATAAATATGTATATATTTATTATTCACGCTTACATAAGTGTTCAGCGATTAGAAAACGACTGATTATAAAAAATCGAAAAAATTAGTTTCTTGTAATGTAAAAAATATGTGAAGCGTGAAAGTCGATCATTATTCATTCCGGAATTACGACGTAAAAATTACATGTGAATTATCTTGCGTGTCATGTCAATAACAAGCTTTTTTTTTCTTGTTCATTAATCATAAATGTACAGAAATTGAATGTAGAATAATTTGTAACGGAAAAAAATATGGAAAGAGTTCATGTCTCATCGTGAAATGTACAACTCGAATATAATTCACTTAAAGAACCGAGTCGAAACCCATATCTACTTGTATAACAAATTATTCAGTTTTGCAAATTGCTTATATTTAAGTCGTGATAACGAATTAATTCTATTTTTATCCATCAAGCCCACGTGTATTACTGAGAATACTAGTGCGTTACATTCATACGCGACATGGCTATAATGCTTTTTCATTTTTTATTACAGGATATAGACAATGTCCAGTCAGATTGCAGTTGTCTAATGCGACTCCCATGAGCATCACACTAAGCACGACTCGCACAGGGGAAGTTCAATATCCAGCAAGCGTTATGAAATCGTGCCACTCTCTATAAGACAAGGACGCTGTTAAACATCGTCGCTTAGTAAGCAAGATTATAGAAAAGCATCAACCTTATTATCACGGTTTTTGAAATACCAGTGAAAGCGCGTAACATTTCGAATCCGCATTACATAATTTGTTACCATGAGCCACAAGTGAAATTTCGCGATGTATCATACCAAACAAAATTGTGAATTATTTCGTCATTGTAAAAAAAAAAAAAAAAAGAAAACGCTTTTTAATCGAATCGTGCTTTCAACCGTAAAAAAATTGCAAATGGCATATATTTTATATTTTACTTTAAAGACGCAAGTTTTCTAAAATTTTTAATTCTAAGACGCTTTTTGTCTTTTTGTACACTTACATTTTTCATACATTTTGTAAATTTTTACATAAAAAATACATAACTTTTTTTATAAATGGCTTTTGAAAAGTTCTATCCGGGATTATAAGGAAGTTAAATGTAAGACGCGTCTTTTCTCTTTTCTCCAGTTTGAAGGATACTGTGACAATTACTATAGAATCGTATTCACGTCATTTCGTCCCACTTTCTTCGTCCTAGTCGTACGAATGTAGGTCTCCCCACTAACGTCTGTCACTGGCTACCACCAAGGTAGTATCTCCAGGTCGTGAGAGAGGGAAGTTATACACGGATGTCATACATTGCTAACACATTTAGTCATTCGATGAATTCGATCGGCTACTAGTTCGGTCTTTCCATGTACAACCGATGGATGAACATATTATAATTATAATCACACCGTTTGTGCGCAAAAAGTCTAACCAATCGATCGATTCTCGTGATCGCGAACGCTTTTTATCAACTTAAGTGTTAATTTAATTTTTTAACAAATTATTTGCATAGAGTTAAGAATATCTTTATTCAAATTTTTCGCCGTTTTTTTCTTCCTTAAAAATCAGTACAATCTATATACCTACTAAATAATATGTAGACTAATACTATAGGGTAAGTTCAATTTTTTAAATATCGGTTTTCCATGTGAGTGCGTTTTTTAATATTTTATAATTTTTAAAACATAAATCCTGCAAATAATTGAATTATATTTTTTGTGTAGTGTTTGCGTAATAATTTCAAACAAAAAAACCTCGTGCATCGTAAAAGTGATTCCAAAACATATGGTATGAAGAATTTAAAAAAGTATAAAGACGCATAATGTGTGGTGATAATAAATATACTTGGTTTCGTGAATTTATTGATAATGGCGCGCGTTATTTTCAAATAATTAACAAATGGAACGAGAATATGTGGATTCACAATAGATCGGTTTTTGTTTCATTAATTGTGGATTGATAAAATATAAACTTGTGATGGGAACTACTTTATAAATATATATCTTTTGTATTTGTTAATTTCAATATAGTTAGAAATCAAATTTTCTGTCTATCGATGCGGAGTAACGTGGATTCCATGTTATACTCGACTAACAGCATAACGAAAACAGGATCGATAGTTTGAAGGAAAATATGTATTCAGCGTGGTTATCGATTTTTTTCATCGTGTCGGTATGCAGCTTTACCGCCCAGCAGCCGACGTTTTTTAAAAGCAATCAAGGATTCAAGGGGTTGAGTGGTTTAGCGCCAAGTGCCGTCGCTCTTGCAAAAGACGACATACGAGCTGTTTATTACCACGAGCAAACGGTGGTGGTGGTTGATCTTGGCCCGAGAAATGAACTACACGATTGCAATATAATCGAAGTATAGTAAGTAATCACCGTAATAATAAGAAATCGTTATATAATTAAATTGAAATTAATTCTCACTGGTTGTGTTTGATCATTTCCTTTTTTTTTATAATTATATGTAATCTTCCACACGTATCGTTAACTTTTTCAGCGAGCTGTCCGAGGCTATGGAAGTTTTGCGAAATTTATCTATGACTTTACAGCCGCAAGTGGTGTCCTTCCAGGAGATAACAAGACTAATGCAACAGTGTGAATTGTTAGATAAATTACAAGTGGAAACCACGTCCACCTTGCCTACAAACGCATTGAGCAGAGGAAGCCGCATAGCCGCGAGTTCCATCACGCTGTTCTCCGGTATTTTACCAGGTTAATCGTTTATATCATTTTCAAACGCACCCTCCTAGTAATTAAATTTTATTACTTTGCAAAATTTATTAACAAAAACTAAATATATTCCACAGGCACAAAGTGGTGCGGTACGGGTGACATAGCCGAAAATTATCATGACTTAGGCGACTTACCTCATATCGACAGGTAGTTTTTGAAATATATATTTTTATATACTAACAATTTTTAAAAATGTCGAAGAGGTAAACAATTTCTTATGCTTTCCAGATGTTGTCGCAATCACGATCTTTGTCCGATAAAAGTACGAGCTCAGCAAACCCGATACAATCTCACCAATTATTCACTGTACACTAAGTAAGAGTTTATCAGAAACTGGTAAAAAGTTAGTTAATAGACGATTGAGAAATAAGTCTCAAGTATTTAATTTTTTACAGATCGCATTGTACTTGCGACCAAGCGCTTTATCAGTGTTTAAAAGCTGCCAACCATCCAACAGCGAATTTGATGGGGCAAATATATTTCAATATCGTAAAAGTGCCGTGTATAGAAGACATAGAAAAAAATCGATACTCTTCCTCAAGTCCATTAAGAAAATTTGTACCTGTAAAACGAGTATATTAGTTACAAAATATTAAGAGTATATAGAGTATATTATATATTCAGAAACTTATAATATTCTCTATCCAATAATAAATAAAATTAATATTTACAATTATATATGTACATTAAAAAAAAGTGCTGTTAATATATTTTTATATTTATATCACATGCTGTACTAGTTTTTATAAACGTAATCCGCTACGAACCATCAGCAATCGTACCGATGAGAGTCGACCGCCACTTTCGCCACCGGCAAACTGAGGCAGTGATGAGAGTCAATCGACGTTAAGTCAGTCACATATACACTTCCATTTATACAGTACAAAAATAATCCACCAGTTACATATTTGTGATAGTGATTAAAACTTACAAAATAATAACAATTAAATTGACATTTACCAATCTTCATCGCGGAAAAGTAATAACGATAAATTTGATTTGATCTAACATAACATTTTTAAGTTAGAAAGAGAGAAAGAAAGAAAATATTCATACAGAATTTTCAATTGATGAAAAAGCTTGATTTAATGCTGATAAAAAAGGTATAAGATTCTTTATATCTTGACTAATGTTGGATGAATTATTATTGTATAAATTTCCTGTAACAATTTATTATAATAATTAGATCACATTTTATTCTAACTTTCTTTGTAATAAAAATCGTATAATTACCTAACAGCCACAAAGTTTCTCTTCTAATGTGCATGTACGGATGCGATAACAATTTATTTAATAAAAGATGCAGATCCTCATTTGAATATTTCGGATTTCTCACAAGAATATTTGTTCTCTCTTCAGAAGAATGCAATGTATTAGCTAATATACGTATGGATGCTGTAATCTAAAAAATAAAAATGATAATTTCTTACTTAAAAAATGTTATATGAAGAAAATAAGAAAGCAAACCTCGCTGGATTGAGTCATTCCATCTGAATTAAACAATGTTGAATAAAGATAATCTACAATTTGTGGCAAGACAATATGCAAATGTTCTGTACATATTGACGAAGAAGACAACAAAGCTAACAACCAAATATAATTCGGATTTTTATACAAAGTATTCCGTTTCATGATGAGTTGGATGAGCTCCGACATTTCACTTTCTCTATAAATGTTAAACGTTTCTCTTACAAATTTTACTGTTTTTCAAATGCAATGTGTAAACATCAAAAAAGCTTACAATATCTCATGAAATCCTGCCCGTACATAATGTAAGAGAGCATATGTTACAGATGGAAGAACAGAGTTGTCGCAATTGGGTAATAATAAAATTATATACTTTAAACAATGTTGCATGTGCAAGATAGAAAAAGCCTTATCGCTTCCTGCAACCAAATTACCGATTGTCCAAATGCAAATATCCTAATAAAATATAAAAATTAATTCATGTATTTCAAGTTTGTAACTAAATTCACTTTTTGCTTCGTAATTAATATTAAAAAAAATTACCAGTAATGCATAATTTAAACTTTCTAGCTTCACAATCAAATAAGGAACAACTGCTTTTCCCAATACTGTGCATGCTTTCGTATTTCCTAAGGCAATATTACAGCAGCAATTGGCTGCATATAATTGAAGAGTTGGATCATTGCCGGATAAATCACGCACCAAACCTGATAAACTTTGGTCCACTTTCAAAAAGGCATTTATATTCTCCTCTGACTGAAAAAATTTCAAAAAATTGTGTTATTTATTTATTCAATTTTTATAGCAGTAATAAAATTAAAAAAATCATTACTTTTTACTCATTAGTAAAAAAATAATGAAACTTAACATACTAGATAAAGAACTGATATAATACTTAAACTTTCTTACAAGCAGTTATTCTAATAAAATATCATTTAAATTATTGTAACAAATAAATTCTTGATAAAGATTGTTCCAACAAAATACATACCTGAATAAGAGCATTAGGCAAATATCTGTAATCCATGAGAGATATTCTTTTTTTCTTAAGAAGTTTTACTTTTTCGTCAACATATTTAGAAGAAAATAGTTCAATTCCTGAGCATTCTCCTAAGTTAGTACGATTCTTATTCCAAGTGGATACACGAGTCTCCTTTCTTTTCACTGAGGCATCCTCTCTTAATTCTATTCTCATCATTTCAACTGTGTCATTTAAATGAATTTCTGTAGCTTTATCAGTACCCTCATTGACAGCCTGCATCTTAAACTGAATTTTATTAATTTTTATATTCTTATTTACAGGTTGACCACCAAATATTTATTACAGTTTGCGTTGCTCTGATTGCAGCCATTAAACTTTAAGTTTATTTTTATTCTTGGACTAGTATTAACTGGTATTAAATCTCGGAGTTTACCTTTCAAAAACTTATAATAAAATTAAATTATTTTTCTCGCTGTTATTCAACCAATTAACTTTTAGAGAAACAGGTATATTTCTATCAACTGATTAATTGTCTATTAATTCTACTTTTCTAAAATAGGAAATATATTCCACGAAAGACCTGCAAGTGTAGTTAGCTGTAGTTTGTAAATAAAAAAGTGGAGCAACATAACATCTCGTGTGATTAAAAGCGTTCCCGAACTCCTCCGAACTCCTCCGAATTTCGGAGCCCCGAGCGGACTTTTCGGAGGCTTCGGAGCTGCGATTTCCCGCTCGGAGCTGGCAGGTCTTCGTTCGCGTGTCGTCGATGACGGCGACGATTGACAGCGGTTGAGCCGTGCCGTGCGTGAGAGGTGGTTTCTCAGGCGCCGCGCCAGTCACAGGGAGGACGTTGATTTCGGCGTCTCGATTGTCGCGGTGCGACGGAGCATCATCGTCCTGATCGCCGCCACAAACAGAAGAGAGGTCCGCAACAATGGCGATGGGCAAGGGATTCCGCGTATACGAGAAGCTGGATTCACCCAAGCCGCACTCGGTCATACTTGAGCAGCGGGGTCGTAAGGAAACCCTGCTTTTCGAGTCACAGGCGATCGCGGTTCTCTGTAAGTACCGGTCGCCGATCTGGACGCCAACGCCGGCGAGAACCCTCCATCCAGTCTATCCTGTATCCTCCCACGCTCTCTTACATTTACGATGGACCAGACGCTCGTTTTGCCGCGCGATAAAGCAGTCGTAGGTACGACGTTTTAAGGGCGATTAAACTACTACTGAGATAGTCGGTTTCTGTCATGGAAATTAGAGCAGTTTTTCTTTGTAACTATGATGATTTTGAATGTAGAAAGATATAATAATTACATACAATACCACTGCCTATAATCAAGCGTATTCACGAATACGTGTTGACTTTCAGCCGTGGAAGAGCACGAATTCCTAAAGCCGAAATATACGAAACTGTTGGACGCGTATGGATGCCTCGGTGTTCTGCAGTTGAATGCAGGGGAGAATACTTTGCTGTACCTTGTTCTGGTCACTGGATGCTTTTCCGTCGGAAAGATCAACGAGTCGGAAGTCTTCCGTATAACACAATCAAATTTTGTGCCTCTATTCTACAGCCAAGGGGCAGAGGATCGTGTATCTGAAGTCAGGAAGGTTTTGAATTCGGGAACGTTTTATTTTTCGTGGTCATCTGGGCAGGAATCGCTAGATATCACTTTAAGTGCTCAAAGAAGATGCAAATCAACAACTACAGATAACAGATTCTTCTGGTTGGTACAAAATAATTTTAAAAATATATTAAATTTTTGTAATAGAAAGTTTTTAAAAATAAAATGTTAATTTATATGTATTATATCTCGTGAAAAATGTAACTAAAATATATGTATATATATGTATATAAAATTATTATTTTAATTAGGAATCGGATGTTACACATTCATCTATTAAGATATGGTGTAGATACGAGTCAATGGCTGTTAAAGGCAATGTGTGGCAGTGTAGAAATTAGGACTGTCTATGTTGGACATAGACAAGCTCGAGCTGTACTTATGTCAAGATTAAGTTGCGAACGTGCTGGTACTAGGTAAAATATTTCTTTATGTTATGAAAAAATAATATACGTTTGACATTTTTTTTTTTAATTTTAAAAAATTATCAATGATAAGATACATACATTTTACACAGTAAACATATGACTAATCTGTGTCACGTATGCGTTATGATATAAAGCAATGTGGTAGAACATATGGTCTGATTAAAAAATATATTATTATATTTCTGTTAAAAACATATAAAATTGATCTTTTGTTTAGATTTAACGTTAGAGGAACCAATGATGACGGACACGTGGCAAATTTTGTGGAAACAGAACAGGTGATTTATATAGATAACGAAGTAACATCTTTCGTTCAAACGAGGGGTTCAGTGCCGCTGTTCTGGGAGCAACCTGGTATACAAGTTGGTTCCCACAAAGTGAAGGTTTCACGTGGCTTTGAGACCTCTACGCCTGCTTTTGACAGGCATTTAGATATGATTAAAAAGAGGTACGGCCAGCAAGTTGTCGTTAATCTCCTTGGCTCTAGTCTAATCGGCAGCAAGGAAGGAGAAGCAATGTTGAGTCAGTTATTTCAAACCCATCACAACATGTCGGAGCATAAGGATGTGCCGCACATTTTGTTCGATTATCATCAAGAATGCCGTGGTGGAAATATGAAAAATCTGTCCAAGTTGAAAGCAAAGGTCGAAAAGTACTTGGAATCATTCTCGCTGTTTTACGCAGCCGGCAATACCGTGATTCTCGAGCAGAATGGCACCATCAGAACAAACTGCCTGGATTGTTTGGACCGAACAAACTGTGTACAAACGTTTTTCGCGCTCGAGATGCTAGCGAAACAGATGAGCTTGTTAAAGTTAATGGAAAAACAGCAGATGGTCTCAAGATTTGAGGAGGTGTTTCGTCAAATGTGGATTAACAATGGTAATGAAGTCAGCAAGATATACGCAGGGACTGGCGCTATTCAGGGCAGTTCTAAATTAATGGATGGAGCGAGATCAGCAGCAAGAACGATACAGAATAATTTATTGGATTCTAATAAACAAGAAGCGATCGATATTCTATTGTTAGGCTCAACATTAAATACGGAACTGGCTGACAGGGCACGTTTATTGTTACCATCCAACATGTTGCATGCCGCGCCTAATCTCTTGCGTGAAATGTGCAAACGTTATAATGAGTACGTGAACACGATGAATCTCAGAGTGAGTATTGGTACTTACAACGTTAATGGAGGCAAGCATTTTAGAAGTGTAGTTTATAAGGATGTATCCTTATCCGACTGGCTATTCGACGGACCAAACAAATCTTCATGTAAGCATTCTTTAATCTAAGTTATAAAATAGCCGATATAGAAAAACAATTTATAATTTTTGTAAAATCTTTTTTTAGCGTTGGTATCTCTGCAGCAATCGGACAACGTCCCTGTAGATATATTCGCGATAGGATTTGAAGAGATTGTTGATTTGAATGCCAGTAATATTATGGCTGCTAGCACTGACAATGCCAAGGCATGGGCCGAAGAACTGCAAAAGGTGTTGTGCAAGGATACAGAATATGTTCTTGTAACGTATCAGCAGCTAGTTGGCGTCTGTCTATATCTGTTTGTACGACCTGTGCATGCGCCATATCTACGGGATGTAGCGGTAGATTGTGTGAAAACGGGATTAGGAGGCGCAACAGGGAACAAAGGTGCTGCAGCAATTAGATGCGTTCTATATTCGACATCCTTTTGCTTCGTGTGTGCACATTTCGCCGCTGGCCAGTCTCAAGTGAACGAACGTAACGCCGACTACGCTGAAATTACGAGAAAAATAACGTTTCCTATGGGTAGAACCTTAAATACTCACGATTATGTGTTTTGGTGTGGTGACTTCAACTACAGAGTCGATATGGACAAGGATGAAATGAAGGAATTGATCAAACAAAACGAGTTCGACCAGATACTGCAGTATGATCAATTAAGGGTAGTGTATCATATTATATTATAAGAATTTTAACTTTTCATATAACATTAAAAAAAAACATACAATTATTATAATATTGAGAAATTTAATAATAATTTTTTTACGTCTAATTCATAAATTTTATAATTTTAAGGTTCAACAACAGCAGGGCAATGTCTTCAAGAACTTTCACGAAGGACCGATTACTTTTGCTCCTACATATAAATATGATTTATTCTCGGAGGATTATGATACCAGCGAGAAGTGTCGTGCACCTGCGTGGACAGACAGAGTTTTGTGGAAGCGCAGAAAGCAAATACCTGATATTGGTCGGTTTTTTTCTGTTACATACATATTTATATAAAATATAGAAATAATTGTATTTTTGTATTAATAAAAAATTTATATTTTAGATTCTCCTACAGATTGGAATCCCGGAAAGCTTGTTTATTACGGCAGAGCGGAATTAAAGCAGAGCGATCATCGTCCGGTAATCGCAACGATTGATATAGACGTGCATTGTGTAAATCCTGAGAAGCGCGAGTGCGTGTTTAAAGAAGTGATACAAGATTTGGGTCCACCTGATGGCACGATAATAGTCAAGGCGGTAGAAGATGTCGAAGACATGGATAGCGTGTTTGATAATAATCTTATGTTTGCGCTAATACAAGATCTTTCTCATATCGGCGAGGCAATCTTAGTACGTTATGTCGGCGAGACTATTTGGGTAACGTTCAGAGATGGTCAATGTGCTCTGGCCGCGGCCAAGAAAGGTATGACACAAGTATGCGGGCAAACTTTAAAACTGTCGCTGAAATCGCCCGACTGGGTACAGCTGATTGAAAAAGAGATCGAGATTTGCAGCAACACCACGGTTGCTCAGTTCACGGCAGATTCGCCATTGAGAAGTCCCATGCAACGATTGGAACAGTTGGAAATCACCGAGCGGCCGTCACCTAGCAGAAATAGTCCGAATGGGGTGGTTCCACCTCCAAGACCAGCGCCGCCGGGCCGACCTACTCAGCCACCGAAGAGTCCTGCTCTCGAGCGAAAGCAAGTACCGCGGGCAGGAGTCTTCAGTGTGATACCGAATCAGTTTTCGCGTCCGGTGACGCCTCCACCTGCAAATACAATAGAAGATGATGATCAGCAAGATGAGAGAGTGTCTCCGGACTCGGCTATCTACGAAGAAATACCTGATGGATCGCCTAGCTATCCTGTACCAAATAGACCGCCACCGCCGTTACCTCGTATGGATGGCACTCAAGAATTATCGAGCAGACCCCCGCCTAGCTCGATGCCTCCTCCATTGCCGCATAGACAAGCTCCGCCACCACCGCAGCATCCACCGCCAAGTCTACCCCCATCAAACCCAGTTCCACCGCCCGTTCCGGCAAGAACCACTGGCGGGCCACCCATTCCGGCCCGAAATCCTCAATAAGGGACGTAAAATAGATAGAACGTATATCTTGTTAGGCCAGATTTCCGATATATTTAATATTAATCTAGTACGTGTAATTATTTATGAGACAAAATGATAAGACGACAGCAGTCAACAAGTCTTCACTTCCAAACTGAGTTCCAGATCTGCGTAGCGTAGTTAGGAATTCCGAATTTGTTCTGTGATTACTCTGAATATGATCGGTAGTCATCACAAGTCGAAAGTAATTGCAAGTTATTTTCGATCTCCGATCGCACGAGCATAATTATAGATTTATACTTTTAGATTGTTTTCGAGATTATCAAACACTATTTTTGCATTTTCGTGTTGCTGATAATGTAATCATGTTGATATATTCTTGTGACGATGCTCAGGAAACTCGTTTTCGCTCCGAATGTTTGAAATGTCACAAATGGCTATTGTTTCAAAAATTCAATCAATTTATCATTGTTGATGTGTGACACAGAATTGTATATTCTTCAGAGACCGTTAAAATTGTTGAAAAATTGGATATATCATAAACACGTTAATATAATCATCAGAGTTTAAACAGTGAAATACTAATAATGTTATAGTTGTCAGTGCTTATATTGTATATTAATAACTTAAGATGTAACTCTCAGTGTTAGAAATATTTTTCAGATGTAGGAACCTTCGCAGCATCTTAGTAGCATAAAACTACCAAAAATACAAGTACGAGAGACTCCGAAGAGCAAACTTAATTTTACAATCAATCGTGTGTATCGCACGACGCGCTATGAAGGAAAGGGGTAGACTCAAATGCAACAGTATTCTCACGGATGTAAGGTAAGATATTTCTTGTAATTGCCCACCTGAACTCCCCCTTTTTCGTACGAAATGGTGAAAGGGTCTGGTTCAATTAATTTAAGGTCATCTTGTAATTATGTTTTACACCTCTCATCTCTCTTATTTTAAAGTTCCTATATTTTACATTCCATTAGAACTTCCAAAATGTCCGTCCCAATGGGTCCAACATTGACCTATATTTCTTTTCTAAATCTTCTCCATTTTATTCACTTGAAAACACGTTTGACATTATGCGTTTTGTAATTTTGATCGTGACATTATGGAATAAACAACGAATGCGAATTAAATGAAGAATAAAATTATTGTTCTTGCACAAACGTCTTAATTTACAAGAAAATATATACATATAACAATCAAAATCTTATTTCTGAGGTGTTTTCTAACAACATTATCTTTGTTGAAAAATATCAGTTTTAAATTGTACATACTTTTGTTTAATCCATCTTTTAATTGTCATCACTAGCAGCTTGGTTACGTAAAAAGTGGCACTAATAGTGACGACGAAAAGAGCGTAAACGTACGTGTAAATTAATATAATACAAATAAAAATGTTAGAGAAAATTATTTCTGATGTATCACACTTGTATGTATGTATGTATGTACATACAATGGGTTTTGTCCTGCACCATGGTAAGTGATAACGTGCACTTTTTCACGCTTGCGTGTATAATCAATGCATTCTATCAATTAGATCACTTATATAAAATGTAAAACATTAAGCATGTATATGTACGTGTATTGATACGTGTATATATATGTGTATTGAATGATTTAATAAAATAAACAGGTGGGAACAAAGAGGACCTAAATTTTTAAAAAAAGGAAAGATTTCATTTATTGATCTAAACAGTATAAAGAAATTCGATTCCGACGTTTCTTGTGTACTAATACTAATGTCATTACGTTCGTTTGGCAAATCGAGGAATAAAACATCCCTCGGTTTCATTACTTATTAATACGTGTATAGGCATAAAAAAGCTCGTATAAAAATTTTTCATTCAAATCGATAAATATACGTTGTAAAAAAAAAGATGCACAGAGAGCTGTGTCTTACAAGAGATTGAATTTCTATTATTTGTCATTATAAGGCAATAGCTATGAGCAGTAACGTGTTTTTTACTTAGTACGTAATCACTTTTAGCATAATAAATTATATACAAGAAAATATCACTAAATTAATCTAGTTCTTGGTTAGTACAGTTAAATACATTTAGCAAAAATAAAGCAACATTTCTAATCTTTTTAATCAGTCGGGAGTAAGTAAACAATATTTTAATGTGTTATTGCTCTAAATTAATTTTTTTTTTCTTTTTACGCAACGTCTGGAAATATAGTTTTCTTCTCGTGGAGAAAAATACCTAATAAAAAGTTTAATCTTGTTAAATCTTGTTGAAAATATGATTTACTTTATCAGATCAATAGACGTCAATTTAATATAATAGTAGAATAATCGTATATATTAATATTATGCGTAAAATCATTTTTTTAACGATAACACAAGTTGCCTCAATCTAATTATTTAACTCCCGAATATTTTAAATATTTTGTTCAAAATTCGAAAATACTTTGTTGTCTAATCACCAAACGTAAAATCAATAAGTTAAGAAGTAACGCATTCATACTAAAAATCCAAATAAGTTTACGTGGAATTTTTTACAAAAGATATTTCATTAAAGACTATAGGATCGAGTAAAGAATGATATCGATACATGATATCATGATAAAATATTTCAAAATCCTAATGTGTACGTAGATAAAATCTCGCATAATTAATATGTATTCGTGTTTATAGATACGTCTTAGAACTTTTGATCAGTCTTTTCGTCATTCTTCTACGTGTTCGCGAAGATCAACGAATTGTCACCGTGTTAAGATAAATCTTTTTTTTTTATCCGACAGTTTGCTGATCGAGTATTTAGAATGTTTAACTTAGTAATCCACAATTACTCAAGTTATTCTTGATTATTACATCAGTCACGGCGTCAAACACAAACTGTATATTGGACGTATCTGTGGCGCACGTAAAATGTGTGTAAATCTGCTTTTGGTCCTTTCTCTTGTTTAAATTTTCGAATTTCATCTGAATGTAAGAGGCACACTCCTCGTAAGTGTTGGCACCTTTGTACTCTGGGAAACAGATGGTAAGTGGGCTCCTGGTGATTTTTTCTTCGAACAGGTCTTTTTTATTAAGAAACAGTATGATCGATGTTTCGACGAACCATTTGCTATTGCAAATCGAATCAAATAGTTTCATTGATTCTATCATTCGATTCATCTCTTCGTCTTCTGCCAATACCAGATCGTAACCACTCAGAGCGACGCAAAAGATAATCGCAGTGACACCTTCGAAACAGTGTATCCACTTTTTCCTTTCAGACCGCTGGCCGCCAACATCGAACATTCTGCAAGGTAAAAATAAATTTTATTTCGAATTTTCCAATTATAATAGTTTTTATATTTAGGAATAACTTGTTTAATAGACGGAACAAAAAACAAGATAAATATTTTAAAGCAATGGTATGTAAAATACACAGCGTACTTGAAGTGTAGACCCTTGAAAGAGAAATGTGTTTCCACGATTCCGGTAGTTTTGACGCGCGTTCGCAGAACATCCTGTTGTGTTGGGATGTAATTGTGTTGCGTTATGCGGTCAAGTGCATTAAGGTAATATGCTGCCGAGTCGTTGAGTTGGTATTCCCTGCTACGTGCGAAACAGCGTTGCAATCCCGGGTCCTGCCATAATCGCTTCATTAATAGCACTAGTTCCCCGGTTAGCTCGCCCTCCTCCGCGGCCGACGCTAGGGTGAAAAATTGTCGCGCCATATCCTACGACGTGAAACAAGGCCAATTAATCTAATGTGCTAGTGGGGCACGAGAAAGTTGGCAAAATTAATAATATAACATTAAGTATATCATTAAATCAACGCAAAATCTTTGTTATCAAATTTGCGTACAAAGCTACTAACTTATTATTTTTTAAATAAAATTAAAAATTATTTTCTAGGTAAAAATTATATTTATTAATAATTACTTTAATAAAAAAAGAGAGGATAAATTGACCTGTTGCATGTTTTTTAAATTTCTATTAAAAGAAATAAATAATCATCTCGATGATTCAGCAGAAATATGTGAGAACGTTACCGCTTTACTAGGTTCGGCAAAGTCGATTCTCAGATCTCCCATTGCTCTGATTATCGTCATTAAACTTTGTATCGTGTTGCTGTACACCACTGGAGTATATTGCTCGCATTCCTCTTTACTGTAGCCGGTCTCATGAATAATTTTCATCTGCTTTACTATCGTGGACTTGCCAGACTCCCCAGCACCTTAAATTTCAATAAGTACATACAATAACGACAATTTAATAAATACATATTATACATAAATTTAATTGATGAAACTTTAAAAAAACTAATCGTTCGATCATCGATGAAAACTTTAATAAGTTTTATTTATTTCACGATCAATTTTCCTAATCATCGCGGAAACAAATCCTCATTTTTCTCTTCCGGGAAGAAGAAAAATTTATTTTCTTTGAGCTAGACAAAGATAGTTCCACGTGATCTAGGAGAAACGTAATCTCGTGATTCACACGCAGCCGATGATTCAAGTTTCCCGTAATATTCTACGTCCGCGTACACGCAATTTCGGATATAAAAACTTTAAATTCTTTTATCAATTTTAAATACTACTGAATCGTTAGCATTAATATTGAATGTATCAATATTACATAAATAATGTACATACTATACATATATATGATGCTTGGCAGTAATAAAAAATAAGTTTGATAATTACATCGTTTTACAGCACATTGAACATGTACATGCGTACGTACGTACGTACGGGAAAAAATTGACTGTAATTCAAATCTAAAGAAACAAGTTTACAAAATGACTCACGCGTGATTCATTTTCTCAGAGTGCATTTCTGAATTCTCGTTTCAAATCCAAACGAG
The DNA here is from genome assembly GCF_019399895.1 of Cardiocondyla obscurior. Taxonomy (NCBI): domain Eukaryota; kingdom Metazoa; phylum Arthropoda; class Insecta; order Hymenoptera; family Formicidae; genus Cardiocondyla; species Cardiocondyla obscurior. Next base: position 234,044 of record NC_091878.1, read on the forward strand.
TCGGTTTTCTTTAAATTAATTTGACCAGACATAATTATCCAACATGTAAAATTACGATAAACAAAAGTGTTTAATAAATCGCAGGTTCTATTGCTAGTAGAAAGTTTTCATCGCGCGGGAAACCCTTGTAACATCATTCCCTCGGAAAGTCTCGCTCGCGCGACAGTGAAACGGTTCGCGATTTTTTGACGCAGGCGAAATAATGGATGGAAAAAAAAAAGCGGAGGCCGCGATTAATTAATTACACGGGTATCGCAATTTCGCGTTCTAAGCGTCTGCCGTAGAAGGAACTTGAAACATGACGTGCATACCCCACGGGAAGCACTTTGCGGGAAAGAGGGACGCCTGTGTTCTCGCAATCGAGAGCGTGTTAACCGAAAGGCTTCACGATCCAGCAAAGAGGCGCCTGGATTAGGATTAATTCTTTCTCTTCTGTGAAACTTTGGAGTTGAACAAACTGCTCCTCTTCCAAGGATAGACAGGGAGGAAATTGTAGGAAAACTCAGAACTCTCTTTAGAATTCTCGCACTTTGATCCTTAGGCAATGCGACGTGCGCTCCGAGGATCTGGAAGGAGAAAGAAGAACGTGTCGCACAGGGCACAAGGAATTGGAGGAGGGCGTACCTACGTGAGATTGAGTTTCACGCGACTTCTCTTGATCGTTTGATAACGGATACGATGCGAAGCTGAATTTAGTCATATTCTTGTGTTTTAGGCTGATTTCTCGGAGGCATCGGGAACGGCAAAAAGAACGTATCAAACGCCAAATAGAATCTCTTTCTAACAGGGTCCGCTTCCTTACGACGAGACGCGTTCACGGGGAAGGAAGCGTCGAGGCGCAGACGAGAAAGAGAGAACTAGGACAGACGTGATTCCGCAGATCGTAGGCTCCGCGGGCGCCTTCGGGAGCGTTCGGCGGATGCATGATGTGTCCGATACGCGATACACGCGCGATACGAGACGTACGAGGAGAAAGAAGGTGGGAAGGAAAGAGAAGGAGGTCGGAGTATAGGCGCGCCGTCGTAAGCAGGGGATGCAAATCCGCCGTCGTCTCTCGAGAACCGGAACCCTGGGAGGTACGATCGGTGGAAGCGCGCCCGGAAGTTCTCGCCTGTCTCGTTTCGCCCAGGCGCGCGCGCTAATCAGGAACCGATTAATACGAGATTAGAGAGTAGCGGAGGCGATCGGGACGCGATGCCAGACATTTACCGAGCAACAGGAGCTTGACCTCACTGGCGGCGCGTTCGCCATCAGCACGGAGGTCCTTGTCGATCTTCTTGGACCGCTCGGCGGCCTCCTTCTCGCCGGTGGTACTCACGGCGCAGCCCATCCCCGCGCCCTCGCCGGTCCACCGTTCAGCGCGTCGTCGTGACGGTGTTAATCCCAGGCGCGGACGAAACGCCGATCCCGTTCGATCGTACGAGCTCTGTCAAACGCGCCGATCCAGCACCATGCGCGCAACGTACCCTGCACGGCGCACCGCACTGTCCCAACTACCGCCTCCTGACTCCTGACACTTGTTGCACGGACGATGTCGTGTGGGAACCGCCCGCACGCGGCCGCGCTCGCACACACGATCTCGAGTCGCTCACTCGGCGCACACATACGCGCGCCACGCAGGCACGCACTCGCTCACGGACACGCAGCTGCGCGTTCTCGCGGCGTCGCGTTCCCGGCGCGCCGGCAGACGGAAACTTCTCGGCACTTTCCGGATGTAGACGGGAACGAGAATAAGACAACCGTAGCGCGAGCTGGCGCGGGCGGCGATCTGGGAGGCTACGAAGGGCGACCGGCGTCCAAGAAACACTCCACCTCGCTCTCCGATAACGGATCACGATTGATCACGATAGCGCGTACTTGCACAGTAGTTCCGTTCGAACTCGGTCCGAACCATAGAGTCGACTTCCATCCAGAGAGAAACTAACTTCTCTCTGCTTCCACCGCTACCTAGATTAGACGGTGGCGGCTCGTAGTAAATTCTCTTGAAACTAAAATGTCTCGAGTATATCTTCACCAACGCGAATTAAATTTAATCTCGGTTTAACTTACTCTCCTGCTTTCTTTTTTCTAATTCTGGAGTTAATTACTAAACCCCCGATTTGATTTAAATCCTCGAGAAAAATTTAATCAGCGAAAGTCGACAGGGCGTTTCGCCCGTCTGGTCTATCTATCGTCCGAGGCGCTAAACGCGTATCGCTGATTGGTGGCAGCTCGCTTTTGTGACATTTGCGACTCCGTGTCCGTGTCCGCTTTACCGTTGCGTAGGTTGCGTAGGTCATATGATTCTGTCAATCGGTTTTCCGTGAAATTGACAAGCTGTGAGGCGTGCCGTCAATCGTCATTGATCACCGTATCAGCGATTGTCGTCTCGCGTTTCACGTTCACGTATGCGAGTGGGCGCAGACGGTAGAAAACGCGTCAGCTAACAACGTCGGTCCTACGTACTCCGAGAAAATGTCACTTTTTGGAGTAAGCAATCCCTTTTCTACGCCAGTAGGACAAAAGATCGGTAAGTGCTTCTTTTTCTCGCGTTTGTCACGTCGTCGCGCTGTCGCGTCGCGATGCGTCACATTGCGTTGCATTTGCATCATTTCTCGTCTGCGATTACCTTGAAGCATTGAAGATCAATTGAGAATTGACGAAATGCTCCGAGGACGTATTCGCAACCCAATTTTCTTTTTCCTACCTCGATGGAATTTATTTAAACGGCGTTAACGCGCGTTAAATATTTCTGATTATTTCAAATTTGCGCGTATCTTCCGAAGAGTGTTTTTATCCTTTGCTTCCTTTCAGAATCTGCTACAGATGGTAGTTTACCCAGTGAGAATTGGACGCTTAATATGGAGATATGTGATATTATAAACGAAACCGAGGACGGTCCAAAGGATGCTATTAAAGCTATCAAACGCAGGCTCAATCAGGCAGCGGGCAAGAACTACACCATAGTCATGTACACGCTTACGGTTAGTATTGCAATAATTTAATTTATAATGATAAGTTCATTAAAGTCTAATGTGACAAAGTATGTCTAGTGTTTATCAAACAATGAGTAACTCAATGAGTCAGTCACATATATATCTTTCTAGCAATAATGCAATAAGCGAGTATTTTAATTGCAAGTAATTTAATAACGTTTTTAACCTTCAGACAATTAACTAAATTAATGTTAATTAAATTAAATGTTGTATATTATTATATTTATGACAAGTGTATTAGTATTTCCGATTGAGACTAATACATTTATCTGTATAATATTGTTGCGCTCTCACTCGCATGACGTGCACACGCCCGATTATTCCGAACTTTAATTGTTTTTAAAAAAACTAATTGCGCTCGCGCTTAACTCAGAGCTCCCGTAATTCGTACTCGCGGTAAAAAAAGAGCACAACTATTAGCCGTTGTCAGTCAACATTCCATTCAGCGACGGAAGAGCGAACGGCCTCAAATCATCGCGCGAGACATCGCGCGCGTATCGCAAACTTTTTAATTTTAATTTAATTAACTAATTAATTTAATTTAATTAACATAAACAGCTAATATAATATATAATGTCATTTGTATACAGGTGTTGGAAACGTGTGTTAAGAATTGTGGAAAACGTTTCCATGCTCTTGCTTGTTCAAGAGAATTTGTACAAGATCTAGTGAAATTAATCGGTCCGAAAAATGAACCGCCCACTGCAGTTCAAGAGAAAGTTTTAAGTTTAATCCAAACTTGGGCAGATACATTCCGTCATCAGCCGCACACTCAAGGTGTCGTGCAAGTTTATCAAGAGTTAAAGATAAAGGGAATACAGTTCCCAATGACTGACTTGGATGCTATGGCACCAATTATCACTCCCGAAAGAGTAAGATGCCTACTCTTTAAAACAAAACTATGCACTATCAATTTCAATTTGTTCTGTCTCTAAAAATAATTCTTTTTTTTTTTCAAAAATTTTTATAGAGTGTACCTGAAACAGAGCAAATTCCAGCGAGTCTCACTACAAATGAGCAGCCTGTGTCTTTGGGACCGCAACATTTACCTTCTCATACATCCCAGTCTACGAGCCAGTTAACTCAATTGAGTGAACAGCAATTGGCCAAATTACAAAGTGAACTTGACGTTGTTCAAGGAAATATGCGCGTATTATCGGAAATGTTGGCGTACTTTACAAGTTCAGACCAAAGCAGCAAACAACCGCCAGATTCTGCAGATCTCGAACTATTAAACGTAGGAAATCTTATACATATTTTTTGTTTTATTTTTATTCATATATTTTTTCTATTTTTAAAGTTTTTTTTTTGCAAATTTTAATATATAAATTCCACATTCAAATGTGCGTATGCAAATAATTTTTTATAGGAACTTCATTCCACATGTAAAGCAATGCAAGAGCGTGTTGTTGATTTGATTGGTAAATTGGCTCACGATGAAATGACAGCAGAATTATTACGCATCAATGATGAATTAAATAATTTGTTTCTTCGTTACACGCGTTATACGAAGAACAAAATGCAAGTACCAGCGAGCACTATATTAGCTCAAACGATCGCGCATCCGCCAAGTGCTGAGTCAACATCAACGCTTCCCAAACGAGAAGGAGACTCGCTTATAGATTTATCTGATGATGTGGATAATTTAACAAAGCGAATGAATGAACTCGGCAAGTAAAAATTATATAAATATAACGTAGAGCTTGTATAAATTATATTAAGTATCGTGAAGATTGAATTATATTTGCATATGTCTCGTGCTTTTCTTTACATTTATATTAACTATTTTATTGCATTTTAAATAATAGATACGGCTGAAGGTGTAGACAAAAGTACACGGCAGAAAGAGAAAAAAGAAGGAGAAAGCGATGAATTTGATATGTTTGCACAATCACGTAATGCAACGTACGAAACAACAAAAAATAGGTATGTTGCATATTAGATTATATATAATTAGAAACAATTGAAATAAATATATAATTTAATGAAATTTAATAAAAATGAAATATCTTTAATGAATCTTTTTAGCGGCAGCAAGTACGAGGATAATTTGGAGCAGGTGAGAGGAGGAAGCTTAAGCACGGCAATTCTCAACCGCAATAATCCTAAATTGCCTCAACAGACCACTACTAGTGCTAGTGTACGTAACATCCTCTCCTTTTTAAACTAATTAAAAAAAAAACTAGTTATTCATTCGATTTTTTCTAATTGAATACAAACATTTAATTTTTATGATTCATCTTGATGTTAATTTTAAGCACTGCATGTGCTAATGTTTTATGTAATATGTAAATTAGTATTACCATTATCTCCATATTTTATGTACACAACCTATTGAAAGGTCTTAAGGTATAGTAATTTTCATATTAGATTTGCTTATATATGTTAAATATTCGTTACTACAATTGTGCATCGCTTCTGAATGCAAAGTTTTTAATTCCGATTACGTTATCGTTGAATTTTATTTGCATCAAACGCATTGCAGTATATTGTATTTTTTTTTGTTTTGTTCAATGTTTGTGTTTGTTTTTTTATACTTAGCCCAATCTGGAATCTGAATTCAATGAAATGGCAGCCTGGCTAGATCACACAGTAAGTAATTGTGCATGCTCAAATCGATTTTATAAATAATTCACCGAACAAATTTTTTTACATTATAATGTATAAGAGTTTCAGAAATTGCAAATTGTTTCTTACAAGAATATTAACAACTATTTATTTATTATATTGCAGCCTGGTGGTCAAGGGGATCAAGAATCTTTAACGTCGTCGGAATTCGAGCGCTTTTTAGCAGAACGTGCAGCTGCGGCTGAAGCTTTACCAACACTCCCTACAACCACAACTACCACCTCGAATTCTTCGACTACCGGCAATCAGAACATTCAGCGCCAAATTAACAAAGATCAAGACAAATCTTTATTTGCTCTTTAAGCTCGAATTTATTGTTAAATGGAAAGCTGGAACAGCCGTGATACTTTAAACGGTATGTATTTATAATTTTTCCCTCTGATTAAGGGTGTATTCGAGTTGCACGCTATTAACTCTGACATATCATGTTCTTCTTGTTTTATTATTAACAAAAGACAAAGATAGAATAACGTGTTAGATCTGATAGCGAGCTTTCCGAGCACGCTCTAAATCACGCTCCTGATATCGTCGTTAATTTAAACTATGGATTTGTATTTTTAACATAAAGGGCTGAAATAAGATAAAAACGAGGGAAAAGGTACACATATGAAAAATGCTTTATGCTTGTACGTACTTAATAAGGTAATTGAGATCCTCTGCAATCGCGTTCGAAATATTATTTCAGTTGAAAATTGTGGTCGTATACACATGTAATGTAGATAAGTTGCTTTAAAATTGTTCAATGAACCATTACAATTGTCTGTTATGTCGTAATAGCGTGTTAAGAATTAATTTATATTTGTACATAGTGGCAATGCGTCCATGGAAATATTCAGATTATATCGTGACGAGTTTTATTATATTTGATAAATTCTGTCTCAAAGTCGTGAATCAGGCGTGAGATCGCAATTAGATCAAATTTTCGGATTTAATGGATATCTAGATGAATATCCAATTGAATAATCGATCTTATCTATAATATTGACAAACTATTTTTCTATGTTGAAGTAAATTTTGTCTCAGCTGTTTGGCACTCTATATACAGATACATTTTACAGATTTATTATTATTTTTACTATTGTAATTCCTATTATTATAGACTTCGTAGAGACTTTATTATTGTCGTAGGTCGACATAAATTAGCAGCATGAATTTATTATTAGCGCTATTATTACTGCAGTTACGTGTAATAATATTATAAATGAGTAATATATTCTAAAATTAATATAAATGCAGCAGTAATATTAGTGATTAGTGATTCTTTGACACCCTGTGTTTAAAACTCTAAAAAGAGTGAAACACTGTTTTCAGCTTAATTCCTCAGGATTTTATCGATTGCTCTAACATTTATATTACATTATACTTCCCATCTTAAATTTGCTTACGTTTTTACTGTATTTATGCATATTTACTATATATTTAATACAAATAGATGGCTACAAAAAAAGAAAAAAAAAAAAGAAACAAGTACACCTGCGGTGCCTGTGTTAACTGAACTTTCAGTTAATAAGGAGTTAATCTGTACTCTTCACTCACGCAGAAAATAAAACTGTGCATCACAACCAAGCCTCTCTTATCGTTCTCTTTACTTCTTTCTTTTCGTCTTCCTCTTTTTTTACTCATTTTAAAATTCCTTTTTTATCAAAAGATACATATACATATATGTATGCATATATAAAGATGAAAAAAATATTTTATTCCTATGACATAACGAAATAACAGGTGCATGATTCTCAACGTCAACAAGTAACGAGACATTTTGAATTGGAGTTTGGACTGTGTTTTTTGGAGCATCGATCTTTTTTCCACAAGTGCTCGTCTCCCATTCCTATTCGTGTCGCCGCGTGGTTAGTGCAGTTCATCGTCATGGGCTGCGCTGATGACCGCTGATCAGCGATTTCGTAAGACGTGCAGTCGTGGTGGTAAGCCGGGAATATCGCCGGATTCGAGGCCTCGGTAGCTATCGGTAGTTTGTTGCAATCGGCAACGGTTCGCTCGGGAACACGCGGCAGGCGTGACGATTGTTTGCGGATGATCTGGCATTGCGCTCGTAAAAAGAAACTCCCGCGCTTATCTAAGGATCATGTATACCGTGTCAAAGGGGCCTAGCAAGATTGTAGCGAAAACACGACGAGGTACTAAATTTGGATTTCAATAACTTCTGCGCCAGACCGATTTGCTAGAACGTGTGGCAAATGGTCCAGAGCTCTCGCTGGGAGGCTGACCGCTCGTTTTTTTTCGCAGGGATCAGTCAGAATCTGGAGAGATTGGAAACTCTGCGCGACCTAACGAGAAAGACCGACATCGAGGATGACCACGAGATCATCTGGTGAGAGAGAAAGAGAAAAGAGCGATGTCCTAACCCTTTTCTCGACGCCACTTTTCACGTTACTCCCTCTTCTCCTTCGCCTTCGCCTCCGCCGCCGTCGCCGCTGCCGTTGCCGCCGCCGTCGCTTTCGACATTACGCAATTCATCATAATTCCTCTCGTAAAATCTATTAACATAACTCATTAATATCGTGTTGGATGCATGTCATTGAAACTATTAACGAAGCGTTTAATGCTACGCGTTGTAAATACTCGCTGAAACCGATTTTGCCATGTACATTCCTACATTTTCGTTTCCTCGACATTCCATCGCGTATTGTATAATGATTGCAATTTGTATGTAATAGCGCGTAACAAAAAGCTATTATTTGCTTCCTAGTGTTATAAGGCTTCTATATACGTGTATTTTGTGCCTCCACAGCCACGTACCTAAGCCAGTCTTCCATGTGAATGGGAAATCGAAGTTTATCTCGCAGCGACATCAAATGCAAGAAGTTATCACGCCGCAGCACGAGGAACTTATCAAATTTATCTACGAATGTAGGTAGAAAAAAAATGTGACGCAAAGCATAGAATTATTAAATATCGAATATGATTAATAGTTAAATTTAAAATTAAAATTATGAACTTTGCCTAGTACAAAAGATCTTGAATAGATAGTATACTGTATATTCTTGTACAGGGTATTCCATCGTGTGTGGAAAATCTCGGATCTAGATAGATAGGGTGTAAGAGCAACGAAGAAGCTGTGAGCTGAATGAGTGTGACGGGCCATGGCGAGTATTGTTCAAAGGACACAAAAGATTCGAATAAGCAGAGTCAGCAAGGGCACGCAACGAGCGAGAATACTCGCGTTATCGCTCGTTGCGCTCACTCGCTCGCAATTTTCTTGTCATTCTTACGCCTAGGCATTTTCTCAATATCGATCTAAATCCGAAAGATTTTCCAGACGTCGTGGAACATCCTGTATATTTTTTAAAGTGCACAAAATTTATTATTTTTGTTTTTATTTTTAACAGCATGGAATCAAGTTAATATGCGACAAGAAAGCGAATGTTGCGATAGCTCTGAATGTACTGAATTTTGCAGTAAGTAGTGACATACATATATGTAACAAGTTAATTTGTTCTCTTTGTCAAATATTTCACGTATGTTTACTAGGTTCTAAAGATTCTATAGTATATTACAATGACGGCGAATCAAATAATCTTCATGGTAAGTTACCATTTGCAGTTATACTAAGATTAATTATATTTTAAGTATAATATTTTAAGAGTAATCTATATTAATATATTTTAAGAACAATTCTTATGTAATAAATTGTAAATAGACAAACATAAATAAATTGTTGCAGACTTTAAACCATTTGATTTGGAATCTTGGTGGGGCAAACGACTCTTTAACAATATCACGAAGTCACTCTGAGATATAAAGCTAAGACAATTTTTCCAAAAACTACTACCTGTACTACTGTGGAAATAACGGCAGCCCATATTACAAAAAAAAAAAGCAAAAAAAGAAACCAATGTCGCGTCTTAAGCATGTGATTTGAAAGCAAAATGTGATCAAGTTCAAAAATTGGTAAGACAGCGTTAAATATAAATCTTGGATGTGAATTCTACAGATGTATCAAATCTTAACAAATTACGGCTTAAAATATCATCCGTTGTATGTGCATAACAGGTGTATCACACGATCACATCACACATAATGCGATAAATCAGTTTATCAGCATATACTTACTTACATTTTGTACATATGCAATAGTAGCAAATGTTGTTAATAATATCCAAATAGTTTAATAATGATTGTTTATATAGCATTTGTTAATGAGAGTTTCTACTGAACATTAATACTTGTTGCTCTGTTATTAGAGTTGCTCAATTTCAACAAGATACAGAATATTCAGCGCTTTTCGCACAGAGCTTTGAAATAATGCGGCGGAAATTCACAAAACTTTTGCTAGACAATAAAACCAGTGCAAAGCACGCGATTGCTAATCCAGTCACATTACACCGAAGAGTCGAGGGCGCAAACCCAGTATGTACCAATGCGTATACCAAAATAGGGCTAACAATAAGTACGTGCAAAAGACCTAAAGCTGTGCGGTATGAATCCTGCGTGAGAGAAAGATGAATTTTTATTCTTAGAATGTTGTGTGTATATATATAATATATATACGTGCATATATAAGCAACGTTGGTCGCGTGAATGCATGGCATAATGTTGTTGCGGTTATTTGTTACAATTTGTGTTTGAATTTTACGTAAGCAAAGATTTAGTATAAATTTGTAGACTGATAATATGTAAGAGAATCATCATGTTATTCGTAGAGCTGCAGCTCGCGGTCGGTGATGCAACCTATTGCTCGCTCATTGAAACGTTATATTATGGCAAATTAAATTGTTTTTTTCACGCATTGTTACGTGTCTGTCGAACTATTGCAATATGAGCATCGATCCGATCAGCGACAATTTAATAATGCCACAATATTTCTGGCAAGTCTAAGCGCAGCTCGCGAGAGTAGTCGTCATGTAGTGAAATGGAATTCAGCGTGTGCAACTGAATTTTACACGATCATGAATAAATATCTCTTTATACGTACATCAATATTTTTCAGGTTTTATTTTATTTGTATTATTTTTGTATGACTCAATTACTAATTAATGCAAATATCGAAGCAATTAAGAAAGATTGTAATTTGTATTAGTCAGTTATACAATCGCGATTATTATTTATTAAATATCACAAGTTATATTTTATTTAATATTGCCCGATAAAATTTTTCTTTGGTGCATTAACTTTTGAAAATCGAATTTTCAAGAATGTTATTACAAATTATTATTTTACTATCTTTTTATCTATTGTTCAATAAGCATTTCGCCAATGAGAATCTTATCGTGAGTCGCCATATTCTTTCGCAGTGTTTATGTTCGGCATTTCAATCGACAAAGACGACTAGTGCGGCAGCTTATACCGATGATTATCGTGCATGTGCATGTGTCAATGTTCGTATGTACAGCATAAATACGTAAAGAAATAGTATCACAAGTTGAGCTCGCGATGAAAAATGACGAAGCGTCACAAAATGTAGAAGAACAAAATTCTCAGGTAATTAGTTGAAATGTATATGTTAATAATCTTATAAGTTTTAAATTGTCAACATTTAACAAAAAATTATAAATTTATAATTATATTATTTTTTCTTTATATAATTTGTAACACAATTTTTAATTACAGACAACATGCGAGAATACATCTGCTGGACCACTGATACAGCCTCAAAATGGTCCAGCATTTCTTACTGTTTTAACATATGCATGTGAAGCTTTAATAGCATGTGTAAGACAGCTGAATATAATGGATGAAGAATGTGGAGATGGAAATTATGGAACGATAATTGCACATTGTGCCAATGCCATAAAGTTAGAAATCAAGGTTGTACAATGAATAAATTATAAATACATACTTTTTCATTGAGAATTATAAGCTAGTGGTCACATGCACATTGCAGGAAGGAAGAATTTTAGCAACAAGACCTTCCACTACATTCGCACAAATTAGCCGCGTTATTGAAAAAGAAATGGTTGGATTACAAGGTGGAATATACTCATTGTTTTTTGATACTGTTGCTAAAGTAAGACGATCTTTGTAATCTTTTTCTGTTACTAAGAGATACTACTGACAAAGGATTATTTTAATAAATATTTTAGAGCTTTCTCAGGTTTCGCAATGACGAACAAATAACTGCTAATATGTGGCTGGCTGCTCTAACATCTGCAAACAAGGTGATATCTGAAGTTAATAAAATTTCGCCTAGTGATCGAACTATGTTAGATGCTTTGATACCTGCGGAAAATAAGTTAAGAGACGCTTTAAATTGTGGTTTAAATTCTGTCAATGCATTTGGGGAAGCTGTCAAAGCTGCTGAAACGTCTGCTATGCAAACTGTGTATATGTCGGGATCTCATTCTACAGATCGTAAGGTATTGCTTAAATTATACAATGATTATGTACACCGAAAGATAGATACAGCGTTTGCTGCGACGACGGCGGCTAGGTTACGTGATCTTAGCGTGGTTGTGAGTCGAATCTCACACGAAGCGCGTAATACATACATGTTCCGTGGACCGCCGGCAGCCGAGGACGAGGGGAGAATGCACCCTTACTACCACCCTCGTCCACGGCAGCGAAGGAGAGGATCGAGCAGGAGGAAGTCACGTACTCTAGCCGCCGTTGCCGCGGCAAACGCTTTGTCTTTCAATGTACACCGAAGATCAGATATGGCATTTTTTGCGGCGACAGGGGCTAGCGTACGTAACCCTAGGAGGCAGAGGCAAAGGGATGAGAAAACGGGGGGGAAATCGGTCATCGGCAATCCGGCCGGCGCGGTACACACATGCGACACATGTGAAACTCGACACTCACGACTCTAAAGTTACGTTCGCTAGCTGTCGTCGGCGCAGCAAACGCCATATCTGCTTTCCAGCGTACATCATATGCATATTTTAATTTAAGACAGAATTATAATTCATCTATGTTATGTAGACATTCAAATATCCAGATCCTGGAGCACATGCAGTGGGCATATGGATGAGAGCTGCTTATGAAGGTGTTAAATTAAAATTTGGTCATGAACTTGATACATAGAGCAGAAGAAAAATTTTTTTTTTTTTATTACTTAACATTTTTTATTCTAATAAAATCGCATATTTGTTTTGTATATTTGAGAAATTTCTCAATATACATGAATACGTATCGTTTATATGTCTGATTATATGGAATTTATAAATTATTTTGATGCTTTACACCTTTTAATAGACAACCCGACATGCAAATGTGTAAATTTAGTTTTGTTCATACATGTATGTCATGTACATACGTAATAATATGTATACGCATATTCACTGTGTGAACCAATGTCGAGATTAGCTATCATAATGTCACGTGTCTTTGCCTCGACTTCATTTTTGTTTTATCACGTGAAAAGGATGAAAAAAATGAACTTCGTCGTAAAGACTTGCTGAGCAGTTTGCGAGGAAGCAGGTAAATAAGTAAATACACGTTTTAGATTTTGTAAAATTATTTAGACAGAGGTTATGTTCTAAATGTCTGCAAACCACAAATTATAATTACATAAATATTAATTATATTCATATATAAGTTACATTTTGCGAATGTCTAATAATATATATATTTTTTTTTTAGCATTTAGATATTAAGATATTAATATATTTTAATAAAAATATTCTATGCAATATCGATTGTTAAATATATAATTGTGAATTTGCTTTTAGACTGTTCTATTTCTGTTAAACAATCTAAGATCATGTGAAAAACTGTTATAAATATCTTTCGAAGTTTTTTTTTTTTTAACGAGATAAATAAAAAACACGAAAGAGACCTGTTTTCTACAAGCAATGAATGCCGCGATTGGACTGTGCACCTTCTGTGAAATACATGGACCTAAAGTGATATTTACTACACAAACATATCGTAATTATGATACTCAAAATATTGAAAAACTGAAGTTTTACGGACCTAAAGAAGTGCTGAGGCAAGGTAATATTTCTTTGGACGATGGACAAGATGAATGTGAGGGGTGTCAAAGCATTGGAAACGTTAAATATTTAAGTAATGAGCACGAAACAAGAACATCTTTTCTATCTGCTCAGCAATCATTGATGCAAGATATTGGAAATCTGTTGAAGCATGCTTGCATCAGGTATAGTTCCTGCATTTTATGATCAATAAATTCCATATTAAAATTATGGTATTGTTACGTTCAGATGCATGTTCGCTCGAGCACACGAGTATAAATTCCGCGATATATCTTCGCGATGCACGGGAATGCACTGTGGAGTGCAAGTGCGCGTAGAAGTGCCTGAATGAACACGCCTGAGCGTAACGGTATAAATTAATTTTTTTTAAAGTTTTTATTCAATTTTTTAATTTTTATTTTTTTTTTAAGGAGCCTAAGTTGCGAGGTACATCCTGGTAAGGAAGGTGTATGCTACTTTGGAGATGAGTACAGGGGGCATGTTTTAAGTCATACTTTTACATTGAAAGACGCCCAGGTGAATTATGCAACGAAAAAGCATGTTTGGTAGTTATTACAACAAATTTTTCAAATCATGTCATTATTTATATTGCTAAAACCTAGAGATTTTGTCACAATTTTGGCCGACCATTTTTATATTAGCATATTGATAGAATAATTTTTTTTTTTTTTCTGTTTTTATAGGCAAGAGGATTTAGAAGATGGTGCAGTTTTATTGTTTTCATGAGAGACAAGCAGTTCTTATTAAATATGTGGCCGTTTCTGATTGACAATTTAAAAGAAATAATTAAAGAATTGCAAGATTTTGCGGAAAAAAAATATAATGCGGAAGAAGCGGAATGTCCACAGAGAGCAATGAGATTGACGACGGCGAACAACGGTATGAGTTGTCACAGCACTTCTATTAAACAATCTAGAACACTTATCGACATAACGAATGAAAAGCATGTTTTTGTAAGGTATGTGTTAATATGTTAAATATGCACTTAAATTGCGATAGAATATTATATACAATTATATTGTTAATTATTTAAGTTTTAATTATTTTACTATATTAATGTTTCAGAATACACATGTGGTTAGTATGGATCCTAAGTGCTGGTGCAAGGCACTTTATAGAAATTTTTCCAATGAGTTTATTAGATGATGAACTTAATTATAATTTCGAACATCAAATTGGTTAGCAATTACAAGCATTTTTTTTCTCTATGATAACAATGAATATTAAAATCTAGCTTTTTCTTACTAAAAATCATAATGTCGCAAATAATTTACAGAAACTGAAGAAGGTTTTACTTTAGTGAACGCAAAACTGCCAGTTAACTTTAATTTTAACTGGGATGATTCTGAGCTTTTATCAGAATTTTCTGAAATCACAGAAAAATCTGCCACTGTAATATTACGAAACCTGAAACGAATGTTAGGAAGAGATCAATTTAGACAGTTGTTGTACTCTTGTTTAACGGGAGTTCAAGTCTTAGTGAGAGGTCCGAAAATTCAAAGATTGGAATCTTTGTATGGACTTAGCAGTCTTGTTCCAAGAGCATGTCGACGAGTAAAAGCGCAAGAATTAGAATATATGGATCCGGATACATGTAACTTTATCGGTATTGCATTGTTTTAAAAAATATAACAATAAATTAATTTTTATTAAAGAATATTTTATATTAATATTACATGAAAATTTTCAGGTGTAGATACTACAGTGGCAGTTCCTTTACCTTGTGCAAATGTATGTAGACTAGACATAATACTCGATGAACACAAAGTTGGGAATGCAAAATCCCACATTGTTAAATGGACTGGTATGTTGCCCGCGAAACTTCCGACTTTGTTAATAAAAATTGAAAAATCGCTCGATAATGAAAAGCTTGGAAACTCCGTGCTCAAGGCACACTTCGCGACTCTTCAAGAAGAATGGGCTAAGTAAGCATTTTTTTTTTCAATATATTATTTTACGAAATATTTAAATTTAATATAATTAAATGTATATCTTTCACTGTTATACAGCATTGCAAAAGTTGTTCACGCCATGCGTGGACGAGGCCATCGTGGCGATCTCTCTGGACTCATGCTAAGTTTGGGTGCTGGACCTCAGGATAAAAAATTGTTAGACGCATGGTCTATGGGATTACCATCTAACCCGGCATAATTTATAAAAATTAATTTGTTTTATAGCACACGTAGTACGTCTTTGGATGTAATATTTATTGCAGAATACGTATATAATTTACTGCGATTTTTTGCGTTTATTCGAGAGGAACATTTACTGTGTGTTCAAGGTTGTGTGTCTTTTTTTATTTATAATTTAGTCAGAGGTAAAAACGAGAAAAGTGAGTATTGTGTAATAAATAAATGTATTATATATATATTAATGCATATTTTGTTTTAATTGCTTTAAGTTATAATTAAAATTTAGTATATATATTAGTAGTGTAATTTTCACTATTAAAGATAGTATATTAAAATTATGTTGGAAAATTATTTACAATATTAAAGAGGCAAAATTGCAGATGCCAGGCAAGAAAATAGACGTGCAAAAATTGATTAACTTATCAATGGATGATTATACTCTGAAGAAGAACTTAAAGATGAACAAGGACAGAATAATGCTGTATATATTTCTCTTTCTCTCTTATTCGTACCTGCGCAGTGACATTTGATACGTTCATATGATAAAATACTTATTAGTTCAAAAATAATATGATAAGCATTAAATTCTAAAAGAGAATTGTGATGTAATGTGAATAATGATTTTTGACAGAGTTAAAAATAATTAGCATTGTTTCTCTTAAGTCAACTTGCTTCACTTTTATTTCATGGAGTTAGCAGTCTAGGTATTTATATTCAAGTCTGTGGTCGTAACACGTGGCTTTTCTCATGTATAAATTCATGCAGCTGATCGGTGTCACAGAAAATCATAGACATTGCTCGCAGTACTCGCGGCGAGCCTGTAGCCAGCGACAATTTATTACACTAACAGTGATTGAGTAAATAGTGAAAATCATGAATACCGTTACTTGCATCGCGCCAGTTAACATTGCAGTTATTAAATATTGTACGTATTATCACAGCTTTATTATTCAGCGAAAAATTAGAATGTAAAAAATAATTTTATATGCTCGTAACTTTTTCCGAATTCCACAGAGAATAAAAAAACTTATAATTTACTATCAGCAGAAAAAGATATACTCTGTATCGATACTCGCTTCTCAATTATAATTATATAATTTGTTTGAACGATAAAATTCGAAAGTTATGTGTAAAATTAATTATTATAATCTACAGTTCTTGTACGTACGAGCTTGAATTACGTCATACAGCGTTCGCGTAGTTTGTGCCTCACGGTAATATTTGAATTTGAATAGCTGCTGATAAAAAAACGGAAAAAAATGTATTTTTAATGTTACAATGACATGAAAATATTCGTCATACAATTGCTGCTTTTCTATCACTGTGTTAAAATAAAATTGGACTTTAACATTTGTATTATTTTAGGGGGAAAGAGAGATGAAGTCTTAATTTTGCCAACTAATGATTCCATAAGTGCCACTTTGGATATGGATCAGGTAAATTAAAAATATTAAAAAAAAAAAAAAAAAAAAAATTATATCGTACTTTTCATATTTTTTTTTTGTAGCTGCATGCAAAAACTACTGTAATGATCAGTCCTGATTTCAAGGAAGATCGTATTTGGTTGAATGATAAGTAAGTATAGTTGAGAAAATATCATGCTTATTCTCCTTTTAATCAGTGAAATAAATTGATATATTTTTAGGGAAGAAGATATAAAAAATGCAAGGCTACAAAATTGCTTAAAACAGAGTAAGTTGGCACACAACAGATTATTAAAAATGTATATTATAAATTCAATTCATATTTTTTTATTTTTTTCTTAAGTCAGGAAACGTTCGCAATTGCCTAGCAGTATAAATGATTGGAAGATTCATATATGTTCAAAAAATAATTTTCCAACTGCTGCTGGTTTAGCTTCTAGTGCTGCAGGATATGCCTGCCTCACAGCAGCATTAGCTAAGCTTTACAAAATAGAGGTGAGATTATTTTTTCTTCTGTTTAAAATATATTTTTTATTTTTCTGTTTAATATATTTAATAGTACATGTTTACAGGGAGATATTAGCACCGTAGCGCGTTCTGGTTCGGGATCAGCGTGTCGTAGTACCATAGGTGGTTTTGTAAGGTGGTACATGGGTTCAGATAAATGCGGAACAGACAGTTTAGCAAAGCAAATTGTACCTGCATCTCATTGGCCTCAAATGAGAATTTTAGTATTGGTGGTAAAAAATTTTTTTTTTTTTCTACGTGTAAAATTAATAAGAATAGCAGGTATACTTAAAATATATATCTACAGGTCAGTGACGAACAAAAAAAAGTTTCAAGCTCAATAGGCATGAAACGAAGCATGGAAACATCTGAACTCTTGCAACACAGAATAAAGCATGTTCCAGAAAGAGTAAATAAAATGCAACAAGCGATCATAGAGAAGGACTTTAAAAATTTTGCCGAACTTACTATGAAGGATTCTAACCAGTTTCATGCTGTGTGTCTAGATTCATATCCTCCATGTATTTATATGAATAATATTTCCAATAGTATTATAAATCTTGTGCATTCCTATAACGATGCAGTTAATAATGTGAAGGTACACGAAACACTATATTATTATTTTTTATATAAATTATTAAAGTAGAAAATAGGCATATTTTATTGATAAAAAACATTGCTAGGTTGCATACACTTATGATGCTGGACCGAATGCCACATTGTACTTATTAGAGAAAGATGTACCGGCGGTGATAGGTGTTCTAGATTACTTTTTTCCTCCTAATGAAAACGATACGATCGAATACAGAAGAGGACTACCTATTGAAGGAGTTGAACCTTCACAAGTATGTATTTTTTCATATATATAATTTATTCAGATATTATTAAAAGTACTGTCTTGCATACAGGATCTCTTAAAAAAATTAAACCTACAAAAGCATCCACCAGGACAACTTAAATATATGATATACACTAAAGTAGGAGATGGACCTAAATACATTGATAATCCACAGGATTATTTATTAGATAACCATGGTAATCCAATTAATTATCTTTGATCAATTTTTTAAATATTTTTATATATTTTTATAAAAGCATGAACGTTTAAAATACGCTTTAAACGTCACTGTGGTTAAAAAGATATTCCGATTTCGCCGATCAGAACGCCTACATTATTTTCGCGTTCAGCATTTTTACCAGCTTTTACAGCAACACAAACTTCTATTGCGTAAATTAATTTTCTTCATGTTTAAACTTTTTATTATTATTTTTTCCTGTTTTTCTTAATCGTCTAATCGATTATATGTGCAATTTATATAAACTAGAGCAAACCATGCCCACGTTTTAATTCGTGCGCGTCATGATAATTGGGGGCATTAATTAATTATAATTTCTATTTGATAATTACAATTGAGTGACCTATAATCGACGACGGGTTGCTGGTTTAAGAAACCCAATTACTAACTACGAAAAAAAATTCATGCGACTTACCAATCTGCACGAGCATCAGCGGAGTTGTGGAATTCTTCCGGTGACTGTAACATAAAAAGGAAAATATTATTGTAGACATGTATAATAGTTTAACAAATTAATTAAAAAAAAGTAAAGGTTTTCTTTTAATAAAGATTTTATTAGAAAAATTAATGCTTACCTAAAAGTTGCTCCGCCGATGCAGGATGCCCGTCCCGAGCCTGCTCCTCCTCTCAGATGGGACGTGACGAGCCATCCTTCCGCGCACTGGACACTCGCGAACGCACTTCCGTAAAAAAAAGCAATTGTAAAAAACGCCCGAGAACTACCGGCACACCCGAACACCCGACCGACGAACCGGCTGCGGTTTCCCCTCGCGCACTGGACACTCGCGAGATAGTCCACGACACTCCCGACCGTCTCAAATCCTCGAGTTCGACACGAGAAACGGGCTACGACGCGCGGATGCCTCGGCATTTTCGTTTCGAACTCGAACCGCGTGCTCGCCGTGTCCTCTAGTAGTACACAATAGAACGAGTCACGTAAGCCTGTTGCGAACTTGCAATCAGGCGATCTATGGAGCGCTGTGATTGGTCGGCGCGCTAGGGCTTCAGCGTCGGCTTTAAGCGGTAACTATAAAATCGAGATTTAGTTAATTCAGGCGTTTCACATGCTTTTTTATATAAGGTTGAAGGAAGTATACGACTCGTTTTGAAGAAAACACTCTGGATATCTCTCTGACAAATACTTAGAGATATAAAAATCTACAATCTGGATTACATGACTTGCAAATCGTAATAAAAAAATGAAGAACAGATGTTTAACATCTTAAATATAAAAAAAACTTATCTGCAAATTAGAAAAGAAGATAAAGTAAGATCCTTTTTTTTCACTAGGTTATCTCATGCTTATCTCTATATTTTTATTTCTGATTACTCCTTATCTTTTACTCAGTACTCTAACATAATATATTTACGTATTTTTAATATATTCTTTCCTGTACAATCATATTAGAAAATTCAATACTGACAGAAGATAGTATAACCTTGTTGATCAATTGTGTCAATCAAATGTTAGCTTTCAATTAAGCTAGAGTTTTTATAGCTGTTTGTATAGAATATATATGTCAAACAATCACTGTAATTATAAAACAGTTAAGCCTTGTTTTTTTTTTTTCACAGTTTGATGGATAGCAACAAGTCTGTTATTACAGCTACTATGAATTTCAAGTAAAAACTGCAAGCAATAAAAAAATTAAATCTGTAAGTAATACAATAAAAAATCTTTTCATTTTAAGCTAAAGAATAAGAGTTAATTTCTTTTTACATCACATTAATTACGAAATTATTTAGTATTAAATTAATTTAATCAATGTATTTTACTCAGCTTTTTTAATTTTTTTATTTTTACAGTTTATTCCTGTACAAGTTTACTTTTCCGGTGTTTTAAACGTAAGATTGTGAGCAAACAGACAAGAGCAACCGTGTTGTTTTTTCAATCGACTGGATAAAAATCAGTGATTGCGTAGGCGCCGATTATCGGAATTGCCGGCACTCAATTTTCATGCCTTCTAAATTGTCGTACTATACGTATGTATGTCGTAACTGTATAAATTAAACTGATTAGTGATAATATAATGCGCGATATCGGCCAAATGTGTGTATCATACAAGGCCACGGCGCATACATGTCGATAAACCGCGCGCTTTAAGAATCGAAAAGTCTTTCTGCGAAAAGAAAAGGAACATGAGAATGGACAAGGGTCGGCTTCTTTCTTGGGCAAATATCTGCAAGGTAAAAATGCTAGGCGGTGCGCCTTTAGACGTATATGTACATATATATACTTTGTCGGTGATCGTGCGACGCCCAAGTTATTCGCGCGAGTAAATATTTCAGCGCGATGAGAAATGATTGATCGATCGTTACGAGGCGCAACGCTGAAGGCGCGAATTAGGAGCCGAAGGAGGGAGAGTAGAGGAAGCGAGATGGAGATTGAGTCGGAGGGAAAGAGGGGAGTAGACTAAACTGAAATTTATTACCTATTTTTTTTTTCAGAGATTTTATTCTCCAAGGGAAAAAAAGGAATAAGATTTTATATTGAAGCTCAACACCTAGGTTAACCGAGTTACTAAGAATAAGAATCAATAACCCAATGAAGGAGGAAGGAAGATAGACGATACCGAGTGCCAAAGGTGGAGGGAAAAAGAGAGACTTAAGGCAGATAAGGATAGAGAGCAAGAAAGGGGGGGGAGAAATGCGAGTATATGTATGCAGGTTTGCAACGCGCCACGTCGTTCCCGTTTCTGTCGCGCGAACGAGAGGCGCGAAGTTCACGAAGGTGGCCTGTGTAGTGTGCGGGCAGTGTGCCCGATGCAGTGCGACGTGCGTTCTATGCTTTCTGATGCGGCGAGCGAGATTGGGACCGAGTAATTCTATGCGGTGGTGGTTCCGTTGACGCATACAGCTTATCCGTGAAGTCTGACAGCGTGCTTGACGGTTGTAAAGTGCCTTTTCTGTCATTTAGCGCCTTCGCATGTAAAATGGTAAGTTCTCTGCTCCGAGTACGATGACTTTGCTCCGTTTCTCTATTTCCTTCCTTCTCCCCCTTTTTCTTCTTGACCCAGGCAAGAAAATTCACAGAATTCATGCGACCGTTATGCAAATGTATACTAATGCTTATTACGTAAATACACTGTAATTATTGCATTTCAGTTTCAGAGAGACGGAGTGAGACTGAGACAGCAAACGACGAAAAGAACGTCAGTCGAGTTACCTTATGAGAACAGAATTGTCTCGAGAAAGCAAGATGTACTGCCAAACGACACCCAGCATCTCCTTTTTGTTTTCACGTACTTCCTCTTCATATCCTTTATTATAATCGTATTGGAAAAGAATCTACCTGATCCAGTTACTATCGATACGGAAGGACTGCACCCGGGAAGATTTGTCGCCGAGCGTGCTCGTAATCACATTGTTAATCTCACGTCAATCGGACCCCGTATCGCTGGTAGCTACGAGAACGAAGTTCTAGCTGTTAAATTTCTAACGTCGACGATCAATAATGTGATGAAAACGGCAAATGAGAATCACAAGATTCTTTTTAACATAACAAAACACAGCGGCGCGTTTCCACTTAAGTTTCTCGACGGCATGACTAATGTCTACAGAAATGTACAAAACGTCATTGTTAAAGTCGGACCTCATAGGCCGACAATGAATAGTTTGCTGCTTAATTGTCATTTTGATTCGTTTTTAGAAAGTCCAGGTAAAATCTGTTATTGTGCATGATACGTGTAGTATTCCGTCTGCATAATTACATAATTGTCATCTGCATGAAACATTTCAGGTGGCTCTGATGACGGCGCCGGATGCGCTGTGATGTTAGAAATTTTACGGATAATTACTCAGAGCTCGAAAATATTGAAACACAGCATTATATTTTTATTTAATGGAGCAGAAGAAAATATATTGCAGGTATATTAATTTCGTATCTAATCTCTGGTTCCATTGATTAGTTTTGGAACTGTGATAACATTTTACAATGTGTATTTTATAGGCGTCCCATGGCTTCATAACACAGCACCCTTGGGCAAAAGACATCCGTACATTTATAAATCTAGAAGCGTGTGGTGCTGGTGGACGTGAATTATTGTTCCAAGCTGGACCTCATAATCCTTGGATTCTTGAAGTACATTATTTTGCGATTTCTTTCATTTCATTTAGTAAAACTATTAATCTTATTATATGTAATTTATTATTATTTTATTAGATATATGCCAAATCTGTACCATATCCTTACGCATCATCATTGGCTCAAGAAATATTTGAGAGCGGCATTGTACCTGGTGACACAGATTTTCGGATATTCAGAGATTTCGGAAAAGTTTCTGGTTCGTAAAAAATTTGTCTATTACGATATAGCCTTATAATTAATTTTTGCAGAGAGTATTAACGTATCTGTAAAATTTTATACAGGTTTGGACTTTGCATGGTCAAAAAATGGTTACGTGTATCACACTAAGTTTGATAACGTCGATCAGATACCGTTGGGAGCTTTACAAAGAACCGGCGATAACATTCTCGCTTTAACACAAGGAATGATATTCGGAGACCATTTATCGGACGCGGATGCGCAAGAAACACGGGGCAGTCTCGTGTTCTTCGATTTTTTGGGCGCATTCGTTATTAGATGGCCACAGTACATTGCCAGTACAGTTAATATCGCCAGTATAATTATAGCTGGATACTCTATCCATTTGAATATGCAGAGTACACGTAGAAGTAAGAATATATCATTATTATTTAGATCCGGCTGCGCCAGTAGACCTCAAATCGGTTCTCGTTTTCTCGAACAAATCTGAGTAATACAATCGAATTCTGCGTTATCGGATACAGATGTTAAAAAATGGATGTACATGAGACAAGTGTTAATATGCATCGGGGTGATCATACTCTCATGGTTGGCCTCCACGATTTCTTGTTCGTTTATCTCCTTGATCCTGACCAAGCTGGGAAAGGTGATGTGTTGGTACGCAAGACCGGCCTGGTTATTTTTCTTGTATATCTGTCCCACCATTGTTGTATCGATGATTGTATTTCTGCAAGTCGGATCATGGCAGAAAAAAGTAAGTAATAGAAATATGTCTTCTAATAATCTAAATTAAATAATTACACATTTACGAGTCAGATATACTAAATAGATTTAATAAGTGGACACATAATCGATATTAATTGTAGGAAGTCGGTTCTGTCTGGACTTTATATCATATGTACTGTGATGCATATTCCTTAATATGGATGCTAATTCTCTTTGTGTGCGTATTATTTAAAATACGTTCAGGCTTTATACCGCTACATTGGGTTTTATTCCCAGCAGTTGGAAATATCGTGCGACACAGTTTTTTCAGTAAATGGAGAGGTAAGTAAACACGCGATTTGTTCTTTATAAATCTTTTACATATATGTATATTGTATATATGCTAACACCGATAACCATTCGTGTCGACTATGTTAAAAGTATTCTAATCACTCAATTGAATGTACTTTTATGAATTTTATAGACTGGAAATGGCTTTGTTACCAATTGGGGTCGTTGAGTTTATCTTATATACAGTCATTTTATTTAGCGCTCGGTGCTCTCTATCTCTTCATCCCAATAATGGGACGATTCGGTAGCAGTATTAATTCCGAATTTTTAATGGCTAACATGCTGTCCGTGTTATTCTGCCAACTATTTTGCTTCACGGTAAAATATTAGTAGCTTCAATTTTATTCGCACGACGTAATTCTGAACCTTTAATTTTATACGAACTTTTCTTAATGTCTGTAAATAAAACTCACAATATTTTCAGTTGCCAATAGTGCTTCTAATAAAGAACGCGGAACGAATTATAAGTGTGATCGTTGGAATTTTCTTAATCGCTATTGCTGTGTTAATTCTAACACCACTTGGATTCCCTTACAGTGGTGATTCATTATCGCCTGCTCCACAACGATTTATGATCGCGGTAACATAGTTATATCTTTTCATGTTTCTCCCGAAAATTCTTGTTTAATAAAAAATATAATAAGCTCTTGTATTATTTCTCGTACATATTGTAAATTTTTTTTACAGCATAGTCAACGCCAGTATTACAATGCAGATGGTAGTGATAGGTATTCCGGTACTGGATATTGGTTAGTGGATTTAGATATGAATAGTCCTCACAGTATAGAATCAATAGTACCTGAAGTAGCTGCCGCAACACCAACAGTTCGGGATTGTGAAAAGGAATTATACTGCGGTTTCCCGTATTTACTGCCGGTCACAACTTTTTTGTGGTACACATCAGATTTAGTAGTACGAATCGAATATAAACGTACAAATTAAGACGATTGTTTTTACAGGAAAACTACCTGGATACCCGGACCTGCTCCGCTCTTAAATATTCCTACAAATCTCGAAATAATTTCAAAGACTGCAAAACAAAATATTGTTAGTTTCACATTCAACGTTACAGGTAAGATATACTTTAATAATTTAAATTTTATATATTTTATCTGAAGCACAATTAAATACTTTTTTATTTCTTTAGGTCCTGATCACATAGGTATAATTTTGTCTCCTTACAAAGGTGTAAATCTAGTAAAATGGTCTATACTTAACGAGAAACCATTGCAAGGTCCAAAATGGAACGATAGAGAGACTTATTTTATTTATTACGCATGTGCCTCAGATTGTGTGCCATATACATTTTCTATCGAATTAAATGTAAGTTCTTGCAAAACAATTTTTTGTTTTTTCACACTGTATGCATTCTTGCATTACGGATTTTTGTGTTTAGGTGTCCACGGTGCAAAAAGGACCATACTTGTCTATCGCATTAGCCGGACATTTTTTACATGGCGAACACCAAAGATCTCCGAGATTTAAGAAGTTTCTGGCACAGTTTCCGTCATGGACTGTCGTTGCACCCTGGACAGCGTCGTATAAGTCATGGGAGTTGTAACAAGAACAACTCGACAATTGAATGTGGTAAACGTGACTAGAATATAAAGCAATATTCGTATCGCCTCTCGCGAATTAACGAAGTAGCCTAGTAAAACGGTACTATGCTCTTGGAGTGCAATGGAAAATGAAATTTAATGCCACGGCGATGTAATATCGCTTGAATATTTAGACTTAGTCTTTAAAATTTCATAAAGTATGCGATTTGAGAAAAAAATATCAAAAAACGTTAAATATTATAGAGAATGGAATGCGGAACGCGTTCCCATTCTGAGTTTATATATGAATTTTTTACTTGCATATTATCGTTAATAGAAATTATGTCGCGAACTAGCCTAAGAAGTTGATTCAAATTCAAATCATAAAGATATCTTAAAAAGTTACATATACATATAAAGACATAATATAAAATATATTTGCCTGGACGCTTTCAAAGGTGATAACTACAATTTTCCGTAGAAGCGAATGATAAATTAATATCGCATATCATAAGCTTTAGACTGATTCATGGTATTGTCTTTCGACTTTGTAACTTTCACGAGAAGCAAATATTCGTAAAAGAGAAATGTATCATCAAAATCTAAATCTCGAGTTATATGTACGATCTACGGAAACTGTGATGCCATGACGTACATTATCTTAGCACGCTTCAAATTTGGTGATTAAAATATCAGTGGTAGTTCAAATTGTTATCTTAAACGAGGTGACTAGTTCAATAATCACATGATTAGTGCGCACACATTAATGTGTATTATTGAACACGTTCTACAAAAGTTACGCAAGTGCTGTCTAAAACGTTTGTAGACTAATATCTTACTTTAATTCCGTGCAGCTTGCGTAAGTGCAAGAATTCACGGTTTAATCATCTTATATCTGCTGTTCGGTACAAAGTACAGATTCGTCCACAAACATGCTAGGCTCTCATCGTAATAGGCAGTGTAAATGACAGCATGCGCGATAGTACTTTACATATTTTAGGTATCGTGATATTCTAAGTATCGCGACGAACAAAAATTGCTCGAGGTACAAGATAATCAAATTTTAAAACACGTTCTAAAGAAATTTTATATTTCGAGTAGTAATATAGGATAAAAAACCGAATTTCAAATATATAACACATACATGAACGCACATAAGTATACATGGATATGGATAGATTTTTATTTATTTTTGTTTAAATATTTATTGTTTTTAAATGTTTCGTTGTTCTTGCAATCAGTTTGAGCAGTTAGAGTAATAGCATTTTATAAGAAAGCTCGCTGCTTGTGTTCCTTGTAATTACTTGCACCATTCCTTTGTTTCCTAGTTAAAAAAAAAAGGTTATTAACATATTTTTAATAACATGTTAAAGAAGTCTGAAGCTAGATGTAGATATTTCTGATATAAATTAATAATTTTTAGTATATGTAGTTTTCATTCGCGTTATTTTATTTATTATCTTTTTCTGTTATATCAAATCTATCTTGAAATCTAATTTTTCAACTTTATGGTGCAATTTTCCTATTATTCGCTAAAAATATTAATTTTTTTTTACGTTAAAACACGACAACGCAACAATATTCTGCACGAAGGCATTAATTACACGTGACAATTAATAATTACTTATTCCGCTGTCATCTAACTTAATTTTAAGACAGTTCCTCTTCATCACTTTCACAATTGATATTAACTCTTTCTAATTAACAACCGAGCACCTTCGTCATTTAGTGAACACAAAAAATTATCTTAAGCTAGAATAAAATTATTAGCAAAACAAATTAAAAAATTTCGATTTAACAATTTGAAATAATAGGAAATACCGCTTATCGTAATAAAGATTTTTTTTTCACAAGTTTATAGGTATATCGTGAATAACTTTACGAGCGTTTAACGTAACGAACTTAATGAAATGTTCACTTTACGATGCTTGACAAAATAGTATATTAATGTAGTTATATTGCGAGACTTCCGACCGAAGTCTTTCGCGGGTAGAGAAAGTTATATTAGTGATAAATAGTACAACGTGATTCTCGTTACAAAAAGGTAATAGTTTTATATTATATAATAACGAAAAGAGAGGTAGCAACAAAATATGTGATTTTAACGAAGATTAGATTATTAATGTAAAGTATATTGGAAAATGTTTTGCGTAATATATATTTTTGTACGCGGTTCAAGTTGTTTTTATTATTACGTTTTTATAATTTATATGAATAATGTTTTTTAATTGACTATCTTCGTTAGACTGTGGCTGTCTCGTTTAATATTCGCTTATTTGCTTGAAGTACGAGGCTTTGAAGTTCAGCCAATGTTAACGTTAATATCGGTTGCACAAATTTACGACCGCAATTTTACTTAATTCTTATGCACAAAGTTGTAAGCGACACTCGACCACTTGTAACGTCCGTATATTATTTGTTACGTTTTTATGCGTTTCATAATTTCTGAGGCTATCGCTATAGTGATCGTCGTTACGCTGTTATCACTATTATCGCGAGAGATATAGCGCGTTTGTTCACAAGGTTTTTACTTTTTTCTTAGGAGTAATACGAAGTTTTCCACCTCGTTTCTCGGCTCCTCGACGAACATGAAGTTCCAAATTAATGTGCAATTGTCTGCGAAACGTAGAAATATGTTATGTTTTTTTTTTAATTTTATTTTGCGTCCCGTTATTATCTTTGTATCCCAGTAACTTCGTTTTACACCATGTAACCGGCCAAAGAAAAAGGATCCATCCATTGCGCGAGACTAGTGTACAATTGTAGCTGCCTAATAACTTGGTTTTTGTTATGCTGCGTGCAGGGCGACACTTTAGTGATAAAATACCACGGATAATACCTGCGTATCGCGGTATTCAATTTGTGGAATTTAACGTTCGATAAGCGGAGCGTACTGCATAATAATAATATATATATATATATATAATATTGTTTCGCCCTTTCCCTTCTGCGCCAATTAATTTATACACGACCGTATGTTCCTGCTTGCATTGTATTAAATTGTCGATATGCGTAAATAGCGACATTGTTACTTGGCAGTTGTTGTTACATGATTAAGAAATTATATAAAAGAGGGAATAAAGAATTAATATTACGCCAATTACCGTTTTCTCGTGTTTTTTTTTTTAGATTTTGTTAGACTTTTTGCCGCCTTCTTTTCTCGATTTTGTTGCACAAACCGAGCGTCACCGATGCTCATTATTGTTACGCGACCTTTTACGTTCAATCAATACGGTATTGTCTTCGTTATCCAACGAATCTTTTGTTCCCTGAATCAATTTCCTGTTTCCTCTGCAATACTCTTACACATTTGTTACGACGATGACGTTATTTCACAAGTTTTGCTCGCATAATATGGATTACACAGGCAATCAGAATTGATATAAATACAAAGATGACTCATGTCTACTTTTTCCAAGAGCAAAAACTTAATGTGACTCAGTAATTAGTAACATGAGTGTACATGACATATAATTATGTACGTTATCAATAATAATTAATTAATAGTTACATTGGTTTAATTATTATTTGATTTATAAATCATTAATATTTAAACATCGGTACTGAAAAATGTATGATATTGTACATTAAATATTCATATTTCGTTATGTTATATGTTACACGCGACCGTGATCAGTGCGTTCGGGATATCTTATCGGTGAATTGTAAGAGAAGAATTCGGAGTCTGTGCGGCGCGCTTGGTTTTTCGGCATTCCCCAGATAGAGGAGGACCGGCGATAGAGAACGGTCGAAAGCCCGGTTCTCTCGCGTTTCGTAAGAAACGTGTCAATATTGACGCACCGGCATCCTGTAAGGCGAGAACGATTTCCTAGTTAAAACGATCCGCGGCCGTCGCGACGACCGCACTGATCATCGCGTCGTGCTCGGGATAACAATTGTGTATGATTGCGCACTGTGTTTGCGGCCCATGCCATTGCGAAAGATCGCGAACCTTTCGAAAAGTCATGGACCTTGTTTTAAAGTGCAATATAAATTACTTTGCAAGAATAACACCAAAGGAAGTGCCACTCTACAGAAAAAGGAACGTTTTGTTAGAGACTGAAAGATGAGCTCTGAGAAAAGTGAGCTTCATATCTTTAGGTAAGAATGTTTTCTCTATATTTTTTCTTTTTTTCCCTCGATTCTTTTTTCGTACTTTTTGATATAATTGAAACACATTTGCAGCGGCAATCTCCTACATTTCGAATCCATTCTCGCGCGTTGTTTTCCCAGACCAGCCGCTCTTAATCGAATACATTTCTTGTACTAGACAATTTGGAGGAGAATCGAGCCTTGATTGCGAATTTATAAACACACCGACAGTGTTATTGCGGTATCACGAGACGTTTGGATTCTCCACGTATGTCCGCGATAAGCCACGGGATCTCGGGCGTGGTACCGACGCGATAAAACTTTTTTAAAGAGGAAATGTTAAGGCTTTTACACGAATTAAAAAAAGAAACATTTGAGAAATTTTACTGTCGGCATTTAAAAAATAATAATAATGAAAAAAAGAAATACCTTAATATACAGCAAATCTCAAAAACAACTCTCGGTCAAATAGATGATCTCTACTTTTTCGTCGCGAGACAGCTGTTCCAAATGTTGTCAAATGTTGTCAATTGGTGTCAATTGGTATCGCGAGTGCAAAAGTACTCTAAGCGTAGTGCTGGAAGAAAACCAGGTTGTTAATTAAAATGGATAGGCAAAACTCGACTAACAATCGATTTATTAAATCTGTTGAACTTACTTGTTAGACGAGGTGTTTGTTTTAAATGCTTCCGGAGATTTCTGTCTTATCTTTGTGTTAATTCGACCGTTTAATTTGACTTAAAGTTCCTGTATTCTTGCGTAGGAGTCTATCGGGTCCGGCGTGGAAGATTTTCCATCGGTGTTTCGCTAATTAAAGGTACCGCGCAATTATGAGTGTTCTGTAAAACGATTTGTTGACCGCAGGTGCATTCTGTTATCACTTAAGTCTTAACTGGAGTTAATTACCGCCCCTTAATTATTAGCGCGCTAATAACGGCCGGTACGTACCTTTCCGTCCAAGCAGCGATCGTCATCGCTCCCGGGGCGAACACCAGGACGTTCTTCTTCAGGACGCGACGTCCTCGTTCCTGATTCCGCGTTCTCCATTGTCAGCGGGTCCTCACATCGTGCTCGCGTCTTCGTCCTGCCCTACAAAACTGTAGCCGCTTGTTCTGCAATTAACACACGGCCGTCACCTCGGTCATACAGTAAACGCGCTCCACAGAGCCTACCTCATTTGCACGGCCTACTTCCACCGAGATCTTTGCCCTGTCGCGTTGTTTTCCCCCCTCAGCGCTCGTCAATGTCTCGCATTGTTTCGCTGTGGGAAATGACAACTTCGGAAAATCGCTGAACTCTTCTTTTTCCTCTCGCCACTAATGTCGATCACGTCCTAGACCGTTCGCGAAATTTATCAGCTTCTGCGGTGGAGGTCCTTCCGGAATTCCGTCAGCTTCCGCTTTCAGTTTTAGTGGTACTCGCGCCGCTATTCGCCAGCAACTTGCTTCGAGCATCTCCGTTTGATCTTTATCGCATCGTGTTGGATCTATAGGAGCGATAAGGATTGAACAACGCGAGATAATCGCCTGGCGTAGCCCAAAATTTATACCGGAAGCTGTCCCCGAAAGGTTCAGACATTTTTCGTTCATCATGCGCCCTCAAATCTCTGGGAGCCGTACCGTCGGCGAAATTGTCTAATTGAACAGCCAGCAGGCAGGAGAACGATACACCCGGCACGTATTTATATCCGTGGCCGGCGCGATTGGCAGCCGAATGTTCCGCGCACCGGATGGAGATGGTGGAGAACGCGACGTAGGCGCGTTCCATCGCGGCGGTCGTTCTCGCGTACGTGTTTTGCGTACAAATTAATTGTTCCTCCAGTGGTGCGTTTTTTTTTTTTTCCTTTTCCCCTCCTCCCAGTCGTCTTTCCTCTCTGGAGAGCAACGCCGGGCGACAACGAAACGGCGATGGTGGTGGTGGCGACGACGACGATGGCAACTGTCGTCATTGTTGCCGGCGATGACTTTCTCCGCGACGGAACGCCGCGATGATACCTGCTAATCGCTCGTGGAACGACCAAGTTACCTTGATCAACGATCGAATAACTCACTCCTGAACTGTTTTCCCGTTTAAAAGGAGAACTGTGCGTCGTTCATCGCTCTTCTTCCCTCTCGAGACAGTTTTCGTGCCGCGAGGTGAGTTTTTTCTTCTAATATCTGCAAAAAAACGAAATAGTAAGAACAAGCAAAATCGATGTGAATAATATAATAGCCTCGTGGTTCGACAATTGTTAGTCAAAGTTACGAAAATTTTCAGATAACGCTCGCATCTTTTTACTTACCATCAGCTTCAGAGAAAATATTTTGCGTTATTTTAAATGATAGTTCCTGCTAAAATCTTGCGGCGAGCGGAATTAAGCGTCTTCTGTAGCGTCTAGGTGATTAAATTTCAGTTTTAGTGTTAAGCGCGGCCACAGTTATGCAGGTATGCGTCGTGCGGCTGTAGCGCGCGCGGTGAACCTTCTGCGACGCGGGGTGCCGAGTTTATACAGCTGTTCGATAACGTCCGGTACCTTCGCTACCTGAGAAATGTCTGGACGAGCGTGCATACCTGTCGGAAAAATAACATCGCATTAATTTACCGTAGAAATGGTTTTCCCCGCGTCGTTCTGTCGCCAAGTATGATCGCACGAAGCATCGCCACGGAGTTAAATTCGTCAATTTTGTTGCCGTCGAATCTTTGCCTGATAAAGATCAAAACTGAATTAATCCTCGCCCCGCAATGCCTAAAGAAACAGTCTAAACGATTTTGAACATCCCCGCTGGTCGTTTCGTAAAAAGTGACTTCGAGACACGCGTCCGTACGTTCGCTGTGATGCAGATTCGTCGCATTCCCTCATCGTGATGCACGAGGAATGATCAATGCGCGATGCAATGACTAGATACCGTCGCCGATGTCAGAGACGAGGAATTTCCCTGTCGCCGTACGAGAGAAAGATGCTTGCCTCGTCGGAAAGCAAAAAGTAACAGAATTGACGACGCGTGCGTTGGTTTCTAGTTTTAATGATAGCGACCGTTTACTGATCAAATAGCTTAAACCGATTTGCCAAAGATTGAAATCGCAGAGGTCTCATGATTCTCGAATTTTATGTACGAGCTATGCTTAATAAAAAAAAACGAAATTGCCGCGCGAGCAAGCTGGCTTTCGCGAGGCGTCGAAATTCGAAGCCATACCGGTTTCAATATCCGCGTTCGCGATGCTACCGCAGTGGAATGATAATGACGACGGTCTGAGCGGAGTCGGCGGAGATACGCGACAAAATAAGCCGTTCGCCTATGTACACAATGACTATGATGTCACCGGACCGCCGAGGTTGCTCGGTATTTGGTACACGGTTTATACGTGATTGGTATGAGGAGAGCTGGCCAGGCCGAGCCGATTTGGATGTCCATTCCCTCGCCATATCCGGTCACCAACGGCGACATGGGACTCCGTCGGTGGCGCGAGTTCACCTCGATACCGGAAGTCACGAAGAGCATTAAGATCCCGCGAACGTGAGCGGTATTCTTACACGCGCGAATAAAATATTACACGATGGCAGAACCCATCAAAAAGCGCATTTCGGAAGCGCTTCCGGTTGGAGGTATCGAACTGCGTTAGAGGAAGTATCGCATTGTGCATGCATCGCAAATGATTTAAGCTCCAACCTGAATAAAACTTGTCAGCAATTATAATTAATTAATCAGTTCTGTATTCGCTGAATAGGTTTTTTCTCTTACGGTCTTTGCTCAACAAACAAATTGTTTGCACGAATTATAAACGCAAATTTTACTTTATATCTTTAAAATTAAAAATTAAAAAGAGTGCGCTTTTGCTAGCGATCGCGGCTACGCGAATAATCGCGTTAATCTCGAGGATTTCCAGGAATGTTGCGGGTGTAGGTGCGCGAGAACGTGGAAGGTCTCATTAACGCCTTCTGGATCCCCCGACGGAGAGCGACGATCCGCGATGGAGAGCGGTATGAAGAGAACCCGGCCCCTAAACACCTCGAGACCAGCCAATGGAGCCGGGAAAGGAACCGTTCCCCTTCTCGGAAACGGTTTCTAGCGTGGACAGGTACACACCACGACCTTACGTACCTCCCTGCAGATATGGACGCCCGCACTATCAGTTCCTCGGAACCTCCGGCTTCGTCCGGGTGTCAGAGTTCCCTCGGTATTTAAGTGCTTCGAACGAAGGAACCCTCGGCTGTCATCGAACACCTCAGCGCGGCATTTCGACCTGCGTGAAACGTATCTTCTCTGACGCACCGCTGTTTATCTTGGAGATCCTCTCCTCTATCTTTATGGAGTTTGAGAGAATGATAAGTCTCTTGCAACCGCAAACATTCACGCCTGTAAGACATACCGGCGCTATTAGAACTTTGAGCGATTTGATCTCTTTCTCGTCTTTTGTTAATCTGGAAAAAGAAATAAGAGAAACAATGTTCGCCATAAGAGAACTTCCTGCAAGGCTGGAGTTACGAATTCCGGGCACGCACCTTACTAAAAATTCACGTCACAGGCAGTAATCGACACTGCGCCCAACAAAAATCCGTAGAATTCGAATCGTTCAACGGTTTCCTCCGTTTAGCCCTTTTCGACGTACTTTGGCTTTATTTATTCCACAAACTCTCGAGCTGCGCCTGAATAATAAATGCGTAACGAAACAATTCCTGGTTGTGAGTTAAGAATCATTACGTGATATTGTTTGTCAAACAGTTTTGATTTTTTTTTTTTTTCTCTTCACCGTTACTCTTCTTAATTTTCATCGAACAGCTCTGCTATAAAAAAAAATTATGTTTTTCTTTTCAATTTTTTTTTTAAACAGAGCAGAATATAATTGACGAGCGATGCTGATGAATCCTCAGATCATCGTCAATCAAGTAAGTGCAAATTGAGGTTAAATCTGTTCTTTGATTGCACAAAAAAACTCAGCGCGTAAAATTAGAAAAAATAATTAACATTCTTTGCAAATTAATGTGAATTGTAAAGCCTAAAAAAAATGAGAAATTGATTTCGCTTTTCACCTGTTTTCTTCTTCAACTGGACGTCTAGAAGGCAAGATGTCGGCATAGCTGATGTTGTTCGAAATTCGGCTGTGTCACATCCAGCCAACCAAACGGCCAGACTTCGGCACACGACGTTCTCGCAAATATTTAAATCCAACGAGGCGGAAGGGAATCTAAGAGTGCATGAATATTTCCTCAGCTTTGAAAGATCCTCGCCAGCGTAAGACCGTGATGACACTGTACATGTTTATATACTGCTGTCGCCAATACAGTACAGCGAAACTGCGGAAATACTTTGTCGCAAATCTATGCACAATTTACTGCAAAATATGCACACGAATGTAGAACATTATTTTACAATATTTTTTTAATAAAATATTTAGAAAACTTTAGAGATAATATTTCTTTTTGTTACATAATTTTCTTCATTACAAAACTTTGGATTTAGAAACAAATTACCTACTGTTACCTGTATATAATTTTTAGGTTCAAATAACTTAGTCAACGGAACCAGGTGTTGCGCGGAGCGTCCGAGGATTTTACTCCACCTGCACCGCTTTGCACCGCTTTACACTTTTGTCGTGGCAATGCGCCTTAAAGCATATATTATATATATGCTATAAGCAATGGCCTTTTCGCGTCATTTTCGCGTGGAAGTCGCGATTCCGAGTTGGTCTCTCTGCGTCGAGGGATTAGATTCCTAACCTGAAACAAAAATCGTCTTTCCACGTGAACGATACGGAATATACAATACTTTAAACGCTTTAATTAAAATACAGGTAAGAAAATTTATTTTTAATATAAATATTTTATTTTTATGCAAATTCAATGTGCGTATATTTATAAATTATTACGAGAAAATTGTTTTTATTAATTTGGTGCATGTATCTTCATTGACATAAAAATTTGAGCTAATTATTTATTTTTTAGTGCAAGCAAAAATGACTAGATTTGCAAGAGCAAAGGGGTCTAAAGCCTCAAACGAAAGGTTGCCAAATGAGGCTACACCATGGCATGTAATGAAACAGCAATTAGAAGAAAACAAAAGTCAAACAATTTTGGAAAAGAAAAAGTCAGCAAAAGAGTTATTAAAAGATCATGAAAATACCTTCAATAGTGGTGTTAAGGATACTCAAGAATGGGCAGAATTTGAAGATAATAAATTTGACACTAAAGCAAAAAAGTCTAAGAATGTAAAGGTGAACAGAAATATTGGAAAAAATTTAACAAATGATCTGAATGAAGAAACATCCAAAAGTAGTGATAATATAGATAATTTGCAAGCAAATATAAATGAAAAAACAACAAATAGAATAATTAAAAACAAAAAAAGAGAACAAGACATTAATAATTCACAATCAATGTCTAATGAAAAAAGATCAAATACTTTACAAAATATGCAATCAGATCATGTTGTGTTGAGCAAACGTCAGAAGCGAAATCTGAAAAGAAAATTGGAAATATCTAATGATAATTCTAAACGATTTAAACAGGACAACAAAAATAGCAGTGCACTCATAAGAGAAGAAAAGTTAAAGAAAAAAGGTGAATATAAAAGAAGAAAACCAAATACTGGAGTTACAAAAATAATAATTAACGGTGTAGAAACAGAAATTGTTATGTATGATGGGTTTCCTGTAAAAAAGGAAGATGCAGAAAGATTAGCAGAACTTAAACAGAAAATGGTAATGAAGGGTAAGTATA
This sequence comes from Cardiocondyla obscurior, assembly GCF_019399895.1. Lineage (NCBI taxonomy): Eukaryota > Metazoa > Arthropoda > Insecta > Hymenoptera > Formicidae > Cardiocondyla > Cardiocondyla obscurior. Next base: position 270,319 of record NC_091878.1, read on the forward strand.
AATTTTGAATTTAAATTTTATAATAAGACTATCACTTATTTTATTTCTAAATAAAATTAAAATATTTACTTTATATTTTATCGATATATTAGGTATACCAAAATCTGAAATAGACACGGCAATGAAATTGGAAAGACGTAGGGCTGAGAAAGCTTTGGCACGTGTTAAAAAACAAGCATGTTTTAATTGTCGCAAGTCTGGACATAACCTATCAGATTGCCCCGAACTCGATCGCAATGAAGCCTGCACAGGCATCTGTTTCAAATGTGGTTCAACAGAACATACACACTTCGAATGCAAAGTCAACAAGGATTCTAGTTATAGATATGCTAAGTGCTTTATCTGTCGTGAACAAGGTCACGTTGCCATGCAATGTCCCGATAATCCTAAAGGAATTTATCCTCATGGTGGTAGCTGCAAGATTTGTGGAGATGTAACACATTTAAAAAAAGATTGTCCAGATTTAATAAATGCTAAAGAAGAAAGCACTATTACGTTAGAAAAAATGGATAATTCTGCTGTGGAATCATTACAAAAAGATATAAAAGAAAAGTTTGAAGATAATAAAATAATTAAAAATAAAATTGTAAAATTTTAGTAATATATTATACATGTATATAAAAACTAATTAAATTAAATCGTTTACACCTTAAATAGTATTAATCGATATGACATACCAATTTTAATTTCTATCTTTATATTTTGTTTTAAATACGAATTTGCAGTTTCTATCGACATGTTATTCCAATAAAATATCAGAAACATTATTATATTACAATATTTATAATTTTACAAATCACAAAGTGCTAAAATAATTTTACATAAAATATTGAGTATTACACAGGAAAAAAAAAAAAATTAAAACGATAAACAATTAATTTACTTCTAAGGCCATTTAAACATTTTTTGGATGCAGATAAAAATAAAAGAGGCTGTTTGATGTACTGTACATTTTAATTGCAATAACATAATATGAATGCATATAAATATTTCTATATAAACTGCAGCTGCACTTTCAATCGTAGAATTTTATTTTATGCAATACACGTAAATATATATCTATATATATAATGCAAGGTGCTTCAAACATCGCAATATTTTCTCTTAAAGTCTAAATAAACGACGTAGTTTCCTTCGATCAATATCGATCTGTCGATAAATCTAAGTTATAAACCATTAAAAACTAAAAATGAATTTTAAGAGTAATAATAGAATTCTCGTATGTCATATCAAGTACCTTTTACTGAAAGTAGAGCTTTATTTAATAGCTAGTGTTTTTAAAACACTTAGTATTCACAATTAAATAAGATGTGTGGTGTAAATAATATATAAAGATTTTTAATATGTATTTTTGGAAGAAAAATTTTATAAGAGCTGAAATCGTAGTTGTATCACTTTAACGCGATTAATATATTAAAATTACTGCTGTTATTAGTGTTTCATATTCGTGTTTTAAAATATATGTATAAATTAAATTTATGTTTTCTTAATTATTAAGACATAACAACTGCGATTTAAACTATTATAGATACTTTTCTTCTCTACGATTAAATAAGCTACAAAGAAAAGTATGATTAATGAAATTTTTTCTATAGTTATTCTAATTTTAGTATTTAATATATATTATTTCCGCAAATATAACGACTTATTTATAAAATTATATGAATCGCAACTAATAAATTGACAAGATAAGTTTATGAAATATTTTATCATCTCCTCTGAACACTATAAATTTGTTAAGTGATGATTAAGCAATAAAACTGCAATGTAAGCTATCGCTTATTTGCCAATATACGACTTATACATTTGAACTAGTGTTTAAAATGAGAATAAATTTTCAATAACTTGACATAATTTTTTTTTACTTAAATATGAAAAGTAAAAATTAATTAATTTTTATAATACAGCAAAAGCATCTGATACTGATGTATAAATTATAGAACTTAATTTTTTTTTAATCAAGAGCAAGGGAAGCGATTTGCTTTTTCACAGCTTATATCATCCTTATGTATTACTCGGAAGCAAATTTACATGTAGAGTAATTCGTCGCAAACTCTGCTTGCAAGGCGCTTGAAATAATTTGATGAATTTGAAAAATTCTCAAGACTTTTCGCATCTTGTTTAATATAACGTCTTTGGTACCAACACACATTATATTATTTTTATGTATATTTTATTTTCATAATCAATGACAGATAAAAATTAAAATATGAATATTTAAATGCACCTGCTAAGTAGCTTCAGCTTTATGTGCCGATTCGATAATTTCTTTTAAGCATCGGCCAAATTCCTCAATAATAAGACGCTGGGACGTCTCATCGTCAAACATATTACGTTCAGCCTCGTCGGCTTGCGCCATTAAACATTGGCATGTTATCTCCACTACCTTCTCCGTCAGAAAATTGAAGGGTTGCCTAAAATAAATAATCAAATACGTATAAATAAAAAATTTTTGAAATTATAAAATTATATATTTGTAAAGAAAACTTATCATACAAACCTTGTACCGCTATTGGATGTTGCAGGTGGTCTAAATGCCATTTCAGACAACTGCAATTGCGTCTTATTTAAACTAAGCTGAGCTGTTTTAACTTCAGTTGCTTCCGCTAGGTCCTTTAAGGATTTTTTCTGTAAAATTGGATCTACAATATTACGACAGCCTATACATTTACAATTTGCAGAACATGGAATTTTTGCCTGAAAGAGAAATACATATTTAAAATTTTTTACATCGGCAAATAGATGCATATTCAAAATCTTTTTTAATGATCGGAATTTTTCTGTATTTTTTATGTATGTTAAGTTATACATATATATATATATATATATATATATATATATATATGGCTAATTTTTTTATTAAAAATTTATTTATATGGTTCAAAATACCTCATAACATTCACAATAATTTTTAAGGCATCCACTACGTTTGCAATTACAGCCTTTGTTATGTCTCCTTATATCTTCACCAGTCTCGCGGCCTTTTCCAATTTTAGGTCGAAAGGCATTGGGGTTGCGCTCTAAACAGGATTTAATCGCGCGTTGTCGTTCTTCCTCGTTACCAAGATTGTTTGAGCAATTATTGCAATTGCACATATGACAAAATTCACCGTTTGCAAAGCAGTCGCAATAACTGCAACATAAATATTTCTAATTAGATTTTATTATATATATCATAATCCTTTTTAAGATTGCGAAACGATTCTTCTGTCAATTATGAAAATAACAAATGACAGTAAAAATCCAAAGCCTATTATGTGAAAACAGTATTGATTTATTAATTTGAAAACAAATAAAATTTTATTGTACTAAAACAAACCGCGCGCGCTGTGCGCGCGCTATTTTCCAATATAATTTAATTTTTATTTTCTAAAAAAAGACCAATTCAAAAAATGTTTTACTAAATAAAAAAAAAGGCATTCGGCTAACCTGCCTTTATAATTATATTATTTTAGGATATTTAAGTTTCACTTTTTCTTTTTTCTCCCCCTCTTTTTCTTACAAACGTAAGCATTTATGCGTTGTGCACCAACTTTTTAAGATAGGAAAAATTATTTGACACTGTGTAATCGTTTATAATAATAAAATACTCACAGTTTAAGACATTGTGATTTAGTGCAATTACACGGTTTTCTTGGCCTGATGCCGTTTGGTTCCACATTACTATATACGGTTTTTTGGGAATTCTTTCCATCAATCACACATAGAGTCGCTGTAGAACTTTGCGAATTTGCTAAGAGACCTGGCGTTGTTTGGTGAGACTTCAACTTTGTCTCATCTGTTGACTGCTCAGACAAGAATATTTTATATTTAAAAATAAATTAATAAAAAATTTTTTTTTTAAGAATTGTTACAAGTATTTGCTGTCGTTAACTATATAAATATTTTGTTGAATTATGTCACTCTTGGCTATCTAATGTACCTGATAAAATTGACTTATTTTTTTCATGTAATATAAAAATTTCGAAAAAGTTTTAATTTAATTAAAAACATACAAAAATTTTTTTTATTTTATTTAATACTAAAAAGTAATAGAAAAAAAAGAAAAAAAAACATGAAAACTGATAAAGATAATAGATAAAGAAATATTAAACCTGTTGTTGGATATATTGGGCAGGTAAAACGACGATATTCCCAACATTCGAATTGGTTGACAAGACTGCTTGTCCTGATGCTAACTGACTTAATGCTGATGCAGGAATTGCCACTGTATTCTTTGACTGACTCCCAGTAGCAGCTGTTGCAGGTATAAGTAATTTTTGACTACTACCACTTGTCAGCGTTGCCTTCGGCGCTACAGTTCTTAGAGATTGACTTCCGGTATTTAGTGGCACAACCTAAACACAAAGTATAAAAAAATTGTCATTTAAAATATTTTAGATATTATGTAAAATAAAGATCGTAAATTATTAACTCATTAACATTTCTTAGTTAGTTTTTTTAAATAAAAAAAGTATATAAATATTTTTTTGTTTCGTTAAAAGGTTATTAAATTTATCAAATTTTCATATACCTTTACAATTTGTTGTTGATTTCCTATTTTCTGACCAATACCGACAGTTTGCAGTGTTGTATTAGTCTTTGATTTGCCCACGGTAACAACATTAGTAGATCCCGTTGAAGGAGTACTAACTAATCTCACATATTGCACCTAAAAAAAATAGCACAATCTAATAGACATTCTATTTAATCATTTATATTATTAATTAATTGTAGATTAATTGTAAGATAACATACTTGTCTTCCAGACATCTGAATTTGATGGACTTGATTTGATCCAGTCACAATATTTTGATTGGCAGGTATTCTAATAACTTGTCCACTTCCAAGTACATTGCCAGGTTTCAAAGAACCCTAAAAGAAAAATTTTTATCTTATAATTATATATGTTGAAAGATAAATATAATTTTTATTTTTTAAATGTACATGATTTATTTGATATCTATAATTTTCTTACCTGTCTGATGATTACTTTCTGTGGATTTTGCTGTGAGCCTGACTTGGATGTTACGAATGTAGGTTGCTGATTTGTTGTAGTTGACGATTTGGCCTGAAGATTTATGGCTGGAGCAGGAAGAATTTTTGGTATTGGTGATTTTGTGGTATTCGCCGGTACTATAGTTACTTTGGACGGCTGAGATGTTGAAGATTGTAGCAGCTTGTTCAGTATCATACCCTACAGAAAAATTAAAAGTGTAATAATTGTATATCACATAAAACATACAATTTTTAATGAGTTGTAATTATGAGATTCAAGGCAAACCTGCTTTGGTGAAGATGATGGTAAAATATGTTGTTTATTGGTAGAAAGTATACCCATCTGTGCCAATGTTATATTTTTTGCCGGACTTCCATAATTAGAAGAACTATTATTGAAAATTTTGATGCCTTGAGCCGGCTGATTTTCACTTTGTGAACTCGTTATGAGAACTTGTTGAGCACCAGATTGTGGGTGACTTCCCGTCAATATCATTTTTGTATATACCTGAAAAATATAATTAAAATTAAATATCTAATTAATTAATATATAATTTTAGTGGATTCTATACACGATAAAAACATTAAAAATAGTGAAAAAAATACAAAGTATATAATTTTTTTTTGTTTTTCAAATATATTTCTTAATTAATTTTATTTATGTTAGATAATTTTCCGTAAATTATTTTTCGTAAAAATTATAAAATTATAATATCTTACATTACGCCCTTGCGAGACATTTTGCGTTGTCCGTTTTAACGTTGGTTGGGATATTTTAACATTTTGCACATTACTGATCGTAATGTTTCCTGAGGCACTAGTTGTTGCAATACTCTTAGGCTGAGTAGTTTTTAACTGAACGATGCTTCCATCTGCAGATTTTCCAGTAATCAAGGTTTGAGCTAAAGACTGCAATTGCTCAGCTGAAGCAGTTGGTGGATGCGATATCTTCAAAATTTGACTGGTGCCCTGACCACTTGCAGGTGAAACTATCATAATTGATTGGCTTTGCGTGGTCTGAACGTTTGGTTTCATCTGAAAAAAAAATATGTCATAAAAAAAAGGCTACATTTGCGCTGATATATTAAAATTGCGATTAAAAACGTTACCTGAACCGACACTGGCACTCTTTGTAAGGTGGGTTTTGTTTGGAACACAATATTCTGGCTGCTTTGATTTGCCATTGTATAAACATGCTCAGCCTGCACTTGTTCAGAAATATCAGTCATCTCCACATCAGGTACCGTTGTATCAGTCTCAACGTTACGATCGTCGTCCGTCATACCTCCCTCCGAGTTCATGCACTCAAACTCTGTTTGAATATTTGCAAGGTCCTCAAAGTCGTTCGAAGTATATTGCTCGTCGCTTTGAGATAAACTCAGTGCGCCGAGATCGCTATCTTCCAATGTGTGTGAATCCAAAGACAAGGGTTCCAATAATGCTTTTGAGTTTTGCCCCTTATTAGTGGACATGACGACAGTACCTGTAAAATAAATATCGATGTTAGTTGAATAATAATTCCAGCAATTAAACAATTAAATGTAAAAAATATAACACTTTAATTTATGTAATACCATGATTCCATTTGTACTGCAGAAATTCCTAAATATATTTGCACACAACATGCAAGCACAGATTTGTAGCATACAAGATATATTTTTCTGGCTTGTGCAAAGCAATTTTTAAAAAGTAAAGTATGCAAAAAGTGTGAGTAAATGAACACTTATTTTGCATCTAACTTTCGACTTATTTCTCAATAATCTACAAATTTTCTCTGTCAAACGACTCTGAAATAAAAATATCTTATTATTGAACATGAGTATATCGAATATCACTTAGATAAATATATATGATTCAGTTGAGTAATGACACAGCAATCACACGTACACACACGTACATATACGCTCGTTCGACAAGAAATTTCTACATTTACTCAATACGCGAATTCGTTTACTTGTTTGCACGATCTATCGGCGGCTTTGGTCGTCCGAGATTCTGCGGATTGTTATAAACATGGTTGAAAATTGAAACGAACGAGGGCGAGTAATTTAAATTTGTCTCGCTTTTGAAAAATCGCGGTACACTCACGGTCGGCCGTTCACCCGAGTAAAGTTTAACACGAACGAGCATTCAAACACGTCGAACGCAAACGCGGATTCGAACACGTCGCGCAGGGAGACAAGCGAGGGAAAAGAGAAGAAAAGGAAAATAAGCGGAGCAAGAGCGCGAAGAGCTCGTCGTGGAACATCAGCGCCATTTCTTGGCGGAACGCGCCATTTTTGTGAGGCAGATATTCGAGCGCGCACGCGACTGTTTGTGTGGCGAGTGGCGCCGAATTCCCGACAGTCTCGAGGGGAGTACGAGGCTCCCGAGAACTTACGCGGCACCACGGTGCCCGGGACGTCGCGCGTGAATCCAAGAAGGTACGGGGACCTAACCTCAAACGCGTCTAATTTTCACGAACGGAGCGACACAAGAGGGGCGAGGAGGAAAGAGGAAAGGAAAGGGGGCCACCGAGCGGGGTCGAAATCGAGGCTCGTAGTCGGGAAGCGCGACGCTATTTCCGTTTCTCACTTGACGACCTCCGAGTTTCCGAAGCGACGGGACGGGGCGCGGCGTCGAACGTACTCCACGGGTTGTTCGGCACCACACATACCTGCGCGTTCCTTCGATAGCTCGAATTGTTCAAAATCACGCGCCCACCATTGCTGGCCCACAGTGCACTGCTGTTGCGTGTGAAAATTGCGGCTGGCCAGGAAAAGGAGGGTTTACGCGCGATAACGCGGCCGACCAGACTGTACTCGTACACAGGTACGAGGCCAGCAGGACGATTATTGCCGCGTACAGTACTCACGGACACGACGTCGACACGATTTCACGCACTTCAACCAGTCGCCGCGACATTTCTCGCGCTTACGCGGGCGAAGATTGAACGGGTCGACGAATGATGAACTAAGAGCAAGGCGAGAAACTCATCGGTCGACTCGATCGTAAAGCGGGTAAAGCTAAACGCGGCGCCATCACGCCATCTCCCGTCAAGTATTTAGAATCGAGATAGAGACGCGCAACTTGTTCAAACTTGAAAATAATTTTCGAATACTGTACGAAACAAATTCATGTAACAAATACATTTTTTTCTAATATCTAGAGATAACTTATAAATTTCGTAAAAAAAAAAATGTTAATTTTAAGTTACATATTGTACTGTAATTTGTATATATTTTTAACATCCTGCTTATAAGAGTTATTAACTATATCATAAAAAACATTGCTGTACAATTGTACTTTCAATAAGTGATTGTTAACAACGAAATGGCAACGACGATTTGATGAAAGTACCATCAAATGGTTGATAACAACTTAAAATAAACTTTGGACGAAAAGATAAGGAAACGATATCTTGCTACTTTGCTTTTGTACACGTTTTTTCCTTTAACTCCCAACAAGATTCCCAAAATTCCTTAAGTCTGTTGTCTCCATTGGAACAAAAGTATCGAAAATCCTGTATAATTTTCTTTTGGAAAAATTCGTCACCCGCTGAAAAAGATAGCGATTTCCATTTGCGGCTAACCATATGATTCCAAGACCACAAAAAACCCATCTAAAACAATTATAATTTTTAGTAATTAAATGAACTTCGATGCTGAGGTAAACAAAAACTGTTAAAAAAGAGTTTAATAGTTTTAAAATTTTTTCATTACAATATAATTAAATATTTTTCTTTAAATTTTATGTTAAAAGATGATCAAATTAAATATCGACAATATTATTAATCCATAAAATTTTACATGATCATTAAACATGTAATAAAATTACTTACTTTTCTATCTGTGCTGTGATCGTCTTTCTTTCCACCAACGTGTCTAGTAATGTAAGCTTCGTGCGGACTAGATTGATCTGGATGAACCGGATATCTTTTCTGTCCTGTATTTCGCCGTACGACGTTAGTACCGGTTCGTGGACGTGGCCGAGTATTTGTTGTGGACGGTACTAATATAAATGCATTGCCAGTGATATGAACGTACTGGCGATCATTTTCAGCACTTTCGACTAAGCACGGTATAAAACCGAATCTTTGTAAAATTGCTTCTTGAAACAAAAATAACCTTTGTGCGTAGGTATCCTCTCGGAATTCTGCACAATTAATATTCGTTATTTTTATCAAATTAAAAGTATTTTTAATAAAATTGATAACACAATGAGATAAATTGAGCCTTACCTTCGAAAAGATGCCGTTTATTTGCCATTAAGCATTCTGTATCGAGCGATATGAAAATAGGACCTCTGAGAGGATCACTCTTCAACGTGTATGGTAGCGCTAATAAATCACTAGGAATCGGTATCATTTGTATCCCGCACATTTGAGCTTTGCGTTGCCAAACAAATATCTTGTAAAAATAAATTATTAGCAACTCGGCATTATAACAAAGAAAATGAGAAAAAAAAATTAATCTTACTTACCAGATCGGCGACTATACTACCAGATGATGCAACCCATTGTACTACGAGTTCGTAAGAATTATCTACTTTATAAATGGACTGATATCTTAAATGACCCCATTCAATCCTGTCACTTTTATTATTAATATCGATATCAAGATGAGTATGTTTATACAATGGCACTAAAAAAAAATTTATATAAATTTATATAATTAATATAATTTAAATAAAAATTTATATATAAAAAAAATGTTGTATATATTATATTTTTAGTACCTGTTCTATCATCCATCGATTCATTTAAATCAATGTCGTCTCTCAAAAAATGTGGAACGTTAGATTCATCAATAGCATCACTAGGTATTGCGGGAGTTGATATCGTCGAAGAAATTGGTTCACACCATCCTTTCGGTGCTCTCATCTCCACCTCTACCCACTCATTTTCGAAACTTTGCAGATTCCCAAGTGGAGCAGAATAGTCCGCAGCTGTTAAATACATTTATATAAAACGATTAAAATTATTAAATTGCACTTTGTTGAAAATCTTATTTCATAAATTACCTTTTTGATTTTCCTTATCGTGCACGACGTGATACAAATAAAATCCCAGAACAAATGGTTGTGAAAAGTCACCGGACGCATGGCATATCAATTTATCTTGAATCATTCCCTATACAAAAATTAATTACTGTAATTTTTAATATACGATAATAATTTTTATTTTAATGTATCCCTACTGAAATATATTTGTAATTCTGTTAAAACTTATTTAGAAATACAATATATGCGATATATATAAACTGAAATTAATAAAATTAATAAAATTAATAATTTATTCAAATCTAAATTATATAATCAACGTTAAATAATAAAATTTTTTTTTTATTTTTACCTTCATTATATTAATACCCTGTTCGACGCCTATTCCGCCTTCTATATGATTGTTCAACCATTGAATCGCATCGGCACTAACAAACGTTTGACTGGGAAGCGAGGGATGTTGAGTTAAGAAGCCGACACCAGTTTGAGGATGTTTCATGGCTTCTAGAATTTCCACGTTTGTTGCATTACTTTTTATCTTAGTCAACTCCTGATTTGCACTATAAACAAATTGCATTAATTATATTTAATATCAAAATGGCCAGAATTAATTTAGATGGACTTAAGATTCTACCGTAAAAAAATAATTAAAATAAGTAATATATTGGTACCTGTCGTCATTAGTGTCGAAATGATCCTGCTGCTGTTGTTCGAGAGACAACGGCAAAACAGCTTCACTGGCAGGCGATACACGTCCCCTGTCCATCACTTTAGAACCAGATCTAAATTATGAATAAAAATAAAGAATATTTATTATGTAATAATATGCAAAAAGAAGATGCAGACTCTGCGAAGCAATTTGTATGTTATCTAAGATAAGCAAAAATATTTTAGTCTACTTTATGTTACGTTTACTTCACAGCAAATCAGATAAAAACTTTACAGAAACAATCCTCCACGCTTTTCTATTACAAAGTGATACTATTCAAGTTAGATTTGTTAATCTTATGATTTTCTTTTTTATAAAATCTTAAAAAAAAAAAAAAAAAAAAAAAAGAAAGATATGAAATGCCATTGTTTTATCGAGTATTTTTAAAATTAAATTTTCTTTTTAATTAAATTAACGTAAGTAAAAATTAATTTATCATAATGTCATTTAAAAATAAAAATATTCATACTTTGCGATTGTGCATTTAACGCACGTGCGAAAATAAAAGAATACTCGATAAAATAAATTTGAGATTAGAGCCCATTTATATTTACATTTGTTATCAAATAAAATGCGTGTGTATGTAATGTCCAAGTCATACGCAATTACTTTCATAATCTTAATCTGAATTAAGGAAGGAATAAAAGAGTGAGACCAACCTGTTTGGCACGTGGCGAGGAGTGTCGAGGCACGTGCGGGCAGTCGCAGCGGTATTCACTACATGCCTCTCCTGTACAGAGGAGCAACAACCCCGTCACTCCCTCACTCACTACCAAAGTGCTCACCCACAGAGCATACATACAGATGCCTTTAAACTTAAGCCTTTACATCTCGTTTGTTCTCGGCATGTTGTATGTGTGCTCTCTGAATCGGGCATTAGTTGGAAGATAAAACACAAAAAGATGAAAAAAGCTGAAAGGTATAGAAACTATGTAGGGAAACACCCTCTTAAACTCTCTCGTTTTCCTCCTAATGCGTTGCATCTGCTCCACATTGAGTGATATTGAGAGAATATTAATCAAAGTATCGTGGCAATTATTATCGAAGCCCACGATGAGCACAAGTGCGGAGTGAGGAGAACTTACTGTAGAATATGTAGTACGTACAAACATTTAAGTGTGTTTTATATGAAAAAAAAACTACGTCAAACAAACCAAAAAAAAGACATGCACGATAATAGTAGAGTCGAAAATGTATGTGAGCTTGTGTCAGATGTATCGGTGCATCCTTTTTTTTTTTACGATGCTTCTGATCTTAGTAAAAGTATGGAGCAATCACCAAAAGCGTTAAACTGAAAAGAAACCGGATTTAATATACCCATACACATTATAAAACAATGAGAATAAAGCGTCAAAGAACAGTTCACCGTTTATAATTTATGCTTCATATCGTCATCGCGCATTTCGGCATCAGACGTTCCTCTTTAATTTTTCTACTTCATTCAAGTCTAACACATTCTTGTACTTAACGTCAAATGCACACTGCAAATATGTAGCACTCATAAGATAATATGCAAAATCAATAAGCTAATTAAACAGAATGAGGTGCAAAAATGTCTCGTTTTAGTGATCAAACATTTGCCGTACATAATAGATCAAGCAAGAATAAAAACCATCGACACACCAATTCGGAACAGTTCACTGGAAAAAAAAAAAAAGAAAACAATAGAGAAGTCCATAAAACTATGCAGTAAAAGATTGGCGCAAAGCAACAATGCTGAAATCATCAAGGTAGACATATTCAAACCTTGGTCTCGGTTTCTCTGGTAGACGGTTGCTCCCGAGTCGCTCCCTGAAAGGAGAGCTGCCGACTAGATTGGTCTGGAAAGTATGATGACATGTATGGGTAACTGTGAATGGTAGTGACCAAGCTGATGATATAATGAATATGTATATGTAACAAGAATGCGATGTTTAACATTAAAAAAGTGTCGCTCTCGTATTAGTCACATATATATGTGTATACATGTATATACATATGTATGTACAAACGAGAGAAGAGTGTAAATCAAACACATCTGACGCATAACGGATAAGCTTGCTAAAAATAATAGATGCACATTCAATGCAAAAATATATCAAGCACGATTACAGTTATCGTGAGATTATATTGTATTGTGTAAGCTGGCCTGATCATTCCAGGTAACACGTATCAAAGAAGCGATTCAATTGAAAAATTCAGATATGCTTAGCCTTAAAAAAAAATGGGGTAAAATTGCACCAGCTAAAAGTATTTTTTTTTTTTTACATCTAAATAAAAAAAGGTTTTTATACGTTTCGTAATATTAACTTTTGTAACTGCTGGTGAGCGTCTACTTTACGCTCTTTGAATAATTTCGACATTTCCTTTTCTGTAAAATTATCTTTTCGCTGATGCAACTTTACTTCATTTGTAATATTTTATATTAAAAATGTTATATTAAGTATACGACAGTCTGTAGAGAATCGAAGATTTCTTTCCAAGAAATTTCTCTTATCGTACCACTTGCAATTAATTAAATGGAAGCTCGTTTAAACGAGAATTCCAACACTGGGCTCAGTGTATCGAGGCTACAGGAGGGGAGGATGTACCTGGTTAGTGAGGAATATCAGGCTCGTGCTGTGCCTGCGTCTGGTCAAATGAGAGGCAGGATCTCTTGGAGGGACACCACCTAGAGCTGTGGGGCTCTGAAACATATCATGCTGAAAACCCCTCCCCATACAAATATTCTAGCTACGTGTCTCTACTTATCTATAGACATATAATATCAAATTTGTAAATCTATTTATAGTAAGTAGAGACTTATTGCACTTTATAAGTATAATCTTGATCTGCTATTAACGGGAATATTTCACAAAGACTTTGATATGTATTTCGGAACGATCGTATATGTAAGTATAGGGGTATAAGTATTATATCATTAAGTATTAAATTAATACCGCTGAATGTTGCTATTGTACATGTTATAGGCCGACGTTAACGCAAAGTGTCAAAAGAAGCCGTGCAATTTTTTTTTAGTTTCCTAATCAATATCGTAATATCTTGTATCTTTTCAGCATGTTATACAGCAATACTTTATCTACAATTGATAGAATTAGGTTTTATCAGAGATCATTATTTCGCTAATACGATTTTATGCTACAATAAATATGCTTATAGAAACTGCGTAATTCGAAAGTTAATAAAGTATAAATAATTAACAAAAGCATTAAAATAAATTTGTGCAAATCAATCAAATATGAGCATGCAACATTCAAATATAATACAGAGGAGATATTTCAAAAAATATTAATTTTATATATGATTTTTTCGTATATGTCACATATAAAAAATGATTTTTAGGTCTTTGTTCTTTCAATTATCGGAATAAAAAAAAAATATCGAAAATTTATCTCCTCAAATAGTATAATTTACAACAAAACTATCAAGCAATTTTAAATAAATATCAGGTAGAATAGAATATTTGCAATTAAAATACTTATAAATATAACAAGATGTCCCAAAAAAAGTTTTCGTTTTTTTTTTAATAACAAAATTTTGTTACTGTAATGTAATTTACTTTTTGGAACGTCTTCTATTATCAATCCAAATATATATTTAAAATTTCTAACAAATAATTAATAATTTAAATATTATTAATTTATCTATATTATATATCTACAAAAAATTAAAAAGAAAAAATTACCCAGTTTTTATTCGGATTTGGCCGTCGTATTTTGTTAAGCCATCCTTCGATAAAGCGCAAAAAGCCATCCATTAATGATGCCTGTTCGGAATTACTGAGCGGGGTATATATGTCACATCTTGAAGAACCTTCTAAAATTTTGCGAGTCGCCGGATTATTATATGGTAATAAAAATACTCGAAATCTCCAATATTTGAGAGCCTAAAGAAAAAAAAAAAGAACAAGAAAAAGGACAACATATTTAAGATCTTAAAATAAAATAATAAAAGTAATTTCTTAATAATAGTAATCTCTTAATCACGTAAAAAACCATTTTTTTCGAAATCTACTTACTTCTACTAAAGCAAAATCAGTATGACCTCGTGTGCAAATATAATGATCAAGATAATTCCAGTTATAGGTCTCAAGTTTTTCTGTAGTAAAAGACACCCGTGAGAATTCGTACGTGTCGTGATGCGGAGCATGAAATCGATATTGATAATGAATATTGAAGGGTGGATAAGGATGCCTGTAAATGTAATTAATAATTTTTAATACTTGTTACTTGTTGGTGTAACACGTTGCATTAAAAAAATGTTAATAACATAAGTTTAATATAAAATAAATTATATAATATTTACCGTGGACGGTATCTTGTGACTGTTATAGAATTATCAAATAATGATATTTTGTGAAAAATTCTCCCAATGCTAAGTAGATATTCTTCTTTAGGTTCGGACTCTGTCTGTCTACCACGTATTACTGTGCTAATTGCAGGAATGGCATTGCCGCCAGTGACGTTGCTCTGATTCTTGTTAAGCGATGGTAAAATTATTAGCTGGAAACCCTTGAAAATGCAATGTTTGTAATTATTCCAAAACACATAAGTACAAGTACACAAAAATGAATAATTTATTTATACTTGAGCCAAACGCTGTGAAACCAGTTCTTTAAATACTTCCACAGTTGTAAGTGGTTTTTTGTATATCGCTCGCTGTTGAGCAAAATCAGCGTTAACGTCGTCCGGAAGGAGATTATAGTCCGACACGACATAATCATTTTGCAAACTTCGTTTGTCTGGGAAATAATCAGTAGTGATGGGTAGACACGCCGGTATTGTTAAAGATTTCCAGTCAACTCCTATTTTAAATAAGATTTTAAAGTAATTGAAACAATTAAAAACATTATTTTATGGACAAGAAGAAATAAATAATTAACAATTTTATAATACTGAATAAAAATTAAAATTGTTTTTTAATTTTTTACAGATATCTATTTCTTCTTTACGTAACCACAAAGAGTAGATACTCGATAAAATGGCACTTGTTGCAAATAGACAAATATTTAAAAGAAGCACTGTATAATTATTGTATGTATAACATTTTGTATGCTAATTTCTATAAATTCTATAATAATTAACGTTAATAATTCAGAGATTTCAGATTTTCGAGCATCTACTGCATTGCTAATACAATCTCCCTTTACCAACAGAAATAGTGTTCAATCTGCTTTTTGGCAGAAACTACTGATATATATTTTTCATTATACAGAATGTTCTACAAAATGCATATCAATAAATACTAGCACAACAATTTTCAAAAATTTAATTAAATTTATAATAGTTAAAAAAAAATTTTCTTATAAAAAGCTTGTATGGAAATATAAATTAATATTAAAATTTTTTTTTTAAACATTCCGTATATATATATATATAATTTAATCTTTATCATAATAAATCTCTATTAATAAGTAGACATACATTATTTATTTCATACACATTATATGTATACGCAAAAAGAAAAAATTTGTATTTTATAAATGCTAAAGTTATATGATAAAGATTAAAAATCTCTCTCTAAATGCATGCTCTTTGACAGTTATTAATTGTGATGTGCTTAACAATACATATTTTATAGTGATATATCAGTTTTCAGTTATTAAATCACATGTGTAACACAATAAATAACTAATGCATCTAAAGTAGATACATATCGTCTATTTTTTATTTCGGTGCAATAAAGTTACTCGATAGATCTACAGAAAAGAGAGAATATAATGTAATAAGCGTTTCTAAACAGTTATGTATTGTAGATATGCTACAACATATAAATGTAAAAAAATTAAAGGTAATATATTATAGCACATTGTGTCGCACTGCGAGAAGAAACAGAACATAATATTTAAAAAATATTAATAATGCGAAAAAGTATAGTGTAAGCTTTACGGGAAATAACATATATCTACTAATAAAAACAGCAAAAGAGTGCTACAAAATATCTTGCGAAATGCTGAGCAAAGAACAAGCGGCGATCTGTGCAGAAAGCTGTTTATAAGGAAGACGTTAAGTTTCAACGTGAAGAATGGTTGAAAATATCAGACGAAAAAATATCTTTTATATTAAAAAAAAAAAAAAAAAAAAAAAAAACGTGTTTAAAATTCTAAAGATTTGCTGTACATACATGCATCAGAAAAAACAATTATGACAAAGAAATGATGAAGAATTGTGAAGAAACTATTTAATAATAACGCTTCTACTTTGGGCTAACGTCCCTAATATAATTAAACAAATGTATACCATAACCGGATCAATCCCTAATAGTATATAGCGCTAACCTATGATTGCTGTAAAACAGCACAAGTGACATCATAGTTGTACATCACACACGTATCAATGCGTCCAGCGTTGCATCCCAATTAGACGTACCATAGCATGGAAATAAAAACATTATTCGTATCGATTTTGTAAAAATAAATATTGGATATTTTCAAGAATGAAAATATTTCTTTTTTTGCGAAAACCTCTCGCAGATGTATGAAATAAATATATTTAGATGTAATTATCCGATGATACAAAGGTGCAATTCTATGATAACAGAGCGTAATTGCAAGATTGAGTTAAGCAAAGCTATTATAAAAAAGAAAAAAACTACTTTACTCGTGTAAAATAAATGAGAAAGTATAAAAAAAAAAGTAAAAACAAATGTATTATTAAAATTTTTAATTTAATTTATCATTAAAGTATATTTTGTATTATAAATACGATAATAATTGCTTTTAAAATGTTTCCAAGTATTTTCATTCTTTCATAAATATTAAATTTTAAAACTTATTAATTTTTATACGCTATCTGATATTAAATATAGATTGCAGCTTTCATTGTTGCATTATCTATAAACAGGAGCACCTCTTGTAGTAATGAACTGCATGTCAATAAAGAAGACACACACACACACACACAAGAATGGAGATAATTAATTTTAATTACTTAGAGCTGTACTATAATTCGAAGCTAAAACCACAGGATTACTCCTGTTTATTACATATCAATATCTTATTCAAATTATATTAAAAACTCTGTTTAAAATATTATATATGATTAAAGCACAATACACACAATACAAGAAGCATTATGTTTCTTAATTTATGGATGTTGAACACTGGAATTATGTGTGTTATGTGTAATGTAAATAACTTGTTCAATTAAATATTTTTTAAATCTTATTATTCTTTAGAGGATTATTTAAGAATTCTCTCTTTACTCTGTAAGTTTATTGACGATCATTTTAATTCGATAACTTTGTTGCATTTTTGCAAGGGCTGTAATGCTTTATTTAGTATAATATTAAATTTCGAAATATATATGCTTATTTTAAGTAACTTAAAAATCGCTTTATATTACATTAATTTTTAAAAATTAATTTAGTAATTTTTTAAATTAATTAATGTAGTAATAGCAGCAAAAAATTTTAATTAATGTTTAGAGTAATAATTTTTGTATTATTTTCTACGAAATATATAAACATATATTCAAAGAATTATTTTTAAAAACTTGAAAAGCAAACCTGTTGTTAGAGCAGGTGTCCATTCCTGTTCACCGGTAGCACCCCATAATAAAGTAAGACTTCTATTCGCCATAATTGATGAATTTGCAGTTTTGTCCCCATTAGTTGTAGGAGGATTAAACCGTGGCAGTTTTCCTTTGGTATCTATAAAAATACGAATTATATTATCTCTTGTATTTTTTATCTATTATATTTTAAAGCCGTTCGTTAATTCTAAGTACTAACGATCTTGGAATCCTATTTGAGATGTCGATCGTGAAATCTGATTTGAACTGTTTGTTCTAATTTCCATTGAGGACCCACTTATGGTAGTAGATAGTGTAGTCTCACTTTGCGACTCCAATGTTTGCATTGGTATAGCTTGATAGTGATGTTGCTGTATTAGAACTCCTGTAGGTCCTATAAAATTGTATTAATAAATTTATCGTCTTAAAATAAGAATAATTAATACTTACCTTTCGGAAATATATGAGTCCACCGTCGTCTGTTGCTAGTAAGTTTAATGGTAACGTGAGATGGATCGAACGGATTGATTAATGCCCTACCGGGCCTAAGTATATTCGTCGGTTGAGAAATTGAGTTTGTCGGACTACCGGCGCTACCGACAATAGGTCTAAATGGCGGGGATATCTCAGAATCTGTTAAATCACTTTTAACCGGTGTTCTCGATACACCTAAAACAATTAATTAATTATTTAATAAATCTCTTAACTGTATAACTAATTTACCGAGCGTACTATATATTTACCAGTTCTATCTCCATTCGATTCGATGTTATCGTCATCTGTTTTGTGTGGTATTGTTATCGCTGCACTTCGTAAAGCAATAACTGGCGGTGAATGTGTTTCGGGTGGCGGATGATGTATATCGGGATCTGACATTTTACGTTTCAAAAGTTTTAATAAATGGCCATTATTATGAGTTTCGAGGCACACCACGCTCGTCTTTTTTCTCCTTGTATTTATCCTTTGTACACTGAAACAATTTAGTTTTATTATTAAATATATTAAATATAATAAATTAAAAAAATAACTTTTAATTTATGTACCTTGACGTATGAACTGTGGGTAGTTGAAACACTTGTGCATCGTAAGCATCATAATCGAATAGTGTATTATGTAGACATTCTCTTGGATCTTCTTGCAAAAGTCTGGTCTTGCAATTTAATTTTTCGTTATCTGCCGAATGCTTTAATACCTTCTGCGGCAATTTTATTCGCGGAATAAATGTGGAATAAGGAATTTTTTTATTTGTAGAATAAAAGCTGAGATTTATCCAATGGGGCATACTATAATCATCCGGTGCATTTATAGATGAATCTTTGTTATGAAACTGCAATAAAATATTAAAAATGATATATATTATATAAATAAATAATGTATATACTATTGCACCCGCGCTCAATCGTTCTTTCTTTCATACTCACTTACTCTGCGTATTTTTGAGATCACGCGCGTGCAGAAATACGATTACGAAATTCATGCCGAGCAGGAACAGGTGCAATAATATATTTTTATATGTATTTATAATACCTTCAATAATGGAACTGCATGAAGCGGTTGTTCTCCAACGCATACTAAATCACTTCCTACCCCATTATCAATAATTCTCTGTTTTGTTACATTTGTCAGCTCTCTGTCAACTTCAAAAACTCCAACTCCAGGTGTAATAACTACAGATAATTGACCAGTTCTATCGAAACTACGATCTAAGTAATGTTTTTCAAAAACTGAAAAAATACCATAAACACATAATTATAAGATGTAAAATAAATTAATAAATTACTAAATATTTTTATCATACTTTACTTACCATTTAGAGACATATTTAACACTTCCAGAAAATTGCCTTGTGCAGCAGTAGAATTTACTGCCTTAGGCATATTACTACCTGGCTTCTGATGATATTCCAAAACAATTTTTTGATAATCAGTAAACAATTTGCGTAACTGCACCAAGATATTACTCCAATCCTCAAATCTTTCATTTTGTACTGCAACTCTGTAAAAATCTTCATAAAATCTCCCTCTATAATCATGTTGCAAGCATTCCCTCATATGGTTTGGAAATTCTTCCAAACTGGTAGCATTGTAAAAAGTTCTTGAGAACAATACAATGGTAACCTCGTGATTGCTACCATTTTTTTTCCATTTTTGAAATAAATCCGCTAAAAATCCATTAACTGCTTTCTCAAAGTAAAGATCTCCATGTATGTCAAAATCCCACATTTCAGAGCTCATTTGAATGAACAAATATACCATACTGGTAGAAGATCGAAACACAACCTAAAAATAAAATATTTTATAAGAAAAATAAAATAAAAAATTAATATAAAAAATTATAATTAAGTACAAACTTTAGTATCATTGGTTATGACACCACAGGCGACGCGATCACCCTGTGACCACATCTCATATACTTGACAACGTATACTTCCACCACAAAACTCGATCTTCTTGTTAATATATACGCATGTGTTAACCTATAAAAATCTTTATGTATATTATATTTTCGACAGAAAAGGCAATCAATTAATAAAACAAAATAATAGTACCAAGCTGTTTTTCAATCGCCACATTTCACTGCGTCCCATATACTGATCTTTGAAAGTCAATTCTATGGAATCTAAAGCTACATCATCGGGATTTACTATGTTCATATATACATCGGCGAACGTACGCAGCTGAAACATCGATGCTACGTTATTTTCCACGCTGATAGTTTCGCGGCCTTGGAGGTCTTCCTTGAAGGAAGTAACTTGCAACAGCAAACGGCTGAACTCATCTTCTGGGTGGTAAATTTCGACGACATCGCCAGTTTTTATACCGGGATAATCTTTCGGATTGAAAATCAGATCTTCTCCGCTGAAGTTTTTCTGATGCACTATGAGTTTAAAAAGCTTCATACTTTATTCGTCATTATGGATCCGTAAAGTTTTACAAGCAGTGCATTGCTTTTATATCTGTAAAATATAAACGACTAATTAATAGAAGGATTTGCGTAAGCTTGGCTTCTCAATTTAATTCTTCTTTATGTATTTCCTTAGCTTAAATTTACGTACACGGATATATTAACGTAACGATGCTTCCGCCGACAATCGTGCTGTAAATCTTCGATTTCTCTGTGAAATTACAAACATCGGGATCGCGACATCTAACATTGATTTGACGAAACTAGAATTAAAATTGACAAGGTGCGCTGGTAAAGTCGGGTTTGAGGATCAAAAGGAAAAGTTTTTGATAACAGTTAATATAATACATTATTTTGTTATCTATAGTATATGTGCCTACGTACGTAAAAAATGTGAAAAGTCAACAATTTTTCTACTGGTAATGGTCATACTTGGTTTAAAGTGAATTTACATTTGTACTGAATAATCAGATTCGATTATTAAAACTATTCACGAATACCTTTATATAAATTATAAAAAAGTAATTTATACATATAATTATATATAATTATTATATAATTAATGGTACTTTATTAATATAATAAAATTACTATTAACATAAATTTACGCGATTATTTCGCAAACACTTATTTCTCACAAAACTCGACAGTTTTTATTTTTAAATAATTTCGTGTTTATTCGCTATAATATAAATCGACAATTTATCTTATCACATTAAATGCATCAATAACTGCCATTAAAACATTTTTACAGACATCTGTATTTCTAGATCATCGTGACTGCTAATATAAAATTCATCTAAAACAAATTTTATTCTCTTAACCGATTTGAATCATGATGTGCAGAGGATTACTTATTTAATGAAAACTTCGTTTGTCTTTATTAAAACTTTCACGTAAGTTCTCTTATGTACATAAATGTATGCAGATGTATGCAAATTCTTGTTCAAGTATTAGAATCGTCGATAATTAAATATGATTGTACATACATATATATGTATCAATATTATCAGTCTACACCCTGTGAGTAGAAAAAAAAAGAAGATTGATATAAGATGAAATATTAAAATTGCAATGTAAATGTCAAGAAGAACAAAGATTTTTCCTTCGCTATATGATAGGATTCTTATCGATAAAATTTTACAACTTGTACCATTTTCCAATGGTACTGACAAATTCGTGTGAAAGTTTCAATTGTATATGGATCTATAAAGTAGCTTCTAATCTTTTTATCTCCTTAGAGATTTCTATTTTCCGGGCAATTTTTTCGAGTATCTCTTTGTCGGGATTTTTCAGGGCACCAGATTTCATTTTATCCTCTAACACTTCAATTTCCCTAATTTTCTTTCGAAGATTTTTCAATCTCTTTTGTGGATCAGTCGTTTTTTGTGCGACATTTGAACTGTCCTTGTTTACGCTATTTGTCGTGGTGGCCTGTTTCGCAATAGCCGGTAGCTTATCAGAATGGCTTAAAGCTTCTTTATGCGATTCAGGCTCCGAGATCGTAATTTTGGCTAATCCTTCGGTAGCAGAGTCTACAGCTTTTGATTTGTTCTTCTTCTTTTTCTTTTTAGATCCTTCTTGGGTTTTTGCTTGCATACCAGGTATTACCTTATTCTTCACTGCTAAAGCCTCTAGCTTGGCTTTATGTTCAGCTATAAATTCAGGACTGGCGCCAACAGGATATAAGGGCTTTTTTATTAATTGTTTTCCTTTGCTTTCGTATCTGAAAACGAAGTATAAGAATATAAGCATGACAAATTTCTAACAGGAAAGTTATCGAAATATCGGAGGGCACATCAAGATTACTTACAATGGAACTTCTTCCTGAGGAATATATCCATCTTTCACTCGACGTTGCTTGCGCCACGTACCATCAGGTCGTTGACTGGCCGGGATAAACGTACCTGAAACAAAGCGATATATTTTAATAATAATATTTTAACTGCATTCGCATAAAACGTTGGCACTTATAATCGCAAGAACGTGTCTAATATTGCACTAAAAAAAATAATAAAAATTTATAATGGTCAATGGAAAACGTTTAATACGACGGTCAGCTTGGGGGAGCACATCGCGGGGTTTGGAACACGTGAAAATTACCCGAGGTTTACCGGCCTAACTATAGCGCATGGATATAACGGAACGATCTATTATTACGCAAAGCTGATCGTTCTGCACTTGTTTACAATGACCGAGGTTAGAGCCGGCGCGTCCCGCGAGTACGCGGCTCCGTTCGCAGCGCGGTGATCATTTACGGGTCCTTACCGGTCTCATCCTTGATGTAAGTCGACGCCATCGCAATTGCCTCGCGAGAGCGCGTGCCTCCGGAAAATGTAAAAAATAAACGTAAAACGTCCTCGACTATCAGCGTGCCATCCTGCGATTTCACTATATCGTCTACGGAGCGAAATCTCCGACGGCTCCTCTCCTCTGATTTCGATCGCAGACTCGGCAGGCGAGCCGACAGGTGTCGCGACGAGTCTCGTTCCGGTTTTCGTAAATTAACGAGCGAACCTCGGTCGGAGACGACCACCGCCTAATACCTATTCCTCTCAAATACTTGTGCAAGAGGTTAGGGTTGAGGCTAAATTAAGATTAATTAAACTTTATCCAATTACGGTCTTTTATATAACTTGAGATAAATATGACTATACGAGATGCTGCATTGCGCCAGCTCGAGGCAAGAATTTTGTTTTATTAATTGTCACGACGGTCGGCACAGAATGTTTTTCTTTTTTTTTTTTTTTAGACCGCTGTATTTCCTCTCGTTCGCGAATTGTCGCGAAGACAGAATTAAGCTTCTCCTTAATGAGCTTGAACGAGTAGCTCTAACTTTTTATTTATCTAATCGTTTTAGAAATATCTGCCATGAGTGCTTAAAAAATTTTTTTTTAATATAATTAATATATTTTATTTTTTAATATTATTGTGCATTGTTATTAAAACGTAATGTAAAATCATATTAATTAATATATTTTACACAGACATAAAATAAAAACAAAATTTTAACCATAGATGATTTTTTTAAGTAAGTAAAAATGATCAAATTTAATTATAAAAATATATTAAAGGGAGACATATAAAAGAAGAGTTGCGAAGAATTTATTTCGAAAGCGACGTCGGTCTTAAAGCTTCGTTACTTATTGTCAAAATAATAATCAAGGAAACGGAGAGGCGAATGCAAGTATCTCGGCGTAGACCCGCAAGGAGTCGCGGTCCCGAGGGCTAGCTCTCGATCTAGCCGGGCTGCTTCCGGGGGATGCTGCGCGCGCGCAACGGGGGATGCGTTCCGTTCTCATCTCGCAGTTTCGCAGCCTCCCTTTCGCGACCCGTGTCAACTCCATCACGGCACGATCGGAGGTGTGTGTGTGCGCGTACAGTTTCCCGTGTCTCGCTGTTCCCGGGTACGCCGGGTACGTCCGGCCCGGTTACGATCGTTATTGTGGTCCCGGATCTCGGGGTCCTCGCGCGTCTCTCGCTCCGCCACCGAGCCGTACACGATCCGAATGCGTCGCCCCGCGCCGGAAAATGGAAACCGCAATCTTTGGTACGTAGCCGCATAAACGACTCCTTGTCAACCTCGCCTCTGTGTACGATAATCGAACGTTTCGCTGGGGAAGTAGATTTCTAATTGCATCCGGTTTAAGACGCGTTTCTCACCCTCGTTTGCCGAGTCTCTTTAAAGGTCACTGGATGTAACATAAAAAAAAAAAAGAAAAAAAAAAAAATGGAATCACGCGTACCCGTTCAATAAGTATAAGTTCAAAGGCTCGTTACTTTCTAAGGTCACACACGAAGAGCAATGCAGCGGATAAAGTTAAAAAGTCTTCTGATTACGATGCCTGCACGGGGTGTCCTGACTTATGTAATCGTTGTTAAGCAGCGATTGGTTCTAAGTAGAAGTTCATGGCGGTCAATTAATGTAAATGTATTTTGTTGCGGCGCGTTTTGCATGAATTTACATACGGCTTTGTTTCAGTTACATACTTGATAGATGTGGAAATGTATGGGATCAATCAGAGAAGGCATTAAAATTAATTTATAAATTTAAGTTGTGTAAAAATTCCCACTTTTGCAAATTACCGTTATTATTAAATCTGAGTCGTGGCACATACGTGCTATTAAAGCGTACGAGAAAATAGAATATTCTAAAGGAATTATACAACGCGACACTTAATTAAAATGATATAATCCCCCGGTTAATGTTGCATTTTACATTATTCCATTTGCCATCAAAATAAAAAATGTAGTATTTAATTTCGTTGCGATGCAAATCGTGCAACGGTAGAAGATAATAAATAAAAAATAAAGATGTGAGGGGGAGGGAGGAAACCGCAGAGCCTTCGACTAGTCGAGATAATTGTGCTAAACAATTTGCATTTCAAAGTAAATATTTTAATGGCAACGATCGCCTGTTGCGGACTGCTTTACACCCGAGAGTCAAAAAGCAGAGGGAATCTAAAAGAATTGCCGCTACGTTGAAACTGCTTCATCCAACCTGCGGTCCTGGACCTCGCAGCCTCCTCCTCCTTCCTTTCCATCTTCGTCTTCTTTCCCCTCCCCCCGTTTCTCCCTTTTTCATCGGACATTGCACCGATGCACAGGCGAGGCGTATGAGAAACGACCGCCTCGCCAAAAGATGGGATCGTCATCCGCGGAAGAAGCTAACTTATGATCCTGACTTCCCATCCTTCTGTCTCTAAGATTTCCGCAATCTGCCTCGAGATTACGATCCCGGAAAAACTTACTTAATTACTGCAACATCTCTCCGTAAATTCCCAAACCACAGTTTCTTTTTAATCCGTACTGTCGAAAAGCGAGAGACTTATATCGGTCAACTGTTGAAAGACGCCAAACGCGAAAATAACGAAAAGACTTTACAAGCGTGTAAAAAAGTCACTTCCTCAAAATGCATGTTCACATATTTTTAATAATACTTAATATATATTTTTATAGCAAATATTTCTCTCGCGGCATTTCCTGATAATATATTTTCAACGATATTTTCTTATGCCAATTACCTTCTTTTCGTGCCGGTGAACGTAGATAAAAGAATATCGCTGATCTGAATATTTAAACGTAACAGCGCAAAATATACAATTCGCTGAACATTTAGGAATATTAATATTCAATATCTCATCAAAATGCTTTACGTGTTACGCTTTTAATTAAATAATAACAAATTCGTGCCAGTAGTTTACAGCATGCGTCGAGACAGAATCTGGCGCAAAGGTAACGATTAATCGCGTTTCACGGAGTTACCGAATTACTACGCGCGCAAGACCGCGAGATTACTCCGGATTTTTTTTTTCTTATCTTTTTTTATTTTATTTATTTTTTTTCCTTTTCCCTTTATCACCGCAATGCCCGAATAGAGGATAATCAGCGATGCAGCAGGCATGCTTAACACCAGATTGAACTTTATTCCCATACCTTGCCCTCGTTGCATAGAATGCTACCGGCGCGCTACTACTTTGCGAGGCCAAAGCGAGGTCCGTCAAACAGGTCACGATGTGCATATATCGCAGCACGCAGCGGCATTATGCGCGCTACATAGCGTATCGAGTACATAGAATAATCCATCGCCCGATGACGACGGCGACGACGACGGCGGCGGCGGCACCGGCCCCGTCGTCGCCTGGGTGGTTTTCGCGGCGTGTCGCTGCGCATGCATCGGTTGGCATAATCGCGGGCTTACAGCCTACGTAAGACGCTTACGGTATTGCGAAATCTTAAAGCGCCTATCTCTTCGTACAAGATGCTCCGAAATTTCCCGTAAAACTTCCACGATGACCTCTTTAGATTCCTCCCGCTCCGATCTCTCCCGCTTGTGCATAAGCCCGTAGAGCGTTTTAAGAGATTGTTAAATCTTGACTTTACTAATTGTCAAAATCTTAGACTCGATAATTAAAATTTACAATTTTATCGAAGAGTCGACTGGAAGTTAATTAAAACGTTTTATTATTTTAAAATTATTATTTTTTTTTTTCCCTCCGGAACCCAATTCCATCATCGACCTTTCGAGTTTTTAATTAATTTTGTAAAATTGTATCTTAAACGAAATAAAGAAATGTTATTTTGCGTTTAGAAAATTTAATGAAAGTAACGTTGCGAATATGTTAACATTTACACGATTGTATTTTTAATTAATTGGAAACGAAATTTGTTACAGTGACTTATTCAGATTTGGAAAAACGTATCCAGGAAAAGAGGAGTAAATTTTACGATAAACGGCCATGCGAATAGTGAAAAGAACGAGAAAAAGAGGATCAAGTAAATGCAGATGAAGAATATTCCGTAATTTTCTTCAATGTAAGCAGCTATTTTTTCAATGTATTATTTGGCATCTGAAGCAAGATAAGCGGCAAAAATTACGTTCGACAATGTAAGGAAAGAACCGGGACAGATTTAGCTCTTTATCACCATGCTTTTAACAAGGTATTTGATATCACTACCATTTAAGGCGAAGGTAACAGAACGGCGATCTCGTACCACCCTAATAGTTTAGTCAGCCGTGAAAGCTCAAGAGATGAAATGACGTGCGTGGGCAACTGCATATATATCTGCACACACGTACGTGCAAACGCAAGGCTTCTATATGTTTTCGATGCATTGATCAGCGAGGAATTTCTGCATACGTTTTCGCGCAACGATCACCGAAACGAGAGAAAGAAATTAAATTAAGCCCGACAGATTGATCACAATTAAATAAGTCGCGATAACAAAATGTAAACGAGAGACAGAGATAAAGAAAGCTGGAATGGAAGCGAAAGAATCAGTCGCGTGTGTAACGTAAACCACCCCGAGTAGGACTCACCCTCGCGGACTTAACTTTTGCGGATCGACGCGGAAATTCTTTCGACCAGGTGGACGGTGATGCGTCGTCGAACAGAATGGCAGATACGACGGAACACAATCGTACAGCGTACGACGGAACGATGGCAGAAAAGTTGAATCTCACCTCGATGACATTCCTACCTTCCAATGTAGTCGCGGCCGCGTTTAACGCCGAGACGACTAATCCGTCTGTAGCGATGACAGGCGACCCTGCAGCCACCACTATCAAACCGCACCATCGGATCTACAACGCGACGGAGTATCCCGTCGAGCAAGATGAGCTCGATCACAGTAAGTAACACGGTGGTGCCGCGAAGAGAGCTATAAAGTTCTCGATAAAGACAGCTAAGTGGGTGGTGTCGCCTCTTCACAAAATCCAAATTCTAATTAATTATGCATGCGGAAGGTTGAGACGTTGGATTTTCGAGCAAGACGTCTCGACGCATCTCTCGACTGTATTCCAAAGTCGGTCGCTGTTTAAAGTCACTTGGGAAATGTCGATTAGATGGAAAAGTTTAGAGGGACGTCCGTTTTCTGATAAATGCACAATCGATCTTCTTATCGTGTCGAAGCTTAATCGAAAAGTCTACGTGAGAAACGCTTAAAATGCAACGTCCGGGAAATGCAATAAAGATGAATTAAAAAAAAAAACCTTATTATTAATTTTTTTTTTTTTTAACTACTTTGTTATACATTTTATATTTTTTTAATTTTATTTTTTATAAATATTAAAAATAGATTTTTAAAAGGTGTGCCTCTTGTTCAGTTGCACCTCGAAAAGAACTTTATATAAATCGAGACATACGGCATAGAATTATCAGCGTCGTTGTGAAATTATCTTCATAGATTTACGATATGCAATTTATTATTATTATAATTTTTTTTTTTAACCATTTGTTTCTGACGATACGCATAATCTCCGACAGGATAATCATACAAAAGGATCAGCTAGTAAAAGTTTCAAGTTATTATCGTACTTTCGCTTCAAGAATTTTATGATTATTGTATTTCAGGTATCCTTGCCAACTTTTCAGACATACAGACCGTTTTGCTTGCATGCATATCGACGTTATTACCGCTGATCATCGCCTTGGGGATCGCCTTCGGCGTCAGGTATGCTAATTTTGCTTATTGCGAAAAAAAATATGCCATCCGCGAGTGCCGATCGGTTACCCCCTTTTTTTTTTGATTTTTTTTTTTTTTTACACACGCACAACCAGCTATAAGTTTTTCTAATATGCGTATCAGGCATGTGTGGCGAAAGTATCGGACCGACAGAGACAGCGGGAATGGTTTACCTTGGTACAAGAACGTCTGCAAACGCGATAATGCAGTCGAGTCGCAACATCATCATCCGCATTCCGGAAATGTTCCCGTTGAGGCTGCCACGAGGGTTCTCTCCGCACAAGACGTGAGTTAACGACTTTTTAACAACGTCACGGACGAGGAAAACCTCGTCGAATAGAATATTTACCACGAGCAAAATCCTTGTTTTTTTTCTTTTAATTTTATTTTTCGTCGAATAACCCTCAAAAGTCGCACGCAATGCAGAACATAATTAAATGTGCCGGACGTGAAAATGTCTTGAAACTGTAAAATAATCGCATCAAGAACGCGCACCGCGTTGTAACGAGGAACAAGAAAAAAGGGAAGAGCCTTAGAATAAAACGGAGACCTCTTTGCTAATTGGGGCAAGATTTTTCGTAGACCGCGGGAAGAAAGGCGGGTAACTTGAGAGGAAATATATAGGGAAAAAGTGTTACGCGCGGCCAGCACAGCGTGGATACGTTATAAACTTTAATGAAATCGATAGCAGCCCGTTTGATCCTCGTATGCATGCTCGATTAGCTTACATAATATGGTAACCACGCAAATACCAACGGCCTTGGTTTAAATCTTGATGCTGTGCCGTAATAGGATATGCGGCAAACATTTACGGAACTTGCCCCAGATTGCACAACGGGGACGTAAGGATGTTCTGCACGGCTATGCACGTGTACGTACAATTGTCACGGTTGGTGCGCGAGGCCGAGTCACCGCCGATCGCACGTGCAAAGCAGACATTACAGCGAGACCAGCGAGGAAGTCGAAATCTATGGCTACGGTGTACCGTTATAACGCTTTGCATTTAATAGCGATGCATCGCCGCGCTGTTGCGCCCGTTCGTCTCGCTTGACCCTTTCGTTAGCGGATTCCTTCCGGCTAAAAAGCTTCTCGTAAAATATTATAACGCGTTGTGCACGCTCGTCTATATTCAATTCTCGCGTGATTGAGTCGACAGATAAAATTAATGGAAACAAAAAAAAAAGGAAAAAGAAAAAAAATATTAAATTTATTCGTTTTTGTCCGTCTGTTATTTTCTTCTTCGGGAATACCTCGTTGGTAATTTTATATTTTAATACAGCTAAAAATATCTTCTTGTTTATTAAAGATTCTAAACCTGATTTATAGTCACCTTATATTATTTTAAACTCTATGCTGCATTTATAATTATTAATGCTATTGCGTTATTTTGTATTATTTTCAAAATAATAGAATTCTCGTTACGCGTGGACCCGTTAAATTCACAGAACTGATCAATCCGCCAGCGGATATAATTAAATTCTACATAACTAACGACGCTGGAAAAGTTGATTGAAAATTAAAAATAATAGCTAAATAATTCGTAAAACTTTGATCGAATTATTTCGCAAACGTCCGGAATTCTCCAACTTGTCGTACGATCGTTCCTCCGAACTCCAGTTCCCGCTTTTTATTGTCCGTTCGTGTCTGCAACTCTGTCCTTCGCAGCCGGCCGACAGAATTATAACAGATCGCGTTCATGCATTGTGCACGTGGCCAATAAATTCGCATTTGCCTACGTAGAGGAATCCATTAACTTTGCCTACCAATTGACGATGCATGCGGTGCATATTGTTCGAGATACATGTTGTAAACCACGAACGAGCGCGCAATGGCTCTTGTGTGTAGGCGAGCACACGTTGCAAACGCATAACGCACGCACATATGCACGTGTGTGTACGTATATGCGTATGACTCAGCCAAAAATACCGTACGTCTGCTTGGCGCGAAGAGAACACGACGAGGACTGACCTGATTTTAATTTCGCGCGTATGCAATCGCGATAACGGCGCTTAGCTAAATTTTTCGTACGTTTTTACGCGTTTGTCGCAAATTAATTTTTGTTTCATCCTTTTCTTTTGTTCAGCGACTACCGGCGGAATCGTGACGGGCAGATGCAAATGTTGTCGCGCGCGCACACGGAGGTCAAAAAATATGCGCTCCATTACATTGCTATATCGTTGCCTAGCTAATTTAACAGGAATGCATTAAACGTGAATGCAATGACATGTGCGATATAACAAATATTGCATATAAATGATTCATTACATAAATGTACATCGTGCATTATCGATTCCAGCACGGCAACGTGAAACTTGAAGGTGGATAAGTTTTTGAAAAAAGAAAAATTAAAATAATATCAGCATAATCGAAATTGCGTCTTGATAGAACAAAGGCTCTACAAAAAAAAAAATTGAAAAGTTTCGAATCGAGCGGGGAAAGATTATTTCGTTTCTTATAAGCAACGGGGCTCCTTTACGTATCGAAATAATGACGAAGAAAGCTTTGCCCATTAATGAAATATATTATACGCCTTCTTTTACCACTGTTCGACTGTCCTCTCCCTCTCTCCGGCCCCTCGGCTCGGCCATAGCGGAGCAAAAGGGCACATAATGCATAAACACAGACGTCGGTGAAAGTTGCATACGATGTTTGACTTCTGCAATTAAACCGGGCCAGCTTTCCATGCGACGCGATTCGTTTCTTTTCGAGTCGACGATGGTTTCATTAGTACCGGCGATAAGCCGCCTCTCTAATTTCGCCGCCTGTCGTCGCGTACTTTCTAATAAAATCGCGGT
This sequence comes from Cardiocondyla obscurior, assembly GCF_019399895.1. NCBI lineage: Eukaryota > Metazoa > Arthropoda > Insecta > Hymenoptera > Formicidae > Cardiocondyla > Cardiocondyla obscurior. The sequence continues at coordinate 302,139 of NC_091878.1, forward strand.
CAATCATTTCCTGTTTTCTGGACGGCGGCTGAGCGCGGGCCCGGTAAAACCCTACATTTTCTCTTCCGCAATTTTGTCGAGCGCCATAACTCGATTATAAAGAAAAAACTTTTCGGATATTATCAACAGATCAAGGCATATACTTTTATAATTGCTTTCGACCGATCTCAAACACATTTTCAACGAGGGCTTTTTATATTGGAATCTGTTACGTGGAAGCGAGAAGGCTCTGGGTTCGCATGAAAACGTAAAATGTACGCTGGATATTTTAATGGTTTATGTCTTAGGAGAGAACCATTTATCGCGCGAATCGAGAGCGGAGCGGAGTGAAGCGGTGATCGAGTAGCGGACTTTTAACTTTCATTGATCACACGTGTCCCTACAGAATTAAATGCACTTGAGAGCTACCAGAGGAGAGGCCGCACAACGGGCGAACGATTCAAAATAATTCAGGACAAACAAGCCTTCGGCGAAAGTGGAAAAGTAAATTTTACCGACGTAACCGTAGGTTATTCGGTGGATACGCGACAAAGCAGTGTTTATCGAATGTCCGCATTTCGTTTGCATTATTCTGAATTCATTCCTCATTGACTTTTTAAAGAAAAAGAAAAGAAAGTAAAAAAAAAAAAAAAAAAAAAAAAAAGAGGAAAAACTAAAAATAATACAAAACACTATGTATTATTTTTAAAATAAATTTTTACTCAAAAATATATTCGGTTTCTTTAGTCAGCGAGCAATTAGCTGCACACTTGACGAATACACACGTATGCACCGATATTATTTCAGTTTTATAACTGTTTTATTAAAAATGTGAATAAAAAATTTCCTAACATGACTTGTAATATACGCGCGTTACATAATCGTCCTTTCTTTACAAATGCGTTCGTTCTTTCACTTCTGTAACATGTACCAGGAGCAAGTATTGCACTTTTCAACAAAATTTATCCGAAATCTCAAATTCAACCTCCTCTTTAAAAACAAGAAACATAACATTTATAATAAATTCACACAATCGCACTATCCAGTTTCACACTAGTTTCAAACTTTATATAAATATGTCTCCATTTAAATATCGTAATTATTTCTCCACGTACGTTCACATTTTTCAATAATAATAAACGTAAAGAAAAAAAAAAAGAAATTGTTAATAGCAAATGCCTAATAGATTAAACTATTCGAGGGAGACCGAGCGGAATTTCCACGACGATCGGCACGAAGACTTCGATGTCGCACCCGCACTATTTTCCGGTAATAGAGCAAGAGCAGCGCTTGTCTATGCTGGCCGATAGTTGCCCGCGTAGTACTCGATGGAGGGGGGTACCGCGAGCCTTCTTAAAGCCTTGCGGTTTTTTCAAAAACGCCGCGCTACTCCCGCCACGGTTGCTCTAGCCCCCTACCCATCCGACAAACGCATATGCGTTGCATACGTATGCCGCGATACTTGCCTCCTTCCCCTGCGACATCCTCTCCCTCCGCTACCCCTCTAAATCACACTTTCCCGTCCCACCCCCTCTTCTCCCTGGAGCCGTCTTTCGTACCATCGCTGCACCTCTCGCTGCACACAAATAAACGCGTTGCACTCGGTTCTCTTCGACTACGTAGCGCCCGCATTCACCGCGCGTGAATCTCTTTCTTTTTACCGCCGTTTTACTCGCTTTCCGCGATCGCTCGAGTATTATTTTTTTATTTTTTTAATAGGAAGATTTTCGCGAACTCGACTCGAAAAATTTAACAATCGACAAAATTTCAAACGCACGAGCGATCAGTCACAATGAAATTATTCATCGAAATCGCCGACGTTATTTTCAATAAATTTGAGCCGCGCTTTTCGTGCGTGCATTGTATTTAATTTCTTTCTCTTTATTTCGATCTATTTTATTCAGCGACACGCCGAGGCTTGATGCATTTGACGGGCACCGGTAGAGCAGCTATATAAAAAAGAAAAAAAAAATAATAATAATAAAAGGTCTTTTGTTTCACGCGTTCCGTGAATACGGGCTTTGGATTTCAATAATCGCTGTACGTATACGTGTGCAACGCGAACGGACGTGGTGATAGCGACACAGCGCGCCGAGAAAGTGTGTCATTATTTACGCATAGTCTGTTTACTCTGCGACTCATGCCGATACTTAGCTTCCACTCGTCGACTGGCTTAGCTTCGTCGCGATATTTTGAGATATTACTCGTACGAGAAGGAGAGACGAGATAAAGTATTAGATACCGAGAAAATGAATTTATCCTTAACCGAACGAGCGACGAGCGCCGCGAATAATTTCCTCTTTTTTTTTCTGCGTGAGAAATTAAGTAGAAAATATATTGCCCAATGTAACAGGACGGTGGACTGACTCGATTCCAAGTGCCACGCCTTGACATCGAAAGTGATTTCGAATGTAACGAGGCGTTCGCACTCGAGAGTGATCAAACTCATTCTTAGACACGATTAAGTGGCCCACACATGGCCATTTATTTTTATCCAAAGCAGACACCACAAAATTTCTTGGCCGCGGTACTGCCAGTCGCATATTGTGCGATAACCCCGAACGACTTGGAGAAAGAGAAGAAAAGTAATGTACGCGCTTACATACTTTCTCCGTGAGTCACACTATTTATCCATATCGGGTCCTTCAATGGTCGATCGCGCCTTCCAATCGCGGGGACAAAACTTGGTTTTCGAGCGCGGGCTATATGCATATTAAATCCTCGTTTGCTGCCGAGTATACATAACACACTCGCGAAACGCAGCGTAAGAGAGAAAGCGATCTGCGCTTAAAAAAAAAATAAAATAAAATAAACTAAAATAAAAATCTATATTTATTGCAATGATTCGAAAAAAGATTTCCGTTCGTCCGAAACCGCTGAAAACTAGCCCTCCCCCTACGTTTGTCCTCGGCCTCATCTCTTTCTGTTATCCTCCCCGTCGAGCAACTCCGCGCGATTGCAGCGTCCGGTGTTAAGAAAAAAAAAAAAAAAATTCAAAAAAAAATCGGAATAGAAGCGAGACAGGGAGGGAAATGCACGCCGATCGAGCGCAAGAAGGTAAGTTAGGTCACTGGGCGCGTTAATGCGCCGGCTAACCTTCTACTTTCGCATTGCTAGATTCAATTCATGCCAAGGCTGACCGGGTGCGTTGCCCTCGATTGCCCCTATGCCACCACCGCCGTCGCCGCCGCCGTCATCGTTGCTTCTGATCCCCTCGCTCTTCGGCAACCGGCCGGCGCGGCGCTCAGACGTCGCTAGATGCTCGTCATCTCTTAGGAGCGTTCGTTCTATGCACCCGGAGTCTGGCCGGCACACCCCGCGCGTCATTCGGCGCAAAAAATAGAACAAATGCGGGCGGCTAGCGGCTATTTCAGGGGTGTTTAGAGAGTTAAGATCAACGCGAGTGACAGTGATTCTAAGACTTCGGTTTTCTTTTCTTGCCGCGGACAACTTTATCGAGGCCGCTGGCGGCTACTCTATTTGTTTGCAAATCGTAAAACTAACACGCCCGAGAGGAATATATTTTCCTCGTACCGGCTTTTCGCGAATACGCGGAATGTTATTTTTTTTTTCACGTACGGCTCTAAAGGCGAATTGACAGGCGAATTAACGTGCGAAATATTGAGAATTCCATATTGACGTTACATTCCGCGAGCTTTCTTTTTTTTTTTTTTTTCTTTTCTTTTTTTCTAATTCTTTCGAGAGCTCTGTTCTATATTTTATTACAAGAAAATCAATTGGGAATTAATCCTTTTACATTTTTCAATTTTTACTATTGATCCGAATAGCTACCGATAAAAGAGAATCCAAAGATATAACGGAGAGAAATACCAAATGTTCCATTCTTATGAGCGGAATTGCTTCCTCAATTCGCAAATGAATGCATTTATTGCATTCCTCGGCGGTCAAACAATGAGAAACCTGTTCGCAATCTATAATTCGAATGTAAGTCGAGTCGGGAAACGCATTGCTGCAAAGTCTTCGTAAAGCATCTCATTCCACGGAATATATCGCAGGGTCGCGAAATTAGAAAGTTAAATACACTTTACGTGACTTTAAAAGATGGAAAGAACTCATTAAACTAAAGTAGGAGAAATGAGAGATATGCATAAAAAAATATTGCAATTTTAAACTCATTGTCAGATAAGGCGCTCGTCGGCATCGCCCATCAATGACGAGTAAAACCGTTTCACGGTTGCATTATACAGAATTCAATCGATTTCTCGATCATATTGCACGACAATTCTTTGATATATCGTCCCGTGTCGTATATCATTTTTTCAATAGAGCTTGTCACAGCCATTCATTACCGCTTACGTATTGATATCCCGGCTACTCTTTAATGCATTCAATGTACATACGTGTGTCGAGGTTGAAATAAATCTCCGATCAATTAATAGCCGCGTGGATTTCTCTCGTACTTATTTTTGTCTCCTATATTCATTTCCTATAAGATTATTTATCCAAGAAGATATAATGCACCTCATATTAAAAATAGAATGTAATAAAGTTATACGAAAGCACTGGCGGATATAATATTCTCTACATTAATCGATGATCGGATTAGATAAAATATTTTTAAAAGAAATGTATAAATAACCGCGTATCGACACGCGGAAAACAAAGCGATAGATCTTTTATCAGAGCGCGGCTTCGTCCAGAGCAAACAGTTTTTCCCTGACATACTTCTGATAGGCAGACAAATACGTCCCACCTGTCGGCTTTTCTTTATACATTTATTAAAAATGACAATCTTACGTCATATATATATTTGATTCGAATCTATCGTCACGATCGACGTTGCGGTCATCTCGGCAGCCGAGATTCGCGATTACAATGTTACGCCGCGCGAGGCTCGCGCGTATTCCCCGGGATTCTTTATCCGCGGTGATCGCGGCCGTACATTTGTCCATCGGCGTGTGCATCGGTTTAACCACTCGTTTATTCGGGCGCACATCCATGCACCCGTCGTCTCCTCTGACCATGCGCGCGGGCCCGCTCGCGCTCGGTCCGTCGGACCGGACCCGCTTTCGGCCGCGTTGTATCGTGTCCGCGGGGTGGCTGACCTAACCGAAGGGGTCGTTGCACTCTCGTGCGCCTGGGTCCGCTTTCACCCCACCACGTTCTCCTCTCTTTCTCTATACTTCTGATCAGTTTGGCGTGCGCGCGAGCGCCGCCAGACCTATCCTCCCGTCAACGTCTTGCTTCTCCACCATCGTGGTGTGTGACGGCCGCTCTTCCTCCTTTCTCCCTCTCCTCTCTCTCTCTCTCTCTCTCTCTCCTCTTTCGTCCTCGTTTTCTTATTATTATTCTCTTTCTTCCATTTCCCTGCCCCTCTCATCCTCTTTCTGTCGTGGCCCTCCCGCCTCCCGCGCCCGCATCCTGGTCTTCCTCGCTCTTATCCTACGTATTGTCCATTTCGCTCAAACCCCGGCTGTGTAGTCCGGTCCAAAAGAAATTATAGTTATTTGCCACCGACCCTTTCGGATAGTCGATTATTTCGCGGCAGTCGACCATCCCATCGTCCTTACCCCCCCTTCCCTCTTTCGCTTTCCCCTCTGCTCCTATTCTCCACCTCACCCTGCCCATCCTCTCTTTCCTCTATCTTTTGATTGGAATTAAATGATTTCAACTGATTTAAGATATTATTGAGCATTGAAATAATTCAGAATCGCGAATAGATATTGATTTATAACGTGAGTTTTATATTTTTGTTCGAATATTATATTTTTCTTTTCACATCTCATATTAAGTAATATTAAAAATTCAATGAAAAACTTATGAAATCGCTAACGGCAAGATAAGAAATATTACAAAGGAATACTTTAAGATTTAGATGCGGTTTTAATAAAATTTTATATTTAATCAGATATTTCGTCCGTATATAAAACGTTGTCGTTATTAATACGAATATCGTAATTAGATTTCTCCGAGCTGTATACAAGAATAATCAAAGCGCCACATCGCAGCGCAAATTTAGGTTTTTAGCACGGAACAACGAAGCGCAGTTATCGAATGACGTCGGTGTGATAAGACTCGTTGTTTGCTATATTCGCGAGGCGTACCAGACTATGATAGAGATTAGCTTATCTCGACTACGAGCCACAAGGAGGTCTCTGTTCGTTTGCGAACACTATGTCAATATTATTTCGCTGACCGCCGACATATGCAAGAGCGAAACTCCGAAGCTACAGCTTCACTCGTATTTCTCCCTTTCTCATATTTTATATTAGAAAGAAAATTATGCACTGACGTCTTAAAGAATTATTTCCAAGATAAAATTCTATCTTCGCGTTTATAAATTTGCAAGCAGAATTCATACATTTTTTTTTTTACATCTCCAGAAAACAATTAAATATTCAACTGGCTTCTCGCAAGTGCCCAAATTTCGAATCCATGCATATTTGCTTGCCATGAAAATAGAAAGATGAAACTTAAAGCCGTTGTATGTACCGTTCGCTCGAAGTCGCCACTACTTTTTATTCTCCCCTCTTTCTCTCTTTCTTTCTTTCTTATTTCCTTCTTTTTTTTTTCTCTCTGGCACGGCTTTTATCATAAAAGTCAGACAAATTCGAGAAGCCATTTCGTATCTTCTATGGTTGTCTTTCTCGAAACTGCCATCGGCCATAAATGTTGCATGAACATCCAAAGTGATTGATATTAATATTTAAGCGTTACAAGGAAAAGAAAACGCAGTCGTATTCGTTTCAAAGTATGAGAAACATAACTAGTTTTAATAATTTCGTTTTATTCGATATTTTCTTCTGCCCGTCACGATTTCTCGTTAATTATTTTTTAATGAATAAAGTTGTTATACTTTCTTTATTATACATTTTATCTCTATTATACTGTTTAAGTTTAATATACTTTTTTCCTACTTTTACTTCTTTTTCTTTTTAGTTTAATATACAAGTATATATGTATATATATTTTTTTTTTTAACTAACTTGCATCATGTTTAAATTTTATTGAACGATGATAATTTATTCTACGATTTTAATCGAGTCAGGCACCGTGATATGTAATCAGATTTAAGACTACTTTAGATGACGAAATAATTCAAGGCCAGTCTTTTATCTAGTGTGTGGCTATCTATTCGTATAGCCACAATCCGTGTACTATAAAAAGACTAGACCATTTTGACCGTCTGGGACCTCTAACGGTATCGACCAAAAGATGCGTCACGAATTGAATATCCATGCCACTTTTGGGCGCTTCAACTAACGCACGTTCATTCGCTAAACCTTATTACACTTCGCTACTTTGCCAGCTCGCTCAATTCACCCATCCTCGTTTCTCCTCGCCGTCGTTATTTCCATTAAAACGAGAAAGTTCCGAAGTTAAATGACAGCGGAGAATAAATCTAGTGCCGCTTCGCGTGTTTATTTTTACTTAAAATATTTGTAATAATTCATAATAATTTTATATCTAAAATAATTAACGTGAGCGATGCAATTTTAATGTATCACGTATTTGTAAAAATTCTTATTTGTCATTAATGCGCGACATTGTATTTTATTACAAAATTATTATGAAATCACATTTGTCTACGTATAGTCGAGCTGACATTGTAGATAGAACGTTCGCCTATGAATGTCCTCCATTCGTCGTGACCGTCTGCAACCTCTAACGGTGTTAGCAAAAAAACCAGACAGCAAAGTGGTGAATGTCCTTGAGTTCTTAGTACTTGGACGTCTGCTAGAAGCGACGGAATAACGACGACCTAATACTCGCACGGCATATGTACGCAATAATCCCACACATGCACGCGCGGATTTATATCTACTACAACATAGCTGCGATATCCGTCAATTTTCCGTAATTTGCGAGCTATATTTTTCAACGATTAGTCTCCATTACAAAGACGCGCACGATCGAAAATTCAATTAATTCTGCGGTTAGCTAATTGAACAAACTACCGTGATTAACGTTAAGTACCTATCTATTAAACGTCGTCTAATATCGATCTTGCTTGACGTTAGTGGATAATTATAATTTCGTTTTTGTATAAGATTTATAACATTTTTATAACGCGCTTTATTTTCGTAGATCACAACGTCGATCTACGCGCGTGTATTAATTGTCTATTCGCGATTCAATTTTTTTTTTTTTTTTTTGCAACTCTATCGTTATAAGCAATATTCGATTGACCAAGTAGTGACAAAGGCCGCGTATATGGAACACCGAAATTAGACAAAATGCATGTGTATGATGTGTTCTTTTTCGCGACACGTGCCGATGAGCTTCAATGTATGTAAATAAAAACGATTGCTGTATAAGTCTTTAAAAAACTGATCGAATTTTTCGATAACTTTTTCAAACCTTGTTAAAACTTTTCAACCGTATATTACAGTATTTTTTGAAAAAAAAAGAAAAAAAATAGAGGGACTGTTCGAAAGCATGGAAAAATAGATTTTTCAATTTTCTCGATTCAATGTTTCAAACTTAAAATTGCTCGTGTTCAAAAATAACTATTTTGCATCAAAGTTTTTTTGCAAGAACAAACAATTTGCTCGGAGAGTTTTTGCGAGCGCTTTAAATAAAAAAAAAAAAAAAAAGGGTTTTTACATGGCTCGGAAAGCTCGATTTGGCTACATAATCTGCGAATGCATCATAGAGTGTAGGTTTCGTTCGACTTTACAGGACGAACACGCTCGCTGGCCGTAACTTGCACGTATATAATCTACACTTTGTGTTTCGACGCGTATTTTTGACTGCCGTCCGCGAGTACCGAGCCGGGGGAGGGGGAGAGGGGCCACGCAATGATACCTGCTCGCTTTGGCTAACGTGACGACCGGTGTGTGTAGCGATCTAACAGAAAAGGAACGGAGAGACGCAGCGCAAGAGCAATGCCCCTTGGGTCAGGTTCAGTACCCTTTGGCACAAGACACTCGGAGAACGACGTAACCGGCATGCATCTGCGCGCGTATAGGTGTACGACGTACACGCCGAACACCTACTTGCATGCGAGATGGCCTTTTCGCGAGGCGATAGATAAAAAACTGAACGAGAGACGTTGCCTTCTTCCTCTCCCTCTTTTCCCCCCTCGCGTCTTACCTCTTTCCCTTCTTGCGCGCGTTTCGTAAATTGGGACAGCCTCGCGCGCGCATCGACTGTAACTAAATCTCCCGTATCCTGCACGAAGCGTTCTCGGGTATTGCCAAAAAATCACGTCGTCCTGCAAGCATATCACGCTGCCAAAATTTGTCCGAGCTTTACGACGCCGTCGATTTCTACTGGAAATATAGATGTAACCCCCGTAACTTATTTTAACAGAAAGAAAGAAGAATAATACGAAAAAAAAGGAGATTTTTATCTTTCAATTAACGCTCGATAATAGAAGAAGAAAAATATGTTCTCTCCTGCTAGTTTTTTAGCCTCCGTCGAGATTTCGCTCCGCGCAAAGAATGATAAATGAAACGAAATATCTGTTATCCCTTGGATTTTCTCGCGCGTGTCTTATCATATACATATTTCTGTGTATTGCAGTTGGTGAATGGCCTAGACGTACCCCGATACATGTGCGAAACGGAAGTGATGGAGGACGTAAACGTTGCCCCGACGGCGACCGTGATGGAGTACACCACCACTTCCGGCAATCATACCAGCAAGAACGCGAACGGGAACATCATCACCCTTACGCTCAAGAACAATCATCTTATCGTGGAGACCGAGGAACGTGCGGTATGTACGCTGCGCTGCGGGAAGTTTCCGGCGTATTGTCACCGCAGCGAGAAACATCGCTTGCATAAATCGTCTCTTCTCCCTTCCACGTGTCTCCTAAACTAACGAGACCGCGGAGCGGTCGTAGAGAGAGCCTCGTCGGAGGAGTCGCGGTAACCGGGTCAGAGACTGGCTCGTTTTCACGGGCTGGAGAGTAGATTCGTAATTATCGAACTTGGCCGACCCTGGTAAGGTCGGAGGTTGCCGGGCAATTTTACCCCCACCTATCGTCCTACTTACGAGCCTCGTCTCATTCGCGTAGGCTCGTTCGCGTCGAGGATTCTCGAAATCTTCCGTCAAGCCGCTCGCCTCTGCGCCGACACCTACGTTTCCTCTTTCTCTCGAATCGCGGCGCATTTTTCTATCCTTCTTCTACCTTTTTCTTTTTCTTTTTTTTTTTTATTTTATTTCTTTCTATCTATCGTCTCGCACGGTTCCTCATTTTCTACCCCGAACTCTTTAAGTGCACTACTCGCGTACTCCGATTCGATCCGGTCTTCTCGCACCTATGTAGAGTGCTCCAACTTTCGAACAAGGAAAAGGCGTGGAGCCGGTTCGGGTTCGTAACTCGGGCCTGTATTAAAAAGGGGAGAAAAAAAAAGGGAAAAAAATAATGGACCGAGTAGATACGCACGAATTCCCGTGGGAGAATTGGAACGTTTGTCCAGAATAATTAACTTTGAATTTAATCGGATATTACTTTCTTAGAAAAAAAAAAAAAAAAAATTGTTTCTATAACTCGAATACGTCATATTAATTTTTAACTTAAATAAAAAAATAATCTAAATATAATTTAAAAATTGTGCAATTCTGCTGTATTTTTTTTTCAGGTAACGATGGAGGACAAGCCTACGTCGAGATATAAAGATAGCTCATTTGTGGTCGAGGTAGAGCCGGATTATGATAAAGAAGAGACGGAGGGTAACAAAGGATCTTCCGATGACATGGCTACTGGTGTTACCGATCAACAAGCTTTGGTGCACAGGGAAGAAATACCAGACGACAGATCTTCAGGTAATCAAACTCGTAACGTACATAACACCTCGTTTAGTGATTTATCTTTAATTTTGTCGTTCTTTTTTTTTCTACAGCCTTCGAAAATACGCGACTGTTTGGGAGTACCAACACCGGACTATCACAATCGGACCTTTCGATATCGAGTCAAGGCTCGGCTAATCCAAGTTACCGCTACGGCAATCAAGTCGAATACGATTCCGGCCATCTCGGTTACCCCATGTACGGTGGAAGTTACGAGTCCGAGGAATCTATGCTACCGAGGAAACTGGAGGGAAGATCGAAATGGGTGGAATTCGATAAATCGCCGGATATAGAAAAGATACTGTTAGACAGTTCGAGAAATTTTACAAGCGAGGAGGAGGAAGAAGAAGACAAAAGTGTAAGTAAATAAAAAGAAAATTTTTACTTGTCAACTGACGTTCGATTTTTTTTCTAAATTATTTAAATTGTCGATGGTCGAAAAATTTCTTCTAAAATTAATATTAAACTCTATGCTTAAAACCTCGCGATATGTATATGCATGAATCGGTCAGATAAAATTTTTATAGCACCAAAGATGTTCGTTTCGTTTCAGCCGCGGTTCTTCGGAAAATCAAAAGATATGTCGTCCCTACAAGACATGATGAACGCAGTGGCGCGAGAAGACTCGATGGATATCGACAGTTTCCAAGATCCCGTGCGATCAAATCCGAATCTCCAAGTGAACGGCACAACGCCCAACAAGCTCGAAATTATGGAGCAGAAGGCTCTAAGCAACGACTTCGCCAGCAAGGCGGACAATAAGCCCGTGATAACCGGCGTCCTGCTGAAGGACGACGTACAGGAGGACGCGTTCCAAGAGCAGCAACGTAAACTGGGTAACGGCACGCTAACGCCGGAACATAAAGGGGACAAGACAGTGACGCGCAAACCGGAAGGCAGCGTTTTCGTGCCGAGTCACAAACGAGCGGGCAGCATCCCGCCGCGACTGATCGAAGAAACGCTCGAGATGGATCGCAAGAAATCGCTGGACATCTACAATAAGTACAGTCAAATCAAAACGAGCACCAGGGGCATGCTGCCGAGCTTGAGCCCGAAATTCGAGCTGCTGCAGAACGAGGTGAGTCCGATCGAAGAAAAAGAGAGTTAATATGCGCGCCGATCAAAGAAGAACCTCCCCCGTCCCGCTCCCCCCGTCGTCGCCGACAGTTTCTCGACTGTGTGTCGTCGGGACGCAACGTCCTCGGGATAAATTGCAACGAAAGATATTAGTCAAGGATTACTGAGCAAAAAAATTGCAGCGAACACGGTTTATGTGTTCGAGCGAACACTAACAGTGTAGGATTTATGTTATTCGACGTAGAAAATATATGTATAACGAAAGTCGGCATTGTAATAGTCGGTTACTTCAGCAAACGGCAATGATCTCACAGATTTCAGCCGAATAGACGAGTACCTTCGCGAGTACCTACGCAAATGCTATGCGATGAGAGGAATTTAACGTAAGAAGTTAGCGTACAATACATGTATAAGCAATTTAATCAAAGATGAAAAAATACGGTCGCCGTGAGGACACTCCACAGATGATTTACGATTAAAATGCCTTTTTTTTTTTTTTTTTTTATAACGAGAAGTGTAAAAATACAACGGATTGACAGCTGGGTCTTTTGATTATAATTTAGAAAGTCGCTTATTTCGCAATATATACCTAATTTAAAAAACAAAAATGATATTTAGTTCACGATCACGATTTAAATCATGATATTTAGTTCAAGAAAGAACTTTTCACGGCCGAAATAATCGAGCGATAATGACTAATGTTAAATATAACGTATGCCGAGCTAATCAAAAAACCATTGCAAATAAGAACTCTTTTTCATCGTAACTTCACGTAGACGTTAACAGTTCATCACTCGACTTGTGATAGTGACGTAGTTATATATATATATTTCGTAAAAGTAATGTTAACAATATTAGAAACTATACATATACGATATTTAATCTTTCTGTTAAAACTTGTTTCTTTGTTGAGAGCGCATAGTGACATAAAATTTTTTTTTTTTAAAGTGCATTAGCATTTCTTATTCTTCGAGTAAATTAATTGCTTATAAATATTCTAAATTAATGGTTAATATTTTTAGATATTTAGAGTTCATGACTTCGAAGAAATGATTTAAAAGTTTGAATAATAGATAAGTCAGTTCTTTAACTGTAGACTATCAGTGTAGTTTCAAAAGTCGTAAAAGAAGCGTTAATAAATAAATCAAAATGAAATTAATTTCCTAGATACGTGCGGGTGCATGACTAAAATTCGCACAAGTCTAAAGTCTTGGTTCGTAGCTGCTACGAGTTCATTAACATTCACAATCCAGCGTCGTTACCATATTACGCATTATAGTAATTAAGATACTCACTTAGAGTGTAAGACACATTTTTAAAAATCCGTATTTAGCAGCAAGTCAGTGTATACATATACACATCGAATGTATATATACATATAACGAGGTTCGTACGTAATATAAGAGCACATACACGTTACGTATGGACAACGTGTACACTTAAGCGCGCACACGAAATGTTGAGGATTTTTTATTAGCTTCATAGGCATTTTTAAATGTCAAATCGACGCTTTAAAAAAAGAAAAAGAAAAAGAAAAAACCTAACGATCACGTGGATTCTAGTGCCAAAATAGTTTAAGACGAATCGAATCGACCTACACGAGTCGACGAGCGTTTATCCGTGTATAACTACGTTGAGAGGGAAACAATTACGTTATTGATATTTCAGATTTTATATGATTACGTTGAATGTTACAGACGTTATCGAATGTTGGCTTTGCGATGCTTTGCCGTGAGTTTTCACGACGTAAAAACTGAATGTTCTTAATCTGTATATATTCACCTTCTTTCCTCGGATCTGATATCTCTCTCATTTTTACAAATGCCGTTCCTAATAATGCCATTATGCTTACGCATTTAGCTCCGCAGGAAAATCAAAATAATCTACTGCAATTCGACGGGTTTAAGCGCGAGCAGCATATAACTTCGTGCGGCAACGAGTCAAACAATTTTTCCTATCCATATTTAAATGTAATTATTCTTTCGCGTCGATCGAGATTACGTTCGAAACTTAGCTAACGTGGTGACGAGAAATCCGGCGCGTCAGTGTGCGTTTCGATAACTCCTCCACTACAATTATGCAAAGAACGTATATCTCGGTATTTAAATATATAACTCTTAGTGCGCTTAGCGTGATTTTTATCTCACCTTTTTTTTTTTTTTTTTTTTGAGTAATTTACTATTATTGCTCTTTATTATTTGATACTGATGCCTGCTATTTCTCGTTCACGCATGCGGGTGATCGAAAATATGACCCAGAAGGAAGTATGCGAATTTGATTATTATTACACGTTGGAGAGAGGGCTTTTATTTTCTCTAAATATTTAAAGTCTTTATTGCGATATAAGATAATTGCCGATAGAGCATGATTTAGAACATTATTGTAGGCATAGAGTCGAAACATATTAAAAACGCGTAAAGTAGAAGTTGTTTGAATCGAGAAGGAATGAGACAGGAAGCCCTACGATCGATTTAATTACGCGTTGTATTTTATGTCTAAGATCATTATCTTATTACCGTTAAAACGTGCATCAGCTCGCACGTATTCTTTAAAAATGTGGAGTATGAGCTTTTACACGGTCAAAATCTTACGATCGTATGATTGTTTCATTATATAAATTTTAGAGAGAGAAAAAAAAAAATACGTATTGTTCTAATACAATATATACTTTCGACTTCCATAAAGTAAAAATTATATAAATCGTATATACTATATGTATATTTTTGTTGAACATTTATATGTATATGTTATACGAGAATTGTTGTTTGCTTTATTAATTGTTAAGTATGTAATCGCGTTGCGTACTTTTTAAATATTATCTCATATTAAGTACTCTAACTTTTTATTATATTCTTTACATAGGATGATTTATATAATTATTAAAATTCTCGTTAATTGAAAATTAATTAATTGTAGAAAACGTGCAACATACTTCTGAAAAATATATTACATTCTCTTATACCTTTAAAAAATGTAAGAAAAATTTATCTCGTTATATCGTTTAGTTTATTCTTTGTTAATTTTTTTTTTCTTTAACAAAATAAAAACTACAACTCGTCCTAATTGTATAATTCATCCTGCAACTTACTAATATAGATAAATATAAAGATACATTTAATAGAAGGTTTATTAATGATCAACGATCATATTGTTAGATTAATTTTACAAAATATATTTACAGAATTTTTTCTGCAAAAAAAAAGGCTAATATGATGTATGTATGTGTGTGTCTGGTTTGTTCATGTGAAAGTACATGACACTCGATTGTAGAAGCTACAAGCCATTCGAGGCTAAGTGTTGAAGGTGCTAAAGTAAAGACATAAACGGCTACGGTCTTTCTTATGTAATAATTAAATGCAAATTGGATCTGCTAAGACATGCGTCCGTCCTTCTATGTCGTACTCGCAGAATAATTACAGAAATTAACTCTTTCATGCGTAAATCAATCAGACATTATAATTGATTGCAAATGAAACAACTTTGTGTCGATTGTTTCTTTAAGAAATTCAACTTTAAAGTAAGAAAATTTAAACTCAAAATTTTATGCAATTTTTTTCTTTTTTTTTTTAAAGCACATAATTTTTATGAATATATTTGTACAGATAAAAGGAAAAAAAATTTATTACAATACTTTTAATTTAATTGTAATTATTAAAAGAATCGATATTGCTCATGGCAGAGTTAATACGAAGATTTTAACGTAATGCATAAGAAAGAGATTGATAAGGATATTGATGGAGGAATCGTAAAATGAGCTCCAGCATCCGCGAGACTGTTTTAACATTTTATAAAGTGCAAGCTACGTCAAAAACTGCAATTTCGTACTAAACATACCTTCCTTTCAACATAAGTCGAAAGTAATACTAGTTATTGCGCTCATTACATGTAATACAAAAAAAAAAAAAACCATGGAGGGTTTTTCTTACTGATATTTATTTCTAATAATTGCTAAGCTATCCCATTGTATATGTCAACTTATTTTACAAGAATAAACTACTGGGCACTCCAAAAAAAAAAAAAAACTTTATTGCTATCATAATTGTTTCTATCTATAACATTTTTTTTTTAATTTATATTTTTTTTATTTTATATTTTATTTTATATTTTATATTATATTTTAATTTATATTATATATGAATATTAATTTATTGGTACGAGAATCTAATAAACTATATTTGATTCCGCTAATTTTGCAGATAATCTTTTATACACTAAATATTACAGAACGCGCGTCGTTTATTCTGGCTTCCTCTATGTTAAAGAAATTTCTTTTACATTTAATAACTTTCAGAAATAAACTGCGGATGTGTATATGTATGTATCTTTCGTGATACTTTGGGCATCTCTCATGTCTTTAAATGCAATTTAAATATACATTCGGACATTAATTATATTCATTTTTTTTAAAACGACTACTGAACTTATAAAATGATTGATTTAATAAATAATTATCGCAACGTATCCGCCAGTTACAAATTCGTGATATATTGAATTAATATTCGACATAATACTCGTCCTAATAATTGACGTATAAATGCTTTTCCTAAATAATACGTTAACCTGTGTAAGGGTGAGATACACAAAGATTGGCGGGAGGTCGGAGTACGCGCCTCGCGCAACTTTGATGCCCCGCATTTCTCAGATAAAGATTGCGTAATACTACGTACGTAAGCAGCGGAGCTCCACACATACATACGTGATTAAGAAAGTGATCGCGGTACGAAGAGATCCGAACGAGAGAATCAATCGGCATCGCGGAAAATCGAGCAACAATAAAATTTCTACATCTTCTTTTTAAATAGGAAAAATTGGGGACGATATGTTTTAATGTATACGAAAAGATTGATGTAATGACACGTCAGACCAATAATTTTTATATAAAAACTAGAAGAAACTATATTCGAGCTACGCGCGCACTATTTTTTATGAGACCCCAATTACAAGTTATATAAAAAAAATCGTTGCGACTCACCGATCTGCATGAGCTTCAGCGGAGTTGAAGATATCTGCCGGTGACTGCAACATAAAAATGAAAACATTATTGTAGACATATCAGTTATTTAATGAGATTAATAAAAAAAGAAAGAGATTTTTTTGTTTGATTTATACTTACTTAAAAGTTGCTCCGCCGATGCAGGATGCCCCCCGGGCCTGCTCCTCCTCTCAGATGGGACGTGTCGAGTCATCCTTCCGCGCACTGGAAACGCGCGAACACCCCGACCGTGATTTTATACTCGTGAAAATTACTCAACGATCACTCTCGCGCGTTCCATGGTTCGGCACTCGCGTTTAGAAAAAAGTCCGTATGTCAAAAAATTGCGCCCGAATATTTTACGAAACTCCCGGATCGACCGACGAACCGGCTACGGTTCGTATGATTAATAATTTCGGCGGTGACGACACTTTCGTTGGCAGCTGCGTCGATCTGTAACAAAAAAAATATATATAATTTAATAAATGGCAACAATAGAATTAATTAATCAGTTATTCTTTTTTTCTGATTTTTAAAAATATTTTTAATATATTATTACTAAAATAAAAAGAATAAAATAAGAAAAAGTTATGAATCTTCCATTGGGATCATAATCGAACATGATAAATCAAGAGAGAACGCATCTTTCATAGGCGTGTTATTACACTAAACTTATTCTAAAGTTCACTTAAACTAATGTAAAGCATGCAATTTATTATAATTGTATCAAACAATATATACTCTGGAATTATTATGTACACTCAGTCAAGAATGGCATTCGTGGTGCTGCGACGGCGGCTAGCGTACGTGATCTTAATGTGGTGTGCGTCGAATCTCACACGAAGCGCGCGCGTAGATGTGATACGAAGCACCGGCTACAGAGGACTGAGAGAGAACGCGGCCTACTACACCTCCCCTCATACGGCGGCCGAGAGTGGGAGGGAGTCACGTACGCCAGCCGCCGTCGCCGCTCCTCGTCGCTCGTCGCAGCAAATGCTATATCTGCCTTTCAGTGCACAATCATTGAAATGTATGCGTAAAAATTTCTACTTTATAAGCCAATAAAATAATAAAAAAAAAAAAAAAAAAATTTTGTTTCTTATAACCCAAGAAAATTAATTCATTTCTCCAAAGCGCCACGTGTTACAGCGTCAAGCAACCTAGCAGTTTTTAACTATCGTAGCAAATCTATCAACTCAGTGGAGTATCGGTTCATTATTTCAGGAGGTCAAATCACCACAGATCGTCTCCCTCTCCCCGTTTGGTTTAAAATTACGTACATCCGCGGAATAAATTTATTCATCAGACACTAGTCGGACACGTTTCAGTCCGATGCCCGCGTAATATAACCATTTAATTAAGCATTCGCTTAATTAACGAGACCAAGTATCCGACGCGTCGTTAACCAGGAAAGCTAAGATATTTCATTAGAGCCTGTACACCGTCGATTTTCACATGAAGAATCTCGAGGAAACACGTACTTTGGCCCGCCCGATTTATTGTTATGTTTACATTCAGAGGTATAAAAAAATAATAAAATTTCGTACGGATTGCTTCGAAATAAACCAAGGATAAGTTCCCGACGCCACCTAAGCGTATCGAGCCGACGGGTCATCCACGTGTAGATTAATTGTCGGATAAAGTATTGTTTATTGCAGAGAAGTATACACACATACACACGTATGTACTTGGACGATGTATCAAGAGGAACGTGTGGGAGGAGTCGCCTCCGATATAATTGCTATCAAGGCTGCAACATATATTTTTTATTTAGCAATCGATGATACAAGCGCACGTTATACAACTGTATTTTTTTTTATAGCCTTGTAAAATCAATGATATCTTATTGTTTAATACCCGGCACATGATTGCAAGTTTAAACGTACGGTCAACCAGCAAAGAATTGACTAAGTGGCCAAACCCGAGGAAGAAAAAATTAATTTTGCTAGTATACTTTTGTGCTGGCTTATGCAGAATATTTTTTGACGAGATAATCGATCATTGTCCACAAATTGTGCCGGAATTTTTTGTGCAATAACTTTCAATAACGACTTAAATAATTGTTGGTTTTAATGATTTTATGATACGGCTGTGAAAAGCGCGCTCGCGGCTTTACGTATATTCTCCGCAATAATTATTAATTTTATTATTGGAAAATCATCGTGTTATTTCCATTCGCAATTCCTCATTAGTCGTTTCTTTTCTTTTCTTTTTTTCTTTTTTATTCTTACGTCTAAATAATTTCAGGATAGAACTTTGAAAAAGCTCGTTTTCCCTCGAATAGATACGGGAATGATTCACGCACTTTAATACGCGAAACTGATTACTTTTCACAATCCTATTTAGCTGTCTGCCGAATCTCTGGACAGTGATTTAACTGCATCGATACAGGAAAAGAGGGAGGGTGAGGCGAGAGAGAATGGGAGCAGAAATAGAAGGTACGAAGGCAAGCGGAAGGTGGATGCGCGGACGGATGGCTAGATGGACGGATAGATCAGAGTGAGAACAAGAGAGAATAGTCGAGTAGAATGACTGGAAATCAGAGGGCAGTCTGATTGGTCTCCGTGCTGATGGGAGCGTCGTTGCAATCCATGCTCGGGTTGTGTACGCGGCGTGCCAGGGGCTGCGGGGAGTCAAAGGAGGACGGGGAGGGCGGCGGGGGAGAGAGCGACGAGCGAGGGGGTGGCGCGGAGACGGGTGAGTTTGAACGTCGGTACAGATACGGCATTATGAAAACACGAATGTACTTTTAAATCAATACCACCATCGCATTGTGGGCACCGGTGAGGGCGGTACGTTCGCAACCCGCGAATACGCGGGAGATGAGAGGACGAGAGAGAAAGAGGGATCGAGAGAGAAAGAGAAAGAAAGAGAAAAAGAGAAAGACCCCAGGCAGAGAGGAGAGGAGAGAGCGGGACCGATGGAGTTGCCGAGGGGGTCATAAGGGAATAGAGGGACAGGATAGGATACAGGGAGGCTGGGATATCAAGGGGTAGGAGACCGGAGGAATGGCTCCGTTATGCGAGAGGCACCGTCGTGACCGCGCGCGCCGGTTACATTAAATTATGACAGTATCCGTAACGGTACGAATGCCATCCCGCGCTGCTTTCTGCGAGATGTCTTTCCGCGTAGAAGTGGATTTGGCACAGACAAGAAGATCGAGTACGTGGCGGAGGCTCTCGCGACAACCGCTTTACCGTGTCTTGTAATTCACGAATATACAATGCATATTTTCAGAATTTTAACATCATGTCGCGCTCCGTTGAGCGATGTCAACGGATTATGTATAATATATTAGGAGAATAAATTATCATGGAGGCTCATTTGCAAAAATAATTCTGTAGTTTCAAAATTTCATCCAACAAACATGTATAACATTAAATTAAGATTTTTTTTTTATTTATTATTATTATTTTTTTTTTAATTCACATTAATGTTTCGATTTTAATCAGATAATGTTTCTCGTTTTTAATTTTATTTTAATTATATGATGTTCGTGCATATAATCATAATTTAATTATTCAACATTAAAAATCAAATTATTATTTCGTGAGAAATTTCTAGACAATAGAAACTCTAGATAATTATCTCCGTTAGAGCAACAGCAATAAAAAAACACGGTAGAACGGAATAAAGAAAAAATATGTTTTATGTAACGCGATATTACTAGATTTGTTAGAAAAGCAAAGAGTTAATACCACTTAACGCCAAACGCGAACGTTATTGAATAAAACTTTTTATTCCACAGGCGTCAGATTTTTATTCTGTTATTCGCGCACGTGTAAAAAATTCCGTACGCAAACACCGTTTACGTGCCCGTGTGTGCATGCATGCGTGTGAACGTGGTGGCTAGCACGTGCATGATAGAAATTTTTACTCGCAACGAAGGAATGATGGAAGCATAGTCGACCACCTGTATGCTTTAACAGTGGATCGAACCGTGCCTGTTACTCAGCCGACGCTTCTAACGTGGCGCATCCCCAAATATATACGTATCTATTTTAGTCTTACGTCATCAGCGACGCTTATTATCCGCTAATTAAAAATAAAAATTTTTTTGCGCTATTCATTACGTTTACTTAATATAATTAATTTGCATATTTGCGAAATATAGCTCGCATCTATTTCTGTAACTTTAAATATGCGAATTATAATATGATAATTTTATGGAGAAAAAAAAACAAAAAAAAATGTCGACACTTTTCCTAGATTAAATTTAAAAAATTGAAACCACGCGAAATGTTTGAATAAATTATTTGTTATTTTACTTCGTCGAAATGTGCATTTGACAATTAAATTACATCATTGGGGTGAATTTATAATTACGTGCTTTGTTTTTTTTTCGCAATGTTGCAACAAGGTTTGTGTACACGCGAGCTAGACGCCGCAGTTATAATGCAGATAAAAAGTTTTTTTTTTCTATTAACGAGATATCAATAGAAATTAACTGTCGGTATAGGAATATGCCTGCTGGAGTCTGCGTAGGCAGCAACTGATGAGGGTAGCAATGTTTCCGGCATAGTCCCCGGGCACGTGGTGCTACTATTGATTTTAATTTTAGTGAAAGGGGTGGAAAAATTAGAAGGGTGGAAGGAGGATGGCAGCCGCACGGCGGTAGGAAGGAAAGGAGGCGCGAGCGTGTAAGCCAGAGAGGGAAATAGGGCTGGCGAGTGTAACAGAAGGGTGTGCGAGAGAGAGAGAGAGAGATGAAGGAATAGGAAAGGAAAAAGAGAAACGCAGCGCATGTAGAGCGATAGAGGGTAAAAGGACGAAAGAGCGAGATACCGTAAGAGGGAGATAGAAAAGACAGCGAGAAAAAGATAAACGGGGGAGGAAAAAAAAAAAAAAAGCTTAAAAAGAAGAGAGATAGCGAGAGCGGAAAGTCGGCAGTGTCGAACAGTTTCGCTTTCATTTCCCTTTTTGCTCGAAGGCAAAGGTAGTCGTTGCTCGAGGGTAGGAGGGTAAAGTACCTGCCGTCATAGAGAAGGGTAGAACGGTAAGGAGTTGTCGTGACGCGTTAGAAGGAGAGAGAAAACCCGCGCGAGAGTCGGGCGGCTGTAGCGACAGAGGATGTGAGACCAAGAACGACGCGAGAGAAAGAGAGGAAGAGGAAAGAGAGGCGAAGAGAAAGGGGGAGAGAAGACCGTGAAAAAGACGGACACGGGGAACCTTGAAAAAGAAGCTCACCACGTTGTTGAACGTGAGAGACGCAACGGGGAGTGAGATATTTAAATAAAAAAGACGGGAGCACGCGCGACTACGGGGGTTGAAACGTCGGCGATATTTCAGCGCGAGCTCAGATTTCGATGCTGTAAAACGTATAAAAATGATTTCCACGTTATATCGCAGCGATAGAAGGAAAGGATGCGAAGTGACGGAGTTATGTGAATACCGTATCAAAATAGTTTCATCCGAGTCAATTTTTTAAAATAAAACCTTCGCCATTTCGACGAGCTGCAATTTTTACTGACAAATGTATATGCGTAAATAAAAGTAATTAGGCAACGGTTAATGAAAGAATGCACTTTCCAGAGATCTTTTTCCTGTTTGTTTCTACAAAATGTATTCCCCGGCATTAGCGTTTTATCGGCTTTCAACACGCGGTTTCCCGATTTTGTTGCACTTTCTCCTGCACACGCCACCTGATCCTCTTCCTCCCTCACCCTCGTTGTGCCTTCCTGGTTTTTTAATTGTATCGTGCATTTATTCGCACGGTCCCACAAACGCGCACGCATACGCCTGATACCGCAATTTCACGAACAGGCACGTGTCCCGTACATATATGCGTGTTCGCGCTTGCAGTAATATACGGGAAAAGACAGCCGGAGGAGGAGAGTCGCGAGGAAGAGGGTGGGTGAAGACGGAGAAAGCGAACTGGTTTCAAAACGTCTACTTTAAGGGCAAGTATCGACGAGGTACTTGAAAAAATATCATTAGGTATTTCGAGGAAATGATAATTTCGTCCACGCGCGGACGGCACTGAAAGAAATAAAAAAAAACAAGAAAAAAAAAAGGGAGCAAATACCGCGAGCGATGTTTTTCGATACGCCACGAAGCTGGGACGTGCGCTTTACGTGAGAATGTGTGGGATTAAACGCGATTGTCAAGGTAGTTGCATCGCCCTGGTCATTTCGTTTGGTATAAGGGAAACGCGTGAGTGGTTGAGCGCGCCATGCGTTTCAGCGACACGTGGCGTGGTTACCGTGGCGAAGCAGCGGCCGCATTATTGATACAATAGAAACGTAAAATTTCATTCGCGCATAAAAAGGACAAAGTCATTACGATGCCTAATTAATACCTCCGGTAAATACATTTGTGATAAAAAGATAGATCGAATTCTGTTTTGCGCCGCGATTCAATAACGCGAGAATATTACAATGGGTGTCGCGTTTCAAGCTATTATTTTGTATCGTTATTAACGAGCGTAAAATTGAAGCCCCGCGGAAAATGCGGGGGGAGGAAAAAATTGTGGGAAAGGGACAGCGGTATAGGCAGACGATGGGATAGCTACGCCTCTTTTCGGCGATGCCGCGCGCACGCATAATTAGACGAGGACAACCGAAATCGCCCCGATCGGCCATCGGGGAAGAGACGGTGCGCGGCGAAGAAACACGGCGAAAAATTGACACCGGTCGAGAGCCGACGGTATCGTCGATGATCGTCCTCATTGGCCGGTGGCGAAAAAATCCCATCGAATCAGCGAACGAGGTGAGATTTGCAATTAAAACGCGGGCTGGTCCGCCACGCGGGCAGAGGGCGACGCGGGGGGAGGAATGGGGATGGAATCGGGATCGGGTGGAGCGACGAGGGGGACGAGAAGCTGGGGACGGGGGTGGACGGATGCCGCCGTCCGAAAGGGCGCAATAAATGTACGCATTGCGCAGAATTAGTTGATTAAAATATAAAAGAAGAACGGGTGGGGATGGAGAGATGCGCGCGGGAAGCGGGACGTCGAACTGGGTGGATATGCAGGGGCAGGAGGGTGGACGACGCAGAGAAATATGGCAGGGGAGAGTAGAGAGATAGACGCCAGAAGGAGAAATCTCGTTTCCCCTCTCAGTCCTGCAAGTGTGCGGGCCTCCCCGTCCTCCCCGTCCCCGCGACTCGCCCTATCACCCCCTCGTGAACCCCCGCGCCCGCGCCCGCGCTCCAACGACGCTGGATGGCGGGGGCCAGAGCGCGCACGGGAAAAAGAGAGGACTGTCGCGGAGCGAGAGAGCGCAGCAGCCCGGGAAAAGAAATAATCTGCGAGCTGTATTGACGTTTCTAGTCTAACTCTGATTGAATTATGCATGAGCACACCAGCGATACCGACGGCTCTCCTTCACTGCCGCTGCCGCCGCCGCCGCCACCGCCGCCGCCGCGACCACCGTCGCCGCCGCCGCCGCCGCCGTCGCCTCCCGGTCGTTCGCTTGGGGTGCTCACGGTTTTTTTTTTTTTTTAACATATATATATATATATATAAATATGTATATATGTACCTATATACATATGTATATCGCTATTGAATATAGTTTGTTCGAGGTGTCAGAGAAATGGTAGGGCACAGATATGTGTACAATTTGAACAACGAGGCTAACTGTTGGCTAAATTGTACTATGAGGAACACGCGGTACGAACATACGTTTTGGAGAGACTGGAGAACTTTGCTATTGGCGAGATCCGGAATGTAAAATACTATTGATTACATTAAGCAGAATTGTATGATCGCAAATAAATAACGAACGTTTATGAAAAAAAATGATAATCGCTAGAATTATTGTTCGGCACGTACCCTCGGCGATTTTTTCCACACTAAGTAATTGTATAACGTCTGGAAAAAAAAAAATATATTCCCTAATTCAGAGACTTGAAATAATTCTTTCCTTTCAATATCAATTTTCGTAATCGAAATCTAAAATCACCAACGCTCAATCTCACAAACCTCGTACGCTTCACTATCAAGTCATTTCTTAAAAATAAAATTTTTGTTTCTCTCTCTCTCAATTAAAAAAAAAAAAAAATTATATATATATATTTTAATTAAACATTAAATCGATTACTGTCTTCAAGACGATATCCGGAAAATACGCTAGAATATTCGCGATATAACCAACTAATAATAATGATCAACTAATGAACGGACAAACGTTAATCTGCTTACGGTAAATTACGCTCTATCCAGTTTCAATCGTGAAACGACGTGCCGCGATGCGCATTATGGCACCCCCGATTGTTGCACCGTTTAACAGATCCGCTAATGGGAAAGCTAACGAAAAAGAGTAACGTAACAGCTACAGATGCTTTTCTCCTCTCTTTCACCTCCTCTCGCCCTTTGGTGCACGCTTTCCGGGTGGGATCTCCTTTAGTACGTTGCGCACGTAACCGATCGCGATACTGGTGACGATTTACGTGCTTTCACTTGATCTCGCTGCATTTCGCACGAAAAGGCAGCCCTACTCTCGCACGCTCGAAATTTCAATACGAAAGATTTTTCACTCTTCTAATTTTACCATGCAAATTTTGATTAACATAATGTATGGATTTAATTTCTATACAAGCGCATTTTAAAGAAATAATTAAATTTTTTTTTTAATCGTTATCTAATAAAAATATATTAATTCAGATTTGATCTTCAATAATTGGTTATAAATATTAGATAACTTTTACAAATACGCTTCTATTATTATAATGCTAATCTTCAAAAGGTAAAATGTTTAACAGCCATACAAAGAAACATCCAGTTTTTTAATCTGTTTAAAATCATTATACTCATAAAATTTTTTTCCCTCGTAATTATGTTAAAATAAATTTTTAACATTAGAATTTATTTTATTATATCAGATATGAGAAAGCATAATTTTGTTTTAGAGAATTAATAAAATAAAGAATAAATATTAAAAACAATCAAGACGATGGGATTATCGCGGCGTATGAATTTATAAAAAAAAAAGACAAAGCTAAAAGATATTTTTGTATATAAATAAATAATACATATCCCGTTTTTTCGCAACCTATTTAAAAAAAAATATTAGTTTTATGGAGCTATCGGTAAAAAGCCCGAACTTGGTGAAAATTAAACGAGTATCGATATATTCTATTTTTATTGCCAGATCCTGCGGGGGAATTTCATATTTTGACTCAGATACACGTTACGGCAATAGCAGAAACGCGAGGAGATACGGGAAAACGGAGTAACGGTAATCGGACGCGTCAGTTCACGACAAGTCAGGAGATTAACATCTAGGTGCCGGCGTAGAATTTATCGCTCGCAAAGAATGCCGCTTTATTATGCAGTTATAGACACATACGTCGTGCAGCTTCGGCAAGCCGACCTCGCGACAGGGGCCGTTGGCGGAGGGATGCTGAGTCTCTCCCGCCATTGCGGGCTAGGTATATCCTCCCCACTTCTCGTCGACGGGAGCGACGTAGGAGCATCGCGACTACTGCTGCTAAAAACCGGGATCGATACTAAAACGCTTTTAAAATTGAGGCTTTTGTAATTAACTCGCCAACTTAGCGGGGGAAGTCTGGTGGCCCGGCGATATGTTGACGACGGCGGCTGAATGCCACGTTTACGCGCGACTCCTCCTGCCGTCCACCCTCGCGCTCATATCATGGCTTACGTTATGTGCGTTAGAAAAAAAAAATAAATTTTTTTTTTTTTTTAATTCAACAACACGCGGTTTCGACAATCAAGATTTCAACTATCAATGAATACCTCGATGTAAAAATTTGAATCATTAATGCGAATATAGGAGACGGTGCGCACTTGCAGACAAAACTACACGACGCGATTTAGACGTAAAGGTTTTATTTCGGATGGGAAAATGTATTGACGCCGCGTTAAAGTCGAAGCACATAATTATTACCTACTGGAGACTTAATACTATAATTATAATAATTGTCATTTCTAAAGACATTATCAATGACCTGAAATTTTCTGTTAATGCATTTCAATTTGCAGTATTATGTCAGAACCGGTATTCTTTATGAATATGATCAGTATATCCGGATTTAAGCTTAATAATATCTCCTGATAGCATTTACAAATTAACGTAATATTCCTCTTTGAAAATGTAATTCCTGATAACTGGATTACTTTTACGAACATCTCAGGTTGATAATAATAGCAGAT
This sequence comes from Cardiocondyla obscurior, assembly GCF_019399895.1. Taxonomy (NCBI): domain Eukaryota; kingdom Metazoa; phylum Arthropoda; class Insecta; order Hymenoptera; family Formicidae; genus Cardiocondyla; species Cardiocondyla obscurior. The sequence continues at coordinate 329,045 of NC_091878.1, forward strand.
TTTATACAGTTGCTTGTTAATTATCTTCTTACTTCTCATCCATCGTCCTGACTGGACTTCTCATTAGTCGCATTTGCCAACTACAATATTCTCGCGAGTTCCATCGTATTGAGATTATCATAGCCGAGTATCATAGTCTCAAAAAAAAATAAAAAAATAAAATAAATAAAAATAATAAAAAGAGGAAATATTGGTTGAACGTTACGTTATTGGTATTAACAGTGTGAAAAAGAGAGATAGAGAATTAGCCATTCGTAGCTGTATATTTGCAAAAAATTCGTGGTTTTGAAAGAGAGGAAAAAAAAACACAACACGCACCTACATGAATAAATTTTTCCGATATTAAATAATTTTTCTCAATCAAATGCAAGAATAAATAATATGTTAGAAAATATTCTTTTTAAATTCTAATTTACATAAATCGTTTTTTTTTTTTAATGGAATTTTAATTTTTTGTGCATAATTAATAAATTATAATTACAGCAGTGCTTTTCATTTAAAATTAATTTTAAAAAATTTATGTAAAAGAATATGTATTTGAAAATATTTTTAATTGAACTCATTATTGCATTAACGATAATTACATAGCTCACGTTTTTCAAATACCGAATTAAGTGTTTCGGTTGTTACGCGATATGTGTAATGAAACGAGACTCGTGATTATTATTTTTTTTTTTTCTTTTTCTAGTAGGGTGTTCGATAGTTTCCAAGCGTTGGCCACCAAGGAAGCCGGCGCGAGGACGTGGATAAGCGAAATGCGAGATAGGAAAGAAGATAAGATACGCCCTGGACGATGGAGTACCGCCCTCCAGCGAGCGCGTTTTATTTCGCTTTTTAATAAGGACCTCGTTTGGAACTCTAGGCTTTAAATAGATCAATACCTACGTACTTCATCCCTGGCAACGAACCCATCGCGTTTCCGCTCGCTTCAACCCCCTGGCCACCCTTTTTACCTCGCACTCTTCCACAGCTACCCCTTCCTCCTCCCGCCCCGCTTGCCTTCGCCACCCTTCTCGTCCTCACTCCACCTTCGCACGCCGTCTCCGTCTGACCCACCTGTTCACCCTAATCCGGTATCTTCTTTCCCCTCGTTACGCATAATACTGTCTTTCTCTGCGTTTCTGTTTTCCCCCTTTTCACTTTCCCGTCTTCTCCATCCCCTCTATCGTCTATCTTTCTCTTTGTCGCTCTTTTTCTCTCTTCCCGTCTCTGTCGCTCTTCACAAACCATTCGCGAGGGATCACCCTTTTTCGCGACTCCCCTCTATCTACTCGCTTCCCTCAGTCGCGGCACACACGCTTATTTACAAACGGTTCCGTGTACAAGTACATTCTTACACATGCATTTATTAGTACGTAACGCGCTGCATGGGCCACGACAAACGTGTGCGTTCTACCGTGCATGCGTGCGTGCGTGCGTGCGCGTGTCACGCGCGAGCGTGCATCGCGCGCGCGTGCACTGCTCTCTCTGTTTTTATTTTTCCCTTTATTCCCCTCTAGCGCGCTATTCTAAAGCCTGATAGTGTGCCGCCCGTGGAGGTAGGTGGCGGTCCGTGGCCCACGGCCCGCTTTTTCCCTTTTTCTACGCTTTTTTCCCTTTTTTTTCCCCCTTTTTTTCTTTTTTTTTTTTTTCTCTGTACCTGCCGTACCCCTCTCGGTCACCCCTACCTGCTCTCTCGGATCCCTCGTCCTCCCTCCCTCGCATCTCGCCACCCCTCGCCCTCACCCTCGCGGCGTCGTTTGTCGGCCTCTCCGCGTGAATGGGCGAAATGTAGGTAGAAGCCCGTTTTCGCTTTCTATACGGCTCTCGGCGAAAACGAGAGTCACGTACGTTCCGGAGCACCACCAACGTTTCTAGCACCCGATATATATGGCAGTGCCCGCAATCTCTCCCCGTCCCCGCCAACATCACCTATCGCCCTTTCTCTGCAGCACTGTTCGTCATACTGACCAAATGCGCGTTATCTGTGCGCACAGCATGCGCGATTGTTAATACAAAATTACCATCTCCTATTTATTTCGCCATGTAACTTGTAAAATAATTTATCTTTGTAATGTATTTATTATCTGTCTTTATCGCGTGAGTTAGGACACTGATAATATTAATAATATAGCTTTATTTTGCGCTTTGGGCATTATTTCTCAAAAAGCACATCGTTTCCTATCACAGTACGGAAACAATCATTAACGATTTCGTTAAATCAGTATTAAATTAGTAGTATTCATAAATAAAAGATGGTTCAAAATCGACGCCATAAAGCAAACGCAAAACATTATTAATTATATAGAGTATTATATTACGATTGATGCCATAAATATAATTTAATATACAGTGCTTGCAAAAAACGTGTTTTCAAGAAATTAAAGACCCAAAGCACTTAAAAATACAATAAAAATTCTGTATTCTTTTTTTCTTTTTTTTTTTTTCTTTTTAAACCTACACGTTTTCCTCAATTATCTCTTATTAAAATTTTTATTTTTCTGCTCGCAAAATCTTTATATCTCGTTGCGCGATCTTTTAACTTACATTTAAAAATGTTCTGAGGAACACGCGAAGAACTTTTGCTCGACGATCGCAAATGAGGCTGTTGGAGGCAAACGATTTTTCGGGACACGAGTTTCTTCGGGGTCAGACCTATCTGCGCCCCTCGACTCGGGGGTGAGAAGAGCTCTTTCTCTGTTGCGCCTCGCCTCCGCCTATTCCGCCTCCCTCGCGCGCGCGGAGTCGGCTTCTTCTTTTTTTCTCCGCCACGGACCTACGCGCCGGAAAGGGTGATTTGTCGACCTGACCTCGAGAACCGTGGGAGCGTCCTTGACCTATCGACGCGGACACAGGACGGTGGAACGTCGGAAGTAGCGGATGTCCCTATGCAACGAATTCCTTGCTGGACACCAATTGTCGCGCACTCCGTTCTACGATCGATCAGCATGAATTCGCTATGAGTCCCGTGGACGGGGAGAAAAAAGAAAAAAAAAAAAAACTCGCGCAGCGAAATGACTAGCTCGATTTTTAATCTCCATTGATTTTATTCGGATATACCGTCATGTATCGACTTTTGTTTATCAACGAGAACGCCTCACGCAATACAAAATAAATTAAATACGAAGAGTAGAGTACTGTCTACACAAATTGTACGTGATTTATTAACGACCCTCGCCCCTCGATTCGGGAAAAAGAGAAGTCACGATTGACGTATTCAAGATTCACATCAGAGCTGGCAGTTATTGGAAATTTATACATAGTTAATTTAACCTATTTTTTTTTTTACTTTTTTTTTTTATATATATTCGTTAATAACACATTTTAATTTCGCAATCATTTTTAAAATATTATTTTACATTAATTAACAAACTCCGACGTGCAGACTCAACATTAAATTATTTTATCGGGCGCGCGTAGAAATTTCATGCAATTATTAAGATCAGTTCAAAGAATCGAACGAGACTCTTTCATTACTCAATTTTCTCGATTTAATTTCGGCAAATCGGTCCGCGAGAATAAGAACGGAATCGCGTAAGCACACTCCGGACATCCTGACCTCGTGCTACACAGACGGGGAAGCGGCAACGCGGCGATGTTACGTTAGGCACATCACCTTGAAGATGTCCTCATTAAATCCGTCTTTACATTCGAGCCGCGAAAAATCAGCAAGGCTACGTGTAAGCGGGGGAGAATAATGGGCGCGTTCGCTCGTTCGCTAGACAAGGAAATGATGGCGGGGGCTCTACACACATATCCGCGAGCCGTATAATTTCCGCGAACCGCCGCAAAATCAATAAAAGAAACATTACATCGGCGGCTGGCAGTACTGAGCTTGGCACGGGCCATGGGATTGGATGGGGAAAACGAGATGGGAACGAGGCGCGCAAGCGTTGCTAGAAACCTTGACGGCGGCAGAAGGGCTCGGTAGCTCGGCTATTCGGCCACTAAAGGAGGCAAGAGAGAAAGAGGAGAGAAACCGAGGGGGAAGAGGGTGGACGACGCAGGCGGGAATAGTAGGCGGCATGGAAAGCTGCCGGATGAGAGAAGCGAGTCTTATGAAATATGGCCTCCTTGCGGAGGAGCCCGCTTGTGTTCCGCGTTGCCGGTATGGCTGGCGTTCTGCGCGCAGAAGGAACGAGTTCTTGAAGAGAGCGAGAAAGGCAGGAAGAAAGACAGAGAAAAAGAAAAAGGATTTATTCTATTCCAGGATTAAGATTCCCATAAGGACGTTAAGCTTTACGTTATGAAGATGGGGGAGAGAGAAAAAAAAAAAATCTATCGCGATATTTTAGACAATTGCTACCATAAAATTTGAGAGAACTAGCGAGAAGTCACGGCGTGTTCGAGAGACTACGCGATGCCAAAGTAGTACAAGTTTAGTATTCGCATCAAGATTAGTATTATAGTAATGTTTACCGTTAGTTAAAATGTACTAATTAGTTAAAATCTACTTAATTAGTTAAAAAACTCACGGTTTCGACGTCGACATCCGGAAGAATATCGCAAAAACGAGGCGGTATTTTTTTTTTTAATGACACCATTCAAAAATGTTAAGCTAGATTAATACAGCAAGTAAGTAAATTTCAATGTATCGGCTTGTCGCGATACGTGAGCATATAATTTATACGAGACGCATGTGAGTTACACGCGAGGCTCTCTATCATCACCGATGAGCAACAAGATACGGTATTTGCGGCTTGAGCGAGGCGAAGATCCTTTCACGTGGCGCGGAGGGTGATGGCGAGAGGAGAAAGATCGGGGTAACTCGCCTTGCTTGACTATATAACAGTTTGGATTACGACGTACCCATAGCCGTGCTCACGATCGAGAGAATTGATCGCTATAGAGCGGAATTGGGACGTGGATGCAAGGAGGGAGAAAAAGGAGGAATAAGGAATTCAGCTTTATATGCACGCGCGGAGAGATACTGAAAGGGAGATACATCTTGTACCGTTAATACGTTATTCAAACGATCGAGATTGCGGAACATGTGACGCGAGTCTTGGATTTTAATTTTCGATTGAAAATTAGCCACGCTATATTTGCACTTTAATGTTGCTTTTTTTTTCTTTTTTGGTCGAAATATTAATTACGAAAATTTAATTTTTACTCTTGAATTTTGTTTTTACGTTAAATCATAAGAAAACGTAAATTTTATAAACGTGTAGTCTCTAATTATTTTCAAATGTGTGCTAAACATGCAATTTTACTGGTTAAAGTAATAGATATAATTAAGTGAAAGTTTTAGATAATATTAAGACTGTTGATAATACTTAAAAATTATGCAACATTATTGCATATTATAAATACTAAGCTAAAAAAAAAAAATAATTTGTTTTTTAAATTAATTTATGAATTTATATACTAAGAGAGAAAAATTTTAACTTTGACAATTCCGATTTTTAATCCAAAAATAATGCCATTTAAATTATTTGCACAAGATTTTTATATTATTTAACTACGCGAAATACCGTATACATTCCACGTACATAATTTACTTCCAAATAGGCATTTTCTTTGTTTTTTCAAAAGATCTCGACTTAAAGTTTCGTACCCTTCGGCAGCGTTGTGCACGCACCGAAAGATTATTGCATCGAGAAACAGGCAGCGCGAGAAACTCGCGCGCGAACTAGCCAGCTTGTTTCTTGCGGTTGGGGAGAAGTCGAAAACCTCTGATGAACCCTACGTACCCCCTACTACCGCGCGGGCCCCTCCGACTCCTTTCTTTCGTTTCAGACCGGGTCTGCTTGCCCGGGTTTGAACCGCGTACCTAAAATGCAGGCTAGGTTTTCGGACGGGTTTGCTTCGCGCGGTACCCGCCCACCCGATATTCCCCTCCATCGAGGCGAACGTTGTAGGCATCTTCCTCTCGTTGCTAGGGCCCCGCACTCGATAAGCCTACCTCATCCCCCACGTCGCCCCCTCTCATATGCTACCGCCGCCGAATAGTCCCAAAATGCATCGGTGCCTCCGCGCCTCGCCCTTCACCCCTCACCGCTCCTCATTGCGTGGCAAGCAATGCCGGACCTTCGTCCGTTCCTCTCTCCTTTTCTCGCTGCTACGCGAATTCTCCTCACCTCGCTCGTTCTCGCGTGCTCACCTCTCTTTCTCTCTCTTCCCACGTCTACTACCCTTTTTACGTCTCTTCAACACGACGCACGACAAGCCCTACCCGCCGAAACTACTCTCCTTTGGTTGCTAGGTCCGCTTTTTCGCGAATAGAGCCCGATGCATGTACATCGAATCTTATACGCGCGGCGAAGTCCGAAAACCTACATGTCGGCGCACATCGGCGAGTTGTGTTTTAATTTGAATATATTATGAATTATTAATCAGTCCGTTCGGATATAACAAAATACGACGCGTCGATACAGTGCCGAAATTGTCGTCTCTTCGTTATTATTATATCATATTACATCACCAATTTTTTTTTTTTTCTTTTTTTTTCTATCAGATTATGATATCATGTTTTTCGTGATGTATATCTTACGCGACGTTAACTCGGGAATGTAGTAATAAATCTCAAAATTCAAAATTTAGCAAGCAAACCTTATTCTTACTGCAATTATATTTTATTATACTGATTGCGAAAATATAGCCTTATTGACGAGTGTAATTTGCAATCGCATTAAAGTAGTTAAAAAATTATTTATTCGATAGTAATTCAAGAAAAAAAAAATCAGCTGATATTTTTACAAGTACAGTCATCGATCTAAAATATAACATTCATCGTTTCTTAAAGCGACGGTGTACATTACATGTTGGTTTCATTCCAAACAAATTGCTGAACTATGAAGGCGACAAACATCGTCAGCGATATTTTCTCACATATGTGAGATATGTGTCACGTTGCAAAGTTAGCTGATAATATATAAGTCTACAGTAACTCAAGCATACTAATCGAGAATTAATAATTGTCGAACGGGAAAAAAAAAAAATTATTATTTCGATTGCATCTGTGCAAGATTCGAAATCTGTTTTAATAAGTATAAGAAAATGATAATAAAATATATGATGCAAGAAAATATTACGTCTTACTCGAATATTTATCGGCTCTTTCCATATTTCTTCTTCGATTCTCTTGCTTTGTACAATTAAATCGTTAATCTACAGATTAATCAACTCTTTGATAAAAGAAAAAAAAAAGAAATTAATCTGTTTTAAACGCAAAAAAATATAAATTAATATTTGAGTATGTCGCAATGATTCGACGGAATTGGCGTCGAGGAGAGGCGCGACAGAGCCGGAATTTGGCAGTATAAAGACCTCGCATGAAAATTCGCGAGGTTAGGCGCGGCCCTGTCTCATTGCTAGAGATCCCCTCTTTCACTTCGAAGGCTGCACCTAAATGCGCTATCCGCCGCGATGCCCCCACCAAGTGCATTCCACCTATTTGGGCCCCCCACCATATGGTACCAGGCCGAAAAGTGCAACGGCCTAAATTCACGTAGAGGAAGGTAACAAGGGCCTTGGGTTTCTCCCACCCGGCGACTCGGTGCAACAACCTAATTTCTAGAACCCTCCTCCTCTCACTCGCACTCTCTCTCTTCCCTTTTTTTTTCTTTCCTCTTACGCGTTTCGTTCCCCTTCCCCCCTGGGCGATGCCACCGCCGCCTCCGCCGCCGCCGCCGCCGCCGCTACGTCTTTTTTCATCCTCACCTCGCGCGCGTTACCCCCTCAGCCCCTTGAGCTCCCACTAACCCTCCGCCGCCCTCCCGTCCACGCCGAAACTCGCTGCTCTCGGTCGGACGTTCGCCGTTTCGCCAGGCCTGCTCGAACCATCGTATCGCGCTTCTTCTACTTAATGCAATCGCTAGTTGGTTTTCGGCGGCAAGCCCTACCTTCTCCTCTTTCGCCCTGCTCACCGCCATCCGTTCCCTTCTTCGGCTATACCATCCCTCTTTGCCGATCACCCCGCCGAGCTCCTACGGAACCGCTTACATCTTTCGCCATTCTCTTCTTCTGCGCCGCGTTCGTTCTCTTTTTCCTTCCCTCTCCGCTTTATTCCTTTTTTTTTTCCCTTTTGCCTTCGTGCAATCGTCTCCGCTTACTAGCGATTCGTGCATGCAATACGATCTCTCGTCCTGCTACGGCTAGCACGAAGAAGAGAGCGACTTTGCACTCGCGAGTTCTCTTTCGCTCGTTTTTTCCCTCTCGTTCTCTTTTTCAAGACGGACCAGCGAAGTTTGTCGTGAGGAATCTCTGGCCAATCGCACACGTGATTATTTGAGCGAGGATCAGGTTGAATCGCGAGAAATATACTTTAGTTCGTTCCGACAGATTTAAAAAACAAAATAATAAAAAATAGTCACACGGCGCCCTGTAGTGCATCTCTCTCTCTTTTTTTTTTTTCCTTTTTTTCTGAACCTGCGTCACTCAACGCCGATATTTTTTTTCAGCCCTATTTTTTTCTCTCTCAAAGCCTACTTTTTACTACTGCGTTCCCTTTGCTGCATTCGTAATTATTATTTACGTCATTGTGACTTTTCTTTTTTCATCTTTAATTGACGAATAATTCTACGTGATACAAGAATATTAAATACAAACGTTCTAGATGCGACACGCTCCTATGATACACTTCTAGAACGCAAACACATTCGGCTATCCGAGATGCTGCGTCCGCGATATTTAAGTCACGTAAGCGTAATAAGAGGCCGCGTAAGCAAATAACATGTGCAATCATGTTTAGATCGCGCTATGAGAGTCTAGTCCGTCGAAGTTATACAAGCAGCGCGAGAATCGCCGTTTTGCGCCGCAAAAATATTAATCCTCGCCAATTGTTTTCGAGCCGCGGCGACACTTTACGTTTTCAAGCACGAATATATCTGATGCTTTGAGAAATTTAATTACGAAATTGTGATTTCCATCATTAATCAGCGACATAAAAGAAATTGATATAAGAAGCCGTTTAATTTGCGATTAATTAAAAAGATAATATTATTATCGGCAATTAATAATAATAATAGTAGTTTTACTAATTTAGGCATTAATATTGTGTCGTGGAGTAAACGTTTTCAACGATTCCCGATGCTTGAGAATCTAGATATTGACTTTGCGCGTCGTCATTAGTCCGGATAAATATTGTAATGCGAAAGGTTTTATTCTGATGCGGTCATCGAGTGAGAATAGCAACTGCACAGCTTCCTCAAGTGGGTTAATTTTCTAACCCAGTTTTTTTTCCCCTCATATGTAGGTCGATCGAATCAAAAAAAGATTCGCGAAGCATATAAATATTTTGTCCTAACGTGAAAAATTGTTACACATAAATACGGAAGAATAAATGATAACGAAACGATTTTCAATATTCGAAATAAATTTTTTTTTTTTTCGCGCTCCGTCCACCAGTCGGAATAAATATAATACGTACGACTTACATCGCGTCTATTACTCGTTTTAACGTTTTACACGATAATTCGTATGTAGGCGCGGGCAGAGGACGCGCGAACGTTGTTGGAGCTTATTAAAAATGCATCGAGTCGAGGAGGAACCTAGCAGAGGCGCAAGTTCAATCGGCGGATGAGCTAAAACCGCGCTGAAGAAAATCGGTTAGAAGCAATTGGCGCGTCGCGGCGAACGCGAGAGCGGAATGCACTTACGTTACTCTCTCGGCGCAAGCCGAAACGCCCGGAGGGAACCAATTCCGTGGTAGCGGCATCGAGGACGGAAGAGAGAAGCTCGTTCTACCACGTTTCGCGAGAGCGGGTAGGCAAGGGAAGGGAAAAGAAGAGAAAGGGAGAGAAGAAGGTACGGACGCGGTGGAGGCGAACGGTGCAGCAAAAGTAGGAGAGACAGACGAGAAGAAGGGGCGGGAGGGCACGGAGGAGGGTCAAATCATCCTTGCACAAGACGATACGAGACAACCTCCATTCCCCTTCGGGCGTAGCGACTTTCGTCCGATAAAGTCACCCCGGTGGCGCGGGGACGAGGGGGAGGGAAACCTCCGAGAGGCCTCCGGAGAACCGCGCTTTCGAATTTCACGCGAAATTCGGTCAATTTTGGCGCGCCTGCACATTGTACCGCGCCCGCGCGACCAGCCCCGTTTTATCATTGCACGCGCTACGATTTTGTCGTTTTATTCTTTTCTACCCGCTCCTCTCTCGCCGTATCGCCCTGACGTTCGTTTCGCACGATCTTCGGACTTTGTGGCGTGCCGCGCCGCGAAAAGATGATCGGTGTTAGACGCGACCGAGGACGGTTGACGGAGCATAGAAAGGAGCCTCGGCGTTGCACACGCACAGGTTTCCTCGCTTGGTTCGCGGTCCCGCGTTTCATGCGGATCAATGCCCCGGCAAAAGTTCTTTGAGCCGAGGACCACCTGCCCGCGAAGGACCCGCCCAGAGCGCGCAACGGCACCGGTGCATTGGCCCCTGTTACTCCCGTACGTCGTGACTTTACTTCTCAAAAGACTTAAAGAATTTAGAGAGTACTTGACTCGACTTAGCCGTCACGTGTACACGAGATTTGACGCTCTTTGTGGAACCAAATGCCGTGCGTTCCAAGTTTCCGCTGGTAAAAGAGACATAATACCGGTAATAAGTACCTTCCTCATTTCCTCAAATTTTCCTCGGCAATTTTTACAACAAGTTCGTATTTATGTGCAAATTAATCGAGCATATGCAACGAGCTGACTTTTAAAGCGCGTCTCGAGAAAGTGTATATCTTCAATTTTATTCAATTTTATTAAGAACACGATACTTTAAAAAGTTGTTACGGAATGGAAACCGAAATGGCTTTTATTTAGATGAGCAATAAAAACCCTGCGAGTTGCTGCTTTATTCATGCAGTATTTTCCTTTGCGAGCTTTCTGGACGAATGCGCCATCCGTTAATGCTATTCTTAACAAAACGACGACGTCAATTCTTTATTACGACTGCGGGGAAAATCGATAGGTAAAATTGCAGGAATCGCAGAAGTTGCGTTCTTGTATGGGGAGAATCGGTGCTTCGAAATTTAGAAATTGGATTCGAAAGTTAACATTTCAGCCCGATCGAGCGTCGAGTGTCGCCGTAAATTTCGCGATGACGAATCGTTCCGGCCGACTGTTTCGGGCGTTCGAATTTTTTCGTTACGATGCAACGGCCTTAAACCCTCTAGGACCAAACGGCGGGTAGCGTGCGTGACTGCGGTGCGTGTGCATGCGCGCCTCGTGTTCGCTCGCGTGTGCATATGTAGCGCGCGTACGTGCGCTCGGAGCATAGGCGTGCTTTTCGTGCGGTGCAACCGACCCGCTCGCGCGATTGGTTGCACCGGCGCCGAAACTTTATTTCCAGAATGTTTGATTTGAGAAAGAAATAGCTCTGACTCGTTCCGCCGGTTTTCGTCTTCTTCTGCAAACCGCACCGTGTATTTTACAATTTCTCGGTATTCCACGACGCAGAAAATCCGGCCGACGCACAATTACGCGCGCGCGCGTGCGACTATCGTATCTCTTTCTCGCGCGGGCCGACAACGTGCGCTTACATTGATATTTTTGTGACCCCCCGAGAATAAATCCCCACGGCGCATCGCGGTCGTGCCGAATTATTATTTTAATCCAGTTTCGTTTCATCTTACACTATTCCGGTTACTAATGGCGAAACGCAAAAGGGAATTGATAGATTATCCCCATCTGTGTCTTAATGCACGGACGCGAATAGGTACGTCGTTTTAAGTATTGGATACGACGGATTTACCGTCAGGCTTCTCACGAGAAACTTAATTAGTACAAGTTACGTGTTCAAATTTATAGCGCTAAAATATTCATCGGTAACCGCATTTCGCGAATTAATTTCTTCTAATTGTAAGAGTAATTAGACATCGCGAATAAAAATTATTTCCTCTCATTTATACTCGTTTTGTGTTCGTGGGACGAGGATAATAAAAAAACGATAAGATCGTTTCTGAAATTTTTCACGAAAATAATAACTGTACAAAACTAGATCTACCAATTTGCAAAGTAGCCGAGTGTTTCTCAAACAGTACGCGTCTCGCTATTTTTTTTTTTTTTTCTCTCTTCTTTTTTCGCGAATTGAAGAGAAACCCGTCGCTGAGGAATTTTTGCGGTTTCAGAACGAAGCTTAGTTAACGCGAGAATCCAATGGCATCGAGCATGATGAAATAGAAACGAAAAGAAAAGAAGCGAAAAAATAAAAATAAGAGAGAGAGAAAGAAGGAAAGGAAAGAAGTGAAGCCGAAATGAGAGCGCGGGGCAGTCTCGAGCGCGGATAAGCGACGCGTACACTGACGCAACGTGAATTTTGGCCCAGCCCGGTCACGGTTTCGTAGGCACGCTAAAAATTCTTTTTCGTCTTCCTCTCGACAATTGTTTCGTTGCATCCTGCCTGGCCGTGCTCCGCCGCAAGCCCTGAGAGCGGAACGAACCGGGGTGCTAGCGTGTATTTCGGCGTTTCGTATCTGGCGAGCGATGGATACCTTCCCGAAACACGAAACGGGCGTATTAAGAGGCATTAACGAGAATCTATATTCCGCGAAGTAAGGAGCTCGTCATTTTTCCCGATTTCTCCCGTAAAGATTCTAATCTCTATTTTCTCTCGCAATCCTGACCCTCCTTCATGTTAATTCTTTAACGGAATTGAGCAATTTAGGCGCTTAATAAGAATCGTATGCGAGATACGTTATAAGACTTCCTTGAAAGATTGTTTGCTTACCCGTTTGTGAATTTTTTTTCGTCTGGCGCGATACATTTGATTACCATCTGCTTATTTTTCTTTTTTTTTTTTTTTTTTTGCGGGTTATAATGCAATGACCGGTGGATGAAAAGCAGGAAGGTAGAACGACGAAGCGCACAAGCCGTTGCTCGAGCAAGTGCGAATTCGGAATGATCTTTATCTCGGACAATGTAAATTTTTTTTTCAGGCTACTTTATGCACGGTACATCATTACATTATGCATTACGTTTCGAAAATGATAAATACATTCGAATATTAATATAAACATATTTTTCAGATTTTATTATGCAACTCTGAAATTTTTTTTTTTTTTTTAGAATAATATCGCAAATGTATGTTTTTAATTGAAAATTTTAAGAAAAGTGTAATCAATCTGGCGAATTTATAAATGTTGAAGTTGCGTAAATAACAAACTTGTCCCCCTTCGCCCCTTCTCCACCCCTCTTCTCTCTGTCTCTCTCACTGCATTATTTCCCCTTCTCGTAATTTTTTCATATTTATGCGCCGTCACATATTTATCCAATATGTCGAATGCTTTTAAAATTCCTAAGTTTATTTTACAAAATGTATTTTCTGGATTGGTTATTACGTGTATAAAATTTTAATTGCATATTGCGCATTTCAAATTTTAATTGGTAATTACAGATGATAATAATTTCCTCCCATATATTCCGTGATATATACGCGACCCGTAATGTATTCTCTGTAACTTATGCTAGTATACTCTGAAAAACCTTTAAACTAGTTTTATCTATACGCGATAATATCACATCACTAATAATATAGTAATGTCATTAAACGCTTTTGTACTTTACGAATCCTGCCGCTATAATAGTCCACCAAATAATAAATAACAAGTATCAGGAATTGGGTTTATCGATATCGCCGTGCTGTTTCTTTCTTTTTCTTTTTTTCTTTCGACCATCGTGCTTATTTACCAGAAATCAAAAATACAAGAATCGGGAATATCGAAACGACTAAGATTCATCCCGAAGAAAACGCCGTCATACGATAACCATTCCAAACACTGCGCCCTTCTGCCGCATTAATATCCGTCAAATGTGTGTGTATATGTGGCGTTTGTGCGGCGGTTTATCAGACGGTTTTATGAAAAGGAAAAAAAAAAAAAAAAAAAAAAAAAGGAGGAAAGCAAAGAGCTGCGCTCGGGACTGTTGAGCGTGATCAGCATTATTGAATTAGCGCGATTGGCGTACGGTCGGAATTTCGCGATGGTTGCGCGGACCCGATGTGTTTGCATTAGCGAAGGCCGCCTGAGGGAATATTGCGTTTCGATTGGACATACACGCGCAAATCGCGGACGATAAATATTAATTATTTTTGTTTGTCTCCTATCGCGCGGCCCGGCATTAATAACATTTCGATCTCGCGTGCGCTCGCGCTTGCACGCCTGCTTCCGTCCTGCATCGCGTGTCTCCTCTCCGCCCATCTCTTTCTCTCTTCTCTCGCGAGTAAAACCATAACGCGCGCCGGCAAACGAATTGGTTAGCGCTCTCTCGATGTGCTTTCCTCTACCTGCGCATAATGACCTCACCCTCCCTCTGGCCGCCGACAAAAACGTTCAAGTAACAGCGATGATGATGTCTGTGCGTGCCCAACCCCCCGCGCGCACGCACTCTTTTACGCGCTCCCCCTCCCCGCGCGGGGTTCCCCATCCCCGGCGATCGGCGGAGTCCCCGCTCGCCCCCATGTCGCCGCCATCGTCATCGCCAGCAACCCCGGGGGGAATACGTAACCGAGGTTACAATGATCGTCGCGCGAATACGTAATTTTCGCAAACAAAGTAGCCCGGCAAATAATAAAATGCGCCTGTTTACCTTGACCGATGCAGAATCTCCGAGTTACCGTCCGGTCATTCGCAAGATGAACATCCGCGGCGACGGCTAATGCGACGACCTCGCCGGTCGTTATTTTCGATATAGTTTTACCACCGATAACCGAGGCTCGTGGCCGTCCGCGCGCTGACCATTTCCGAGTATACGTATCGCGCAATCCTATCGTTATCTTTAAGTATAAGAAGAAAAGACCGGAGCGAGAAGTTCGACGCTCGAGTCGCAAATCTATTTCTGTAAATACGTTATCAGCGAGCGAGCGGCAAATCTATTAATTATTAATGAAAAAGAATTATCCGTCTTTTTGTAAAGTAACGTTATTAATTGCTATACGTTTATTTGACACGTATGTTAATTGTATAAAAATAATAAATTCTTTTCTTTTTATTCTTGCAATTTTTTTATTGTCTTTTAAATAATTTTAAGGCGTGTATGATCCTAGCAACGATTTATATATTGCTTCCACAAACTAGATGTGATCACAGACTCTGATTTATTATTGATATATGAATCCCAGGCAAAGATATTTTTTTTTTAACTTGCAATATTTTTAAGATACTGGAAAAATACACCCACCCGTTGTTTTTTAAAAAAATTCTAATTCGCGTGCGTTTTTACATTCGGAGACATTTTAATTAATTTTAATAATTTCTTTATAATAATTGTTGTCGGTTTACTTACATTTGGAGCTTTCGGTTAGGTTAGGGTAGGTGGTTTTGCATCCTTCCTTCCTTCCTTCCTCCCGTGGCAGTTCCTGGATTATCCTGACGTGTTTGTTGTAGCACTTTAAATCGTTCGACACTACACTGCTCTGCTTAATTTTTTTATAATCTCTAGCAGCGATCACTATCACTCGAACGACCGAAGGAATGACGGATTACCGCGGCGATTTTTTCCGATTAAAATTGATCAAGCGCGTCGAATGATCGTCCGTTGTATGAATTTACATTTTCGATACTTGATACCGTAGCGTTCCTTTCGACGGGTTGATCCAACGGGTTGATTTAGACGATTTCACTCGAGTCGTCCTCGGCCTCGAAACAAGAAACGCCGCGATGTAAACCGAGTCTAAGAGTCACCTTTTGATTCAGCCTCGTCGGCGGAGTAAACGACGCACCAACACCGAGATTCAGATTACATGGTCCCTGTGCACTTAATCTTCCCCGAGTTCGTCAAAATCTTGTTCGATGCGGAGTGAGAACCTCGGCCGCGACGAAGAAGACGGGCCAGGTGCAGATCTGGCACCCTGGCAATGGCGGTTCGCCGGAATCCATTGAACGTCGCTGAAGGAGATGGCGAGCGAAGCGGGTTGGTAACGTCGCCGAACTCGCGGCGCAATTCAGGTTGGACGCTCCGCGCGCTGCACCGGCCACATAACCTTGTCCTTCCGAAGCACTTTTTTGAGGCGCGAAACGTAGCACAGAACGACAAGTGGAATGTCGTACGAGCACAGAAAACGATTGTCCGTTCTTTAGTCAACGATGTTGACACTCGTTCGTACGCGACTTTTTCCGATCCGCGATGAAAAACACGCGAAATAGCAGAGCGATTTGCGACACGTCCTTACGCTCGGTGCTTCGCGACTAGACTATTTGGCCGTTAGAGATTTCGGTCGTTAGATAGAAAGAGAGAACCGAGTAAATGGAGTGAGACAGCAATAGGTCCGATCGTCAACTGAACGCTGTCCGTCTCGGCCGGAGTTCTCGGAATCGCTGAGCTCGACGCCGAGTTGATCTGTTTACATTTTTTTATGTGCTCACCGAGCTCGAGGTGTCTCTTCCAAAATAGAAAAACAAGTCACTTTCTCGAGCCTTAAAACATCGTCGTTTCAAAACATCTGTTCGCGCAAGCTAGAAAGTAATCTAACAATTCACATATTTAATAATTAAAACAAAACTCCCGCAACTAGAATTTAATGCCTTTCTTGTAAAAGATTAATTACTCCCGCTCGTTATTCGCAACATTTCGAATTTAATTCCAACAGATATTTTCACAGATCGGACAAACTTTGCTAATTAAAAAATCGGCGCAAATCTTTTATAACCTAATCGACCCGATCTTCAGAATATGTTTCGCGCGTCGCGATACATTTTATACATAATGGACATGTGCTTTTTATCGGGTTTTTCGTGTCGGGCCTCACTTGGCTCGTTTCCGCAAAATGCAAACGCACGCTTCCTGGTACGCGGCACGGGCGGATGCGTGCGTGTGCGTGTGAGACGCAGTCAAGTTCGCTTTGAGCAAAGGCGGAAGACGCGCGTTAGGACGTGCGGCAGAAATGAAATAAAAAGGAAGATTACGGGGCTGTGCCGCACGGCCCGGGTGGGCAGGCATATAGGAAGCGCACAACCGGCCGGGTCGTTACTAATGGAATGCAGAATAACGTCGAAACGTTTACTGTATTTCTACTCTATACGCGCGTGTATTCGGGTTTATTCGTGGCAACACCCTTTGGTGCCTCTGCATCAATTCTTTTCACTCTCTAAAATAGATATTTGTCTGTAGCGATACCGACTGTCAACTAAGAGATAACGGAATAGAAGCCTGAGCTCTACAGAGTTAGTCACACGGCAATAATCGCGAGATATTGCATACGACGCGTCATAAAGTAATCGGTAGTATTCGCCAGTTTAAAATCTCGTATCGCAATCGTGGGTGGCTATCAGCGAAATTCCATACGGAACCCGTAAATTTCCTAACGCAAAACCGTCAAGGTTCGGCCGCGATTCAGTTGTCCTTGGCTTTATTCGCCGGGAGAGAGAAACCCGAAATGCAAAAGCGGCCCGTTCGAGTTAGACAACGAGAAAACCACTCGACCGCATTTGTTTCCTTCAGTTAACAACGTTACTTAATAAATGACAATGGATTTGATAATCGTTCGGTCGGACTTGTGTTGAAAATTAAAACAAGTTATTCTCGGATTCTAGAAAAAAAAAAAACAGTCGTTAATCCCTTGCAACGTGATTTAACATTGCGCTATTTTAATTACTCAAGTATAATATCCTTATTTCACCTGAACGAAAAGTATTTAGAAAAAAAAAATGAGATACGTTAAGAAGCATCTTTACGCAGCCTTTTTATTATTCTATTTTTTTTTCTTTCTTTCTTTTATGTAATACTCTAAAAAATAAATACGTATATTACGTGATTTTGTTTTTCTTTTCTCTTATGAACGCGAGATCCGACATAAGTCCAGGCACTTTGTCTATTCAGAAACCCGCCGCTACACTCGTACGTAGTCGATAAAACGTATCTACTTGCTTGGCCTTCCTTCTCCCTACCAGAGCGTTTCATTTCTCTTTCGTATTAGACTCGCGTTACGGTCACTGACGTGAATTTAGACGAAGGTCAAGACGTCTGGTCGCGTCTCGTCGTAATGATCGCCTCACATAATGCCCGAACCGGCGTGTGAATAATCGTCTGCGGGTCAAGCTGTCCGTACTGATAAATACGTGCTAGACTCTATGCTTGCGCAACAAGCGTTAGAATGGGTAACGTAGCACAATTAAAAAAAAGAAAAACCCCGCGAAATTAGTCGAACGAAAGTGGAACGGAAGAAACAGCATTCGATCAGCCGATATAAAAGCTGATACCCGGCTATTTATTCGATATAAAAATTTTTTCGAGCGATTGTATATCGTCACGACGTTCACATCGCCGGCCTTTACCCAACGTGCGCTATTGCCGCTATTGTTTTTGTTTAATTGACACCGCGCGCGTCCGTCAGGTTGTTGTGTGATTTTACATGTATCTGACAGAGTTTGTCGCATTAAATATCAAAACCCACTCTTTTTCGATACGAAAAATTTTGTTTCCGGTTTCTTTTTGCAGCGATCGGATTTCAGAAATTAAGCGTTTGTGGAAAGTACAGAGGATGCCATGGTATTAAAGCACATCCTGTTGCATTAATATCGCTGCTTCGTTCGTTTCGGGGGAAAAAAAAAAAATAAAAAAAAAAAACAGGTGCGGGTACAAGTGCATCGGATGACAAACGGTCGCACGTGACATCGGATCGGTATTAAATCTCCTTTCGCGGGTCATAAACATAATTTTTAGAAGGAGGAGTCGGTACGAGTCATAAATGTGACGTTACAATATAAACTCTTTCCGTCCGCTCGGTGTCCATTTTTGAAGCATACACGTTTTACGTTGCGAGACAGATAAGGGCAGATGTTAGTCCTACCGCGCGCGAACTTAATTAACTGAATAATCGCGTGACGTAGGTCATCTGTGCGGAAAATTTCGGACGGCCAAATAAAAAGACGGATATATGTAGAAATAAGTGCGCGCCGTCGTGGACAAATAAATAATGTTACGTACAATTTAAGTGTAACGTACCAGGGCAAGGGGGGAGCGGAGAGAGGGAGGGACCTAATAATTTTCGTCATAAAATCGGCATCCACTTACTCGTTGTAAAAAATTTACCCGCGCAATTAAAAATTACAACGTTGCTTAATGCCGAAATAATATCTAATTAATTAGGTATGCGCTGAAGGATGCGCATAATTAACGGAAGCTTACTGCTCTTAATTAATACGAAGGTTTATTTTGCCTTAACGGAATTTCGTTTTCTAATATATTCTACTGGAGCAAATTAACAGTTATTAGAACGTTCTTGATTTCCACTTCCAGCACATACGAAAGAATGTACTAATTAGAGAGAGTTGAAGAGATACAATACCTTGACGGAAATCACGCGAAAGACTGCGCAATTTTCTCCGTCTCCTGTTAAAAGACAAAGACATTTCTCGAGGCGAAACGTAGAGAGTATTTAAATGTAGTGATTTATATCAATAAAAGTCGCGCGATAGATTAAAAAGGCATTTGCGTACAAGCGCACGTTACGTACATACAACGAAGTGCAGATATGGCGATTTCTGCGGCGATAGCGGCTAGCGTACGTATTCCTAAGTGGCAGAGGCAGGGGATGAGAGAACGGGGAGAAAATCAGTCATCGGCAAACCGGCCGGCGCGGTATGTACACGCGATACATGTGAAACTCGACGCACACGACGCTATAATAATGTCACGTTCGCTAGCTGCCGTCGGCATATCTGCCTCTCAGCGTACGTCCTACCTGCAAACGAACGAGCGAATCCGTACAGTTCCGCTAAAAAATTGCATTCTCAATTAACACGTGCTAATTAAGAGGGTCGATACACACGTACGATCGCGCGCGCGTACGATTTCAGTTATATTCGCGGACCCGTAGCGACGCTCTAACAACGGCTTCACGTTCTTGTTTCTTTTCTTTTTTTTTTTTCTCTCCTTTTTTTCGGCATCCATTTGCGAGTTGCCAAAAAGGAAGTTCACATGGATAACCAGCACGTTGCTAGGTCGAATAAGTGCCTAATTATAACTATCTTACATCTACCGCATCGTGTTATTACCCCACGAAACGTACACACGACGATACGGTTTTCGCCGGTGAGCCCAATGCACACGCGGACGTGCTTAACAAACGTTACCTGGTCAAATTTGCAAGGATGCGCATAATAATCATCCATTAGCCCCAGCCATTTGCGTCCGGAAAGGTGGGTTCTCACGCACTGTCATCTCGCTGTCACAATCTTGCCGAGGCACCAAACCTGGAATCAATTGCGATCGGACCTCAGAACGACGATCACGCCGCGCATTTATTACAACGTATCGCGTCCACCTGTGCATGTGTGCGCGAAAACGCGCACGAATACGCGACATCGACGTGCGTTAAAGCGATCGGTTTTCCCGTGGTTCAAATTGGCGTATATATGTCGTCTTCTTTTTGTACAAATGGAAATTACATTTTAATTAAATGTCTTTAATGAGAGAGACGAATTTAGTATTCCGGGTTTTAATTATTTCGAGCTGCGAATCGCGTGCGCGCATAGGACGGAAAACAGCAAAAATATTCTCTGTTGTAATTGCGTAATCTACCGCGTTATACGTTAGTGTACGTGTGTGTGTATAAAATTTTCCATAATTAATTTTCTATAATGGTAAACGTTGCGAATGTGCATTATTTGACGATTAATGATTTACGCGAAGATAAAATATCTCCTTGTAAATTATAAAATTATTACGGCACTAAGTCTTATTATTATTTGGAGGCTTGTTAAGCACATTTGGCAACCGTATCGTGACGAAAAGCGTTTTAGATTGTTTTCGACGCGCGATACCAGATCCCACCCGTCTGTTGTTTTATTACCTCATGCTTTGCGAAATGCTTCCCTGAAAGCGTAATGATAACAGGCGATGCATCGTGCAATAATTGGCACACTTTGACGCTAAGTTTCGCTTTTGCATTATGATCTCGTGCGATCGGAGCAGTCAAGAAGAAAAGTTAAACGATCGTTATCGTAAGCTTGTCGCGCCAAGATATTTTTTTTTTTTCGTAGGAAAGAACAAACGATAATTACTGTAACTCTAAGATAATAACGCGCGTTTAAACGCACTGTTCTCTGCTAATCGGTGGTAATTTTCATACAATAGTATTGAATATGTCGGTTTTATTGCTAAATATAATCTAATCCTAAATAGATGAGAGATAACGGAATGTAATGTGAGAACTCTTGCAAAAGTATGTTTCGAGCGATGAATAGGGTTAGTGACGTGGGGATATGTTGTAATTGTAAGTCGAACGATTGTATATATTGCGCAAAAAAAAAAAAGAAAAAAAGATATGCTATACAAGCAAAAAATTTTGAAATGAGGTATGTTTGCCTGATTAATACGCTGAACGCGAAATTCTATAAAGACCATTAAAGCTTATCAAAGTATTCTAAAATTACGCGAGGAAATAAATCGCACGTCTATCCCGTTTGTATAAATTAGAACGTTGCCGAACGGAATTTTGTCTAAAGGATATATTACAACGCAATGTAATTTAGAAAAATCGCGTGTAATGTCGGTAAGATTTTAAAATAATAAAGCGATACGAAGGCACGATCGCAATTAATGCGATAATTATTTAATTACATTGAAAAATTGGCAAAGTTATAAAATCGTAAGTAAGCCCACATGTAATCGCGAATGTTGCTTTACGATTATGTCATCGAAAGTAAAATTGATAATCGCGGGGAGCTCGCAAGCGTGTAATGCAACTAAAAGTTTTCTTGAAAATAATCGCCGGGAAGGAAGAAATAATCCAGAAAGGATCGAGCGCAAAAATGCACTAGCGCAAGAATGCGACGGACAGTTGTGCGTATAATATTGAGACGAATGGACGTGTAGAGAGATGGGTGGATAGAGGACCAAACGAGAAATAGAGTAGCGTGGCTCGCGGAAAGAAGAGGAGAAATAGCGGTTGGGTGGACCAAGGGGAGTGGAGGAGGGGTGAAGACGGGGTAAAGGCGAACGTACCCTTAGGAAGCGAGAGATGCAGCAACTGTGAGAACAGGAGGGGAACCGGGGGAGGGGGAGGGGGAGGGGGAGGTGGACGAGTGCCGAAGCGGCACAGAAGGTGAATGTCCAAGGGGCCAACCTGTTCGAGGTTCATGGCCCCCGATCGACTAGCAAACTCTTGCAGGAAGCCATCCTGCCCAATCTGCTAGCGAGCCTCGTGCAAAAGACCGCCGCACCTTGCGCCGGAATTTTTCGAATAATATCGCGAACAACGCGCGGAATATCGCGCAACTTCTTCACCGCGCGTTAAGCCTTGCGTTAAACTGCTGCGTTTGATCGACTTCGATTCGTGGCGTATGTCAGCTAAACGTTAGATTAATAAACGACTTGAATCCTCGGGCGTTATATTAAAGATATTTTATTTTAAGCACCGCACGAACATTGTGCAGCAAATGACCCGTGACAAATTTAAAGATTTGCAGAATATACAAAAAATAACAAAATATTAATAAAGTCTGGTTAAATATTTTAAAAAGAGATATTCTTATGACATTACTTTATTTAATAAACTTTTATCTTTTGTCACAGATCAAAATGAACGAAGTATAAAAATATAAACGACACGTTAAGATAAAAAAAAAAAGAGAAAAAAATAATAAAAAATATAGCATGTCTGTAACATTATATCACACGTGTGTATATTAACTGTTTAGCATTCTTGTCACAACAATTCGCGCGGATAAAAAAGATGCCTTCCGAGAAAATTTTATTCCTTCAAATACATATTCTTGGTAAAATTCTACCGATGCAAAATATTACTGCGAGCGATAGTTGCCACGAGAAAAAGCAACCTTGCAAATGGCAAACATAAAAGCAAAAACTTGACGGAATTTCAAAACCGGAAGAACGAGCGTCGGTCGACGTGCATAACCAAGTCGAATTCTTCAAGCGCATTTCACGACCGCCTTGCATTAAATTTATAATTATCAATTGCATAATAATGTCATTAATATACCGATTTTACTGCCGCTTGGTTTATAACATATGTCTGGCATAGAAAAATGTTGGTTCTTTCTTTTTTTCTTTTTTTTAATTTCACAGGACAGCCGCCTATTATTCAAATATTAAATTATACAAATTTGTGCGTGGCGTTAAGGCAGACGTTCGTTTCGCAACTTCTGTAACTCCCTCCTCTCGTAATTTGTTTTCGGCTACGAAAAACTTAACGAGCAACTTTTTTTTTTTCTGCCGAAGTGACTCTCGTCTCGCGATTATTCGCAATTGGCGAAGTCCCCGGCGCGAAAAATGTGCATAGATCAGCAACATCTTGCCCTCGATACAAACTATAATCTTATCTTTCGCGTTAGTCAGAGCGCAAATATCCCGCAACGTGTGTGAGAGATGGCGAGATTGATAGAGAGTGTATATCGCGTTACTAAAAATGTCTCTCAAAGATTAATGACTGGTTGCATGTGCAGAACGTCGATATATTTCTCATCGCGATAACAACGACAATGATGACGCGTATAGAGCAACCATTTAACAGGTAACGTTTGCCGATCAAAGCTTCGCCGGCGGTAACGAAAGTCTGTTTATCAAGCGTTTTCGAGCAGCCATTCGTTGATCCGGTTCGATTCACCTTTTCCAAACGTCAAGAAAGCCGCCGCTTGCAACAAGTTACGGCTGCTTCGGAAGAGAGAGAAGGAGATAATAAGACAACGGCTGCGAATTCTTACAGATTGGAGATATTGCGTAACAAAGTATACACTGGGCGAGAGTGGTATTCGATATAATGGCGCTTGCATCACGCGTGATGAACTCTGCTCTCGTCTCGCTTTTATTCGGGCAAGGTGAATCGGTAATCGTTGACACCTACATCGATAATTTCTACTAATCCTTGCCTAAATGTTTGACCGACTTACGTAAGAGAACTATGCATCATATTTTTCGTGCTCCCGTTGGTCGATACTAGCAATAATATATCGTGCAAATATTCTCTTGAGCTTGGCCAAGACGTTTTTTATTGTAAATGTCAACTGCGTAGAGCTCCATAAACTAATCGCATTTCCTGATTTAGAGTTTAACTCCCAAACCATTTTTTATTTATTTTTTTTTTTTTAACAATTTTCAAATTACTACAGAGAGCAGAATATTTCATAATCATTGTCGAAAAACAAGAATAATAAATTATGCAACAGACATTTACCGTGCAAAAATCTGTATAAATTAATTCTTGAATAATAGATTAACAACAATATAAAATAAAAATATTTTGTATTTATAATGGAAATATTTTTTTTTTTTAACCCCACATTTACAGATATTATTTCACATCTCTGTTTAGGTTTATGGCTAGTATCATTTAAAATTTGGTGTGTATTAAAAAAATTTTTTATTATTTTTTTATTAAGTAATTGATTTTCGCGCACTCGCCATAGCGATAGGTTGTCGTTAGGTATTTTCACCCGCCGATCAGAATTATTTCGTTTAATGAAACATACAAATCAAACGATTACGGTTGTAATTATCACGTAGCTCTTTGCGGAATGGTTTCCGTCGTGCTTTCATATGCCATACAATAATCTGCTTTCGCTCATGGGCTTCCACCAGCGCCAAAGAGTATAACGGTAATTTGTTCACGCCGCCTCAATTGTTTGGCATAAGCGCAGCAGAATTTTAGGCTGTAAGTGTCACGATCGTCTCACATGTTTAAAGTGTACATTATATCGCGCCGAAATTCGGGGACCGGGACCAGGTTGATTGCTATCACACGAGTCGCATTTGCGAATTCCCGTTCGTTCGCTCTTAATTGACTACCTTGTTGAATTCGGCAATACGCCGCGATAAGCCCGTACTCGCGGATCTAATTGGCGGTTAAGACGCACTTTATACACATCTTTTTGTTTCTTTTTCTTTTTTTTTTTTTCTTCGACGTGTGATGGACTCTCAAACCGTTAACTACTGACTGATTAATGTTTTATTATTGCGTTGCGTTATCATTAATTTAAGGAAATTTTATTTAAAACCTTGACTTAAATATTTCGTTCCACGTAATATTGAATAAAGCAAACTAATATTTAAAAAGTTTTTATAATTTTTTAGCAGTATAAACGTTAAAAGTTTTATTAAAACAAAAAAAAAGTATTCATACAAAAAATCAATAAGAGAGAAATTACTTGGCATTTTGCTTCACCTTTTTTTTTTGATAAAAAGAGGAGGAAAACTTATACGGCGTTCTGATAATGCCGTTATATAAAATAGACGAATGAAATTCGCGCGCTCTAAGTGTTCGGATGAGTTTGTGGCGAGCACCCTAAAACCATTTATGTTCAACAAGAGCCACGATATTGCCAAGTCCTCGAGCTCGTTATCTCAATAAACTAGAACAATAAATGACGCTAGCGAACGTCGATCGCGGTCCGCTCGATTAAACGAGCGAAGGACGGCAATCTGCATTTGCCGTTTATCGCTCTAATCTAAAGATACATTCGGATACGATGTCGAGAGGGAAAACACCTTGCAGCATATTGACACAGATGCATCTGGGATTACAAGTAACATTAAAAAGGTATTCGTTTATAGATTAATGCGACTGATAATTCGCCGATCTGCAAGAAGAATCGAATTAACGGCGGAAAAAAATATCATATTCCGATTACGTTCTGGAGCACTGGCAATTTGAGGGAAAAAAAAAAAAAAACATTTTCTGCCCCGCGGAACCTCGAAACGTTTTCTTTACACATCGCCGCGTTGTTGACGCATCAACGACACATATACAATATTATTTTAAATTATTTATATATTTTTTTTAAGACAGACTTTTAAAAAAGTTTAAAAGTTTTTTTTTTTTTTATTTTGATTTCTCGATAGGATTATCCAGCATTGAATAATGACGCACGATGTTGCGTGTAAGATCGCGTGGAAAATAAGATCGGTCGTCTAATGTACGGGTTGTCTATGTAAGTCTGACTGTGAGAAGACAAAACCCTGAATATGGATATGGTGACAAGAGGATCGGCAGGTCGAGTCGGCGAGTTGATGGTGTCAAACTACAGTAGGTGAAGACAGTTGTTTCTATTTATTATTACGTGATAGAGTTAAAGAAAAGGGGAATCGGAAGGAGGCAGAAGAAAGCGGTGAGATTTCTCCGTTTCGTTTCGGAGGTTGATGGCAAAGACGAGACGAGACGAGACGAGACGAGACGAAAGGAACGCGAAAGAGGAGCGATGGAACGAAGGCGGCCGAAAAGGGAAGAAAGAAACGAGGAGAAGGTGAAAGAGAGAAAGAAAGTGAAGAGCACGGTGAAAGAAGAGCGGATAGATAAGGATAAGAGAAGGGAAGGGAAGAGAAGACGAGTTATAGCGAAATAAAAAAGAGAGGAGAAGAGAAGAGAAGCGGAGAAAAGAACAGAAGGGAGTAGAAGAGAGAAATAAGCGGATGGGCCAACGTTGGGCAAGTAGAAAAGAGGGGGCGATTGGTCGGCATGGACGAGACTTGTGAGACGAGCAAGGGGAAACAGCCGAAGCGGTGCACGGTCGAGACGAAGGGTGCCAGGGCGCGGGGGAGGGAAAGAACTAAACCGAGGGTTGGGGGCCACTAGCGAGGAAATGGTGGGGCTCCGAAGAATTGGCGAGGACCAGGGGCCTCGAGTCGCGGCGAGCGAGGGGAGGCGGACGAAGATGAGGACGCGGATGAGGACGCGGATCAGGAGAACGAGGAGGAGGAAGTGACGGAGCAGGAGAAGGAGGAGGAGGAGGAAGAGGGAGGACGTCTGGTGGGACGCGGAGGGGGGTCGCGGGGGACCCCGCGGCACGGGGGGTAGGGGTTGTCGCCCCTCCGCGGCGTCAGCCCCGCTAAGCGTGGAGGCGCGGGGCCGGGTTAAACCCCCTCTCCTCGCGTCGCGAGGTTCCTATGAATTTTGCGACACTCAATAAAAAGTGGTTCCACGAGGTTAACATTTCGGTAACTATACCCTCGCCTACCCGGGACGCGCACGCACAGACGCACGCACGCACGCACGCATCACCGCGATACGACGGCGAGCCGGATCGGACGGACGTGTATATACGTATACAATTTACGTGCATTTGTCCGCGCGCGGATACGCACGCATATAAACGGCCGCGTATACACTCGCTCATTTTCGCACGATCGCTCGCTCGCTCGCTCCCCCGAAACCCTCTCTTTTTCGCGTGCAGGGCCGCTCTTCGGCGTACATCACGGGGGCCACGCACGTACACGTGAGGGCTCGCACACACGCGCGTGCAAGCGGGCGGCACACGCTCGTGTATTAAAAACGAGGAAAGCGAGAGAGGGATAGGAAGAACGGCGCGGAGGGAAGGAACGCGAAAAAGAGCTCTTCGTGCAGTTAGAGAGAGAGAAAAACCGAAAGAGGGGGCGAGACGGAGGGACCGAAAAGAGAGAAAGAGGGCGAGAGAGAAAAAGACGGAAAAAGAGTAGCGTACAACACGCGCGCGGGCGCGCGCTCGTGGGCATTCGGCACGCATACATACACGCCGCGCGCGCACGCATACCACAGGACTGCCGAAAAAACTGCACGGGAGAGGCGCAGCAACGGGCAAACCGAACCGCGCGCGAATCAAGTGCTTTGGCCAGTCGCGTTCCCAATCACTCTACGACTAGGTAGTCCCCCGGTGTGTGTCCCAAAGAAGCGGCGAGGAGAGCAGCTGGGTCCTTCGGTCCTCGACGTTCAACCGGCGCGCAAGATCATACGCGTACAGGACATTCTCGAAATCCGCGCAGCCGACAATTGTCATCGCCCGTTTGCTCTCTTTCTCTCTCTCTCCCTGTCGCGTATCGTTCCACGATCCCGCGGCGCGTGTTACGCACAAGGTGTTATCAATTTCATTCACCCTCCGCCGAATTCTTCTACTTTTTTTCCCCCCTTTTTCCTCGCTTTTCCCCGTTATTGCGCGCGTTTCGAAAGAGTAAATTAATTCGGGGTGTCCAACGGAGTGTCGTCAAGAAAGGAAAAAAAAAAATAAAATAATAATAATAAAAAAAAAACACAGAGAGAGAAAGATTAAGTGCGCGTTTCCTCGAGTTATACCGACGTCACGAAGGACCAGACGGAAAAGCAGTGTGAGTACGCGTTACGGTGATCCAGTTACGCGCGTTCTACACGAGAAGAAGAGGGAAAGGAAGGCGACTTCCCTGAAAAGAGATATACTCGGTGTGAGTGATTGCCATGATACTCGCGCTATTAAATCTCGCTTGACGTTTTTTTTTTTTCTTTAAAAAAATTATTCGATTGATCGGCGGATCCGAGGAGAATCTTGTAACGGAGAGTGGACGAAGAACACGAAGAGCAAAGTGCGCCACGTCGATTCAAGAGGACAAGCTGCAAGGAGGAAGGAAGAATGATAAAGAGCTAGCGGCTGGAAACGATCGGAGATTTTTTTTTGTTTTTTCCGTTACGCGATTTTCGCGTGCTTCCGAGATTCGTGTCTTCGGCGATCTAGAGGGGGTGATCTTTGTGAAGACGACTGTGAGAAATCTGACGGGAAAGACCTCCGGTCTGAGTCCGATTATTGGGATTCGCCAATGAAACGTGCAACTGTCCCGTACGTTGTTATACGTTCGCTAACGGTCCGCTCGTTCGTCGGAGATTCCACGTGCGATTTCGTACAATTTCCGCCAGCTGGATAAGACGGCGTGGAATACGATAGAGATCAGCCGGCAGCGATTCGAAGACTGAAAGCAAGGTGACCGGAGGAAGCAAACGCGAGAATAAAAAACGAGCGAGTAATATAAAAGGCATCATTCTATATTCGGGCGATATTTTGGCAACACGACTGGAAGAAAAAACTCGGCCGAAGTCGGTGGACGGACGTTCGCTTCGCCGAATCGTTCGATCGTCATCTTCGTCGCATCAGCAACGGCAGAAACCACGGGGCTCAGCACCGACGACAAGGACGCCGGGCAAAGAAGGACCACACTTCACTTCTCGCTCGACGATCAAGGTACGTCCACAGCTGAGAACGGTGGCCTTCGGCCGCTTGTGCGGGCTTCCACCGTGTACGCGGTCGCTAGAGACAGAGGAAGAAGTTTGGGGGAGACAGAGAGGGAGGTAATGGGGCAGAGTGAGACGAGGGTATAGAAAAGGAGAGGGAAACGAACGAAAAAGCGAGAGAGAATGAAAGAGTAAAAAAATTTCGGGAGGGGGTACTTAAAGGGGGCGGACAGGAGGCAGGGAATCAGAGAAGGTTAGACGAAGAGAGCACGCAAGGGTGAGAGCGAAAGAGGAAGAAGGAGCGATTGAGGGGGAGAGGAGGTGAGGGCGAAAAAGAGTGCGAAAGAAAAAGAGAGAATGACCGAGCGAGAATGAGAGAGAGAAAGAAAAAGAAGACAAACGCTTGTATGTATCTGTCGCGCGAGTCATATAGCGGGACGCATGCAAATACGCGTGTAGATGTGCGTATTCGTGACGATGCGATGCGTGCACATGCCCCAACACCAGCGAGCGAGCGAGCAAGTCGAGCGAACAAGCGAAAGCGTACACGCGTGTTCGTGGATTCGAGCCCGTGTGCGTGTCGTTGAACACCTAGTTAGCGCTAGAATACGCGGCTGTGTCCTTTCATGAGTCCACATACGGTGACGTGTCTCGCATGCCCTTGCCTATGTATGCCAGACGAGGCAAAGGTGACGGGTGGCGGCGGCGACAGCGGCGGCGTGGCGTTAGTACCGTTTAGACTGGCGCGGCTAGACTCGCGCTAGACGAAGATAATGCCAGACGTTAGAGAGTGCCTGGCACATGACGTAATCCAACCGCTCACTCACTCGCTCGTTCGCTCGCCTCGCTCGTACTTTCCGTGCCGCGAGAGGTCCGTTTGTGTCGTACCGTACGTCGCTCCGGGGCCGTGCCGCGACCGTGCCACGGTCGCCGCCGCGTCGCGCCACGCCGCTCCGCTCCGCTCCGCGCCGCGTCGCGCGTACGCGCTCGACTCTACGCGTTCACTCTCGTTTTCCACGCCGCACCACGCCTCGTCTGGCACGAAGCTCCCGCCGCGTGGGAGTAATCGTTTTTTCCTCGTTTCCTTTTTTTCTTTTTTTTTTTTGTGTGTTTTTTTTACATACCCGATTTCGTCACGTTACCGCGTCGCGTGCGCGCGCACGGAGTGAAAGAGGAAAGAAAGAGAGAGAAAGCTATTTTATATTTTTTTTTTGTTCACTAACCGCGGGCGATTACGCTTTTTTTTCCCCTTTTTTTTTTTTTTAAGCGCAGGATTTTCAGCACCCGCGAGTTTACGCACGATATTTCGCGCGCGCGTTTCGCATGTCCATACATACATTTATTTTTCTTTCTACATATATTACGTACACATATGTAGTATATATATACGTACATGTATGTTTCCTCTGTTTTTTACGCGTTTACGATGCACGACAGTCGAGAGGGACCACGTGTTGCAAATATTAAACGGGCGATATAAATATTAAGAGACGTACAATTGCTATTCGTAGACGATATTTCGTACACGCACCTGTGTCTGCCACGCGGGAGTTTCTTCAAATTCGCGTTTCCTCCTCGGTGTGCGTCCGACCCGCCCGCCAGTATTCCTATTTTTACGAGAAACCGCAGGTTAAGCTTGTTGCACGGCCGTGCAGCAAGTTGAAAACACGAGTGGACCTAGGTATAAATAGATCTTGCGAGTACACATCGCTGTTAGAGACAGAGGAGAGAGAAAAAATCGCGAGGGAGCGAACGGAACGCGGCGGGCGATAAAAACGAGGAAACGGGCCGCGAGAGGAGACTATAGAGTGGGAGAAGAGTTCTGGCACTATAAAAAAAAAAAAAAAAAAATTTTAAAAGATAAAAAATAAGAGAGAAAAAAAAATTTTTTAAAGATAAAAAATAAGAGAGAAAAAAAGAAACGTCTCGATGACGACGCGTACATTGTTGAAGTTTTGCCGCCGCGTGCATTCGCTACGTATGCGCTCTTCGTACAAGCGCACGTGCGATGTATAGCCGATAGAAGTTTTTCGCACGCAACGTATTTAGCGACGGATTCTCAAGGATGGCCTCGGACGAAACTACGACTCGCATCCATCTAATCTCCCTTTGTCAGCCGGTGGTTTCGTCAGCCGCGAAGAATTGTATTGTATCCACGAACCCGTCGCACGTTAGGAGGCTGATATCGCGTCAACTCGCGCCCGGCAACTTTAGCTCGCGCGAACAAATTCAACGCGCGATTTACGACGGCACACATGATAACGAATGCGGCGCGCGCCTCCCCCTCTTTCCGCCTCTCTTTCCTCTCTTCTTCGCAATTATGACTCTATCCGATTATGAGAACCATAAGAATTCGGTAAATCCGATTAGAAGAGGAAGATCGTAAGAATCGCGGCAGGTTACTGTTGCGCCCAACTTTTCTGCTTCTATTTTTTTTTCCCCCTTTTTCTTTACTCGTGAAATCTTCTTACATGAATACATATATGAGTCACACGCTCGTGCTACCTGCAAATTTTAATTCTTTAAAGTCGGTTATTCGCTTCTTGGAGCTTTCGCGAAATAAATAAATTTTATTTTTGAGCTCGCGAATTATCTAGTTTCTTTAATATATCTCGCCGCGTGTTGCTACCTTTTTTTTCTTTTTTTTTTTTATTACACTTTTATTAAGTTTTTGTTAATCACGCCTTTCCTTAAATACCGCTAAATCCTACAGCTACAAATTTTTATTTTCCCGCGTACTTAGAGTGCCGGCGGTTTATTGACGTAATTAAAATCTTTTGCACACGATCGTGCAGTGTAACCCACTTATTATCAAAATGACCGCTAGCCCTTATTAATTTATAATACAGTTTGTCTGATCGCATATTTGCACGGTAACATTAATACGTCGAGGCAATTAGTGCGGCGACGGCCAGTTAATTTTCTTGGAAGCACCTGCACGAGAGAAAAGGGATGTATCCGGTAACGGTGTGCTCTCCTTGAACCATAACGGACGCTGAATCTCACCCGTTATTCCCGTTCCTCTTTGCTCCTTCAGTCCTTCGATTCTCCGCTCCAAGAATTGTCGGGCGCCGTAAAATGGCCGTGTCCCGATCTCTCCGTGCTTGCTTTCTAACGCGGCTCGAAATGGAAATTGAAATATCTCGGCGAGATTTGGGGGGATACGAGAAAATGCAGTTTTACAAAACTCCGTAAAATAATCGTATCGCGAAATAATAAAATACAACGTAATACGATATCGGAAACATCTTCTGAACAGAGAGAAAAAAAAAGATATATATATATGTATGTAAACCTTTAAAGAAGAACATATTTCAAGATGTAATCTGTTTAAAACGTAAATGAATAATTGTTGTATTTCTCGAATCGTCAGAAAGAAGAGACAGAATCGTAAAAAATTAAGAGCTCCGATATGAGATGAAGAGCTGATCAAATTGCAAAGGAGAGATGATCTCGGAATGAAGACTCGCCGGGGGTATTATTATTCAATTACACTGTACATATTAGAACACGCTTCCCACCT
This sequence comes from Cardiocondyla obscurior, assembly GCF_019399895.1. Taxonomy (NCBI): domain Eukaryota; kingdom Metazoa; phylum Arthropoda; class Insecta; order Hymenoptera; family Formicidae; genus Cardiocondyla; species Cardiocondyla obscurior. The sequence goes on from NC_091878.1 coordinate 361,364, forward strand.
ATCACATCAGCTGCCGGGGGCACATCTTTTTTTATTGCAAATCATATTTCGCAGAATCGTCAAAAATGTAGTGGACGGCAGAGAGCGTTATCGCGCGCATATAGAAAGATTAACATAACAAATACTGATAGCCGAATTAATGTGCGAGGCTAGGCTAGAGAGATAGTTACGTAACGTATCGCGGCTCGGCTTCGTAACGTTAAAAGGTAAACTGAGTTTATCGCGCTGGGGCTAGCGCGATTCTACGAATAGAAGTGTAGTTTGTACGTGCAGGTATGCATACACATAATACGAATCGGTCGATTAGATTATACGCCTAGTAACTAGATTACGTTCACGACGACTCGCGCGTTATCTGCGAAATTAGACCCCGACAAGCCGAGCGTTATTTAGGCGCAACGGACGCGACGCACGGAACGAATGCGTCTCGGTTGGGAAATCGTTCACATTACAGACACCGACCTGACACGTCAGTTACGGCGCTTCGATATGGTCGCGGATATTTCCGACGCTAATAATTTAATCTTCACGTTAGGCGGGCAACGATATCTCTCGGCATAGGGAAAAAAAAAAAAAAGATAAATTAATAAATAAATAAAATAAAATAAATACTCGCGCCGATTGTGCGCGAAAACAGTAGCAGCCGCGCATTTCCTTTTCATACATTTTACATGTCATTTGCATGACTTGTTATATTGGGCGTGTTGATTTATCAACGTAGCTAGCGCAAACGCGCTCTCGCGCTGGTTTATTTCCGCGGGAACCCGTTTTAGCATTACACGCGATAAACTGATGCCCGAGCCACGGATACACTTGAGAAGATTATCGCGCGATACACATCGCGTATCCTATTAAATTTAAACATTTCTAAATGCGCGGAACGCCTGCGTCTCTGTGCTCGACGATCGATAGCGATCGATGCGAGAGACCGAAAGAGCGATAGAGGCGGAGAGCGCGGCCGCGGAACAGGCGTGGATAAGAGCGCGCGAGCTCGATAAAATTAACAAAGCGAATTCATTCAGCGGCCGGGCAGCGCAAGTCAATCGAATAAATTCCCGCGCGCATCGATACAAGACGCGCGATTCAATAGCGTACATATGTATGCACTCTATTATATGTGTTGCGCGTGAATTCAGGTGCGCGGTGATTATGCGGCCACGTTTTGCATGCTGCGCGTTAAAATTCGCACGGTCGACTCTGTGACGCGTACCTTGGCAAGAGGAAGGTCGCAGGTGCGAGATTTAACAAATCGCGCCTTACAAAACTCTCACGACTGCGTACGAGAAAAACTTGGAAACGACTCGGCGCCGGTTGTAACGAATACCATTTTGATCATACGTCGATGCGTATGTATGTGCGTGTACCACGTATATTTTTATATGTAAACGAAAAGAGAAAAAAAAAAAAGCGTACCGTGTGCGAACTGTAGGAAGAAAGCAGAGAGAAAGCGAGGGAGGAAGAGAGAGAAAGGGAGGGAGAGAAAGAGAGGAGAGCTATTTGAGATTATTTTATTATGTTCCTATCGTAAAATATTAGCTATGTTATTTCTCGCTCAGAAATAATCCACGGATACGTGAATAGATTAAATATTAATCCTTTCCGCGGCGGTATCACAGAACAGTATCGATCTCTCTCGTGCCGCTGCTTTCGGTAGTTACTACATTTTTAGAAATTTCCTATTGCCGCGAGAATCTTGCAGAAACTTAATTTCACGCTAAGGTAATTAAACGTCCTAATTATTTTATATAATTGTCTCGGGGAATTATTATCTTTATGTTTCCTCCGTCGCGATTTTCATAAAAATCGTGAGAACTTCAATACGTAATTGCGCTATCGCGGCACATCGATATTAAAATTGCAGCCAATCTCAACGGTTATCATATTATCAAACTTATCTCACGCGATAGCAATTGGCATTATTTCCTCGATTGTAAATTTGAAAAGTCACGATTCTAAAACGTAGAAGAGGGCGGAAAAAAGGGTGGAGTGACGCCGCGGATGGCAAAACGTGGCACGACGGAGTGCTTGCGATTGCAGCCGGCTCGGAAAGAGGTCGAAAAAAAATGCGAGCGCGATGCGGCGGCCCATTGTGAAAGCGAGTCGAGAAAGAGCGTCACTTTATTTAAGCCACTTGAAATGCGCACGTCAGCTGATCGTGACGAATCATATCCGAGAATCCGGCGGCGAGAACGAGTTACCGCGAGGAGGGTATATGCGCTCGCGCGGCCTGGGTATTTATGCGTGCCGGGAGCCGGGCATGAGGTTCCTTCCTTTGGACGGCTCTTTGTTTCGTGCACACGCACACGCGCGCGCTTACATCCGCGGACGCAGGAAAAAAAAAAAAAAGAGAAGAAATGTGCACGCGGCTGCGAGCGCGGGTGTGCGTTTATATTGCGTCGCTAGAGTGTGTCCCGGGCGTATGAATTAGGCGGACCCCAGAAATAGGCTGCCCGTAACGAAAAAAAGAAGAAGAAAAAAAAAAGAGAAGGAAAACTCGCGGCCCCGATTTTTCTTTCTACAGATATCGCAGAGCTTCGTCGTAGCATCGAGTCGCACCGTATTGCTATCGACGACACTTTACGCGGTTATTGTATGTCATACGATATTTCTTTCGCGGTCATCGTAATTGTACCGCACGATGATGACTCGATCGACTGTGAAACTGAAGATTCATTGAAATTTTAATCGCTTAGAAATATCGCTCCCTGCTTCTAATGCCGTAAAATACCGGCGACGCTTTATTCGGAATATTGGTACAAGGTCACGGTCCTGCGTTAAAAAATCGAGAGCTATTTCGATGGTGGAAGTGCAGATTTTTGAATATTTCGAGCGAGGAAAAATAAAGCGCTTGCAAAAAGCACGAGCCACTTTTTTCCCTGCAAGCTTGCAATTTTTCACATATCGTGATATTAGGCATTTTTTTTTTTTTTTTTTTTACGTGTCCCATATCGGAAATTAATACGGCCAGTTAAAACAAGCGCACTGAGGCTGTCATTTCGACGGTTCTATATCGATATTTTTTTCGATAGCCGATAAATTTCACTTTTACACAGTGAATTGTCTTTCAGATAAATATCCCGATTAGAAAATTAACTTTTTTGAACTTCAAGTGATGATGTCTGTGTAATTAAGATTCCGAAAAATTTTGGGTTTAGAAACCGATTTGAAAGGCTGAGAATTTTTTTGTATCTGTAATCCTATTTTAAATAAATACATTCGCTCGAGATGTGACTTTTTTATCTTGTAACTGGCTTAGCGCGTCACGCGTATGATCCCATGCTCGCAAGTGCGTAAAAGAATTGTTACAGGTGTGTCTAGTCTTTGCAAAAAAAAAAAAAAAAAAAATATAAGAAAAAAGAAAAAAAAAAGAAACTGGTTATATATCTGTTTCGAAGCCAGAAGAAGCGTATTGGGTGCAAAGCGATATCACGGTCGACGTTGAAAGCGCGCTCGTCTAAAAAATGCCAGCGGCGCATCCTCAATTCTTTACTACGATCCGTTTTTAACCAGCACTGTAAACATGTAGATATATATATACACACACATCAGTACGCCCGTGTGTGTCCCGCGATGCAAACTCGATGCAGCCGACTGTCTGCGCTACAATTAAAAATATAGCCGCTGACCTGTTTTCAGTATTTTTAAGCGCCGACGAAAATATTCGTGGATCATCGCGCCTCAATTAATCGTACGGAATATCGTCGGGAATTGGGTCGGCCCGAGACGGACGCGAGGGAAAAACGATTTGGGAGATCGATAATCGATAAACGGATTGTTTCGCGAATCAGTTCTCATCGCCGTCGATTTTCCGCGAGGTAGGTATTCGAACGCTAAAAACAGAAAAAGTGGGATTCTTGTTCAAACGCGTCTTCTTTTCGACCATCGAGAAATCCCGCGTTTATCTGTTGCACGCTCGTACCGCGGACGCCTGGCGGAACCTGTTGGACTAGATAAATGCATTCGGACGCAGGCGTTGTCCTGCGTTCAAATCACTTCTCCACGCGATGGAACAAATTCCATCGACATGGCAAAACTTTGCCATGCGACTGCGAAAATTCAATTGACAATCCAACGTTAATTCCTAATCCATTAAACGTGATAATGCCGCGTTTGATCTACCGTAAAAAAAAAATAAAATAAATAAAATAAATAAATGCCGCTCTCGCACGGTAAAAAAAACTTGGCTTTTTAGCGAGCGTTTGTATCTAGAAAATTGAGAATAACCGACAGAAAGTTCTGTGGCGGTTTTTAGCCACGAATATACAGCTACTTATATACCGTTGTAATTTCGGCAGGTTCGATTTATAGATGCAAGAAGATGCTCGCTGTGCCAATTATGCTCGCGGCTTTATCGTCGTCGGTCTAAAAATAAAAATTAATTTTTGCCTGCGATTTCTCGAAATCCAGATTCATCCGTGCCGCGCCGGTTTCAAGCCACCGCTTGCTCGGAACGGCAAAACCGTAGTAGTAGAAAATAGCGTAGGAATAAACGCGAGATACAACGGCACTAGTCTCGTATGAAGTAGCGCGTATCTAGTATTGGTCAGACGGGGTAAAAGGTTCTCGACACGGGCCCTTTCCATACCGTCAAAAACAGTGTATAAAAAAAAAAAAAAAGTAAAATAAAACCCGCTGCACGAAGTCGATTTTGTCGTGTCATCGATACCGCAAAAAAAAAATTTTTTTTCTAATAGAACAATTATCGTAAAAAAAATAAAATAAAATAAAATAAAATAAAATAAAATGCCTGTAATATATCCACGCACGTATGATCGGACACGTGCTATAATAATTTGTATTAGATTACGCTTAATTGCGAGTGGAATTTTTTTTCAAACTATATGTTACCGCCAGGAAATGAGAAACAAAATTTATGTTAATCGAAGCCGGAGCGTCGTGCATCGTCGTCGATGCAATCGAACAAGGTTTTTTCACCTGATTCCGTCGAGGAAATATCTCAGGCATTCCCACGTTTAGCGCTATGTCAGCCGGCCGTGGCGAAGCGTACCGTTGAAGAGAAATAATTGGTTGTTTGGCTGTCGACGGATTAGCCCGTTTGAGGTCAACGGCCACCAAATGTTTGCGAGTGCAGGGGAAGAGGAAAGGGTACCGGTTCGCGCAGAGGGGACCACGGTGGAGGAAAGAGAGACAGATAGAGAGAGACGCGTAGGGAGGAGACGAGGGTCGCGGTGAGAGAGCAGTCGGGCCGAAACGAGCCGGAGACCAGAAAAGGATAGCCTGAAGAATAGGGAAAATACGTACGTAGCGATCAAACGTATGCCGTCTCCTCTTTCCCCTCGGTACCTCTCTTTCGCCTTTTGTTACTTCGCGTGTGCAAAGTGCATTTAGGACCGAGCTGCCGCGTCGCTTCCCTAAACAGGGCGATTTATCGCCGTGTACAGTTGCCTTCGATCACCGCGAATCCCGGAAAACGCCGGTCTCGCGTTGGTAGGCGGCACTTTAACCGACAGGTGCGTAGCGCTAACGACGTTTCCAAGCCACTGGGCGGGGGAGGAAGGAGGTAATTTTGGCCTCCGTGCCGCTTGGTACGCCGCGCTCATTAGCGCGTTGTCTATCGTAATTAAATGACACCCTTGCGAATAGCTGTTTTTTTTTTTTTTTTTTGGCAACCTGCGACTAATAAACGACATGCAGACGAAAGTGGTGATCGACTATCTGCTCTTATATCAACGACTGAGGAATATCATGTATTTCTTGAAACTCCTAATTAGTCTTTTTTTATCGAGAGTGACGTGTTTTAATAAAATTGCCAGGCTTTAAACGAGGCGTAAAGTTAATATGTTATTTAGATAATTTTAAACAGAAAAGAAGGTCGTGCGAGAATAGATTCCATTCTAAATGAAGAATATGTCACGCGCGCGGAATAATTATAATAGACCTAGTATTATTTCAATAATATGCCTGTTATATCGATTCCCTGTACGACACGTAACGATTTTAAATATCAAACTTTCAGGGTCTAATAAAAAATCGATTTTTATCTTCTTTTCGTATCTACGTTTTACCCCATGTTTTCTATTGTTTGAGTGCAGCATTTTATTTTCTTGGTGAAATAACCACGTATACGTGTCGTCATATACTTGCAATGGCAAGGAGACGGCAAAATGCGAACGACGGAGATTCGTCCGTGCGTACCGGAGAAGGTAGGAAAAGGTCGGTTTGAACGATTACGTGACGTAGACGCCTCTGGTTGCAATTCGAGCACTCGAACGCGTACAATGCCACGTCACAAAGCGGTTTCTTCCCGATTCTATAACAGCGCACGACGTGTCCGAATAAAAGTACATTTTACGCTGTATTATAATAAAAAAAAAAAAGAAAGAAGACCGTAAAATTATTGGTCAATAATTTTCTAGTGACACTAGCTCCGTGATTTTGAAACTTTTGATTTACGAACTACGTGCGAATTTAATAAGAATCAAGAGTGTCAAGTATATATATTAAACAGTTGTGTTTAAAAAAATTTTTTTTTTATCGTTATCTCCGTGCCAACGCGAAACGTTCGCCAAAGTCAATTACGCACGGTTGTGTTAACAATTCGTAAGCTCGCACGTGCATCATAGCTGCTCGCTCTCCACATATATAAAAATATATATGTGCAGTCGCTTTTGTGAATATCCTTGAAAATTCGCCAAATCTGCGAGAGGCGCTCATTAAAATCAATTACGCGCGGTTATAAATCTTTCCCGCGATGTTCCTCGGAGTTGGCTTCACGAATCCGTGAGATATTCTGCATTTAACGCAACTCCCGTATTCGGTGAGGATTTATTACGTCACATAAGATCAAGGATTACCAGTTCCGCAGCGCTCGCGCGCGTTCTCCGTCTGCGTTCTCCACTCTCGCTCTCTCTCTCTTTCTCTCTTGCGGTACACGCATTTACACGTACAAACCCACACGACGCAGTGCTCTATCACTCTCTTTCTCCTTCTCGCCCGTGGTGTGGTCACCTCTGCTTTTGGACACCTGCTGCTTCTCTCGTTGATGCAGACGCGAGGCGCACCGTCACGTGATCGAACTAGCCGTTCTATGTATACGCGAAACCATCGAATGCGTGTACGGAAGGCCAGTGAAAGTAAGTTCCGTCGTTTCTGCTATACGTCCTATGCATACGTGTATTTTCGCGTCTCGTCGTCGGGGAACGATAATGTTATGACCCTGGCAAGTTTGCATTTCTAATATATGCAATTTGATGCTCGTACGCTCAAGTCAAAGTGTTACTAAACGGGTTGACGGATTTTGCATCGGTCTATGCGCCGAAATAACTTTTAGGGCGAAACGAGGACAAGTTAAATTCTTCCCGTGAAACTCGTTTCGGTAAATTTTGCGCAAATATTTTGTTGCGAAAACATAGGTAGAGTTAAACTTGAAGCTGTAACTTTCGTAATCCGTATTCTCTTCGAAATATCGTTTTCAAATTGCCAATCGCCAACATAAAGGAATTTCTCTGCCGCGAATATATAATTTATAATCAAATTAATATTTTCTGATCTCTAAACTGTTCTCCTTGAATCGCGTAATATAATTATTTATTCATTAACAAGATATTCGCAGAAAGATATAATTTAATTCTCTTCAACGATTGCTTCATTTAGGATCAAAATTTCTCAATGTTTATTATTCATATTATATAATTCATCTCCTGTGATTTTTCGCAATAGCACAAGGACACGTGCTGCTCGAAACGTGTTACAGACATTTGCGCAAATCTGCGACCACGTGGACCACAAAAAGAAAGAGAGAGAGAGAAAGAGAGACGAAGGAGAATGTCGATAGGTAACGCGCAGAGAAAAAAAAAAAAAAAAAAAAAGTAGAAGAGTCGAAGGAAAAAAGCTCGATAAAAAAAAGTGGTGGGTCTCTTGATCGTCGAGAAACGTCGTAAGCGTTCATACGCAATCTAGTCCAAGCATAGGTGCCACAGCCCTCACAGCCTGGGCTCCTAGGAATCCAATCAATAAATATTACAATGGAACCCCTAGAGAAGTAGGGGCGCAGTATATCCTCCTCTTGCCTCCACCTGCAACCCCTCCATCTCTCTACCGCGCCCCATCCTCTCCCGCCGTCATATTCCTCCTCTTGCTAGTCGCTAGTCGGAGGAAAAAGGATCTGTCCTACGTCGCGCTCTCGCAGTCGCTTCATTCCTCGTACACTCGCTCGCCTCGTCCTCGACCACGTCCGCGAAACTTCGTCTCCCACCCCGTCGTCCGGCAGCCACCCGACCACCCAACCAACCCCCCTCGTACCGTCGCCGCCTCCACCAGACCGTCGTGCCGTCCGCCGCCGTTTTCCCTCCTCCCCCGCCCGTACCTCCGCGCGACCCCCGCGACTCTCTCGCGCTCTCTATCCGCCTTTTTCTCATCCTCCCGAAGCCCGCCACCAGCCACCACCCGCCCCTTGACGGGCCCTCGAGCCCACCACCGTTTACATTTTACTTTTCTAGTAGCGAATTAAAACCGCGTTCATGCGCAGCCCGTGGAAGGGCGTAATGATTTTTTGAGGGGCGAATCGAGTGGGGTCGCCTACGGTGGTGCACGGCTCGCGGCAGAAAGAGAGAGAAAGAGAGAGGAGGGGTAATAGCTTTGGGTGCTACTGTCGAGTTTTAGCAGGAGCAGGACGGCGCGCGTGCCGCGGCAAGGATACGTAACTCGCCCGCGCATCCGCGAGCGAGCGAGCGAGTCAACGCGTTTTTGCTTCGTTAATGTTAACGAACGAGGGGTACATAATTATCGGGGAAACGGCGGAGCGGATCCCGTTTATCGATCTTCAGTCGAAACATGTACAGGAACCATTTTACGGTTTCGTTCCTCTTCTGTTACGGAACATCCGGAGCCAGGCGGCCCGATCGCGCGCGCGACACGTTACTCCGAGACGATTCAGATATTTAAATTCCAGCCGTCTCTTTCCTCCCACCGTTCGCGAGTGCGAAATCGAACATTCAAAGTCGAATTATGGTTGAGACGAGCGCAATATACATATTATATAAATCTAATCTGATCCAAAGAGACCGTCGGGTTCTCTGTGGGCCTCCGCAAAATCCGACGAAGGGGGAATCTTTCTCTCGCGCCTCTCGAGCGCATCCAACATTTTTACAGCTCTCGTGGGCAGACTCGGCTCGCGGCGGCTACGCGCATTTTCGTCTCATGAACTGATTACGGCGGGGTAGAGAGCCCGCGCCGGCGGCGGGAGAGAAAAAGAGAAAGAAAGAGTGCGGCAGAGGGAAGAGACCAAGATTGCGGGGTACACGGGGAGAGAAACAGCCGCCGCGGCCGCAAGCATCAACCTCTCCCACCATGGCGCCTGGTGGACGGTTCTCTCGTTCTCGCGCGCCTTTAACTCTCACGCTCTCTCTCTCTGCGTACGCACTATTTTTTAGTCCGCACTTATTACGACAGATGTCTCATGCTCCGATAAAGAATAACGGCGGGCAAAGCGGGAGCCTTCCCCCCGCATGCTAGTCCTAACCAGGCTCGGGAACAGCAGCCCGTACTTGGTGCTTCGTCGGCTCGTGGTGTCACTGTAACGCGCCGGTTTACGTTACGCACGTTTCTTCTCCTTTTTTTCTTCCGGCTCCTCCTCGTTCCCTCTGTTTCCCTTCTCTCATTCCTTCCTTTCTCTCTCTCTCTCTCTCTTTTTTTTTCTCTCCTTCTATCACTCTCCCTCTCTTCCTTTTTTCCTCCACGTATTTTTCTTTTTTTTTTATTTGCAATTTGCCACCACGCTTCATCTCGCTTTTCAACTCTCGAGCCGGCAGCCGCCGGTCGCCGTCGCGAATTGGCAGCTGTTCCCCGCGCGCGCGATGCCGCGACAGTGATTATGCCTATCGTGCCCACGTCCATCCGACCTCGAACTTGTACCGGGGATCGTTGTTTCGCTCGCGGGGTGTAAGGACGGACGTGTCACCCTCTCTCGACCGCCGATTGGTGCTGGCACACGTGCTAGGTACGTTCATCCCGGTTCGGACATCCACCCGTGTCGTCGATCATTATCGTCCCGTCTCGCGGTCGTATTTTGTATTTCGCGGCTGAAACCAGGCCGGCGGGCGGAAAGAAACCGAGAGAGAGGGAGCGAGACAAGATCTTTCGTTCTATCCGCGAGTGCCAAGGTTTTTGGCCGGTGCGCCCTTCGCGCGCAAGAAGAGATTCCGCTTTTCGACGATCGCGGTGCAGTGGAGCTCGTGGCAACGTGCGCGTATTTAAGTGCGGGTATGTCTCGCGCGCGCACGCACACGTATGTGCGTATGAATACATGCATGTATATGTGCCTTGGGAGGAAACAAGAGAGAAAGAGAGGAGAAAAAGCGATGTCCACGCGTATGTTGAATGCACGCGCGGGTGAGCGAGCGAGAGGAGGAGAGATAGAGAGAGAGAGAGAGAAAGGGAGGGTGGATGCATGCGTACGCACATGTGCACGGTGTGCAACCATCACCGCTAGTAATGAGGGGGTAAATCGGTTCGGACGCGCGCCACTCTGTCTCTCTTTCTTACTCTTCTTCTCTCCCTTCCTCCCTCCCTCCCTTTTTTCTATCTCTCTCTCTTTTTCTCTTTCTCTTTCCATCGCAATAAGATCTTCGCAGAACACGCAGAGAAAGAAACGGATGGTTTTCAGACAAACGGCGATAACGAGGGCACCGCCGGGATTCAGTCAATTGGTACCGCGCGACGTCGGTGAACGATGATATTTAACTGCGGACCGCGTGCCACACAGTGACAGCCGGTGTGGAGGAAAGGGAGACCGGAAGACCGTCAGACCGCAGACGGAACTACAAGTTGGAGGATGGTGGTTTGAAATCGGCGAGACGACACCGGGAAGGCGACGCACGTGAGAGCGACTCTCTGACAGATCCCCCCCTTCCCCACAAGGTAATTAACTCCGAGCTGCGTTGGAGCGTATCGTTTTAGAATGAATCTTGTCTCGTTAGAGCTCGTCCCCGCAGCTTACGCTAACGATACTTTCATACGTTATGGTAACTGATGGTAATCGGTCTCATTCGAATTTTTCAACTCGCAACTTCGTCCGATTTACTATTCGCTCTACGATTTTTTTTTTTTTTTTTTATATACCTCGCCTGTTAATTTTTTATATTCATCATCTACGTATTATCGCCATAAAGAAATTACGACAGTCGATTTCTTTTCTCTTTTCTCGGGCTAATTCAACATTCATGAATTTATCGCTCGCGAAATTTTTATCTCTCAAATCGTATAAAAAAAAAATTAAAAAAAAATATATATATAAAATTATTTTCGTCACCAGATATGCGGCAGAGGTTCATTTTCTTGCAGATATCTAACGCAAAAAAAAAAAAAAGTTGAATCTATTAGCCGGATCCTTGAAATGATTTTGACGTAATCTTGAAGCGATTGATATGTACTCGGAATGTGATCTTTGATCGATAAACTTTGATCCCAGTCTATTTTTATAATAAGGTAAATTTCGCCAGATAATATAATATTTTTCTAAATAATATTTCTTTGCAATAAAATTCACAAATTTTGCCTGCAAACTTAGCCTTTAACGCTCGTAACTCGAAGAAACGTTTCGCCGATTTGTTTACGTAAATCTAAAGGAGGACGCGATTAGCATAATGCGAAAGCCGATTCTCTCACGTCAAAAACCTGAGCCGAAAATATGGTACCGATATAGATAGAAATATTTTAGTCCACGATCGTGCATTCGCTGGCGCATCATTAACCGCGGGACCTTGATTGGATTCATTGCGAACATGAGGCATGGATTACGTTTCTTTCCTCGACCAGCCGCGTGATTCCGTTTCATTTTGTGTGCCGCGCTCGCGGCACACGTCTTCATTTTATCGCACACGCGGCGGCGTCGTTTTGCGAAGCCTGTCACACACGCGGCGCTATTTTTCATTCCTCGTCGGTTTCGCTCGTGCACCACTCGTCTTCTAAACGTATTATTGATTAGAGACTTGCCCTGGGTATAAAAAAAAAAGAGAAAAAAAAAAAGATCCTCTTTCGTCTTCCGTCAAACGTACCGTCCGTCTTTCTCTTGATTCGCCGCGTGTCATTCAATCGTTCGCGCCCATCTCTTTCTCTCCCTTTGACATTCTCGCGCTTTATCCCATCCCCCGCATCCTCCTCGTCTCGGCGCGGCGCGCGTTTTCTCCCTCTCGTGACTCGTTCCTTTCTCCGTGTCTCCGTTTCCTCCCTCTCGCGGTACGCGCCCGTTCTCGTAACGGCGACGATCGCCGGCTTTTCGTACATTTTCGTGCGGCCTCGCGGAGTGGAGGGCCGAGCCGTGAAGGACGCGGGGGGGAAAGCGCGGCGCCTTCTCCGCGACGGAGTCGCACAGTCGTGACGTGACGTTTTAGGGGTTGGTCGGGTTCGCTCGCACACGGCATGCGACGGGGAAGGAGCCTGCTGCGGTGACTGCTCGCTCGCGGCGCCCCCAGTTAAGGTGCAGAAGATTCCGCGCGCGTCGTCGCCGTCGCCACCGCCGTCTTCGTCTTCGTCTTCGTCGTCGCCGCCACCGCCACTGTACTCGCCGCGCTGTACCGGGTTCTCCAGTACGGAACGGTCGCTTCCGATCGCGCAGTCTTCCCTCGTATACGTGCGATCTGACCGATAGTCGTCGTCGTCGTCGTCGTCGTCGCCGCGCGATACGCGAACATCGGGACATCCGTCTCGCGGATGAGCCGCGGATCTCGCGCGCGCGGCAAGCGCGAAAGTCGCGGCGCGCTCGATCATCCTTCTCGTTTGCCCATTCCGCTTCTGTCTCCGCCTATCTTCCTCTTTCTCCGTCTCTCACGCGCGCGCCGCGCCGTCCTCGTTCGATCGCGATCACTTTCGGTGTGGCCGACAGTTCGGGTGGAGGCGACGGCGTGGGGGTTGAGGTGGTGGTTGGTGCGCGCGATGAGAGGGAGCGCAGGGGTAGGAGGATGATCCACGCGCAGGAAGGAAGGAACGACAAAATCGTTTAGTATTTATTTGAAAGTGTATTTACCGATATCCTCGCACCCTCGTTCGCTCGCTCGCGCGAACGCTCGCCATTTTTTTATCTCCCCCCTTCCTCCCTCTCTTCCTGAATTTGCGACCGAGGATCCTACCCCCGGCCTCGCGTCGCATTTATCGTACGCATCGATCTCGTAACGACTCGATCGCTCGGAAGATATCTGGATAGAAGAGAATCGCGAATTTGCGAGCGACGACTTTTTTTTTTTTCCATCGCGAGTGTCAAGTGTTGTACGCTCCACTTCTCTCTTTGCCCGGAGATAAACACGCAAGTCCGCCCGCTCGCGCGTCGCACTCACGCACTCACGCACGCAGGCAACATCGTCGTCGCGTTCGGTTCATTGTTTCGGTCATTAGCTTACGCGGCATGACGGCCGATAGGTGTTCCCTCGCGATAACGCGTTCGCACTTGGCAAACTGTGATTCCCGCTCGCGTTGCCGGCCGAGCGTGCCTTAGAAACTGTGCATGTCGCGCGCGGATGCTGTTCGTGTGTGTTAGTGAAAGGTAACCACCGCGTCGGGGGATCCTGGGATCGATCCGTCGATCGCGCGTGGCTCGAATGTGCGTGTGTCTCTCCGCAACCGGCCGGCGTTTACGGCAGGGTGATATACAACTTGTGACACATGACCAATTTCCAAAACTCGAATCCGGAATTGCCCGCTCGCGTAATCTCACCCGCGGTCATTCCATGACCGAGTGGCCCGCGCAAAATTGTGCAAATAGCGCGCGACGTTGTTCGCCGGCAATAAAGCGCGCGCGGCGAGAGAACGGCGATAGCCCGCGAGAGTTGTAATTTTTTACTTTTATTTTTTTTTTATTTATGTTTTTTTTTTTTTTTTTTTTTCTTTTTTCTTTTTTAGTCGCCCCAGCGCCAAATCGCGAGGCGAGCCCGACGACTTTTTTTTTCTGCCTGTTATCAAACAATGTTCAGTGGCAAAGTTATCTCGCGGATTCGTCACACGTAAATTTAGCAGAATGCGATAGCGCGACCCTAGGAACTCGGGGAGAACGTGGTTTCTGCATCGGTACGCGGGGTTTAAAGGGAAGGAGATACAAGCGTTTCCCGCCCGTCTTTTTCTCGTGCTTCGCCATTTCATTATTGAAAAAAAATTTTTTATTATTATTATTTTTTTTTTTCTTTTTACTTTATTTCGTCACCGTGCAATAACGCCGGGAAAAATGCGATCCCGGAAACAATTCAAATTCACGTAGTTATCGATACGATGGTGTTCGATGATATAAATGGATTTGTGAATCTGTTATGTAGATTTTGTTATTTGTTAAAGCGGCAAAACGCAGCGCGGTGGCGCATGGTTATCGTGTCAAATTTCGCTAACTTTACCTTCGCGCGAGGAACGCGAAAAAAAAAACGCACGCTTTCGCCACCTCTCGCGTTAAACATCTCCGAGTTTTCTCTCGACCCGGCGCGCCTGCATGTTCGCGCGAGAAACGAGCTCTGCAAATTTGTTTTAAGATCTTTCCTCCTCTTTTTTTTTTTTTTTTCTTTTTTTTATCATTACGCTAAGATAACACTATCAGCGTACATTTAGTGCTCCCACTTTTGTAAGTGGCGAGAGAATTATTTAATCAATGTACTGAATTGGCTCCGCTTGACGACCTAAATTTTCCCCGTATGTCGAATCGGCGAACTTGCACACGGTACCTTTTGAATTTTATTCCCGCGATCGCGTCTCTACTCTCCGCACAATTGGGCAAATAAACGCTCGCCTCTCTTTCTCGCGCCGTGTTAAGTTTATCTACGCAGCTCCCTCCATCTCGTCTTCAAAATTCACGATTTATTGTGCGTCGTTACGCCTCGCCGATTAACGCAAATCTTTTGTAAAATGGTTTTCCAATTAGCGCGCATACAGCAGACGTAGCGAAACGTGATACGTTTGTACCTCCCCCGTTGCCGTTTACGTTTATACGTAATTAATAGTCCGATGTTTCTTACGTGATTCTTATCTTTGGTTGCTTAAGACCAATTCGCAGTAAGAGTCTCGAATTAATTTTTGTCCTTAATAATTCAAGTCATGCAGAAAAATTTGATATCGGCGTTATGAAATTCCCTCGTCATTGTAACAAGCGAAGCGGGCTGAAACGATTGCGGGTTTCGCAGCCGAAATTAATATGCATCGAACGAGGATAAGAATAAATTCTCACGCATCTAATCGCCGTGTTATTTTTTTTTCTTTTAACTCTCCGCTGTTCTCTCTCTCTCTTTCTTTTTTTTTATAGTCGTCCTCCGATTTATCGGGAATATCGTGGAACATGCAATTGCGACTTGATATCGGTATCGAATATGTGTACACGTTGCAATTGTGTTTTCGAATGTCGAAATTGGACTTATCTAAAATTATCAGTTTGCAAGCTTATCGGCGCGCGCCGTGCCCTAGGACGGCATCGTAGTCGAAAATTTTAATTGCAGGCCCGCGTCGTCAATCACAACGTTAGTTTGAGCAACGGAGCCACGCGCGTGCCGTGTCACTTCGTGCGTTCGGTCGTCGCGTTAGATCCTAAGTGGCACCAAGTGTTGTTCAAGTCAGGTGGCAGCAAGGCGGTGCTTTTAATTACAGGTGAATAGACACAACGATGGTAGATACACAACATTTTTGTCTGCGATGGAACAATTACCAGAGCAGCATTACGTCGGCGTTTGAAAATCTGCGGGACGATGAGGACTTTGTGGACGTGACGCTGGCCTGCGACGGCAAGAGCCTGAAGGCGCATCGCGTCGTTCTTTCCGCCTGTAGCCCGTACTTCAGAGAATTGCTCAAGGTAAGACTCGTCCCTCCTTTTTTCTCGCGCGTAGACTATCTCTCTTTCATGCTGACGTCAAGTGAACGTATCCGCGAGGCGCTTCCGGCTTCACGACTCGCTCGTGCAAACTCGGAGCGGGCTCGCTCGCGAAATTAAACAAAAATCGATTTTAGAAGTCTTAGAAAAAAAATTTTGATCGCCACCGTTAATGATTGAACGCAATAAACGTTGCACCGTTTCAGAGCACGCCGTGCAAGCACCCAGTGATAGTGCTCCAGGATGTAGCGTTCAGCGACTTGCATGCCTTAGTGGAGTTTATTTATCACGGCGAGGTGAACGTGCATCAGCGTTCACTCAGTAGTTTTCTGAAGACGGCGGAGGTCCTCAGGGTATCAGGCCTCACGCAACAGGCCGATCAAACCGACAGAGATGAGGTACGTTGTTCTTTTTTTTTTTTTTTTTTTCTTTCTCTCCCGGGCGTGCAATTACCGGGAAGGGACTGAAAGCGCGGTAATTCCGGTGAGTTTCGGACTTTGATGCCGTAGCACGTGAGAAAGACGTAACACGCCTGCGTTTACGCGCGACAATGGAAATGCAACAGCTGGCCTAAAGATTCTATCTCCGTTTTGTTTTCTCGACTGTGTCTACAGCGCGTTCGGAATCGAACGCACCGCAATTACCGTACGGTTTTCAAGTTTGGCAAACGGGGCGGGTAAACACGAACGCGAACCGTGAGAACTTGAGCACGCACGTATCGCGGATCTGTGCTTTTGCACGCGCGCGTGCACGCATTTCTGGCCAGCGCGAGTTGGCGTTGGTCTCCTCGAAACCTCGAGTACGTCTCGCGCGTAATCGTCGGCGAACGTTGCTTTCGCTAAGCGCGTTATCTCGATGTCGAGCGCGTCTATCTTGATTTCAATTCGCAATTGTCATAGGTCAAGCAAACGGAGATAAAGAGACGGCCTCCCTCAATAAATCGAAAATCGGTGTACGTCAAATATCGGATATCGATGCGACGTCGCGGGACTCTTCAATTTGTTCGCCGCGCGTTCCGACCGAGCTATCATTTTCGGCGAAGCGATTAAATGAGAAAATCCGACTCGCGTATCGCGATGGTCGCGGTAATTGCGGGCCGAGCCGAGAGTGGGTAGCGTACGAGTGCGTGCGTGCGTGTGTCATAGCCGGTATAATTAATAGTACGATTGCCGTGCCGTTTTTTGTTCTCAGCTGTCGCATGTCCGCGCGTTGGCGGCCGGCGGCAATCACCTGCCGTTTCACGATAAGTCGGAGGAGACTTTCCCTCGCGGCGGCTCGCCGACGCCCGTGACCCCGACGCCGACGACGGTACAACAGCTCCTGCGCCGTGCCCAGATACGCCGAAACGAGAGACGCACCCCGGACCCGCACGATGAGTCGGCGAAGAGACCGCGGGTGCCGTCGCCGCCGCTCAACAACAACGACGCTACGCCTACGGATTTCTCGATGGTCAAGAACAACCACCTGTCGACGAAGGTGGAGGGCAACGGAGTGCACGACGAGAATAGCCTCGTCGAGGACAATATAAAGTGCGAGCCGTTGGAACTGACCGGCGGCAACGGCGGCGGTAACGCCGGGAACAACGAGGACTCCTCGGATTCCGGTGCCGCGGCCTCGGACCGACCGCCTGCGTCCGCGAGCAGCAACGAACACGAACCGGAGCCGGAGCACACGTCCGCGCAGAACTTCCTGCCGGAGAGCAAGCTCTTCACCTCGACGCCCGGCAGCTTCAACTTTAGCATGGCAGCGCTTACCACCGATCACACGCCGTTGTCAGGTACGTCAGGGGCATCCGGACCCCGCAGCGGGCCTGTACGCAC
This sequence comes from Cardiocondyla obscurior, assembly GCF_019399895.1. NCBI lineage: Eukaryota > Metazoa > Arthropoda > Insecta > Hymenoptera > Formicidae > Cardiocondyla > Cardiocondyla obscurior. Next base: position 378,971 of record NC_091878.1, read on the forward strand.
AGACCAATTCGTAACTCTAGACCTAGGGTTGCGCTCTCATCCTTTAACCCTTAAGTGCGCGAGTGATCGCGGGATATTAATCTCCGATTGCCGTTCAGTTTTAGCTGGACCTCGCCAGAAAATAGTAAATCTACATTTTTCGATAAATCGCAATGCACGCACGTTTTCCGCACTTGAGGGTTAAACGACCGATCGTCTCTCCAGCGCACACGAGTTCTCAATATCGTACGATAGCGTTACGTTGTCGAATTTAATAACCGAGTCGAGTATTATTTGGTTATCTAATTGAGTTACTATTTTATTTTGTGTTTTAAGTAATATTATTTCCGTTAATTCGATTAGCACTTTGATTTGCGCACTGTTCTAACACGCGGCGTGTGTGCGACTGGAGCTCTCCGATCCCTAGCGTAGTGTCTGCCTATGCGATTCATATTTTTTTTTATTTTTCTCGCAGCACCACGCGTTTTCTTTTCTGTTTTCTTTAATTGCGAAATTGCGTACAGGCCGTGGTTTTGAGTTTCCGCGCGATGGTATTACCGTTGCTACGTGTAACGATAGTGAAATTTCCAGGGTTGGGCCACGGCTTGCAGACACCGGATCTAGCGGGCACTTCGCAAGGTAAGAGACTTGAATTCTTTTAGCTCTTTGCCCTTTTGAAATCAATAGAATTGCTTGACAAGTCGAGGTAATCGATATATCACGCTCCCGCTATAAATATCTATATTTATATATACATATAAATATATATAAATATATATATATATATGTATAAAATATATGTGGCACTCATCACGCGGCCGTAGAAACGTGCGTTCAATGTGCGTTCTTTTGATTTTTTTAAGGGCACTCTGCGCTACTTTATTATTCTTCCACTGACAGTCGACTACATCGCGGCCAAACCTCGTTCGTACGCGATGTAGCGGTTCGCTCTAATAAAAATAACTAAGGACTTGTGCAGTTATATCAAACTAACCACAAATCACAAATTACGAGAATGAAAATGTATTTTTTATATATACATATATATATATATATATTTATTTTTTATTTTTTTTTAACTGGTTGCGGTGAAAGAGCACTACTATCTGCTTGGAAGATTATTAAATCTCTTCTAATTGGCATGCGTTTCAAAATCATCGTTATCATCATTACTATACGGCACCATTTACGAATCGCCTACATTTTGCATATCATAAAAATCATGTACTTATACGCGGAGCACGCGCAGCTCTACGGCTTCAAGCGAGATACGACTTAGCTCGGCAGCCGTAATCTTACACCCGAGCTCGGAAGCGTAACTCTCGGAATTTCATAAATCCAATTTGTCCGCGTCCTTCTTGCAAAATTCGGCACACAAGCACGCTCGCCGACAGTAACTTACGCTCATTAGCGCGCCAAACGTCATCGCGTTACCCTTAAATACGCGCGAATACAATCGAATTCATTATCGCAGTTTGTCTAGATTACGTACAAGAGATGAATCCGCGGCTGGATCGTTTCATACGGTTTATTGCGCTATATTTATACACACGTTGCGTTCGGTGTATCGCATATACGTATTTCGCAGATATTACGTGAAAAAAGTTATTTTACTTGTGAACTTTCGCGAGTTATTTTATAAATTTTTATGAAATCGAGTATAATTTTAATTTATCCATTTATACTTCAGTTCGATATAGGTGGAGAGTGGTCCCGGGAAAAAAATGTGCGCGAGTTCGAGAACATAATATTCAAATCATTTTAAACGAAATATTTCCAAAGACCAGAAGATATTACAATTTAAATGGAGTATCTATATCAAAAATATATTAGCTGCATTATCATTAATACGTTACTACTAAATGATACGTTTTTTTTTTGTTACCGTAATTCCTATATACGTAGAATATGTTGCAATAAATAATTTTGAATATAATACAGCAAATATTTTTAACAATATCGAAAGTAAATCTTTTGAAGAGTATTCAACGTAATAATTGTAGCACAAATTGGAAGCATTTACAAATGATTTTGATCGTAAAAGAGTTAAATAACTTGTTCTAAAAAACTTTTCTTCGAGACCTATTGATATTCTTTTTTTTATTTTATTTTTTTTTTTTATAACCGAAGCTATTGAATAAAGAGCGTAGTTACGTGGGCAGAGCGACGCTTTTGGCCGGCGACAATTTTATCGACTCGTGCGCGAAAAATTCACGTTGGCCGCAGCAGATACATTCGCTCGAACATCGAACCGCCGGTTATTAATGTCGGCACGACGGTGTACACGCGAACGCAATTGGCGTTAAAAGAAATGGAATAGAGTGTACCAGAGTTTGGCATCACTGTGCAATATTCGTAGCGCGCCGCGAGATTGTTACCTCGTCTCGCACTTGCGACACCCCGAGAGGGTGCACCGTCGGGAGTTAAAACAAGGGAGGGGGAGGGCTGCGAAGCCCAAGTCAAACGATATTTTAAGATCGAGATTGGATTGGAATACGACCAATTAAAGCAAAGTTTGCTAAATATCACGGTGGTTTTCTTTATTCTGTTCGATTAAATTCCAATCGAATCTTAATTCTAATCAGTGGCCTGATACGAACTTAGCGATGCGCTCTAGCGTTAGTGCATCGCGCATCGCATTCGCTGATTTTCCCCGGTCGAATCATCAGCGTTGATGCGCTTAGTGTCATTGACATAAGTGTTGCCGATTTCCCGATAATCAATCGTTGACGTGCTTGTACCGCTCGATTGAACGGGTTGGGCTGCGTATCGATGCGCTCTTAACGTTGTTCCGCGCGCGTTAACGTTTTGCAATAAAATCAATATACGCGGCGTGATATCGCCGATACGGCGCCGTGACGTTCATTACACGCGTAGGTATGACGAGAGAAAAAAAAAAAGAGAATAAAAGAAAAAGGTATACAATATGATTGATCGATAAAGCGTCGGAAATTATGTCTCGCAACTTCGGTTTCCGGGACCCTCATTCTCCGGAATTGCTCTTTCGTACGCAAGTAACACGTGAAAGAGGATGTGATAGGTGTAAAGATTTAATTTCTCCTACATTTGTAGAGTACAACATTATCTATGGCAGTTGCTAAACAGTAGACCAAAGAAACAAAAAAAAAAAAACAAAAAAAAAATTAATTAAATAAATTGCGAGAGAATTAGAATGCTAAGTATAGGTGTTGCAATTTGTTGCGAATTATCAGGCGACAAACGGGGATCGCCGATGGCGACGCCTGTATCAGAGAATCAATCGTCGCACCACCGACGTGCGTCGAGAAAACGGAGCTTGACCACTTGCGTCGACATATAGCGGCGGGATTACGTCGTTTAAGGTGATACAGGAGTCGTCATCTCTTTCCCCCGGGCCGCTAACGATAATAGCGAATAATTACGGGAACAAAGAACGGCGTACTTGGACGTGCGTGACCTTTCACAAGCGGATTTCGGCAGCTACCGCATCGAGAGCGTGGAGAACGCGTTCGCGGGGAAAAGAAATAGGAATATATATACTTGATCGATCGCATGCGGGGGTGTATGTGTGAGCGCGTGTGTATGCGTGCGTACGTTTTCACGGCTTCGACCTGGGTCTCAGCTGGCGAGACTGTTCCCCCCTGAGTTTTGACGGTAGTCGTCATCGGTCGCGACGAAGATTGTGACAGGCTGGCTGACGCATTTTTTAAAAATATTTTTTTTTTATCGCACACATATCTTTTTCTACTAGTCTTCTCGGAGAGAGATGAGAAGATTTAGGCGATGGGGGCTCAAGAAAGAGGAAAGAAAGAGAGAGGAGAGAAGAGAAGAAAACTTTGATAAATGCGCGACAATCAGCCGATCGGTTGGTCGGTTGTGCAAATTCAGGTGCGGCCTCGCATTGTCGATTAATATTTGAACGGCTGGCTTATACTAGGTTAGTACTGAAAAAGTTTATCGCCGGAGACCGCGGAGCAGAGTAGGAGAGAAAGAAGACGAGGGACGAGCAGGGGGAGAGAAAGAGGGGGAGAGGAGGAGGAGAATTGGGGACCGCGTCGATAAGGCTACAGATGTTATCCGCGAAATTCAAGGTCCCTCTATCTCCGACGAGAACGAACGTGGCCAACTAAACATTGGCCTAACTAAAAATACGACGACCTTGGTACGCCACTCACGTTTCTGCCACTCACTCTCCGCGAATCATTAGATACATTAAATTATATCTTGCCGGTTTTGCGCGCATCAGCGAAAAGACGGCGGCGGCGGTTCTCGAGGAATGATAGATTTCGTCTTTTATTTATTTATTTTTTTTTAATTTTTTTTTGTCTCGTTCCTCTGCTAATTTCGGCGAAGAATATCTTACGATATATACGCGACGACGCGCTGCTGACCGATCAAATTTTTGCGATCCTATTTGCCGGGAGAGATTAGCATTGCGCGAAATCGATCTCTGCGAGGACGAACAGCGCATCTCTTACTAAGATTTAATATATTTAACACGCTTGGATGTTAATTAAAAGCATTAGACCACCCTTTACCTACGTAAAGGTACGACGCGCTGCATTTAAAACACTCCAGGTGAAACTTTGTTACAAAATATCTCATGGATACTAACTTTGAAAATAAATTCGACAAATTGTTCCGTCGCCGTGTGATAACTCCGCGTATTCTAATCCTGCTATTTGTCATCAGTCCGCTGCAGTTATTTCGTGTCTGTCTGGAAGGGCTTTAGCGGATTAAATGTGTTTGTAGATAAGCTAATAGATGATGCCTCGAAGCCGACGTAATTTTTAGTAGACGATACGCGGTGCTCGTCGTCATGTTCGACGTGACGATCGTTGCTAAGTAAACTCTAAGCGCGACGGAGTCTTAACGGCAAGGTAAATGATAATGACGGCGATCTTGGCATTGTTTCAAAAGCTAAATACGATATTTACGGTGAACTTTCTCGTTGCTCTTCCACCACGCCCCTTACACGCTCCCGAGTAATGTTCGTGAATGCATATCGTTCTTTCGTTCTTACATTCAAGTGCACGGGACAATGCAATCGGGGAATTAGATTCGGCAATATTTTTAGAACTCGCCGGCTATTTTCGCGGATATGACTTTCTTTCCATTAATTAACTACGCGTACTTTATCATGCCCGAACTGAAAGTCTCTCTTTGTCCCGTTCGCTGCAATTATGACACTGGGAATTATTCAGCGGAGATTTCGAATTAAAATGACGCGACGTTCTCTTAAATTATTTACATCGCTTCTCATTCAATCTCAGATCAGTTATCAGCAAATTGTGAAATGATCTTTTGTATGTTTTATACTTATTCGAGCGCGATGCGAGAAGGTGATGTTTTAATCGGATCGCGACGAACACGTCTGATCTCGGCACGGGATTTACATGCGCTTGAAATGACAAGCGAAGCGTATTAACTTTTAAAATAGCGACCACGTTCAAGGAAAGTAAAATTATTTGTAAAAGCACGGCGACGGGGGAGGGATGCGGGAGTCAAATTTACGCGTGCATTCTTCCGCTCGATTTCTTTCTTGGTGCCGCTTATTCCCGTCTTCCCGTGAACACTCAATTTGTTTCTCGAAAAAAAATCCATTTAAAGCTACGTACAATGGTATTGGCCTCGCATGGCACGCCGATTATTTTCCTTCTTTCCGATGCCGTTCTTTCGTAGAGAGGCCGCAGATAGGTGATAATCTGTCGCCAAGTTTAGTTTCGCGGCGCGAAAATATCGATTGCGAGCTTTATTTCGAAGCGTGGTTTATCTTTTTTTTTTTTCCTTTTTTTTTTACGTTTATGTACCAAGAGGCGTGGTGAAGTTTCGATACACCGGTATAAACAAATATTTGTTCTATTCGCTTTTTACGCCGCATAGAGAGAAAGAGAAAGAAAATGCCCCTTGTCGTCAATTTTAAAAATACTCCTACACTTCGGACGCGGTTTGTTTTTCTTTTTTATGTCAGCTCTAAACGATGCATAATATATAAAAGCGTTACCGATCCGCAAGGCCAACTGCTGTTTCTTTGAAAGGCGCTACGTTTCACCGTTTAAATTACATTCTTTTAAGCTGGGAAAGATTATTCGCGTCAGCTACGCGAGCTATTCCGAAAGAGCGCTGGACCCCCCAAGTGGAATCTAGAACTCGTTTAGCGTGATCTCGGTGGACGGCCGTCATCAGCTTCATTAATCTTGTTCCTAGTTGTTCTCCATAATTTCGCGGTCTAAAGAACGCCACACGTGGACGTCTCGTTGAATTTCATACGTGTTTGGGTACAATGGTCAATTTATTCGTCTTTTTTTCTCGCATTTTATCCTCGCGATCGCTCGTACGATGCGTTTCGGCTTTTTAAAAACTCGCCGCTGATACGAGGAGGAATTTTGGTTGCGTAACGCAACCTGAAAGTCACGGAGAGAGGCGAACGCGCGAATACGGGCATGCCATCTTACGAGGCTGTGAATAAATGGAACGCAAAATTTTGTCAGCTTCTGCCGGGATGACACAAGTCTCTCTTTCTTTCTCTCTCTTTTTCTCTTTCTCTTTCTCGTTTATAATGGTCTGGCTATTCGATACAGCGAGTCGCCTCTTTCTTTCTCTAATATACCTCGTCCCTCTCTGTACTATCTTCCACTCCCCCTTTCCCCTTCAATCCGTTCGCCAACGTCACTTCGTTGCTGTTTCGGTAGTTGCGGATCGTGCTGATGCACAGTGGCTCTCAATTTTTTTTTTTTTGCACCCGCCCATAAATCGTCTCGTTCGTTCATCCCGTTATACGTAACACGTGCGTCACGTGTGACAAAAAGACAACCGATTGTTTCCTTCTTCTTTTTTTTTTTTTTGTATTCTCTTTCCCCTTTTAACGCGACGCGTCGGAAGTAGGATCGCTGGAAGTGTCATCGCGGAAAGCGTCAAAATTAATAACGGGCATTCTATGCGACTTGATCACAAATGGTTTACAAAGCGACGCGCTATTGTTTCACGTTCGTGCATAATTAATGATAACTGTTTGATACAACACGCGACACGCGCGGACAGTTTAATATCTTAAATTGCAGGATTGCGCGTAAAAAAAAAAAAAAAAGAAGTTTCGATCGATACGCGTTATCAGGTAATTGAGTTATCGGCCGTTTTAATCCTTTTCCAACATTTACATTTCGAAGTTCCAAATATACAGAAACGCGTGTAAAATTGATTGGCAGATTTACGGCTTGTTAATTTCGAAATGCCGGAAGTTTCGTTCGAATATTGCGCTCTCTCTCTCTTCTAAATTCAAGGGAACATTTAATCCCTGTGGTTAACTAGCTGCTCGAAATTGCGCTTATTCGTAGCGAGGCTTTTTCCTTTTTTTTTTTTTTTTGCTACCTTGACGAACTGAAATATCCGGGAAAAGAATTTAATCGCGCCGTTTGCGGCACACCAGAGGCGCGTCCGGTTCATCGTGACGAGATCTCGGGGCGGGATTTTCTTTTCGCGAGGCTTTCGGTCCACGTGATCGTCTCGGGGGTCCACGTGGATCCGCGAGGGAGCCCGGATTAGGGAACCCCTGCCGCGTGGCATTAACGGTACGTATTCTCGGATGGACGCGCGGCGCCCGCCAAGGCCAAATGAAAGTTCGTTCCGAACCAAATCCGACGGAATTTTTTATCTGTAGTACGTACTTATCGGGGACGCCCAGGTCTAGCTGCTTGTTTTCGCCCGCGCTATTATCGATGATGAACTTGAGGTGACCTCGAAAACTGCGCAACAGTATAGGCACGATTGGCGGGGCGAGGCGAGGAGCCGCGACATGTCGGCGGAGGGAATTTGAGAGACGGAGCAGTTAGAGAAATGGCGCGGCGATTCGCTGAGAGAAAGAGAAAGAGAGAAAAGACGGTCGCGCGGGGAACCGGGGAGAGGAGGGGCACTGACGATTGCACTTTTGCTCTGTATCGCTCGCCACCGTGGCCCGCGAATCTTCCGAGCGAAATCTTTCGAACAAAGCTCTTTCCTTTTCCTCGTAGGTTTTTGATTAGGATATTCACATCCATCACAATAATCGCGACACGATTGAGCGACGTCACGCTGCAGTGCGACGGAGATATCGCTGAAAGAGGAGAGAAACCGATGATCGCATCGCTGATGATTATGACTACATAGACTTTCCTTGATGTTATCAGCGATTATCTAGTCGGACATGCCTGTTTTCTTATCTGAGATTCTTGCGAGGGGATATACTCTGGGAATATAATATGCAAGTGATACAATCTGTTTATACGTCGCAGGTTACAGCGACTTTTTCTCTTTGCCGCTAATCGCTAGCATCTAGTCGGGAACGAAGAGCATCGGGGCTGATCGAAAAGAAAAAGGAACGCGCGATATAAAGTTTCGCTGAATTTAACTAATAAATTGATAATTAAATCTGTTCAACTTAATCAACGACACCGCGCGATAGCTTCGCCGATAGAAGCCACGGTAATTCTGACTCTTCTGTCTATCGAATAATAAATATTTTAACGATTCTATAACCATATTATGTATCGTTGAAAAATATTCCAATATCGCTATTACCCGCTTGACCTCCGCGTACTGCTTCCAACGATCGCGCGGGCATTATTACCGAAATGATAGAACTTAATGAGACGTTTATGTAACCGAATGCATCTTAATTCGCTTCTATGTTTTTCGAAAATTTCGTCTCTTTTACTTTCTTTTCTCTCTCTCTCTCTCTATCTCTCTCTTTCTCGCATAATCTGAAGGAGATTAGTGCGGAGAGAAGCGGAGAGCAAGAAGTGCAACTGGCTTATATCGCGGGCCGGTGTTTGCGCCTGTTAGAGAAGCCAACGAGTGCTCCTCGCTAAGAATAGCGATGCACAATCTACATGAGAAAACTTCTCGAGTCGCTTTGTGAGATGTCTCTTGCGCGTCGTAAAACATGTACTCTCTCCCTTTTCCTCTCTCTCTCTTTCTCTCTTTCCCTTCATCTCCGTTGTCCGAACGAGTTTGGCTAGAGAATACGCGGCTGCCGTGCGTACACACTTCGCCAGACCAGCATCCTCCCTGTGTTTCCTCGGTGAGCGTAGAGAAAAGGGGATCGCTTGTCTATCGGCATAATGCTTACCTATTGCGGAACACCCATCCTCCCCGTCGCTGGGGGTACGGATATTGTGCAGAGCGCGAGAACGGGTTACCTCACGTTTTTATGATATTCTCTCAAACGCGCGTTTTATGCAAGCTGAGACGACGAAAGAAAAGGAGAGAAAGAAAAAAAAAAAAAGGACGCTCCATACATGTTTAAGTACGTTCTCTTTTTCGAATTGCGTAGCTGTGTAGTTTCACGGGTTAAAAAAAGAGAGAGAGAGAAAAAGAAAAGAAAAAAAAAATAAGAACTTACGTCTCACGTTACGTTTCGTTTAAATGCGGAATAGCAATCGTTCAGACGGCATTCAAATCAAATCTATCCGCGTTGCGCGGCGGCGCCCAATCGCACTCGGCGGGACGACTGTTAATGCCGGCGTTTATGTAAATTGCTAAATATTCGACGGCACGCGCGAGGCTAATCAAGAATTCTCAATCGCGTTGGAGATTTTCTCCTCCGTGTGCCGCCGTCGTCCTGGACTCGTTTCACCTGGAGCGGCAGCGGCCTATCGATCGCGGGCTGCTCTTCCTCTTTCTCTCACCGCGCTTAGAGTCAACATCAGTCATAATACAGCGTAACGGCATACAGGGGTTATTAAGAATAATACACATCCTACGTATATATCTTCTTCTCGGTTGTATCGCGAGGGGGAAACGTTCTGGGGTGAACGCGGGGGTCCGGGAGGCGCGCGCGGGGGGCCGCTACGGCGGCGGCGGCGGCGGCGGCAGGATCACGAAGGGGCGCGAGGCACCAAGAGGAAGGGCGAAAGTAGAGAAGCGGAGGACTGAACGTGGGGTAGCGTTGCCACGGGTAACCGGCTGGGTAAAATCCCGCAAAGAAGCGTCCGCGAACTCCGCCGTGCTCCTGTCGACGACGATCGTTGTCGTCCTACCGACGTGCTTCGCTCGATGAATGTTACGGTGTCGAGTGTGCCGGCGTCTCGCGTCGCGTCCCTCGACAAACTTGGCTCGAATGTAAATCGGCCGCGTTACGCGTTCGAATTAGTTTCGGATAGATCAATTGCTGCAGCGATAGCATTCGAATTAGCCCGAACCCGATTTCGTTTCCAAACTTCCTTTATTAATAATGCAACGGAGGGGAAAAGGGAGGGAGAGGGGGGAAAAAAAGTCATCCGTTTGAAATTGCTATATTAATCCTTAATGCCGTTCATGGCGAAATTACGGAATTAAAATAAATGACGGGCAAAAGCGCCCCGCCCACCGCCAATGGCACGCAAGTCAATCCAGCGCGTTATCCGTTTTACAATCGCGTCGATATATCGCTTTGGATTTACTTCGTAATTATCCATATCTGCTTTTCCTTGTCTAGTCTTTTAACTCCAATAATTCCATCGTCGAGAACAGTAGATCTCGATACGACAGTTTTTAACGATACAATTTTTTTTCCCCGGTGCTTTATTACAAATATATTTCTTTCCAAATAACACGAATTAAGTCGAATAGATTGGATAGAAATATTGCGCGCGTATTCTTCGAGGACAGATATTTCTCAAGTCAATCGTAGTTAAAATTTATTGACTCTCACCCGTCTCGCAACGCTACGATAAGACGTCGGTCTCATTTGCTCGTCAACTTTGTGCTGCAACTTGGATATTACTTATTCTAATAGAAGCGTTTGAATTTACTTTCAAGGAGAATCACCTTTTGAAAGACCGCGTATTACACTGTAATAAGAAACAGAAATAGAATGTGTGATTTTGAGAGAAGAGGAACATAGAGGGAGGGAAGAGGAGAGAAAGAGAGAGAGAGTGAGTGAGTGAGGAGATGTGTGTGTGTGTGTGTGTGTAAGAGAAAAAAAAACGAGAGAAAGAGAGAGAGAGTTATAAATTAATATTCGTATTGAAAGTTGCTCGTTATGGTACTAAATGCTGTCGCGTGAATCTGGTTGGACTCAGCCCCCTCCTCTTTGGTTGCAGACCAGGAGGTCGCCGAGGAGGACGGGGGTTGGCAGTCCGCCACCAACATCGAATACCATCGAAAAATACAGGAATCGAACCAAAATAAGAGCGCAAATCGGTACGGCGAGACGGTAGTGCAATCGCAGCACCAGGAGCTACCGATAATCGATCTCTTAGACAACATTAACGATCAGATGGAGGAGATCGTACTGAAATCAGAGCCCATCTCGCCAAGGATGGACGAGCTCGAGTCCTGCTTTCTGTCGAATCACACGATTGAGAGGCACGCGGATCTCGACGCGGCGCCCGAGTATCGTCACGATGATCTTCGAGATAAACAGCTACAACCGCAAACGTCCGGAAGATCTTTAAATAATGATGCGTTTCACCCACGATGGCTACGATCGCGGAACGATCTCGTGCAATCGAAGCACGTAAACGCGACGCCACGCGTCTATCACGAACTGGATCAGAAATCCATGAATCGAGCTTACTGCAACTTCTGTCAAAAAACCTTCTCTCGCGCTTGGTCGCTGCAGAGGCACTTGGCCGACACGCATTTTTACGTGCCGCAATCACTGTCGTGCGACCAGTGCGGCAGAAACTACAAGTCTAGAAACAGTCTGGTTAGTCATAAGAGCCAATATCACGCTCGCAAGGACCGTAAGGAGCACGAGGCACAGTGCGAAGTCACGTATTGACCGGCGGAACTGATCTAGGACGAGCCTCTCTTCGTATCGTAAAACAGAACAAATAAAAAAGCCAAGAATATATGCGGAATGCACACGCGACGCAGACCTTCGATTGAGATTTCTGCGAAGGAAGGGAGGTAGAGAGAGAGAGAGAGAAAGAGATGTAATCTATCGGCTGTCAATAGAAGACAGACCGTTTTGTATAAATGTGTTCCATTTATAGTGTGTTACACTACCGCTGTATTGTAATTATATCTCACCAGTATTGAAGCGGAATAGCTATTGCTAGTCGTTTATTTTACCGTGGATTACCTCAGTTGAGACCAAAGAAGGAAGAAAAAAAATAAAATAAAAAAAAAAAAACTGCTAATGATTCCTTATTTGTAAGCCAGTATTCCGGAAATGCAATATTATATAGCGTAGTTGTTATTAATTTACTAGATTCAATTCAACTGGACGAACTATAATCGATGTAATTTTGTAGAGTTTTGAATTTCGACATGCGAAATCAACCTCTGTGTTTATTGGTAGTATTATGTTTTGTTTGGTTTTTGGGAACGACAGCGTGTCAGATATATTATTTCAGATTTATATGATAATATCAAAACCGGGCTCGTTAAAATTATGTCAGCTTGAATTTTTGATTCTTCCGTATTCATCTATTTTCCATCTCGTCTTCCTAAAACGTCATTATTCGCATTGATAAAATATTGTTGCTAATTAACAACGTTTATATAATGATGTTTCATTAGAAAATGACTTTGAATTTTGATGTTACCTGTTCATCGATATTATAATAGAACTGAAGTAGTTATAAAAGCACTGGTTGACTGTTTAAGATTCTTTACGAACCAAATGTTACTTGACGTTGTGCAATTCCTGACAATTCATTAGTTGTACACAAAGAGATTACAAGATGTTACGTTTTCGTGAAGACTCAGGTTGCATAGAATGTACAGCCGCGTTCGTTTTGATATAAAATAAAATCTCGAATTGTTCCTGCATCCACGAGATTGTAATTGTATTTAAGAAAAAAAAAGAAAAGAAAAAAATAAAAAAAAAGCTCAATCCCTATTGTTACAACGACGGCGTGAAATAATGGAGTATAAACCGTCGCGACTTAGCGACGGAAGGGAAAAATAAAGACGATAATTGAAGAAAAAGGGAAATAATGAATAAAAATGTTGTTTCTAATGAGCGAAGCGCTATCTCTCGCGGCCTAAATATCGCGCGAGAAGAAAGAACTTTTGTTGGTAGCTCTTTCGCTCAAGGCTACGAAAATGCCATTAATCATGAAATGTAGAATACATTACGCTTCATTCGCATCACCTCATTAGAAACAGATATCGCATTTGTGTACACAGCTCGCACATATTTCCACTCTCCCGCGCATATTCACACGCGTACATGTACATATATCTATATATATACATATAAGATATTATGCTCTATTTTGCTGTATATAATATGCATCGACATGAATATATATATATATTGGTGATCATGAAACACTAACTTCATCGCTCACGATCGTTCACTGGATCTTTAGAACTGCTTGCACTGTGTTATCCTAATTGCGCTCGAAAGAAGTAAACGTCATGCGACGAGCTCAGTGCTGCTGCAAATGAATCTTGTTAGAGATGCCTTCGAGAGCATCGCGATTACTACCATTGTCATCGTATTCGATCGATACTATAACGCGCTTTTCAACTCAGATTTAATTTTGATCGGAAATACAATTAATTACGCCACAGTCGAATAAAATAGTTTGAAAGATATTTATACACGAGGAAAAAAGAAAAGAATATATATATATATATATATATATATATATATATATATATATATATATATATTTTTTTTTACGATCTAAAAAAAATCATTAAGATATCGAGATATTATTAGATTTTAGATTATTCGCACTTATGTCATGCATTGGCACATTTTGCTTGAATATTTTTAGCACTTTTAATATCATTGTTGTGCAAAATCATTGTTTCTTACTTATTAATATATTATTCGATTACATAAAGATTAGTAGTGGAGTATAATTTTTTTTTTTTCTTTTTTCGTCAGTAATAAACGCATTATTCATTTTATAACGTTTTGATAAAAAGTCTTCACGCTCTCGGAGCCTGATGAAATCAATCGCGAGAAAAGAGAAATCAAGATATAGTCTGTGACGAGAATGCAAATCCAGAAAACAGCGGCAATAACCGAGAATGACGAACGCGATAATGATAATGCTGGAGAATGTTAACGACAAAGACAAGGACGATGACGGTACTCATCATAATAATGGTTATAAACCGTTTATTATACGGTATTATAAATGATAATGATCGGACTACAGAGATAAAATTATGCATTGCAATGATGATAGTAACGTTGCTATTTAACGAGGTTGAAGATGAAGAATTATCGATTACATGACAATAATGAAGATCAAACTGTACAAAAAAATGACAAGATCAATGATTCGTTTGGAGGTGTGACGAAACAATACAACAACGGAATGAAAATGAAGAAGAGCATCCGCGATAACGTTAGCAATTATAATAACGATGACGACCAAGCACCACGAGAATAAGAAAGAGATTGAGGCAACGACGTGACATTGACACCGACGACGAGGTTGACAATGACTATGACTTCGGATAATGGTTTACGATAAAAAGATTGACGAGTATGATTATGACTATGATTTAAGCGACTTTTTAAAGAAATTAATCATAGAAAAATCTGAATGAAAAAAAACAGAAAATTAAAGAAGGACAAAAAAAAAGAGATATATACGATGACAATGGTTTCATCCGGTGTGCGTTCGAAGGTATTCTCCCGTCGTGATAATCGTTACGTCACGTAAAAAGCAAGCAGCAATGACGGTGGCAGCATCCATAAAGCATATACATAATTTAAGGTGGTTTTAAGAAATAACATGTAAACGAGTTTGGGCACGGCTTGTCGGGTGACGGTGGTACAACGTATGCTCGATTAATAAAGGCGCAAAATAAAGTACTAAAGAGGCAAAAAGAGAGCACACGGGCGCACGATATTTTCTCAGCTGCGAAAACTATGGTGGTGTGATCTTAAATGTGACGGTGGTGTAGGAGCGTGAAATGGTGGTGTGCGATTGCAAAAGACGAGGCCGCTAGAAAAAAAAACTCCCTTCCTCCCCCTTAAAAAAAAAAAAAGAAAGGACAAAGTAAAGAAGCACATTGGGGATGACGCCCTCTTATCTTTCTCTTTCTTTCTTTCTTTTTTTTTTGCCTCTCTCTTTCTCTCTCTTTTTTTTTTCTCTTTGATTCTCTATTTATCTATCAATTAATTAATTTATCTGTTTCTCTTTTTCTCAATTTTTATTTCTCTCAATTTCAACCCTCCCTAACCCCGGTCTAATGTCTACTTGTCCACCTGTCCGACGTCCGTGCGACGTTTCGTGCGCCAAAAACCCCTACAAAAGTAGTAACCCCTGTGTGTCTGGTTCTGCCGCCAGGTCTGTTGGCCGGCAGCGGCGCGAGCGATGAGTTTCGGTGCGAGCCGTGCAACAAAAACCTGACCTCCCTAACGCGGTTGAAGCGGCACATACAGAACGTGCACACCAGGCCCAGCAAGGAACCGATCTGTAACATCTGCAAGCGGGTTTACTCCAGTCTAAACAGTCTGCGCAACCACAAGAGCATCTACCATCGACAGCACAACAAAAGCGAGCAGCAGAGAAAGGAAGTAGCGCAGGCTCGCGAGTGGCAGAGAGACCAGAGAGAGCACACCGAGAGAAATTACTCTGCGCAGCAACAAGTTCAACAGCAACAACAGCAGCAGCAGCAGCAACACCAGCACCAGGCTCAACATCCGCGAATGGGATGAGATTGTTCGTCGTTTGATCCTATCGCTTTCTCTCTCTCTCCCTCCGTCGTGAATTTTTTCACGACGAGGGTGCACCGGATGTCAACGCGTCACAGGCGTATATTGCCGCTATCGATACGGATTAAGATTCGACGCGATCCGGAAGTTTGGGATCGCCGGCGATTGAAATGCGTATTTCTCGCTGTGCAGCAGAATATATAGAGCGACGGATTCAAAACGTAGAAATCTCGGTTCTCCGTTTATTACCGTTATTCAGACATTGATGGGGAGAAAAGCAGTTCAAAAGTGCGAAAAGAAAGTCGATCGATCGCTTTACGACTATAATGTGATCTAGCATAACGTCAATGACTTATCGCAGAGATATCACCAGCGAGTTGAATCACTTGAATCGGTAGCGTGTCGATGAAGCGAACTTTAATCGGTTTTTAAATGCGAATGATTCGTCAGATAATTTTTTACCGTCCGAACCGAGGAATGCAACCGCGTTGAAATAATCTATGGAACATAACTCTGTCTTTATTTGCGACGAAACGGTGAAATGCAGGTCGGGTGAGCGACGTCTTGATAAAATATGTAGCGGAAAAGGTGATTCAAATGTGTCGTCTCGAGCAGATGAGCGACAACGCGCGCAAAGCTGCATTGATATTTTTTATGAAAAAAAAAAAAAAAAGGTATCTACGTTACTTGTAAATAGCGTTGCGAAACGAGTAAAAAAAAAAAAAAATAAAAAAAAGAAAAAAAAGAAAATAGATTAAAACATTGAATCGGCGATCTACGTCTATTAGAATCTGAGCGATTACTTGTGTGATAGGCATAACTTTCGATTTTCGACAAGGGCCACGCGATTTGTTGTTATTTTTATATATTATTTATGTGACGAGCACACACGATTATTGCAGACGAGTTCTGTTTTCTGTTTGCCGTCCCTATGCGACGGTAAGAAAAGGTGCGGTACAAAAACGGGATAATAAAATATTATTTAATGTATCTAACTTATTCGTAATATATGCATTGCTCTCCACATTCCTTTAGACAAGGCAATTATAATTAGCTAAAGTTTTCCCCCCCTCCTGTTCTCCTTAATTTTCGTTTTCAATATTCTTTCTTTCCCGACGTAACGTATTTCCTTTGTTACCTATCCGACACAGAACTTCTTCGCTGTGATTTTAGCAATAAGATTTCATTTCCAAGGATTTGAAACGTATTTGCATCACGACACATGTGTTACCAGTTGCATCAATTTAGCGCTGTTGCAGAATTGATAAATCCTCCGCGATATTTATGGAAATATAGTATTTCTAATATTTACGTAATTTAAATTTCGAATATGATTTAATATAATTTATTGAATCAAAAACTCTATTAATCTTTTTTCTTTTGTTTTTCTTTCTTTCAAAATTGTGTTTGCCCGCATTATTAAATAGGGTTTACTTATTAAAAATTAATTTTATCTTAAGATGATTTACTTAAATTTATTATAGCGTGAAAGCGGATTAATGTTGACATTTTAAAATGCAAGTGGAAGAAGCGTCCGTAAATTATAAGTATTGTTATTCATCATAGTTTTTTCAAACTGTTTAACATTTTGATGCTTTATTTTGTGCATGAACATGTATTAGCATTTACGCAGTGTTTTTGTATTATTATTAATTACAACTTTGAGAAAATGTGTTATTATTATTATTATTACTTTGAATTAATCAAATCTGCGTCTGAAGAAAAATATAGAAAGTATTGTACAAAATTGTCCGAGGCTGAATTTGCAAGTGAACAAGACGTACATTAAAATATTACAATCGACAAAAATAAATGCCACATTTGTCAAATGATACGAATAAGGGGGACACACGTGCGTGTGCGCGTTAATGTATTTTTGCTTATTCGTCGTATTTTTGGGAAAGGCACGTTTATTTCTGGATATTATCGTCTTTTTTTTTTATTTTTAAACGATGAATAAAAAAATATATTGTTTTTTCATCTCCAATGTCTATTCGATGTGTTGTAGTAGTTGTTATCGCCATTAACATTTTTCTCTATCGGCAAGTTTTTATATTATTGTTGCTGCTGCTGCTATTGTCACTCCTGCTACTATTGCCTCTACTATTACACTCTCTACTGTGACCGTTACTTAATTATTTTTATTAATTACCGTTACCGTCGTCGCCTCTGTACTGTCGACACCACAGTTACTACCCTTTTTTCCGTCGAAAATCAGTTAATATGCCGGAAGAAAGTGGCACGTTTACTTTTACAGCTCGGAGAAAGGTATGTGCGGACATTTCGTTGCTTGTTAAGCTTGAAATATCTTTTTCTCTCATCGGGCATCGTTTCACTCGGTATCCCATCATAAATGTTCATAAATTACGTATAAATGCGCATTGAAATACAATTTATCGCCTTATCAATCATTTTTGGATTTCTTCTTGGTTAGCTCTACACGCAATACTCGATTATGATTTATCGAATGTAAAACCAGAGATAAATGTTGAATTACATTGACTGCAAGTCGTTTATATATAAACGACTTTCAGATGGTGTTCAATACTATATTTCGCAATGACAGCAAAATGGTTAAAGTAATAACCGTTCTTCCGAAGTTCTTTTCGTATTTTTCCCATCAAGAGCGAAATCTTCGTAACACTTTATGAAATATTGTGTTTCGTAAACTAGTTAAATACATAAATGCACAAGGGAAACAAGCGAAATATCGATTGCCAAATTAACGCGCGTACCTTCTAAGTCCCGACGAAGATTTCTCTCTTTCTTTTATCACGGTAGCGAGAGATCCGCGAAAATCGCATCTCCGGCGGTCTACAAATCGTCGCGCTTATTATGCATGACCAATGACAAACCAGAGCTCCGAGCCACATTTATATATCTCTCTCTGCGACTGAGATGCAGCAGAAACCAAGTACTCGAGCAACGTCGTACGTGGCTCGCAGGGACACTTCAACAAGGCTGTCAGTAAGATTATCGGCGGATGTTCGGTAGCAATCTCCTTTGATACTACTGCCGATTTGCTCTCTCGATCGATCCTATTTAATTCTAACGCCGTTTTTTTTTTCTCTCTCTCCATAAACTCATCTCAAAATTTCCTTAAATTGATTTCTTTTCCTTCGACCCCCTCAGCCCTTCGACATACCTATAAATTGACTATCAGCGAGAACCTCACGTTTGGCCCTTAACACCCTCGGCATATCACCCTATCTCTAGCCCTAATCATGCAAGAATACTTAGCAGCGTATCGTAACTAATCTTGTCCAGTGATATTAATAGCAGTCGTATCTTTGTTCTTGTTTGTTCCCGGTCCCGCTCGCTCGGCTATACGTTTGGCTCTGGTTCGTCATTGTTCTGTGTGTACCTACCCGCTACCTTCACGAACACGGACTTGCGCTGGGGGTCCATCCACACACGTGGCTCTCCGTGTGCCTCCTACACCACAAATATTGGTTCGTAATGGAAATATTTCTTTTTAATTGGGTGTCGATGCATATGTAACGGACTATGGTACTTGATTTTATTCTCTCTCTCTCTTTCTCTCTCTCTTCAATTTTTTTTTTTTTAATTTTTTTTTATCTCTTTATAAACTTCACGTTTTCTCCCTCTTTTACGCTCATTCATATCTGCATTTATGTATCTGTCTATGTCTCTATTTTATATCTATCTGTCTCTATCTTATATGTATGTGTCTATCTTTACGTTTTTATTTCTTCATATACGCAAATTTCAAATCTGCCTTTCATCACATAATTTATCGACTTTCTACTTATTATATTTATCAACTAACACATATAACTTCTTCCCGTTTCGCTTTGCTTGTCTACCGCTTTATAAAAACGCTGCATCACGTTGCTTCTTTCTTTCTTTCTTTTACGTTCGTATTTCTTACGCCTTCGATATTTCTATCCGAACGGGGGAATAAAAAAAAAAAAAAAAAAAAACTATCTCTCGCGATAAAAAAAAATCTATATAAAAAATTCAATAAATTGATATGTAATTGCACGGACTTTAGGTCCGCCCTCGGCAATTCTCGCGATGCGACTGTCGCACCCGTTGCACGGTAGTCTACTGCCGCCAGGAATCTGCTACACGTGCGACGTGTGTGGCAAGACACTCTCTACGAAGCTCACCCTAAAGCGGCACAAAGAGCAGCAACACTTTCAGCCCCTGAACAGCGCGGTCTGCGCGCTCTGCCACAAGGTGTTCAGGACGCTCAACAGCCTGAACAATCACAAGAGCATCTACCACCGTAGGCAGAAATAGAAGTGATTGCACACGCGCGTGTCTTACGTGCCAAGAGACATCACGAAACGAGCTTAATAGACGCTAAAAAAAATGAAAAAAAAAAAAGAAGAAATTTCGCGCTATTTGCGACGACGTGCGATTAACCTGGCCGTCGACAGCGTAGCCACCCGAAGAGAATCGCGTTGTTCTCTTCCCGAATTTTTGCTGTCTAGCCAAAAGAAAGGAAAAAAAGAAAAAGAAAAAAAAAATACGAAGAACCTACGTCGAATGTTCGAAAAGTCGAGTGATTTTAGCCCGTTACTCGACCCCTCGATTCACAAACGTTAACCGCGCGTATTTAACGCTGAATGCGTACAGTCGTCTGATTTTGCTTAAATAGTCTATCGAGATACGTAATTCTTGATCAATATTTATATTAATTTTCTCGACTGCAATTATTAAAATATCGAAACCAAGAAAGCTACATAATCGTAATCGTGAAAATAATTTGTGAGACAATTTGCCAATCCAGGTTTTAAGAAGTTAATACGTGGCCATGCCGCCGATGCGAGATGAGAATCAGACACTTTTAGCGATAAATATACGGTGAAAATTGACATGGACCTTTGACCGGTAACGGACCGTCGACGTTTTGTACAATATTTCAAGCGCAATTGTTATGTTATTATCGCCCGTCGATTGTACATCGGTAATATAATGGGTTTGACATTTGGGACCATGGAATGTGAGGATCTGTGGATTCTTTTAGCCACTCGATCATCCGAGGAAGATGCGATTATCGGAAACAACTCGGTCATTTTTCGAGAGACAATAGGAATTACGTCGAATGTCGCCATTGTGTTCACGATGTTTGCGCGTGTGTCCTTAAAAATCTTCCTCCTATGTCTCAGCCGCGCGGCAACAATTTTTATAAAAAGAAAAGTAGGAAACGTCGGTTCGCGAGAAATCAGTGCTTCCAGGTGTGAGTGTACGAGGTACATGAATAATCGTTGTCACGTGCGAACCGAGAATCGGTAGAGAATTCTGGGATCTCGCGCTGTTATCTTATATATAGATATATTCCTAGCTTTTTTCTTTCTTTTTTTTTTTTAATTTTAATTTCGTAATTCAATATTATGGACGAGACGGTGATATTAACGTTGATGTTCGCGCTCCCGAACTTTCAAGCAAGTTTTAGGATCTAATTAATTGACAAAGTTGTGATGAAAAAGAATGAGACTGAACGGGGGTGCAATCACGATTGAAATTAGGGTTGGTTTTTTTTTTCCCCCCGAGTTGATTTTCGAGTTGATTCTAATCAACGCGTAATCCTCGAGGCGCGTGTTGTTAGCAAATCATTTATTCGCACCTGTCGCACGTAATTCATGAAAGCGATTACTTAGATTTTGCACGTAAGATTTGCAAATGTACACGTACAAGCATATACATACACTCGCATACACATTGACACGTACATACACACACTGGCGTAATAGTTTACGGGACCCAGTGCCAATGGATTAAAATAGACGAAAGTAATCTTAATTTTATAATTACTTGTACTTATTTTTCTAGCATACGCTTCTCGTATATTGTTCTCTTCTTCTCTCTCTTTTTTTTTCTTTTTTTTCCCCCCTTCTTTTAAATTTCTATCAATATCGCAGGATTATATAAAAGATTGGTCGCATGACAGGACGTACAATAAACTGGATATGCACGAATGCCGGTTTTAATATCATTTCGGAGATTGACGTCGGTGTATAATCTCGGGGAGTAAAATTTCCGTTGCTGCAGATACTGGGATGATCGTGACTCGCGTCAATTATCGTGACTTCTTTCGCGAATAGTACACGAATACTCGTTCTGCAACACAGATATTTGAACTCGCCGAGATTATATAGCTGCCACGGTCTCGTAATCGTTAGTTTGAGATTCAATTGTACCGTGCATTTTGGCTAAAGCTCCGGGCATTGTTTTGCGATAGGAGACAAGGTGAGATCATTGTCGAAACCATGTCAAGAGCGTTTATTGGCTATGAAACGAGAATTAATTTAAGCTTTATTAATTAGATCGATATAACGCGGAAATGGGATATACTTATTCAAGGAAAGCTTTTAGTGTCCAAAACACGATCGTCCAGCTATAAGAATAGGTAGAAGCGTCCAAAAATAAATTTTGATAAGACTGCAAGCGAGCCCCCGAGATAGGGACAGCATTCGAGAGTTTAATCGTTTCGATATTATATATATCGCCCGATTTACATGGTTCCGATGGTTTGAAAAGAACGCGATATGGTTTTCCGAGGCAGAGAAGGGTAATCGAATTAGCCTAAATCTGCGAGAAATATTCTTATATCGTCATTTTTCGTCGTCGCTTGAATCGGGAAAAGTGAGATGCAATGGTTTAATATATATATATATACATACGCATATATATTTTACCCTAATATATTCATTCCATATTAAATGCTTTAGCGGGCTATCCTAAATAGACTTACATTCGTTTTTACGATATTTAACGAATTTTACATAAAGTACCTTACTTTGTTATTACTATTAATTATTATTATTATTCATATTGTATATTGCAATTATTATAATTATTAGTATTGCTGTTAATATTGTTATTAATATTATTATTGGTATTACTACTATTATTCTTGCTCTTATTGTGTTACGGCTCTTTCCGTTTCGCGGCATACTTGATGAGAGCTCCGTTTTATAATATATTCCACGGATACAGATTACTTGACTTTCGTGGTATCCGGTCGAAATGTGCCGTTCTACACGCTCCCCCTCGTCCGTTTATGCGGCGACTACGAATCGTCCGACTTTTCATCGACCGAATCTCTCGAACAGTCGCGACGCGTTTTTCCCTCATAGCTTTTTAATGGTAATGCGACTTGGTCGGTTCGAGATCACATGGATGGGAAGATGACGAAAGATGCACGTGCCGCTAATGCCAAAATAATACAAAGGTCTAGAAAACGTTTACGGGACGTGTCCGGAGAAGTTTCCCTAGAGATTCTGGACGTCTTTTGAGCGCGCTCACGTTATATCCGGAACCGATAGATCACTCGCATTTTAAGTGACCCATAGATAGATCAGCCGCAACATACACATACGTTCTTGCCACCGCATATAATTGTGAACGTTATATTTTAGTAGAATGTAAACGATTCACGCTCGGTGAAAAAGAAGCCTGTACGATAGGACCGGAATATCACAGTTTTGTATCACGGGAATCGCTAATCGCGACAGAATCGCGAGCGGGCAAAAAAAAAAAAAAAAAAGAAAATGCACGCGCATCGGGCCTAAAGAAAACGCGATCGTTGCGCGGTTTGATTAGTTAACGAGAGATAGTCGTCTATTTTTCTTGAGGACGGAGCTGCTACGGCGCGAACGCGAATATGGGACACAATGAAAGATGTCGAGAGCACAATTGCGAGCGAGGTTTGAGTCCGCCGGGCCAGTTTAAGGCCGACGGGCGCGACTCGAGTGATACGATAGACGATCGCGTTTTATCGTCGATACCGATTGCAGGGTGCGGAGTCACTACGGCGAAAATGTGTGTCAAGAGGCTCCGACGCTGTGCGGAAATACGAAATGTTTAGCGACGGTCGTTTAAATGGGTCGAGTTGCATTTGAGAGACCGAGACTTTCTTGAACCGGTGTACCGTTTAAAGCAAAGCTGACTTACAACAGCGAGGCGCGACTAGCGTCTCGTGTTATTTCCGTTAATGAAATAGGTTCCCTGATACGCATTCGGAATACACAGACGGGGTAGGGCTGGCAATCGATGGGGCCGAATTCACGTTGGCGGAAGTGTAACTGCGGAGTGTATCGGACGCATAATTCGCGCGCGGGGGAATATGCCGGCGAAGCTGTAATAATTTTTATAATCGCGGCCAGAGGAAGCGCGATCGGAGTGAGATGTGTTAAGGCTGAACCGATAGCGAACGCGACGGGATCGAAGGGCCTGCGTAACAGCGCGAATCGAGCGACCGGAGACTGCGGAATTGCAATGAAACGCGAGTTCGACTAAACCGCGAGGTTAAAAAAAAATCGCGCGATTGAGTAGAAGATAGGCCTTATCTTAAGCTGCCGTTAAATGAATTATCTCTTCTACTTTATATTATTTTTACTATTGAAGTTAATTCATCGCGGTGCGATTGGAAGAAGAAGCTACACCCTTCCTCTATCGTCGCGCGTACTTACGCAAACAATTATAAGCGTCCTCGTCGATTTGTGCTCCGCAGACCTTTCGAATTCTCTGCCGCGCAACGAATTGTAGCTCGACAATGAATCGACCGGAAAGAAACAATGTACATCCGTGCGGACGTGCTCATACATATATTTTTTTTCTAAAAGTGCACAAAAACCCCCTTCCCCCTCCCTCCAATATATACGCGCGAATTCGGATTACGAACTGATAGCGTTCGCGCGTGCACCAACTCGCATATCGGTGTGTTCACACTTCGGCTCGTATAGGCAATCTCTGACGCAGGTGTACATGCATGCTGAATGCATTTATAGATAGGCTATGATAATTTATGTTAAACTATGTTTTATGGAATGCATCTCGTTGCGTCGCACGTATTTTCCGCCTCTCGCATTATAATCCGGATTAATAAGTATATCTCTTTTCGAACGCATTCAAAATGAACGTGTTTTAGGATCGATTAGTCAATTGTTATATGGTAAATATCGACATAAATGCGCAAGAGGGTATTGACTTGTCGATTGAACGTGCTGTTGCGAGCCGGCGGAATGAAAAACTATCGCTTTATACGCTTCGCGAATCCATTCTAGATTTTTTCGTGTTAACGACAGATATACCGCGCGGAGCGAGGAAAGAAAGGCTGAGATTTTTTTTTATACTCGGGGGGGAGGGGAGGGAGAGAGGCAATAAATCGTGTACATATATCGCGAGAGCTTTAGAAGCATCAAGGAACCTGTCTTGCAGCCGGTACATTTCGACGGGCATGCGAAATTACGTGCGACGCGAAATGCATTAGTGCAGGTAATTTAAATAAGGAGAGAGGATTGTGCGCTGGAGAGGTAAAATAAAAGCAAAAAAAAAAAAAAAAAACAAGATTGTTAATTCGAGAGAACGGAGAGGATGGGAAAGAAGAATGAAGCTTTAAATTTACGAGAATAACGAACACAATTTTATAGTGGTCAGGACAAGGACTGATATTGATAATATTTAAATTAGTAGAATTATTCGAAGAAACGAATTTGTGACTAATGTAAAAAAATGGCCAAATATAATTGCGAATATATATCTATATATAAATATATATATATATATACACATATATATTTATATGTGTGTGTGTGGGTGACGTGCTCGTGTATGTGCACGCACACACATGTACATATATCTGTCCTCCGATCAGCGGTCGGTGCGATATTATGCGAATAATAAATTATTAATGAAATTAATGTAAATTTGACTGAATATTTAACTACAATTTATATATTAATAGAGATTTATTTGAGCGTCTTCTTTGTTTACTGTTCGTTTAATTCTTCGCTTTTGTGTTATATTCCTGTAACACGCGATATCGTGCAGCCAACAGATTACCACCGGTTTATGCGTTATATCGAAGACTCGTTAGTTTGGTACGGTAAACTGCCGTTGGGACGTCATTCTTCATTATCGCGTTTGGTTGCGCGACGCTTTCAAGTAAACCAGGTGGGCGGAGATATAACATATGTACTCGTAACGTATAATACTGTAATGATGCCAATTGCTCGTAGTATCAAGTGTGTCCGTCGGGCTCTCGTGGCTTATAAAAGGATATTGTGCAATTGACCGAAATACTACGATCGAGAGAGTACCGACGCTTTACGAAAAAAAAGGAAAAAAAAAAAAAAAAAAAAATTAAGAATAACGTAAGCTTCATTGGTCTTCCACGGGAAAATATTGTAAACGCGATGACGTTTACGCGTACGATAGAATTATCTCACGAATGCTCTAGTTTTTAGTCGATATGTCGTTCATTCTTATGATTAAGGCGGCCTTTATTCGATCGGCTTGAAAGCGACGCGCGGCGAAGCGCGAGATAAATCTGGCCGGCGCGTTAAGGTGAGCAAGTACATTCGTTTGATTCTGACGATTAGGTCCGAAGAACGTCCGACCTGAGGAAAACTGCCAGGCTTCCGAGCACGGGAAAGACTGAAAATATTTGTTGATTACCGCACGTGTCGCGGCGGGCCGCGCAGCTTCGCGAGATCCTTTTATCGCATCGGAAATGTAGGGAGACGCGCAAGTCGCATGTAACCGACTGACCTGATTCGCCCGAGAGAATCACGTGTTTCATTATATATATATTTGCTACATATATGTGTAGCTTATTTCGCTGATATCTGCTACAGAATTCAATCGATGACTGATTTGGATTAATTGATCCGTATCTTACATCGCGACTTTATTTTATTTTATTTTATTATTTTTTTTTTCTTAATTAATTAGACGACGTGTACTAATATATATACTGTATATGTATACATTGGACTGATGCGTGAAAATTGTTTGACTGATGTTACCAAATCGTTGCTTAAAAGTACCTAAATGTTAAGTTAAAGATTTTATAAATTTACGAGGAGAGAGAACGCGCGCGTAAGTGTTACGTTAGGAAAAGAGGATCGGCAGAGATCGCCGCTGCAGAAATCGGATAGGCCAAGCGAAAGAGACGCTTCCTTTACGTTTTCTCTTTTCTTTTCATATTCTTATTCTTTTTTCTCTCTTTTTTTTTCTTTTTTTCTTTTCTTTTCTTGTTTGTTAAAGAAAGAGCACTGGTAGATGTAGCAATCGATATTTCGTTAAGATCAA
This sequence comes from Cardiocondyla obscurior, assembly GCF_019399895.1. NCBI lineage: Eukaryota > Metazoa > Arthropoda > Insecta > Hymenoptera > Formicidae > Cardiocondyla > Cardiocondyla obscurior. The sequence continues at coordinate 405,591 of NC_091878.1, forward strand.
CTGTGTAGTACAACAATCGAGAGACGTGACAACGGGCTCGCTCTTATTTTCGTCGCGCATACCCAATTCTTTATCTCCGCTTTTCTCTCTTTTTCTCCGCGGGTTATTCTTTGCAGATTACGCATAGAGATCACGTCGATGCTCGTCGACGCACATATATGATTTAATTTCTCATAAGGCTTTCGTGGTTTCCATAAGAGACTTTTCCATTACTTCCATAGAGTTAAATAATAAGCGCGATAGGACATTTTACCGAAAACAGCTGTTGAAAAGGTAAAAAAAAAAAAAAAAAAAAAAAAAATAGAAAAAAAAACACAAAAAAGATGAAAGAAAAGTAGAAAAATGAGAGCTTTTTCACGTGACAGCTTTCTAACGATACAATAAGTTTTTAATTTGTCGTTACTTGCGTTATAATAGGATTATGCATTACGATATCCACATGAATACCGAACAGATAGCTTTCCTGATTAATATTCATATGCACAGCCGCTGACTATAAACGTATGAAAGCAACGCAGAGAGAGAGAAAGAGAGAGATAGAGAGAGAGAGAGAGAAAGAGAGAGAGAGAAAAAGAGGGAGAGAAAGAGAGGGAGAGAAAGAGAGAGAGAGAGAGAGAGAGAGAGAGAGAATTACATGGAATATAAACTCTTCGAGTATAGAGCCTTACGACAGTGTCAAAGCATTTATGTGTAACATATCGGCCTGCCCCGAAAACAAAGCTTTTTAATAAGTCTCCACTATCTCGAAAGGGTGATTTGGTACAAAGTCGCGAGACCACGTCGCATCTGCGCGTAAAAGAACGTCAAGAAGAATGTCGAGTGACGACACACAGCACGGTGAAATAATGCCAGTAAAGAAAAAAACAAAAAAAAAAAAAAAAATGCAACGACACAATATTACGTTTATATTGCTCGCAAATGCGAATTGGGCTTTGAACGAAAAAACACCTGTGCGTTACATACCGTGATAATTCTGTTACGTTATTTTTCACAATATCTTGGATATAATACATATATGTATATACATATGTCTTGGATATATACATATATTTATTAATAACATGGAGTCGCATCGTCATCATTACCGCCGTGTCGCTATTATCGTCATTACTATCGTATAACGCGATTATGTTATTTTATCATTATTCTTTTTATTGCATCACCAGCACACACATCAACCGTCATCGTCATCGTATAGCTATTAATATTATTTTCACCAGCATTATCATTTGACGTAATAATCGTTCTTATTATCGCTATCGCTATCTCCATTGCTACGATCGCTATTATTGTTACTATTATCAATTCCCGTATTCTCGTTGTCACCAACGAGTTATCGTAACTAGTTTCATTACTGAGTTTCGCGTGCTGTCATTACTGCTGCCGTTATCACTATGATCACTACTATTACACATTATCGCTGCCGTTCTGCTGCTATTGCTACTGTTATTACTATTTTGGATCAGTACGATTACAGCAAGCACTTATTATTACGAATACGATTGATTATTACTACGATTATTATTATTATTATTATTGCCACGCATTATTATTATTATTTCTAAGCAATATCAAATGCATTTTAATATATTTTCATTTTTATATACAATAAGAAATGTACTATATATTTGGTTTAATAACTCGTTTGTGTTGTTACTTGTTTCTTTAGTCTACCTATCACATCCTCGACGGAAAGAGTAGGTTAAAGAGAAAACTCGTATTTAAATCGCGCCAGTTTTCACGAAATTCCGTACGAGGCTTACTACGACGAAAATAATTAATACCGAGAAATTGATTCGTTTTTTTTTTTTCAGCCGGAAGGTAAGTGATATATATTGCGATTTTGGCGTACTCATTTCTTGCTATTTTGAGCGTTGCTCGGTTAACGTACCTTTTTTTTTTTTTTTTTTTCTTTGTAACAAAGCATCATCGACATATCATTAAGCAGCTACGATGCTCTCAAATATCGCAACGTTCAGAATTCACGTTATTTTTACTTCGACCGCTGCAACTTTTCTCGCGAGTGACTAAAGTCCGCTGATATTGTAGCTATAATCTGAAGCGCGATTTCTCAAAACCACGACCAAACACAATCGATTTTTGCGTGCTAATGAAAATATCGATGGTTTTTTATCTTATGTACGAAAACTAATCGTATCCGATCAACTTTACATTCACGGTAATCAGCAGAGATTGAAACAGAAATAAAATAAGATATGAGAAATGAAGTAAAAATATATACAATAGCAACATATAATATTATAATGCCTGCGAGAAATCAGTATTACTTATCGTGCTATCGTTAATGTCCAATAGATAGAATGAAGAATGTTCACCGTGCGGTTCATAAATTTTGCGACAATACTCGTGAATTAAAGAAAACGTTTCTGAAAAAAACGTTCCGAAGACTTTTCTATATTTTATATGACAATTATCTCAAAATTCATGGGCTGCATCGTGTGTTCACGATATTGCAATTGATCGAAGACAATGTCGAGCATAAATAATCACGTATTTCTAAATACGAACTGCACATATTTATTTATCTCACATTCCTCGTATCTTACTTTTTATACTTTTATATTTCGGCTTAGTAAGCTGCGCACGCGGTCAATTACGATGGAAATCAGTATTCCATCCCATTTCGTTGACAGTTTAATGTAAGAATTTACGACACGTCCATGTAATCGACCTGGTCGCGCTGAGCCGTGAGGAGTACGAAGTAAGAACGATCCGTTTCATTCATCAGGAAGCACTTTGATTTCCGATTCAAAGCTGTTTCTCGAGCGAAATGTCTTTTCCCTGCTACAAGTATCTTCGAAGAAAGAGAAAGAGAAAGAGAGGGAGAGAGAGAGGAAAAGAAAAGAAAAAAAAAAAAAAAAAGACTTTCGCATAAACGGGGAACTTCAGTCGCGTGTCGAATGCAAACGTAAGATGGTGAGTACGAAGGAGGAGGAGGTGCATATCGCGGAAAAACGAAGAAACCGAAGCCACCCTCGCGGAGACCACCTCGTTTGCGCGATCACACAAAAGTAACGAGGGGAATCGATTTCGTAAAAAAAGAAATAATAAAAAAAAAAATCGCCACGCAGCTCGCCCGAGTCACGCATATTTAATTACGTTTACGTTTCTGTTCACATTTTATTTGTTTAATTTATTTCGAGTTGCATGCTTTAAATGTCATCCAGAATGCTCAGTGTACCTGTACTCTCTCGTCGTCTCGTTTCTCATGTCTGTTAGGCTTCGTGTACACACCACATCTAAGATCCGTCGAACAATCTACATTGCATATTCATAATACGAGTCGGCGAACGGCTTGCATACACATTCCGCTTCTCGATGGAAGATATATGCGAATGTGTGGTTCCATAGGTATTCCCGCTGATTCTATCCCTATTTCCCTCTTTCGATTTTTAATTACGATTATTTATTTCTCTAAGTGATATATCGTTTAAGACCCTTTAAGATATATTTTCAGCTAAGCGATACGTTGCTAGGATTCTTGAATAATTATTGACAAATTATTCGAAGGTAATTATGAATAAAATTAATATAAAAAAGGTCCACACAAGATATACAGAAAAAAAAAAAAAAAATGCGTAGCATGCGGAAGATAACGTATATCGGCATGACATTGGTCTAGTTTCGTGTAATAGCGGAATGAAATCTGTTACGACGTCATAACGCGAATAATCAGGTTCGTCGGATATTAAACGAATAATCGTTCGGCACGCACGTCGGAAAATATGCGCATCGCGTATAAAAATCCCACCGTCGCAATAACGCAACTCTCTCGAGCCACCAGAGTGCAATGATTTGTGTAATATCGCGTGTTAGTTACAATAGCCTCGAAACCTCTCGTGTGAAAGGAGAATCAAACGCACAATTTTTAATGAAATAACGCCATCCGCCTTCTTTTCCCTAGCCTAATGCAAATCCTTACAAACGTACATGCACACATTCACATATGGTACACACATGTGCGAAACATTTCGGCGTCCGCCCACCTCGGTGCGTGTATTTGCGTGTGCGTATGTGAATTATTTTATGCATGTGCGTGCACCTCCTCTTACTCCGTTCCCTCTTTCCGCATTGGCACCGACCAGAGTTCCAAAGAAGGCCGGAGAGAGGAAAAAAAAAAAGAAAAAAAAATATCATCGTTAAAGAAAGTTCTTACTTCGCTCCCCACGAAAAGAAACAGCGCGCCGTCGATTCCTTCGCATCTCTCCGGTTCATCCTCCCAAGTTCGTTTCCAAGGACACATCGTAACGCGCATAATTACTTTTATAAAAGACGCGGGTCTCGTTTTTAATGGATTGATTAATGCGCGGGGCGTGATTTAGTAGGAGAAGAATAATAAAAGATGGAACAGGAGGTGAGAGAAATCGCGGCTGCAAAGAAAAGGGTTGACTGCTCCATCGTCGCGCGCTGAACGTCGGATTTGAAAAATTATTTTACATTAAAAAAAAAAAAAAAAAATTCTCTTCATTGATCTTTACAGCTAAAGTTACAATAAATTTCATAATTCTTTATCGACGTAATGTAAGAAAATTAAAATCATCGTGAGGCTATTTGCTTTCGTCAACGATTTAGACATAATCGAGAAAATGCAAGCACGACACCATGAAAAGGAATATTCGACTCGCGGGCTAGGCCGTTTATTACGTTTTTAGCGGTCGTGGTATAGGGTTTAAGTGTGTTGTGGGGGTGTGCAGCTGCATGAGAGGTGCGTTGTTGTGTTTCAGTGCTCACCTCTATGACGGGGCTGACGTTGAACTCTCTGAACACCCAGTCAGCGAAGAAGCTGTTCACCTGCCAACTGTGCGGCAAGGTACTATGCAGCAAAGCATCCCTGAAACGCCACGTTGCCGACAAACACGCCGAACGACAGGAGGAGTACAGATGCGTCATCTGCGAGCGGGTATACTGCTCGCGTAATTCCCTGATGACCCATATATATACTTATCATAAGAGCAGGCCCGGCGACATTGACATTAAGTTCTTTTGAAGGTTTAGATAAGGTAGGGACCACACTAAACACACCTATAGCGCACAGCATATTTCCAAGACTTTTAACATAGTTTAAAAAAAAAAAAAAAAAACTTACCCCTATACGACTTAACAAACAACTATACATTTCCTTCCTATCTCTTTCTCTCTTTTTCTTCATTTATTCTTTCCCCTTATCTATTTCTATTCTCTTTCCTTCTTACATATGTGTATATACATATATACATACATGTATACATCCTCAAGTATGTATTGAAATACGCACGCTTGTTTCCCGGATTACCTCTCTCTTTTTTTTTTTTTTATTTTATACCGCCAATTTTTTTTTTTCCTATCTCGCGCATTGCCAAAGACGCATTGTCTTTTCTCCGAGCCGCTCGGACGACCGTTCGTTCCGACGTACGAAAAGCTTGCGTTTCCTTTTCCTCCTCGTTCCGCACCGGCACTCTGCGAATGGTGCATGCCACGGCGAGAAACCGGTCTCGACTTGCACGCGAGACCTTCTTTCTCTTCTTGTTCGCTTTACGGTTCGAGTCTCGCGTACCGTCGTATCCGCATCTCGGCTCGCGTAACTGCTTTCTTTCCTCTTATCCCGTCGTCCTTCGCGCCCCTTCGGTACCGTACGCGCCGTTGATCGAGTTCTTCCGGTATTTCGCCGGTCCGTTATACCTGCTGTCAGTGACTCGAATTCCCGATGCATTAGTAAAGCAGCGTGTCACATATAGCTATATCAGCGCATTGATAGCAATGTGGATAAATTTTTATTTTTTATTTTTTTTTTTTTTCGTCTTTTAAAATTTATTAACGAGACCGAGGTCGGATAAGGCTTCCTAAAGATTTCAAACTTTCGACACCTAACATCTTTTTCGGACATTTCGCATTCTTTGGAAGATGCATTATGTTATTAACGTGACTGCTACACTAAAGTGTGCAATAAAGACCCTCGGCGCTTCAACTGTGACATTGTATATAACGATTAGGAGTAACTGAACGGTATTGCTTTTGTATTGCTTCTATATATTGCTCGCGCAAATATTGACGCACCTACTGTTTAAATGATCGTGGGGCGAAACGAATGGAGGAATTACTATTTCAGTCTATATGTATAATGTCACAAATTGAAGTGTCGCAGACATCATCGTAACGATTGTTTCATCTGCGTAGATTTAACACATTTGAGCGATTTTCAAGATTATTAACAATACTGTTAGATCTTGTCGGCTTAGAACAACGTTAGCTAACTATACGAGAGTCATGAAATAGGTTGATAAATCCGGTAAATTAAAAAAAAAAAAAAAAAAAAAAAAACATTTAGGTATCTAACACACGAAGAATTGATAAAAGTCTACATGAACTTTATATACCTTTCTTATTCCTTTCTTTTTATGTGACGTTTTTATACTTCGTGTTCCCTCACAATCTTTTCTCTTTCCGTCAACCCGCTCATCCATTTATTCGTTGCTTGCTCGTTTGCATGCCCATCTGATGTCCGCCTGCTATCCGCTTGCTTCTAGCTTTAGCTACGTGTTTGTCTTAATTCGAATTTTCTAATTTTTGTTTTTCTTTTAATTATTTTTTCTATGTTAATACTGTTGGATCCTCGCGTCAAAGCGGAAGAGAGTACGCGATACGACGGTGAATGAGATATGAAAATTGAATTATTTGAAATACGATCAGATATTCGATACAACCGTCACGATTGGTAGAAATTGCACGTTTCGCGGAAGCGCATAAAATCTAATCGTAGATTCGTCAGTGAATCTCCGCAAGACGAATATTATACGTTAAAATGTAATATTAAGTTTTAATACTGTTCGTAATATATCGTTTTATGTTTATTGAATGACTGTTCTATTTTTCATTATTATTAGCATTTTTGTTGTTACTGCTTTTTTTAAGTTGTCATCTTTAATGGATTCGGGCGCCGTTACGAAATCGCCCCTTTTTTGTTCTTTTTTTTTTATGCTAACAATCGGAGTTATTAAGGTTTCTTAACGCGGAAAATATTGCAATGGTACGATAGCGAAATCTCGAGACTGCTCGGTTTCAATCTAATCTTTGATCTATCCTTAACACGTCTTTGAAGACTTATAATTCATCCGATTAATCACATAATAAAAGCTAAATTTCCGCACGAATTTAATATTATCGCACCCCACAAATTCGTTAGCGATTTTTATCAGCGGACTGGTTCTAATATGTTAAAGCATACTAATGGCTAATTCAGTGCACGCGGTATAATACTCGGACTTCTTTATTCCTTCTCTCGTTCCCTCTTTTCCTCGATTGGGATCTTTTGGTAACTCGTGTCCCATTCTAAATATTCGATTTAAAACTCACAAGAGCAAAATACCTACGACTATCCAAAAAGTTTATCTATTTATCTAATTTATCTCTGTACGCAGCTTTGCGATTTCTACACAATTCCGCATTATTTTAAATTCCTGTTTTTTTCTTTTTTTTTTTCTCAAACATAATTAAACTTCGACAAGCTAGTTGGTAATTCCAAATTCAATATCTTTTTCTATACTATTTTATATAATGATATGCATTATCGGATAGTTCTTATTATTTTAAATTACATGCTTAGTATATGTTTCAAGATGTAATCTGGACTGATTTAAAAAAAATCGAATTTTAAACTTATAGCACTGTTTACGAGCTAATTAAAAACTGACGAGCTGTTTCATATTTGACAATTAAAAGTACATGTATAAAAACGATTTTAAAATGAAACTAATTATAAAAGATGTGGAAGTACCAGCTTAAAGCTTTTAGTCGATCGATACAGCTTGTTGATTGTAAAATTTAATATATTTAATACGAAATGATTGGCGAAGAAATCGAAGCTGTTAAAATTTCGACGACGTCAGCTTCGCATGCTGTATGCGTGAGAAAAAAAAGGGTGCATTTTTTCGACATGCTTCCTGGGGAAAAATGTAAAAATCTTTTTCTCCCGTTTACAGCGTCGGGGAAAATTGACTAATGTCGTTGAAATAGTACCGGTTTCGACGTGCATATCGAACGGTGCATAATCCAAACGGTAGACATCTCGCGCGAAGGGCAATCTTATACAGATTTGAATGCGTTTCAGGTACGGGCAACGGGATGCATCCGGCACCGACGACGCCTCCCACTGTCATGTACCGAATGCCACCACCCATGGCGGGTGGTATAAACGAGCCTCAGGAATGCCCGTACTGCCGTCGTACGTTTTCATGCTACTACTCCCTCAAACGCCACTTCCAGGACAAACACGAGCAATCGGACACGCTATACGTCTGCGAGTTCTGCAACCGTACGTACCGTACGAAGAACTCGCTGACGACACACAAGAGCCTGCAGCACCGCGGCACCAGCGGCGTGCTGAGGCGGCTCCTAAAAGCTACGGCCATGAAGAACGTCTTCGGTAGCATGCATCATCAGATGCAGATGCAGCAGCAACCGCAATGAAAACGTCGGAAAAATCAAAGTCACCCTGTGCCGGACCGTCCGCGTCGTTATCATCGCCGCCGCCGCCGCCGTCGTCGTCGTCGCGCAGCTATCGTCAACGTTTCTCGCGCGAATCGGTCTACCGATATCAACGGACACGTAACGCGAGAGCCAAGGGTCGAAGTAACACGGGAAATACTGCCTTGCATACCCGGGACACTTCCGTGCCGCTTTAAGCTGCACTCGAGTCGGGCACTCGAGCCTTGGTTTATTATTAAATGGCGCCTCGCTCTTAAGTCGCGACTTGCACAAAAGTCAATTAGCGCAGATCGTTTCCAAACAATTTCTCTACGTTAAACGAGAACAAAGCGGACAATCGCTAATTCAATTAGTCAACCCGAGATCATCGATACGATTTATGTTATGAGCTAGTTGGAACGAAGTGAATTAGCGGCAACCTAGATTAACGTGATTTTGTTTCTCCCATCTATGATTTAGGTTCGTGATCCAGAAGTGACTATATAAACTCGTAAATCGAGATTAGGAAATCTAAAAGGGGCGTCTAGTCTCTTATTAAATTTCAACGATTATTTTACTATTATTTACTCGCGTTTGCAAAGCACGTAAAAACAATATCGCGATCAGTTATCGTGAGAGAAATCTCAAATGAGAAACGGATTAAAGAGAAGGGAGGAAATCAGAGAGTACGTGGAATCCTGAATCGCGGGGATAAATTATTTTTCGGCATTATTTTCTCCCAAGTTTTCCCCCCTCGCTTTTCCGTCGTCCACCGAAAACAAGCGCGATTCTTCTAGTTTAGACTCGCCAATGTAGCGTTGTAATTTTTCTTCGTCAAGACTGCAATGAATCCAAAGAAGGACAATTTGACTGAGAAACTTGTAATTCGACTGAAATGCGAAGGAAGGAGAGGAGGCTCGAACATTAAGATTAGTGCGCGAAGCAAAGACACATTCCATTGTCAGCGATTAAACGATCGGTGACACTGAGTTGACCAAACGGCAAGTTTTCGAGCGGAGAATTTACGTGTGAGGCGCGTTTTCGAGGACGACATTATCCCGCCGCGAGTTTTATTTTTATTATTATAATTATTATTATTAATATTATTATAATTATTATTATTTTAGCTAACGCTGAGCAAAAAGCATCCAAGCGGAATGATTAGGAAAGAATGTAATTAGGATGTTTGGGGAGGGAACAGTCTTCCGGAAATCGTTTCCGAGATCGAGTTTACATTGCGGACGGAGCTCTTCCGTATCGTCGCTCTCGAGTCGCACGCCTAAATGGTTTTCACGTAGACGATAAGCGCGCCTGATTGTCGGAACGACGTTACGTTTCGCGATCGCGCCCTCGCGAGTGATCGAGCTGGACACGTTACTCAGCTAGGCGTAAAACGAATTTGACGTGCCGAAACGCGGTATTCCGAAACGTCAATTGCGGACGAGAAGGCGAGAAACCGAGGAGAAACCACAAATCGCGTGGCTCGTGAATGAGACCGGGAATCTGGCGTCGAGAATTCACATATCCCAATTCCGCGTGCGTTTCACGCACCCGCGCGTGCATGCCGAATGCACTTTCACGCGTACGCATCGAGGTTTACGCGTATATACATCGATTTACGAAGGGGATAAGGGAACGAGGCGAATCGACGACGTTAGGCCTAAAGGCGAAAACGGAGGCGCGAGGATGCCCCGGCGCGTCCGAAACTCGACGAAAGTGACGCCGATCGGTGAAAAGTGATCGCGGCAACGACGGCAATTGAGGTCAAGACGCGTTTGCTAATCGACACGGAGCTCGTCGAAGTTGTCGATTAGCATAGGGAGTGGGAGGACGAGATCGGTTTTACGAGACGTAAGAAGAGAAAGGCGTGTATAGAGGTGGTAGAGATATATCATGGGTTCTTAACGTGTATATGTAGATTCGTCGTATGCGCTAAATACAAACTATATTTTTAACTCTTTAAAAGTAATATTTTGAGCTGTAAATATTATATTCGTACGATACATCGATAAAACGATGATATTCTCCTGTTCAGATTTTATAAAAATCGGCATAGTCCTACGTAGGTATCTCTCGCGGATGGGCGGAGCAGTGCTGCGGAACTTATAATCCCGGCTTTCTGATCACCTTTCGCATTTTTAACAAGCATTTTAGACTAACTCAATAGACACGAGTTTTTCTTTTTCTTTCTTTCTTTCTTTTTTTTTTTTTTTTTTTTTAAATACGTAAGATAGGGAGTCAGGTTAATTAAGGGTTAAATTGTTCCGTTTACATTCCGTCTGTTTTCCGTTGCGTCGCCAAGTGTTACCCGTGAAAATCGAGTTCTAAACGACCGAAGTGGCTTTAATTCACTTGAGATAAAATGGAGCACTGCTCTGCTTCTCGAATTTTAATATATCCACATTAACAAATGTACAAGCAAGAGGAAACCCTAAAAGTTGTTCATCATATTCAGGTTTAAAACTCAGCGTAGAGAACGAAAAGAAAAAAAAAAAATGTTGATGTTTTATCTGTAAGGCGAAAAAGGAAATGCCATAATAATTAACGAGCAAGTACAAATTATCGTGGAAAATATAAATTATGTCTACGTCTAACTCTTAGGATGCGTAGTATCGGAAAAAGGAATATTTAACGGCAGCGCGGAATAAGGAGAATATAAAAGTGGCAAGAAAGGACACGGTCTGCTTCGAATTTTATTCGTGGGTTTAGGCGGGGGAATTAAAATCGGGGGGGAGGGAGGGGGAGAAAAAAAAGAATAGAAAGAAGAAAATGCGCGGGAAAAGAATAAGAGAAAAAGGGTAAGCACGAGTTTCCAAACATATCTTCGAAGTGTGAAGTATACTGTGAAAAAAAAATATACGATTTTAGATATTTAGCTATCTCTACCGAGAGGTTTTATAATTATTACGTATACATTTTTAAATCAGTGGATCGATTCTCTATCGGCGACGTTTGGCTAAGGCATAATGTGGAAGGTACGACCGTCGATTAAATTGACCGCGGCCGAGATCCGCGAGATTTCACGTTTCTTATCTTTCTTCTCCTCTTTTCTTAAAAAGATGAAAAAGTCATTTTTTATTTTTGAGTTAAGGACGCGCGATTGGTTAGTGAGAAAAAAAAAATTTATCCTAGTCATTCCGGAATTTTTTATCATTCTGTGATATCGAGGATCGTGACATTAAGCGATTCGACGAAAAAACGAAAAGAGAGAGACTTAAAAGAAAAAAAAAAAAAAGAAAAAAAAGATGTAGTGTCTGTCCACATTATGATCGCCAAATGTACGTTTAAAAACTCTTTTAGCGACGAGAGAGGAAAAAAAATTAATAATTGATTATTAAATAATGTCGGAAAATTTCTGTGATGTTCTTCGGTTGGTATACTAGCGCGACTGCGAAAGCTATGTGAGTGGAAAAGAAAAAAGTATACGGAATTTATGTCGATGTTCGGTGTTGTACGATGTAATTGTAAGACGCGAGATTGTATCGGGGGAAATTTCATCATATTGGTTTGAAATTTTCGAGATGGGGTGGACAAAAGTACGGGGTATGGGGCAACCGCTGATCGATTTGTCGATCTGGAAGGAACAGAGGCGTCGTTTTTTCGCGGCAAATAATAATTTTATTTTCAAGATTAATTTATTCGCTAATTGATAGTTGAGACGGCTCAATTCGGTCGGCAATTGTGTCAAAATTTTATAGGCATGCGTGAGGGAAGTCGAAGAATATATTTTTTTCTAAAAGGGGGATGATAAGTATATTTAGAACGGCTCACGAACGATCAACCGTTGCCACTCATCGCTCGATAGACTTACAATTAGTCTAGTGTAAACGTCTAGTACAGTCCGCATACGCGTGTTGGGTGGATAAGTATGTACGTACGAGTGTGTATGTGACCGTGTTTATGTGCTTCGCTCACATGCACGCGACTGCATGCACACGACGCACGTAACTACTGCAGGGTAAACGACCCATTACACGCTAATGCAAACGCAAAAAAAAAAGGGGGAAACAGAATGACTATAGATTACTTATCGGAATGTGCCAAGGTCCCGAGCCGTTTACACGGACGAAATTTTAGGTAGGTACGCGCCCCGTCTCTCCCGTCGAGGAGGAATATTATCAATATTAATCGTTTTAGGATATATTCTGAGATACGACTAAAGAAAAAAAAAAATAAAAAGAAAAAAAAAAGATAAAGAACCCTATGAAAAATTATCATGGAAATCTTTTGGAACTTTTAATGTATAAACTTTTCGTCTTGTATGGTTTATATATATATATATATATATCTTAAGAGAGGGAAAAAAACCCGGACAAAAAAAATCTAAATCGAAGGAACTATGCGGCGAAAATATTTTCGATTCTGTCTAAAAGTTATTTTATGCTCGCATTCTGTGTGCAACTTCGTGCGTGTACGCGTACTCGTGCTAGAGAGACGTAATGAACCGCGCATTTCTTCGCGCGGAGCGAAGAGCCGATCGACTGTAATTTACCCGCTGACCGTGTAACCCGGCAAGATTCATTATCACGATAGGTAGGGGGGAGGGGGTGCGACGTGTGTGTGTTGCTTCGAAGACCGCGTGGAGAGACCGCAGCATCTCTCTCTGCGGTCCATGCAATTGCTGTTCACTTGAAATTAACGCGTTTTCGCGCGACTCGCCTCTCGACCGGCGACAAAATGGTGCAATCTCATCGTCAGCAGGCTAAAACACGCCATATATATCGTAGCCATTCAAAACAGGACCGTTCTTCCGGCGCGTTCACACACCCTAGTGTTCGCTAAACCCGCATTGTTAACAGCTTCCTTTTGACCCGTCAAAAAGCCACTTCTAAGTTAGTCACCCATTCTTCGACGAACGGGTTCTTCGGCGTAATTCGAATCGATATAACTGAAGAGATCAGATTTACTTTCTGGCGCTGTGACGAATACTTTGATACGCGAATTTACTTTTGAGAAGGCTGATTTTTGTAACGTTTAATCGTCGATTTTATTTAAAGACTCAAATTTATTTCTATATTAGTTTCCTCGTCCTTAATTCCTATTTTTAGAGGAACTGACTGATTAGATTTTTCCTATTTTTTTTTTTTTTTTTTTTTTTTTTTTTTGTTTTTTAAATGTTTTGATTGGTTTAAAGTTTTCTTCATCATGTGATATTATATTACCAAAGAGCATCGAGAAAACTTTGCAAGACTTTCCCTGACGCGAGTGATATTTGCATTGGAAAATACAGAATCGCGAATATTCATCGTTTATGATGTACGAATAAGTTTCGATCAAGATTTCGACCTACAGATTATTTTCCGCTTATATTTTTTATTTGATTCATCAGAAATAAAAATGCAGTTTTCGGATTTGTGTTAAACCATTGGCTGTGAAAAAGCGATGTTAAATTGACAATAGCGATTTGTGGAGTTCTAGTATGGAAAATATCACGAGAGTCCGGGAAAGTTGTAAATTGAATGTCTAAGAACACTCTTCAATTTTAACGAAAAGAGAACAGAAATTTTCTTTCCAAAAAGGGGGATCAAACGGAACTATAAAAGGAAAACAAAGAGAAGTAAGAAGCACATCAATGCTAATCAATAAAACGAAATAGTACGATGTAATTATATGAAATAAAAAAAAAAATAAAAAAAAAAGAAGAAGAAAAAGAACGTCGTGCATAGGAGAAAGACTACTTAGATTTATTTTTATTATGTCTTCAAAAAGACTAAATAAAATATTTAAATTGTGCCATAATTAATATTAACAAAATTTTAAGTGTAAATTTATTGTTACGAAAGTTTTTAAATTTATCGGAAGAAATAAAAATTACAAAAAGAAAAAAAAAGAAAAAAAAAAAACAAAGATGAAAAGAAACGCTAAGAAAAAAGAAAATATCATTACTGTCTAATGGGTAACTAATAGTGCGATAGTTCTTAGAGAAGAAACGTCGTGTCAGTTTAATGACGATTGTCTTATCAACAAGAGAACCTAGGATTAATGACGGTTGGTTATTTACGCTCAATATAACTAAGAACTTACATAGTACGGATCTTTTCTACTTGTACCAAAAATTTTATTGCTAACTGTCGACTTTGTTTTCTTTTTTATGTACATAGGGCATTACCTCATGTCGTTCTTATCGAATATGCAATGCAAGATTATAATTAAGGGAATTAATTAAATCCGTTTGACTGAAACGGTAGCTGCATCAGTCAGATATTGGGGACGAACCTATATGCATAGGTCGCGCTAATAACGATAGACTTTGTAACATACGGTATGTGCGTAATTTATCACGTACGACAAAATTATCGCTTTATCGACACGCGTTACATGATATGTGGTACGTGGTAATGTGCGACATTAACCCTGACGAATATCTGGCGAGCGCAGCGCACCGTTTACCGTCGATTCACCATCCTATCCAATTATTCGGGCCAATGGGAACTTAGCGAGATTTCATATGTACGTCGTCTGTCGTTCGATGAAACGAAACGACGTCGGAGAATTCGACGTACCCTCGAATGTACATACGTGTACTTCTATAGAAAATGAGTAAGCGAGAGTAAGAGAGAAAGAGAGAAGGAGAGATGAGTCCACACGAGAACATATCTCCAACGTGTAATTGAAGTGTATATGTGTATGTATATGTATGTGTACGTATACGTATATGTATACGATATATCTGTATATATATTAGATTAAGGAGGCACGTCGAGCGTGTACGAGCTGTTGCGAGTAATCGAATCATAAGTCGCACGAGCGTAAACGAATGAGGTATGCGCTATTTTCTTAATGTACCATACAACGTAATAGACACGGAGAGGAGCTCATAGCGGCTGTGGATTTGTTTCTATTCATTCGTACAGAAAAATAGAGGAATCAATTGCTTTTTCCGTCCCCCTTTTTTTTTCTTTCTTCTTCTTAAAAAGAGAGGGATGGAAATGAACTTGAGCCGATTGTCTTACGACGCTTGGAATGAGATTTTGCATCCACAGCAGCTACGCTTCCTCTTCGCTTCACGCATTGTACGTCCGTTATTTCTGATACTATTATGGATATCATTGTACGTATATTAAAACATATCTTCCGCGAGTTTACCCATATCTAGAAAGAAAGGAGATACTTGTGTATTCTAATTCATCGCCGGAGAATTTTATATATTATGCTTTTATGTATCATTATAATTGTCTCATTGTCACCGTCATCGTCATCGTCGTCGCCGCCGCCATAATGTTCACCAACGTCATCTTCATTGGCAATAGCATCATTTTGTCTCATCGTTATAATTATTTTATTATTATCATTATTAATTATGATTAAATATATCATTAGTAAGAGAGAATGAGAGAGAGAGAAAGAAAAAGAAAGAGAGAAAGAACGAGAGAAAGAGAGCAATACATTAGTTTTTATAGTACTATTATTAATATTATTATTATTACTCCTGCTGTTATAATTGTTATTAGTACCGCTGCATTACTATTATTTTCAATATTACTGATAATTTTTGTTATATCGATACGTTTATTATAAGGTTATAGTTTAATTAATTTTTGTTCATAAAATGTGTACGATATCGAGGACTGGTCGACAGTACGTTATATTGCACTATGTACGCATAAATATTGTATAGACACTTTTGTTAGAATGTCTAATTTCTCAGATCCTTATTTTTATTTCGTATTCTATTACGACGTTTTACAAAACCGATTGTTTAAATGTGTTAGGGGATCTTATTGACTTATTATTATTATATCACAGTTATTATTATATTATTACTGCTATTATAGTAATTACATTTATTATGACTATTGCTGTTATCATGAGTACTGCATTGCTATTATCGCCATTCACCAACTGCAATTATCTTTTACAGCTAATACCGCTACTGGAACGTAATCGATATAGTTATTATAAAAAGTAATATTTATTCGACAAAAAAAAAGAAAAAAAAAACAAATTTGTTGTGACGTATGTATTTCATTTGCAAATCTGAGGTGAGAAGGAGGAGATACATAGACGTTACGACGTGTACAGATCGCGAACTCGTGAATCACAAGAGAGACGTCCGCTCGTGTCGCAAAAAAAAAAAAAATTCGCCGACGTGCACGCGACAAGGTATCGATCCCTTTTCGCTAGCTACATTGTAAGCTTAATTTTAGTTGCATCATCGCCACAGAGATCATAAATTGTCGTAATGTAGAGCGGGTCGTAGAACGCAAAAGGATCCACGTGTTGCAAGAGCAGGTTATACCGATTTCCGTTCGGTTTCCTTTTCAGGTTAAATTCTCGCGTGCGTGTTTAAAAGGGATTGAAAAGCATCAATGGAAATACGAGATTATCGTAAGGGAAGTAGTTCTAGCGTGGACTCTGCTTCTTACTTTCCGTTTCGTATTTGCATTTCTTCATCATCCTCGAATTTTGACATAATGTTCGAAGTCAAATAAGTAGATTATATCAGTTTTAATTAAATAAAAAATTAAACTAAGAAACAAGGAAACCACAAGATTTTAATGTAAAGCTCGAACGTGCAATTTTTTTTTTTATTGTAAGCATAAACACTCAAAAGGATTTTATCATTTATAAAAATACTGTCTTATCATTTAATATTAATTGTAGCTAATTGAATACTTTGCAGTTTATCAAATTTTATAACCATAATATATTTAATAGCGTAATATTTAATATCTTCTCTTTTCGAGCAGCTGAATTACCTTCAAACAGATTATGTCGAGATTCGAGTATATTGACGCTTTTTACATCTTGTCGTCTAAAGTCAAGCGATTTAATTGTAATAGAAAGCGACACCGTCAACATGAGTCCGTAATTAAGTTTTTACGTAACGGATCAACGTTTCTCGACAAGAAAAAAAAAAAAAACAAAAAAATATATATATATCCCACACAGTTTCGCGACGTTGTGGAATCTTCGGTGGACAATCACGGCCCGACTATAATTATAATGTAAACAAAGTGCAACACGCTGCCTTGCTGAACAGTACAAGTACAAAACGAAATACAAATACATAAAGAAAAAGAAGAAAAAAAAAAAGAAAAAAAAATCGCGTCTTCGATTTAATGGACGGGAACGATTACCGGTAGTTAAGGGATATCAAAACGAAGAGGAAAAAAAAAACGACGACAAATTATTAAGCCGTTAAGTGATGGAAGAGAACAAAAAAAAAAAAAAAAGAAGTAAATAATTAAATAAAAAAAAAGAAAGAGGCTCCGTTGTGCATGCGACAACGGCCCGGATCCGTCGATCATACTATGCATGCACGAAAAACTAAATCAACGACGATGAAAATGCGTTTGTTCACAGATACCTCAGTTGCCGTGGCCTCAGACCCTTTTCGAGTTTTACAATCACTTTTCGCTATATACGTGTCGTGTCCGTCTGTTTGTCGCACTTGTAATTAATTTAGAAAGAGCGAGTGAAAGAATGAAAGAGAAAAAGAGAGAGAGAAAGAAAGAGAGAGAGAATAAGAGGCATAGCGTGATAGTACCTTGCACTTGTGTAAACTTTATGGATCATGTATATAGATAATAATTATGTACAGTCGTCGCGATAATTGTGTTAACGCGCGTTTTATTTTGCTGGCTTACGACATTTTGCGTGTCTAGCAAGAATAATGAAAACTATACGTCGATATCAATCCTTACTTCGAGCCTGCGTCTGAATCGTACAGAATGAACGATCGCTTCGACTGTCATTCACGAGTGTTTCTATCTTTTTTTTTTATTTTCTTAATTTTATTTTTTACCTTAACGATATAAGTGTGTCGAGAAAATTTTGTCAATTTAATCGAAAAAAAAAAAATTAGGAGGTACAGAAATGTCGAACGTTTGAGGCAGAATTTTTGTATCTCCCACGTTATTTTCCGCAATGCAATTTAATCGGTCACGGGACACGCAACGCGGATACACGTGTATATTTATCCCGTGAATTACATGCATCTTTTCTTCCCTCGCTGATCGTTCTTCCGTCACGTGTCTCCGAGCCGAAGAGATCCACCGTGATCGTCACGTAACCGACTTCCGTAATTAATACGTATACAGGGCTCACCCCGTCGAGCGATTAATTAATAAACGGGTTTGTGCCTCCGTCTACATTCGCGATATAATCGTGCGCGATCGAGGAGGACCAACGGTTCACTCCGGCGAAGCCTATCCGATAGAGAGCCTAATTACCTTTTACGCGCGCTTTCGCGAAACCATAATCCGGATCAGTTCCGGGAAAGGAATCCACGCACAAATATGTAATGCTTCCCCGGCTTCCCTGCCGGGTTCGAAGCGAGACAACACTGCCAAAAAAAAAGAAAAAAAAAATCTAATAGAGCTCGTTAAGATCGCGAAATTCCATCACCCGTCCTTCCGCTTATGAGGATGACCCCGAATTTATCTGAATAATGAATATATAATCTTCCGCGTCTGAGGCTCGGCAATAAGATATATACTTCTCATCATAAGCTACAATAGTTGTTGTACTTATTTCTCTTTTATTTTGTCACCAGTCTCTGGATGTTAATGCGGCTACGAGCAACACGTGCATCGTTCGTATGCGACGGACTCCCATTAAGAATGCAACCGGGAAACGGATGATAGAACGACGCATGTGAGCGCGAAACACGCCGTATTTTTATTATTATTATTCTATTATTATTCTATTATTATTCTATTATTATTATAATAATATTTTACAGAGTGCGGATATTAGATATAAAAAATATGTATAGATAGACCGTACACAGACAGAGACGTACGCGCAATGCGAGCGTGCAAGCACGCGCTGTACACGCACACACATATACACATATTGTTCCGTTATCGCCGTTATACCATCCGTGTAACATAACATTGCAAATAAACTTGCAGTTTATTAACCGATCAAACTTGCGACTTTTTCTAGCAAACGACCCTCTTTCCGATATTTTTTTTTATCATTATCATTATTATTTTATTTTTTTTATAGACAGCACCTCGTATGTTCAAGGAGAAAGAAAACGCGGAAAAGGCTGCCGCATTTCGACATTCACTTTAACGTGAATTATAAAAATTATAAAATTTTAATAAATGTGAAGAGCCAGTTTAATTTCTACTACCTTAATCTGCTAATCTGAAGATTCCATCAATCCGATAATTATCAATTACCTATACCGCGAGTCTAATATAAATATTAATTATACTGTAATTCTAATTGTTATCGTGGGCAATATTTACTGGCGCACGGAGACGATAAGCAAAGTAATTTATCTTCGTTGCGTCCCTCATCAAAAAATGATAAATCACAAGTTACAACTAATGAGCTATGAGATTGCAAGAGTAATTGCGTAAAGCTATGTTAATTTAAAAAGTTGCCCGGTGAGATTAATTCTGAAGTGGTATATTTGAGCTGAAATGATTTGTATCGCGATTATCATGCTCGTGTTCCACGGCTGAAGGTGGGCGGCGTTCAACGAGGAAGGTAAGTTAGCGCGGAGTGATATAAACTGCCTGCAACTATTTCCGCGAATATAGACTACGTCTCCACCCATCGAGCGACGAACGAAATATCGACGCATCGGCTTTACCATCGAGTCTCGTGGCCTTGAACGAGGGGCGCGATCCTCGACATGGGTAGTATGGCGTCGGGGTGAGTTTGCGCGAGCGCGGCGTCGGGTGGTTCCCTTAACGTAGCCATAACCGTATACCTCGTTCTAGTCCACCCTTTTCTTAAACGCCCTTATGGCCTGGATCCTACCTTCGATAAAACGACGTCCGGACGCCGCGATAACGTAGCTAATGAGAGATTCTCTTACCGATTAATATTTATATGTAATTATTAGTAGGATAAACGTAAATTATTGATTAACTTTATCGATCAATAGGTATTCGCTTTGGGTATTGGTTTAAATTATTAAACACGGTGAATTTTGTGCTATAATTGTTCGAGAGGGTCAGAGATCTCTTCAAGTATTGGGGATTCGTTATTTTGCTAAATGCCTCTCGTGAGACTTTTGCACAGGCGAATGTGTAGGAGGAAATTAAAAAAAAAAAAAGGAAAAAGAAAAATCGGGGAGATCGCGTGGGAGCGCGCGTGCGCTCGCTCGCACGTGTGAAAGGGTGTGCGCGGGATTGAAATCGACTGGGGGTAGGTGCGGCGGCAGAGGGCAGAGGTGGAGTGACAGGGGTGGCAGGAAGGAAGGAAGGGTGGAAGAAGAGAGGAAAGGAGAAAGGCAGACAGATACGATCGGCGCGAAGATTTAGTCAACAACGCGCGACCACCTGTAGTTGTAGCTTCCAGCCATCCCTGAGAGCCACCCTTCTCTCTGTCTCTCTCTTTCTCTCTCTCTTTTCTCTCCGCGTCGCGCACTCCCGCAATATTGTCCGTCCCATCGCGATAGCCACGAGAAGCGAGTTGTCCAGTTTCCGGGCTGCTAACTCTAGCTGACATCCGGGTCGCACAGAACGGACGGAATCGCGCGCGCGGGTCATCCGACAACGATCTCACGCGGTGACAAACGGCGGAAAAGGAACGGATTCGGATCCGTCTCCGAGAGCTGCGACGACGACAACGGCGACGACGCTGGCGAAGGAAAGCGAGTCCGGACACCGTCCCGACTTACATTACGTAGCAACCTGCCAGGATTACCATCAAAATGAAGACCTCGTCGTTCTCTCTACGTGTTATGCGCCGGGTGAGTACAGATTCTATCGCATCCGTCCGTATTTTCAGCTACCAATGGCTGACAGCCACGACCACCTTACTGAGAGACGAATTTCAAGAGGCGTCGGTGGAGTACTTTTGATAGGAAATTACCTCGTTAGAGACGCGACTGAAATTACGGATGGAAAGCTTTCTGAGACACGTCAAGTGAACGTTGTGAAAATAAATTAGGAATTAAAAACGCTGAACACGGTACAATACTGACAAGGAGTTTTATATGTTAAAATCGTAATCTTTTATAAAAAAATAAAAAAAATTAATTAACGTAAAGCAACGCGAATAAAAAATTTGACATTAATAATATATAATGGTTTTAATTCATAAAATAAATTAAATTTTCCAAACGTATACATATTTATGTATGTATATATTTTTTTAACGTCGTTTTCTTACTACTTGAATTCAATAGGAAATAAACGAGAAGAACGAATAATATTTTAAATATCGAATTATTGCACTGCTACCTTTTTGACCTATTTTATCAAGTACGCTTTGTGGAAAATACCTGTACCTACGGAATTTCATTTTAATCAACAGCATGATTGTGTGAAGCGCGGACGGAGATCGATGCGACGTATCGCTCGGTACATTAATATTTATGAGTTTCCTTCCGGAGAGAAGAGTGAGTCTATCACAAGGCTCGAGCTAGAGCGAACGTGATCAAATAACGATCGAAGATAGCAATAAAGTTTTTTAATTTTACGAAAAATTTAGTTCGCGAAAAAAAATTAAGTCTTCTTTTTTTTTTAATAAAATTTTATGGGAAACACGGGACAATCGCGATAGTGACGGATGAAAGCGAGATATTGGCCCCGACGCGAAGATACACTCGAACAGCTCGATCACCATGGGACGATCGCGTAATTTGATCGTTATGTTTAAACGCTCTCAGATTACGAGTGTAGAGCGCGGAAACTTTGAAAGCATCCCGTTTATTCAGAGCTAGGTGCTCGACGTTGTCTTCTGTATTTCACGAGACGTTTCTTAAGAGATGAGAAAACCAGCGGCACCGGCCGTGAGCTCGAGTTTCCTGTCGGGGTATCGGTTCGCGGATTCATCGTATTCCCTTTAGATTCACCCGAGGACGATAAAATCGCGGACGTAATCTACATTCGTGGTCGATAGTTGGTTCAATTTGCCACTCCCATTCGATTTAAACCGTAGGGTTCGCGACGAAAATAAAGAGAAAAATAAAATATATGTATTCGTGTATATTCTTTACTGTCGTAAAATTTATATCATGAATATTCGCGTCGTGATATTTACAGTGACTACCTAAATGCATATTGGTTATTTTTAATAAAAGTGCAAACGATTTTTTGGCTTCAAATCTCGATCAGCCATTGAATAAGGTTTTAAATGGAAAATCTTTATTCGCATCTCTTTGATGTCAAATGACAACGAGGCTGACATGTAATACTCGACTTTTCTTTCAACGTTCGCTAGTGGGCGATTATATAGTCAGTCGCCACATCGAGAAAAAGCAAGTAGGACGTACGCGAAAGATGGGGGCGAGAATCCTAGTGTATACACATACGTATGTACATATAGACTATATATTTCTTCCAGTTTCCCAGGCAGCCCAAGGGCTGTACGATGGGATCTTGGGTACGTGACCTTCGGTGTCATTTCTAATGATCGCGAAACCTTCGAGACGGCAACGAGAGAAATATAGACTTCAACACCTTTCGTTAACAGAGATCTAATTAATTTTACGTGCTTAATTAATTTTACGTGCCTAAGCCCGAAATCTTTTTTTACCCAAAATTGAGAGCACAACTGATGATCAACTATTATCATTTCAACATTTTATTTTATTTTAGAAATGCAAAATAAATTTTAAAAAAATTTGGAAACGTATTGATTATTATTTTATCGAATATTGCGATATAATTTAAAATTATTACATCTTGTTTTTCTTTTTTCCGTAATTTTTAATCAGTAGAGTGTTTCAAAAGTAATTTTAACGTGGCATTGTGATTATTTATAGCATGATGCAATATAAAATCTTGGCAACCTTTAAATGGAAAAGGTTAGAAAAGGGCGACTGACACATTTGTTAAGCAGTAAGGCTGGCACCCGTTCAGCCAAGTTTCGATGTTAATTTATGGCATATGACAGAAATTTCCGCTCTGCGAAGTATAGCGGCTATAAAGATAAAATTATCACCTCATAGTGTTAATATCAATAATGGGAAGTAATTGTACTTTACGACGAAAAAAATGTATGTCGACGATGTTAAAGTGAGTTAAAGTTGGAAATACAACTCTTTCGGTTGCAACAGCAAATAAGAATTAAATTCATACGTCGCTAAATCGATAAAAAATAATATCATCATATTTTTTAATAGTCGACATAACAGTTCTCTCTTTTTCCATCTCCCTTATATCATATTTAGATTTTAATTATTCAATATTTTAATATATTTTGCAAAAAGTGTGAAATATTCGGTAGCCTTCTGAATTCTTAACTAGTGCAATCAAAATTTTTTGTACCGACTGACAATTATAAAATTTAATTATCATTTATTTAATTTAAAAAACATTGGACTTAAAACGACTAAAATAATTTATATTTTAAAATTAAATTCACGTTTCTCTTTCCATGGTAATTAAATTATGGGCCAGAATTTATCAAAGCGATATTATAAGCGTGACCTGTTCCATCATGTATCAAGTATTTTGTTTTGGGGAAAAAGAAAAAATTTTATGATCGCTTGTACTGGCAATCACGATAGTTTAAAGTACCTTCCTGCTTATGAATTATATACGGAGATACATAAAGTATCGAACTGGCCTAAAGGACAACAGCCCACCTGTTGCTAGTAGGCCTATAACGAGCGCGATATAGTAAATACCTCAGCATTTTGCAACTCATTATATACCAAATGCCTAGATTTCTTTTCTTTTGTATATTTTATCGCAATCAAATGTGCAGTTGTTCGATTTTCGGTTTCAATTTAATTTTGGAATACCAATAATATAAATAAAATTTTTTTAAGCACATTTAATATAAACGGTGTGGCGAATGTATAAGTTTTTGCCTTTACGCAGCCTAGAAAGTCAATAATAATTTTCGTATGTAAAAAAAAAAATAATAACACGTCCAAATATATTGATTACGTCGAATTAATTTTATACAAGATTTAACAGTGTCGCTTAGGTCTTTTTAAACTCATCCGACCGTACATGTAATTTATATTTTTATTGTTTTTATTGTACAGGCGCATCGTGGACCGACAATCGTGCAGGTATTTTAAAATTAAGGAAAAGATTGGGCTGCGATATAGCTTAGGCGTCATTAGATTAGTTTTGAAACTGTAGAAAGCTGTTACTCACAGCCCTATTAGCGCATAGGTCGTAGGTTTCAAGACGTTAGAGCAAATCTCGTTGCTAAGCCGCTACATCTAATTACCGCTACCTACGTAATCATTTTCTCGGAATCTTATGTGATCTGATTAATCCGCTTACGTTCAGTATTTCAAAATCGATAATTATTATTGGAAAAAGTAATTTATGTTAAAAACAGATTTCTAAGTTCCTACAGGATTTGTATATTTCAAATTTATATGAATTTATAATATAATAAAATAATACCGATACGGATTTAACAGAAGCGAGGTTCTTTAAAAAAAAAATAGTCACACGAAGCGCGCCACATTTTTGATAAAAATCCGACATAAATTATTATTACGCATCTTATCAGTCTAATACTTTGATGTATGCCTACCCATATTAAACACGAATGTGCAAAGATTTAATTAAAAGCTCTCGGTGCACGCAGATCAGCCTATGTACTGTAATCTCCTCATTCGCACTGAGTGAGTTCTACAGAAAAAAGTGGGTATCGCCAGGGTCGACCTTTGAAGTTATAGATCAGTGTTACTCAAGTGTCGTGGTGTAAAGGCACATTTTTTTTCCACGCCTTTTTACACATTGTGAAACGTCAGGGGAAAAAATGCGACGACGCGACATTGGTTTTATTTTTAATTATAAAGAAAAATTGAAAAACACTGAGCTGAGTAATTCAAAGAGGAAACTTTAACGACGAGACTTTAAAATTAGAAATACTTTAAAGCTAGAAACTTTTTCTATGCTACTATGACCTTTGATAAAAAAAAAAAAAAATAAAAAAATAAAAATTTTGAATGCAACATCTTATATTCAGCCTGCAGCTCGCGCGCAGCAATCGCGGAAAGCATGAACGATACTTTAGAATGCATGAAAGAAAAAAGTACTTGCGTATAAAAATCACAGTCACTTCAGCATGTTTTCTACCTACATTTATTTATATATACGTTGCCGTGTCGTGGCACACATATAAAATATTCTTAATTCAATATGTTTGAAAAGCCCTAGTAATATCAATTGCCTTCTTAAATTTCAATAAATATATAATAAATATATAATTAATACTGCTGTATGTATATCAAGAGAAAAAATCAATTACTTCCCACCCTAATGTAAGTCTCTTCTTTCTTTTGTAGGTAAGTGTATATCGTACATACGTACAACGCGAAGCTTTCGCTCACCGTCGGTAAGTTATAGCTTTTTTCCCTGAAAGCTTTCACCCACCGCGGACGTCGTTGTGCCATTGTTGCACATACCGAGAAGCTCCCTGATGCTACCACGCCAGTCGGTACAGCCGAGAACCCTTTCTCGAGTCGTGAACGGATTACCGACGCGAATCGTGCCACCCGGTATAATCGTCGGCGCTGTGCTACTGTTCTACTACTCGCGTGCTCATCTCCCGCTTATCCGTCTATGCCTGTCTATTTGTGTTCCGGCACTCTTAGGAATGCTCAATGTCACGCGCAACCCTTTTCCCTCGTAAAGAACCGCCAGGTGGGTATATGATGACTTCATTTACCGAAGCTTACACTTCGTCGCGATACGTTTGTGCATTATGCATCCTGTCGCCTTGATTACATATCGACGAGTTAAACTACGAATTAGTAATCGTATTTCCTAAGTTGCACATCCGCGGCCTCGACCTTTCGACAGCTTCGACCGATTTGACGAGATTGCATGAAGGTTTATCGTTAATTACAATCGCGATATTAATAAACATTTTACAGCGACGTCGGTTTACGTTTCGGATAGATTCGTTGCATTTAATTATTCTGTTAAATTATGTTACAGATAGGCATTATTATTTTCGTTACAAGTTTTAATGTCGTCGTTATTAATCGTTATCAATTTCTGCTCGCGTCTATTATTTATATAATTGGAAGAAATCTCAATTTCTAACTACGAAAAAAAACCATGCGACTTACCCAGCTGCAATCAGCGGAGTTGAAGATACTGCCGGTGACTGCAACAAAAAAATAAAAACATTATTGTAGACATGTCAGTTAATAATTAAAATTAATAAAAAAAAAAAATTTTTTTTTTAATTTATACTTACTTAAGAGTTGCTCCGCCGATGCAGGATGCCCCCCGGGCCTGCTCCTCCTCTCAGGTGGGACGTGTCGAGTCCTCCTTCCGCGCACAAGTAACTCGCGAACACCCCGAACCGTAATTTTATAATCGCGATAATTACTAATCACTTTCGCGGGGTCCATCTTCGATCCTCGCGTTTAGAAAAAATTCGTATTTAAAAAAATTCTGCTCAAATGTTTTACGAAATTTCCGATCGACCGACGAACCACTTGCGGTTCGTATATTATTAATACCGGCGGTAACGGCACTTTTGATGATACCAGTGGATGCTGCTTCGTCGATCTGTAACAAGAAAAAAAAAATATAATTTAATACACTGTAACAATAGTAGGATTAGAAAAAATCATGCACGCGCTACGCGCGCGCTGTTTTTCAAGAAACTCAATTACAAACTACAAAAAAAAAAAAAAAAAAAAAAAAAAAATTATGCGCCTTACTTAAATTGCATAAACTTGAGTGAAGTTTTAGAGTTCTGTCGGACTACCATAAAATAGAAAATTAATATAATAATATTAATATAGGCATGCCAATATGTTATAACAAGCTTAAAAAGAAATGCTTTATTCAGTAATTTAAGCAGACGACGATTTTTTTACAGTTCGTCAAAGCTGTTTTTACAAAGAAGGGTATGAATAGAGAAAAAAAAAACTCGATAACGAGTGGTCCACAACGTAAGGAGACAAAGCGGTTATGCAAAGCTAAATGTCAAGAGCGCGATACGATTCTTCTTGCGGTGAGAATTTTCTCGAGCTGCGACTACCTGAACGAGCGGCGCGTCGAAGCGGCTATCCAAGAATATTTGGTAGTGATGATACGACGTCTATCACGCCGTTCAAACGCGCGGTTGCGAGAATAATGGAGAAGCGAGGAAACTATCGCAAGTAATTTACGTAATGTGTGCGATAGCACGTTTGACACCTGCCGATACTTAACAATGAAAGATTCACAAAGACCTGTAGTAACTCCTCGAAACTTTATCCTACCGCGATGCAAAGGCGCATTGTGCACGATCGTTGATAGAATTTTCAATTTTTCCCGAACAATCGTCTCGTCCCCGCGTGTTTTATGCATCGAAGCCGCCATTTGTATGTACACGTTTGCTATTTATGCTCGATGCATTATTCCACGGAGAAAAAAAAATATAACCGTGCTGAATAGAAAATATTCTAAGTCTAACCGAACTAGCTGATTCACGTGAAATGATAGCTTTAATTACGAAAAAATAGCTACCTACTTTCTGGCGATGGCCCAGCCCAGGGGATGATGATCGAGAAGACGGAGGAAGAGATAGCGGGATCGTTCTCTCTCTCGGTGGTTTTCAGCGGCCGGCACTTTACGGTATATTAACTATTCGTATAAGAATCGACGCACGTCGTGATAGTATCACATACTAATCGTCCTCGCCGCGACAAATGCCATATCTACCTCAAGGTACGACGAAAGCTCTGCTCGTTGCGTAGCACGTGGCGGCGTAGTCGAGCGCGTGGTGGGTATTACGCAACGCGAATGGTCAGACTTCCGGCAGAGCCATGCGGTCGTGACGTCACCCGGTCGTGACGTCATCCGGTCGACCGAACGCCGACTTTGTTAATTTACTACACTCGATACCTGTACGTACGTAGCGGGATCGTTCTCTCTCTCAGTCCTTTTAGCGGCCGGCACTTTACGGTATATTAACTATGGGTCTCATATAAGAATTGACGCACATCGCGATAGTATCACACACTAATCGTCCTCGCCGCGACAAATGCCATATCTACCTCAAGGTACGACGAAAGCTCTGCTCGTTGCGTAGCACGTGGCGGCGTAGTCGAGCGCGTGGTGAGTAGTGCGCAGCGCGAATGGTCAGACTTCCGGCAGAGCCATG
Source organism: Cardiocondyla obscurior (assembly GCF_019399895.1). Taxonomy (NCBI): domain Eukaryota; kingdom Metazoa; phylum Arthropoda; class Insecta; order Hymenoptera; family Formicidae; genus Cardiocondyla; species Cardiocondyla obscurior. Next base: position 434,049 of record NC_091878.1, read on the forward strand.
CGGTCGTGACGTCACCCGGTCGTGACGTCATCCGGTCGTGACGTCATCCGGTCGACCGAACGCCGACTTTGTTAATTTACTACACTCGATACCTGTACATACTTAGCGGGATCGTTCTCTCTCTCAGTCCTTTTAGCGGCCGACACTTTACGGTATATTAACTATGGGTTTCGTACAAGAATCGACAGACATCGCGATAGTATCACACACTAATCGTCCTCGCCGCGACAAATGCCATATCTACCTCAATGTACGACGAAAGCTCTGCTCGCTGCGTAGCGCGTGCCGGCGTAGTCGAGCGCGTGGTGAGTAGTGCGCAGCGCGACTGGCGAGCCTTCCGACTGAGCCATGCGGTCGTGACGTCATCCGGTCGACCGAACGCTGACTTTATTTATTTACTACACCGATACCCGTACGTAATTGAACGCGTTACAGAGTATTTTAGATACAGAATATTACATTTAATATTCACTTCGATTTACATATAGCGAATTTAACTGTGTGTCGCGATATTCATTAGTAATTTGTAGCTCGTGCAATTAACTCGATAAAAATATAATTAATGTATTAAATTGTACATATATATTACATAAAATAAAAAAATATTAAATATACCACGCGAGATAAATAAATAAATTTGTAATAGTCTACTGTTGAAAAAAAAAAAATGTTACAGTAAATCGATCTTTATTTTAACGTAGAAAAAGCAAGCGTGAATGATACGCGCTCTGTAATGTCTAATAGAATTTAAAAAATATAATTCCTGCGTCATGCGAAAGCTAAACGATATAAATATTTATCGTTTTCTCGTTTCACAGATAAAAGAAAAATGTTTTAAGTATGTACGTGCGAGACAACTTTATCGGATCATATTTTATTACAAGTTTTTCCGATTTAAAAAAAAAAAAAAAAAAAAAGAAGAAGAAGAAGCAAATTTAAAGATCGAGATTATCGAGAACGGAGCTTTAGTACATCCGAAATAGGCCACGAGCGAAAGTTTAGCGCGAGATAAAAATGTAGGGCTCTCGGCACTAATCTTGCGGAATGAAAGGGTAAAGTCGCAGGGGAAAATCGGCAGGAGTAAGAAGGAAAAGACTAACGTGTGCGGGTGGAGGCGCGAGGTGCGGGCGAGGGCGAGGGCGAGGGTGCGGGTACGGGTGCATGGACCTGCGCGCGAGCAACCGTCTGGAATTCGCAGCATTGGCTGTGCGAGGGCGCGTGGTGGTTCGAGGGTGTCAGTCACAGATCATTTGCTCAGCGGCGAGCACGTAAGTTGGCAGAACGTACAATAATCGCTATCGTTTATGAATAAAAAGACTCGCTGGAATCGCGACGCTTGCTCGTGCGTCGCGGACCGACGCGCTGCGACGTGACGCGATGCGACGCACCTTGCTCGCGGCGATACGATTACGCACCGGGAATACGTCGACGGTATCTGTTTCCGCGACGGATCGCGGCCGCGGGGTCCGCCGAGTCCGCGAATCCGGCGATTTCTGTGATTTCCTTAAAAATGGCGGGTATCAGGCCGCGGATACTAATCGACGATGCCAGCCCCATCGGTCCGTCTCGAGGACGTACCCGGGAGATGATAATTCCGAGTGTTTATACGTTCGTCGTAAACCGGCAACTCCGTTTCCGCTGGACGAGCCGATCGCGTTACTTCGCCGAGTGGTCAGTGAGTTGTCTAGTGAAAAGTCCGTTCCTAGTCTTTCCTTCCGACTCTTCTTTTCTTCTACAACGCTTATCTTCTTACGTGTATCTTTTTATTCTTACTGCTATCTCTGGGAGTGATATTTCAGACAAGGGTAAAGCTTCTGTTGGATTTTTTTATGCAGGCTGACTTGCCTTAGGCGGTACCATTTTTTAAACCAATTTCAGTATTATTTATAATGTCTCTTTGGGAAACACTTTATCGAATTAATAAAAAGTTCAAGATCTATTAAATGGTATTATTGTTAAATATAATAGCCGGGATATAAACAAGCTAGGAAACACATTTTACAAAATTTGCATTTGTACGATGCACTCTGGAATAATAGTCGTCTCGTGCAGTATAGACGAGTTTAATGTGACGTTTTCACAAGGGACTATTAAGAGAGAAATTCACTGTTCGTGATCTTCGTTTAATATGACGGCGTTGCAGTTACGTTTGAATTTTGTCAGGTAAATTTTCACGAAATAGATCTTATCTGCAGTAAATTACTTGCTGTATCTCGTACAAAATTATTTTGGAAATTTAAAAAGCAAAGACAAAATAAGAAAAGCTGATTATAAAATTCATAATAAATGATATTTTCTATTAAAATTTTTTTGAATTGCTTAGCAGTAATTTTAATAATATAATTTGCATGTTGTCTAGATTATTAACTCCCTATCGTCACAATCTAATCGTATGTATCAAATAATTACACTGAATTATCTAATAAGAATTATAATGTGTAAAGTCAAATCCATTATAATTTAGATGGAATAGATGATAAAACTGTCCGTACCTATATTTGATATTTGCACGTGTTTTAAATAAGTTTGTGTAATTTTTTTTTTATAATTAAAAAGAAACACGTAATTCATTATTGAAATTCGTTGTTACGTGTTTGGTTGTGACCTAAAAATTGTCAGGGTAACAAGATGTTTTTTTTCAAATAAGCTTTGAGGTTTTTAATGAGCGTAAATACTGATTTTACGAAATATCCAGTTTTTTGCTCATTCAAGAGTAATAACGATAAATTGGAGCGTTTCCCAACGTACGATATAAAACCACAAAAATGAGAAGAGCTACATTATCGTAATTAGAACTTTGCTATATCGCGAGTATACTTGCGAGCATCGTTATTTCAGTAAAAATCACGAAAATTCAAGCCTACCGCAAAATATAAAATATAAAACTGGCATTTAAAAATTCGTGTAATGGTTAAAGAGCGTTAAACGGAATTATATTGCACGCATGTTGAATACAACGAAACGGTAATTAACTAAATTACATACTTGTATCTTGTCCGAAAATTCCAGGGATGAGTGAACAACTGATGGGAAAGCCGATTATTATTCGTTACAACGATCGTTAAATTCCTGCCATTTTGTCACGCGAAATAAATTAAATTTTCTACAACATATTTTTAATTAAATTAAATTGCGTGATATCAATTTATAATACAATATAAACGAAAATGCAATTATATTTTTTGCCATTTAAATTTAAACAAATATTTTATTTATTACACGTTGCGTCGTATGTTTTACGCTTTTTCGTAGCACTCATTTTAGTTTGTTAATTAATTTATTTAACAACAATCGTAGCTTGCAATCGAGTTTTGTTGGGTAAGAATTTTCTTGCTCGATATTGATAGACAGTTTATAAACGATTACACGCTTTTTGTATTATTCTCAGTTCATTGGCGTTGCAATTTCATAATTATTTTCCTTTCTTAAATTGACGTATCGTTTCCGTTCATATTTTGATAACGAATGATATTATTCTCGTTTGTCGTCGCGGAAATAAATCGAATTCTTGATGTATATGCGATAATGCGAATTTTAATTCGATTAACCAACGCGTGATACTCAACGTCACTGCAGTGAATGATAAATTTTTCGTTGACCATTTTCCAATTGTCGTGCGAATAAATGGTGAAATAATGACAGAGAAAAGAAATGCGCGCTGACAGATATCGGTTCACAAAAGGCATGCAAATAAATTCATGAAATACCTACGGAATATTTTTCAGCGGTTAATCGAACCGACAAATAGCAAATTTCTACTTTGGGCATCCGTGAATTCGAGCCTGCAACTGTATTTAATATTCAATCTATCTCGCAAAGAATCGCGCATATTCGTGGAAAATTTATCAGTGTTTTTCATACGTTGCAAAAAGTTAGTCGCGCGAGTTGACTTAAAATACCTGGGGACTCTTCTTAATAATACAAATAATGACGGTTCTATTTTAAATGACATTATCGAGAAAAAGAGAGAGACGGACAGATATTTGTTAATTTATCCATGTAGTTGGCTTATTTCACTGCTTATAACAGATAATTATTAAACTACAATATAATAGCTACATATTTAACGAAAGAAATAATTTCCTAGTTTTATTAATTTACAATATTTAAGAAAAAAGAAATAAGCAGTTTTCTTTTTCATTTGCACACGTCTGTAATACCGTTCGTATGTGGACATGTAATATTATAATATAACGTAATTGAATTTTCTAAATTTACGTGATATCTCCGCGTATCTCCGAATAAAAAACAAATTCAGTATTGGTTGTACGATGTTAAAGAAAATTTAAGCTATTGAAATCCGCGATTAATATTATCTAGGGCAGTGATATAAGTAAGATAGCGGGGACGCTGCAATTCGTAATCGCGAGTGAACGGTCAATGGCAGAAACGTTTTGCGGGCCGGCCAACTCTCGTGCAGTTCGATATCGTAAGTAGGACGTGAACCTGGATAATTGTGCGCGCGCACTTATCTGCGCGTATATGCGTACACATTTCTGTTTTCTGGACGTAAACATTCTGTAAAATGCTGTCCGAGTTACGGTATTGTCACCGTACGAGACAATACGTTGCTACTCGCGATATCAAGCTGCGACCAACGGGATGTCAAGCGCTGCCGGACATGTCCAAGAGCTATGACGGAGATGTATTTTCTTTGCGGAACATTATGGGCAACAGGTGTAAATTTAGAACATACTGGACTTTGTCCATGTAACACCTAATCGTTAAAAAAAAAAATAAATAAATAAATAAAATCAATTAGCTCGACGAAGACTACATTATTAATATTTCGTGATAGCTAACTGTTAAAAACTTTCCATTTTTTAAATCGTGTTCTGATAATATTGATAATACACATTGATTCTTCCATTTAAAGATACATTTATCTGAATTTTAATAATTTAATTTTATTATATTACTATATATTTTTATTTAATGTAATAAACAGTTGTCAAGTCTCAATAAATATTTAATTTATGATTGGCTTATTATTACATATTAATTAAATTGCAGAATAAATTTGATTTTAACATAAATAACGTTATAAATCTATTCAATAAAATTTTGAATATATCCTTCTATTAAAATTAATTTTAACGACAAGATGGAAGGATGCAAACTTCCACTAAAAAAAAAAAAAAATACATAAAATGTGGATATCGCAATGTCGAAAGCCCGGGGGCAAGGACAGGAGGGGGCAATGCAGCCCCTGCCGATGTAGGAAAGGGGGATTAGATTTAGGTACAGAGGTCGGAGGTCAGAGATCGGAGGTCGGAGGACGCGGAATGATGGTCGGAGGACGCCGGGGACCGGGGAGGGAAGAAGGGGCTGCAGCCTGGGAATGATCAATACTACTCGTACGCCAAGTTCCCACGAGAGTAGCGAAGATGGGTCGAGGAACACGAGGAATTGAACGTTTTCGATTTGCAAGAGTGACGAGAAGCTCGTTCGCAACGAAAGAGAAAGGGGGTCCTTACAATATGATTACCTGTCTATTGATGCTTAACATCGGTACGCGTCTCAACTTCTCCGCCGCTCTCGGTGGGACTGTTTCCCTATCTTTGTGGAATAACGGCGGGTATACCGTCGAGAAAAATTCACGTGCTCGGCATATCGCGAAGAAAATTCGATTACGTTTGAAATTCGTATTTCCAGGAATCCGCGCGGGTTCGAAACGCAGATACGCAATTTCAACATTTTGTTATACGCTCGGCTCTTTCCGGATTATTTCAATATATCTGACAACGATCGCTCGTTCAACTAGCTTTGTACAAGCGAAGCAATAAACTTGATTTTATAAATTGAATTAGTTTTCAAATTTCGTTAGAGCTTGATTTCAATCGGGTTTCAATATAACGAAAATTCAACATTTTATTTATATCGCGTATTACACAGGAGTTGATATTTTAGTAATTTGACCAGTATTTATTAGTGAGTTTCGGCATGATTTTTTTATTGCGGAAAGACGCAACGGAATGTCGCAACTTGAAATTTTTTAAAATAAACATCCTTGTAACTTTTCTAGCTTGAAACGTGAATTTGTCGAACAAAGTTTCAAGGACGTAGACCGAGGAACTTGGGCAGGTGGAGACCGGGGGAAACAAAAAAAATCTTTTTAGTTTATCGTCAAATAAAATTTGCTTTGACAGAAATATAATTTTAAATCTAATTGTACCCTTAGATAGTTTACACCGACGGTTTCAAAGTTTCGCGGAAAAGATCGACTTTAAATTCACAGAACGTACCATTAAATGGAAAGATTGTAAATTTAGGACGCTTTGTATTTCAAGTTTGTCTCCCCCGAGTATGCAAATGTAGTCACATAGACGGGAGATTATATTACCGTTTCGTAAATTATTCTTACAGTGCAAAATATCTTCTCTCGAGAAAAGAAACTTGAAAAAAAAAAAAAAAAAAATTTGCTCGTCAGTTTTCTCCGTGCCAGTCGTAGGGTAATGCTTAGCTGATGTCAGCTTGCAACCGGCTTGTCACGGATCAACGGAGCGCGACGGAGATTTCCTGATCGGAGCTTCGCGGCGATGCAAAACGCGCGAAATGCACGCTACCGGCGTGACGCGGCGCGACGCTGTGCTGTCCGATAACCCTGAAATATTAACGACAACGGGGTGCACGTGGGCTTTCAAGGTTCTCTCTTTAGACAGATAGAGAAACGCACGAGTGCGAGCGGAATAACGACGGCGACAGTGAAACGCTGAGCATCCAAGCGAAGTAACCGATTTCATGATACGTTGCATTATCGCGCTACATGAGCATGGAATTTCGCGGTATGCATCGCCGCGCGAGTTTCACAAGAATGCTCGGAATGATGCATTCGCGGAAACGTTGATTCGACGAGGATTTAACGTGTATTTGGGTTACGAATACAAGAGACAAAATGCACAACGTGACAATTAGATAAACCAACAGAGCTAGTGATTTCTATGTACATTGAAATGATTTTTTAATTTTAATTAATACGGTAAAATTTTTTTTTACATCTTCCTGAATTTTAATGCATATATATTATTGCCGCCAGGTAATTATCAAGTTTGATTGCCAAAGCGTTATTGTTCCAATCCACCCTATCCTTATTTCATGCCAAAAATAATGAATCCCTTTCAACGCTCTCGATCGATTTCTTCACTTCCGATCGGCTCCTTCTTGGGAAACGAGTTCGCCGCTAACGCGATTGATTATACGAGTCTCGCGTGTAAAATGTTAGCCGCGCGTGAAAACAGGCTACGAACCATCCTCTCCTCTGTCTCTTTCTTTCTTTCTAGATCGATGATCATAATTAGGATAACCGTCGCTTGATCGACGCAGAAGACCGCGCGAGCAATCGCGTTAATCGCGACGAGTCGCAAGAAGTGCCGGAACCGGGGCGAGATCACCGTTGACGAACGAGATCGAGTCTGAACGGAAACGAAAACGGAAATAGCAGTGTTGATCCAGGGACGCGTACTCATCACGTCACGGCGGGGCAAATGTTCCCGACAAGCTTTCGCGAATTTTCGCCGGCGAGTAACACACACGAGAAAAGCCGCCGGCAGAAACACGACGCCGGCATTATCGCCGGTACGCTTCCGGTATTATCAATCGGGTCGTCGCGATCAAGTCAGCTGGCACCGGACTCGTTGGCTGCTACGACAATGCAGTTTACAACCGTCGGCTATATCCGCAATCAAAAGCGCGCCTAAAACGTAATCGCTAGCGTTCAGCGTTCGCCGATCTGGGTTTAAACGGGAAGAGCCGGGAGCGGAAGTATTTGCGAATAGAGATACGTTGAAGGAAGCATATAGAGACACGGGGACGAGACTGCGGCCACGAGAACGACGACGATACAGCGAGACGATAATTAAACGATAAGGATCACGATAGAGCGAATAGGGTGATCACGTCGCGTACCGCCAGCTTTGACAGCTTTCGAATTCGAAATATATTACCGTTCGTACACACGGGTAAATTTAAGAGCGCACAAGTATACAGGCGAAATACATCTAATTATTGTGATACACGTACGTAAGTAATAAGCCCGCGTGTCGATCGACCGGCAATAAAAGCAATAAAAAAAAAGAAAAAAAAGAAAAATTACTGTCGCGTTATACGCTGGTCGGGATCGGTGATTCCTGTCACATTGTGTTCGAAAAGAGCTCGTTAGTCGCTAAGCCGATCGACGAGCTTACGCTTATTTAACCGGAACCGAGTCGGAAAAGTGTGCCAACGACAACATGGCTTTCGCCGCGGCGAGGATGATCCTCAAGGACAAGCGCAGGAAACCTAGCAAAGAGGACTTCGCACCGCGAAATAGGAGCAAGGTAAAATTATATATACGGTTATGTATATCAGACTGATTCTGTTTCATCATTCATGTATCGGCGCTCCATAATCGAGCGGCGTGAACCCGCCGCCGGGGAGGAGTGCGCGAAAAAGGGAGGAAAGCTTTCCAAGGAAATCGCGGCGATTCTTATTTTCGCGTGTCATCGAAAGAAAAACGATTTAGCTCGCGCCACCAATTCCCGAGCAATCTGGCCACCGGCTCGGCGGTCGTTTTTCATTTTTCAACGGGGCCATAAAAGTGGTCTGTATTATTACCTGTGCTAAGAGGGCGAAAGGGAACGCGAGCGATGTGTCAAGCGGACATTGGCACGCCAAACCATAATGTCATTAACGCGCACCTTTATCACCAAGCCATTAGGCTGTTAGCGGAGTTACACGCTCGGCTCCCTCACGGCGACGATGGTTCCCTTAGATAGAACGTGAGGGAAACGGCGCCGGGGAATGCATAATAACACCTCCGTCGTGGTACCTGATATCGCACGCGGATCACGCAAGACGTTAAGTAAACGGGTCGTTTTTAGTATGGTAATTAATTTCACGGAACGATCGTCGCGAGATACAAACAGCGAAACTTACCTCCACTTTGTAGAGCGTGGAAGCACGTGTCGGATTTTTATTTTCCTTCTTTCTTTTTTTTTTCACATGCGACGGATTGATTGAAACGTCGCAGTTTTCCAATTAAAAGCCGATATTGCGAAGCTGATAAACGCTGCAGATTTTCAATTACCTGGAAAAAAAATTTAGCAGTCGTTTAATAACATGTTAAGCAATCTGGGGCATAAAAATGTGTTATTTAAAATTTTCTAAATGTTTGAGTATTTCTAATCAGCCGAATCAATGAAAAATGTTAATTAATTAGAACCATTGGAAGGAATATAAAATCAATGCGATATAAACGGCTCAGCCGCGAGAATTCTCGTACAGATTGCCAAGTTCGGTTTCAGGCACAAATGAAATCTTGACAAAGAAAGTCAAGAAATATAAAGCCGCGGTTTTAACGCTGCAATCCTTTGTCCGCGTATAAGATAAATGAGATTGCATGTTCGCATGAATTTATTGTAAATTCCAGAAGAAAGTATACACGCGTAATTCACACAGCTGACGTGTACTCGTGATTAATAATACTTATATAAGTGGAGATTCGCGTTACGGAAACGAAGGTAAGGAAGTTTTTCTTTTGAGGATAGTGCAACGATATCGGCTAAGGTTCCACACATACATAAACACGAATATAACTCTAAAATTCCATCGAAATTGCATAACTTGTTCTGTCAACATATAAGACATTTTTCCGATATGCGCTCGCTCACGTTTCCATTATTTCACGTAACATCTGCGCGTTATCATTTTCATATCATAAACCCCGAAGCATTGGTATTACTATTTATTCCGCATCTGATCCTGACTGAGAAATGCAGTAGTAATAACAAAGTCGTGCGAGGCAGCTCAAACGTCCGCGAGTCTATGTTTACGTATCTCACTCTAATCCCTAATCCAGTCCAACGTGTTGTAAAGGGATTGCATTGAATATCTTTATGCGAAATTAACGATATCGAAGCTGTAATAATTTTTTATTTCAAGTAATCGAATTTAGCACGAGGTTATTTGCGTAAATTAATGTATTCAAGTCTATCTAATTTGTCATTTTTATTTTATGTTTTTCTCGACGTGATTAATATTAAAAAAAATATACTTATTGCGAATATAAAATAATTACAATTACAAGTAGCAAAGAAAATTACTCGCCGCTGAATAGCTGCATAACCGTCGCTTGATATCTCTTTCTCTATTTTCCTCGTTCCTTCGTTTTACACGACGTTCACATTCTCGAGCACACAGTTAATTACGATCGCGCATTAATCACTAGGAAAGGACAATTGCGCGGTATTTTACACAACATTCTCGACGTTAATTACGAAAGAGTGAAGCACTTTACAGCGAGGAAAGAATACCGCGAAAAAAAAAAGTAAAAAATAAAATTAATGTCTAAATCAGAAAGAAAAATTGATAAGTCTAGAGAATAAAAGTTTCAAGTTATTCGTACAAATACATGTTTAAATGTAGAATTAATTAGATGCCGCTCAAGTTTGTATCAGTTGATTCGTTCCATTGGTGATCGAAGCATTCCAAAATAACAATTTTACTCTAGTACCGTACGATTCGATATTTGATTAAAGTCTAATTAACGATTTATTAAGATGCGATGAGCTATTCTCGAAAAATATGTTTCCAAAAAATATAATTAATTTTTTGTAAAAGCAAAAAATAAATAACAGATTACCGGAGAATTATAAATGTAAAGCACGACGATTATAATAATAATCGTGATCGCTGACCAAGTTTGATTGCTCATAATTCAGTAATTATTACAACCTCGATATTTATTTCCTGATGTAATATCTAGAAAAATAGCAAAGGGATTCTAAGAGATTTCTTTTACAATAGAGAGTCATTAAACGAGTGCAATAAATCTTGCGCTATTCGGTCTGAATTCTCCCACGTTCGATACGATAGCGAAACGACCGCAGTGGACGGAACGTAAAGTAGATCTCACGTTAACAAGCAGTCGGTCTCGATTTAATACGCGACGTAAACGATCGTGCCCGGGGTGTCAGAGAGGAAACAGTTCCGTTGAAACACAAAAGCGGGATTCGATCAATGCGTTGCACTCCGCTCGGTAAACCCTCCACGACTCCCTGACGGTGACAGCTTTTCGATTTAACATTCTCTTTATTTTCCTTACGATAAACGGGAGCAAAGGTGGATCATTAATTAAGTCGAGCGTTAAGCTTCGAAAGAAAATTTTCTCTAATAATAAATTTGTCAACTGTAAACCGTCCATGTAAAGCTTTTCGCGAGCGTAATTACATTCGTACTCTTTTCATAAGAATGGTAAACGCGTTAATTGCAAAATAATGCAAATTACAATAGTTTCTCGATTTCGAAACTACAAGAAGCTACCGTTGCGTCGTTGTGCGCTTTAGCAATGATTAAAATTTAATTCTTAAGTAATGTAAAGTTTTTAATTGCGTGTATAAATGATCGCAATAACGAAAATTATGCGGTAACCAACATAACTCACGCCACGCTATCATTACCTTTAATGGAACTCCTACACTGGGCTATATGTATATTTTCAGAATATACATATGCATAATTATTATCTGTATTCATATGCATACGCTGTTTATGAAATAAGTTCTTAATTTTTTACGTAATCGAGAAATATTAATTTTTTTTTTTTTTACGATTTAAAAACTCTTTTTCAACTACACGTGCGATACCTAGCAATTTTGATATCATTCAAAAGACTCGTCTGTACTACTGTCAGTTGCAGATATCTATTTGAACTTTATCATTCTTCCAGCTTGAAATAGATTTTTGTCACGCAATACGTATACGAAGAGTTTCCTTGCAGCACGCGTTATTCGCACACGACGAGCGCGAGTTTCGTTCTGACATTTACGAAACGTACTATTGCTCTTATTATACGGGGCACATATATGGCGCACCAGTACACCGTATCAGTAGTGTGTTGTCAGTATTATATCATAACTTTATCTATACTTTTCCAACTACAGTGGCGTGGTAATTGGTGACCTATACTGTACTTGTGTTTGCAGGCTCGCAGCGCCAGCACAAGTAGCTTTAGAAGTCTGAGCCAGGTATATACCAAGATAATAATCCAGATCTAGTTGAGAGATTAGTCGCTAGCTATTTAGCTAGATATAGTAAATCATTTATTACTTGTTCATTTTTAGAAACATAGAGAAACATGCTCATTGCTCATGCGTAGAGGCGTAGAGCACGCGCATTACGCTAAGCCGCATTGGTCCGCAAAGTGTTTCATTGAAAATTTCTGGTCCGTTATCGTAGCGAATAATCGGATTACGGCGTCGAAACCGAGATTGTACAAATCTTTTCTCGCATGGTGCTTATTTGCCCGGGGACGAATAAAGCGATTTACACAATTTCTCGTTTACATTTACGTTCATAATCCGATGTGGTTAGAACAAGAGACGTCGCGGAGCTTTCGATAATCTCCTTTACAGTGCCGACCCGTTGCAACACTCGCCGATGAATAACATACGAAATGTTACGAATCATTAATGGATTTTATTGTTGCGAATTCGCGCGTATTTCACGAGCTTCGGTTCAGATTTCGTACAATTCTACCTCTCTACACAGATACTTGACGATGTACTTCTCGCCGTATTTCCGATAACGTTTCCGATAGCAACGTAATCGGTTTGGCCGATTAATTTTCATACGAGGCGCGTGCAGCGTTAGTTCGACGTTGTCCCCTTTAATTGAACGGCCCGAAGTGGAGGTAAACGGGAATATAAAGCGCGTGATCAAACATAGCGCGGCGCAGAATTTCCTTCCGGGATTTTCGCCGGCGACAAATGCGATCGCGCGCACAAACGAACGTCCTGTACTTTCGCCCCTATCTCGTTTCCTCCGTTCGCAAAAGTTTCCGTGATACACGGAACAGCAAGTATATCACGGAAGACTCAGGATAGTGGACCACCGCAATTACAGTGGAAATGCCTCGCGGGGCTAAAAAAAAAAAAAGAGAGGAAAGAAGAGCTCGCGTCGGGTAACTCCGTGTCTTCGTTGCGGCGCGCGCGAACGTGCCGACAGGAATATGTCGAGAAGCAGCCCGCTAATGAGTGCATTTATATAACTCGGTTCTCGTTAAAACCGCAACATTTTTTTTTTTTTTCGACATACTTCCGTCATTCTTAATTACTCGCCCTTTTCATCCCGAGAGATCAACGCTTTCCCCCTCGCTAACTTTACCGCGTGCGCTTGGCATGCTCCAACCCTAATATTGGCGTTTTTTTTGTGCACGATTACGTAGCGGCGTAATTCACAATGTTCGTGAACGGATCGCTTTTTGAACGAAATAAAAGTACGCAAAGAAAAATTTAATCGCCGCTTGATTGAAGCGGATCGATTAATTGGAGACGTAAGAGCCATACTGAGCTTGCAATTAAAGCTACCACACTGAAAGTGGACCATAAACGCTGAGAATAAAAATTTCGAACCACTAACATTAATATATTTGAAAAGAGCGATAAGAATACTTTTATGTACACGTTCGACACAAGTATCTTGACGATTTCATCGAATTTACTGTAGCGCGTAGAAGTTTATTTTCACCGTGCAGGCGTTCGAAAAAAATAAGCTTGCAATTTTTGTATTTTTATCAGATAAAAAGCAACGTTGGGATACTAAGGTAAGTGACGATCACGTCTATTGTCGTCACAATTAATACTGAAATTCAGTGTAAAGTTTTACGTGGATGAATCTATTTCCAACTCGTAAATAGCATGGGTCAAGGACTGTTTTTCGAAAGAATGAACACGGGAAAAATCGTTACTCCTTTTTGTAAGTTTAAACATAAATTACCACCTTGTTCTCCTGCATTCTATAGCCCTGAAGATTATCTGTAGAAGTTAAGTAAAAGCGCGCGAAGCAGAATAAAGAAAATCTTTGAGATTAATATTGCGAGACTTAAGCGAGACGCTTAACTGCAACGGGAATTTCGATGGTGTTAATTAGGTCGTAAAATTATTTTTTAGAAATGAATAAAATCCGAATAAATGTGACAGAATTGTTCGCCGAGAGAAGAGCACTCGGACAAATAACTTTTTTAAATCACTGCCTCGTGCACGTTTTAACATAGCCGTCTTTCTGCCTCCGTAGAGTACTTTTCAAAAGAAAAGCGAGAGAAAGGAAATTCTCGAGAGTTTAATGCTGCGAAATTCAGCAGTGGAACTCTCGTCAATCTAATACCGTGACGGTTATTCTCACCCGACGCTGTCTATTGTAATGATTTAACATGCCGTTTAACGTCCCGGCCGAAAGAAGGCAAAGACGAAAGTGGATCGAGGATACCCATAAAAATAATCGCGTAACACCATCGGGCCTCTCCTTTGAAATTTTATTTCAGAGATAAGGCATCTCGGGAATGATTGTAATTATAGTTGGGATTTAAAGGGCTACGCGTTTTCGCTGGGCTTCGAATGACTCCTGAATCTGGCGCACCTTTAATACCTGGCAGAGATTAATCATTTGTGTTCGGCACGAAAACAAACGAGAGATCGTCACGGAACGGGTCGTCTCGATGTAGCGAGGAGAAACGTTCCTACCTAACACTAACGTCGGGGCACGGTCTAGAATCAAGAACGGAGATCGATGCCTTTGACCATTGCACGATACCGCCCTCGCACGCCGTTGAAGCGGCTGCGTTATTTGATTTAATTATTAATCAGCCGGTTCTAGACCTTACACGGGAAGTGCAGTGACACGCCTCAAGGACGAACGGTTTTCCCCCGGTTCTACGGAATTGTTATATGCATATGATAAATTGCGTCGCGAATATGTATCATTTTGTTCTTGCGATACTTCTCCGATTAGTCATTCCGTGGCCTGAAATCGCGGTTCGTGCTCGTAAATCTTGCCGCACAAGAGACATTATTCAATCTGGAAAATCTAGGCCATCAATGGATTCGCAATTTCAACAAGAGTTCGCAATTTTGGTGCAAATTTGTTCCCGAATATTTTGGAACACAATAAGATAGAAGTAAAAAGCAAAAATAAAAGTGGGAAAAAAAAAAAATAAAAAAAAAAGAATTCCATTTTATTTCAATACGAAATACGCGAGTATACGCCACCGTGGGCACGAAATTTATTTCAATTAATTTTTATTATCGACGTCTGTTGCTATCGCTAAAAAGATCGCTCAAATCTATTTTAATTAAAACGAGACAGTAACATGGGAAAAATATACTGAATATTCGGTAGCTTTTTACGATTGAGAGTATAAATGAAATGGATGAAAGCCACACTCGATTGCGCTTTCGTAACGGCAATCAACGTTGTTTCTGTTTGGTTTATGATGCTCTAGTGTTTCGCAAAGTATAGCGTTTCAAGGGCAGCTGCAATCATCCCCAATTATTGATCCTTTGAAAGAGGTTTCCGGGTCTCGCTTGCAAACACAACGAGCAAAACTTGAGTGGGTGAAATATTCCAGACGAGAAATAACGCCGTGCAATGTATGCGATCACGCAGCCAAAGAGGGCAGAATTAAGTCGACAGAATTTTGGATAAATAACATTGCGGAAATATAAAATATATTTATTACCGGTGACCGTTCTCATCACCGTTTAATCGAATCAAATATTAAAAAGACATATTAATTATCAACGTTAATTTACACGTAATTAAGCCAATCGTATCTTTAAGTTAAATCGCGTGCAAAAAAAAAATATCTTATACGAATTAAATGCCCATTAATTTGAAAATGCAGATTTCGTTTTTCCGTCGAGAAAATTAAAATATAATTAATTTCTTGCGACAACTCAGCTGCGCTTTATTTGATGTATGTAAAAAAAAAAAAAGGGTCACGTCACGACTATCACGCATGAAACTAACAACCAGGTCACTAACGGATCGAGTTAGCGTTTGATCGATTCATAAATAAATGATGAGAATCGTAACACTTGTGATCAAGTGATAACATTTTATAATAGAAAGCATATTTCATATAGAAACCGCGTATTATATGAATAATACATTATATGAGTGCTCATCCTTCAAGAATATCGTATATCTTTGCGATAGAAACAACACTATATTGTATAATATTGATAACAATATCTATCCAGCCACGATGTGACAAGATAAATTACGTACATCCTATAGCAATACAAAACCATACTGCATCCATCTTGCGGTGTTATCGTTAAAAAAAAAGGAAAAAATAATAATATTAATAATGCAATGGAACGAAACAAAGCTAACTCGCACGGGGAAAAAAGTGGCGTGCATATCATAATGTTACTTAAGAAAATAGCGATCTAGATAAAGCTTTACAGCACGCGAGTTCACTTTGCGCAGCTCTTGTTTTTTTTATTTAAAAAAAAAGAAAGAAAAAAAAAAAAAGTTAACAGTATCCCGTGGCCTGGAAAAAAGTTTGAAGAACTCATTTTTCAAGCTTAGAACAATACTAGAGGGCTCGTTGATGTGCAAACAAGTGCACTCGAGATTTTTATCTAATTGGATAGCCAAATCAAGATGACGGAAACAATCTCGAGATAAATGGCTCTATAAATAGTAATTAAAAACTGTTGGTCGTGTCAATTTATTCCGACTAATTTTTCGACGCTCTGAAGGCATCCACGAACGTAACTTGACATTCAAATTGATATTTATCATGATAAACGTTCAATAACGAATATTGAGAATATTAATTAATACACGTAGAGCGTTAATAACGTAATTTGATGAAAATAAAAATAAATTCTTATTTTATCAATAAGTATCAACACTACACCGTAGGCAAAATGCCGATATATTAATAAAATTTGAAATTATTCTTCCGAAATACAGTGTGCGAAAATTAAGCAGAACTTAATTAAAAAAAAAAAAATTGATAAATCGACGTAAACAGAAATTTAGTAATATATATAAATTAAATATGCAGAACATGACCGCGATACATAAAATAATTCTTACGCTTCATATTTTCCCCATAAAATGCAAATGAGCTTTATCACGTGTGTATAATATAAGCTTCAAGCGTCATTAATTATTCCCTTTTAATTATTTACAATGCGCTTCGCACATTTTGTGTTATTGTGCGGAATTATTCTCTCGGTTTATTCAACGCTACGCGTCCGGCATTCAGCGGCAACGGCTTTCTGTTTTCGATCTACGTGCGTCGCGGGAGCGATGACTATTAAAGTTCCATTTGGAAATCGTAAAATCGATCGACCCTAAGGGCTAATCACCGGCCTCTTTAGTCGCACTATTCCGTAATGTAAAACGCCCGCAGTTAGCGACCTAAATCCGCATTTCCGCGGTAGCTACTCGACGTACATACGTAACTGTGTTACTATGGCACACTATGCGCTGGCGTACAAACGATAAATGGACACGATGCACGCGCCATCCGATCTAATCGACCGGATGAAAGTAAGTCATCCGCCTCTACACCCTGCCCGCCTCTGACGAACTTTCGTAAGCGGCCATTAGCGATCGTTATTAATTTTCCCCGCGGGAGCGGGACTACCCACGGCGAGGCTTTACCTCTGCAATGGCGAAAAACGAGCTTTATAAACAACGGGGTAACGGAATACGAAGCATCTAATGGTCCTTGAGCTTCAACGAGTCGACTGCCACTCGGCGCAAGTTGTAACAAGTATATCAGCCTCCTTGGCGTTTTCGATTAAGAAGATAAATGCATTGTACACGTTGGGAGCTATGTGGTTTCACGGGAATTACGAAATGTGTACTGCTCGACGGGGAAAGGAGATTTAGATTAAACAAGTTTTAAAGACGCCTTTGGTCGTAACCCTGTTTCAGAGAGGTCGATCCAGCGCCGGCTATTAACGGTGTATAAATTATATAACGCAAACGACGGCGAATCAGATATAAATAATTTTCACGAGTACTAATCAATAATAATAAAAATATATAATAGACGTCGACTACGAGAGAATATATAATTGAGCCGTAATTTGAACGTTTGAAAAATCTTTTATGTAATAAAAATAAAATTATAGAAGACAGAAAAAAAGTTTAAGAAAAAAAAAAAAAAAAAAAAAAATAGAGGTCTTTAAATAGCACATGAGTTACACACTTCTTATACGGTTGTAAAAATATTAATAATTGAAATATTCGTTGAAACCTATGACTAACGATGAAGGTAAATTTCCGGGGCGTACCTTCAAATTTCAACAAACCCTAAAAACCGCACGTCAAACGTCCGTATTTATTTTACGACAGTGAAAACACTAGAGAGGAGCGCAAGACTTCCGAGCAGTTGATACCTCCAGATCTGACCGAGTTTAATTTTCCGAAACACGCGCTTGCGCCTCGATGGAGATGGGGGGATAGACAAGAAAGGTGCTACGATGAAAATTATAATGTACGCGAAACAACCGGGTCTGGATGGGCCGTATCATGACCGCCGTGCACGCGAATCCCGTAACTGTCGCGCGGCACGATTCGCGCGATTAATTTTCGTTCTCTCTCTGATTTCTTTTTTTTTTTTCTGATAAAAATCTCTCGATCCTCCAGCTGCATACGATGCACACACGAGCGCCCTGTCAAACGACACGCTCCCGGCATTTGTTTTGATACACTTTTGATACACAGCCGTGCGATCGATCCGTTCGTGGCGCCGCATGCGCAACGAACGATCGCGCTCAACGTTATGCCCGGACCGATCGATGCACCCGACCATTTTCCATGTTTTCGTACGAATTTCTCACGACAACCGCGACAAGTTGGTTATCACGAGTCGTTACCAAAGCGAGGGAAACGGGGGAGGGCGTTGTGGCAATATTTTCCGTGCTGCGCCAACACTTATCGGGGATACGTAAAGTGACAATTGCAGGGCGCGGTAATTACTGTATAATATTTTGCGTTCTGTTAGACAAAATGTAACTGAGAAGGTAAGCTAGTTTTCTTTTCGAAAGCCGTAACCGGAAACTGCTTATACCGTTATCGAATGTATGGAGGAACTTTCGGGAGGAAATTGTGACTTTGGAACTTGAAGAGTTCAAAGTAAACTCAAGTCTGAGAAAGTTAAATATAAAACTTATCTTGGTTCAGGATTCTGCTTATTAATAAGGCACGGAGTATCGTTCAGTATGCTCAATTAAAATGTTTCTAATGAAACTTAGAAAATAGCGCAAATTATTCCACATCAAAATATAACGTTTCGCACGCAATTTAATAATTATTTTATTTTTGAGAAATTTCATTGCTTTCTCAAGAATATAATGTGCTTCACATTCGTTGCATTAGTGCATTAGATTACTGTTTCATTCATAAGGAATGCTATTATTAGTCGCATACAATTCGATTCATCACGATATTACGTAACTTTGTTTACATTTATGTTATAGCATAGCTTTAAATTTAGAATGGTCATCGTGAATTCAAAGTTTACTTATTTCGAAACTATTTTCCAATATATATTTTTATTTTTACGATAAATTTAGCATTTAACCCAACGTTGATATTACGTTTGAATTTTATGAATTCAACTTTGATCTATTGAAAAAATAAAACCTTTTTTTCAAAGCATGAATTTATTGTTCTCTGATATGTTGAAAAATATTAAAAATTGGAAGCCGTCTATGGATAATCGACGAATGACTGTATAAAGCGTAAGTATCGAGACTTGTCGCAGTAGAAATTCCGCAGCATTGTCGTAAGCTTGACAAATGTAGAATTACGTGGTACTTTTTAATGCAATCCGTGTACGTAGGTCGTAGACTCTGTCAAGATCACATTAGATAGTCTATAATTATCTCGTCGGCATTCTCGCCCACGCGAAGCATCCAGTCTCTCCATTATTAATTGTAAAGATTATTTTTAGATTGTCTAAACACTTCGCCGTGACGATTCAGTTCCAATTTAAACGAATTCTTTTATCGCGAGCTATCAAAAAAAAGTCAACGTACTTCCCTTTTCGGTCTATTCGCGGAATCTGTTCTCACTTTTTCGGCGGTATATAAATTTCCGCCCACGAGACACGAACGGCCTGACAAAATAACTCTCGCAAAAATATTGATTCGGTTTATAGCGGATCGACTCGATAAAATGAACGAAAAAAGGACAGGATAAACCATAACGATAGTATATGCAGTAAGCGTTAAATATGACGATACAGTGAGATTTAGAAAATATATTATCGGTAATTTAATTACGATATGCTTTGGGAATATTTAAAAAATATAGAAATTACACGAGATTAAAACGTACAGTGCCATAACATTTACGGTGCTATAACTTTTCAAATTCCATAACAGAAATATTTTAAAAATTTACTATAATCGTAAAATTTACAAGTTTATGAGCGTAATAAACAGGAGAAAAATCAAAGTAAAAATTGGTTCGGCGTCGCGTTGTATCTTAACGATAATCGAACATGTCCCGTTTTATATCCGTTCAATTTGATTACTCTCGATAAAATCATTCATCCCTAACGGAGATTTTGTCTATTGAACCACAGGCACGCAACAAACCGGCGGATGGCGTGGGTCATGTAAACCAAAAAGGTGCTTCCGGTCAGAAAGCGCCGGCGGCTGGTCAGAAGGTTGCACCGGGTGCTAAGGTCGCGGCGAAACCAGCTCAGAAGCCGTCAGCCCAAAAAGGCCAAGTGAAAGTGACCCCTAAGGCGGCGTCCGTCAAAACCGGTAAAAACAAGAAGAAGGGACAACGACAGCAGTACGATCTCATCGTTACCATTAACCTGGTGAGTTATCCGGAGCATTAAAAATCGAAACGTCTAATTGAAAATCGCCATCCACTTTCTTATTTATTACACATTCGTGGAAATTTTTTCCGATTTTCTATTTTATTCATTTACGCGATTAAGAAGAACTTTTATCTCCGATGAAAAATTAATTATTTAATTACTTAACTCTCGACGAATGATATTTATATACAACGTTATTGCCTTCGATTAAGTAAAAAATTAAAATCGTCTTTCTCCGAACGCTTTGCGAACGATAAAATAGGCTGAGAAATATTATGTCGCGTGAGCAGCTAATTTCGATCAATTATTCAGCCTGCCGCTGAAATCATTAGCACGATCTTCCAGACGACTCGCGTGAGTAGGCCACCTAATTATTTCTGATAGTTAGAAATAGAAATGGAAGCGAGAAATGGGCTTATCGGTGACGGATCGAATCGCGTCACGAATCGCCTTTGTCAACTTAGCGTGCGCTTCGCGTAATGCGTGCACATCGGCAATAAATACGGTACGATCTGACCCAGTTGAATACGCGATGAGCGAATCGATAACGAGGGAGTTCATGTTCGATTAATATACCTACGCCGCGTACGCGTTGTCAAGATACGTCGAAGGAAAATAACGCCCGGCTGCCGTTTAATTGATTCGACATAATTAACAGGCGACAACTTCTCGATCGCGTTGTTCTACTTTGGGATTACCTACGTTTCCGAATAAGACTGTTGACAATTTCAGACAGAATCTGACATTCGATCTCGATGTAAATTGCGTTATACCTACATGTATAATCGCGAGTATCATTTTAACATATAATTCTCGGTCAGAAAGTATATAAAATTATTTCTTGCACGAATTATACAGGGCGAATTATATTTGTATCGACTAAAATTAAAATATTTTAATTAAAAACTACGGTGTAGATAAATTGCCGGAAGTTGATTCTCGTTAGCGCGAAATAAGATGAGCGAAATATACGTCCGTGCAACGTCCGGCGCGAGGAAGGGAGCAGTCACCTAAGTCATCTAGTCGTAGAGGGGACCTAGCAGTTAAAAACAGACTAAGGTTGCCAAAGTTTCAAACACACGCGCCTTTGTCACCGCGCGGACATCTGCGCCCATCTCGATATCGCGTGTCCCGGTAATCGCGGCAGCAAGTGCGTTTCTCCCGTCTACGAGGCGAAGGAAAAGTGCGAAAATTTAAGAGAGAGACGACCAGAGATACGAGTTATTGTTTCGATTTTGTTCGCACGAAATTGTGAGAACGCGCCAAGTTCGTACACCGAGCGCGTGTAGTTTCTCTATGCCACACGACGGACGGGCTATTTTTGATCATCCGCGAGCTATCATATTCTCGAATAGGAGTGTCGCCCGTGATCGCCACGGAATATCGTGCATCTAAGTCCGATTCGAAGTGATCATTTCGTCACTCTCGACGTTTCATCTCACGGCGATTTGTCGGCCCTCAAATCCGCCCCTCGATCCGAATATCCGTCCCGTCTCCCACGATTTTTATTCGTCCGAATAAACGAAAAGTAATCGCGATGCCGGCAAGTCTGAGCGACTCTCGGATATGTCATACTTCTCCGTTTCTATCTCTTTCTCGCGGCACCAGCGACGGCCTTGAGAAAGCTCGCAATCGATAAATATTAGTTTGATTCCGAGGGACGCGTCGCGAATGATATACGTATATACGCGTCGACCTCTATCCCTGGAGATAAAAGTGCGATTTACGCTTTTTATTTTCTTTACGCATCGGCGGAAACGTCGCGCGAGCGACGTGATGGTAATGAAATCGAAATGCCAGCCTCGATGGCGACGCGAGAGTAATTACGAGACGCGGACGTAGATACGGAACCCAGGCAGTTTACGTTTTGTATAATCTCGTCAACTGGTACTTCCGGCACGCTCGATTATGGCGGAGACGGAGAAGAACTACACGCACGCGTACGGACAGCTACGTAGATTGACGAGCACGATTGATGGTCAAATCAGACAGCTCAGCGTAAGTAAGAAGAATACGGAGCAAGCAAGAGAATAAAAAAAAAAATGATTAAAGTAGGATCTTTTTTATTCGGGGGAAAATCGTCAAATGAAACGTACGGCCAGCTACGTCGTTTAGTCGCGAGACGGAACTATCACATTGCGACATGTTATTATTAATAATTCATTATACGACCTCCCTTCGCGTCGGGCATCTCGCCAGAATTTCGTCTCTGTATCAGACGAGAGCAGATTATAGAAGTGTAGTAGATAGAGCAAGGTCGTTCGCCCATAATTAAGGAGCAATATCTTTAGTAACCGTTTAGTACTGCACGCATACGTAATATAAGAGGTATAATAAAAAAAAAGAAAAAAAAAATATTTGCGTACGAAATGATAGGGTATTTGTTCTTTTCTGTTTCAGTCCGAATATGGACTCACAGAAGATCAGGTAGCAGGTGAGTTTACGATTGACTTTGTGAATGGTTCGGTGTATAAGTTGAAAGTAATCGATCATTAATTCTCCTAGTCTAATTAGCGGCTCGCGATATTTTTAAAACCAAGTTATAATATTTTATGTCATTTGACGTACTGTGTGTTACTAACAATATTGATAATATCTATTTTATTTGCACGAACTGACGTTATCTTTTTCGTTTCGTTGACGTAAAAATACAACAGCATTTTAAATAAGATTTTTTTTAAGTATGTTTGATACACGAGAGATATACGATTGATAGTTATGTGATATAAGTGCCAATTGGCAACAGTTTTTCCTGTTTACCTAATATCTCGTTGCTGTGTCAGTTTAAATGGGAGTGTTGAAAATAATTTAATAGCCAGAACACGGTAGATCCGAAAGATACCGATAGTAAAAGTCGTTTAACTAGATAAGCTAAATGTATGTGGAATTCGTGGAACATAAATAATTAAATAAATAACTTATTACAAAAAGATGACTCATTACCGCTAATGACTTCATCGTTGACACGCGATGATATTGATTATACTTAACTCGCAATCTAACTTGACATTAGTATTCTTCTAGGTATATTCTTTGTCCTTCGTAATAATGTCGGACAGAAGTAATATAAAAATGTCTCGTTCCTAGTTGCGCAACCGTATGTATGTCCACAAACGTGCACGTTACATTAACTTTTTTTTAATTATAACATAATAAAGATATTAATTAAATAAAGTTGTTGCGAGAAAGATTGCATGAGAAATAAGTTTCACAATTTTTGAAATTTTTTTTAATTAAACCGATTTGAAATACGCAAAACTCACTACGGACAAACTTTAACTCGAATTAAAATTTCAGAATAAAAATTTATTTATGATTTTATCGCGTGTCCTGTTGTACAAAGAATTTTTTTTCTTTTTTTTAATTGAACATAGGTGTATAAAATATGCATTGAAATACGCTGAATTAAAATCCACGGCAGAGAGTTCGATCGTAAAATTAGACAGGATTGATACAGTAATCTAAAGCGAGTATAATCAAGATAGAAATCAATCGATAACAAAAATACCCTGGAACGTTGTGTGTACGTTTCTATAGTGCTCCGCAATTAACAATTAATCAGTACATAATGATACGTCCTCGAGAAATCGTTTTGAATGCAACCGAGAAATAATTGTGTGTCCTGGACACGGTAATGATCGGGCGCGATAACAATGGGGAAACTATTATTTCAGAATTCAAAGAGGCATTCATGCTCTTCGACAAAGACGAAGATGGCACGATTACGATGGCGGAATTAGGGGTCGTCATGCGGTCTCTCGGTCAAAGACCATCGGGTGAGTAATTTGCTCTTTGCAAATCTCGGATGCGCTCGGGCTGCATCTCGCGAATAACTACAACAGTTGAAGTATATAAACCAACCGGTGGCGCATCTCTTTCAGAGACGGAACTGCGCGATATGGTGAATGAGGTGGATCAAGATGGTAACGGTACCATCGAGTTTAACGAATTTCTGCAAATGATGTCGAAGAAGATGAAGAGCGCCGACGGGGAGGACGAACTTCGCGAGGCGTTCCGGTAATAAGCTCCCTAATCGCGACGAAAGAACGTTCCGAGATAAAATTTTCTCGAAGGAACAATGGCGTTTTTAAGATGCAGACAAGCTCGGCGATTTAACACTTTGCTTCTTTTTTTTTTCAGAGTATTTGATAAGAACAACGACGGCTTAATATCTTCGAAGGAGCTGCGACACGTAATGACGAATCTCGGCGAGAAATTATCCGAAGAGGAGGTCGACGATATGATTAAAGAGGCGGATTTAGATGGCGACGGAATGGTCAACTACGAAGGTAACGCGTTTAAATTTTATCCTGGCTATTATATTTTTTTCTAAGTGACGTATTTATATTTTCAGCTTATTATTAATATAAATTGATACTCGAGGTTAAACTAAATGTAACATATTTTATATTGAATGGTATTAATTAAGATTTATTTTTCAGAATTCGTGTCGATCCTAATGTCAAAAAATTAGTTCGGGTATCGAAGAAAGGTATAAACTCAAAGATACCTGAAACAACAGAGGATTCTTGATAGAGAAGAAAGAAACGGATCCGCTATCCAAGTTCCTCGACTTCGTAGGATTGTAAGAAGTCGTTTCATGCCCCAAGAAACTACCGCATTCAAGTCCGTCGAAGGGAAAAAAAAAAAAAAAATCAAAAAGCTCATCGACGATCAAATCGACCGTGGCATGCACCTACGACCTTGCGAGATCGCGGAAGCGAATCGCGCGAAACATACCAAATTTTACTCTGTAGCTAAGGCTTCGTGAGCGATGTGTCGAGGATTTCGCGCGTAAGTAGCGCAAGTAGATGATCGGAGAGACGCCGAGGGTCTCTCGCTTCGAGCGGAGCGCACAGAGTCTCGCCTGCGAATAGTAAAATGCTTTTACGGCCGGGAAACCAAGAGGAGAGACTTCCTTCCGCGAATTTTGCACATACGTACACGCATTATATACACAGATACACCTCGCGCTCCTTCGGACTAATCTTAGACGAGTAATTGAAGTTTTTAGGTATAACGTAATTGTACGGTCAAATAAAAGGAATATGTCTAAACGACGGGGTGAAGGGGGGGGGGAGGGAGGCGCGACCCGGAACAATCAACCGAGCTTCGTTTAGACTTTTACGTACCCTTAATCTTTATCTCCCTTCCGATCATTTTACGGAGTGGAGAATTTAAAAGTTACCTAGCTTTTCACGCCCTTTCAAATGCTACCGCGAGAAGGTCCCGGAATGCATACTAGTATACACGATACGTTACGTAATATAAATACATATATACGTACATATGTTATTATATAATTATTATACAATATTCCTTTCGCGTCGTTTGTTTCTTTAAAACGCGACGCGCATGAAAAGTATATCGTACTTGGAGTGTTTTTACCGCTTGTAACGCAACGCAGAATGCGCGCAAACGTAGCGAAACACAAATTACACAACGTCTCCCGTCCTTGCCGTCGCCCCTCTCATCGTCATCTCACTTCCTCAATGGTTTGTTAACTTTAGAGCGGACACGCCAGCGACACGCGGAAGAGTGATTGACACTTTCGCACGTGGCGTAGACTAATTGATTGTTTATTGTCGACACTGGACGAGTGCCCTGGTTGAAAAAAAAAAAAAGAAGTACCTCGAAAGTTCAAAGTCTAACCGTTCAAGTTATTCTAATGGAAGCTATTTCAGTTGAGACGTTGCTACACGTTCCTATCGAGGGAATGATCTAACGACCTAAGATCGAAATTATTTATCCGCGGGCTCGTTGGCGAAATCTTAAACGGAACTAAAGCACGCGACTGTTGACGATTCCTCGTTGCATATCCAATGACTGTAGTTGCCATTGCGATAGTTAACGGGTGTCTATGGTCATCAAGTATGTGGCAGTGGCTTTTAGCAAAGAAAAAAAAAAAAAGAAAAGGTAACTCTTACGCGAAAACAATTCAACCAGGGTGATTAATGCGACACGCGAGCACTACTTCTCGTTCGTGAGAACCCCCGATCTCCCACGAAGGGGTTATACATTACGATTCCTCGGAGAATGATAAATGCTGCGTAATACGTTGCAGCTGTTGCACTTGCTATCGGTATTGCTCGCCGCGTCGTTGGGTTTAGAAGCGCGTAAGCTACGTGCGGATTATGTGTGTACCTTTAGAAGTGTTGTATAAGAGAAAAAAAAATAAGCCCTTCGCGCTAGCACGCGCGACATAGACCCATAGGTAGTATTTAGTGACCCATAGCGAAAAGGAAAAGGCTGTCGCGAGTATACACGGCGGAGCTGTACACGTGGATTATTATACATATATTATACGTGACGATGTTGCTACCACGATAAAGAAGAGAAAACGTATACATGAGATACATTGTAGATAGTCACATATATATACATATATTTAATACACATTATATGTACATATATCCTCTCCGCCACCCGCGCCCCACATACATACACGCACGCATCACGCATGCACGCGCGCGTAGTCCGACCCGGCACGAAACGGAAGCTGAATGCGCGATTGGTAGCGCGAGAGGAACGAAAGGAACAAAGTGATGTAGCGTAACACGCGAGCGCATTCGTTGCGTACTATCAGTTGGAATAATTCAATCTGGACGCGTAATCTATCGTTTTACTAAATATTTTTATTTCTTTCTCATGTACCGATTGTATGATTCTGTACGTATTTGTTTCCTCAAACATATCGATCGCGAAATATTTAATTTGACATAATTGGAAAAAAAATGCAACTAGGTAATTTTATTTCAACGTATGCTTTTTTGTCTCGTATATTAATCTGCGTGTTTAATTTTTTTAATATCGCTAAATTATTTTGTGGCTTCACCGATTGACTGTACGTACGTTTGCAGAAAAAAAAAAAAAATATTAGAATACAAGAAAATGAAGGAAAAGTATAAGAATAATTTTATTTTGAAGAAAGAGATACTCTGGGTGACACGCGCGTGTTTCGAGATCCGGGCAACTCGATCATATTTCCTTTATAA
The DNA here is from genome assembly GCF_019399895.1 of Cardiocondyla obscurior. Classification (NCBI taxonomy): domain Eukaryota; kingdom Metazoa; phylum Arthropoda; class Insecta; order Hymenoptera; family Formicidae; genus Cardiocondyla; species Cardiocondyla obscurior. The sequence goes on from NC_091878.1 coordinate 461,664, forward strand.
ACGCGAGCGGAACATGACGAGTGCGCTCGTTGAGTAAAACGGTGATTGCGGGTACTTAGAGACAGACAATAAATTATGTTGCTCTCTTATCTGATCGGTCGACGATTACAAGTGACGGCGAGCCTATCACATATGTTACCAAGATGCGTTCGTATCGAAAGAAATGCCACAACAGCGATGGGAGTTCAGATTGTCGAGAATACGAAGGACTTTAATGATTTGAGACACAATCACCTGACATATGACGCGCAATGTACAATTAATGCAAACATATATTATTTCTCGCAGGCGAAAGCTGCAATCTTCGACAAGATTATTGATTTCTCAAAAAAAAAAAAAGAAAAGAAAAAAAAACACGCACGTGAACGGTTATTGTTGTAAGGACAAAAGTGAATTTTTAAACGTGATCAGTTGAAATATAAGAGATATACGCTTGTGACAAATAATTACCTAAATTGTCGTAAAGTATTTGTCTTTAAATCTTCGAAGCTTGACATGCATTATTTACAGAACGATCGTTTACACCGTGATCTCTGATAGAATACTGCCATAACGCCGAATAAATGTATAATATTATTTTCAACCGTTCGCGTTATTAAATTTATGGCAGTCTTCTTGATGGCGTAATATAAAAGCGTACCAAAGGAAAGAGAGAAATAAGTAAAAAAAAAATAAAAAGACGTTGCTTATGTAATTGACAGACAAAGATGCTTCAATACGTGAAAAATCCAAGCGAAGATAAAGTCGTGTTTTTGACAATAATATATTTTCTTAACGCTTATGTATCTTGAAGCGAGATATCCCACCGCGCAGTGTCTTTCTTTTCATTAGGATAGCACCATACAATAAACGCTGCATTGATTATGCTTTTCGATTAACCGATGCTCGATATGGTCGATTACGCTATTCCTCGAATACTTGCTCTCTCGCACTCGACGGTAATGTAAGATACGAAAAGTACCGCGACTCGAAACACCGCGACCTGGAAAAGTTAGCCACCTGAGCGAATCAGCAAGGCGAACGACTATGCTGATAGATACGGGAGTAAGTAAAATATCAGCTTGATAATACGTCACAAATAGCAATGTATAACGTCCGAACGACAATATCTCTAATGGTTTAACGCCGGTAAGATTTGCCGGAAAAAAAAAGCATATACGCGGATCCGTTCCAAATGTTGAATAACCTGAAATTATATACCTATACAACGCCGACAATGAAATAAGCCACTACATGTTAACGATACGTGTCGCTATTTGTCCGTCGCAGCGTCACGCACTTAGATTTCCTACTGTTCGTTTGCATCTCTCCTCTTTTAAGGAAAATTAGCACTAATTCAGCCCTCATTCGCGAATAATATGACACTGCAAGTTTGTTATGCGCGATTGGCAGAAGAAACGACTAAGTTAATGTGGCGAAATAAGTGTGGTTATTAGAGATGAAATATTATCATGTAAGAATCATAAACTGGAGTTATCTTGATTCTTAAGAATACAGTTTTATAACGTAAAGTTTCTTTCCTCGTGAATTTTTAATATAAAATTTTTTTTATGAAGTTTACTTCTTTTTTTTTTAATCGGATTACATTCACGAACTTTAATCGCAGAACTCTGTTAATTAAGAACAACTGTGAGATTAAACAGAAATTAAAAATATATTACTTTTCTCAATTCTACTATTAAAAATATTCTTAGGGATCAAAAAAATTCCAATATGTGATAAATGTTGATATCAAGATGTTAAGGTTTCCGAAACAAGTTTGGAGATTTAAAAATGTGAATTTACTTATATTAAATTTTGCGAGAAATTTTGTAATGTGTGTATATGACGTGACTCTGCCTATTTTTTTTTTCTTTTTTTTTTTCTTTTTTTTTTAGCATTGGTGACAGTGCGATGAGTGTAAGTACAAAAGGATTGTTTGACGTAAGCATACTGTGAGATTCTATGCCATATGCATAAGATGAAAAAGGTTATCAAGAAAAAAAAAAAAATAATAAGATTGCGTCTGTGCGCTCAAAACGCAGCGTAAGGCTTTTTACATTTAAATTGAACGCACTTGACATTTGTTAAAACAAAAATTATCCTAACTATTTGAGGGATAAAGTCGATGAGCATTTGATACATTTACGTGAAAAAAATAGAATCATTGTTATATTATGATATTCGTCACTTTAACGCATTTTATCGATATGGAAATTGATAACGATGTTGTACCACCAGTTATATAAATTTAATAGTTATTGCTACGCATAAATTGTTCCTATCATCCCTCAAAGAGTCGGGAGTTGAACGTATTTACTCGAAGTGAAGAATTCTCTCTTCCCTATCCCACACTTCACGTGATTGCATTTCCATTCAACGCGAGAGTCGACTTCTTGGAGACAATGCGAGATATGTATTATTGTATTATTATTTCCTCCAAAGCAGAGATATTTTTATAGATTACAATTTACGCCAAATTCTACTGCGCGGTATAATATGAATGATATAATTGCGCTGCGCTGCGACGCATTGCATTGTACTGCATTGTATTATATTTTTTACAAGGAAGTCCCGCGGTTTTTTTTCTGCTACAATTATTACAAATTTAAAAAGAGAGTAATAAATTAAAAAGTGAATTAAAATTGTTAGCGCAAAAAAAGAAAAAAAATCAAGTAACGAAACTTTTCAATTAATTTAAATAATTAATTTTCTAAACGAATTTGTTATCTCTGGCTCTCACTTATTAATTTTATCTCGCGCAGAAAAAATGCAAGATCTCGGGATGTTCCATCTACGTTATTCTATCATGTATATATTCTCCAAAATTATTTTTCGAGCCGAAAGTCCAGAAGCTAACGAGTGTTCTTGGCCGCTCGTAGACCTGCCGTGAATTATCTACGTACGGGATGTTTCGAAAACATACGCTTGCGTTGAAAATTGAAACTTTAATTGTACGTGTAAATATTCGTTAAGACACCCTGTACGTTTTATGTACGAACGTTGCCCTCCAGAAGTAAAGAAACGCGAGTCTTCCTTCAGACATGTGTTTAATCGAGATATTTACTCCATTACATTATGCTTTTATCGTCGGTCGCTGCCCGCAAGCCAGCCGATTGAGTAAAGAGCGCGGATAAAACGTTGGAATTATAAATGGAGATTATAGAAATTAATAAGGAAGTCGACGAGATTTCCATGTAACATTTAGGATAATTCATGCCTCGTACTTGGCGATCATAGCGGCGTCGACTAGCAGAGCGAACCATTAATTAATAACTTTCGCGTTACGTTTATTACTGTTAAAAATTATAGGGCTAGTTTAAGGGACAAATTTCCGCAAGCTACACTATCGACTTTCTTCGTTTGAACGAAAGTAACAACGTATATTAAACCACCAAACTGTTTAAATTAATCGTTTAAATATGAAAGAATTATTAAAAAGTTATAAATATTACCAATAATTTACATTTATGTATTATTACTAAAGAGAATTTATATATACAATATATAAAAGTAAGAAGAAACGAGTGCGTTGGTATAAATTAAAAAAAAAAAAAAAAAAAAAAGCGTAACCCTATCGGAAACCGAAATATAGTATATGATACATATTATATCCATTTGGAAATTTATGATGCAATCGTACGCTAAGCAAATATATTTTCATCTCGTTACAAAAGAGACGTGTCCTCAAAATGGAATAGTTCACTCCTGATAACCATTAACCGAGCCCACGTGTTTGATTAATTCACTTGAACGATATGCTTCGCGGATCTTTCAAAATATTCGTCATTGATATCTCGATATCGATATTTCAACTGCAGCCTGTAAAAGAAAAAAAAAAAAAAACACAAAAAAAAAACGAGCGATTTCGAGGCACCTAAAATCACTTTAAGAGACGTTACGAAATTCGCTTAAGAAACGTAAGCCAGCAAACAGCAAAGGGTGCGATATCAACTTAGCTTAAATATCAAACACACGTTGAAATACCGCAAGAACATTAATAATCAAATTACATATACGTTAAATAGATATGCGTGAGAGAACCTGATTACTTTAGACGATACGATAAATTAAATGATAATTGTTAAGTAAGTGTAACTAGGTTGTAACACAATTGCGAGAGCAGCCGCTACCAAGCGGCGCGATCTTCCGTTCATTAAGGATCTGCGATTTCGTCGTAAAATACCGGTCCGATTACATCGCTTTCTTACAAAACGATTTATAGGGTGTGATTGTATAATAGGCAACGTGGAAAAATCGTGTGCTTGGCATGCAACATTATTAAACGTGGTATTTTTTGGGGCGTCGTTTGAGAGAAGTTGCGTAATTTTTTTTTCTTTTTTTTTTGGAGCAGAGAAGCGGTTGATTATGTTAGTTTATTACTCCGTTAACGACGGAGAGATAAGCCTCTCCGCGCGTTCTTTACGATTGTCTTTTTATTAATCCCGTATTTTCGTTTCTAGTCGCGCGGTGGAACGTCTTTACGCCTAAATGCCACGCGAGGTAAAAAAAAAGAAAAATCAGATAAAATCGCCGATTCGGGGAATAATCGTGCACCAAACAACACCGCAGCCGAGGCACGACGATGTTCAAACTAGTTGTAATAAGGAAATGTCTTTCATTAACTTTGTTAAACGTTATGGGGAGTACAAGCCACGTTACCGAACAAATATATGCGTGTATTTCTATATTTCAGTCTAACTAGCAGCGAGAAGAGAACTCTAATTTAATTCAAGCGCGATCGAAGATTCGTATCTTCAATCGGAAAGAATATATTATTTTTTTTTAATCGTAATTCTGTGATTGCGAATTTTTTCCCATTGGAGATAATTATATAAATGGAACGACGCGAGAAAAGCGCGTGAAGCGAAAAAAAAAAGCAGCGACGTCGAAGCGAATTGTGATTGAGAATTATAGTATAATTTTCGGGGGCGTATTAAGATAGGACGAACAAAAAAGGAAACAATAAATGGATCTACACGGGGAGCTATAACGCGCTGTGAATCGAAATATTTCTATTTTTATTGAAAGAAAAAATGATGGCTACGAGAGAGAAAGAGAGAAAGAAAGAAAGAGAGAGAGAAAGAGAGAGAGAGATATTACACGTTTGATATAATGAATATCCGCGACGAGGAGTGTCCACGATGTTATTTTTCTAGAGCGAATATCTACATAGTTATTATTGCGTTATGGCGAAACGTGTTCTCAAGCGACAAGCAGGCCTAAACGCGACTTTTTACGACGACGAACTTAATGCGCGTCCGAGCACATTTGGAAAGGGAATTACTACGTTTTGTCGTATATTAATTTTATACTATTCGATGCCGTTAGCGCGTTGTTACCGGAGATACTCCGCAAATCGTACGGCATGGTGTTTTTTAGATCGCGAGTGACTTTCTCAAACGGTTTGTATATCCGTGTTGTTGTTGTTGTTGCGAGCTCGACGTTATTATTCGATGCGCTTAACGTGTTAAGCATCTACGTTGTGAATAACTGCAGGGCTCTTTGGTGAAACCAGTCGCTTAGTTTTTCACATTCGTTGAGCGTTACCCTCCCTTTGTAACTTTTCGATTCTAACGCCTTGCTTTCTAATGTCTACACGTTTAAGAGTCGATTTATCAGTTGTCGGGAATAGATAAAGGTCCACACGTACGATAATATGATTTTTCGTACGTAATTGAGTGCATTTGGTAAATGTGTAATACGTATGTAACGTGAGGGCGAGATCTCGTGCAAAGTATTCTATGATTGTCTTCACGCTTGATTGGCTTGATAATTTTTTTTTGCGATTAATAAGAAAATTCGCAAAAATATTCTGCGGCGGTAAATTAATATTAATAAGATGTAATATTTTAATAACAACAAAGAGAATCTCTCTCGACAAATCGTCGAATTATTTTCCAGATAGCTTTGGGTCAATAATCAAAATTTAATAAAAATTCAATACTCTTAACACTGACTAAGATAGTTAAGCAGCAAAGACTCGCATTGCAGCTAGTCGTTAAAAAAAAATATTATATAAAAACAATCAAAGAATAATATTATATAAAATTATAGGAAAAAGAAAAAATTACAATAGTAATATTTTAATATATAATTAAAATTGAAATTTAAAGAAACACAGAAATTGCGTGAAGGAGTAGTAGAATAGTGCAAACTCGTTTTTATCATTTTTACCTAACTAAAATATTACCTGATTACTTTCTCATCTATTTGTTAACTGCGACTTATCAAGTGCATATACTCTACTCGCATTTCGTCTTGAAGAGGAAAGGTCGGGGAGAACAGAAATTCAGAGGAAGAGTACCGTATGCATGTTTCGTGCACATGCGTTGTATGTATGTGTGTGTAATGTGTAATGTTATGTGATGTTAAACGTACGCGACCATGTTACCGTAACATTATGTACTGTAATTATACAACACGTCATAAAGAAAAAAAGAAAAAAAAAGAAAAAAAAGGAAAAAAAAAGTGACGAACACTGTGTACTGGTGAAATGCAATACATGTATCGAGTTGCCCCTAAATACAGCCATTTTATAATGGATAGCCCTGGCAGTTTTAATTTTCGACTTAATGAATTTAATTATTAATTAATTATTAATTAATTAAACTTTAGGATAATTAATTTTTATATTTATTTGAATTTTTCTTTGATCGAATAGTTGGATATGATCGCACGATAACGAGTATGTTTTACCAAAATTTAATTAGCAATGTGGATCAAGAAATAAATTGTGAAATTATTTTACACATGCAGATATATAAATATATGTGTGTATATGACTGACCTTGTGACGACGTGCCGATTCCTTGCTCCTTGAAGAGGACGTGGGGATGAAAACCATCGGGCGAGGATGACGACCATCGGGCTGGGATGACGACCATCGGGCAAGGATGACGACCATCGGGCGAGGGTGACGACCATCGGGCGAGGGTGACGACCATCGGGCGGGGGAATGAAGACCAACAAGACGACGGGCGATGATACATCCAGATATATCCAGGAAGGAATCCTTCGTTTTGGAGATTCACACCACTACACTCATACAAGAGCACTCACGTACGTACCCCCCGAGTACTTGATCGCGAATATACCGGTGCACAGCATGTATGTCTCACCTGAATGTGTAACAGTTGGATCAGAAACGCTCCCGACAAACTTTCGCGCGCGATATTCGTTTCTAGTCGGTGATAAGTACGCCGAAACCGAAGGATTTTAGCGCAGCCGCAAGCGACGAGACTCACCGCGACGAACCGTTGAGAGTGACTCACCGCTTCGAGAATCGGAGGCAGTATATCGCAATATCGAAAGCGGCGACCAATCAGATTGCGACGTCGCGACTAGGTAGCTGGACGTAACGTATTCACGTTCAAATAGATTGAATCTGCTTTTGACTGCTAATGACCAACGCGTATGGTCGTCAATATATTTAAGTTATGTATAATATCATGTATGCGCATATGTATATACAATAAAGCATCACGTATAAGTCGGCTGATTGTGGCCGGCTGCCTTAGCTCCCTTACGAATCCCTTGATCTATCCTGTACTCCAAAACTTACTACAAATCCATTGTGCACGATGCACATATCACAATTCAATAAAAATTTCCAGCATATTGTAAGATATTTATCCCTGCGATCCTTGCAAACACTATGTGGCATGTGGCATCACACCACATGTGATTCTACAATAGAGATGGCTTGCGATTCGCATGTTACATTTCCATCCGAATTAAATTAAGATAAAAATGTATACTATACAATATGGGATTATTTATAACGAAAGAACAAATTGCAATTAATTATTAAAGTTAGGAATCTCGCAGTGACATGATGTAAGAACATACTAAATGTAGAGAACCACTTTTTAAACTAGAAATATGTTTTATTTGTACATATTCTCTAGCTTAATATTATTTCTTTGATTGCTTATTCTTCTCTATCAAACTTTCGAGTATATATTCGGCATCAAGACAGTTGTAATTTTCTAACAGAGATGTTTTTAATGAACCTTTTACAGTATGTGGTAAAAGTTTTACGTCAATCTAAAAAGAAAACTATTTAAATTATTATACAAAGTTCTTAGAGTATTTATTAGTATTGTTTCTACAAATAAGTATGATTAATTATTTGTATTACTTTTTGATACAGTTCTTTTAATTCCACTTTTAATTCAAGTGCTTTTTACTGCCAATAACACATGGAATATTTAATTGCCCAAACAGTATTAAAATATTATATATTTTTGGTTTTCTAATTTCCTTTCTTCTCACTTCTCGTGCTGATAATTGTAGGATCTAGTCTTCTTTTTCTCTTCAACGATTCTCTTCTACAGAACAAATATAAAAATTACAATTTAATTGTTATACGCAATTATAATATACAGAACATCACACGAAATTTATTATATAATAGTCACTTACAAAAGCATACTGTTGACTCTAAAGAACAACTAATTGGGACATGCCGATACGTTTCGAACGCAAAATGAAGTATGCACCAATAATCTAAAAAAAAGCTATAGATAATAATATGAATAAAAATTATTTAAGCAAGCATAAGTAATTTTATTAATCAATATATATTTCAAGCTTCAAAAATAAATCCTCAGATTTTATGTTTTCAAATTGCAATAGTTTTGCACCGAATTCAGTTACAACGCGTTAAAAACATTTATCGACTTTAAACAATAAAAATTAAATATCCATAATTAAATTGACAATTAAATAATATTGAAATTACAATTTATGTCTTATTATACTTCAGACTATATAAAACGAGCGTTATTTATATTTTTTTAACATGATACTTTAGAATCTCTCATTACTTTACATATAATTAAAATATACATTTAGACAATTGCACTAGTAGCACCAAGAGTTAAACGAATAAACGTCCAATTTCATTAAAACTAGAATCCGTTTGAATAGTTTTAAAAAATTTTAAATTACTTTTAATTAGAAAGCTGTAAATTAATGTTTTGAGAAGGAGAATGCTGAAAAGAAAAGAAGTCAATTGAAACTATGCATTCTACATGTAACCATACATTAGACTTTCATACAATATTACTTACCAATTGATACAATTGTTTCATCAATGTATTATTACAGAAATTGTAACTTTATTAAGTATTTGAACATTGCTCCTAAAATACATAAAATAAAAATTATGTTATTAATATATAAATAATTTTAACTAATTTATAAGACACACATTGCTATACACATCCAGCATACATACCCATACTTATTATCTCTAGAAAAGTAACATTTCTTTCACATTACTTTATATACAAGACGTCTGAACGTTTCTATCAAGTCTGATTTAGTGTCTTGTATACAATTTACTTTATTATTTATAGGTATCAATTAGGAAACAGGCATCTAGTCGATCCATACTATATCGCCACGTTGTCAGCGGTGTCCAGAGTTACTTGGCAAGATCCTTCAATATTCATTTGCATTCCAACATGTAACTCTCGATGAAAACTCCACCATATGATTTTCTCACAAACAGATACGTAACTTCTACGTCATAATTATCATTGTATATCAGTACACCCTGTAAAAACAATTAAATGTATAATGTATAGCTTCGAAAAAGTTACAAATAATTGGCACTCAAGCATGGGAAAACCCTTGATACGTACATAACCTCAAAAGAGCATCTCACCACAACGTTAACATAAAAAGTACAGGCAAACGCAGCTCGAAAGAAATAAAAAGACACAGGATTAAAACCAGTAATTCGTTAAAAAGAGAAATAGAGAACTTTTCAATTTTTTTAAACTCAGAAGCTGCAAATCGAGACCCGTGTAAACAGAAAGAACGTCTTAACCCAGCGGCGTCGCAGGAAAGCGGGTGCCTCAATAGAGGAGACAAAAGAGGGACCTTTGGGCGCTCACTCGTAAAGAATAGCGTTACTTGATCCAGTTACCGGCCAGGCAATTCTTGAATGGTCAAGGGCTCGGGAGCGTCAGACGCACAAAAAGTGGGAGCACACACTATACGCGCGCGAGCGCGTGAAGGCACGACGATGACGCTCTTTGTGTCAAGAGCGACGCCTGGCGTAAAAAAAAAAAAAAAAAATACGGGCTTTCATAGAAGCGATAAAATATTCATTGTTTGAAAATGGGCGTTTGTCAGAGAGCATACAGCTCGCGTTACCTTCTCCATTACTTTCTCAGTCTTTCCTTTTTTTCTCCCGCACTTTCTTTCCCTCAAAACTGAGTCCTGAGACACGTAAAAGCACCCTATTACATCTAAGGGCGAGGAATCCGGCCTCCAGGGTAAAGAGAAAGAGAGACACGGACGAGGAGAAAAGAGAGTTGAGAGGAGGCGAGAAAAGGTGATAACAGGTAGGTTCTAATTCAACCTCGACAAAAATTAATATATTCCCTATCCCGCGTTTAAATGTTCATTCCATAAATGTTATTTCGCTCGTGTGATATATGCGACCGAATAATTCACACAGATTTTGTTCTATATATATGTGACACTTTCTATATTTCATTAGCAGATGGTTAATAATCGTGTTAATTATTGGCGAAGAATCCGGCCTCCAGCGTAAAGAGAAAGAGAGACACAGACGAGGAGAAAAGAGAGCGGAGAGGAGGCGAGAAAAGGTGATAACAGGTAGGTTCTAGTTTAACCTCGACAAAAATTAATATATTCCCTATCCCGCGTTTAAATGTTTATTCCATACATGTTATTTCACTCGTGTGCAATATGCGACCGAATAATTCACACAGATTTTATTCTATATGTATGTGACACTTTCTATATTTCATTAGCAGATGGTTAGTAATCATGTTAATTATTGGCGAGATTACGACAGAATGAAATGAGCGGTTGGTCTTATGCCAGTACGCCCATGGTGTTGCGACAGCGTAACATTTCTCTCGGTTCATTAATGTAATTGAGAAGGTATCGTGGAATAATTGCGCGCGACCAGTTTTCGCGAAATTAAATATATTTCATTTCCCCGATTAATCAGCGAAGTTGAAATGTTTTGCGCCGCCCGCGGATATTGGCGCGCACAAGCGTAAGCGTTTCGCGACCCGCGATTAAAACGCGCAAATGAAATTGAATAGACGTACTACTGACCGCATTAATGTAATTATAAAACAATCGCCGTTACGAGTGCGTGATCTAAGCCGAAATGAAACGGAGTAAAATATGGAAGCGCTGCCGGAGGCAACGCAATTGTAATCACTGCACCGGTGAAACGAAGCCGTGTGAAAAACGGAAAAACGGCCAGGCAACTTTTGCGGTATTGACGAAAAAATAGTTTTAAAGTGCTCACGTTATTTTTGCAAATAAAAAATGTGGAGAATATCTGTGTTCACCGTATAGTCAGCTTTTCTGGCTCGCGTACATAAATTCGTGACTATCGCTATAAAAAGAAATCGCATCTTGATCTTATAAATTTCTACTTACTCTTTTCTTTTACAAATTATTTTTCTAATTACAGTTAATCGTTACCCTCGTGGAAATTTATCTTACTAATCTGATTTAGTACCCAGTACGTTTTAAGTGTTACATTAATGTAAGAATAGATTAAAAATAAATTATATATTTTTTTACTTGCATTTACTTGCATCGTGCGAATGTTAGGTCTTATAAAATCTCTTCGAGTTGCGAGTAATCATTGGGGAATATCCCGAGAGCAAAGCGTTATCAAAAAAAGATATTGCCTCGGTTGTATCGCGATGCATCCCGTAGTCGCTTCCTCGCGATGGGGCACGTTGTCTCCTTCGAAGAACATGGATATTATGCATGAATAAGGACAGAAGTACCCTTCTGCGCGTCCCCATCTCGCATCTAACCCTCTCAGTTGGCTAATTCGGAGATATACGCTTCTCTGGCGCAGCCGCCTGGCTGTACCTGAAAATCTGCATGCGCAAGCACGGGATCCACGTGTTTGCGAACGTGCAGAGTGTTCGATAGCACTGGGCTGCAAGCTCTACAGAATTTTTTATTCCACCAGCATGTACGTGAACATTTAGAAAAAACGATAAGATGCCTAGCGGTAACCATTAGCGTTCGAATCTTTATTGCAAACATTTTTAAACGCGTCAGATATTTAAACGGTTTCAAAAAATAGTCCTATTTAATTAATGTGGAATGCAGCAAAAATTTTCCGTCCCACTTAAACAGACTGCGGACTGTCGGTTGTACATACTTTTAATATTTTCTCTAAGTACAACCGGTGTGGTTAAAAATTTTTGATGCATTCCACACATCTTTTTTTTCTCTGAAAGCAATATAATATTAATACAAGTAAAATATATGTAATATATGTATACAGGCGCGCGCCTGTATTTTAATTAAAGGTAATAAGACAATTCTCTTATTTAATTCACTAAATAAAGAATTTATATAAAAGAGCATGCGACTTGCCAATCTGCATGTACTTCGGCGGAGTTGATGAGTTGTGCCGGTGACTGTAACATAAAAAGAAAAATAATTATATAGACATGCCAGTTAGTTAATACAATTAATATAAAAAAGCAAAGGTTTTCTTTTAATAAAGATTTTATTTAAAAATATAATGCTTACCTAAAAGTTGCTCCGCCGAAGCAGGATGCCCCCCGGGCCTGCTCCTCCTCTCAGATGGTAGGTCGTTGTTGTCGAGTCATCTTTTCGCGCACTGGAAACTCTCGCGAAATACTATCATTAACACTATCACTCATAATTTAAATTATCACATATTAGTTTACATTATCACACATCGTTTAAATTATTATTAAAACACGGCACCCCGTATTATAAACGAAAACGCAAAACTGTACACTCACACTCACACTCACTTACATATAATACACTCACTTACAATAATATTCACCGCGCACTTTATTACATTATCATTCGTAGTTTAAATTATTATAAAACAAGGAAAAATTGTTCGAATAGGACTTTAAAACTACTAAAATACGCGTCGGACAATCCGGCGTAACGCGAATCTCTCAAGCAGCAGATGCCAATTTCCCGAATTGCGTGCAGTAGCGCACGCACTATCAGTCACGGCTAACGAAACAGAAAACGACACTCCGCGAGGGACCGACGAATACCCCGGGCTGTACGACGATTAATAAAAAATAAATTGAAAACGCGAATTATAACCCGAAAGCGCGAAACAATATTTCGATTACGAGAAAAGCGACCTTGTTTTGTAATAATTTAAACACGGCACCCCGTATTATATGCGAAAACACAAAACTGTACACTCACACTCACACTCACTTACATATAATACACTCACTTACAATAATATTCACCGCGCACTTTATTACATTATCATTCGTAGTTTAAATTATTATAAAACAAGGAAAAATTGTTCGAATAGGACTTTAAAACTACTAAAATACGCGTCGGACAATCCGGCGTAACGCGAATCTCTCAAGCAGCAGATGCCAATTTCCCGAATTGCGTGCAGTAGCGCACGCACTATCAGTCACGGCTAACGAAACAGAAAACGACACTCCGCGAGGGACCGACGAATACCCCGGGCTGTACGACGATTAATAAAAAATAAATTAAAAACGCGAATTATAACCCGAAAGCGCGAAACAATATTTCGATAACGAGAAAAGCGACCTTGTTTTATAATAACTTAAACACGGCACCCCGTATAATATACAAAAACGCAAAACTGTACACTCACACTCACACTCACTCACATAATATTCACCGCGCACTTCATAACACTATGACTCATATTCACCGCGCACTTTATTACATTGTCACTTAGAGCGTAACTTATCATAAAACAAGGAAAAATTGTTCAAATAGAAATTAAAAAATACTAAAATACGCATCGCACAATCCGACGTAACGCGAATCTCTCAAGCAGAAAATACCGTTTCCCGAATTGCATGTAATAGTAGTGACCTTTAATAACGGCATGACTCATTGCGGCAACGGCGACTAACGCGCGTAAGCTAGGGTAAAGTGCGTCAGGCCTTACCGCGGATCGCGTACGTGAATCCTGAAGTACCGAAAGAAACGAGAAAACGAGGGAAAAGTTGAAGGAAGGCATCTTCATGCTCTGTTCTGTTCGCGACCGTGCATGTGAGAGAGAACGCACGAGTGATCGCTAAGAAATCATTAGAGGCGCCTATAATGATTTCTTAGCGATCACTCATGCGTTCTCTCTCACACGCACGGTCGCGAACAAAACAGAACATGAAGATGCCTTCCTCCAACTTTTCCCTCGTTCTCTCGCTTCTCTCGATACTCCAAGGTTCACGTACACGATCCGCGGTAAGGCCTAACGCACTCCACCCTAACTCACGCGCGTAAGCCGCTGTTATCACAGTGTGTCAGGTCATCATTGCCGGTCACTATACACTATTAGCACGTCTTACCAGACAGAAAATCGACACTCCGCAAGAGATAACGCGTACTCCGGCTGTACGACGATCAATTAAAAAATAAATTGAAACGCGAATTACTATATCCCGAAAGCGCGAAACAATATTCCGATCACGAAAAAGCATCCTTGTTTTATGATAAAATAACGTTCTCCGCGCACTAGATCACTCGCGGGATATTCACGACACTTCCGTTAAATCTTTAAACACGACCCTGAGACGTAAACGCGGTCTAACTGTCACTTTAATCCTTCGGTCGGTGTAACGAACTATACAAAACTTGCACGAAGCGTCGATATAAAACGGGCCGCGATATAAAATATTCCTACCGCGGTAGACACTCGCGAGATAATCCACGACACTTCCTATTAACCTTGGATCCCGACCCAAGAATCTAACTGTCACTTCAAGCAAGGTACACGTCACCTTGTTGCGCGGTCAAACGTCGTCGGTAGAATGACCGCGAAAACTTCCCCCAACCCCTTCCATGATTTCCCTACTATCGCGCGGGATATTCTTTCCCCCCTTGTGTTACCCCCACCGGGGGGTATTCACTATCCCGCTTTTTATTTTTACCGTTATTCAAAACGCGCCACCACCTTTTTTGTTAAATTTTCAATTTCGACTCGAGAAATCGATAACTCAATAATTATCGAATAGAACAGAATATTAATCATAATTTTACTATCTCGCGTTTTATTTCTACCGCGCTTCAGAACGTGTTACCGCCTTTCTCGTTAAATTTTTGATTTTGATTCAAGAAATCGATAGCTTAATAAGACATCGAACGGAACAGAATATTAATCGTAATTTTTCTGTTTCAGATAATACTCTAGCATTGAAGGAAGGACCGACCCGACATTCCGCAGACATCCTGAGAAGAGGAGGAGGACCAGAAAGAGTATCATGCATCGGCGGAGCAACTTTTAGGTAAGAATTAATTCTTTTTTATAAAATCTTTATTAAAATAAAGCTTTATTTTTACATTAATTTAAATGCTAACATGTCTACAATAATATGTTTCATTTTATGTTACAGTCATCGACAGAACTCTAGAACTCCGCTGGAGCTCATGCAGTTTGGTAAGTCGCATAATTCTTTTTTTCGCAATTTTTAATCGGGGTCTTTTAAAAAATAGCACACGCATAGCGCGCATGATTTCTTCTAGTAAATTAAAAATTTCATGTTATATTTATTATCAGTTTTCATAACTATTTATTTTTGAAAAACTGTGCAATTACTTATTAAAATTTAAATATGGAAAATTATATACATATTTGTCTGCACGCTTAAAATTGAAAGATAATTACGACTAAATTATGCGAATGCACGAAATGTCAACGTTAAAAATATATATTGTATACTTTATTTCATATAAATGTTATTTAATCGCAAACGCAATATTTTTAAATTGCAAAGATATTTATTTTTTAACTAACAACGACGAACAGCGACGTCCCATTAAATTTGCCAGAAAACGTTTGCTTGAAAAAAATCATTAGGGAATTTTTTATTGAGAAGTAGATAAATGTTGCAATAACATCTGTCGTGAAGTATTTAGTATGTGCGATTTTTAGATCGTTAAAGCAGGTAGTCATTAAAGCCGGAATAAGCTTATATACACGCGTATTAGATTCAAAAAATTTTAATGGAAAATGTCGCGTTCAAAAGGATTAGCCGTCAAATCCCTCCGAGGGTATCCTTTCAAAGAAGGCACGACACATTGGCTGTAAGCGATCCTTAATTAGGTCGTCTTCTATTATGTTAATGGGATTTGCGCCTGTAGCCGAAGTAGTGAGAATCTCTGCTCGGGAATTAATCTCTCAACTCGTGTAGGTCAACTACGGTAGTCACTGTGATCCGCGATGGCTTATGATCGAGACTTATGTCAGAATAACGCCTAACATAAAAAACGCCACGCGATCGCGCGCACTAACAAGAACGATTGTCGCGAGATAGAAATGGAAATTTTTCCGCGACTTGTCTATACGAAAATGAGCGTGGATAGAGAAGAGAAATGGAAGTAGAAGGTACGAGTAGAAGGTACTTGCCCCGAGGGAAGGGTGGAACTCGGAGACGTAAATTGCAAATGTTCCGGAGAACTGGATAATCGGATAATCAGCCAGACTGTTCCGTATCCGCTCCTCGCTCCGCGCCACATCTCCGTCATTTCCAATATTCCGCTTTTCTCGAGACATCGGCCAATTGATTCGGGATGAATTACTGGCGGAAGAAAAGTTGACGCTACTTTTGATAAGTACCTTGTTACCGTTCAAATAATACGTTACATTTTTATTTTTTATTTTTTCTATAATCGTTTGGAGAAGAACTTTTGGCTTTGAGTTTCGTTCTCATTGTTTTTTACTTTGCAGGCGAGAAATGCTTTGTATAGCGCGTCGTTACTGTATGATATTTGTGAAATATTTATTTGCAGTATTTGAAACTGTACTGTAAAATTTATTTGATTGTAAAAGTACGTTAATAATTGTCCAAGAAATTCTAAAGCCGCTTAATAATTTTTTAATGTAAAAAAAGAATATTTTTTACGAATTAATTTTTGACGCTATAAGCGAGATTTTAAAATAAAAGTTACAATATTCTTTAATACAATACACACAGAAGAAAAACGATAGCTACCAGTACGCAAACATTTTATATGTACAATTAAAAGAATCGCAAATCCGTAGATAACAATTATTACATTTTATACACCTGCGCGAAGTTTTTTTTTCTCTCTTCTCTCGTTCTTTTCGTTTTTTCAACAATTAATTGAGAATATTATTTGAAATATGTTTGAGTAGTTTCGTGTTTTATTTCGCAAACATTCATTTTATTAATAACAGGCGATCCGTTTCTCTCGCCGCGAGATTTTACTGTTCTTTGTTACAATGATAAAA
This sequence comes from Cardiocondyla obscurior, assembly GCF_019399895.1. Classification (NCBI taxonomy): domain Eukaryota; kingdom Metazoa; phylum Arthropoda; class Insecta; order Hymenoptera; family Formicidae; genus Cardiocondyla; species Cardiocondyla obscurior. The sequence continues at coordinate 478,918 of NC_091878.1, forward strand.
TTTTGCGAGCAGAATGTGAGAATAATGTTTTATAAGAGTAATGGGTTTTTTTTTCTTTTTTTTTTTTGTCAAGAATAATCGGCGGTGCACGAAAAGTCACCGAGGAGTCCATAAACTGTTCGATTGCACAGGTCGGTTTCTGACTTTTTTGTATAACTGATATTGTTCTATTATTGAGTCGGTATGTCTCATAGTTTGCTATGTTCAATATCATGGGCCGCAGACCGCAGGCCGCAAACCGAGAATTCAGGAGAGAATTCGCGCAATGGGTGGACTTGCGGAGGTACTACTGATTGGTTTGGACCAGCACTCGCGCACTTAAATTTGATCGAACGCGCTTCATTTCTATTCGATAGAAGGATGGAGAAAGAGAGAGATAGAGTGAGGAGGGCAAGGGGGTGGGAGGGAGAGAAATTGAACAGCCGTATCTTTCCGAGGAGCTTATCTTGCTCCGTTTCCGCGCCGCCGATAATGTTTGACTTTGATTTCATCTAGAATTACTTCGCGACTTTGCCGCCAAATATTGACCTGTGTTGGTTCTTTAACTTGCAGCACGCAAACTTGCACTCTCAGTGTTCATTATTAAGGCATTAAACAAAAAGCGTTGTTTCAAAGCTACTTTTCGGATTAACATTATTTAGAAGTAGACTAATCGATAAAATATTATTTTAATTTATCTGTTTTCTTTTTAAAATAATTTTTTTAGGACATTGAATAATTAATTACAGATAATTACGATCTACCCGCGGTAGATGAACTTCTTGATAATATTTTTTTATCAATGCGCGTCTTTGTCATTTGTCTTATCGAAACTTTATTAAAGAAAAAGGAGTCACTGCAGCTTTGTAATATTTTATCTCACACGAGTGTATTAGTTAAAAAAAAAAAAAAATGCGTTGTCGCAAAAAAGTGTTTATTTCTCAGTAGAATTATGGAATTGACGTAAAATTAATAGAGTTCTTGCGTTATGCATTTAATTTTTCATTATTCGGACATTTAAGTTTAAAATTCCATCGCGATAAATTAATTCTTGAATAAATTACTTAGTGGAAAAGCTTCGGCAATTTTGCATGAATACGTGGCTCGATGAAAATTGAAAGTCAATTAAATAGAAACTATTTGGTCTTCCGTTTAATTATAAATTTGCATTTGCCACGTTTTGGCGTTGTTAAATAGTACACAACTTTCGTCATGTTTAGCAAATAAATTTAAAAATGAATTTTTCGCGAAGTAAAGACGAGACCACAGCGTAGGTTTCATTATACTCTCTTTCGCGTATAAAAGTACAATTTTCAGTCCCTTTTTAAAAAACCATCGGCTTTCCAACTTTCAATATTAAATAGATTTAATATCAATGTTAAAGATTATAAGTATCCTCGTTATCGAAGGTACTCCGAACTCGTTTCAATTATCTTCGCGAGCTCTCCTTATCTTTCTTTGCGGAGAAAGCGACTGGCAAATTTACATTCGAAAATTTGTGCGGCCACGTAAGGGTTGATGCGCCGCTAGACAAAACATCACCGTTCCCGTTGCGCAACACAAGCGCAGGTAAATGTACGCGGAGATGCGTGAGCTGATGCAGCCGGAGGTAGTCGTACGGAAGCCCTTTGTTCGCCGAGATATCTCGTCGGTTCTCTTTCTCTCTCTCCCTTTCTCTCACGTTCTCTCGCTCTCTCGCTCTCGTCTTTTCGCCATCCGATGCATTCGCCAGAGCGTGGTCATAGTATGCAAATGATTACGGCTGCCGCGTTTATTAGGACTGCCATAAATCCTGGCCCGAATGGGGAAGGAGGCGGTTGCCGCTGCCGCCGCCGTCGTCGTCGTCTTCTCGCTACGACGAGGGTTTGACTGCGGCAACGGCAGTCCCTCTCAAAGGACGAGCTTTAACGTCACGCAGACGGAAGGGTCCTGAAGGTACGGCAAGGATGTCTGCGTCAGAATACGACGTTCACTGATATGCGAATATTAATAACAAAACTCCAGATTAATTAGCCCGTCTTGCATAAACTCGCGACAGACTCATGTCTTATCTCGCGAAACGTTTTGCTAGGCTCTCAGAAGGAGCGCAAAGAGTATAACGAAGTCTTAGAGGAAAAAAAATAAAATAAATGTATAAAAAAAAGAGCGAAACGAACGCCGGAACGTTTGAGATAATCTCATAAATATTTCGTCAATTAATTTTATTATACGTATTTTAATAAAATAATGAGAATATTGCGAGATATGCCTGTTACTTGAAAATGATAAATGTCTCGTGATATATTCCGTATAAATCTTTATACTTTTATACCTGGTACTTTTATACAAAAATTAAACAGAAAATTGCATTACATCTTGTACATATGTACCATATGTAGTGTATATCGATTAAATGAGATTGTCGAAATTATTTGGTACATCCGTTTGTTTGATCGCGATAAAGAAACGAGCGAGATACAATCTTCACAATTACGGCAGGAAGAGCTACAAAGGAAGCTTGCCGTTCGTAGCATCCGCGAGTAAACTGCATGAACTATGTAACTTTGCGCGGAAACAACGTTGCTGCGATCGCCTCCGGTCAAGCCTCCAATTACATTGTGTAATTGGATAGTAAGGGAATGGTTGCATCGGGCAACTACCGTTTCGAATGATCACGTCACGCTTTGTGCGATTAATTGTTATTGAAACTCGTGAAAATAATTGATCGGAGAAACGTGTCATCTTTGATATTTAATGAGGGAAAACCTAAGTCGGCATTCGTTTAATATTTCTTATTTCTCTCTTAAAAAAATTGGTGTGTGTAAAGCGTAAATTAGCTGTTAATTATTACCGCTTAAAACCGACGGTAATTAGTTTTTTCTCTCGCTTGGCTTGCTTCACGCTAAGCGAGAGTCAACTTTGAGGTTCGATTTAATTTAAATATTTAATTAATATGTCCAGGCAAAGACGGTCTTCGCGATTTTCAAGATCGAGGACGACTCGGTGGAAGCACCGTCTTTGTCTGGACGTATTAATTAAATATTACAATTAAATCGAACGAGAATAACGAATAGATAGGCGCGGGGGGTGGTGGGGTGAGGCGGGGGGGACAGAGCGAGAGCGAGCGCGAGCCTACGTGCTGCGCGCTAGGTATGTTTCCCCCACTACTCCCACTCTCGCTTTGTCCTTCTCCAGCGGTCGCGTAAAGCACACACACGTAATACGCACTGTACAGGAACCGCGTGCTCGTGCCGAAATTAATACGTGCTTCCGTTTAACGAAACCGCGTGGCACGAGAACTTATCGTCTCCTCTCTATTTTCTGCGTGAGGAGAGTACGCGCGATACTCTGTGTAAAAAGAGCACGTGTCGCAGCCGGTTCTCGGTCGTTCCGAGAGTCTCGCGAGGTGTTCGGGCAGACTTTTTCGGCTTCATTCTGATCGCGAGTGCCGGACAGTGCTTCCGTTTAACGAATACCGCCCGGCACGAGAACTTATCGTCTTCTCTCTATTGTCCGCGTGAGGAGAGTACGCGCGATACTCTGTGTAAAAAGAGCACGTGTTGCAGCCGATTCTCGGTCGTTCCGGGAGTCTCGCGAGGTGTTCGGGCAGACTTTTTCGGCTTCATTCTGATCGCGAGTGCCGGACAGTGCTTCCGTTTAACGAATACCGCCCGGCACGAGAACTTATCGTCTTCTCTCTATTGTCCGCGTGAGGAGAGGACGCGCGATACTCTGTGTAAAAAGAGCACGTGTCGCAGCCGATTCTCGGTCGTTCCGGGAGTCTCGCGAGGTGTTCGGGCAGACTTTTTCGGCTTCATTCTGACCGCGAGTGCCGGATAGTAACACGTGGAAGTAACGAACAATCGTCGCGATTGGAAAATTACGGTCGGGATGTACGCGAGTGTCCAGTGCGCGGAAGGGGGACTCGACACGTGCTACCTGAGAGGAGGAGGAGGCCCAGGAAGGGTATCCTGCACCAGCGGAGCAACCCAGGGGTAAGCAGCATCAATTTTCCTTATGAGTTACATTCCGAATTACATCTACAATATAATTTTGTCATTTATCTGTTCCAGAACAAGAGGACCTCCGCTGCTGCGCAGCGTTTAGCGGGAAAAGGGGCCGAACGCCGTAATTGTAAAAAATACGAACCGCCTCCGGTTCGTCGGTCGTCTCGGGAGTTCCGAATATTGTGCGGGCGTTTCTTTTACGATTAGATTTTTATACGGGAGTGCGTTCGCGAATATCCAGCGCGGAAGGATGGCTCGTCACGTCCCCTCTGAGAGGATGTGCAGGCCCAGGAGGCATCAGGCATCGGCGGAGCATCTTATAGGTCAGAATTAATTCTTTTTTTAAATACGTAATTTTTATTAACTTTATTTTTATTTATTTTTATTAAAGAATTAAATATATACGTGATATTTTTTTTGTTCAAACATTAACAATTGTCAGCAAGTCTACATTAATATTTTCTTTTGTATGTTACAGCCACCGGCCGAATTTTACAACTCCGCTGTATGCAGATTGGTAAGCCAGTAACATGTCTTTTTTTCAGGATTTTCTTTTTCAGGAATATCGAAAAAAACCGCGCGAAAGTAATCAGTAATTATCGCGAATTTTAAAATCACGGTCGGGGTGTCGCGAGTGACTTGTGCGCGGCGCGGAAGGATGACTCGTCACGTCCCATCTGGGAGGAGGAGCAGGCCCGGGGGGCATCGTGCATCGGCGCAGCAGCTTTTAAGTAAGTATAAATTTAAAAAAAAATCTTTTTATTTTATTAATCTCATAAATTAACTGATATGTCTACAATAATGTATTCTTTTTTATGTTGCAGCCACCGGCAGAACTGTTCAACTCCGCTGGAACTCGTGCAGACGTAAGTCGAATGACTTTTCGTTTCTTGTAATTTGTAATTAGTCTATTAAAAAATAAATAGCTCGCGCGTGGCACGCACATGATTTCTTCTAGTAATTACAAATATTTTACAAGGTTTTTTTGTTGGTAGGAAATACATTTCTCTACAAAGAAATTATTCATTATACATATAACGCGTCTGTGCAGAGTTCCATAAAATAATAATAATTATTACAATGATTTAAAAATTATTTGCGTGCATACAACTTCGATTTTGCACTATGCAAACTCATTGAGAATTTATAAAACAAGTTGTGTATTTCCTGCTTCCTCGCAAAAGATGTTACGCGGAAAGAGCTTACGTTTTAAAGACATCAGCCTTTTTATCTACATCACCGTCTTTGCTTTCTTTTTATTTCTTTCGTGCTTTTCTCTATCTCGCCCACTCTCGCCACCCTGTCGACGGTTTCTAGGTGTCTCCGTTGCGGGTAACCATCAGAATCGTTTCTTTTGCTCTTTTTCCCGTCGCGCTTTTTTTTTGTCTCTATCTTCTTTTTCTCTCTATCGCACACTCACGTACACACACAGAATCTTTCCCTTGTGTTTTTTCCACTCTTTCCGCATCCGGTTCGCTTCAGACAATCGGACGCGGTTCTCCGGAGGGAAACGGGTAACGATCGGTTGAGTTCCGCGATAATTGCTGAAGCCTTCGTTTCCACTACTTTGCAGACGTAGACAGACGCGATTCTGCGACCGAGCGGATGCATTTTAATCCCACGGTCCTCGAAGATTCGCTTGGTGATTTAATCCCCTGATTTTTTTTCGATATTTATTGTATCTCCACCGATACTTGCGCGGATTTTGAAAGCGTTTTATTTTTTTTAACTCGACTTTTAGAAGTGAAAAACATTAAAAACTCAATCAGTTTCTGATTACTTTTAGCTCGTTATTTAAATTTGCGCAATAGGTATATGAATTAATAAAAAATTAAATTAAGTTGGTATTAATTAAGTGCTCAATGTGAGCAATGATTGAAAAGGATTAAATAGAAAGAATTAAAAATAAAAAATAATGATTAAAAATATCTAACGTATATAATTTTTTTTTTTAAAGTTAAATAGCTTTAGATTATAAATATTAAAAAAATAATGAATATGTAAAACTTTTAACAAAATGCAATTTACAAAGATATTCCTTTTTTTTCTCCTTTTTTTACATTATTTACGCGATAGAAATTGCACAGCTTTATTTATCACTCGCTGAGGAAACATAATGCTAAAATTACTCGTGCTTGCGCAGACTAATGACGGATTGCGAATGCGTTACTCGCTTCACCAATTTCAGCCTCTATCAACATCAATCTGACAGAGTTTGCGAAAATCGCATTTTAGTTTCCACTATTGAGCTTATGTATAATTCGTACCTAGATTATTCCATTTTACATGCACCAAATATTTCGTTTATTTCGAACGACGAAAACTTTAAATTGAAGTCTTACGGTTGTACAAGAAAAGTATTGCTACAGAAAAATATAAAGATTCGCCGCGCAAGTCGAATCGTTATTAAATCCCGCGAAATTTACGAGATTGATGCAACATTTTCTTTGCAAAGGGAGGGCTTATCTTGACTGCTACGTTTAACATCGCTTATTAGCATCACGCATGTAGACTTTATCCCACCGTAATTTCGTTGTATTGACATTTGCGGGAGAAATTATGAATCGCGCCGTAGAAAAGGGGTATTAAAAGTTCGGGAGAGAGGCGAATTGGTGGGAATTTTAGGCGGACCAGCGCAACGACGTTCACATTCGTACAATTACCGCGCGCGCTAATGATATTTTTCATATTCCCGGTCGCGTTAATTGCCAACGTTTCTCGTTGAAGTGAATGTTAAGAGAGAGAGACACCCCACCGCTGTCCGAAAAATACCATAATCTCGGTATCGTGTCGTCGGTCGAATTTCATAGTAATACGAAATAATCTTTCCGAATAGAATCGTTAAGGGATTTACCGCTCATTTTATGGAGAAAGTTCGGCGCACGTGAACGCATCGCGAAGACCTTAAATAATTATTCTGACTGCAATGATTACGTTCATCGGGCGTAACGACACTGACGCGACCCGTATCGCGTACACGTTGATTGTTTTATAATATTTTTATAAGGACAACATAGAGTCTCGCAATCTCGCTAAATTGCAATCGGAGTGAGGCTTTATTCGCCGGAGCGTTGCGGAAACATAATCGAAACTGACACACTCGCGATTGCGCGTTTAAATAATCTCGAGGCTCGGATTATCGGTCGCAACGCAATGCGCGCACGGTCCTTCATCCCCCGCCAACGTTACCGGGTAATTATTGTAGGTCGGCAGCGCCCGGTTAATTACAGGGCGACACACCTATGCCGGCGCGCATGCGAGCGAGCCATCTGATACGTATGACGAGAACGAATTCATCCGGCTGAATTTCGCAGCCTTTAATTCCATCGATCTTCAATTCGTAGAGAACTAGAGAAAGTCGTAGCGCTAGGAAAGGTTCTTTCTACTTTCTGCTCATCGGAAACTAAAAGTAAAAGGAAATTATTTTATTAAAAAGTAAAACGACAGCTTAAAAAAAAAAACTTGGTTTCTTTGTGTTTAATTCGACAAGCGTTGTAGGTAAAGAGAAAATAACGCATGAGGTCGCAATGTTATTGCATATGTAGATTTAAACGTTAATGTCGTTTTTCTTCATGTCAGTCTAAAATTAAAAATTTTACATTTTGTTGCTTCGTTTTACGGCGACGCGCCAGCGTTACGTCTTTCCCGCTGCATATTTTAATTAGATTCTGAGGTGGTCTGGTTTACGCGCGCCGGTGTCGCTTGAATATTCCATACAGCTGGGTCATCGGCTCGCGCAATATGGCCTCCATTGCCTGATAATTATTAGGGAGGGTTTCAGCCCTCGACGCCCCTTTGTAGGTGCGAGGCGCTCGCTCGGACGAAATAGGGCCGTAAAGGGGCTGTTCCCGTTGAAAAGGGGGTGAGTAGGAGTGAAATTTCGCGCGTGTTCGAGCCCATACAGTCGCCTTAGCACGACGGCCAGATGTTTAAGGTCACTCGGGATCAACTAAGTTTAACGGGGAGAGTTATTGGGGGATTACATTTTTGCAACTGCATTGCATATTTTATTTGAATCGATATTAAATACAATGCATTAATATTGCAGGGAAAAGCTAAAACTATAATACGCATCCAACGTTTTGAGTAACAAAATTATGAAAGTTATTTTACGAATATGACGGTAATTGCGTAAAAAATTAACGCTTTTTAATTCACGGGATTAGAAACTTATAAGATACAAGTTGTTAAATAGGTCGGAGTGGAAATTAAATTTTTGTACCGCAAAAAAAAAAAAAAAAAAAACTCAAAGCAATTACTTTTTCTCCCGAAGTGCAATATTCATGCAATTGTGCGATATAATTACTTGGCGCAGAATTTGCTCGCTTGGGCAGTTTGCGTGTTCGCTCTGGACAATAGCAAAGAGGTCGTAATAAATGTCGAGCACTCCAGCAGATAATAGCTTACGTAGTAGCGCAAAAAATTAATTTAAATAACTTTGCTTTATCTCGTTATATATAACGTTTAAAAAATTAGAAATTAGGAAAGTACATAAAAGATGAAAAATATATTTCGGTAAAACATTTGCTCGAATTGAAAATAGTTTTTCTATACTGTTCATACAATTTTTTATTAAAAAAAAAAAGATATTTATTGCAACGAGGGTTTACTTATAATAAGTCTTTCCAAAATAGTTGTCTCTCATTCTTGAAACATATTAAAATACGTATTAAAAACTACTGTGTTCTACGAGAACAAAAGGCAATATTCTCGTCGATAGTTTTCTACTTTTGGCGAAGAGAGATTTGTATAGACACTAGCAGGCAATAAAGGGTAAAGTCAGATTCTATGGACGGTGGCGCGAATTCGACACGAAACGAAGAACATAGAGTGCTAGCGGCAGAGGTTGACCGAGGAGAGGAGAGTCACGGTAGATGAAAGCGACGAGGAGAGGAGGCGGATGGCCGGGTGGGTAGCTGCCGTCGGCGGAAGAGAAAAGGGGGATGAAGGGAGCGGAATTTCGCGCGTGCTCGGCTTCATCCCTCTCGACTGCCTCCGCCGCCGCCGCTGCCACCGCCATCGCTGGATGCTGAGGGTAGCTGGACCGCGCGCGTCAAGTGTCAGTTCTGCGCGCGATCTCCTCCCTGAAGGTGTCAACCTGCTCGCGATCTAGTCCAACGTGTTCGTCAGTGGTCACGCACGATCGGAAGCGCGCACATTCTTCCCTTATTCGGTTGTTTCGTTCGCTCTTTCTTCTCGTTTTTTTTTTTCCTCCCCCGCGTGATCGCGAACGTCGAACTGTTGTGAAACGGAGCTTTCAGTGAAAAACCTCGGGGGTCTCTTGCTTCTGGACGCGGGCAGGGAAACGTTCGGGCCTGACACGTTAGCTGGCGACGATTATCATGCTGGCCGGGATTTTCAAAGGCAACAATGTACGTGAAAAATTCGTCCGTAGAAAATTCGGTCGCATGCGTTACTGTATTTTTCTTCTCGCCAATGTGCACGCGGTCGCGGAAATTAAACGGAAGAGGGGCAACTGTTTTTTTTTAGATATTCTGATGTTAATTTAGAGATTAACAATTTACATTGTTTCATAAAATGAGATTACATACACGTTGATATTTTTTATTGAACTGCTAAAATAACTAGTCAATTATCGTAGTTCGACACGTTATTGATAAGCGCGAATTATAGTATCTGGCATATCACAGTTTAAGTATTATTTAGTTTTTATTCCTTTGATCTTTTACAAAGTACAATGCTGAGAGAACTGTGCTCGCGATGTCGATAATTGTACATTGCGGTAGCAGGTGTTATGACATATCGATATGTCTATACGCTCTATTTCGCAGTTCGGATTTTGTACCGTGATATTATTACAGGCGCTATCTACATTCTATCTTTCTCTTGTTATACTTAATAACGCAAATGGAGGCGAAAGATTTTTTTACGCGTTTGTTATTTTCTAGAAACACTTTTTAGATTAATTTTTTCACACGTATTTCTCGTCACGTATCTGTGCAGCTATCTATACATTTATTACTTTTGACCGGAAGTCTTGTCCTTTCAACCACGTTATTTTTAAGAAACTAAATGCAATATTGACATTTTTTAAATTTAAATATTGGAAATCTTGTATTTTATTTCAATTATGTTTCTTAGCTTAATTATATATAAAAATTAAAAATAAATCTTTAGTATTGATCACGGTTACAGCATCGAAGTTGAAACATATTATTCATAGATTCTAAATCAAGTCTTATCGGAGTACAATATATAATTTAAAAAAAAGTACAAATACGGTTCTTATAATTAAAAGCACAGGTTTCATAATAATATTCGTATCGTGCGCCGGCTCGTTCGACGAGCGATTTTTTTATGCTTATAACAGCGATTTCTTATTAATTGGCTGTATTTTGCTGATTAAAAAAATGCAAAGTTTACGCTATCCAAAAGTCGGTCAAAAATTTTCATCGCGTTGAAACGCGGATTAAACATTTCGCGCGTCACGATATGCCATGTTAAAACGCCACGTGAACGAACATCGTTAGCGAATTTATTCTGCAACGCGCTTGAATAAAGAGAATTATTATAGGCAGATACGACGGGTCGTATATCGTCGAAGCAAGTTCCTCAGGTGGCGATAATTCATCAGACTCGAGTAACTCGACCACTCTCCGCGAATGATTAATTAATGTCAGAGGCAGCGCTCGCACTCCCGGTCCCAATTTTCATTCCTCTCTATCAACCATCGTGATGGCTGTTCGATAATTTTTATTATTCCGACCGACGCTATTTCGCGATTTACGCCATGTCGACCTCACGGTCTAGAACTTACGAAAGTGTGGAGAAACGGTAATAAATCGCTCTTAAAACCTTCACCATCCTGTGGCAGATCGACAAACGCTTTTCGAAGAATCGTATATAAAGTCATAAAAGTTTAATCAGATCCGTCTATTAACTTTGAGACATGACGTTTATATCGAATTATAGAATATGATATAACGTGATATAAATATGTAATATACCGTAAACCTAATATTTTAAGAATTTGTCTTTTGACTTTAAATTTAAATATTTTTACTTGAGAACATTTAATCATTTTTTTTTTTTAACTTTTATGGGAGTAAAACGGTGGTTTTAATGGTTGACCGTACATTAAAATTTACGTTTCTAATAAACTGGTGCAATTTATTGCGCGACATTACGTTGTGGTAGCTATGTAATTGCAGCTTGGCTATTTTGTTAATTAATCCGATTTTAATTGTATTATTTATTGAGTCGGCAACTTAGCGATTTCGACTTTTTATTCTCTTTTTCAATAACACATCTCTCGCGTGTAAGATTAACAGTATTGGAGAATTGATAGCTCAAAGTTGTCTGTTAACTTAACAGTTAATTCGAAAAGTTGCGTTATCTATCAATAATTCCTAACATCTATCTTCGACTTCGACTTTGCGCGATTTATTTAAAGGTATCGCGCGCCTCGCTCGTGTGTTCTCACGCTTTTCCGATCAACGTCGATATCTACGATAATTATTTACCTTCGAAAGGAACGTAGTCCGAGAAATCGCCCTCTGGTTTTTCGCTCCCAACGGGATCTTTATTTTAACCTTTTGTTTCTTACTTCGTGTCTCTGTAAATAAAACACGCACGCGTGTGCGGTGAAAATGAGTTCGCCCAGGTCCATGGTCCGTTTGGTGCGTTAAAAACTGGAACGAACTCAATAACCCGGTTTGAATATCTCGCCGCCTGCGTGTAACTGCTCGAGTAACGTATTAGCGGGACGGAGAAACCTTTTAGCGTGCATTTAATGCTAGTGCGCCAAGAGAGAGGAGAATTATTAATTATAAACAATTTAGAGAGAAATTTGTGCCGTTGACTCTGCAGGATCACATTGTTCGCAGAAACTAATGTGTCTCATCTTATAATTCTTGTTTTCCTCTGCATTATCTTTGCCAAGAATAAATTTATCTTTTAATGTAGTAAATGCAGTTACATGAGAAATTTCATTATTGAATGAATTTGCAAGAAAATTTGCCATATTACAGTAACAAAGATTTTATTAGGTTACATTATTAGAAATTTTAATTACCTCGATAATCACGTTGTTAAAATGACATTGTTACAAATTATTAAAAATTGGACTATCAATTTATGACAATTTGAAATAATATCAAAGATCGTATTGTTATTGAACGCTACGGAAAAATCATAAATCAGACATACGAACATGCGCATGCACTATCGTTATATTCGTTTTAGTTTATGTCACGATAAACTGGAATTATTAAAAATCAAAATGAAACGGCTCTGCATTTTTCCCCTTTTTTTTCATTTAGCAGAAGTGCACAAAACCTAATGGCAATATCACTAATTACAATGATAAAGTGGCGTGTTAATTGATACGTACAATTATAATTAGTGATCACAATTTTTTTAATATTTCATATATTTGACAGAATTAATTTTTAACTGAATCCTCGGAAAAATCTCATATGTCGACAAATCGATGAAAATACTACGTGTTAACTAAAATTTCATGTAATGTAACCATTCACCAAACTTTTCGTGGGACAGTTTTTTTTTTCCTCTGTAACGTTTCATTGTAACGTTCCAGCGTGTATGCACGTACATGCATATACCGTCGTTCTCGTTCGCAAAGCGCGTAAAGTATTTTTTGTTTATCGCCGCTATACTGCGATACATAGCTGCACGCAGGCGCTCGAAGTATTTTTTCATTAAACACGGTTTTGGCTCAAATACGAGACGTATAGATGGTCCGCGCGAACACGAAAATAACATTTCGCGGCTTGTACAGTGCGGCTTCGCGCAAGGAAATCGAATTACGAGAGCTCGGAAAAGATTCTGTTAGCTGTTTTTAGCGGTACAAAAAAATAAAAAAAATTAGAGGCCACGGTGACGGTTCTGGCCACGTTAATTGCTTCAACCGGTCCACGTTTGCCGCAATTGACAGTCTCGCAGCCCGCGCTTATTATACTCTCCAACTCATCTGCCTTCTGACGCAAAATACGCGCCGGCGTTTATATACATATATGTCTTTTGATTATCTTCTTCATTGTTTTTTACAAAATTGATCGAGTTAAATAGCCGAACAAAGTGTCGTTTGCGTGCGCACAAGAATATCAAATATGAGAGAATTTAATTTAGGTAAATGAGAGTGAAATATCACTCGTGCGAATAAATTCAATCAAAAGTAGTGCGACGCTTTGTATAGCTCTTATACGAATAAATCCTTTTGAGATCGATCGTACAAAGCCACGTTGCATGCAGCAAAACTTTGCGATCTCGCCTTTATTCTCGGTGTGGAAATCAGTTTCATTTAACGTCAGCGAACGTCAGAGAATCTCGTGGCGCATTTTATTTGAGAACTTTATCGACGGATTGACCGGATTTTCCGGTTAGCATGGAGAGAAGAAATTTCTTATGCGGCTTTTTTCGTAGAAATAAGAATCCGAAACGATACCAGCGCGATTGATGTTATTTTCAAACACGTTAACTTGTGCTTTTCTCGCCGACGACTCACCGGTGAAAAACTTCTTTTTTTTTATTTAAAAAAGCAATATTTTTTGTAAAATTTTAATTAAAAATACATGAACACATTGAACGCGTTATCTTTTTTTTTCTTTTTTTTTTACGTTATTCTAATCGAATCTATAATTGCAAAAAGAGCGGAAAACGTGAGAAAATGGAAGATCGCGCAAAATTGATTGACCTTTCAACATTCCGCGGATGCTGGCAACTTATAAAACTTCTTAACCAGCCATTCGAAGAAAGAATTTTCTCGTCGCTCTTTTTTACTGTCCATCTCGTATAAGAAACGAAGAAAGCGAGCAAAATTTCTTTTCCTCCTTTTCTCCTTCTCTTCGTGTCTCTCTCTTTCTCTCTCTTGCCGCACGTTTCCGTTTCCTCTTGTTTTACTAGACCCAACCGTCGCCCCGTATCCGTTTCCGCTGAATTTTACTACGGAAAGTTTGTACGGATTTCACGGTATGATCACAGAGTATGAATAATCCAAAAAATACCATTAAATCTAACGTGAGATCCATCGAATAATTTACTACCGTAAGGCTATTTCAACTTCGACGATTACGTGCGCAAACTATCATTGACAAATAAAAATTAATAGAATCCTAAGTATAATTATATTTACATAGCTTGGCTATATTTTCAAATCAAATATCGGCATTTATCAATTGACAAGATTTCCTTTCATTAACTTCTTTCCTTTCACGTTTGAACTTTGGTTCGGAAAGCTTCGGTCCAGGTAAATACTATTTATCACAATGCGTTACGCACAAAGCTTCAGCGTTGTAGGGAGCTCAAGCAGCTCTTCCTGCGGATGACACCCTAAAATTTAAGCCACGTCGTAGAATCCTAAAGCGTTAGCGTCCCTTTGACAGCGAACATTGGAACAAGAGTATGTAACTATGTCGCTAAATTCTATCAGGAGAGCGCGTTAATAGCGTAATGGAACATTCTAGTAGTGCGCGTTTCGCACATCCGAATAATTTCTCTGTGAACATCTAACCGCATGTCGACCCCGCAGGTGAACATCTTCCTCGTCGCGGTCTTGAAAAATTCCGCGATTATTTCTGGGCTTGTTAACGCGCGAATCAAGATATTTCTCGGAAAAAAAAGTGTTTGCAATAGAGAATATCCATTAATACTCGGCGAGAGATTTGTCGCGCGGCTTAAAAGCGAGCCGCGTGCGCAGATGGACGGGAGATTTGCGATGGACGAGAACGTGTTGGACAGATCGATGTTACATTCTCGGCGCGAGACAGAAGTGGAGGGAGCGTGAGTGGCGGAGAGAAAGGGAGGGAGAGTCTTTTTAAAAAAGGGGATGGATACGTCAAACGAATAGTTTATTAGAATATAGGTCGCGCGAAATTACGCGACGCGCGTTTTGTTGCTCGCGCTTGGTTCCGTTGAAGCCCAGGGAAAATTCCTCGCCTCTACGCGCGCGCATAACTAACGCGTTTCAATTCGGATCGTGTAAAAAGAGACCGTCACGTGTGCGCGTTTTTTACATGCCACGTGTAACGTCGTCACAGGTACCGCGAACCGATTTCGCAAAAGCGTACACACCACCCCGCGACTTAGTTTGATAAAATATACAGACACTTTCGATAAATAAAATACTTTTGTTAAGCAATGGTTACCTGAATAATTCCCCGATTCTCGCTCGTACGAGATCGGTACGGCATTGATTTTTAAAATTATACGGAATCGATAACAAGGAAACTTTGATAGAAAAAGCTTTAGTGTTCGACGACACACAAAGACTGTCTCGATCTCGATTTTAATTTCAAAGATAAATTCTTGAAATTTAAAAGTGACTTTCTTTCAAAAGAAATTTATGAAGGAAACTTCTTTTTGTTGCATATTGTTTAACGCTTGGAATTAAATGTATTTACAATTTTAATGTACATTGTTTTCAAAATAGCATAAAATTAAATTTAAAAAATCCTTTATTTTAAATTGTATTAAATTTTAAATTATAAAATCATCCGCATTTAAAATAGTGTAAAAGTGATCGGTTTCAAAATTTCGTTAAAAAAATATTTATACTAAATTTCTAGACAAAACAAGTGACGACGTGATTGAAACCTATGCATATAAAAGGGCGTTTAATTAATTAATCAATTATTATTGAGCGTAAGAAATCTCTAAAAATTAAGAGAAACGTAATTTTGCTACGTTTTTGCGAAAATTGTCGTCGTCATTGCTAGTGACGGCCGGATCTGCGGGATTTTATGTGTATTCAACTACAGGATTACGCATCCGCTTTACATTAATTACGCAGACGTAACTCAATCTCGGGGATTTAATTTGTTTTCAATTTATGTTCGTTCTTCTCTCTTTTGAAAACATAATTAGAAAAGCGTGAAATTCTCTCGATAGATAAGGCTCATCTCATTTCGTAACTCTCTTTCTCTTCAAGACCATCGGACATTTTATTCGTTTGTATGTTATTTTACACATTTAATTTAGAATTTTAATTACGCCGAAGTGGATCAAGCAGACTTACGTATTATACTTGGAACTTTTTTTTCTTAATGTACAAGTTTTAACGTGGAGAGAAACAGGATTAATTCCGTTCGGGCACAGAACAATTGCGTAAGATAAGATCACGCGGTCGGAGATATTCAACGTATTTCATAATCGGTCGTTCTCTCGCGGCGACAGCGGCGGGGGCTCGGATCGATACGTCGAAGCGGTCATATCCGAGTCCATAATTCAGCACGTTTATTGCGTAATCCTTTAATTCACGCCGATATAAATTAGAATAAGCACGACAAGGAGGATAGGGTGAAGGGGAAAAGGCCGTCCGAATGGATCTCGTGTCCCGGGAATACCTATCTCGTGCGTAACTGATGCGAGCTTGAGATAGCAAGCTCTCGAAACGTGATTTATCGCTCGACGAAGGAGGCTGCAATAATTCTTTAGCGGTATGACGCACGCGATCCATACATACGAATTCGACGTGCGCTTGTCACGTTTGATAAGCTTCCGGAGATACAATTTATTCGCTTGTCGCGTGAACGTGCGTTCTCATCTGAAATCTATTACGGCTACACTTTTCTCTTGCATTCGTTCCGCTCATTACGCAACTGTCGAGGCTTAAAACTGAATTGCATCAGCCTAAACGATTTAAATCCAGATGAATAAATTAACCGCGAGATTATTTTTCAGGCGACAATTGCATTTGCAAGCAGAAAAAAGATTTAATTCCAAGTAAAGTTAATTAACGCCGGTGTAGTTTTCTAGGGACAAAACTCTGTATATTACGATTCAAATTGTGATACGTGACATATCGTAAATTATTGAAGAAAGTCATTTTTATCTGAAAGTTGAAATATGACAAAGTTTACTCAATGCATATCTACAGAAAGATATTAATAATAGATTGGAAGACAAATGATAAATAGATTAAAAAAAAATTACTTGCATTCTTAAACTTCTCGTCTAAGAATTACATGCACAGTTTCTTTATCTTTGGAAAACTTCGATCTAATTACTGCTTAAATATTTTTTTATTGAGACAGTCTCATCATTTTCATATGTATTTACATATTTCTTAAAATTATAATTATAAATAGTTCTAAATAATTTTTGTGAATATTAAAAAAAAATTAATACATTTAACACTTTTAATAACGCATTTGAAGAGTGGCTTGCGAAAGTATATGCCTCTTTCGTTTCGCGTGCATAAGCCACCTTAATGCACCTGCCGTGAGAGTGTATCATCGCTCTCTGCAAATGACATCTCCGCCATTCATCGTCTCTTATCCGTGTTTTGTCCATTGTGCCGTCGTGCGCAACAAAAGCGCTTTAACGATTTAATAGAGAGACTTCTTTCCTTCTGCTCGCGATTTTCCCTCGAGTATCCGTAGCCCTAGGATCTCTGTGATTTTTTTTTCGCGAAGATTCTTTCTCGTGCTCTTTTCAACGCAGGCGAATCGCACGATAAAAGTATAAAATTATGACACACCAATTACAATTTTTATATATTAATTATAATTTTAATGGTGACGCAAATTTTGTTTTACCTCTCTTACTCGGTTATTTCTTTACCTCGAAAGGCATCCGTGTTGCATTAATTAACGCGCTACCATTTATTGTAATATCTGTATGTGCGGCATAAAGCAGCGACGCCACTATGAAACACGATACCTACCTTTGAAACCGTATATTGTGCTCGCTCGTAATTGTACCGACAATGAGCGCGCGTTCTGAAACCCGGTAATCGATTGGCGCGAATGCATTTCCGTGTATGCGTGCATATTCGCCGCTCGTGCGGGTTTGTATGTCAGAATGAAAATACAGATGAATTAATCGCGAGTAGTAATGGATTTTCATGGCGAACGGTTGGATTTTTCTCGCGCTGATTCCGCACGTTAATTTCGCGCGTCGCAGAGAAAATTGCAAAACGTGACCATCATTTGGAGATGTCGGGATATTACTCGATTTTTTCTCATTAGAGATGCCTTTCATCGTCGCCGAGAACGTCATTATTACCGTCCGGCGCAAACCCTCGCGTGCTTTTCTTCGTCGCTTTTATGTATTTTCAACGTCGGAACTTCTTAATTCCATAATTAATCTTCCATTAACTCGCACGAATCCTTCGGCGCTTTCAGCGTTGCGTCGGTTATCGAACGCTACCGTAGCCTCTGCTGGGACATTTCGCCGCGCATTCAATGAGAGCGGCATTCGAGATGGGTTAAAAGTAACCCCGCATTCACCTCGCGCGCATAAACCGCCTTAATGCACCCTCGGTAGCGGGCCATTACACCACGCATCCTCGCGCCCTCCCTTCGCCCTTCTCTTTGGGCTGCATACACCCGGTGCGCGCAATCATCTCGACATACACGCCAGCCTCCATGCACGTATAACCACCTCCTCTGTGCTCTTGACGCATATTTACACTCTCTCGACCAAGTAGTGGTGGTCGTAGATGAAATTTACACTACCGTGGTCGATACATTATTTCCACGAGCATTAACGCGCCGACATTATTGCACTCTCTCCCTACACTCTACCTCAAACCATCGTGGTCCTACCCTCCCTCCCCTTTCCCTCTTCGAACCGACGGGAATTGCACGACTTCCCTCGACAATGGATCATCACGTCTTCGTACGTGTCGGTGAAAAGAAAAAAAATTTGCCCGCCAGCAAGGCTGCGAAAGCCTGAATATCGCTTCGAGGATGTATGGTGCTGCTTGTCCTTTGTCGTCGGGGATCGCGCTTTAGAATAGCTCGTTTTCATCGCACAATCGTCGCTCGTGACGAGCAGCTAGCGATATTGCTCGCGGCTGATGTATTCGTACGAAATGGGAAGAAAATGATTTTTTTTTTTTTTTTTTTAAATAACCAGCTGCGAGCACCACGGCAATTTTCATTTAAATTTAATAGCGAGAAAGCGAATTTATGTCGTCGCGATAAATATAAAAGAAAACTCACAGACTGAAAAAACTGTAAAATTTTCGTTTTTTTTTATTGAAAGCGAAGTATATCTTTTAATTACGTTAATTTTTATAAAAACATTTTTATATGTATTCTTTATGCATATGATTGTATTATATTTTTTGTTACTTACGTGATGCAGAAATTAGTTATTAAAAAGTATGGAAATTTTTAATTCATTAATATGCAGTAAGTGGAAACTAACGAGTCACAGCCTCGAGATCACGTGCATTCCCGTTTTTTTTATTTAATTATTTAGCTGTTTCTTTTTCTTTCATTCGGTGATATTTTTTCGACAGGCAAATATCGATACCGAAATCCCTCCTTTTCGATGCGAAAGACAATAGAATGAATTTTCACTCTGCAATGTTGATGGTCGTGGAACATACGTCGATACCTTTTATTGGCGCCTGCTTCTCGTGCCGTCACCCACTCATATTTTTGCCGAGCGATGTATGTTCTCTTCTGCTCTCGTTTTGCCTTTTTTTTTTCTGAAAATTTAACACCAAGTTTCTGACGTAACTAAGACCGTTTTAACTGCTGATAACGTCTACGAAGACATTGATAGCTTAGACAATATTTACCGGTTTAATAAAAGACACACGCGAGATAAATTTTAAATTAAATTAGGAAAATTTAATCAAGTACAATACAATACTATGAGAAGTAAAAAAAAAATTATTAGAGTTAGCTACACTGCTACACACGTTAAAGTCTAATTTTTTTTAAATAAAATAAGTATTAATATTGTAAGAACACTGTTTCTTTTTAATTAAGTGGGATTTTTTTTATAATCTTTAATCTTGGAAAACATTTTATTTTGTTGGAAAATAGAAATTATTTTTGAAATTTATTGTTTTAATATTTTTGACGCGACGTAACATAAAAACTCCAAGAATACTTCAGAGGTTCTCCGTGAGTTCTGAAACGGTTTTGGACATGACCGGCATTCTCGAATAAAGCGATCTATTTTCATGTCTATATTCAGCAGCACACATACATGCTCTGAACTGCGACCACTTACAGACGTTCAACAGCTGTTTCGAAACTTGGCGCGTCTCAGCAAATGCTATCTTAAAATTTATAAATAATTCTAAAAGTTGCCGCGACTATATCTTTTTTATTTGGCAAGAAACACGAGGGAAGCGGTATCTTAACAGTGTATCTCGTTTACGTAATTCGAATTTAGTGAGGTTGTTACTATTGTCGGTGTAAAAAAGCATTAGTCTGGCGATTTCTTATCAAGAAAACGCTTTCGTTTCTTAGACAAACAGTGTTATAACTAACAGAGAAAGAAAAAATAATTATACCTCTCCTGTTGCTTGTAATACTTGTTACGAAATTTAAACTTTCTCATAAAAAAATAAATTATTATTTTACTAAAAATTATTTTTTGAGAAGAAACAAAAAACGTGAAAATGCTTTCTTAAGATCCTATTAAATCAAATTTCGCGTGCTTCCAAAAATTATTTACATCTGCAACTTTCCGATTTCGTATTCTCCTGTGGAAACATTATCATTTGTTGCAAACTGCATGAAAACTCTTGGAAACTTGTTAGCTTACCTCGGTGAAATAAAGGGGGGAAAAAAATCTAAAAAAGAATATTGTTGTTTAAAGTAGGTTCGTAAGATGCGGATACTTCGATATTGCGTATGTAACTCGAAACGGCTACACAGCTCGCCTAACTGGTGCAGTTAACTGCGGCGCGTTAACTTCATTACTGTTACTTCTAAAATTTCATTCCGAAGTTTCACGGCTCAACACGGCGAAGCTTACGATAATCGTAACAATTGCGTAACATTGTACGTGAGGATACGAATTCAAAGCACCCTCAGAATAATTAGTATTACTTTCGTTAGTCGTTAAGAATTTCAAGTTTAGTAGTAGTACAATGCCAAAAACAGACGTTCTTCCAAAGTAAATACTTTATCACGTAGAAACATTTTGAAATTCATTATCACTAAAGTTATGTAAGAATCGAAAACATTATTAGGTAATTTACGTAATGAAGGTAGGCTTGCGGTTACCTGTCATAATTTTTTAAGCAATGTTTTCTTACGAAATAATAATCGCACGATTTTTAAGATAATTTTCATTTTCTTCGTCAGGGTGTTAAAAATTTTTTTTTTAATACAATTTAATTGACCGATAAGAAACTTTTGCAATGCATTACGTAAACCAATACTTAATCACGTTGTTTTCGTAGATTACAAAAACGCCAGAGCGCTTGCAAGAGCATATTTTATATCCGCGAGCTCATCTTCAAGCATTGCATTAAGACATCTGGCAAGTCTAGGGAAGAGATATTCTTCTATCTGTTCCACCTTTACATACACGCGCGGCGTTGAACAGCATAGGGCGCCATATATATTTTGCAAGTTTTCTCCAAGTTTCGCAATTCTCGTGCGATTTTATTCCTTTCTCAGAATATTAACAAAAAAAAAGTTGGTAAAGCTGCGAAGCAATTTACGAGCACAACGAGATTTTCTATTTCCTCTCCCCGCCCTTCTCGCTTTTTTTTTTTTTATTATTTTTTATTTTTTTTTCTTGAGCGAAGTCGATAAAAGCGAGAACTCCCGATAGAGTGGTCGAAACGCAATTTTTACAGAACTTTGGTCTTTTCTGCGCAAACTTTTGGCGCTGATACTTTTTTAAATCGATTGAATTACGGAGGAGTACCTTCCATCGAACTATTTCAATGCGCTCTTTAAAAAGCGCATTAAAGGATCACGAAGTTGGGCACTTCGCCGTTTAACCCATAAGATTCTATAGAATAAGAATAAGAACCGTAAACTTTCGTCGATGAAATATCGAGTAACTGTACATACGTATATGTAGCAGTAATAATATATCAGGCATTACATTACATGAAAAGCAATATATGGAAATCAATTACGGTCAAATTGTCGTCGGGATTTAAATGTCAGAAATAACAATACATTCCTATACGTTATTAATATGTATTTTATATAATTTTTTTATGCATATTTTATTTATTGAAAAATTTTCTTTTAAAAATGGTTTTTCAGTTTTATTTTCTTTACAAATTCGATATAAAGTTTATTTTTATACATATCTGTGAGTTTTTTTTTTATATATAAAAATACAGCTATAGTGTACAAACTTTGCTGTCATTTCCAATCGTTGTAAGTTTTTTAATCTGTAACCGCGAGACGTCTGATTAATAATCGAGAATATTTATCGGATATTCGCGTTAAATAACTTCTCGACAGAACCACTTTAAAAACGTGAATTTCTTTGGGCACAAACGGCTGCGTACCTCTCTCCTGATCGGCTGCAAAACTCAGTGCAATTCCTCGGGGTCATAGGGCGACGTTTCCGTATTTTCAGGATAGTCCGACGACGAGAGCGATAAAGTGAAACGGCGTAGATTCCTCAGAAATGGCCGCGAGGGTCTCGTCGCTTTTGCCATCACCGATAATCTTTCTCTTTCTGCCCCGCCCCCTCTCTTTCTCACTTTTTCTCTTTCCTTTGCAAAAAAATATCTTTTCCTCCACCATAAAGAGACGCAAGCAAGTCTTCCTTCGTCCTTTAACGCGAGCACGTATAGAGGTTGATCCACTTAGGGCATGAAACATGATTATAGCGGAAATTAGGGAAGCTACGTAGGGAGCTACCGAGAATAAATTGAACAAGTTGGAAGGATATAAGATTCTTCTTATCGTGTTCTTTTTCTAAAAGTGAAGTTAATTTATTTTGAGCTTAATCTTTTTTATTATTTATCAATTATTTTTTACATGTTGTTGAATAAATTATACAACTAATTCGAGAGTCGTAGAATTATCGTAAAAAATTGCAAATTACATTACGCAAAATTTTTTTTCATATCACGATATGTTCTCTTTTAATATTGCAAAAATTTTTAATACAAGCACGAGTTTGAAAATTCTATTAAATAGAATTAGATTAATTTAATTCTTGAGAGTTCAGGCGCGTTGCCATGGCGGGGTGAATTTTCTCATTTGTCACTCGCGATATTAAGTCAAAATTGAAGGCCCGTTTCGAGGAGCACTCGATCAAAGCGACATATAACGTGTTGCTAAGTTTCTCTTTGCGTTTTAAATTTGCGCGTTGTCGCTCCATTGCGCGGACGATCCATCATCTTCTTGTCGGCGAAAACTCGAGCGCGCGACTAATACGTCGTCCTTGTTTCGCTATCCCATTTCGTACCGAGAATAATACGTATACCCGATGAAACCAACAGTGGCCATAACTTGGCGAAACTGACTGAGAGCCAAATAAATGACTAAATATTCCGCGCGGCTGGAGAGAACGCGTGCTCATCGGTCAAAATCAGACGAGATTCAAAGAATGCAAATGCGATATAAATCAGAATGTAATATGATACTCGGAATGCGAATGTAATATGATTATTACCATACGCGTCTATGTCAGATATAAGAATATAGGCAAAGATATCTTTTGAATAAATTTTTATTAATTTTTTTATTGATCTTCTGTCTTGACGAAGCCTAACATTTTTCTCTAATTTAAACAATATTCTAATTTAAATTTTTGCAAGTATACTTATTTCAATTTTTGTTATAATATTTTACAACTTTTTACGTTGCTATTACTTTTGATGGTTTTAATCTGTATATGTATACTCTTAAAAGATGCATGCATTGCGAGGCAGTCAATTCACGTTCCATGCACATCCGCGCAATGCCAGCCCGCGTTCCAATATCCAAGCCATAATTTTAATGAAATTCCTGGGAACACATCGTGGTCTCCGAATTTCAATCCTTTATAAAAAAAAAAAAGAGGCTAGCTCTCTGTCAGGCTGCTGCGGAGAATACCCGCGACGCGCTCGATATTTTATTTTTCCTCAGTTCAGGAACGCGGTCAAAGTGGTGTTCGCCAGAAAAAAAACGGAGTATTTCGAAACAGAAAATAGCGTTCGAAGGGAGTACACGACGGATAAAAATTCTCGGGGATAATAGGAATTTTTCGCCGAGATAAACGCACGTCGCGTATGGATGTGCGAATAAATTCGTCGGATAGTGTGCAATCGACGCGCAACGTCAGTATTCATATGGAAAATATAATATAAAATAAAACAGAATCGAGACCGAACCGCAACTCTTTCGGCATCAATTTAATAATTCTGTTGCTTCACACGAAAGTCCATAGCATAACAATAAGTCGTGCATAACGTTTGTATGACATTAAAAAAAATTTTGAACAACGTGTGAGTAAATGTTGAGCTTAGAAAATTATGGATTTTAATTATCTTTTATACAATCGAATATATATTTCTCATACGAGTAGAAGAACGACGCTGATTTAATTCGATCGTGTGCTATAATTACGAGAATGAAATTTTGATTTGCGCCAGACTACTATATCGGTTCGTTGCATCCACAACTGATAGATTTAGGCAGTAATAATTTACTATTATGCAGACAACAATGGTAACTGCAAAATAACGAATATATGTCGGATTGTTCATTGTTATACACGCACAGTCATTTAATAGCAATTTCATAGCAGGCGCTCGTTTAATTCGTGCATTTACAATTAATTCTGTCGAGATAATAGCTCCTGTTCCTTTCCCTCGCTTCCTCCCCGACGAGGTAATTAGTTTAGTGTATTTGCCATGCCCCCGATGTATGAGAATTTTCCGCCGTGTTCTAGAGCATATATGATTCGCGCGTTAATTAATATCCTTTCGTGAACCGCGGGCGTTGCAAGATTTATTGCTCGCAAGGTGTAGCAGAAATTTTCCTGACGCGCGGAATGAAATGTGGAATTACTATGCCGAGGATCTTAGTACGCCGTTTACGCCAGCTATGGCGGAAATATGAGAGAGATGGGACAGAACGGCAGCTGGTTTCACATGTTTCGGCGACGTCACGAGATTTTTGCTTGCTCATGTTCGCCCAATAAATTATGATCCTGTAATTTGTCAAAGCGTTCTTTCTTTCGCAATTCAACGTTATCAATAAATTAATAATAAACAACGTGTTTCGTACTATGTATTTAAATGCTTAATGTCGAACGACACCGTTTCTGCAAACGAGAAAAATTTACGTTACGCTGAAACGATTATCCTTTTTCTGAAAATTACGACTCATTATTACTGACTTGCACTACTGATCCGATCAACGGTTCAGAGAGCCGTAACAATGTGATCCCTCGTCGTTTGTCTTCAAGCCGTCTGGCGTATTCTCGGAGACAGACGGTGTCTAGCAATCGTTATAATCCTCCGTAATTTCTTACGATGCAAAAGTCCAATATTGTGTCGTTGCGAGCCGCGTCGTAAGACACCTCGAGCGATGGGTAGGGCGCGCGAAAGAAAAAGCGTCGTTGGCGCGAAGGGAAGACGTGGATAGATGAATGAGGCGAAGAAGGAGCTAAGGGAGAATAAGAACTCGCAGGGATGGCGAGTCACTGGGTGGAAGAATATACTCCTGACGCCGGCGATGATGGTGGTGGCGTCGTCAGGATGGGATGGAATAAAACCATCGCCGTAGTTGCCACCGCAGTCTTTTTTGTTGTTGTCGTTGCTCCGTTGTCCCCTTCTCTTCCATTAAGCCGGCATTAATTCCGTCGCCGCGATAACGAATGAATATACCTCCGCAAGACCTTTGAGCCTGGCTCAATGTGCTGCCGGCCCGCATAAAAATTTATCTCTAACTCCGCTTCGCACTAATGATCTGCGTCGCGCACCGTTTTGTTGCTTACGAATATGTGCGAACGTGAATCCGCGCTGAAAAGTCTAGGATAATTCCTTCAGCTTTTTATTCAATTACGCTGGTATACCTAGTTCGTTTGTAAACTAGCTTAATTCATGCCGCTCCAAATTGCTCGTACCGAGAAATGTTTTAATATCGCGGATAGTATATTAAAAAGTTCAAAATTAACTTCGCAGCTTTCGACATTGGTTATTTTCGTGATTATGCGCATCTTAAAACACACCACGACTGTGCTCAATATTTTTTTTTTTTTGCGCTAGTGCGCGTAATACCATTGTACGTAACTTTTTTTTTCTCATTTGCTCTATCGTACTTGGGCTTTTTAGTTTTTAGTAACATATTAATGTCGCGGAATCGTACGCTGCCACGTAGATATAATCTCGCGACAATTTGGACGAAGCCAAAAGTTATAAAACAAGTAAACCCGCAAATTCTCCGTGGCTTAGAGAGCGAAATCTGCATCTGGCTCGTGGCACGGAAATGCTGTATTATTCATGCGAATAATCTCGCAAAAGAGATACATGAGATCGTTCGGGCGCGAATCGAGACGCATCAAGCAGTCGATATTTTCGCGATTATTCGTTCGACGTGCTCGCCACTGCAATTTGATTCATCGCACCTAAGGCCGATCTTTATAGAATATTCTCCAAATCCCTTGAGGGCGCGAGCAAGTGATTTAGTAAGGCGAGTTTACGGTGCCGTTTTGTTACCACCGCGCGTGAATTATACACGAGTCCGACTCCTCTCGCATTCGGGCACGTACACCTAATTCCCCATCCATGTTACCGCGTCTTTAAACATGAACGCCGCCACGGCGTTACATTTAATATCGTGTTACGCGTTCACCGTAAACCATAACGCGTTAATTAGTTCAGTAAAACGTTGTGCGAGACTGTATCGGTCTAAGAATCTGCAGTTTCCGTAAGCAATATCGTAGACTCGTGATAGAATTACATCAGACTTTTAATTCGGTTTTTCGACCAGATAATTGATCATTGCCGAGAAAAAAAAAAGTTTTCTTATTACGTCCGCTGTTAGAATCCTAATTGTAGTCAATTAACTACTTTAATCCTTCTAATTTGTCACGAAATCCGATTAGGAGTATGCAAAAAAACCGCACTTTTTTTTTAATACCTACATATTTTTTTTATTGTATTCTATTTAAGAGCGTATCTCCGATCGAGTATCTTCGACAGCTTCGACATTTTGCTTGAAAATAACTGGGTCATAGTCTCTGTATTATTAAGTTCAATTCGGCCAATCGATTCTTTCTTGTCTGTTTTTTTGCCTGTCGTTCTATCCGATTTTCGCGTCTCACTGCGAGAAAATGGTACGTCGGACACTCGATCTCGTTCGTAAACTTAATTGTAAGCTGAGCGGAATTGCTTTCTGGTGGTTCGTTTCATCGATAGCGCTTGGATAAGGGTAGTTTTACGCAACAGAGAAGATGCACCAGTATTTTTCTCCAGTTATTCGATAAACACAACTGTCAGGATATATTTTCTAAATTTCTCTCTTCGTTCAGAAATTAAAATTATTTTAGATCTACTTTTTCGCGTTTTCAATTTTAAAGGTATTCAAAACATTTCGAAGCACGCACGTGACTAGTGAGCGCAAAAGATTGAAATAAAAAAAAATTGCTACGTTTTTTAGATTTTCTCTTTTAAAAGAATATTTACGTTTTAATGAGTATTTATTTTCAAAGTTAACTCTTAATAACTCTTAAAAATAATTTTGTGCAAATTTTTATTATTTTCACAACAAGTTGATTAAATTAACGCATTATTGTTTTGAGACAATATTAATAGATCATTCTTAATTATTTGTAAAAGAAAAAGATAAAGATAGACGTAAGAGCAAAAATTAGTTCTAATAATTTTTCTCAAGAAAAAATTACTTTTTTTTTATTTAATATAATGCTTTTTTTTCTATTAAGTGTAATGTATTTTTTTTTATTCTTACGTTACGAGTAGAAGCTTGAAAAATATTCAGCAAAGAAATAACGAAAGACGAGCGAATATAGAAGGAACTACATTTTCGCGGATTGCTCGTGCATACACGCGAACGAAGTGCATAAGGGCTGTGTGAGTCACCCTTTGGCTTTGCCGTGATGCAACCGCGGTGCCGTGAAGCGAATCGAATGCTCCAGATTCGCTCTCTTTGAATCAAGTCCGTAAAGGACACGATGAAAATCGTGAGCATTTTTATCTTTATAAAAAGAACGTTGCTCAATATACAAGGATGAACACCTTAGCACTAAATAACTCGCACTTTCGCGATTGCAGATCGACGTCCTGTTTAACGGTTATCGATATGTCTCACATAGCGTTTATCTCTTCACGTTGTCGTTGACAATATATTCAGAATTTCTCTTTCTTTTTTTTCTCATAGCAATCGAAGTCATCTGTTCACGCGACATATAATTTTTAAACATATAAATTTTTAACAAATATTCTTTTTTTAAGCACACAAACGTTGTTTTATTTCTCTTTGTAAAAAAAATTCAAATTTTTTGTACATAACATTTTAGCTCACATATTAAAAAAATGTTCTTTTTCTTCTCAATAAAATTTTCTTTTTTTAAGCGACGACTAAATTATTACTATGTATTATAAGTTAAGAAAATTGATCGTCATAATTGACAGGATTAATTGTGGACGCGCTATTTTTTTTCTATTATAAAAAAATATTGAAAATATAATACTTCTGACAAAAATCAGGTATTTAACTGTAATCTAAAATACGGTTTTCTATATTAAAGACATCTCTGTTAATATGCTAAATCTCTAAATTTAACAAAGCCGTTCAAGGATCTCGGAAAGGTCGAGGACCTTCGGCGGTTCGCGTTGAACGGCAAAAAACGTGCGCGCAAACGCGAGGGCATTTCCGATACTCCGTGCACCAAGCTGGTGTGGTACGCATCGCATGTTTCACGATTATGTACGTCGCTCGACGTGCGCCGTCTGGGAGGACTTTCATTGAGCGGACAAGCCTCCAGGCACAGATTCGAGAGGGTGGAAAAAAAATTGTCGATACGGGGGAGTAGAGGATTGGCGTGCAAGTGGAACGGGGTTGGCTGATACCGCGAGGGTGAAAGGGGTTTGTTGGAAGACGAGGTTGGACGTAGAACGGGCAGTCTGCCAGAAAAGAGAACGGGGGTTGAGGAGAAATAGAAAGGTAGAATGAGGCCCGCACGACGAGGATGGGGACAGACAACGGTTTTGCGTTGAAGGGCAGGGGTGAAGAGCGAGAGGTGGGATAGAGATAGAGATAGAATAAAGGATAGGATATAGATAAAGAGAGAGAGAGAGAGAGAGAGACAGATATAGATAGAAAGGGATGCGAGAAGGCAGGAATCGGAGTTGGCTGCGGTATAGTGGATGAGTTGATTGATTGGGCACGCTTGTATTGTTTCAGGAGAAAGCTGAATCGACGTAACGCTCCACGCCAGGATGGCCGGCTGGCCGTTCAGCACCGCGCTGCTGTTCAGCATCCTCATCCTTGTTCGCGGTAAGTAAGAACATGAGAGAGTACGCTCGACGAATCCAATCGAATGGGTCGTGCCCATGTAAATGATCCGGGTGTTGTTTCACGCGCGCTCGTTACAATGGTAATTCGGCTGCGCTCTTTAAAAATCAATTTCGTCGGTTTTAAATTGGGTTACCGTCGGAATTTAATGAATTTTCGAAGTGCAAGATAGTAATCGATAGAGGAAGAACCGGAACGTTAATTAATATTAAATTTACTACGCCATGGATATTACATAAGATGTAATTACATAAGATAGAAGACAGTGGTGCAAGTTATGACATTTTGTATCATTAATTAACGAGATGGTTTGAGTAAAAAAAAATTATATTATTTTAGAAAACAGCAAAAAAACTCGTAAATTGTATAAATTACAATTTTATGAGTTGTATAACATGCTTTTTTTTTTGTATTAATTACCCATGATAAATTTGAATATTTCGCGATAACGATCGTTACAGTTTCGCGCAAACGATTCGTGTAGCCGATCATATTTTTTATTCGATTTTTGCGGCCATCCGCGAAACGACTCGCTTTACAGGCGCTTACAAGCGTATTCGTTACTTTCGGAACACACGATTCCGCCCTTTTTCGACACGAGCACCGAGTTACCGGATGCGGCCGCGAATTCTCTCTCGTTTTGCGGGGGGTGCCCTGAAGTGTCCCGGGTGTCCGATTGATTTTCTGCCACTTTGCAGCCTCTCGCTTGCTCAATGTCGAGCCAGCTCGAAAGCGCGTGACGAAAGCGGATCCGTCGCGCGGCGCGGCATCCGTTTAAATTATGGCCCCGCCGGCAGTTTCGTTTATTCCAGAATCCATTATCCTTCGCTAGGGCAACCGGGCAACTTTCAAGCGTAATTTGTAACCCTACCTTCGTCGTATAGTTACTTCTCGTTTGCGCGCTTTGTAATCGAGAGGGTGTCTCGCCTCGCCGCGCGCGCACACGTCGTTTCCAACGTCGGCCAACTTTAGCCATTAATAACTTTCCTTTTCGTCGAATTTCCTGATCGTTAAACTGGCACATCCATCCGGACGTTTCGTCGATCATCCTGACGGGTAGGACCGTTTTTGGAGAAGTTACGCGTCTTTAGAGTCGAGAACGACAATGTCGACGTGTTTCCCTGGGTCTTCTTGATTGCGATATGGCTCAGCACTCGTAGCTTAGCTTCTTGTAATTTTGCCAAGATAAATTAACTAAAAACTGAACGAATATATTAACATATATATTTATAATATAATATGACAGCACTCATAAAAAATTTTATAGATTGGTACATGCGGGTGGGCAAGTGCGACAGGCGAATAGCGCTGCTTTCTTATCGCTCTGACGCTCGATATTTTAATTTTTTTTCTAAATAACAATCGACAATTTTTTTTTAAATAGTACGTGATTTTTTATTTATCTACTGGAGTTCGATTTATTCCTAAAAACTTAATACTACTCAACCAAACGCTCTGTACGGATAATATTGCATTAAAAAATTTTTGACGACTGAACTACAGATAGAAAAATTCAATTTTGTTGGGGCGTTTGTTTGTTTTTGTATTAATTGCAGTATGTTACAATTATGTCAGAAAAAAATGTCAATCAACTGCTTGCGTTTTTGCGCTGCGCCTCTGCGACACAATGTTCCCAGGCAGTTAGGCCTCTGATAACGTTCCTGTCATTCGTAATGGTGTACTCGACTTTATTTATTGCGCTCCTATAGCCGTCCCGAGCGGCATTAAACCTCCAATAAATTCAGCGTGTTTCATCGAATGACGATCCGACAGAATCGTCGCGTTCGACAGGGTCGCAGATGTCCGCCTTGTTACGCGCAGTGTCCTGCATCGCGCCGGTATTTATTAAATTTTTCGTTTATCGCTAAATCTCACGTTTTATTTTGCAGTATTGGATCTGAATTTAGTATCACGGTCTAGAGAATTAAAGTAAACAGAAAATAAAAAAAAGAAATGAAAAGAACATTATACGGGAATAAATTTTTATATGTTACATACGAGATTCCTAATTTACAGTTAAACATGTAATAAAAATTTTTCCAGAACTTTTTCTCTCAGTTAAATATACTTTAAACGAAATATTTTTAATTTTTCTGCACACTTTATATTATAAATTAATTTATTAAGATATTTATATATTTCTTAAATGTCAAAACCGGACAAATTTATCTTCTAATCGTGTATTTTTAAAGTATTTTTTAATTGCATATTTTAATTTTGGATACAAATACATCATTAGTCAAATTATGTGGTCGCAACGAGTGAACAATATGTCTGGCTGTCGATTTTCTCGTTTATTTTATTTATTCAGTAGAATTATTCAAAACGATATTACAATCTATTATTTAAAACAGCAATAGCTCTGAAAATTCTGCATTAATTCATACCTCGTCTTCATTACGCTGCACTCTAACGATCGGGCATCAAGCGCTCATTCTATTCTCGAGCTTCTCGCGATATTGTTCGTAGCCACGAAGAACTTGCAAAAGTTCTCGAATCAGCGCCTCGGATTCGTGATAGTCGAGCCGCGAAGTCCGCCTTTCAGTTCTCCGCGTCTTCGTCACCCTCGCCCGCCGAGTCTGTTCGCTACCTTCTCTCATTTTCCGTGGATATGCGTAAAACGTACTGTTAGGCGAGAAATACGAAAACCAAGAGACGACATAATCAACAAGTGGCGAAGAGAGAAAGAGAGAGAGAGAAAAAGAGAGGGAGGGAGGAAGGGAGGGAAGAGATAGGTAAATGGAGGCGTAAGTCATTTTCGAGGGAAGAATACTTAGTAGAAAAAAATGAAAAAGCGACAAAAGGTAAGAGAGAACAAAGAGAAAAGAGACGGGGGAAAAGAGTGCGGAGTGATATGGAAGGTAGTCGCGGCGCGGTGGAAAAAAATGAATAATACCCAAAAACGAGAAGAGAGAAAAATCCGGATTGGAGAAAAAACGCGAGAGAAAAAAAAAAATTGTAGAAAAAGAACGCTCGGTTGTATCCTGAAACGACGGTGTTGGGTGGCGACGCGGCGGTTCGAGCCAAAGTTGCCGGCGAAGGTGGCGGTGAAAACGGGCGGATCGGGGGGTACGAGACCGCTTTCTTAAAGATGCGAGTCGGGGCACTTGTTGCGCCGTGCGAGGTGGAGGGCGGAAAGAAAGACGACTGCGAAGGCTGTGGAAAGAAACGATCACCGTGGGGGTGGGCCGGGACTTACCGTAGTTGCGAAAAAGATAGCCGGGGTGGCGAAAAACCGGAGGGGAGAAAAGGAACGAATTGATTCTCTTTCACGAGCCGGCGTTACTTCCCTTTACTGCCGTCGGTGGTCTCCTGACCGAGCAGCTTGTAGCTACCCCTTTCATTTTTCCGAGCCCGCGTTTTATTTATTTATTGCTAGCCGTCGTATACGTGGAGACGTGTATAATGGATGTTACGTCCTGCCATTCGGCACCCACTAACGTCGATTTGCCCGCTTTTTTTCTTCGTCTCATCTTCCGGTCATTTTAAGATACAGAAAGTTACTTCTTCCGACGGCTAAGAGTATCGGCACCAATATCACAAAGACACTTTGAAAGAGGATTTCTTATTGGAATTCTTTTCTCAGAGTGCCTTATAGCCCTGTAAAATACGTTCAATCGATGCTAACGATTTCCTCGACGTCATCGACGCGGAATATTATTCTGAATAAAGGTTTATAACGTGGTATAAAAAAAACATTTTTTTTAATATAAAAATAGCAGAAGGGATTAGGTCTCTTCGAAATATAATTTAACAATGAAATTTAATTTAACAAGTAAGTCGATATTAGTTCTGTTCGATATGTAATATATAGCTAAATTTTAGTTGATTAAAATTGGAAAACTATTTCTGCAAGATGTTATTAAAGTATCGTAAAATAAATTTGTGACACTGTGAATATTTCACCTTAAAAAATAGGATATCACTATGTAATTAAATTTATTTAATGAAAGAGGTAAAATGTGATAGAATGAACATGGTGTCAAGAAATTTTAAATTTAGAATACAAAATAAACTGGAAAGAAAATAATTGAAAATATCTGACCCACTTTTTTATAATTAATATGTGTTTAATTTGTTACGTTGTAATAAACTGTGTAAATATGGCATGCGTAAACATCATTAGCAGATGGCAATTAATATTTTATAATTATTGGAGTTTACTTCTCTATACCAATTTTAACATAGGTACTACGATTGATTAGTTAACATGTTTAATTAAGGATTTATTTTGCATAATTTTATTATTTTTCTTTTCTATTTGCGTGTGATGATTATAGTGAGATCTCGATTGATTTTCTTATTACGTTATGTATCTTTTATAACTTGTTTTAAAAAATTATTTATTAAATAAAATTAATGAGATATTTGATATTTTTATATTACAAAAATAATTTAGTAGTCGATTATTTAATTCACGCAATTTAAAAAAAATTAAATTTGATATTAATTTTTTATATAAAATTTCACAAATTTATCAGTAGAGCAATCGATATACGTGTGATTCATTTTTTACGTACTTTAAAAATATATGAAAGGTTTGGTCGGTTTTTCATGTTTAATTTAATAAATTAATAATCAACTTTCCTCTAACGTGAAAATTATTTATCATGAAAGCTGTTATATGTTATATCGCTTTAATTATTATTACAAACTTTAATTATATATGCTTATACTTATTTATTTATGTTACCTAATTGATCGTAATTATTCATAAATATTAATTATTTATACAATTAGTATCCTGAGGTATTAAATATACCTTAATTGTCAAGATTTGATTAAGAATTAATGCCAATAAATAAAATTATAATATATTTCTGTATACATACGTATAAAACTAGAACAATATGATCAAATCCAGCAGATTTTGTATTCAAAATAGTTGGAGTTCTCACCGACGTAATTATTTAGATTTTGAGATTGTAATACGAGATGGCAGCCTCAAAGCGTTAAAATAAATCGAATCTTTTCTAACCAGCTGAATCTGTGCTTTCAACGTTATTAATCGCGCGGCTGAATTGAGAGGGCAGTTATCCGCAGTGGTAGCGGTCCATTGAACCTACAGCTCGAGAGAATTCACCACGTTACTTATTTATCAGACACGTACGTGTCTCCGTGTGTGCGTGAACGTATGGAGCACACCTTCGCGCGTTTAAAGAACCGTGCGGACGAACTATCTCGTGGGAAAAAGGCACTTTCCGCGGCGGCCAAGATAAAATCAGGGAGTCGCGGCGATTGGATTGGAGCCTCGGCGAAAAACTTATTGGGATTCCTTGCGGATATAAAGGCTCTGTGGGAGTTCTCTGTCAAAGGCTCGACGGTAGATTGATCGATAACCCGGACTTCGTATCGATATTAACCCTCGCTCTTGAAATTATTCGTTTTATTCGAGCGAGCGAATCTTTACACGGCGGCATTATCCGGCATCGCGAATATTAATTTCACGCGATGTTACACCAAGCGCGTAATTACGAAAGAGAAGTTGTGGAATATAGCTGACTAAATGCGCACGATGACATTTTTCGCGAATCAGAGGCGAAAATAAATTAGGTCGTTGAATACGGGCGTGCGCGATTTTCCGGTTAATATATCCTTTTCCCCGTTTTTCCTCGAAAATTAATTAAATTTAATTAATATTAAATATCACAACTTTTATGTGTGATATGCATTTTGTGTCACAAATAGATATTTTAATTAACGTCACGTTTATATGTATTTGTTGCAACTCGATTACATTATTCAATTTTTTTTTTAATTTTTGTCACACAATTACATATTTATCTTTTATCGAAGACATATATAAATGCATTAAAGTAAAGGAAATAATTATTTTCGTTCGAGAGAAAGGAAATAAGAACCTACATAGACTTACATCGAGGTACAGAAATGAAACAATCTGTATGACAAGATTCCGTTGCCTCGTAAAAGAAATCGTACGCTACGAGGGCGAGGAAAAAGCGATGACGTTTTGGAAACGACGTTGAGACAGTCAGTTGATTTCCGTTCGACCGACATACGATCGGGATCGACGTTTTCCCATCGCGGGGGAAGGATAATCTATCTGATAGCGAAACCGGCGCGCCATAAATATCGCAGCAAGCGGAGCGCCTCGATTTTCCTTCTCGTAAATATGCGACTACGTTCGCGTGAAAAATCTCACCGAGAGGAACGCTCTCTCGGGTTTTATCTTTCCTCGCCCGCCACCGTCGCTGTCGTTTCTTTGCTCCTGTTTCGTAACACCCGTCTGCCCACAAGCCCTTTGCTCGCGAATGTAATAGCGCCTTCGTGCCCGTTATCAAACATGCGGATTCTTACACACCAAACCTTCATTATAGAGCAAGATAAAATCGGGATTACATTTTTCCATTTAAGCGGTATAAATTTTATGCTTTAATTCATCTCGATAAACGAAAATTTTTACAGGTTTAATAAAAAAAAAATTTTTTTTATTACGTATTGAAGTTACATGTACAATTTTGCATGTGGACATATCGGGGATACGTTTCGTATATTTATTTTATTTTATTTTTGCGCAATTTATTTGAAAGTAGGAAATACATCTCATAATTTTATATCGAAGGGTGGATATCGTGTTCGGTTTGCGGTATTTTTTGCGATGCGTCGGAACATGTGATGGAGTTATTGCGTTACGCATTTTTATCGCAAACGAATGTTTTGTGAGCGAGTATCCGTAGGCGCGTTATTGCCAATTTCGGCGTCCCAAAGAGGTGCAAATTGTGGCTTCGTTTATAATGCGACGGCAGACGCGTCGCAAATTAGGATGACGTGGGACTTGCGCACTACGTATATCGCGAGAGACATTCACGGTGACACTTTATTGATTTCAAGATTATCGTGGTTCTCCAGCGGTGGCACACGACTTTGTCGGTGTGGAGAAAAAAACGGGGCCGAGAAGAAGTTGATTTCGATAGAATAGAGCAAACATTAACGGTGACTGAATGAGGATATTGTATTGTATTAGGGAGATTATTGCAACATTTTTCTCGGCGATATTTGCAAAAGATTTTTATTCGCGTGAGAAACATTAATATGCTCAATCGCGAGATGTATTATTTCCTGAGTGGAAATTTATTTAGCTGATATAATTTTGCAGCTGGTGGTCGCGCGGATCGCGCAGATTAAATATATTTCTTAGGTTTGAACTATAATCGCTTGGTTCTAGACATCTAAATCTGTCTATTATCGGTCTTTTTTTCGCCGTATACTTGTTTTACTACGCAAACTGACCTATACCTACGCACGTTCGACTGCCGAATCTGCCGGGCAAACCGGTTCCCGCCGCCCGCCGCCCGCGAGTCCTTCTCCGTCCGAACTTGGAATGCGAACAACTGCCGGCCAGAAGTCAACATACGCACGTACTCACACTATCGCGGCGGTCAGCGGGCCCGGCGACAAGCAGTCTGGACAGTCGAGCACGTGTTAGGAAGGTTTCTGACCTCAGGACGCGCAGTAGACTTATTAAAAAAAAAAAAAAATGAAATAGAAATATATTTTTGTGAATGCCTTGTTGCTCATTTTTAGTTTAAAACGACATCAATCGCATTATAAATTAAAAGTAAGTTCCAAAGTTATTTATATTTACTACGTACAAAAACTCAAATGCACATTAATTTTAATTTGGTTTTTTTTTTAATTAGTTTAATAAATTCAAATTAATTACATTCCGGAACAGATGAAAAATGTGTTCAGTGCCAATTAATTTTGCGCAAAACGATATCGATCGTTGCCAATATCTCATTTTCAAATATATGTGTAATTTTATTCGAATTTCTCGTAAAGAATTTTTCAGTCAGTAATGATCTAAATATTCGTCAAAATTAGTTCGCACAAATGTAATTTAAATATCATTACTCTCCGCACGAATGCCGTATCATCATTCGTCGCATCTTCGGGTTCGCGTTCTAATCGATCGAAGAAAATAAAGCCACTCGCGATTCGTTATTCGGCAATTTATTCGCGATAACGGACGATCTATCCCGCTTTATCCAAACCATCCGAGCGAGGTGAACTTTCATAAAAGAATTCAAATTAGCCGACCACGTCGGAATTTAACTATCTCCCGAGTTGGCAGGGGCAGGCTGATGAAATTTTCGCTGCGGAGTATTGAACTCGCGCGCTTAGTTTTCTCCTCCGGTACGCTCGGTACTTCTCACCATCGATTCAAGTCAACATGTGCCTTATTTTTATACTATCGATTTAGTCCGTTTTAACGTTGGACTTTACATTATTTAACGACTCCTTCTCGCGAGCTTTCGTTCTCGTTCAACGTACACAGGATGTTAAACACTCCGGTTGATACAGAATTTTTCGCGGTAGAGACACCGTTACTCGGAGTTCTTTATCTTAGATAATAAAATCGAAAAAGTTGCAGTAGTCGTGCCCTTTCACTAAACAGGAAAAAAGGAAATTAACTTTCATACTAAATTCATAGTAAAACAATGTATTACTTATACATATACATATTTTGCAATCAAATTATTTTTGTCGCAGCAGTAATTAAATTTTCGATTATACATATAACGTTGTGTAATCCTCGGTTAAAAATAAAAATTTTATACAAATTAACATAAGAATCAATTTTAACGAATTTATTTTACGAACGATTGGTGATGTAGTAATTGAAAATTTTCAACTTTCTAAGCGTGGGTGTGCTTTTACCCAACGTATTAAAGAGATGCATGCGATGTATTCTTAGAATAGCGATGACGAAACGCGTTTGCACGTGACACATACTTGCACGCTCCTTTTCGCGCAAAATGCGAGTAAACATGTCGCATGTGCAACATATGCATCTGATGGCTGATAAACATGCCATGTCATTTAATGTCAAAATTATCTAGATATTCTAGATTGCGGTTGGTACTCTTACATTCTCTGCATCGTACTTAGAACGCAATAATTTTACCGTATTATTTAAGAATACACATACATGTTTCTAAGCGTGATCTCGTAACAATCCTAAACGTGAGCCGTTTTCTCGCCCAAATGTAAATTTACTTGCCTACTCTCCCATTGTCGGCGTTATATTTGAAAGACAATATAATAGAAAATTATATGAGAAATTTCGTTTCATATTAATGCAGCTTTTCCCGCGAGTACCCTTTGAAAATGCACTTCTCAGGGAAATCTCGGCTTGCAGACGCGCGTTGATTATCGCCGCATCGCGGCGCGTTTGCTCTGCTTTGCACAAAGTGTTAGGTAAACAAGTTTCCATTGCACGCTTATTTCTCTGCGAGACGACAGATGAGATGCCGCGGACAAGTACCTATCGCGCGGATAGAGCGTGAGACGTATTGTTATCCGCGCCAACAGTTTCAACGGTGATTATTATTTTCTTTACATAATACAAATTCCGTTAGTTTCGCGTGACAAACACGCGGCAAAGTCCGCGCCGCGGCGTGAAAACAGATTGCGCGTTATATTTTCAGGACGAATTTTCAGAGCGCGTTTTATATCCGGCCGAAATATAATAATTACAACGTTCGTTTCAGTAACGCAGAGAAAGCGTTCCCAAGTGATCGCAACTTCGATCGTAACTTTGCTGCTTTATCTCGATCAAACGCGCGTCGTTGTTGCCTGTTGTATCGCCGGCTGCATCAATATTGATTAGCGTCGACCGTGATTAATTAAATTTACGCTCGCTACGTCTGCGTTACGAGTGGATCCATGATGCACGAAGGAGAGAATTTTCAGATTAAGTCGAGCGAAACGCATATAAGGAAGTGCAACAAAAAATTGCACATAGTTTTTTTTTTTTTTTAATTTTTTGCAGACGCACTTTAAGTAATGTTAATGAACAAAATTACTATTCTTTTGTTAATTAATTTACATGTTTAACTCTAGAACAGTTACAATGTTAGATAATTAGACACGCTCAATTATCGAAAAGCACGGTACGCAGAAAATATTACGTTGTCTAACCAATACACGTTTTTATCCACTTAAACAGTCTTTCATAGATGAAAGAAGCCTTTGCGCGTGTTTATCGCCGGTGATGCAAATATAGCGGATTATTTCTGGTTCGGACTACTCTCGTTATTACGAATCACTTTTGCGAATTACCATGCAGTTTGGAAATATGCACTTTAACAAATTGCGAAATATTTGTATAATTTCATGATGTAACGCGCGCGTTCTTAATTTTGATGCGAAAACAAGATCCGGTTTCGTTCATCGTTTCTGGGTTAAATTGCTAGGTTTTTGCAAACAGAACATCGACGTATTTCTTTTTCTGATATGATGAAAGAGAGAAAGAAAGAGAGAAAGTAAAAGAAAAATAGAGAAAAAAAAAGTAAAAAGAGAGAAAGAGAGAATATCAAATGCCACCGCTGTGCAGCTTTAATCTTTTCGAAAGAACGTTCTCTCTTTAGTGTGTCCAGTCGAGATTTCCGGGCGTGAATTTACATAAACGTGCCGCTCAATTTAGCGACTACCAACGGAAACGGATAAAAAACAATACTCGCAGAGTTATCTGACGCACAACGCATGTTGGCAAAGCAGCCGCGCGACAGTACTTTTATTTTTTAATCTCGGAGTGTAGTCACAAGAAAATGATAGTAATAAATTGGCTTTTATTTAAACAACTGCAAGAAAAGTTCTCGTTGAAGCACCGTTTTAATTTTGAAATGTAAAGAATCAGTAAAACGCAGTAATAAATTTTGGACTTTAACTTACATTTTATTTGATACGCCATAATACAAGTTTTGGATCGAAATTACAATTTTAATTAAAAAAATTATATTTTTATACAGTACAATAAATAACTACGAGATATTAGGTGAGCTTCTTACAACAATTAAGGCAATGTGATTTAATTAGGTCACCCAATACTTCTGTTAATGCGTAATAATTGTCGCTCCAATTACCGTGTCGATCATGCTACGTTCTGTAGAATATTGAAGATGCGTCGTATACAGCTCCACGTCAAATAGTTCCTCCACATTGTTTGCGGCGCGAAATTATTGGAAACGAGTTGAAGTATACACAACTGCGTCATTAAACCTCTACGATGTAACAAAGACGATTGTAGTAAGCCCATAACGTTGCATCATACGTGATGAATGAGTTACACGTTCGTGAAATTTGAGAGATCGCCGCGCACTAATCTTACCTATTTTTCTCTTAATAATTCGACAGAATATTTTTGTCAAGTAAGATTATTTTTCCTCAGAATATATTTTATTTTTATTTTATTACATTCGCATTACATTTACTTGGCTTTTAAAACGTTATCATGACGTCGTAAGTTACAAATTCTTATAGTCGGCCGTTTCTCTGTGACATATAATTTTGTTATGAAATTACAATTGCACGTTACCGTACTACCGCACAAAAGAATCAGTATATTTTTATTGCTTAAACAATTAATTTTATTTTACAATCATTAACAATGAGTTACACGGATGTTATACACAATTAGAAACAATATACATGTATAGAAATCGCAAGTAAACGTTACATCGACTTTCGTACAATTACGCTGAATCTCTTGCAAACTTGGACAAATTTCGCCGGGTGTAAAGTCGTTGGTGAAAGATTCGCAACGTCGATGATCGTCGAGACGCCATCGTGCTAAATTCCCAATCAAGTTACGATCTCTCCAAACGAGCCCGGCAGGAAATCGAGTTACATGGTCGGGTGTGATGCGCGTCGCGAAGTCGAAAACTTGGTCGTCGTCGCCGTCGCGACGTTCACCCCGGATGTTACCACCGTCGTTCTCTCGAGGTCTTCGACGACGGAGTTTCGACTTTTGACACGTTCCGTATGTAGCGACTGCTACGTGTCTCCTTTAACTTCGTCGGTGTGGCAAGGTCCCCGTTCGCGGCCTGCTTGTTAACCAGTTAAAGCCATTGTGACCGAACGCGAGACGTCGCGAACCGGTCGTATGCCGGCGCCTAAGAGACGCATCCGGCAACGTCCTGGAGCGTCGCGACGGCGACGAAAATCACCGTGAATTTGTTCAAATCGTAGAAAAACGAGCTGCGTGATCAGCGCTACCCAATTTTTAAAGCTCCGAATTTTTTAAAAGAGAATTTTTAAAGTTATACTACAGGAAAGAAAAGGATTTTAACTCAGTAGCAATAAAAGATTTTTTAACTAATAGAAAATTACGAAATTTTTCAAAAAAATATTATATTATTATACATATGTAGAATCAATTTGTATTTACGTTATAAATAATTTACAGAAGTATTAATATGAAGAACTTTATATAATTTTTTATGTAGTTAACAAATTTTTGGAATATTAGAAATATAAATACAACTTAAATAAGTATAGCTTCGTTTGTTAAAAAGTCAAACAAAAGTAGCAGTAAAATTTTAATTTTAAAAGAATACCTAATCGCTTAAATACAATATAGACTTTTTTAACTTGCCTCTTTTGTTCTCTCAAAAACTTCTTTAATTGAATAACTGCTATTCCAATTCACGATTCGGCAGAATTTCTTTCTCTCTTATGACTTCTCTTTACTATAGAAACAATAACATTTTATTAAAGGCAAACTTTTTACTCTAACGTCGTACGAAATTAAAATACCTTTCCAGACTCGTTACTTTCCGAAAGTTTCGCGATATTGATTAAAACGATCTACAAAGAAACAGTCTGAAATCGATTATCCCTGCGAAACTTTTCTTAAGTATTCGTTTAAACATTTCTGTTCTTTTTGTAAATTTCGAAGTGCAATTAATTTTCAATTATTACGTTAGGATTCAATAACGGCGTAAAAAAGAAAAAGAATATTTAAATAATATTTAATTTGTTGCATAATTTAGTAGCAAAACTCAATAAAAAAAAAAAAAAAAAAACAATTTTATATAACATTTTATTTGATAAATAATTCTTCACATTACTTAATTGATTCTATATAAGTTTAATGTTTTTAATTTTGTAATTTATTATGCGATTAATTAAATATATATTTTATCGTAAACGATTTTTTGATCAACGGATCGTCTGGCTTGAAGAAATTATTCAGGCATTAACCCTTGAGCCTTTATAGAATCACCCTTCTTGCATTCCCGCAGTCATCTTGAGACCGGCCGTCTCCTCTCTACCGCCGACGGAGTCGATGGGTAAGATGAAACGCGTCGGGAACAAGAAGGCCCGGAGGGTCTGAAAAAAGAAAGGTGATTAGATCTAGGAAAGGGGAGTGCACAAGCTTCGCCAGCACCAAGCCCCGGTAGAGTGAGCTTGCGAATTTTCTCGTGGCGTAGAGTCGATAATTAACAAGCCCACGCTGTCGAGTCACTTAGGTCGCCCGCTATCGTCGCCGTCGCGTTGCTCTCGTCCTCATCGTTTCAACCTCCAGTTACATCGACGGTTAATTGTTAACGAGAAAAGTTTGCGTTTACGAGTGCGAGTCGGTCTCAATATTATCAATGCCGGTAGGCGGGACAAGCAGACAGACAAGATACCCGTCTCTCTGTTTCTACAGTTCGATCGACCACGTTAATAAACGTCACGAACCAAACTATCATCGCTGACCGTGTCTCTCGACCCTTTACGAGCCCCCTTCTGGTCCACCCCCTCGACTGGTATCGACTCACGTATTGTTCATCGCGAGGTATTCGCTTCCCATACCTGCCACTCCGACCCGGTACTCGAAGCGATCTCTCTTTCTGATGTTAGCTACGGCGTGAACAATCTCTCTTTCTCTCTCTTTGCGTTTCTGCCGTTTGTACGTCAATTTACACGATTCGTTTCATGTGTCATTACTTGACTTTTTCTTCTTTCTTTAATCTTTGCCTCTTTGA
This sequence comes from Cardiocondyla obscurior, assembly GCF_019399895.1. Taxonomy (NCBI): domain Eukaryota; kingdom Metazoa; phylum Arthropoda; class Insecta; order Hymenoptera; family Formicidae; genus Cardiocondyla; species Cardiocondyla obscurior. The sequence continues at coordinate 521,839 of NC_091878.1, forward strand.
TTTCAAAGCTCAACTAATTGCGCTTATCCAAAATATTTATTTATCTTGAATTTATTTAATGCCTTGATTATTTCTTTTTTTAATTTTAATGTTAATTTTACATTGGTAATGGAAACTTTCTTATTTAAATTCTAAAATTAAAACCTGGAACAAATTAATAAATTTTGAATTGTGTTTTATACAATTATATTTTTATGAAGAACGTTTTTTAATTATAATAAGTTCCTTTTTTCTTTGTTTTTTTGTTTCTCTCTGTTGCCCTTTTTATGTCTGTTACTTTTAACGTTAACTGACAATGTTTTGACGTTTGCTTCGAAATTGTTACTAATTGAAACACCACAAAGTTTTCTCTGATTCGTTATCTCAGAATTGTTGCATCAAACGTTAAAAATTATTATCTGCGACATAACGAGTAAATAATTTTTGTTGCAAGTTGTTATGCGCAAATTTATTATTATTGAAATCAAATGCAAAATGTTGCAATGTTTTTAAATTAATTATGCAATTAAAATATATAAAGGCCAAACGTTATTTTCTAAATTTCTACTCAACATTTTTACTTACAATTAAAAATATCTATTAATCTATTAATTATAAACGTTACATTTTAAGCATGAAACGAATAAAATCCTCAATTAAATTAGGAATTGAGCGACATATCGTTTACGTGTAGTATGATACTTTTCTCTTTTGCTATTGGAAAATGTTACGAACAGTGCATATACATATATATGTCACGAATGTATTTCTTGGAAGAGAAAAAGAGAGAATAATCTGTGGGTATCTTTCTCCCGAATGAGAATGTCCTGAAAATATCACGATCGATATTCTGGAAATGTTCTCCAAGGGATAAAATAACCTCGGAGTATCTCGCCAGGACGAAAGATATTCTCGAAGTTGCACTTTAAAATCTTTTTTTATTCGTTAAATATTATATCTGTATTGAGCCAACAATTATTGACACGGGCGCGCAATAAACCGACATTAAATTACAAATAATTAACCTAGCTCTGCAATTAGTCACTGAGGTAAGCAAACGGCTGTTCGCGTTTCGCTCGTTCGGCCGCGCTTTTTACGCGACATGAAAATTAACTCGGCACGACTAACGAGTAAATTCGGTCCCGCCTGTACTGAAAAGCTCGAGGGAAAGAGAAGAACGAAAAGGGGAACGAAGAGTGGAACTTGGGCTGTGCTAAGAGTATAAGTGCGCGCGGATAATGTAGAATGGAGTGCCGAGGGTTCCCGCAGCGTTCCTCATTTCTGCTACTGTAGAGAAAGGGTTGAGTTTCCTATGGTTTAATTGGGCGCGAAATCATTTCCGATGCAATACGCGCGCGGACGCAGCCGCGATGTCGAGTAATCACCGTAAAAGCTCAACTTCCCTTCCTCCGGCTCTCTATCTCCCTCTTCTCTCTATTCTCTCATCACCCACTTGCCCTAGCACGGTTTCTCCCTTCGCTACCCTACTCTCTCGTTGAATCGAAGAAACCACCAAGCTCCTAATCATTGCGCATACTATCGCGGTCGAGCACGCATCTGTCGATTTTGCGCATTCCGATCTACAATGAATCCGAAATGCATTCGGTATGATTAAAATGGGTTCTCAGCTGCGCAAAGAGCGACGTTGTTATTACTAACGGCGGGACATTTCCTACGTTGCATTGTAATAATCGAAATCGTATTAATTTCGCACGATTTAAAAGCTCGCATTGAAAACGCAAACAATTATAGTTTAATATTTATGTTAATAGTTTTTCAATTTAATTCAAAAATTTAAAACATTTCGAGAAAGGGTTTTTAAAATGCATTTTATGTTTCCAATCAATTTTGCTTCAACGGAATTTTGAAAATGCATTTAATCCCGCGGCCGGTCATCGCGGAATTATATTTTTTTATTCCACTGCGTAAGAAATGATGATCACGTTACACGCGCGATTTAATTCGAATGACCGCCGATAATCGCGTAATTGCCGCTAGCGAAATGGCGCGGCATTAATTTTAATACTGATTAAACTGTACATATACACACATACGAGAGCCACTTGGCGGATCCGCTGTTTCGGCAATTACGTCGCATTTACATGCGGAAATTGGCGAGTCGTTCTTTTATTTGCTCCATCATGGTATCGCCCCGGTATAATGCAGGCGTTGTCATCGTAACGCATCGTACGATGCGAGCTTATACGCGCGTAAACTCGGGCCGGGCCGGGCCGGGCGATGCGTTCGATGAGACTGCACCGGATACCCGCCCCGCCCGTAACGGCCACAGAGCGGAAATGCTCCAATCGCGCGCCATCATCGTCGGGCTTTGGATTTCCGATATTCCGTAATTTCCGAATGGTGGCCGCGCCAGCAGCCGTACGTAGGCGCCATTAAAGCCGCGTCGTAGTACATGTACTGGATGCAAAATTAATTACGGTTAAATGCGCACTGGATCGTTATTTCGACCGAATGAAAACGCGGCTCACAGCGGTTTTGCCGAAAATGTCACGATCACTCTTTTTCACAAATCGCAACATGTAGAGACGAGCGTTATAATTAACACGCCCTTTCGCGTACGTCGAGCTTCTATTATCTGGAGTATTCTTTTCGCTGCAACGAAAACTGCACATCCGCCTGCAACGCGATTATTTTTTATATTTCCATTAAATAGAAGAATCATTTTACGTTCTTCGGAAAATTAAACAATTGTTTTTCGTTGATGTTTATTTCGAAAAAAACTGTATTATATGACGCAGCTTAGAATAAATTGGTCGGATGTCAATCAAGCCAGATGAAATTGCATCGTCGCTGCAAGAATATCCTAGCCGTGCTCTATCGCAGCCGCTCGGAACTGCAGTTATCTCAAGTTCTATCAAACGCGAGCATGTCGAAATGTATCTGCGTGGCATATACATATATACTTGGTGCAGGCTATTCCCGCCCTTTAATCATCGCGTTAACATCACGACGGTCTCTCGAGCTCGGCATCCGAACGACGGCGCTCGTCCATCGCGTATCGCGATGACGTCCGCGGCGATCTCGCGCGGCGATAGCGGGACACGATATATTGGAGCGTTTGAAATCGGAAGTCGGGATAGCCGTGAGCAAACGCGATCACAACGGTGCGGGCATATCGCGGTACTTTGCCCCCTTGGTAGCTCAGGCGAGCGGCTTGTAACCTCTGCGCGAGCTGTAGCTGTCGCACATTTCAACGTAGCGTTAACAGCTTTGTATTTCACCGCTGAAAGGCCGACGTCGCGCTCCGATGCAGCGGCCGTCGACCGGCTTTGCAAGTCGCCTTCTTCGAAATTCATCTCGCGCACCGCGACGCGTCTGCAACGTTAGGTAGGCAAAGGATGAAAAAGAGAGAACGCAAAAATAGGCGATGCGTAACAAAAAAAAAAGTCTCTCCTTTTGGCGAGCGTTAAATCAACGTGCTATTTAAAAAATGAATATTTGAACGCGCTTCGAATAGTTGAACGAAATTGTTGAATGAACGCGAAATGCGAAATAAATATAAGGTGGAACGTTTCGATCTGCGAGGCAGACGACATAATCCATGTGTATCGCGAAAATTATTTTCCAAATAATTTTATTTGTCTACCCGTGCATGTTTCATCATCTCGCTGAAACATCTAACTGCGCGATTTCATTATCGACACTAATTTTCCGCTAGTTCGCAGGAAACATCGTTTCAGCCGTGAAATCGATTGCTGTCTCGGTTATTTTCACTCGCAGTACATTCGAGCCGTGCTTCGCCTCAACACCGTCGTTGGGATTGATTATGTCATTTGCCGAGGTCGTTCGCCCTATTTGTCTTGGTTATACAGAACGAGTTCGTTTGAACGAACAAATGAACGGCAGGAAAATAGCTTGGCCGGGCTGAATCGTCGCATAAAGCGGCGCGTTGCGTTTGTCGTTATCAGCAGTTGACTGCAATCATCTCGCGAAAAGCGGCATGCGCAGCTGCTACCCTTTTCGGAGCGTTCTTTACGCGCACCATTTACGCTAAGCAAATTAACATTGATCCACATCTGCTCCGCATGCTTTCTACTTGAAAACTTTCGTTTACTCGCACACTTGGTTTTTGAGAGAACGTAGGCTACGGCTTTCATGGTATCGCGTGCTATTGATTGCATAAAATAGAAATAACGAAACTTCTAATAAATAGTTTTGTCACGAATTGATTTAATATAACATACGTGTTTAATTGATAAAATTTTTTTATCATACATTTTTCGAAATGATTGAAACACAAGATTATTCAAAAGTTATATTGTGGAATTGGATAATTTTTTAAATGTTTAATATAATATGTATACGTATAACGCAAATACATTCGAATAAAAAGATGTAGGGGTTTAATAATGTATATAATATTTCTCGAAATGATTGAGACACGAGATCGCCTAAAAGTTATATAGTGCAGAATAGATTTGAAGCCATTACTGCCAACGCGGCAAATGGTATCGTGCGAAAATCCAATTAACCTACATGCACCTCGTAAAAGTGTATATTGGAATGGTGCGCCGACCTGCCCGAGGTGATGCGTTTTTATTTGTGCGTATTTCATTCGAAGAGCGTATTATTTCGTGATGAAAATTCATTCACTGGGCGAGTTAATCCTTTTGCATCTAGCGTGGATGACGGCCGTATTTTTTCGTCATTTGCAATATAAAAACTATAGTAGTCTTGTAGTCATTCAACATTGATGTCTCTTATCCGCGTGATATGTTTTGGTTTATATAATTTTAATTTTTTATTTTTTATTTTTTTTGTAAATTTTGGTTGATATAAATTTAATTCTTTAATTCGTATAAAATAAAGAAAAAAAAACCCGCATTTCTTTTTTCGAGTGTATCAATCCGCAAAAAAAAATTAAATCTCTTTCTGAATAAAGCAAAGGCATTAAGTCGGATCTCTCTGATTCCATTAATATAATAAGACTATTAAAATTGCCACTGAGAATGCAAATTAATTAGTTACTGGAAAGAAACGCTTTAAAAGAATTAATTTCATATTGTGTTTCGACGTCGATCTATCATGGCGATTGCCGCTAAACGATACGTTGGCGTCTTCGTGCGGCGCGAAAAGGCGAGCGTGAGTAAACGGACGTCACGGACGTGACTCGACTGAGACGCTAAATTATGTCACGTCGTCGACGATCAGAGCGGCATAAATTTCCGTCGCAGCGTTGAACGCGGTGGCTCGATCTGGCTAAGAGAAAATACATCTGCAAAGTGTATCTTAAATAAGAATATTTATCTTCGTTAGTCATTCCGATTTCGCGTAAATCCGCTCGCGGAGATTAGCTCGCGCGCGAATTCTTTCGGCGAGGCGGCAATAGGCGAATTGTCGGTTGCATCACCGCGATGCCTACAAGAGCGATATAATCAACGAGCAGGTGGACGGAGATCGCACGCTTCACCGATGCGCGTTTAATCGTCGAAATTAAATCTTTACCGCGGAGGAACTTGGCGAGTTTTAGCTTTGCGCCAGAACGAACGCGAAAATTACAGCCGGAGTATACTACTCTCGGGAGTTACAGCGAAGGGATAAGCGATGTAACTGGGCGTTTAATTCACTTGGTCGCGTTCGATAAAAAAGGAAAGAAAACGGGAAATAAAAAAAGGAAGAGCAAAAAAAATGAGGGAAAAAGAAAAAAAAAAGTGTAACGCGACACGAATGCGTAATCTACAACGTGTACGGATCCGCGAAGGGATAATAACCGAGCCGTCACCCAATTTATTCCGTAAAGCTCGATACGAGATTGGAATGGCTTTGCGAATGAGAAGAAAGAGAGAGAGAGAATCAGAGAGAGACGAAGAAAAAAAAAAAAAGAATTGGCAAATACTCGCACGCGATGCACGTAGTTTTTTTTTGCAGGATGACCTCGGTGCACCTCTTTTTCGCACACCTGAAACACTCTTTTTGCCCACTTAGAGATAGTGTTTTAAATGAATCCGTAATGACAGTTTTACATGTCTTTATCGTTCACGCGGAAATAATTACGATCGACTTCGACGGCAGGCAGGCATCCTTAGACATATAATGACAGAGCAATGACCAACGCGTTGCCTCGAATTGAATTTAAATGTTATTTCGAAGCAAAACGGAAAAATACGTTCACCCAACTTGCGTATCTGTTGAAATGGATTCGATACAGCGGCTACGAATTTTCTCGCGGAATTCAATCAACCAATCGACTTTATTTTGACACGATTTTACCGCAGGCTAGTGAATCTATTTTTCAAACGTTAACTTTATAATGCACGTTTATCTCTATCGCCCAATGCGAAACGTAATGATTGGAAAAGAGAACGCAGCGTGCGCGTGTCATGTGATCTTACGAGCCCTGTCAAATCTCGTTTAACAATCGCTATCGACCAGAACACGCGGAATGTATCGCTCGAGTGAGAAATGTACACGCGAATGCGAGATGCATCCATACATTGAGATAACCGTGGTTTTCTGTGCGTAAAGGCTTTAATACATACGTACATAGGGGGTACATGCTCCCTCAGATACACCCGTACATAAATACCCGCGCCGGCCGATATGTAGGTGCATTATTTCGCCGGGGCATCGGGCACCGTTTCTGTTCCAGACACGAAATTAAAGCGATCGATCGCCGGTTCGTGGGATTTGCCCTACGATGGAAGATACGCCAAATTCGGCACGAATTGACGAACAATCGACAATTTATCCGCAAATCTCGATGTAAATTGATTCCATTTTGCAAAAAAAAAAATTGCAAAGGACCGTTTCATGTAATATGCATTTTTCCAATTACTTGTGAGAATCTACTTTCTTTTTTAATTTTTTTTTATAAAACTCTCGCTGAGATTATTTTATTCAAAATAATTGAAATATCTTTGTTTGAAAAACGTTTAGATATCTAGCTTTTCTAGCTCGTTATTAGATAATAATAATTATTTGGTATCTGGTACGTTTTGAGTGTTACATTTCTCGCTGAGTGCTGGACAGTTTTGCTAGACAGCCACGAGATAAACCACGCGTTAGCTAGCTAATTATTAGATAACGGTGGGAATCAATTTCCACTCGGGTGAAAAAAATCGACGTTAAAAAAATTTATCTACTCTTTATTATTAATTAATTAATTAATTAATTAATAACGTTACACATATTATTTATTCAAGAAATTATAATATATTACGCGTTTGATTACAAAGACTTTAAATTTATTTTTTACGTTTTATGATTATTTATGACTAAAAATCGTTTATTAAAAAACACAATTAACAAAAATTACGTTAAATATTAATTTATTGGAAAATTTAACAAACTGATTTAGTTATTTTAAATAATTATTTTTAAATGCACAAGAAAGCAAACTGATTTTAAATTAACATAGATTCATGTCTTATAATAATAAGATAAAATATACATCGCGTAATGTATTCCGCAAGAATTACACGTTTCTAGTGCATTCGGCTTGAAAATGATCAGCTCCCGGTATTACCGTGATACATTTGTACGTGGAAATCAATACAGTTTTCCAGAGGAATAAATTTCCGACGGGAGATACACAACGAAATAGGGAAAACGAGGTGGAGAGAGAGATCCCGCCGTCGAAAGTCCGATTATATGAGATTCGCGCGGAATGGCAACAATAATTGATGACGCATAACATTATGCACTCGTTGTACCGCATCATGTCACACGAAAATTCAAAATTTAACTGAGAATCACGCGTATAAACCGCCGACATGTTACCGTTCTGGTCCTTTAAAAGGAAATAATCATCTCGCTTTATAATTAAAGCTACATGGACATTTGTAAGCTATTTCAAGCTATTTCATCTGTTACATATGAAAACCGAGTGGAATGCAAATTCATTGCTATTATTGTAACTAATTTTACATGTATATATATATATATATATATTTTTTGCAACTCGGAAAATAACTTTTATGTGTAATTAATAAAAAAAAAATATATATATATATATATTTTTTTTTTTTTATTACATATGTATATATTTCTCATTTACGTGCGGAGTAAAATTAACGTTTTTCGCTGCGACAAAAATCGACTAGGCTTGCAAAGTTTTATGCGCCGATGAGCACAAAGAGTCGCAAATTATTTCACCGCTATCGTAGATAAATTGGAAATGGAAATACATTCGGCTTGGCAACAATGGGTCGAGGAGAGATTGTAACTTATGGTGAGTGTACCGAGCCGTATCGTAACGTTCATGTAAATGAATAAAAACCATCCTGCCGCATTTTGCACATGGCGAATAAAAGAATTCGCATCGACAGCTCTCGTTAGCCATTCCTCCTGTTCGCCGGTTTTATTTAAGAACAATTGATGTTTACGCCAATTAACGTTAAAGGCAAATTAACGAGCTAAATGTATTATAACAAAAATATTGCTAACAACAATATCGCTCCTATTTTTTTCAGCCTTCGCGCTTCGCGTTTCAAAAAAATTATTAAACTAAACATTAAAAGATAAAAATAAATAACTAATTTACGTCAGTGTTAATATTTTATTCCGTTATTATTACAATTGTTAATAAAATATAGCCCGTTGTTATCCGTGGAAAAAAAATTTAACTAGATAGAAAAATATCGTGTCCGACCAACCTGGCAGCTACGTTCAATTCCGATGACGAGCAACGAAGTCTAGTCTCGTTCTATCATTCGCGACGACGTTTGAATTCACGCCGCGTTTTTCAATGTGGAGCATTTAGTGACCGGTAGGTTATTGTTTCTCGGTCGCCGGCTCGACGGCTCGGGCTGTGCCCTTATCGCGGTAATAGGGTTTCGGCGTGACGCTGAATTTTCATGAAACCACCGCGGAGCGTGTCCGGGGTGGAATAACGCGCGCGACGCCGGCTCTATCGAGTGAGGCGAGAATAAATTTTCACAACTCGCGGACACAGAGAGAACGACGCGGCTCTAGCGCAATATGCGGACGTTTCCTCCGAATATGAGAGCACCGAGCCGGCAAAACGGACGATTGAACTAAAATGAATTCGTGATCCAACCGGAATACATGGCCGCGGCCATTCAAAGTCTTGGCGAATTAATCGAGGCCTGTATATGCGAATGTCAACTAGTTTGGCGTCTTTTTGAGCCGAGAGGCGAAAGAAAAGCCGCATATATCGGAATAAAATGCAGGGATCGTACAACAGTAGGAATATCAACGATTAACATATATCTACTTCATTTTGATACTGTTATAAAAGAGAAAAATTTAATATACTTTATCCTTTATGCATTAAAAAAGAAATTACGTAAAATTGCAGACAAAAAGACATTATTACAAATTTGGTAAAAAAATTAGAAAGCAGTTATCTCAATTGTTTTAGTAACTCTAATTTAGAAAAAAATTTCTTTAGAAATATCGAAACATGCGTCACTATTTAAAATTCATTAAAGAATAAATGATTGTATTGCAGACAGATCGTATCGCGATATCGATGTCAATAATAATTAATTATTTAATGACTATCTTTCCACGTATCTGAAACTATTACGGTCGATCGTACGATAACGAAACTAATCCAATGGACAGGATAATTGGCATCGATCGTGCTGATTACGAAAGTCGGTCAATCTGGAATTTTATCACCAAGTATAATGTTGGCGCAGAATAATCAATCTGCGTTCACGTCGAATAATTATCCGCTCGCGTGTTGCCGCGATATCGATTCTTTTGAATCTCAATTAAGCGCACGGAGACGTGAAGGACCCTCTTTCGCGAGCCCCGTCATTCTGCGGTCGATGACTGGCAAAATGAGAGTCCTTTATGGCAAAGATATAAAAGTTACGGAAGAAAAAAAAAAAAAAAAAAGTTGATTCCTGTGATCGTCACCGGTAATCATCGGTATACCGACAAATTAAGGCCACTCAAAAGGAGTTACGGAGACAGGGGTAGGAGGAACAAAAGCTTCTCGCTAAAACGAGTGTCGAGCACTCTTTATGATCCGCCCAAGTTTCGCCGGTGGAAGTTTACTATTCAATCCATTGATGCACTTAGCTTTAACTTTGAGCTTTGCGAGAGCCATAAAGTTTGATTCGGTCAACGGAATAGAGTAACGTGAAATATCAGTGTTGATAGATGGAAAATAAATATGTCGTCAAGTTTGTAATTAATTGCGCGCAGGAAGGAATCCCCCGTACGTCTCGCGAGAGTTAGATTTTCCGGAAAGAGTTTTAACGGGAAAGAATAATAGCTGCGATAATTTCCTTGGGTCAGTGAGGCACATGAACGTGCTGATGAGTATGCATGCATGCGAGAGACGTGACTCAGTCCCCGGGGACTACGTTAATTCCGGGAGACCTGATTAATTGTAAACAGGACTATCGTGCAAATAGGCGCGAGATAACCCGGCCGTGCCGTTCCGCGTCCCCACCTATCCGCCGGCATGTCCTCTCTCGGTCCATAATGCATCCTGATGGTGGACGCTTCGATCGGCCCCATTCCTAGATACGGAGTTAAGTCCATGAAGCAGCGGTCGAGTGGCGTAGCAGGATCCTATCGATTTAATTACGATCGATCCATCAAGCCCAGGATGGCCCTCCGCACCGATGGTGGCACCAAACGGTCCAACGGTCGCATCGTCGCGGCTTGCCCTAAATCTCGAAAATGCACGCCTCGCGATCGCAGCGTCCGATCATTGCGCCGGCTCACGCGCGCGCCAGTTTTCGAGGCATAACGCAGCGATGACCTCTCCGATTTCCTCTGGGCGATGAAAAGCGAATATTTCGAGCGAAATGATTTTATCGTGCAAAGCATATAAAAATTGGGGATAAAAAAATATGCTATATTTTCGTTCGACCAGAGAACAAAAATATATGCGGTATATTTATATAAGATAAAACAATATTTGTATGTTTTTTTTCACTCGATGAAAGAAAATGTTTTGCACCTCTCTGCAACTCGAGATATTAGTGGAATATGTGCATTCTTAACAAATAAAGAGCGACCTCGCTGCGTTGATCCATCACGCGTCTGCTCGAGACAACGGGAGCAATCCGCGAAATAAATTCACGTTTCGTAATTACATAACAGATTTTCCCTAGCTACGGTATAACGTTCAGCTCGTCATAATACAGGGGCCTTGTTTGCAATGATAAATTGCGTAACAACGCGCTCGCGTCCCGCACCGCGTCCCCAGGAAGTTATGGATGGCCGAGTTACATCGCTCGACTGCACCGCGATGTATCGCAATCTCGCGCCGATGATAGAAAATCTCTTTATGCGTCGGGAACAAATCTGCGTTGCGTCCACTGTTTGCAATTTATTGCGGTCAATCGAAGAAACGCGATGTCTCGCACTTCTGTCATCGAAAAACTGCAGACTTTGTTCGTTCCTCGTTCCCCTGTTTCTCGACGAGAAATAGAGACGCGCTCGCGCAAGACGGTTATTAAATTGTACAACAACTAGTCGCGTTATCGAGATGATAGAAAAAAAATTGGGAGGGTGAGAAATAAAGGAAAAAGAAAAAAACGAAAAAAAGTATGAGAGATAAAGAGAGTAGGAGAACAATTTAAAGGCGATAGCATGATTTGCTTGCGCACGGCGGTTCCATCGTTCATTGAGTAGCGACTCTATCGATATCAGTTTTTATTCTCTTTTTGCCATATCTATCCGAGGGGAAACTTGTATTTTATCCCAGACATCCGTATGGAATGTCGTGGAAAGAATCTTTATCGTGCGAGGGGTGGGAAAAAAAAGGAGATTTCTTTTGTCAATTGACGTCGAATGATCCTTACTTATAACGCGAGTTTAGTACGTTTTATTGCGTTTCCATCTGGAGTTTCGAAGGATATGACATTTCGAAAAATCACATCCCCGGACGACGTTGGCTTTATTGGATGTTGGAAGAAGAAGACACCTTTGTGCTGTTTTATCACGTCGAGTGACGTATATTTATGTAAAACGGAATTCCTCTTCGCGTGCCCGCCGCTATTACTCTTTACCGTTCGACGCAATTTAGAAGCTGTCGCCCAGCCCGATTCTCAAGTTAAGTCTGACTTTCTCGCACTTGTTATTCCTTCTATTTTCACGCCTATTTGCAAGAAAATTGCCGTAAGTTCTGGTAGCATTAAATTGAAATTCGTTTTTAATAAATTAAACAATCTTTTATTGCCTTTCTATTAAAAGTCTTTAATTTAGTAATTCAATTAATTTAATAAATTTAAATATGAAAATTATAAATATTTTAAGCGCAATAGGAGACGATGTAATTTATAAACGAGATATTGCAAGCAACATCTGCTTCATCCTGATGCAATTTTTCGTAATCGATCGTTTAGCTAAAAGCATTTTTTTTTCTTAGATATTTTATCGTGCTCCCTTCTCATTTTCCGTCTTTTCATATTGATCTTCAGCTTTTCACATTTGAATTCCCGTTATCCTTTTTTCATGGCACAGCTGCACGTTCTTTGATACAACGTTTTGGCCTTTACCGCGCTCATCGCTGCGTTATTCCGCGTTACTTATTCATTCACGCGGGATAAAGTCCGACATGGTAGGTAACGAAAAAAATATCGTGCCGCACATTTTTTTATATCACGCGAACGTAGTCGAGTAACGGCGGTGGCTGAGTTTTACAAATAAGCGGCAGCATAATATCGCGCGTAGATAACAAAACCATCCTCACCTTGCGCCGCATTAAATTTGCGGTGATAAGGGAATGGGAAAGGAAAGGAAAAGAAACCGAGAAAGTGGACGGCAAGAAGGCGCACCTTACGCGGTCGCCCTTTTAATTGTACTCGGCGCAATTAACGATACGTTGTAAAGCGTAATGAACTATGTATTCACGGCACGAATGCCCGCGAATTCGCATTCACGCAACCGGTTTCCCATCCCCGCCGTTTCTCCGTATATTTTATTCCGCGCGACGATTGAAAATAATTTATAATTATCGCCACGGTTACACGACGCAAATGCCAATTAGAGTGCAAAACGCGAATGTACTTCCGGCGTGATAAAGCTTGCAAAATATCCATCATTGGATTTTTTTTCGACGGTTAGCTTTGCCGCAGAGTTGCACTCTAAATGCTCTCTTGCGATAATAACTTTAATTCGCGTGTAATATACAGTATTTTTAATACGCACGACGAAACTGCGCTCGACAAGCGCATGATTCAATAATGTCAATTTTTTTTCTTTCAATATTATTTATTTATCTATAATACCAGGCATTAATCAGACCGCAGCAATAAATGAACGAATAAATGAACGAGCATTAATTAGATAAAGAGGAAAAATTTTTTGAATTTTTTTAGTACGAGCGAAATTAAAGTTCTCTTGCTATTCGACGTTTATATGAATATTAATATCTTTTAATATTAACAAATTTTACTGGCATTTTATCTTTATCATCGTATGCGGCGTAGCTTGCACATCATCAGTTTTTATTCGAAAAGTTCTTTTTTCTAATATTTTAGTATTTTTATGTTTCAGTTCTTGATTGAATTTATTTATGACGTAAAAAAAAAAGTTATTTTCTAATAAGTCTGTCGAGGTAACGACGCATTTTTCGGAAGACTTTCTTACTTCTCCGTAGTTTCCGATGGTTTTAAGATGTCGTAAAAAAATTTCCGGTCGATTTGCATTTATGTATCAGAATTCTCGTTCGCGTTCGCTCGCGTGGCTCGATTAGAATTATCGATTTCAATAAGCGAGAGCGTCTGTGATAAAACTAGATAAGTCAGCAAAATTCTCCTCAATTTAAGAACGCATAATAACTAGCTAATCGGAAGTAATTGCCATCTGGGACGCGTCGATTTGAAATTATCAGGAATACCAATGAATGCAGAAGTTTATCTGCGCGTTTATTAAATCGACGCTTTGAAGAAAATATTTTCTTTATTTGAATAATTTTAATTTATCTTTCCATTCTTTCGTCTTTCATCCGATCCTCTCGCCGGATACCTTTAATCGTAAGTTTTTCTTCTGTTGACGGAACCGGGTCGAGAACACTTCGAATCATGCCTCAAGTATTAATGCGATTCAGTAATTATCCGCCTAATATTCGAATATAATAGTTGAGCAGTCGGACGTCTTTATTCGTACATATTCTCTTCCTCATATCTAATTCATATATGTTCAACGATCTGTTTCCTACGCTAGGATGAATTCAGCCGAGAGCGTTCAATAAATTATCTTCTCCTTCTTTAGCTCCTTCTTATTCCCTTTACAGCGGCCTTTTATCACGAGTTCATTCAGTGGTCCTGTAAGTAATGAATTTCTTTCGAGCCGAGCAACCCTTTCGCCGTCCAACTCTTTCTTTTCCCTCGCGCACGACGACATGCCCATCTTGCGGTTTTTTCGCGCGCCGCTGCTTTCGCAGATCGATTTTCCGTTGTATCGTGGCATCGAAATATTCTCGAAGAGCTTCAGGCAGTCACGGGGCATTATGCTAATTCAACGTGTTAGCAAGCGCCTCGGCTAGCGGCGAGATAAGCGAAGGATGAATGCTCCCGCGCGAAAGAGAAGATTGACAATCTTTCCTCGTTTGAAAAATCCAATTTAGAAAAGAATTTAAAATATTTATAATTTATATCGAATTGATGATGTGCGCATATTTCGCGAATGCGAGTGCAGCTGAAAAACATTAAGCGACAGGTAGAAGAACTCGTTCGGGAAGCAGGTTAGCAAAGCATTAATCGAGCGGATTAACTCCGCTAAGAGGAGGGATTAAGAAAGTTACTCTCGACAGGGAAAGAACTTAAAGCCACTATTTGCTGCTAAGCAGTTTACGAAAGAACGGTCCGACGATGTCGTCAAACGCCTTCTTATTCGTACAACGAGCGGAACTTTTTTTTTCCTCCTTCTGCTTTTTCAAAGATGTTCCTCCGCTAGAACAAAGAATTCTACGAGAGGATCGCTCGCATTGTGTGCTTTTTCATCGACCTTTAGACGATTTTCTGAAGCGTTCGGTGTATGCTATCTCCTTCTACTTGTGTCCGTCAATAAGTTTAGCAGATGTATTTCCATCTCCGGTTTCAAATCTTCTTTCTTTCTCGGGCACAATAATTAAAAGATATCTAAAGTATTAATTAAAATTTAATATCGAGGCTAATTGTAGAGTTTATCTATCTAACCGTGATAAACAAAATTAATTTTACTGTACCGACAGAATGAGTTTCATATGAGTTTTCATATGACACGATAAGACAAGGCCTCGGGCGATAAACCGAATTCCGTTTGGTTCACGAAGCTTAGCTTTGTCGCAACAGTTTTCCCGATTTATTGCGGTTGACATCGTAACGTCGTCGAACTTGTCGAAAAACTTTGGAACTCGCTTGATCGTGACGTGAAAGGCAAACGGACGGAAACGGAAGTAGGAGGGCATCATGTTATCTAACGATCATTCGAGACACTTGAAGACACTGTTAGGATACAACTTTGCTACGCACGTGTCGGTAGATTTTGCTCGTGTGCAAACATAAAGTTGTTGATTTATAAATCAGATAATTCAAAAATAATATCAAAAATTTATATCTTTGTAGAAGAGACTTCTATCCAATCTTATTTACTCTCGTTTGGCTTTCTTTATGCCAAATGAGACTTAATGTGTCAGCTGTAAAAGAAAAAAAAACTTTGAGATTTGAGGAAAAAAATTAAAGAAAATGATAAAAAGATAATATAATACAAAGTGATATATTGAAATGCATGCGAAGCGTGCGCATGATTTGTTCTATCATAAAAAGTTAGTGCGTTACGCGTGAAAAAATTAATTTGATAGCTTTTAATGTATTTATTATAACAGATTAAAAGTCCGAATTAGAATAACATAATTTGACAACAAACGGCGATAAGAAGCAAAAATGTAGAATTAAAATTGGGATTTGCGTTCATCACGAGTATACTGACCGAGAATATCTTGCCGCGAGGGAAGCTCTGGAACCGTTTAGCATAGTTTCCTAAGGGGATGTATTTCAAGATGATTGACAGACCGCGCAGATGGGCCTCTGGCAAACCGTTTATAATTACGATTTGGATTCGTGCTCTCACGCGAAGGAGAGAAAAGATTTGTCGAAATATACAGTTCTGCCGTATCGTCATTTATTTGCTTTAAATTTCGAGATATCACTAATCGATTTGATAAAATAATGCGGCTTGTACGTGCACGAACATCCGCGTGTTCGTGCATCAAACTACGGTGGTAGTTGATTGAATGAAGGGTAGAAAGCAATGGATTAATCCACCCTGGAGTTATATTTCTACCTGCACTGCCTCTGCTGTCCTCCTTTATTTTTTTTTTACTCATTTTCTTTCTCTTTTTTAACTTTCGCTTCTTCTTTTGCCTTCGTTCTCTCTTTCTCTCTCTTTCTCTCTCTCTCTCTTTGATGCAGACCCTTCAACACGGGGGGAAGCACTCGCAGTCATTTTCTCCATTTTGCGATTCGATTTCCGCCGATATTGCTGCCGTCTCGCTAGATTCTTCTATTCGGTTGAATGAAGACGCTGCCGAGGGAGACATATCCGCTCGCGCCAGAGAGAAAGAGAGAGAAAGAAACAGAAAAAGATGAAGGGAATCGGCGGAATCGAGACGGAAAATTGGTACGTTTGGTATGAGAGAGGAGGGAAAGAAGAAAGCCGGGCGTAGGATAGAGGCGAAGAACGCGCGAATGCGACGGTGCGCAGGGGTAGAGATAGATGAACGAGCGGACAGACGTATGGTGAAACCGTCGAGGCGGCGTCGACTAATTTCATCGTCGACGTCTTCTTTTTCCTCGTGTTTTTAGAACCTCGAGCGTAGCATCCGAACGAATATGCGGTGCATGCATGCAATATCTCATACATACAATCTGCTTCGCGCGGGTCGTGTAAGAGTCTTAGACGTTATCACGCTTCCGTAGCACGCCAACATTCACAGCTCGTTCTAAGTTTATCGGCGAGAAGCTCACAGCAGATTGTGTCAAACAGAATTAAGGGTAGAACAAATTTTGTTACGATGTGAAATAGTACTCGCAATTTTTTTTCGAATTAGATATGGAATAATTATTATATTACTATCAAAAATATCTTGATTTCTTTTCAATTCTCTAAATAGTAAAGTTAAACTGTAGCGCTTACATTTCGTCTGTATAGTCATATTATGCATACAAGCTATATTCTTTAATAATTAAAAAATGTTTCTTTTTATTAATATTCGATTTTGAAAATTTTTAATAATATTTTACGTCGCGGAAAGAATATAAAATTATGACATGTAGGTAATTTCTTTATTCTTCTTTAAAAAATCATCTTTTATATTAATTGTCATTAACTGTTTTCTAATCCAGGTATTGTTTGCGTCGAAAATTTGTTTTCTGCTACAACAAAACGCGACGTAATATTTTTTTTAGAATGATAGAATATAAATTTTATTATGTGCATTTTATAAGACAGTAAAATATAACATGATTATTATTTAAAAAGATGAAATATCTGCGATAAAATTTCTCAATCTGTCTCACTCGTCTTTTAAAGTCGAACATTTATTTCAAAAATCCAATGTTCGAAACCGGTATCTGTTTCGCGCATATCGCAGAATATTGGAATTTGTTATACCGAGTAACGGATAAAATGGAGTATACCTACACATTGGGTGGCTGCATACCTCTTGTAATTGCTTTAGCATGTTTGTCCTAAATTTCAGAGAAGTATCGGAATTTTAATACAGTCGTGGCATTGTTAATAAACCCACGGGGTAATCTTCTGCATGGGTTCTTTATAAGCAACATCCGCTGCAGCTTCAACCAAATTAACTGAGATTATTTTACGAAATACTCTTGCGTTTCTATTTCAAGCAGAACCAAAATTAAATTAAAAAGATAATTTTTTAAATGAGCAAATACGAAAATAAAATAAATAATGTAAAAAGCTTGTACGGCCTGACGTCAGCGTGTTAAACGACTGTCAAAAAATGTGATATCTTACAAAAACAAAAATAATTTTTCAAGTAAAACGGATTTAATTTGCTGTAAATAAAATACGTGCTGTTATTTTTTATATTTAACGGATGTAATTTTTTACATATTGCATATTGTTCATCGGTTAGATCTTGAAACTCGAGAGAAATAACTAGGTTTTACGCGGAACGGACCGATCTTTTTCCGCGACGATACAGCTTGCCGTTCACCTCGTTGTTCGTTCGGAGGACGAAAAATCGGCCAACCGCGTCGTCGGTCCTGGTATCGAAAAATTGCGGACGCACACATTTTTTCGCTCCGCGCGCGGCGTCACCGTATTGTTTTTATGAAGTGATGCAGGCTGCTGCTGGATTTGACGAGATTGGAACGAAACCCGTCACGCCGAAGTCGATGGTTCCACCGTGGATTGATCCGCCTCACGGCTCTATTCGACAGTTTACTGCTGCGTTGTCCGTGTATTTGCATGCGTATACGTGCGCGCGCGTATACATCAGTCGGGTGGGCCATTCGGACCTTCCCAATGCGACCGGGTCGCAGCGCGATTGGTATTGTGCGCCATAACCAAGGGTGAAATTAACCGATCGAGATCAAACGCTCCTAAACTCTAAGCGCACGCTGAAATCCTAATCGGTGACATCGCTGATCTGCAATGCAGGACTGCGAGTTTATACACATGTACACAGAGCGGCGGCGAGCGTGTGACGTTCCGCACGTATGCAGGTACAAAGGACGACACGGTGCGCTTTGTAGTTTGAGAAGTTTCGCGAAAGCGCAGTCCAAGTCCAAGAGTGCAATATTGGGAAAGTTGCGCGATTAAGGTTATCGGTCT
The DNA here is from genome assembly GCF_019399895.1 of Cardiocondyla obscurior. Taxonomy (NCBI): domain Eukaryota; kingdom Metazoa; phylum Arthropoda; class Insecta; order Hymenoptera; family Formicidae; genus Cardiocondyla; species Cardiocondyla obscurior. Next base: position 540,556 of record NC_091878.1, read on the forward strand.
CAAAAAAAAAAAAAAAAAAAAAAAAATTAAACAACCTTCCAATTGTTTTTGTATGGGAACGTAATTCATCGAAATAACATCCGCAATAACATAAATCTTTCCCGAGAAGCGCAATAAGCCGATCGAGAAAACGATGATCGTAAATTTCGGCTTGGCCTTAAGCTTCAACCCGTAGCTTTATGGAATATCGAAACTCTCTTTAACTTTGTCGTGTGAAAAACTATAATAAAGCGAGCGTTTCTCTGCGGATACGAGAAATGACGTTTCAAAGTAACGTGTGGCGCGGACGCATGAAATACGTGGAAAAACAAGGTAGTTCCGGGAGAGAAACTTTCATTTAATTGAGGCGAATTACGCGAAGGGGACTAGTGTAATCAGATTTATCAGCGTTTACATTGCGGAAAACGATATCGCGAGAGATTCATATTCCTTTACATAATATTGAATTATTCACCATGTGGAAAGTTCTATAATGTCGGAACGTACGCGGGATATATTCCCTTGAGGCGAATATCCAAGATAATCGCTTACCGCAATGTATATTGTACGATGTTTTTGCCGGTAGCCCTTTGATTGTTATTGCCGTTAGTTAAACATTAGTTTAATTCTAACTATGATCGACGATCCGTGCCTAGTTATATTGTGATCGGTGATTGCCCAACGATGCAAGTTTATCTAAAGATTACTCGAGCTGAACGGTCTAACTACTTACACGTTATACATATAGATTGCATTATCAAAATCGGAGTCAAGTAATATTTATCAAGATGAAAAGATCCCAGGCGAAGGAAATTAATATCTCAACGTAGAGATACTCGCCCGATGCATATTGCGCGGAGTTTCCTTCACCGCGAGTTGTGGGAGTACCATAATTCACTTCTGTTGCTATTAGATTTGTTGTTAGAAACATTAAACTGAGATCGAAACGATAATCAAGCAAGCTGCGTGCACCGCGAATAATCTTAACTTCGGTGTTTCAATCCTGAGAATTACGAATTACACACCTTCGCAATTGCATCTTAATTAATTAGTAAAATAATTTTTTTTTTTAATAATGTTTTTCGATCTATGACGTGAAAAATTATTATGATAATATATTGCTCGAGTTCGATAGAAAAACATTCGCAAAACTGAAGCGAGGATCGCTCAATTTACTCCTATAGTTTCTTAAGTCAACATTCCGTAGCTGCAGCTTAAATTTAAGCCGGGCCCGGTGACTATGGCATCTTAATTACAATTTAACGCCCCTTAATTTTCAAGCAGCGAGGTTTGCCGTGTCGCACAGTTTCTCCGACCGAACGCTTCTACAAACAGTTTATTGCAGATATAGAAATAATATCGCGATGTTATATAACGCTAGATAAGAAATTCTGATTACTCAGACCTTCCGCGACTTAATCCACAAGGCTGAAGCTGCGCTTAATCATCATGCTAAGATTTTATCTCGGCGTTTGTCTTTATTAAACACTAAATGTATTTTACGTATATTTTAAGGAGGAAGGGTAAACTTTATTTAATAGAAAGTATTTAATATTTTTGTAGAAATAATATTAAACTAATTTCGAAAAATCGCAAATAATTTTTAACAAGAATACCTTTGAAATACATTTTATTTAAAAAATGTTAAAACAAATGAAATCAGAATTAATTAGCATATAACTTTAATAAGTTTCTTTAAAGTACTTCCCGTCTCGCTTAAAAAAACTTTTTGCATAAATTATTCAAACAAAATCAACATATCGGAAAGCTACTTTTTGAAATCATAAAGCGGCGGCGCGCAACTTAATTTCGCGAAACGTTTATATTTGCAAAACCGTCGTCGTTCTTAAACGTTGTCGAGAACGATCCGTCTTGACCAGTATATCAGATCGAAGGGCGTCGACGACGGAGACGAAGACGAGGACGTTGACGCCGCGCGATAAGGACCGGATAAGAAAGGGCGGCCGGGAGAGAGAAGATGGATAGATAGCTAGCGCGTCTGACGACGACAGTCCCTTAATTCGTCACTGACGGTTCCGTCAGTACCGTGATAATGCCTCGGAGGCCGATGCACCTCCGTTGCAACGGAGGTGCATCTGTAATTAATCAGAGACACGACGTCGAGAATGCAGCCAGCCCGTTATCCCGCGACCACCCTAGCGGCAGCAACGTTTACACAGTCAACGCGATCCTATGCCGTGCGACTGGATGTATATCCGCTTGCACCTGCACTGCGGTGTGGACCGTTGTATCGCGCGACAGGGAAACCGGATACGTGTGCATGTACCGACGGAACGTTGATGCTCCGGAAAAGAGAGAGCCACGAGCATAATTGTACATCAGCGCATATACACGCGTAGCATACATTCTACCCTTCTCGTCGTCTCGTTTCCGCGTCAGCAATGCGCGCATCGACGACCAAATCTTTATGGCGCTGTCTTTGTAAATGTAAGAATAAATCACCGTGACGCCGCGATTTTTGCTGCTGTTATTTCGATGACGAATTATTGGTAATGATAAATCGCGATGACGAGCATGCGAATGAAACGTACGAATCCATACGATACTGGGAAAGAAAAACGCAAATATATTTCGTATTTCGAGTATTTTATTCGTGATTTACATTCGTCGAGGAGATCCATACAGGTCGTTGTATTGCGCTTTTTTTTTTCTTTTTTTTCTTTTTGTTGAGCTCATAATTATCCATAGTCTGCAAACTGCGGGCTATTAAACCCATAAGCGCAGGCGGCCGGAGATGTAAGATGCATCAGAGGACGGCGCACGTGACTACGGCGTGTAAATGATGCTGCAGCGTAATTACAATGTATATGGGGAAGAAACTTTCTCGCGCCCGGAACTCAAACTTTCGCGTTGAGCACATAATGTACAGCCTGCAGAAAATTACCCGTCTTCTTCTCCGCTCAAATTATGTGATAAATTGAGTCTAGTCGCAATTTAAAACTCAACTTTTCACTAACGAATAATAGATACGCGTACGCGTGCGTGAACATGCATATTTACACGCACGTCGATTTTAATATCTGCTGTAATCAATATTCATCGAAAGCAGTCTGAATCTTTAACTCAATATGGTAGGGAAAAAAATAAATGAGGACTGTAATTAAAATTTAAGATTTTAATTTTGACGTCGTTACATTAAACATAATTATCATTTAATTAATATTTTGCGGGATGATAAATATTAACCAGTGGCGAACTCCGTGATTAATTAACCCCTGTTTATCCAGCGCGTTTATTTATACACGAGAGCATGACGGAAGTGAGTATCTACCTCGGCTATCTCGCGTACGCCGGAGAAACGAAAAGGGAACAAGATGAAAATCCACGTGCGTCTAAATGCGAGAAAGCCGTACGCATCCGAGTGCAGCATTTACGGTGCGTCGATGTATTTATTTGAGCGGCAATTCTCGAAGCGCTCTCGCGACATCGGGCGCAGTCGTAATTATATCTCGAGGTAAATTGCACGCAATTCGCATTAAGCGTTACATTACGACGGTGACGTTTCGCAGTAAATCAGACGTCGCGACTTTCCAGCTGCAATTGCCTTTAAAACTTATATATTACGCGATAATAATTCTGTCTTAATTTTAATAACGATCCAGTTGAAGGATTTAAAATGAAAATATTAATAAGACGATCGGGTGGGAAATAATTTACGAGCATTTTGTTGACTATCATTTGGTTGATTATCTTGAAATTAATTTGCGACGATGGTCCCGTATTGAACTAACATTCTGGGAATTATCATGACGAGAACCGCGGCAAATACGGTGCGCTCTGAGACCGTGGATGGTCGGAGGCGAAGTAGAACGTAGCCGAATGAAAATGGAGCGGATAATGCGTTGCATCGCATGCCGGTTGTGTGCGAAAGCAGCTGTAACATCGCGGTATAATATACCAGCGCCACGAGGGTCGTTAGGTCAGATACATAAACGCGAGTAGTTTTCGACTAGCTTAACGGCCAGGCTGAAGATCGCCGCGAGCGCGTAATGAAAGCGCGCGGAGAAATGAGCTCCCTGCGAATTACGCGCGATATCGAGAATTGGGATCGGCGTCGATTACAGGGCAGATTAATTAGCGCTGACTTCAGCGATTATCGTTTATTCCCATTTTGAATTAATACATCTCTGGGATTAAATAACGTTGCTCGCGCATTGGTTTTGTTCGCGATGTGACGTTTGCACATTTTAACGTGCAGCGATAAAAATATGAATCCATTATTATTAATATACCATTAACGTACAATTGTGCTTTGGACCATGTTAGAAATGGAATCGCCGGCATAAACGGCGCGGGGATTCGATTATTGTTGCGCTCGTTTATTTTCTCGCTACGCAATCTCCTCGCGTAAATGTAAATGCGAGATGGCCCCGACGTTACGCGAGGGCATCGAACGCGGCGCGAAACGGGGCAGCGGGCTTGCTGACGGCGGGGTGGGTCGTGGGGGATGAGCCGGAGCGTGCGAAATTGCGTATATGTAAATGCGGTGCACATAACAATGGTGCATTATTGTATGCCGATGCGGTAGGTTGCGTTGCGCTTGGCAGACATGGCAGCGTCCAATGCGCATCTAATGCGCCGAGATGCGCGGACGCCGACGAAAATATTTCATTTCCAAACTGCACATTCACCCGCTCCGGCCTGACTTTCGAAGATAACGTAATCGCGAAAATAATCGCACGTATGCATTCGCGCTGGAAAAATATTAATTTGCTTTCCGGTTCAAAGTGTTGCCGGTACTAATTGTAATGAGCGGATTTTGATTAGTCAATTTAAAAAATATAAATCGACAGATGTTTCTTACTTGGAGAAATATCATATTACATAAAATTGTCAAAAGTATCCCTGGTGGAAATTTATTTAGCTAATCTGATTCTGCAGCTGGTGGTCAGATCGCGCAGATTAAATATATTTCTTAGGTCTGAACTATAATAGCTTGGTTCTAGACATCTAAATCTGTCTATTATCGGTCTTTTTTTCGCCGTATACTTGTTTTACTACGCAAACTGACCTATACCTACGCACGCTCGACTGCCGAACCTGCCGGGCAAACCGGTTCTCGCCGCCCGCCACCCGCGCGTCCTTCTCCTTACGAACTTGGAACGCGAACACTTGCCGGCTAGATGTCAACACACCCACGTACTCTCACTACCGCGGCGGTCAGCGGGCCCGGCGACAAGCAGTCTGGGCAGTCGAGCCGTGTTAAAAAGGTAAATACGCGCATTAAACTTAGTACGCGGCGAAAAATGTTTAGATATCTAGCTTTTTTATTGCAATGCAACGTTTTATATTGAGTTCAACTCGACGAAAATCGTAAAGAAAACCACGTTCGCGGCTAACATACATATCGAATTTATAAAGAAAAAGTAAAAATAATAAAATACTAAAATAAAGTAATTTGCGGGTTTATATTACAAGATCGATACAAGAGAAGGAAAACGCAATCGAGCAATTACATAGGGTCGCAGATGCCGGAGTTTAATCCGCCGGCTTAATTGGATTTTTATTCGTGTCGGAGAACGCGCCTCGCGCTCCGATCGCAATTTTCAGAGCGCGGAAACGAAATTTATTACGATCGAGCGAATCGCGCTCTGTCTTCGTCGGAGGCGCGAGACACGCGTAAACGTTGCTCGCGCAGAAGATCGTATTTATGCATGCTGACTGAACTAAAATATGCGACACGCGCGATCAAGTTGTTGAGACCCAAGATGGTCAAGTCGAGCGCGGAACGGCACGCGCTCTCGTATCGCGGAACGTTTCTGGTGACTCGTGACGAGGGAATGGAGACCGTCAAGCTTGGCAAACATCGCTTTGTTACGGTACCGCCATCGCTTACAAAAATGTCGCCGAGGATAACGGAAGGGAAACGTTTGTACTCCGGATATTTAGTTGCGCAAACGTTACGTCAGTTGGATTATATCATATTTCCGTGCTCGCGGCAGTTCTTTGATGTTTGCCAGCAGAAGGAAGTTATGCGCTTTCTCGGAGAGTTCTTTCGAGCTGTTTCATACGACGCGCACGTACGTGATACGCAATGCTATTTTTCTAGACAAGAAAAACACTTTTTTTTTTTTAATAGTTTAGTATTTTTTTTATTAACTTTTTATGTACACTGAAAGGCAGATATGGCAATTGCTGCGACAAGCGGCGACGGCGGCTGGCGTACGTGACTCCCCCTCACTTTCGGCCGCCGTATGAGGGGAGGTGTAGTAGGCCGCGTTCCCTCTCACAAGTCCTCTGCGACCGGTGCTTCGCAATACATGTACGTACGCGCTTTGTGTGAGATTCAACGCACCCCACGTTGAGATCACGTATGGTAGCCGCCGTCGCAACACCACAAACACTATTCCTGACGATGAATGTACATGGTAATTTTAAGTATGATGCACATGCTTTAAAGCAATTATTTAATTAGAATAACATATTAAAATGAAATTATAATAAAGAAGAATAAAATTGCGTCAAGCTTAACAACAAGCAACTTTATAACATATTAAAAACTGCACGGTTCTTTTTCATTCGTAATTAATTATAACTTTATTGAATAAAATCGTGGGAGACGCGTAAATAAGGCTCTTTTACTCCTAGCTTGCAATATAACTTATACAGAAGCTTATACATATATCATGCAAATAATTCCTTGAAGCTGCAACCGCATAGAATACCCAGATGTGAATACGCGTTTTCAACGAAGGCGAGTTAGCGCGGCGCTCGTCTAGCGATTCTCACGCAAATTCCCCGCTAACGAAGCGAAAGTTCGTTAGCATCGACCGCAGACCACCGAGTTTTCCGCGACTATCGTGCGTTATCCATAGTAGAAAGTAGCGCGCACCCGTAGCGACGGGTGTCATTCGATATCCTCGCCGAGATGCAAAAGACGAGTGGCACTCAGAAAGAAAGAGAGCGAGAGAGAGAGAAGGGAATGGGGGTTACGCGGATGGCGCGTGTATAAACGCGACATGGAGACGATGTGCCGGTGCATAGTTATAAGCCGGGGTGGCGCAGGTGCATATCGGGGCTGTAGAACGCAGGAAACGCTGTGCATAAACGTCGGCCTTGCTCGTGTGGGTGCGCGTGCACGTGTACGTGTACATGCACGTGTGATAGCATTGTATCGGGATGCCGCGCGCCATGTATCGCGACGTTCTCGCCCGGCGTTCTCTGGGCAAAACGACGTCCAGGTTATCAAACTACCGTTCATGCATAATGCACCGATCTCCGCAGGTATCTTTCGCGCTCTCTTTCCGCCGGCCGCCGTATCTCTCTCGCGGCCTTTATCTTGCTCGATCCCCTAGCACCCACCCTCGAGCGTAGTCCTCGTCGATCGCCAGAAAACAAGGTTCCGTGGGACAAAGCTGCGGAAGTGCTGGCATCAGCTGCGGCGGAGATCCTCTATCAGATTTCCTCCGCCGTGAGCGAGCGAACGATAAGAGTGAAGAAGGGAAAGGTAGGGTAGGAAAATGCAGCCGATCGTGCGAAACGAAGTAGGATACGCCTGGTCGTCTAACATGTGTTACGTGCACGCGTAGTTTTATCGATTTTCTTTTTTTCACTGAGAACAATAGTAGATTAGCGCCGGAATCGATAGCCGTGCGTCTTTGGTTTTGTAGCACTTGCAATTTGTCAGTGGATAAGTAAGAGATAAAAAATAATCAGTCGCGTATGTGAACGTGCAAATGTAAAAATGTACTAAAGTACGTATTGCAGTTAAATATCACTCACTCGGTTTATTATGGTTACAGCATCGATTATTCTTTGAGCAGTAAAATATTTATTGGAAAGCTTCTCGCAGGTATCACATTTTTAAGTATTACGGATTTCTCTTGCTTAATTCGTGAAAATTTAAATAACGTCTAATTTTATTTGAGCGCACTTCCGGATTTGTTGATGAACTGCGGATCGCGTCGCGGCGGGTTAATACCTCGTTATGTTATCTTCCAACCGGATACTCTGTCATTTGACGAGGATAGAAAGCCGAAGCTTGGAAGTGAAAGAGCGAAAAAGGACACGCGGGTGGGTTGTGCGCACCGTCGAGCGCGATATACGTTTTATTGCCGATGAAAAGACGGCTTGCTCGAATCCGTAGTCGTAACTGGAGCGATCAATCCGTTAGATCCCTCTTCCACGGCATTTTTATTCTCAATACCCGAGAGAGGAATCCTTTCGTCCGGGATTCGTCGACCCGCACTCCTGTGCCTTTTAACATAATATGAAAATCGGATAATTTTCCTCTTCCTCTTTTTACTGCGCCGACATTATCTTATTTCTCGAAAGAATCGATGTCTTTATAATTGGAGCTGCAATCCCATTTCCTATTTGTCGATACACCGAATAATTTCGAAATAAAGATTGTTTTTAACATATTAAAATATTCTTTTGGGATTATTAATTTATATTAATTCAAATTGAAAGAGACTTTTTCCGGATAGTTATTTTTCATATTCTCCTTTAATTCAATTTTTAATATCTTAATATCTTAATACATCTATCGATAAAAATAAATGCAAATAAGTTATACGTAAATTTATTTAAAACATATATGGCCTATTTATAATTAAAATTTTCATTTTTATAGTAATTTGAGATAAACTTTTAGGAAAGAATTTATATGATTAGAGTAGCTTAGAGCGAATTAAATAACTTTTTTCGAAAATTTACTGCGGATTTCTTATATCGAGTGCAAAAATTGTTCTACCAAATACGCGTGATTCGATATTCGATGCAAACGATGGGGAAGAACCGAATCGACGTTATTACTGTGTCTCGAATGGATGGTTTTCTTTAGCTTATGCTTTTTAAAATGGTGGCATCGTCTCAGCATTTTCCACCGTATACTACGCATCACATTTTCTACGTCGCGCGTTGCATTCCTTTTGCGTATTTTACAGTCTAAACTCCTTACTCTGAATACATCGTGAATGTTACGTAAACCACCATATCTCGACTTGGTGGCGGTACATTTCTCGTCTTCTCAGCCGCGTAAAAATTGGCAGAGATTTATGGGAAATTGTTTCCCCGCCGTACCTCGCAAATGTGCCTCGCCACTGTTTTGAAAACTATGCGAGATTACTCCCGCAGCGAAAGAAAGATTTAGATGCGCATTCCTCCGTGAAAGTAAGATTTTGCGACTCAAAGTAGACGGCAAACTTGAAAAGTTAAAATGTAGTAAATGTATCCTAGTCTTTAAGTGCCAGATTGAAGTTTCGAAGAAGTAAAACTCGTCCGAATTTAAAATTAAATGCTCCCGTTTGCATTGAGCTCGTTGCGAAATCTTGAGCGCGTTTTAGCATTTCCGCCCGAGCTCCGATTCGTCGCGAAATAAAGCCAGAAAACTAAAGATCTCGTTCGTCTTTGACTCGCACAGAAGTTCGCTTCCACAATGACGTTTTCCTATTTTTGTTGCAGGACGAGGAGTGGTGCTGGACAGCCAAGGGCCGGTGTTAGTTTCGGAGCCGCGCTCGAGCGTCGAGTTCTCGAACGACACCGGGGCGATGATCCACTGCTCGGCTCACGGCAGTCCCTCGCCTAGGATCGACTGGCTAATGGGTGACGGCTCGCCGGTCCTGCCGATACCGAACATCCGTGAGATGCTGGTGAATGGCTCAATGTACTTCCTGCCGTTTGGCGCGGAAAGCTACCGGCACGACGTACACTCGGCTGTCTATCGGTGCCAGGCGTCGAACAGCGTCGGCAAGGTGCTCGGCCGTGAAATCACGGTAAAGGCAGGTAAGAGAGAAAGCACGCCTCCTTTATTTCTCGTCGTACCCCCTCGGTCTCTCGCTTTCTTCCGCCCGATTGAACCTTCACCGTCCCTTATAACCGTACGTACGGCAGCGGAAAAAAGACGAGACAAGCTCCAGCCACGCGACGATGTCGTAACATGCAACTTTCCCGGTTTCACGTGTGACCTTGGATTTCCGCTCGAATCAAAAATCGCAAGTTTCCATCGTCGTGTATCTATAAACGCTGCGCTTGTCAACGTAACTTACAATTAGACGGACATTAAAATTATTAATTTTTACTAGATTTTAATTATCGCTCGGATATTAATTTAGTTACAGAGTATACAATTTTGCTAAAAATAAAAATTGAACGGTCATTCAGATATAATTATTTGGACAATTATCCGATTAATTTTGCGTTACTGCTTCAATAGGCGCGCAAGGTATTAAAAGACGTGGTAAAAATAACGATATCCAGAGGGATTCTCAACGTGTTAAAATTACACGTGACTTCTGAAAAATTGCGGCGTGCACATAACTTCTCCGAAGTACTGAAGTTTCACGCGCCATAAACATGCTGCAATTTTAAAATCCCGGATTCATTTCAGCGGTAAATCTCGCGAGAGTTTCAAGATGTGTCGATGTTAGCTGGATGGTTCTTTTTTCTGGGACGCGTCTGCGTCAAATGTTAAATTGACAAGTTTGTCGAAATCTTGAATTACTTTACAAGATTTTTTTTCTCTAAACAGTAGAATTTGATATTAAATTAACGATTTATGTACTGCACATTACCGCTGATATGCGTATCCGTATTAGTATTGATTGCAGCTGAAGGAAAAGTATTGAGCTTGGTTAAAATTGTTAGAAACAACACGTACCGTTCAAATTCTCTCAACGTCGACCGATATTTCTGCGATTTTCAAGCACGACGACAATCGATCGGCACGTTTCGCCGTCGTAAAAATTTGTTATCTGCAATCTTATTGAGTGCTTACTTCTCGGACGTATTTAACGTCAATGTCCGAGACGGCGAAGCGGTAATTCGCTGCGCGGCTGAAGGCTGGGCGATCAATTTTGCACGTTTCGAATGCCTCGCGAGGTACATGCCGGCGAAAAATCAACAGTCTTTGGCATTATCAGATCGTGCCGTCCTTCTTGAGGCTCCCGCTTCCGCCGAGTTAAATGTAATCGACCGTTCTCGGGAATGACGTTTTAAAACCGACGACTTCGAGCGCCGGAGGGTGGTAAGAGTGATCGTGTGCTTGGGCAAAGCCATGCCAACTACATTTATCGCGAGCGAGAGTTCTCTTCTTTTCCTTCATCTGCCGTCGCCGCTGCGGTAAATGGATGGTACTAAACTCACGCCCGCTTACAGCTAACAACCTACGCCAAGATCAAAACTCGCGACTTTGTCGTCAAAGTACGTAAGATGCATTATGCACGGATACGGTTGGCTCTGAAAACGACGCGAAAAGTAAAGGCTGCGAGTCGGAAAGAAGGTGTAAAAAATTTGCTGATACATTAAAACCGTCAACAGTTATAATTTTATGTTAATTAACGAAATGCAAAACACAGTCTCTTTTCTCTCTCTTTTTTTTCTTTTCTCTGTAAACGTGTAAAAAAAAAAAGTTAATATTTTCCCGTCGTTAATTGCACCTAATGAGACACGCATTTGCAATTTTTACAACTGCGTGCAATATTTCATAACCACCGCGCGGTTTTTTGATAGTTTTACGGTGTAATTTTTCTTAATTAGCCGTGCGAAATTTATCACCAAGCGTAAGTAGAAACAGACCGCCGTATATTCCGGTCAGACGCGATACGAAAACTTCCGACCGGCGGAAATACGCGCCGAGAGATATCCGCAAACGAATTTTGCGGATGAAAGATCAGTAATTTCACGAAGTATGTATCGAACGATCGGCACGGTTCTCGGTCACCCTTTGACAAACGATCGCTCGATCTCTTCGGTTCAACGTTAAGAATCGCACCAAGAGAGTCTTGCGAAAAATCACTTATCGCATTTAGCGAATCGGAAATTTTTTATCCGCCGGAAGAAAATTTCGTTCTGAAATGAGGATTGAAAGAAGTAAATTATCCGTTAAAAAGTTATCACGAAAGCCGTCGAAGATGTCGTAATGTTTGCTCGATAACAGAAAAAAAATATATATATAAATGATAAGTGTAATGTAAATTTAATATTTATTTTATTTGCTCTTAAAGTTAGCAGTTTTGGAAACGGGAAAAATTTTTTGAAAGGAAAATCGATTTCAGCTTTATCGAATGCGCTTGCCACGCGATACATATATACGCCGCGGTGTTATTAATCATGCGGACAGCAGAAACGGTCGTCTTCCGATCCCAGAAACTCGGGAGAGGAATATTCATCACTCGAATCCGACATCGGTTATAGAACAGGTCCGATATATCGTCGCGCGACACGTACCACTCCTCTTATCTCCTTAAACCGTCATATCCGAGTCTCTGCCTCCTCGTCTTCATCTTTGCCCCTTTCGCGCAGAGATTAACATGCATCGCGATCGTCGACGCGATGAGATATCCGTCGCGACGAAGAGTAAATTTCATCGGAGGTTAGATCCTCTCGGTATCGCCGAAATTGTTGGGATCGAAACGATGAATTCCGAACGGATAAACGTCGCAACGCCCAAAGAGAGGAGAATCTCTCTTCCGAGATCGTTTCTCTCCATTTTCCCGGCGGTGTTATTCTTGCGAATACGACATCCCGTTTCACGACGATATAACCTTTTCTCTCCCGCTCCTTCTCCCTCCCCTTTCCCCGTTTTTTCTTCTTTCTTCTCTATATTTTTTCATTGTTCCAAAGTCTTTCTCGTAGAGAGCGATTTCTCACTCTTTCACTTCTATTTTCTACTTTCCGCCCGGCATTTTTTCCACGCTCAAGCGGCCGTAACTTTTTCTTTTTCAGTGGTACGTCAAAAGTATGAAGTACAAGTGCGAGACGCCTACGTTCTGGCGGGTAACACAGGTGTGCTTAGATGCGAGATACCGGCTTTTGTCAAGGAGTACGTCGCGGTCACGTCTTGGTTAAAGGATTCAACATTCAACATTTATCCATCTGCGGAGAGCGGTGAGTACGATATAAGTTAATTTTCCGACTTCCACCAAGTAAAACTTACGTCAAGTTAACTATCCAAGCTGTACGCATTTCGATCAGCAACAATTGTCGTACTCTCATTATCAGTGCGATATCTCGGAAATAAAATATAATTTTTTATTGCATTGTCTTTGTGCAAGTTATCAACTTTAATAAAATACTGCGTTAGATAGAAATTTAATTAACACATATGGACAATTTTTTTTTATATTTGTGCGAGTCACGTGTTATGAACGATATACAGAACGCACATGAAAATTCCAGTTACGTCGATTTATTCGTTATTCGCATTAATTAGAATCCAAGAGAACGATAGTCTCGCACGTGTACACGCACGGATATTACGACGGACATTCTCGACATTTAACGATCCCGAAATAAATCACGATATTACAAAATAACACAACAGCCATAAGTACCATTGTGTAGAAAATAGCAGAGATAAAAACTACGCTAGCAATTTTTTCAGAGGACTTTTTTATATCACTCATCTTATAGCTAATATCTCTCGATGGTTTTGCGTCAGCTGCACGCGAACGACATTCCTTAGATTGAAACTCTGTAGTTTATTCGCTCATAAACTTTTAATACGAAAACTATGCCGTAGGCATGATTGAACTATCGTATATTGAAGCAATTTAACATTCGCAGCGTGGACGTGAGCTAACATTAAAGCAAATGTGATTTCTAATAATTGAAAATTTTGTTGATATAATTATGGATAATTAATCAATCTTTTTATTTGTGCCGCAAATAATTAAAGATTATAGTTATTTATTAATAGTAAAAAAAGTCAGTTTATAAAATTTACGATTTTACAATTATAATTTTTTGACCATTTTATAATTTTGTTTTTTGTTTTTTTTTTTTCTCTCGAATAAGATTCTACGAATTTATTGTTCAAAAGGAAGAATCTTTCGTGGAACAAATTTAGTCCGTTGTACAATTTCGTTTCCGCAGTTGCCGAGAAGTCAAGCATTTGAATTATAGAAACTCTTCCAAATTCGTTTTCCTTGCGTCATAATAGAAGCATTGTGTTCCCAACTGAGCGAGATCTCGTACCAACTTACTCGTGGAATGACGACGGTGACGAGCGATGAAACGTGACGCATTGTCGTTGTATTTCGATCGGTTCTACGCGGCTTTTCAGGTCGCCACGTGCGTGGCATAAACGCAAAGGTCTTTTCGTTCCTTCTTGCTCGTCCCTCGTCGAAAAATTTGCCTCGAATTTACTGACGCGTACCTGCCCTCGCGATAAATTATAGCTCCGGCGAATAAACGGCGAACTTTCTCACCCCAGCACGCTCGACCTGTTCGACGCTTGGCGCACCGAAAGTTTTCCAAGTGATTCGTTTTCCATTTAGAGCCAGGTACCCCAAGCGCGCGCCTTTAGAATCTCGCCTTTCCCGCTTCCCAGATTGGATTTTCCTCTTCCCGGGCTACACGAGACGCGAATCGCGTTTGATTTAATCCGAGGATTTGTCGCCTGCCCGACAGACGTAAGGAACGGTCCGCTTATGAAGTTTAATCGTCTTCGGAAACAGTCGCGCGCGGGCTCGCGTCTGCACTCGCGTCAGATTTACTCTCCGTAAGGGAATAAGGAGCTTGCCGTCCCTCCGCGAGACATTCTGTACCAATGGAGGTTGTTCCGGGAATAAACGCGAGAAATTCTCGTGGCAGATACTGCGATTAAATCCGCGGGTCGTTCATCTAGTTTTAGATTTTCATCAAAATAATTTCGCGAAACATGAAATTTCACAATTAATAACTTCGGGCGTGCTAAAATCATCTTTGCGCCTCGACACAAAAAATCAGTCATCAATTTAGTTATACGCGAAAAATTTCATCTCTTTTTATCCGCAGAACGTTTAATTCCCGAGCTAAAGAAATGTGACGGAATGTTACGTGAGCCAAATTTTTTTGATACAGTGCCCTTCGCGTCGTAAAATATTTCATTGTTACGTAGAACACAGTCGTCTCAGAAGCGGCGTAACTGAGCAGCAGATCGCTCTTGAAACACACTCCGCACGGTTATTAGTTTCGCGTACGCCGCGAGCGGCGCATACCGGGTGTATCGACGTTTCGGTCGGACGTGAAGTGCCGGTAGATGACTACCCGGATGCAGCCAACTCCAACACGAAACGTTCCACCGCAATGCAAATTAGCTCGGGCTGCTTGTCTATGGAAACGTCGAACTATCCTCGCCGCAGCAGCCGCCCCGACGTCTCGTTCATTTGTCTGCGACCACTTCGCAAATGCGCATTCAGTAGTATCGCACGAGAAAGGCCAGACCGCTTAGAAAGGCCAGGCTCGAACTCCACCTTTATCTATTTCGCTGTAATAATTATTGGCACGAATATTGCGGCGCGAGTCATCGCATAATTATTTATATTATTAGAACGCGAGGTAATCACGCCGTTATGTTACCGATTGTGAATTTTATGGAGAGTATTTAATGACAGCGGGGAAAATGGCGAACGCCGTGATAAACTCGATATTTTTTTCTTTACTTTAACCGATAATAAATCTCATTTACATCAAATCGCTCCTAAGGCCGACGCTGTCGTTTCGCATTTACCGATTACGCAGTTTCGTAGTAGATTTTGTAACATGTAATTTATATCGTAATTATCGGGCCGGGAAGTTCAAGTATGATGCAAATTCTTTTATGATGCTGACGCTAACCATCGTCGACGGAAACTCTGCTGCATCTCCCAGCGTCCACGTTATGACACCATTATTATTTTCACCTTTTTTTTATCTATTTTTTTTTCCTTTTTTCACTCTCTTTTATCGCGGACGCAACATTTTTATTTTTCCATAGTTCACTCTACTTAATGAATACATTTATTACATTGTTTTGCAAAATTTTGAAAGGATAAAATACATATTTAATGAACAATATTATATTATCTCGTGAGGGAACATTTAATTATGCTTTACTAATTTGCCGTGCAAATTTTCTGACAATAGCAAAATTATTTTTCAAACACGCAACGTATCAAATAGTATGAATATTAATTCTATACAAATATTTATACCAGAGATGCGTTTAATTATTAAATATTTTTTGTGGACACTTAATCTCTTATTCGCGTGACCGATTCTTATTACGTTCTGTAAGATTAAACCGCGAAGCAGGATGTTTAGTAGAGGTGAAAATTTGCCGAAAGTATTCTCAGAAAGTACCTTCCGCTTTGCATTACGGTGCATTTGCTTTCGCTGTACAACCACCATCTTAAGAAGCTTTCCTTTTCTTGTTTACTCTTATTTATATCTCTCTTCATGCTCGATTTCGCGTTTCTCGTACAGTTATTCTTTTACTTTATCCTTGATAAAAACAAATATTTGTACTTGTGAAGATATTTTACATTATTCCGATCTTATTATAAATTTATATCGGATAATTACTTTGCTTTATTCAAGATATTATCCTCTTCGAGTAGGATAACACGCGATGTGATTGTACGAGAGGATATTGGGCACGAGTACTATCGATAAGCGTCTAAATTTTGTATACCCAAGCTCCACCGGCAAGAGAATCGACGATGTTTCTTTCCGCATGCGAATGAGCTCGCAAAAGATAGTTGAATAATACGTATGGTGATAACGGCCGTGCTTTCGCTCCCTTACTCTACCCGCCGTGTCCTGAAATCCTCTTTCAAGTAAAGCAAAAGTAATCATCTTGGATTTTTCATCAAGTAAAAGCACGCGAGACTAAACTCGTGAATTCTAAAGTCAACTTTCAGCTCTTTTCAACACTGGATATTTAAACGGAGCGAGCTACAAATTTTACATATAGTTTATTAAATCGAATTTGTAATTTAAGTTTATAATGCAATTCGCGTCGGGCGAAACACAATGCGCATAATTTAATTTTCGACGCGTTACGAAATTGCTTGGGTTAATTTTTTAAAATCATATTTCCGACGTGTGATATTAGCACTCGGCAAGATATCCTTTTGTGCCGTAAGCCGTAACAATGTTCGGAAAGTTATCACCGCCATTTGAAACTTCATCGCCGCCGTACGCTTGAAAAATTAGTCCGACGAAACGCAATTTGACAACGTCCCTATTTTAAACCCCGTAAAACGAAAGTTCGCGCACTTTGTCCCAGCGAACTTGAGCCAAGTCGCAATAAGTCGCGGGCAGAGAGGCAGGCAGAGTGGCGCACTTACTAACATTCCGTCAAGTCATGAAAGAAGTAATTGTGCTTACCTCGCATAAGAAGGTATAAAAAAAAATTTTTTTTCAACGTCTCCGCGTAAACAAATGGCGCGACGTAATTTATTTTTTAACCAACACTTTTAATGGCTGCTTAAATATTACATTGCATTTTCAACGGCCGCTTAAATCCCGGCTCGTTTTCGTGCTTTCTTGAAAAGAAGCTGTACGTAGGTCAAACAGTCGTGATCGGAAACTGCCCGGCGTTCAATTTGCCGTTTTACAATTTAATTTTATATATAACGCGGACAATACGAAGCTTATTGACAAAGATTACTCGAATAATGGAATTTCCGCGGACTCGAGCTCGATTTACCGTGGTTCCCGCAAGTGACGAACGACGCACGTGGGAACGAAACGAACTTTCCTTAAAATCCACGGATCCGTGTTTCGCACACGACACTCCAGAGAGAATCCACTCGCGGCCGGAATAAATCCACCGCGCGAGATATATTTCGGTAATAATCGGCGTATACATAAATCATCCGCACTCGAGCCGAGGCCACCATTACGAAGGAAATTGTAGCCCCCGTCTCTTCTGTCACATTCCCTTTCGCATTCGTCGAGGCGCACTTTAGTTACCTCGTCCTCATTCGATTGATATTTCCCGAACGATTTTAGTAAAAGTAATAATTGAAAATAAAATTAATAGTTAAGAAATAAAAATTAATTTGGATTAAAATATAACGCGCACGTGCGCGAGAAAGTTTTTGCGATAGAATTTTAAAGTTTATAACACGATTATGTATTACTTATACGCAGTCTAGTAACGTTACACGTATGCTATACACATAGCAGAAGATGTGCCTGCCATTAACCGGCATTATCCCATCGGATATTAGAGCAACGCAAATGGGCATAAGTTCTGATACTCTTGTTGATTAAACTTGCATTTAAGCTGATTAACGCTCGACGGGGTTACAGCGCCAATATGAGAGATACCTATATTAAATCGACATACATATTACGCCACTATTTACGTATAGATTCAGAGATGAAATGTATTTAAAGTGGTATGTGGTGACAAATAACTAGTTTCGAATTTCGGTCATTTATCTCGTATTTTAAAAAATACTAATAGGAATTTTTAATAATACAATTTCTGCGAGACCAGCCAAATAACTGATTGCAGAAATATTATTATTATTGTCGGACTGCCGAGAATTCAATCTATTCAAAAATGATATTGCTTCCATTCAATTATTAAAGTTTAAACGTCGCGTTAATTCAATTTCCACTTGTAATTAACTTTGTGTTATTAAATTTTGGGCAAAGTTGCAAATACCGTCGTAATATATAAGCGCGTCAACGTCATCGGTGTTTTGCCGCAGCCGATTATCAACGGGCTTGAAATAAATTATAACGCCCTGTATAATTCGTAGTTATATACATATAATATGAATCCCGCTTAAGTATGCTGAGCATTTGCCACGGCCGACGGGATGATCGCCTCGCATAATCATTCCGACGCGGAGTACAATGAGCGGACAAAACGCCGAAGAATCCCTCGCGTTCGAGTTATTTTTATTACGATCGATTCATTGCACCCCGCCTCTTCCGTTTCCCTCCGCATCTTTCCTTTATCATGGCTGCCCATCCATTTGTCTTACCCCTTTCCTTCTCACGCGGCGGCAATACGGTCGGCATTCATCGTCGTATGCAGCTTACGGGCATCGGCGGTATGCACCCCGCCATTGCATCGCGCGAGCCGATCTTAAGGTAACCAGACTTACGTGCATTCCTGCTCGCACCTCCCTTAGCCCCTTTTCTACCCCCCGGGTGCATTTCAGTGGCTGGAATTCCGCGCAATTTCCTCCGTTATAAACGTGCCCACGCAACGAAGCGAGCGGCGAGGATGTTCGCGGCGCCAACAACGAAATATTGACATTGGCAGCGCGGCGCGGATGCAGACGCATCGGCGGAAAATGCACTCGTTTGAAGACACGGGGGAAAAGGCTAGAGGGGACGAAAGAGAGAAAAAGACTGGCGTGGTATTTTCGCGCGGTGCATTTTTTCACGGAGTCACGCGTGCACGCGGCCGACGTGCTCGCGAACGCGGTAAACGCCGACGCGCCGCCCGTGATATACGTGCACATCACGCCCGCGAGGGCAACTGCAAGGGGAAAAATGCGAGTAATCGCGACCGCGGTGAATTTCCGGACCGGAGGGAAAAAAGAATGATTGGAGACGCGACTCTCATTTACCGCGTTTCCGTCCGCCAGCTTTTTAAATCGTGTCGCACGACGCGGAAAGATGATCGCTCGAATGCCATTCCAAACGCGCAGCGACAAATAAAAGTCGCAGACGTTAAGGCCCGCATCGAATTACCGAAGCGTATTTTTTTTAACAGAAAAACTGCCGTTTTTTTTTATCGCGCGAGACATTTTAACTAAGAAATATTTTTGGTATTATTTAACGTAGAGAGAGAAATTTAAAGCGTTTCGACAAGGTAAAGTTTCAGGTGCAATAATAATTAACGTAATGCGTATTAGAACTATGGAATGCTCTTGTATAAACTACCGACAAGCCGCATTACAATACAACCTTTGTGAATTTTAACGAGAAGGATAAATTACTCGCGTCTCCCGAACAACTTTATTTACACAAATAAAACTTCCGAAGAACGGTGCAATACAAATTTTATTTATTGCAAAAAAAAAAAAAAATACTGTACGAGCAAAATGTGCATCGGAAACCTCCGCATTCCGCGCATTGTTTATCGAGGAAATTAAAATTTTCCAATAACGAAGTGCTCTCCGCGTTACCCACTTTGATTAATCCCTATAATGTGGGATATAAAATGTGTGGCTCGCTGGAACGAAAAGCCCAAGTGGCCCGTCATTTCGAGAAAGATAACCGAAAAGCTTTTCGCGTCGAAGAGCATTTGGAAAATTCGCGACGTAGACCCATTAATTTCTTTTAGGATTTTATCCCACGTTGAGTATTTAACGTCGATGCGTTGGAATTCAATTTTGACGTGTTCTCCATCGACTGTTCGACCACACGGCAGGAAATTAGTTGATTAAGTTCCTTTCTCCTTTCGCCGTTCACCTCTCTTCCCGCGCCGCATCGTGTCATTTCTTCGATTATTCGTATATTCGTTTGGCAAACAATTAACGAAATCTCGCGATATTAATTGCAATTAATATAGCGCGAATGTAATTATGCGCCGTGCTCGTTATTGCATTTATAACATGCAGCTATATCCGGCACTTTTGCAAAGTTTGATAGCAAATGCATATGTTTTTGCGAATCCAAAATTTTCTGCAATAAAATATTTATTTGGCATTCTCTTCTGAGTAAAGCGCGTTTTAAAATACATATACATCGGGAACAGAATACTTGGTATGGTATGCGATTAATTATAAACGTTCGTTACAATAAAAAGTAATCACTTCTAATATTTTTTTTAATACGTGAAACTCTGCAGCGAAGACGATACGTAATAATTTTATTCTGAACGCAGAGCAAACATATGTACGTTTGTCGAATGCTTTTTCAAATTATTGATTTAAACAAGCTATCGACTGCATTTACATTTCGCTATGCGCAAGTATACTATTTATTCACTGGATACGACAAACGCATGCGTTAAAATAAAGAGAAAGAGAAAGAGGAAAAAAAAAGAAAGAAAGAGATGGAAAACAATATAATTTCACTTCGCATTCATTTATTTTGCATGCACATTAATTATCAATTTATTATTGAAATATTCATTAAACGCAGTAAATCTGCTTCTTACATTCTGTATTGAAAATAACGCGAGCATTTTATAACATTGCCCGCTAAAATAATTAATAATGAAACGGTTCGTATTATTAAAGACTCGCGATCGGGTCTCTTCGTACATTTAATAAGAAATACAACCCCTGTCACTTAGTAACGAAAAAGGAATCGGTGAGACTATTTAAAACCTCTTTAAATAATTTTCTCCAAGTTTTATCCTCGGGGATGCAATGGAAGGCACGAGCGCGTGCAACAACGATCGTCAGCGGAATTTACTCGAGAGGCGTTAATCTTTTTTTTTTTTCTTCTTTTTTTATTTTTAGCATGGTATTCACCGTTTTAAGCCACCGAGTGCGCTAGCGGGCACGCTCTCGCCGACCAGCGGTTACGCTTGAATTTTTACGAGTATCGATTCGCACTCGTACCGGCACTCGTTCTTTTTGCGTTTCGATGTGTCGAGCGTTCTGCCACCGATCGTTCGTTTCGTACAGAATCGCTTAAAGCCTTAAACGAAGGCGGCCTCTTTATTGCAAAGGGCCATCTAGTCGCGAATCATTTTCTCCGTAGCTACTATTGTTTCTCGCGTCGCAATTTTTATAGCCGGACGCTTCCTGCGCGCGAGGCTTGCTCGCGCGCTTTTTCATTAAAGAAATTTCCATATTAATAGAAGCCCAACGGAGCCGCCGTGCGCGGGGGCGGAGGAGGGAATGAGAAAAGCGGCTCGTCGAGTCAATGAAAAATGCGTCACACTGAGCTGTTTCGCGGAGTTGACGTCGCATCTCGGGGAAAAGCATAAAGGGGTCAAAAATGCATTCGAAAAAAATTTTTTCTCCAAATTTGTGGAAACTGCTCGCTTCATTTATTAACGTGAAATTAATACACACATATACAAGAAGCATAGAAAATTAATCTAATGCAGTACATTAATTTAGCAATGCAGAACACACGCGACTCTAATTTATTGATCAGTCAGTAATTGTGCTTCATTTATTTAATACTATGTGAAATTAGACGAAATATAATTATCTCGTTCCCGTTTATGGTTTATGGCTGTTTTTACGAAAAAGAAAATTTTTTTATCGATAATTACTGAAATTATAAATATATGTATAATTAATTCTGTTCTGTGTATTTTCGAACGGTATCGCTAATACTGTCATCGTTTTTTGTTGCAGGCGAGAAGCACCACATGCTGCCCACTGGAGAGCTGCTCATCTTCTCGGTGACTCCCGCTGATGCTCACTCGACTTACCGGTGCCGTACCGTGCACCACGTCACCGGTGACACCGTGGAAAGTTCCTCGTACGCCAGGCTTGTGGTCACAGGTATGTAAACCTTCGTTCGTAAGTCCGTTAGCCCGTATCTCTTCGCGTGGAAGTCCGGAAATCTTCTACTTCGGTACCGAGCGAGTTTCGAGATTGCCTCAAAGTTGACGAAAGGAAAATTTAGAGTCAGTGACAAGCACAAAAGGCTATTCACAAAACGAGATATTAATTACGACATATTGTGCATGTCAAATACCAAATAAATTTCACAGATATTTTAACAAGCGACACGGAATGAAAGAAGATTCGATACTTATTTTTTTTTGCAGCAACGTTTAATATTTTATAGTACGTCTTTTTTTTTTCACTTTAAGCTTAATGCTTCGAATCAATTTTTCTTTTAAAAATCCTAAAAGGGTCGTAAACACCGGGCTTCTCGCTGCGCCTCACGGTCCATGCATAAACATTTCTCTCGACGATCTCTTACATCTCGCTAATCCCTAATGCCCGTAACACTTTACGTGTTCGGAGTGAAGCGTTCTCGCGGTATGATTGTGATCCATTCAGTACGTGAGCGCCCGTTCATCCGTAGCATTTCTCGGGGATACCCGGCCGCGAGATATCCCCAACGTTTTATGAATCTGCTTAACTAAACACGTTCACGCACGGCTCTCTCACGCCTGCTCTCTTCGCATATAGCGAATCGTGATGCATTGTTGCACATTTCCCGCGCGCGCCGTTGACCTCCGGTAGTTTGGCCTCCTCTTCGGCCTCCGGTCGCACGTGGCGCTTTCTTCATGAATAAATCATGAGTGTCCGAAATGCTAATGGCCGAAATGTCCGCCAGCGATATTTCTACCGACCCGCTGAGCCGAATGCACCGACACCGTCGGAAATATGCTCAGTATTTGAAGGGACCTCGCACACGGGTCGCACCTGCGATATTCACATACAGATTCGAGGAAATTATCCGTTTTCTACGAATTAATTAAGTGTGTTGCTTCCGTTAAAAAATAGCTTCTAAAGCGGGAATCTCATTTTATCTAAAAATGTGGTGCCATGTCTTTTTAGCATAAACTTGTCTTTGCGAACTCACTTCTCGAAAAATGACTTGCGCCATTTACATTTGAAAATTAACTCTTTTGTCCCAAAGTTGTTGAATTACTGGCGAACGATAAAATACTTTACCGGCAAGGAAATATTTTACGAAGACGAAGTTTTTGTGTTTGAGAAATATTATAAATTTATATCCTGGCACGAAAAGATTAAATTAATGCGGCTTAAGGTTTAAAATTTTTTGCTTTGGCAATGCTTCAATTAATTTACGATAAGTGACTCGTTGCCGCTTATTTTGTTTATTCAACGGGAGTCGGTATGCCGCGGTATACTACGTTTATTCAGACCGCACAAAGGGTGTCTGACGATCTCGTCACGGGAAACTCGGTAATTTCGATCAGCGGGGTACATCACGGACGATCTTGTCACGAGAACTCAGTAGTTTCGCCGGCGTATACTTCACTCGGAGCGCTATAGAGATGCTGACTGATAAGGCATAAAATGGGTCGAACGCGGATGAGAACTACGGAACAATAGAAGGCTAATGATGAGAGTGCACCGTCTTGTCTATTTCGATCGCACGCGCTGAAGCCGATAAGATGGCGAAAGGAGCGTCGGACGAGCATATTGTTCGCTTTCTACCGACATCGCTCCCTGTTAAATTACCGCTTTGTATGTTCGGAAAGTTTACAAGTACCGTGCCCGAGTTGTAAAAAATTCCAAAGACGCGCAAAGTCATTGCACCAAATCCTCTTTCGCTAAGCGTAGTCGGGGACGCTTCAATTATCTCATTGATTTTGCAAATTGCGAAATTGACAAATTAACAATGTAAATTGTTGCGAACAATAATTCCTGTAGGAGAATAAATTTTTCGCGGGTGTATAAAAGCTGCCGGTGAGAAATCGAGGGAGAAATCGACGTAACCTTTGCGTCGCTTTGTCGACTCGGTGTTTTGTTTTCGCGGTTCAGCGTCCTTCCGTCTCTTTTTGCTAACACCTACATCGCTATTATCCGCCCCCGTATTTTTCGCGACCTCTCGCCGCTTCCCTCCCTTGCCTCTCCTTGCTTTTCGTGCCAGAGACACGTCGGAGTTATAACACTTTGCCGCCGCATTTTAGAGAAGCGCGGCCTTTTAGGCGAGAAACGGAGGCATCCATTAAAAAAAAAAAAAAAAAAAGGTTGAATGCAGCTGTGCGAATCGCGCACCATTTAGAACTAAAATTTTTAAGACCATGAAAAGCGTCGCCTATTTCATCGCCAACCTTACGATATAACGTCGATATCCTCCTATAATTTTCACGCTTACCCTGCTTTTAAGTCTTGACATTTTTTTATCGTAAAAGTAAATTAGTTCGTGACAAAATTTGAGAATATTTACTAGATGATTGTTTGCGAAACGGATGGATGGAATTTAATATCTAGTCTCCGTCGACACATCCGATATTTTACAATACTTCCTAGCTCTCGTCGCGTAGCCTTTTTGCCAAAGTGACCGTAGACGCGAAAATATTTGCTTTTTGTCGCCGAAGAAAATTTCCTCGCAGACGAGGAATTTCGAAAAACATGTACGATACGTTTATTATACACCTAGCAAGAATTAATCAAGAAAACTTTAACATTTATTAAGAATTGCCGTAGATTTTAAAAAATAATAAAAAATTTAAAACTTATTTTACTCACATCGAGATATACATTAAAATTTTTTGTTGATCTTGTGACAATTTTATATTTAGTAGTGGTACTATAGTTTTACGTTAATTCTTAGTTAACAAGACAATCGAACGCATGGCCAAGCGCAAAGAATGTGTAACATTTAATTTAACGTGCCTCGTGAAAATCGCGCTCGGAAAAAAGACACCATTTGGCACCCAGACATACATTAATTAAGATCTTTGGAATTTCTCCAACGCTCTCAGTTTGGCATTTAGTTCGGTTTTCAGACTAAAAAGCTTCCAAACCGAAAAACCGTGGCGAACTTTTTTTTTTGTGAAACGCATCGCGCGGATTGCCAGACTTACGGAGAACTCTGAAAGTTAAATTTACGGGGAATTCTCATTAAGCGGACGAGAAGTGGGGATCTCGTAACTAAAACGTACCGGATGGTAGGTATCTAACTATCGGCGATAATGTCAAAACTTGATCCCTGCCGAAAGTTCATCGACGAGATAAAGCGAGAGTCATATCGAGATAGTACACGGCTCCTTTATGGACCACGATTCGCATCGCAGTGGAACAAGTCGAGGACAGGTCGGGCGGCTCTGTTAAACTGAGCGTTAAATTAGTTCGACGGCCGAATAGTTCCCGGTGAGTTTAGCATCTTCGCCGCCTTCGTCGGCGAGGTGATCCCGTTCTCTCGAGGGTGTCTTTTTGCATCGATAAAGAGAGAAAGAGAGAAAACTTGGTGGTACGTTATGTGCCGCGACGTCGAATCGACGCTTTCCTCTGTCTCAGGTTGGAAGACCTCAGCCAAAATCCCGTGCGCAATTCACATTGCGGTCCCGAATAGTCCGCCGCTGGGTACGCGAAACTTGCGCGATTCCCTTTTATTTACGACTCCGGCTCCGTGCGGAATATTCGGAAAAATTTTGCGAGCCAAGTAAGCGCGTCGTGAACAGACGACGAGCTTCTGCGGTATAAGTTCCGCCTGATGAACAATGTTCGGACTCGAGCTTGATTTGAAGGAAAAGCAGGAAAAATTTATTAGGTTTACGAAAATATAAAAAATGCAATTTTTAAATAACACGCAGCCAAATATTAATTCTTATTTTCTCTCTCTAAAAAAGGGAAAAAATATGTTCAGTTTTATTGAAAAAAAAATTTCTTAATTAAAATATCTGTACTTTACCTATATTTCACCATATTGGTTATCTTTTAATTTTAGATAATTAAAATAGTATACATACGTATATAGAAATGATACAAATTAAAAAGATATATTGATTTTGTACATACAGTAAATTGATAATGCTATTTTTTTTCATCACACGAAGCCCGATAGGTTAGTTGCAAAATTTATTTTGTCGTTTACAATTTAACAGCAGTCTCTACAAAAGTTGTTTTGACAAAAATCATGCATCCAATTAATCGATTCAGCGCAACAATTAATATTAAAACTTTGTTACAAACTGGGACATCGCGCGGTAATTCTACTTAAAACTCATTGTTACTCATTTTTATTTTTATATTTACATATTCTTTTTATTATTTTAGCAATATTTTTTAACGATAAATTTAAACTGGATGAGATAATCTTTAAATGTACGAATAAATGAAAGCCCTTGGTATAAAAAAAAAGAAAAATACTATCTTAAAAACATATCGTGGCATCTTATAGTAACGAAAGTAGGCAATGTTGCGCGCATCATTCTTTCGCAAACTTGTTTGGCGTTGAATTCTTGAAAAACATCTTTCTAAAGTTTTAATTAAATTTTTCCCCTTGAGTCCGCATGAAATCCGACCGAGTTAAACGCCATTAAGAGAAATCTTCATTATGTTTCGCGCGGAGGACGTTGAACGCTTTTTACAACTCGCCATCGCCGTCTTTCATAAATACGCCGCGCCGTGGACGGGGTATCGTTTCGCTTCGGCGTCCATCCGTTCGTCTGTCGGCGCGAATTCCGTCGAGACGCGATTCCCTAACTTCCGACTAATTAAACTTTCGTTGCTCGATATTAAATTCTGCCGATGTTGCTCTCGAAACGCGATGAATCGAGAGCGCCGTCTTTGCATCGCCCGTCTTCTTCCTCCTTCGTTTGCTCCATTTTCTTCCGCCTTTGCTTCCCGTTTCTCTCTGCGGAAACGCATTTGAAAATTTACCCTCGCCTTGCGCTCATCCGCGTCCCCCGTTTCTCCCCGAGTCATTCTCCAACTCGCGGAAATCCGTGGAGCAACTTAGAGGATGGGCTTTTATTGGACCTCCACGGCTTCGGACAATGGTGGCGGGGTCGTGAAGGCGAAAGGAATGAAGCAACAAGGGCGAGAGAAAGAAAAGCGTACCCGCCGGTGCACTGGTCGCCTTATTGGCAAGGAAGAAACACGGCGAAAACGCTAAGTGCAATCCGCAGAGCCGTCGATGCAGCTGCCGTTGTGTGCAGCAACGTCGGCAAGAAACAATGCAACCGTCACCGCGCCGCGCTCTTATCCGAGCTATCGCCAGCCCTGCATTCCCCGCTATCTTTGACAAATCCTTACGTAGACATGCCGTGCAGCAGTTTCCGACAGCGCGATTATAATGAATTCCACGATACCCCGCAGTCACATCGCAATAAAGTTCTGTCATTAAACCGTGAAGAAATTTCAAACTTTCTCCTCATACAAATTGAAGTTCTTTTATGCAACATTTGCGTTTATAAATTTGCAAAAAATCACTCGATTAAGTATTTAATGATAAATAAATATATTACATTAAGAAACGTAAAAAAAAGCTTTTGAGGTCGTGTAAAACTATTTAGTTCGAATTAAGGGGAAATATCAATATTATATCCGACGCTCGTCGCCGTACGCCTGTCGCTCATTTAAGCGACATTGGCGAGACTGTAGAAGAAAATTTGACGGGAAAGAGAGAAAGAGCTTACATGTTCTGCCTTTTCTTCTTGTATTTACCTCCGCGTATTACACACGCGCGTGCGACGACGTCGTCGTAAAGCTGGCATAATTCAATGCAAACAGCGAGAGGTAGAAACGCTCGAAAATACAACGGTGCGCACGAACGCTGAAGAGCGAAAGTATACGCGCGAGCAAACTCCATAAACGTCGACAATTATTTTCGCAAACAACACAACGTGCGGACTTGCGCGCGAGTAGAAATAAAGGACGTAATTCTGGAAACGCTTGTTAAATTCGGCGCGTATTTTGTTTACGCACGACGAAGAATTGACGTTTCTCTACGTCTCTATTTAATAACTATGATTTACGTCGGCTTATTTTACTCCGTTTTATTAATTTTAATTTTTTTCCATCTCTCCCTGCGGGCTGCGACGTCGCATTTATTCCGATCGTCCGTTCAGTCAGCCGCTAATCTGTGGCCGGGTGCCGTTGCAATATATCCCGTTAATTTTTCTGCTCGATCCTGCAACGGACAGGAACGGATTTCTTTTCTTCCGGAGAATCACCGCGGATAAGGTATTCCGTATTAGCGGAACAAATTTCGAGCGGTGCGCGTTAAATTTATATCGAGTATTTTTTTTTTCTTCAACGTAACGCTCGGTACCGTATCGCGTGCCGTAACAATGGCGCCGCGGGGCTGAAGTCATAATTAAGTTTCTCTTTTTGTGTCAGGGCAAGTTACTCGTTTCTGCTCTTTCGCGTAATATACGTCTGGAAAATGAATTATCGGGCCATCCGGGCGACTGGGCGCAATTTAATGCAAAGACAGCGCTATCGCGCTGTCCCGCGGCCAACCAATTGCGGCGTGAAGATAATAATTTAATCGAGTAAGTAACGAGTGCGGTACTATTTCGCTGGTCGCTTAAAATTACTCGTTCGCTTTTGCGCGTAAAATCCGCTAGGCTCTCTCGCTCTAAAGGAATTCAAAACGTTCACCGATAAATTATCACTCCAACGTCGACTTCGGTCAAATAATTTACGTGCGACGTAATACGCGTAATGCACGGCTTTGTCAGCGTTCGCTCGTACGAATTTTGAGCCGAATGACATTTTTTCCACCTATAAATTGTTAATGGAATCGCGAATTCACTGCAAATATTCGTTAAAATATTCAAGCACAAAATACAGCGATGGAAAAAAAATTAACGTTATTGAACCGACAATTTGATACGCTGCAAATAATATTTTTCAGCCAGTCGCTTTAACGTCTGACATATTTTATTAACTCGGAAATTATTTTCGGAACATAATTTAGCACAGAAGTCTTTATGAAAACCGTATAAATTGGAGCTGAAATATTAATTAGATTAAACCTTGAGCGCTTAAAAGTCGGGCTTTTATTCGCAAAGAGAAGGTAATAATGCGAGACAAAGCCGTATCGTAGATAACCAAATTTTGCAGAATACTTGGCTAGAAATTCAGTGGCCGAAAACGGCTGCGGATCGTGGTTCCGGCTAACTCGAGGGGCTCTTATTCCCGGATTATAAATCGCCGTTATTATCTCGGGCAATATCGCGACGGTGCGACGGCGGCGCGCATACGTGCGCCTCGCTGGGCGCAAATTGCACGCGGCGGATATCGCGTCGTGACCTGAATTCCGAAGCAATCAGCGGATGACATTAAATTATATATGCGTACCATGAGCCGCGGGGCGACTAAGACTTTGGGTGGCGTAATATGGTTGCCGATAATACATGCGCGATTAATTCCATGAGTGTCCCTTATCTGCATAAATGATTAAACTTACCTTAAGCCACAATTACTTGAAAGATTTGAAATGTAGCTTGTCATTTGCCTCGGCGCTTTCAAAATTTGCGCTAATTTAATTAAATCAGCAACCAGATTTCTGTCTCGTTTCCATCGCTCTCTTTAATTTGAGAATATACGGTATTTTCTATATCGAGATTAATTGGCGGAGTCGCTGCGAGTGGATTTACAGGGTAAGTCGAACTCGCGCACGGTTTCTGCCCTCGAGGTGATAGGAAAAGTGAACTGTTGCTTAGCCGCGAAATAAAATTAGAGCTCCAGAACGCGTGAAACGACCGTGGCGGAAAAGACGCCACGGTGCGGCAAGTATGTTCCATAATGCGCGATAAGAGACCTCGCACGGTTAATTAGCGCCAACTCTATTACGACGGAGTCGTTTGTTCGAGGCAAATACACGAGCGCGAATTGGAGGGAGGCTGACTACCAACGCCATTTGAATTTCGCTTTGACGACGATACACACGCGCCGGGTGTATATTTAATAGAGTCTTAATTGGAGTCACCGGCTCGAGAGCTTTAATTGGACATCGCATGCAATGAGAGAGAGAAAGAGAGAGAGAGAGAGTGAGAGAGAAAATATATGGAATGTATTAACCGGTCTGCGGTATCTACGTGCTTTCTCTTTCTCTCTATCTTACTATTGTTTCTTCATTTTTCTTTTTTTCTATGCCGCTGTTTCATCTATCGATCGAAGAAAAAATTGCAGATTCTTTGATCTAAAATAAGCGCAAAGTTTAGTTTCGCGTTACGTATTTAACAAACAATATCACAAAAAATTTCAAACGTTTAATTATGAAAATCTGTACGTATTAATTTTAACATACATTAATATGTTGCACAATGTATTATTAATGTATTATTCTTAATTCAATTGAAATTTCTATTGCTGTCAAACTAAAAAAAAAAAATCTTTTGTACAGAAACGTTAAATGATTTCGCGTTGCATTGTTAAAAAATTATGCGTGACTCGACGATATTTCCCGTTGACATTTACATGCCGTGGATGTATGAAACGACGTGTCATTAATCGACATTTGTTGATGAACTCCGGGTAATAGAGAGCTCGGGATAAAATCCGCTTTTAAAATTGCTAAATCATGTCGCAGTGGCATTCTTTTTGTCCTGCGTTAACGAAAAACGCTGACGTTGAAATGTAAGGCGCGCACACACGCCGTTTAATAAAAAGTTCTCTACGTGTTGACATGTGCATCAACCAATGTGACGTTTTACTGTCATGTATGCCAAAAACGAAAGCTGGCCGAATTTTCTGTTATCCTGAGAATTCGCATATTAAACAATTCCGAGCGATCGCGTTCGGGCAATTCGTTATCGAAAGGGAGAAAAAAAAAAAAGATTGGAATGAAGCAAACGCGAATTTCTTGCTTAATTGCAAAATAAAATTTCTTGTCTCGCTTTCTGAAGGTAATTGCGTACCGCAATTGTAGGTATACCGTACAAGATTTATTATGCGTTATAAAGATGTATTAAAGCAAGGGAAATACTCTTCGCGCTCACTCCTAGCATTTTCGTGGATTTGTCAGAAAACTTTCATCGCCGGACGCGTGTAGCAAAATGCAGTTGTGACACTTGCAACAACGCACCTCGAGGCCATATTTTTTTATTCGCGCGAGCGACAACGGCGACGGCGACGACGCCGACGACAACGACGACGTTGACGTCGAGGGGCGTAAGTCGGGATGTAAATGGCGTAAAAACTTTTCGACGTGCATATGCACGAGACGACGGTGCGCCGAACAAGGATGTGAACAAGGGTGTGGTGGCAGTGGCGTTATGCAGGAATATGGCAACTAGAATTGCACAGTGCTATAGAGGGAAGGAGAGACGAGCGGGAAAGAGAGAAACGAAGGGACAGAGAAAGAGAGAATGCGCGAGAGAATGCGGCGTGGGAGAGAAAGGGATTGGGGAGGGTGTGTGCACCAAAGAGGACGAGAGGGAGCGACGAGGAGAAAGAGAGACAGAGGGTGCGAGATCGAGCGAGGGAAGTCGCGAGGGCGAGAGCAAGAGCGAGCGAGATGGAGGTACTGCGACGATCAATACGCCATCAGCTTAAATTACAATAATAACGCCAGCCAGACAAAGCGCCATTATAAAATAGTGCGCCCGTAAAAGGTCGCGGCGTCCTGCTGTCCGAGACCGGTCCAGAGATAAACATCCTCCGTCTTAAGGGGAGGCGCGGAAAGAGGGATGGAAACGCTTAATCGTTGCTAAAAGGAGAAATAAAAGACTCGTTATTCGGTGGCCAGGACCACTTCTCACTCCCCTTCGCGTTTCGCCGGAACGCCGAGAAATCGGACCCTCGTTTCTTCGTTGTCGCCGTCACCCGCCGCCGCGCCTGGCACGATTAATTCGCAGGTGGACGGAATCGCTCGCGACGTATTTATTGACGTAACAGAGTTTGGTTTATTGATTCTATTAGCCGCGATAAAATTGCGCATCCCGAAATTTACACGGGGATTTTACCGAACGCGATGCGCGCACGCTGTTCCTGCACGTGAAACGAAAGGGATTTACATTCATTCTCCAAATGTCTCCCATTCTCCGTATTCTCAACGAAGGTGTGCGCTTGATTTCGAGATGTCGGCTTCGTTTGTTAAACCGCTCTAACAATTATCGAGTATAACACAACCGAAGAGAAAAGCAAATGTTAATACGTTATTTCCTCATCTTCGTCGGCAGTTTCAATTATAAATTCAATACGAAATATAACTTCCAAGATCGTTCCCGCAAATAAATACGACAGCGATAAGAAGACGAAAGTTCGATCGGAATACCCTTAGAAATTCCTAAAGCATCGAAACGGCATTAAAATAGCAAAATTAATAGTAGCAAAAAGTATCAGATTCGAAACTTTCAGCAAAGTTTTGCTCCGGGAGAAAAGTGTAGGACAATGTTCCGCGCGATTTTAACGTTATGTACATTAAAAAGTTAACGCGGGATCTCTGTCTGCTCAGCCAACTCCGCGGAGATTTCTTTCTTAACGACTTTCCGGGGAGGCACGTATATCGTAAAATATCCCGCGGAGAGAATCGTCTGGACCGGAATCAGCAAGCGGAAACGCGCGGCTTTCGCTGCCTTAAATTTCCGATCTCCGCCACTCTTTGCTAAGGGGCCGTAGAACGTGGTAAACACGCTTGTTGATTAATAATTTATTAACGCTCATACAACAATGCATAAATCCATAATAATTTGCATACGTTGAATTTCGTTAGGTAAATACACGCGTTGGTTAACGTGCATTAATAATGTAACCGGCCAATAATCGGATATTTCTGAAATTTTACTGCATTATTAATATGACCGCGTACATACGTCCAAATTAGTTTGTCGCACGCCTGCGTACGTCCATTTAAATATATCTGAATATCGCGAAAAAAAAAAAAAAGAAACAGCGTTTTGCTCCGCTTTGCGTTACGGAAGCACCGCGGTCGCGGCCAGGTGCGCGATTGACATTACCGTAACTTCGCCGCTATCGTACCGTGAAACGGGGAAACTCGAATTACAATTTTACCTCGCAAACTTGTAAATTAAGATAAAACCGTATCGATCTTTCGTCTCTCGAGTATCACGCAATCTCGTGATTCTCCGACGTTCTCGCTATTATAACAGACAACAATGGAAGAGTCCTAATTACATAGGAAATTAGTTTCGAGCGTTGCCAAAACTCCGTCGGTCCTGTTCATCGTTGCAGTTAGTAATTAGCATATTATTACAAGTAATTAGAGGACTAAGTATTATAAATGCAAAAGTATAAATAAATTAAAAGCCTTTTAAGCGAGAGGTTTCAATCTTATCTATAAAAGTTATGAAAGTAAAACTTTTTCCAATCTGCTAATTTCTTTTTTTTTTTTTCTGCTGCAGAGCATCGAAACTCATCGCCGCCGCGGTTCAACGAGCGAGTGAATCCCGGGCCGATCCGCACCGGGGAGACGATCGTCTTGTCGTGCATCTCGCAGGGCAATCCGCCGCCGACGTACCTTTGGTTTCGCGAGTCTGTGTCGGGCACAACGATGGTCTTCAACTCGGAGAGGATACACGCGCGGGCCGGCGTTCTGGTATTGCAACCGGCTAGAGTCGAGGACGCCGGCAGATATGTGTGCCACGCGAACAATACCGCTGGCTCCGAGCGAGTCGAGCTGGAAGTCACCATCATAAGCAGCCTCTCCATCCATCTGGCGCCTCAACAGGTTCGTTATTTCATCTTTTCTGCCTTTTTTTCTCTTTCGAACGGAATGACTCTTTAAGAACGACTCGGCTCCACTATCTTTCTTAACGGCAAAGATTTAACGGCAGCAAATAATGTGTTATTTGCTAGAATTTTTAATTTCGCGATATTTAAAGAGTACTAAATAATTTATTATATTAATCATTTTTGATGATTTAATTTTTTTTTTTTTTTTTTTACTCAACACGAGTGGAAATTTATCTTGCTAATCTAATTTTGCAGCTGGTGGTTAGATCGCGCAGATTAAATATATATTTCTTAACTCGTGACTTAGCTCGGTACTAGCCGTAAATTATAAGAAGGTATTTATTTTGATTTTGATTTGAAATATTTTATTTTAGAATACTAATAAGGAATTTTATGTCGTAAGCTTCGGCTTTGCGGCATTATGTTTAATATTTGAGGATATCTTGAAATTGAAAAACTGTGAAATATTGAGCGAGCTTAAAACGGATTTCGTGCGAGATGTAAATTGTATAGAGTCATGGTAGAAAGCGTAGAAAAGTTTTAGCGTTTTTTTTTTTTTCTTTTATTTAATACTTTGGGATAAAACGTACGGATTGGCTGATTTAACAGCGGAAACATCACTGCCCGGGTTACTACACAGAAATAGTGAAGTTTCTAAACTTCTTATTGTCTTACTTTACGCGTGATTAACGCGCGCACATTTACGTACACGCAAACAAAATACAAACCGTAATTTATATAGACGTGCATGGAAATTAATTCCAGGCTCATTCGGGGCGTGAAATGGTACGCAAACACTCGCAGCGGGGCGACGTTTGAGCTTTGCTTTCCCAAATAATGTTCGAATCTAAGTTTCGATTGTTATAGCGCGCACCTTTGTTCAGCGTAATCGCCATAGAATATAGCCCGCTATTTCGATTCGAGTGAAGTTAAACCGAAGTTCATCCTGTTACTCCGAACGAGATAGTGGACTTTGGACAATCTCCGGATAATTGGGTCGAACATCAACGTTACATCACAGTTCCTCCATCCATCTTGCGCCGGTGTCGGTTTACATGCATTTCCTCTCTCCCAAGTTTCGCAAACAAATGTAATCTTTACCTTCCTCATTTTCTTCTTCTTTGTCGCGTCGCGTGCATTTTGGCTTTGAAAGGTCGCGAGTGGATCGTTTCACGCCGTCGTAGCACAGTAATTCAAACATTTATGCGATCCAGTTTTGCAATAACTATTTATCATCCCGACTGTTGCAATAATCCAAAATAGACTTCCATTCTGAAATGAATCGTGCTAGACTGCGAGGCGGATAAGAGCTTGGAGAATTATCGTCATACATTTTCGGAGGCTCATGAATAAAATCCATTTCATTCCGCTGAAGCCTTTAAACCCGGCGAAATAATTTCATCGATCTCTTCGGAGTCGATGTAAATCCGTTCGCAACCTCTTACATTCGAGATCGTCGAGAGGCAAATAAATAACAATCATTATTCCGGCTGTCATCAGACTTGACGCCTGACTTTCCAGCGGATTAAAAATCGCGTAGCGACGCTTCTCGATATCTGCGATAATCGCTTCCGTTCGCGTAGCGCCCTCGACCTCCCTCTGATCTCCCTTAACTTTTCCGAACTGGCAGTTTCTCTTGAGCACGTCGTCGCAAATGACTCGGGCGTTTCTATTGTTCGCTCTTCTCCCTCGGTCTTCGATCTGGGCGACAATTGCCGCCAGTTTCTCCGAAGGGGGTAAGAGGCACGGTCAGAATCTGCATTTTACTTATCACCACTCCCCGAGATTTTGCGAAATTTACTTTTACCTCGAGACTTTCGCGCTCTCCTCGCAGCGGCATCGACGACGGTATTTACGGATTAAATAGGTATTTATGTAGAAAGTGCAGCAAGTTTTATCGAACCGCTCTATAAGCACTTACCACGCCAGTTACGACCGCATTTCTTAAAAGATTTCGAAATCTGATTGAGCAGCCATTTAAAAAAACAAACGTAAGTCACACTCCTTCGTAGTTTCAATAGCACTTTTTAAACGTAATGATATTGTGTGTTCTATATTAATTAAAGTTTTAATTAAAATTTTAATGAAGAGAATGAATAGTGCCTTTTAAGCTTAGAGCAAATAGCTTCGTAAAAGAGTTAAAATTGAAAACAATTCTGTATGAGACTTCCTCAAACGCCGTTTATTCACGATCTTTTTTTTTTTCACTCGCGTTGTTTCTATAAAAATATTTGATTCCACTCGCGAATTCGTTATCTTGTGATTTTGTTACGCTATTAAGCAAATTCTATAAACCTTCTCTTTTTCTTTGTACATTGTCTGTCTTATTTTAACTGAGTTATAGACGAGGGCAAATTTCCTCTACAGTAGCTCCAAATAAATTCGAGCCGACTTCGACGGCGAGTGACTTGGATAATTCTCAGTGACGTGGATAATCGAGGATCGCGCGCAGTAGTACGGTAAACAATAGCGACGGCAAGAAGCTCGGGAGCGCGATTGCTCGGATCGCGATGCCGCGTATAAAACATAATGCTTCATCCGTGAACACGATGAATCCCGAAGTTGTCCCGGCCACTTATCTTGCCGAGTCAAATTATCGTTTGTCCGGAATCGTCAGATTGCGTTTCGCAATCGCCCACACTCCAGCTCGAAAGTTCCTTACAAATGTCGCCGAAAAACTTCCGGAAACTATCTCCAGCTGCATAAAAAAATTCTCGTGGCTCGCCAAAATGTTTTTACGACGCTTCGGGTGCTATATTACTCAGGAATTTATTTATTCGACTGCTATTATTTTGTATTGCCGCGCATTCGTTCTTCTTTTCTTATTGCAGATCCACGTCTTGGTCTGATTTATAAATCTTAAGTAGTGCGCTTCGTTCGTATCGCATTTAGGAAAAATAATCGAAATCGACAGGCTTCGTGCATTTTTATTTTACCGTGATGTATGACGCGCGTTTTATGCGCCATGAAAAATTACTACTTTCTGATGAAATAGGGTATACACTTGAACGGTACGCTCTCTATGAAGCTCGCGCATCACGGAGCAGGTTATCGACGACCGAAGTGGTCGCGACTGATAACACACAGACCGAAATATCGAAGCGCCCGCGCGGAAACCGGCGGGTGTAATAAATGCTCGGCGTGTGCGCAAACTATTTCACTGTCAATTACCAGCTGATGGATCGCAACCCCTGTCTCGATTCACCGAGACGAATCGGTGTATTACGTGCCTACCCCCATTCCGAAAAGTCGGACTGCATTCCGAGTCGATCGATGCTTCGTCGCGAGACGCGCGGAAAGATTGGGATGAAAGGGGATGGAAAATGTCAGTAAAGTGTCGCGGACTGAGGAAAAACGCGAGAAAGTGGTCGGTATTCTTCCATCTGGGGCGGACAGCGTTTGGACATATAACATGTATATATGTATGTACATGTACATATATAGAAGAAGAACGAATACGTATTGGTAGATAGAGCGCGGTGACAAGAGCCGCTGGGTGCCACCGTGAACGAGCGACGGAGGCATCCAGGAGAATCGCAGGGATCTGAAAACAGTGAAATACTATTCATTCGCCAGAAGCCTTCCATATAACTTTCGTGGTCATCAACGTAGGAATTTTATTAGACGGATTTATCCGAGTATACGGAGTGTCCTGCTTGCATAAGTATTAATTACAAACTTTTTTATGTTACGTTTTAACAAAAATATAATTTTAATTAAATGCTTTTAAATTGTATGTAATTAAAAAATTATCGATAACACTATGACTTTATTTGAAAAAAAAAAAAGTAATTTGTAGTTAAAAATTAGATGGGATAAATCTGGAACACTCTGTATGTATCGACTGTCCTTTTCGTCTCCGCAATTTTGTTCCATTAACGCGTCAAACCCTCTTCGTACTTTATTGGCGGAAACCGCAGCTTTCTGTCGTGCACAGCGCAACTTCCGGCGTTACGAAGGAGTTAGTAATCGCAGGCTTCTTGGTAAACCTTTGTTAATTATTCCAACCGTTTAATATTTCATAGAAATGATTAATTAAGCACGTAAACTCGTGACTTACGTATTTAATTAAAATAGAATTTCAACTATTAT
Source organism: Cardiocondyla obscurior (assembly GCF_019399895.1). Taxonomy (NCBI): domain Eukaryota; kingdom Metazoa; phylum Arthropoda; class Insecta; order Hymenoptera; family Formicidae; genus Cardiocondyla; species Cardiocondyla obscurior. Next base: position 578,355 of record NC_091878.1, read on the forward strand.
TTGAATTTTTGGTCTCATAAAGATAGATTGTATTTCTTCGTTTCTATTATTTTAGAAGCTTGTCAGAAATGAAACAAATTAAATACACCCTCGCTCTTGTTTAACAGTGAGATTTTTATTTGTCTCGCATTTTTCTCTGTGAAAGAAAAGACGTAGTAATCGCGCAGCGTGCATTTTCAAAGAAGATCTCGTGTACGCCGCGCGTGTATGCGTTTATTGTTACTCTGAAACAAGGCGTCTCTGCGTGTTGTAAATATACTTATGCGCAGACCGTAAAAAGGCAGGCAGACCACAAAGAAAGTTGGGGCGAGGTAACGAGGGGGGAGAGGGTGCAAAAGCGATCGGAAACCTACGTCGGTCCGTTTTACCTCATTTTATGAATTCCCCTTCGAATATCTTTAAAGAAACCATTCCGACTACGGTTCTATCCCTTTCTTCTTTCACTTCCTTTTCTTTTCTTTCCTTCGGCACGCTTGTCCAAGGGTATGGGTCGTGAAAGATATTTAAAAGTCGCGACGATCACTCGGGAGAAAGTTTTTCCCTTAGACTCGTGGAACAAAAGTGGTCACTGACGAAAGCGCGATCCTCTTAACGGCTACGATCGGTTCGGCAAACAAAAGTCATTTCTCGAAAAAGACGAAAGTAACCGTCGAAAGAAAGTACGAGGGTGTTTTTAAAACTAAATCTTTTATTCCGTCGTAAATTATTATCGATAAATTTCGGAAATACGCATGAAAAAGTCCATTTAATATTGATATTTAAAATACGGCTAACACAATATTGATTCATATATTTAAATATTATTTGACGCATTTGTATTAAAAATATTTATAATTTCTGTAAAATAGAAGATATTACTTTATACAGATATAACACAGAATAAAATTAATTTATTATTATATTACAAAATTGTTGCGTACGTGGTTGACGTATGGCGCGTTAAATTCACGGGCAGAAAGTTAAATCTTATCAAACGGCTTAACTTGGCGGAAACAGATGCGGCCCCTTTAATCCTCGCATTCTTGATCGACGCAACCGATGCAGTGATCATCGGGTTTATAAGCCAGTTGATTCTCTTGGGCTCTCGGCCCGTTTATCGCGGCACGGAAGTGCTTTTTGCTCGTTGAGAGATCCAGAGAGCACCGTCGAACTGCGGAGAAGTGCTCCTCGTTCGCGAATTCTTGGTCGGAGTGCTCGCGGAATTTGCAACCGGTGGTGCAGCGAGCATCGCGATGCGGCTGCATCACATTGCATCCCAACCGTGCACGCGTATGCACGCGCTCGAACATGCATGGCGCATAATCGAAATGCGCTGTTCGTGGCCCTCTCCTTGGTTCATCCGTCCTTCTCCTCGCGTCGTCCTTTTGTCTCTACTACCCTGTTTCCCTCCCGGTCTCTCTTGAAGTAAACGAGCATCCTTAATAATGCCCAAGACCGATTCTGCTTCGGATCAAAGGATTCTATCCGCGTTCGATCGCCGCTAAGTTAAGCGGCTCAAGGTGGATATGGAAATTCCGGCGGGAGGCCGATTTAATGGATCACCCTATATTATTTCGCAAATTCCTGGCGCGTATCCTTGTCTGACGATGCACGGCCTCGTCTACCTTCCCCGAGAAGACTTCAATTAAACGCGAATGCTTGAAATCGATTCCGGGCGATCGTTATCGCGATTAATATCGGCTGCCGATGGAATCCCTGACGATTGAATTGATATTAGAATATTTTAAAAGGGATGTTAATGCAACTTAATAATCGAAATACATGAAATTTGAAAATTTATCTTTTACGGACAAATAATTTTTTAATCGTGAATTCGAAATCCAGCGAAATGTTAAGGAATAACATACGTAACTTTTTTTTTTTTTTTTTTTTTTTTAATAAAATCTGTTCGCTACTAAAATATCGTTAGAACCAGATTTTTCATTAATTTGCATCTCAATTACGTAGATATACTTTTAAAGGAGACGAGCACGACGGTCAAAGGGCGCGTGATTAAATTAGCTTTCCGAATGCGAGATTGGAAATTCCATCGGGCCACTTGGGTTAATTGTACGAGCGCGTTCGTCCAATTTCTAATTCAATATACGACGACTGTGTTCTCGCGTTCTCTTCATCGGCACGTACACATTACATTTCGATGTACCGGAAATTCCCCGCTTCGCATTGAGATTGCATTTGCGTTAATTTTTTAATTGCATGAATAACGATTAAGCCTCCTTTCATCCCGCCACAAATTATACTTCTTGCATTGATATTCGCAGTTATATTTTTTTTTACAATTAAAATTTTTTTAATTCACACAATGGAATAACTTTACACAATGAAATACTATTTAACGTTCGTTTAAATTTAATTTGCAATGCCAGCACGTTTAACATACATGTATATTTTACATTATACACGTATAATACGTATGCGCACGTAATACGTATAACGAACTTTAAATCGTAAATATTATATTACATTCCGTACATCACGTTTCTATTGTATCGCGGATTATAGTCAAATATTATATTACATTTCGTTGCATTGTGCATAACGCAATATTAATATTATGTGTTTCTCGTGAATTTTAGGTAACTGTGGACTTGGGAAAGGACGCAGAATTTCAGTGCTCCGTCACAGGTCAGCCACATCCGGTGATCTCGTGGGCAAAGGACGGTCTTCCCGTGCGGGATGGATCGTCAGGCAGGAGCAAAGTCACGGGCAACGACGGCTCGACGTTGCGCATATCTTCTATTGTGAGAGACGACAAAGGCATGTACCAGTGCTTCGCTAAAAATGACTACGAGATGGTGCAGGCCACAGCCGAATTACGTCTGGGAGGTAAGATTCGCTCAGCTCACCATTTTCTATACTTTGCCCTCATCTCTCTTGTCTCATAACATTAAGAGTCGTCATAGTTTTTCATTACTTTACTTGAAAAAAAAAGACTTAATAAAACGACGGGATTTCAACGTTAGTCGTAAGATAAAATACGGCAGATATTTTCGTGATAGGTATATTTTTTTATTAAATATTTCAAATCTATTAAAACGCATTAAATAGTTGAGGATTAAAATATGCTGCAATAAATTAATCTTCGCTGCTTAAATAAAATATCTTGATCGTGTGTACGCATACAATTTTCTACTGTTTGAACTTTTTTTTTAATATACTTCTAATAATTTTTTTTTTTTTTTTTTTTTTTTTAATAAAAGAATCAGAAGATTCTTAAGATATTGTACAATATTATAGCGAGTATATTTTAAGTATTACACGCGAGAGTCGGGATGGATTAGCGTGAATGCGAGCGAGCTACCGCACAACTTTGGTAAAGTTTTATTAAAGTTCCTTCTAGGAAATAATAAGGCTAAATTAAGGCTATTAACGGTACACCATTAACCAACGGTGGAAGACTCTATTGCCAAAGTTTTGTCTCCTCTCTTCTCCTTTTTGCGACCTTTTGCAGCTTTTACTGGCCGCTTCATAAAGAACAGTTCTATTGAATATAGTACTATAGACGCTGCCTGTCTTATCATATTATTAAACGCCGATATATTTTTTTTATTTGAAACGATATTTATTCGAGCTATTATTATTTAATTACAAATACGATATCAATTAACGGATAACGTTACTCAATTACAGGATAATAAATAATACATGAAAGCTACAATTATTATAATTGTTGAAAGATAAATTATTAACTTATATATATATTGTAATTTATTAATTATTCCTTTTATTTTTTTTATGCTAGGCAAACTAATTGTAGCGGAGAGAATATCGTTTAATATTGTCTTGAAATTGAATATTAGTTATCGAGAAAAGTAATCGTGGGTTAAATCGCAAAATTGCCGTCTAGGTACAAGATTTCCTGTATCCGCGAAAGTAAATTTCAGGATGGGAATTCTCGTGGGATGTACGTCCGTGTCTTTTCCTTTTCCGCCGCTAGCCAAGTCCTTTTATAGATGCAATCACCACCGATTCGCAAATGCCGATTGTTCCGAGGACTCAAACGTTCTCGCGAATCGATGCGTTGTGCCAATATATTTGCATGAGGATAGGGGAAAGAAAAATAAGGGCGCAAGATAGGAAAACCCGATCGCGGCGAGCGATCGACGGGGTTGAACGTAGAAACGCGGTCGGGCCAAACTCGAAACAAAAAGGGGGATGAAAGCGAAGGAAAAAGCGGAGAAAATGCTTAACGAGGGCGATGCATAATGGAGAAAGGAGAAATCCACTAGCCGGTGCGCCGCGAAATAAATACGTGCCATTTATCTTAGTCAGGGAGTTGGTCGGTCGGAGAAAGAAAGAGAGAAAGGGAGAGAATGGAAGTGGATAGCCGGTGGAAAACCGGGCAAGAGAGTATCGCTGCTTCGTGAACGGAGACGCGCGCGCGGAGACGAATAGCGACCGGACGAATATTCTGCCGTTGTCGTCGCCGTCGTCATTGTCGTCTTTAAAACGGTTGGGACGCGAGGATAGCGTTTTCGCGCGACATAATCCATTACCTTAAACGACCGCTGTCGCTTTCTCGACCGTCTTAAGATGCCCGCGCGCAGAAAGCGAGCGGAGAATGAATGCGAGCACTCGGACCTTCACATTAGTTCCCACCGTCTTCGCCTCGCGTTTGGATTAAACGGATTATAAATGAAGACGGTCGGCTGGCGTAAAAAGCCGGCCGCGGATATTCGATGGGATTCGCAGCGGCCGTAGAATCGGGAATTTGTAGCGTATTAAAAAATATCGAAACTTATCCCGCAAACTATGAAAAACTTTATCCACTTGCGCGCCAAGTCCTTTATTTTGTACCCTTTTTAAGTCTTAAATGAAAGAGGAAAGTTAAAGGCAGATGTCAAAACTTCTTCCATGAATTGTAAATCTTTTATTTTAAGCGGATGTCTTGCGTAAACGCGCGCGGCGATAAGTTTTAAAGGGAATATCATACGTTCGCGTTTCCTTCAATTTTCTTAACGCCACGGATGGGTCACAACTTAACGAGCAATTTATTCAAATCAGTTAAATTCAATAAATTAGAGCAACGTATATAGGGTATAACAAAATTCACGAAATATCTCTCTCTTTTTTTTTTTTTTTTTTTTTTTTTTTTTTTTTTTTAAATAGAACATATGGAAATTCCACTGATCGTTTTTATCGCAATTAAACGATATTCCGGTGAAAAAGCTGCCGGAGGCATTTGAAAAGTGGGACGCAACACGATGAAACGAGACGGAATCGTGCTTTAAATCGCCAGTGCCGAGCGGCGTACCCGGCATTTTTCGACTTTTTCCTTTTTCTCCACAAAAAGAGCGAAAATAATTTATTTCAAATGCGATATGAATTTACGGGGAAAGTTGCGACTTTCGTGCGATATATATTTATTTGGGAGCGCTATATCTATTTACACACGCTTGCTCGAGTTGCAAAACTCGAGACTTTGACGTCGTTCGTTACCGCGCCTGATACGATTCTGAATAATTTATGCGTGCATTTAATGCGATTCACCGATGGAACGTGTGTCATCGTCATTGTTATCGTCATCGCGACGGGAAATACGTAATAATTGAACGACCTGGGAATCCTCTTACGATAACAAAAGAGCCGAATCAAAGGAGCGAAGTTCCATAACGATCGTAAACCGTGCGCGGAAACTGAGAAAGAAGGCTGCAAAGAGTAGCAAAAATACGTATTGCGAAAAAGAGGGTATCCTCGGTATTTTCACAATTTTCGTTCGATCGAACAAAGGAATCACCGCGAGACGGGTTGGCAAAACTACGCGAGAAACTGCTGATTCGCGACGAAATAGGCAGTTTTGAGCGCGAGCCAAATGAGAAATCGCAACCGAATCAGCATCTTCTTCTAGGGACGGAACTTTTTAACGATCGATCTTGAACTTGGTCAAATTTATTTTAAAATCAAACGCGAGTACTTACGTTCCCATAAATTAAATTATATCAATGCTGTTGCACTATTAGTTTTATATTTTATACATTGAAACGACGTTTTTTTACCTCGCGAACAGTAATAAGGTAAAGAAATAAATAAGTATAATTCGAGTCTCACATATTGCACGTATGAATTTTTTTTCTAACTATTTGAAAGAATAAAATAAAATAAAGTAAAATGCGAAGGTAGATCGCTGGCTTTTTTCCAGCTTTAGCGGAATACTTAACTGAAATTTCGTATCGAGTATATCGAATGGAACCCACTTCATCATTTTATCGTCCCCCGCGCATTAATCGGCGCTGGCTGCTGCACCATTCGATTAAGGGTAAAACCGAGCGGGGGCCCGTAAAAGGACGAAAACTTGCCGGGTCGCTTTTAGTGTCTTTTAAAAGAAACTAATAATAATAATGAAAAATCGCACAGTTACGCCCGCGCGTTTCCCGCAGCGTTGCGGCGCGTCGACAATCTGGGTTAATTAATTCCACTTAACGATTTTCCGTCTCTTTCTCCATCGCGGGCAGCCGGCGCAAACCGGCAGTGGGCGGCTGGCTTTAAATCGCGGTTAGTACTAAGCGACGTTGATGTAATAGGGTCCCGGGCTAAGTTGCGCGCCGATAGCCGGGGTTAACTAAACTTGGATTATACGTATATATAACTGTTTCCTGCGTCTCACTAGATTACAGAAACGGAATATCGTCCTGTAGCAAGTGCGCGTATCCCCGGATAATCTTCAAATCTACGCTTATCTGCATCCACGACACACAGATAACTACATATTTCGTTGCAGCTTTGACTATTGCATGAATTGCATGAATGTAAAAAATTTTTATCTCAGTCACTTTAATTGCGCTTTCAGCTGGTGATCTTAGAATTAATTATCAGTTTCGTAAATAGTGTCATACAAATGCAACAAATTTGAGAAACGGTCACAACGCTTTTATTTTTTTTTTCTTATTTTTCTTTCGATTTTTATTTCCAATCGACTGTCCGGGCGACCGACAATGTCGATGATATTTTAATGATAACTTCGCCGCTCTCTACGCGCCCGTGAATTTTACGATAACGCGATATTAAATGCGAAACCGGGCCGGTCGCGCGAAGCGTTAAATTATTTTTCGGTCTTGATTCTGGCAAACTTCCACCTTGTTGACGGCGTGCCGTCGAATCGGCGCGGTCGAAGTAAATAACGAGGGACGTCGAAATCATCGGTCTTAATGAATCGCAGGCAGCTTGCGCTGTTTAAATACATTAATGACACAAAGCCCGGTCCGGAATAATCGGCTCGCAACAAAGTCGCGCGAATGAATGTCGATGGCAGAATTCACGTTGTTGAGCATTTGTCGTTGCAAATCTGTCAAGGATTATACCAATCCGCCACACACGAAAGCGATACACACAATCGACGTATGACTCGCTGAAACTAATGGAACATTTTACCACGTATTGACAGTATCAAGAGAGATACGAGAAGCGTATTACTGTTGCGCTGAAAAAAAAAGAAAAAAAAAATGAAAGCTCTCAGGAATGGCACGACGCTCCAGAATAGAGCTTAATTTCAATGATAGGTTCTTTGACCGATATAAAATTGATTAACCTTTAATGAAAATGTCAGAGCACTATAACAGTTTGCCAGTTATAAACGAGCGAAAATAAAGAGCCGCGTAAAAGTAGGTCGCATCTTTGCTTGATGGAACTAGGTTCGGAATTGCGTCACGAAGAACATCACTCAATTATCATTACGTATGTTAGTTATGTACTTAACTTCGTGTTCTCTTAAGCTACTGTACGTCCAGCATTTTATTCGTAAATAAATGAAGTCGAAAATAGAAAGACGCGTCAAATCATCACTTGAAGAAATAAAACCGTGACACCTTTTCACGATATTATCTCTCACAAAGGTAATACGTTTACGTTAGTCTGTAAAAAAAATTATTTTAATACTTGCATGTTGCAAAAAATTGTAAAAAGAAAAAAAATCTTGAAAAATGTTCTATCACATATTGAGAAAAAAATTACGAAATTCTTAATGACTTTTAATATTAATATCTAAATCTATCCGCGAGCTTGATGACCCAGTCGGCTTTCGTATCAATGAAACTGCAAGTGAATCAGACTTGACGCCGACAAGTGATAACGCAGGGGTTCACGGGCAACGCGACGCGGAACCCCGCGAATGCGGGGCGTGGCACGCGATGTACGGACAGAAAGGGGTATTCTGATTTACGCCACAGGGCAAACAATCATCTCGACCCGACCCCGGCCCGGCCGCGGCCGCGGGGTTATTGTCGGCTCTATAATTCGGGGTTAATTCACCGGGCGGCACTCGAGTTCAGGCGTCAAACCGCAGATCGATAGTTCCGCTCGCGCGCATCGTTGGGGTTGTCATGTAAATGTTGCGTGCATAATACCTCCCTTCGTGCCCGCGTCGCTGCCTTGCGGCGACCCAGGGACATTTCCACGGCGATAACCGCCGCAGACGAGCCTCCGCACTGTCTCCCATTCCGCGTGGTCCACGGATGCGCGTATGCGCTGCGCTGGGTGCACCTGATTCAGGCAGGATTGCGACATTCCGGCGGAAGCTGACTCGCATTCCCTTCTCTACTACTACGATTTGGATCTAACCAACTTGTTGACATTTACCGAGATCATAATTCTCGATTCGGATCAATCGCAGGCTCCGATGTAACATCGTGATTGTCGCTTGCGTAAAACTGCTTTTTTTTTTTTTCTCACAATTTTCTCTGCATTTTTCGCACCATTTTTCTTATCTCGGTGTCACGTTTGTCTGAGCACCGAGTTTGTTTGGGAGAGTAGTTTGAAAAATTCTCTCTCTTTCTCTCACTTTCCTTTTCTTTTTCTTATTCTACGCGACGACAATTTAAAGAAAATCCCGACTATCGCACGGAGATTTTCTCCGAATATTTTTCGCAGTTTGCGCAAGTTACGCGCATGTATGTAGGATAGATTTAGACGCATTGCGACGTGGTGCACGCCATAATTTCAAAATTCCTACAGCTGCAACTGGTTGTTGCGCAACCGATGTGGTTTACTTGTGGAAATATTGTTACGCAATCCGCCGAGAGAAAGTAAACACTCTTTCCATCGTCATAAAATCGCAATCCCTCCAGTTATTTTCGCAGATATTGCTGGTTATCTAAAGAATTCGATCAATACATATAGAACGCTACGACTACTCACAATTTTATTATTTTATTATCAAACCGCAATTTTAAAATAAATTTTTTAGTTGCCCAAAGAAACAGATTAATTACTAATATTTTACAAAACATTCACGAAAAAAAAAATTTTTTATCTTTGACTCATAATTGCGTTTATATTTTTTTTATGTACAAATTATTTTTCAACAACTATGAATTTTCAGACGCTGCACCCCAACTTCTGTACAAGTTCATCGAGCAGACGATGCAGCCGGGTCCCTCGGTATCGCTCAAGTGCATCGCGATGGGCAACCCTACGCCGCACTTCTCTTGGACACTAGATGGGTTTCCTCTTCCGCAAAACGACAGGTAGGACGAGCAATTTTCTCCACGCAAACGTGGAGAACTTTGCAGGGAAACAAAGAAAGTAGATGACAGCGGACGCGCGCGTGCTCCGAAATCCGATCCGTCGTTTTTTTTTTTTTTTTATTATTTTTCTTTCTCCTACCGAACGGAGAGTTTATAATGCCAAAAATCGACGGACGATGCGCACGCAGGGAGATTATTCGCGGTTATTAACCTCGGGGTATTACACGAGATCGTCGGGAAATCGTTGTGGAAGCAGGCTTCTATCCGTCGGAGGTAGATCCCGTGGGGAAGCCTCCGATAGGCCCCCGCGGGCTTCGATTCTCTGAACCAATTGAGAGGAAAATTACCAATCACGCTGTTCAGTCTGGACGTTTTTAAAAGCCGGCCGGATTCCGCGCCGGGATGGATTTAACGGGCGTTCGCATAAGTCGAGAGTAACCCGGCGACGGGGAAAGAGATAATTTCGTCTTTCCGCGGTTCGCCGACGAATTATTATCGCCGGCGGCGAGCTGCGATAAAAATAATCTCATCGAGAAGATGGAATCGTTACGAGGAGAGTGTTTTCTCTTAATGCGAGATCAACGTCGGAAATAGATCTCTCGTAAATTAATAAAAAAAAAAAAAAATTTCGAGAGCGAGATCGCGACGAGTACGACTCGTGGAAACTGAGTTATTGATTTTACTTTAAGCTTCTCTGTCGAGTAAGTGACGAGTATGAGGAATATTGCCGGTCCTCTTATCGTCACCGATATGTGGAATGTAGCGAAATCGATTTGCTTACAGATTCATGATAGGCCAGTACGTGACGGTGCACGGCGACGTGATATCTCACGTGAACATTAGCGCCGTGCGGGTGGAGGACGGCGGCGAGTACAGGTGCTCGGCGGTGAATCGCGTCGCGAAAGCGCATCACGCCGCCCGGCTTAATATTTACGGGCTGCCTCACGTGCGACCGATGGGAAACTACGCCGCCGTGGCCGGTGAAACGACGGTCATCAAGTGTCCCGTTGCGGGCTTCCCGATCGCAAGCATCATCTGGGAGAAAGGTTTGTCGTCGTACCAGATCATGGTTTTAACATCGTAGTTTATTATTTCCTTAAAATCCCGAGTGAAAGTTCATCTAGCTGATCTGATTTTGCAGCTAATTATTAGGTAACGATTGGAATCAATTTCCACTCGGGAAATATTTATTGCTAATCTGATTAATCGAGACACCGCTCGAACGAAGACTAGCGTGGCTTATAGCTCACAAAAAATACGATAAAAATATTGCAGCAAAACGTGGTTTTATATTTATATGTAACAAACATTTTTGTAATATAGAGCAAATCTCGAAGCCTCTCGACTTCATCCAGCGGCTAAACCACGAACGGAACTGGTTCAATTTTTTTTTTTTTTGTTTTAATCAAGTCCGTCGACTTTTACGTGCCGCGTCTCTCATTTGTTCCATCAAACACCATAGCTGTGGGCTGGCAAAATTAAACGCGCTAGCGAAGAATAAAATACTCCGGAAGCTGCAAGGAGCGCATAAGTAAACGACCGCGCCGCGTCTTCGACCGATGAAAAGTCAGCCATTCCGCAGAAAATTCTTGTCCTTATCGAAGATTTTTACTCAAAAAGGCGAGTGCGAACCGAGGCAAACTTTTTTTTTTCTCTCCTTGAGCTTCTAACGTCGATCAGCGAAAGCGAACTGACGCGTAATATCGAGAGAAAGCGAAGAAAATCCTTTTATTTCGACTGAGATCGTGGCCGTTTTGCCTGCGGCGGAAGCTCGGAGCGTTCCTTTCCGTAATGATGAACTCGACTTCGCGAAAGTTTCAAACGATCGTTCCACCAACTTTTCTCTTTTCGTCGACGTCGCGACCACGCACGACCACCTTCGGCTATTTGGTCCATTAAGGGTTGTACCCTACTTTTTAAATATCTACGGAAATGTCTGATAGTTGAACAAAGTTATATTTATAATTTATTTATATTAGTTACTTTATATTACATTTATTTTGCGGAAATTCAAGTGCCGTTAATTCTTATTTAAATTATTATATTTTTTAAGCTGTATATACTTTTTGCATTTTATATTTAATCGTTTGAATATCTAATAGCTTATAATATTTATTGCAAACTTTTTTAGCTAGTACCTTTTACCTAGTAAAACTATTACACGCTGTGCATACCTACACGCTGTTATTTTCGTGTTCATTTTGCTTCCTTGAATATCGAGGCAGCTTCGCTTCGATAACAATTTCAAAGTCGGTTGCCGACTATGGAAGCGTATTCAACACTTGACTGCATCGCCGTGAAGTCGCCAATGTGGTGCAAAATCAGTGGAAAACCGCATTTCCACAATGCCACGGTCGCACGATTCGTGCGGTATTGCAATAGAAAGCAAATGCATAATTTAAACTCAAATATCGCATCTCCACGGCCCCGCGACACTTTCGATTAAGCACTTGATCGCGAGTCAAAGAAAAATATTCGAAAAAATTACGAAATATGTATACTTATATTTCAATTCTCTAATTTTTTTTCAGTTTAATAATTGTTTTAATATGTCTCGCTGCTTTTTTTACCCGAGTGGAAATTAATTTCCACCGTTACCTAATAATTAACTAACAAAGTTTACTGCGCGTACGGACCTTCCTAACACGTGCTCGACTGCTCAGACTGCTTGTCGCCTTTATTTTTTAAAGATGAAAAGATGAACTTTCTTATAATTTAGGGCTAATACATTTTTTCTTTTGCAGATGGTCAAATTTTACCGACCAGTCGTCGTCAGGAGGTGTCTTCGAACGGCACGCTCGTGCTGCATAGAGTTGACAGCAGCACAGATCGCGGCGCGTATACGTGCACCGCGAAGAACAAGCAGGGTCGCTCAGATTCGCAGACCATTCACATAGAAGTCAAAGGTAAAGTTATCTTGCTCCTACATACATATCAATTTCCCTTAATTCTCCTCTCCAGTTTTGTACGTTTGCAAAAAATTTTTTATCCCGTCTGAATTGAAACAACAGCGTCCCAGAAAAAATGTATGTCTGGGTCGTCGTTCGGTGATCAGCTCCGCCGGAATTTTCCGCGGCAGAGTCAATCGTCGTGGCTGTAATCGCGACCAAATGCTTTCGCGATCAAGTGCCGGAGACGTCGAGTCGACTCGGAAGAAATCGCTCATCGATGCACCACGTCGTTCGCGGATTTAACACGCGTCGTTAAACAGAAAAGTCGCGTTTTCTACCGCTGCCTGGCTTCGTGTTTCAATTCAGAAAATATTTCCTAATAGTTACGGAAATTATAATAAAACGTAATAAAGCAAATATCAAAATTAAATTATTTAATCGCGTTTGCAAACGGCTAGTTAAAAGATATCGTTTCGATGAAAAGCGCGATCGACGTGTGTGTCTTCGCAGTGGAATTTTAAATTGATAGCCGCGCGCGGAATCGTGGACGGTTTGTAGATTTTTATCTCGCGTATCGAAGCGAACGGCAATTTTCCTCTCGATACGCGTCATCCTGGCTCAATGCCACGGAGAATCGTTGTAGAGACGAAAATTTGTAGCGCTTCACGTGTATAATATAGTGCGTTCCCGCGAGTATAATATAGCTGGATGGTAGATGGAAGAACTACAACTACATGTTTTATTTTGCGAGATCGAACGGGACTTCTCTGCCTCGTGCATGATAGAAAGTGCGGTGAACTTTCTGTGATTTAAAAAGAAATCTCCCCTTCGTCTCCTTCTGTCACATCACGTCTGCCACGAGAGACGCTCTCCATACAGCTGTAAGACTTCTCTCTCAAAGTACTAAAATATTTCAAGATATAAATTATTTCGCAAAGAACTTCCCACGCGTTTATATTCTTAATATTCTTAAAGCATCTAAAGATGTTGAAAATTAAATTTATAAAGTTTATTAAATTGAAAAGACGGAGAGATTTTTTTTTATGATGACCAGACATCCATTTTTGCAGCGATAACTATGTGATAAAATTCGTTAGCATCTCGATTAACCAGGGACGCTGTTGGTCTTTATTAAATAGCACTATTTAATATTAAAATGTTTTTTTACGATTTTTCTAATGGCAAGCAGTGTTTGAGAAAGTAGATAGTACAATTTTTGCCGTACGATTTTATCTTGAAAGCTTCTCTTGGATTAATAACAGTTTCAGATGCATGACTTTTACGCTGCGATCACATCGAGCAAAGCATGCAGGTAGGATATATAAAATGTGCTCGCGACCTTTTTTTTTTCTCGAGAAAATTAGATCGCGCTATGTTGAATACTCCTCATGTACTATTAATACAAATCTTTTGAGTCGAGAGAATATCGAATTACACAATATTAATATATTAAATATTTTTACTGGGATAACTATTTTATACAATTGTGTTAAATTTCATGTTGTTTCTTTTAACATTATTTGAGACAGTTTTAAAAGTGGATCAAGTCGATTCGGTAACGTGGAAAGTAAGATCAGCATTTCGTAACAGTCAAGATTTTTTATTTTTTAATATTACATAATCAATAGTGATTCGATCTCGCGTATCGAAGAGATTCCTCTTCTCTCGGCTCAATTTCTTTACGACACCGACGCCGATGCCGACGCCGACGCCGATGACGCACGTCGTCGCGATGTGAAATAAACTCTCGTGCTTCCTGTAATTTGCAGTACCGCCTAAAATCGATCCGTTTAGCTTTCCCGTCAATATCCAAGCGGGCGCGCGGGTCCATGTGACCTGCGCGGTCAGCGAGGGCGATTCACCCTTGAAGATCACCTGGCTGAAGGACGGCAGGCCGTTGAAGCCGCGGGAAGCCACCACGCATCAGATTGGCGAGTTCGATCTCGCGTTGAGGATACAGAGCGCGTCGACCGCGCATAACGGCAACTATACTTGCGTGGCGAGCAACGATGCCGCCAAAACGTCCCGCACAGCATCCCTCTTGGTCCATGGTACGCAGCAATCGGCCAAATCATCAAATACCACGCCGGAAACCCCTTTGTCCCTTTGCAGCCAATATCCCTCCGTTCAATTTTTCCGTTCAAAAAAAAAAAAAAAATTTATACGATTTTACATCGTTTTGCATCGATTAGTCTTCTATTACATTTTTGCTTTAATTTAAATTAATCGTCGAACATTTAGATGTAAACTATTAGGTAGGTAGATTGTACATATTGACCATATTATTTTATGCTCTTTGTAAAAGTCGTTCTTGAAACGTCGGGAGATTAATCTTGATTTTTTTTTTTTTTTTTACCAATCTCCATATTTCTATTTTTTATTCCGCTAAAAGTTCTCTTGCCGGATATGTGCGCTCTCGTTGACGGCTTGTCGACAATGTACCGCGATCGTATGACGGGAGAAAGGGACGATGATTGCTGTTAATCGACGCACCAAGTGGAGCCACTCGATTTCGCCGATCTCACGCCGATCCCGCGAAATCGAACGGAAAATAATAACCGTTTCGTCTCCGATAGCAAAACGAAATGCAGATGTTCTCGAGCAAACATTTCTCGACTCATCGAAACGATCTAGCGGCTTTTTTTTTCCAGCGCGAACCAACGAGGGGGATACGATCGGACGTGAAAAGCGTGAAGCTCCGCCAAAAATTACGCCGTGGACTTGTTCGCGATTACATCGAGCCATCGTTTCGCTACGGCGACAGCATGAAAATGGAGGCGAGATATTTATCACTATAAAGGGACCGAGAAGAAAAGCACGTGTGTACACGACCAAGGCTTCGTCGATGCGCGATGTGTATTACAATCCCTTGTCAACAGACGAGACCCCCTAGCTACCCGCGTGTTTGCATTTCCCAGGCAAGGGTGGCGTGCGCATTAAAAGCGCTCGAATTGACGACGAGCGAAAGAACGAGTCACCCCGAGGGTGATTACTACGTCTGCGTTGGCAAGTAAAGAATAAACAGATCGTGGATGAAATTAACTCGCGAATGATGGCTCGGCCGGAAATTAGTTTCTTCGGAATAATGATTTTTTTTTTTTTCCGCTTTTCCGCGAGTTTTTCAGAAATGTCAAGCGCCAAAACGCCACGAAGGAATTCAAATCTGCTTTAAATCACGTTCTCAACATTTTTTTTTCAAATCGCTTTTAGATCGCCACCGCCGCGACCTCGTAGAGATTCGACGCTGTAAAATCACGTTCTCGTTGCGCGTTCGTTATTTTAATCCAAAGGGATCGAGCGCCGGTGCGAATTAACGTCACGTACTCGCTATCGATAACGTCAGGCGCCAATTAAGGACCGTCGACCGCCAAATTATCTTGGACGAGGGAGAAAGCTCCCGCGCGTCTCCGCTCCACTTGCCGAAACTATGCGACAAAATTTATCAACCCCAGCGTCTCCGACAAGAGGAGCTTCTTTGTTACCCTGCCTGAGACCGCGTTTTCCCGTACCGCGTCCAAACTCCCATCCTTTCTCCCTCTCTCGCCACCTTCGTACATATATATGAGCATTTATGTACGTATGTATCGTCGCGTATATACGCGCAACGGACCTCTTTGGGCATTACTCACGTTACTCCGTACTATCTGCTTCTCCCCCGCTCCCGCGGTTTCTCAATTATTCTCAAACAACCGCTCGCGTTCTGTTCTAATACCCTCGGGGCTCTCGCGTTTCTCCGCTCTCTGATACGTACATATGTATCGCGCGCGCGGTGCAACGAGGCAAGTTATTATTGTCGTTCCGCGGCATTACGCTTGTCGCGACGTACCCGACCCTCCCTTCTGCGCTCTCTTGTCGAAAAGTCGACAACCGGGCACGAAAAGGTATATTCTCCCCTCCGTTCTCCACCCCTCAAAGCTCCGCTTGATTGTTTTCTCCGCTCGTGTATCTCGCAGAATATACGCGAGCGTCGAAACACTCGTGCGGCACACGTACCCGTTTCGAGTTGCGAAACTCGGGAAACGCAGTTTACGCCGCCCGTCACGGGTCGCGGCCCTTTCGTTGTCGGCGATGCGGGAAGATATCGCCAATTGTTCTCGATTACGCGCGGATAGCGGTCATTATGAAGAAGAGTAAAACGGAATAAATGATAATTATTTGCGCCGCGGGAAATTTCACGGGGAAATAAACGGGGGATAAATTTGAAACGCGCGTCTCGCGTAAGCGAATATTAGGTATTAATATTAACCGCGCGTGTCGAGATCCGTGCGCGTATCTTTTCCATCTTGTTCGGCGATGATGGAATAATGCAATATTTCTTGGCGCGTTATTTTAATTTCACATCTCTCTGTCCTTAATTCAATATTATTTTAATTCCAGTACAAATACACTTACGCGAGCACACAACAAAATACGACACGGCGTATCGCCGGGAGGATAATTAAACGTCACTCCCGAGGTCTGCCTAACGATCAATACCTAATTCTGTTCATAATGATGGAGTCATGTAAGTCGAGTATACCGCCAATATTGGCGATTCATTTTCGGTGTTAATGCATTTGCTATCTATATATAGAACGTTATTATTCGACGACTCTAATGAACCGGAAGAAATCAAAGGTGCGTTTAAATTCCGGCGTTCAGCGGCTTCTCAGACAAGACTGCATAACCGAACGCGACCGTAGATTCGTCGTTGCTAATCGATTCGTGAAACTACCCTCGACGAGTCAAACTGCAACTAGTCTCGACGGCGTATTTTGCCCCGATACTGTTTCTGTCTGTCGAGTACGATGAATTAATCTTGAGCTCTGTGAACGACGATGGAAGTTTCATTCGTGCGACGATACGACACGAATTAGTCATTTCGATCATTTTACGAACCGCTTCTTGTGATCTTAAATGAAATTGAAATAAACTTTCTCAGGCATCTAGGTGACGGCGTCCAGAACGACGGAGGCACGAGGCTACGAGCACCGGCAGGATGGAAAGCTGTTCGGGCAAAAAGTTTATTGGCATATGCAATCACCTGTTTCTCTCTCTTTGTTTGTGCAGTTCCGCCCACGATAGCTCCCTTTAGCTTTAAGAAGGACCTGTCGGAGGGTCTGCGGGCCCAGGTGACCTGCATGGTCGAGAAGGGTGATCCGCCGTTCACGATCATCTGGTCGAAGGACGGCGAACAGATTTCCACCTCCGGCACGGCGGCCACCGTTTACGGGCCCGCCGCCGCTGCCGCAACTATTAACGATCTTCGACAGCACTCGCAGACACCACCTGGGCTGCGCGTAACCAACATTGACGCCCATTCCAGTGCCATAGTTATCGAACGCGTCACCGCCGCGCACACCGGCAACTATACTTGCCTGGCACGCAATTCGGTGGCCGAGGTCCTCTGGACGGCCGAGTTGATCGTTCGTGGTAAAGTAAAGAGACTGCACCACGCGGATAACTGCACCGAGTCTGTGTTTTTCATATTTTTTTTTTTTTTCCTCTGTCTTTTTTCTCTTTTTCACGTCACTGTCTTGCACCTGGCAGCGCACCATTGTCTTTGTGACGATGCAGCGGCAACGGGCGAACAAGTTCGGAGGACAAAAAAAAAAGACTGAACTTATAAAATTTCTAAATATTTTTCATAAAATGTTCTATTGTACGTTAAAAATTTTTTTTTGCTGCACAAGGTTTACGCAGCGATAACGTTTTTACATTGGATAAGTATTTAAAACCTTAGCTCGCGAAAATTGGAGATGTCTGACCATATAGCGTATTTATCTACTGCCGACTGAACAATCAGCCAACGCGACTGGCACGCACGATAAAATGCCGCAGTAGGAAATGAGATTAATTTTCTAACGAGAATTTTTTTTTTAAACAGAGAACAACAAGTTTCCGAAATCTAAATGTCAAGTTGCCCTTTGACTTTATTCACCCGCCGCTGCCGTATCGTCGTCACGTAAGCGCAGCCGCAGCCGCCGCAGCAGCAGCAGCCGCCCTCGCAGCCGTCGGTCGAAAAGTAGCATAAAGTAAGAATTACATACTAGGGCTGCGTTCGGATTTTGCAGATGAACCGAATATCCGGATATCGCGACGGGAATATCGACGGATATCGAATTTCCACGGAATTGACGTGCGCGCACGCGAGCAAGCATTTGCGAAGTAATATACTCTTAATTTACGAAGTAATATCCGCTCCACAAATTGTGATGCGCCATTAAAGTGAGATTATCGTACTCACGTTATTACTAGCGAACGTGAATCTGACAGTGACAATGAAAGTTGCATTAAATCCTCCTTCCGCGAATTTTTGCTACTTGCGTTTCGTCAGTTTCGTTTGTTCGCGACGTACTTAATCATTTATAATTGCTGTGCATATAATTTTTCACTTTTTATATAATATTTTAATTTTTTTCGCTTATAAAAAATGTAAAATTTCATGCAAATGTCTGAAATAACTTTTACTATATATTTTCTTGTATGACTTTTACGCCGTTTAAAGTCACTCGACCGACACTTCCAATATCTGACAGATCTCTCCTGGGTAATACACTCTGGGTAATACTCTCGCGAATATAATCCACGTATCGCGTTTGAAACTTTCGAGTCGAAGTACATCTCCAATAGTTTTTTTTACTTTCAATATTTCAGTATTTTGCATTGCGCGTCGTGCCTTTTTTTTTACAAAGAGCCAGAGGAAATATTTCTCGATGATATCATACACAAAATTTGTTCATTAAATTCGAGATACTTGCGAATTTTTTTCTTTTCTTTTTTTTTATTTTAAATGCATCGCGTGCGAGCACTAGCCGGATATTCACGAGAGACGCACAGGACAATTCGCCAGTCGGATAAACGAGCAACGGCATTGTTCGGATAAATGCAGCTCTAGTGTACTTTTTACGAGATGATACGCGCGAAATGACGAAGCAGCAGCAGCAGCAGCAGCCGCCGCCGCCGCCGCACAGCCAGCAAGCCCGTCGCACCAACGCACTTGAGCACAGCATAATATAGCGTTATTTCACCCTACGGGTCATCTCGTAATATATTTTCTATCTAGATACATATCTAACAACACGCGGGCGCACCGTTCAACTTGCATCTCTCACTCTCCGTCCCTTATCATGATAATTAAGTACTGCGATCGCATATATTCCCCGTATTAATATCGCGAGCGTCAAACGCAGCGGCGCCAGACCACTCGAGATTTTGGCCCGACAATGACAAATAAATCTTATTTAAACCTTTTCGTGCCAGTTAAGAAATGCATTGCTAATTCAAACGTATTAATTCCGAGATGAATTTCGACGTTGCGTCGGGATCACCTGTCAGCACCCGACGAAACATTAATACTTAAAGGCGAAGAGATTTTTCTCCGCGAGAAAAAGTAGAAGCAAAACGAGAAATCAAATATGTGAGGTCCGCGCGCTTGTCGGTATTCAATGCGATCGCAGTAGCCCAGAATGAAATATGTGCTGCATGCGAGGGCCAATACTGGCACTTCACGAAACTCGGCTTCGCATATATAGCACTACTCCGTCTTGGACCACGACGAGCTAACAGGGGCAACATAGCAGTAGCAGGCAGGCAGGCAGGCAGTCAGCAGCAGCAGCAGCAGCAATCTTGTAGTTCAATTTGGAGCACCGACTCACGTTCACTTCACCCAGCACACGCATATCTGCACTGACACGTTTTTCAGTTTATTTTTCTCTCTTATTTGGTCCCGAGCGCCACTAATCCCTTGGCACCGACTTTCCGATGTGACGCTCGCACCTCGTGTTTCGTTTTCTTCTTTCGTTCCCCCTTTTTTTTTTTTTTTTTTTTCTTCTTTTTTTCGACCTTGCTCTCACCGTCACCGAAAATTCGTATGCCGCCTATACACCCTGCCTCGCACCGAAATGAATCAGCCTCGTTCGATCCGAACGTTCGCCAAAATAATAAATTTTGTGATGCAAAATTATTAATGAATCGTGGGGAATAAATAAGTATCGCATTTATTTGAATTATATAGACAATTAGATTAAAGTATTTGAATTAAGAAAATTTCCTAAAGCTTTAAAATGTAATTTAAAAAATAGACCTTTGAAGAAACTGCTATTTTTCTAAATAAAATAAATTGCATACGATTAAGTTTGCGGCTCTATCATTGAGCGCGTTACTACAATACTTAGTTGATTTTAACGCGGATCGCTGTTATTCGATGGGAAATAACATATTTGTCTGCACAGTGCCGCTTTAGCAATTCGCGTGTCCTTCGCTCAATCGGCCTTTCGATTATTAATCACGATTGAACGGTAATACGCTCGCGAGGGTATAAATGCACATTATGCAAATGAATGCGCGAATAATTCGGCACACAAAGGTTCGGCTCGGACGGGGCGCGCATTTTGCGCGCACGTTGTGCATATTTGTACGCAACAATTGATCGTGCACATTCGTGTATATGGTATTGAATTCGCACAGCACCGATTTATCGTATCACGTGTAACGCTCTGTTCTCTGTGGTCATCACGGTGTTAATCGCCGACATTATTTTACCATTTGTCGTTGATGGAAAAAAATTCTCCATCGCGCGCGAAGCACGTTTGGCATCGTTTACCCTCCGCACTTCTTCTCCTTTATCTCGCTAGCTGGCTCCCAACGTCTGTCTTCGATCTGTTTCTTTGTCGCGAGTACGGAAACGAAGAAACAGAGAAGAAAGGCGGACCAAGGGGAAGCAGCCTGCCAATAAATTTGGCGGGGACAATTCGTAATTTTTATCAGCGAAAGTTTTGTACCGTTTGCTCGGAATCCCGAGAGGACACTCGAGTTCTCTTTCTCGCGCATCTTCAAATCCTATTTCTCTTTACTTTCGCGGCAGCTGAAGTAGGAAGTTGCAGTAGGCCAATCTCCTCTCCCCGGGAACTTTTAGCTCTTGCCTCAGCGCAATAAGCTTAGATAGAGAAACGTGCGACGAGGTCCGGGAGAATGTTCCCACGTGAATTTAGTCGTCTTAATAAAACGCAATCAACAGGATTAGAAGTTCAATAGCGGCAGATTGCATTTCTCTTTTAAATTAATTCTTATATACGAGAAATTTTTTTTCCAAATAACATTTATGCATAAACATGTTTATTAATATGTCTCTTCGGCAAAACTTTAACTGATCGATTAAATTATTTAAAAATAAATCAAAATTTCTACGCGATTTTGGAAGCTAAATTAGAATTAAGTAGAGCAATGTGATTTTTATCGACCATTTGTGGATTGAAACGTGATCGGATCTTCCGGACCACGACGTGCAGTTGCTGTCGCATATCGGGATCTATAACAAACGATTAATGATCGCGCATTGTGGGTTAGTGCCGCCA
Organism: Cardiocondyla obscurior; assembly: GCF_019399895.1. NCBI lineage: Eukaryota > Metazoa > Arthropoda > Insecta > Hymenoptera > Formicidae > Cardiocondyla > Cardiocondyla obscurior. The sequence goes on from NC_091878.1 coordinate 600,039, forward strand.
CGATGGGTGGTGGAGCCGCAGGACGCTCGCGCATCTGAGGGAATGCCTCGATTGAGTTTGCATTGTCACGCCGACGGGTTCCCGCCGCCTTTGGTCACATGGCGACGCGGCAGCGGCAAGAAGCCTGGCAATTATCACGACATAGCCAGCCACGAGCACATGCAAGACCTTAGGATACACTCCAACGGTTCGCTAGTGTTCGGCCGGGTTCAAGAAGATCACGAGGGCTTTTATCTGTGCGAAGCTGTGAACGGTATCGGAGCAGGGCTCAGTAAAGTCGTCTATCTCACCGTTAACGGTACGTTTAATCTAATACTTTTAATTGTACTTAAAATTAATTTTATTGGAATTTATTTTAAAGTTCTAATATTGTTAATTTTGTATTAAATAATATAATATCATATAATAAGAAATGTAATTTTTGTTGCAACAAAAATGTTATTATCAAACCTTCCATTAATATCTACAATTACAGAAAATACTAACGCTAAAGCTTTATGAAATAAAATATCTTTTCCTCATCATTTCTCGTAGAAGGATTAGTCTTCTACTAATTGATGATTAACCCTAATTGGATTTTGCTGAAACTTTAGGTATTATCAACAGTGTAACGATTGACCCGTGTAGTCAATTTGATCCGTTTTATCCTATTAAGACACTAAGAAAATATTTCTTAATAAAATAATTGATAATAATTGTTAAAATTTTATAAAATGTGATATCTTAAATTCAATTTACGTTCAAATTAAATATATTTTTCTTATTAAATATATTTTATTAAATTTATGTCTTTAAAATTTTAATCTCTTCTTTTTGTTTAACTTTTTTTTTACGTTCTTAAATTTTTTTAGCTGTATTAATCATTCCAAATAAACTTTTAAGAATTTTAATTATTAAATTCATTACACTAAATAATTTCAATACACTTGCGTTCTAAAAAAAATTTCTTACTTTCATAATTTGTTGTGTCTGAACTTGCATTTGTTATAAATAAAATTTTATTTTCGATTGCCACAGTGCCAGCGCATTTTGTGGAGAAGCATCGCAATCAAACTGCGAGGCTAGGCTCGAACGCCTCGTTGCGTTGCGAGGCAAAAGGTGACCATCCCTTAAAGATAGTTTGGAAAAAAGCAGGCTCCCAGTTAGATCCTAAACTGCCCGACTATCGTTATACCCTGAAGGAAGACAACACCACCGATGGTGCCGTCAGCGTTCTCGGTTTCGTCAGCACTAGTCGCGAGGACAGCGGACGGTACTTTTGTATAGCATCCAACGCTTACGGCCGCGACGAGATGACGATTCATCTTTACATCCAAGGTACGAGAAAACAATAATTATAACGTCTAGATTTCGAAAGCCATCTATCCACGTCAATTCTTCTAAGACGTGAAAATTATTTCATCACATTGATAGTAGCGAAGGGGAAAAAAAATATTATAATACTGTCGTACCGCTGGCACTTTATAATCGTTTGTTCTCTGTCGGAGAGATAGTCAATGAAGTCCATGAAATTATTGCGAAGTGAATTATCGCAGTGATACCTTCGGGGCGTCAGTCGGTCGGTTGTTTGTGTGTAACGCTATTCCGCTGGATGTAATTATCGTAATGTATACAGGCACTCGACAACGCGCGTCCATTTAATTTAATGTACGTCCGCGCAGGTACGCGCGTAGCGAGACAGATGAGTTAGCGGTTCGCGCTCTCTGTGTGTTCTCCAAAATGAGATACGCTTCGAGCGAACGTATTGCGTCGGATAACCCGTGAAATATGCATAATGCGGGTACGCGACAATCGTGCCGTAACTGAAAATTATTCCATTGGACGCGACGCGCGCTGACGTGTGCACCGAAATTAGGCGAAAATTTCCAACTAATTGCCGAATTCTAACTTCGCACCGCGAGTGAAATATTTCAATAGAAAATTAAAATGCTTAAAATCAAATTAGCGTTACCCTAAATCATATATTTAACGGTTCAAATTGCAGTCGCGTTAGTTAAGCTTTTATCGATATATTTTCGGTCGTACAGAATTAAAACGTTTATGTTAACGCGTAGAGCCTCCAGATTTCCCACGAAATCTTCACGTGATCGAGAAGGGCAGTCGTCACATTAATCTAGGGTGGACAACTAGTCAAGATGGGAACAGTCCGATTACCCAGTACATAATAGAGTACAAAACTGAATCGGGTAAGCTTAATCGTAATGTATAAATACGCATGAATTGATGCTACGTTAAAGGAAATATTAATGTAAAGCGAATGAACTTATAAAACTGATAAGTTAATTATAAAAATTGAAAATAAGTTAATGAATATCAGACAATATGAGATTTTTTGCATATGCCGCTTTGAAGTCCTTCTTCGCGAATTATAAATAACAGAAATATCCTGTAACTGTTCCGGAATTTAATAATAATATGAAGATGCGTTATACACTTCGCGAAAAAACACAGCGAACGCGAGCATTCATTTCTGATCTGTGTTATCGATATGTTATTTTTGCAGAAATTAATTTTTTTTGCAGAAATTTATTTGTGAACGTTTGTATTCGCTGTTCGTTCGGTGTTTGTTCGCTAAGTATATACACATTTTAAAACGTTAAAAAAATTAAACTAATAAATGTCGGGTGTAATTATAGCGGCGGTTTTATCGGATCGACGTTTCTGGTTGTCGAACTTAAATTATCACAAGATAATCGTTCAATTTTACAGAAGTATGGCACGACCACACGTTCCACACGACGGTACCGGGAACACGTGCTCGCGGCCACGTGAGTGGTTTGCGTCCTGCGGTCACTTACCAGTTTCGGATGTACGCGGACAACGAACTGGGTCGGAGTCAAGCGAGCGACGTAGGTATCGGGGACCAGGCCGAAAGCATTTACAAGTCAAATTGCTCTTCGGTCGAACGAACGTTTTCTCGCCGGCCGCGGTCGTCATACCTTCTCTCTCTTGAGAATTAAAACAATCGGGAAACGAGGGGTGACGGCAGCCAAGCCCGATCGATATTCCCGCGCGCGTTAAAAAAAAAAAAAGTTATCTCACCTCGAATCTCTCTTTCTCACTCTCTCTCCCTCTGTCGCCTCTCGAATACGCGACCGCATCGCTGGCCTGGATTCAAATTGCGCTCCACATTGCTCTTTCGGGCACATCGGCTCCTCTTGCATCTCTTTTTTTTTCCACGAGATAAAATTCGCTAGCGTGTTTAAGAGATTTCGTTTTATTTCCCCATATTTTTTACAATTCGTGATCTGCGCTTCGCGTATTTTCTTAAACACTAACATGAGGCCACGGCTACGATCCGGCTTGTACACTACACTATATATTTTCCAAACGTTCTCTAAGTCCGAGTCATTAAAAAGAAAAAAATAATTTTGTTTTTAATACCGCAATCATTCTTTTTACTTTTTAAAATTCAGATTTTTTACGGGCGAAAGTTGTGAAACAGTTGGAAGGGTCGCTGGCAATTAAACGGAGAGAAAAAAAAAAAAAAAAAAACGTAATGGAAAACGGTGAAAGTGAACAAACTTGCCGGAGAATTCAAAAAAGGGCTTTATGGGCTTTTCAGATTTTAGAGACAACAACTGAGGGAGAAAAGCCGGGCGGTCCGCCGCGAAATCTCAAAGTAGACCCCATCAGCTCGACCGAGTTCAACGTCACCTGGGATCCGCCCGATCATGATTTATGGAACGGCGAGATACTCGGTTATCATGTCGGCTACAAGGAACACAGGTAACGACCGAAAATGCCGCCGTTATTTTAACGACGCACCTCGGCAGATAGGGGTTTGTTTCCCCGTGCACACGTACATGCATACAAGCACGCGCGAAACACAGAACTCCAACTTCCTGTGTTTCGACCCACAGAGCTGATACCGTAGAATTCACGCACCATTAATAAACGACGAGCTATCTCGGGGTCAGTTATTTATCCGCCTGGGGCAACGCTGACAAATCCTCGAAAAACTATAAGCTTTTTTTTTTTTACGGTCGCGTTACATCACTCCTGTACGCTTTTATTGTAGTATTTTTCCTGCAAACAAAACTGGCCGGTATCAATTTTTTTCAATCTCTTTCGATCACTCGCTTATTAGTTAAAAGGATATTAAATCAATATTGCGATTACGTGTGTAATTTCTGCCATTATTATATTTTTTATCTGCAATTAATATATACGATTTATTCTTGTCACATATTATTTTATTTTATAATAATTTTTATTTAAAAGACAAAGACTTTTAGCTCCCTTTACACTCTTAAAATACATATTTGATCTAGATATTCTTTTATTGTAAATCTGTTTTAAGTTTATCTTGTCTGTCAAATATGTGCGATGTGCATACATAGATTCATATTATTCTTGTATTTTTCCCACAGTAATTTAATTCTAAGTTTGTCTTTCTAAATTTTGAACTTTTGCTCGAAGTCTGGGGGTTAAAAGGACACAGTTGACACCCTTTCGGCAAACTAATTAATCACACGAGCCAGGTGTAACGAACACTCTTGCAAAATTCAGATTGGGGGCGGAGCAGTACACGTATAAAACCGTGGAAAGACGGATCTCGACGGCGAGCGTCGCTCTGGGTTTGGCAAGAACATCCATGCCCGGACGTCAGCATCACTTGACGAACTTGAAGAAGTTTACGCGTTACAGCGTGGTCGTTCAAGCGTTCAATGCCCTCGGACCCGGTCCCATGACTCAAGAAGTTGTGGCATCGACACTCGAAGACGGTAAGCGGCTGTGAAAAAGCAAAGTACATTCCCACTACAGACGCGAAGCGACAACTTCTTAATCGTTACGAATATAAAGTAATGCTAAAAATATGTTATAGGTGTCAATTTTGAATCCGTTTATCGACATTGCAACGAGATTAATTTGATACGATTGGCTTTCGATAAAACGATATATATTTATTGTGAATTCCGTAGCGAGTCGAAACGACGATAAAAATATGCATATCGGGCGCGGATTGGAATTAACGTATCCGGTGCGATCGATCGTCGCTCTCGCGAGTTCTGTGGAGCAAAGCTCTCGTCTAGACGTCTATTTTCGCGCCGGGACTCGACCCGAGGAGCTTCAAAAATTCATGAAGAGAATAATATTCGCGCCTTCTCGCGAGCCTATCAAGCATTCCGCCATGAATACCGACCGCATGCGGCCGCGGCTGCACGACTTTCCGGGGTAAATAATAAATTCAGATGCGGCACCCGCGCGCACCTCGAGAATAACTTCTTTAATCTCATCCCCCTCGCCGGATGGCGAACCCCGACGAAACTTCCAAGTGCACTTTGATATTTTCGATTACTAGGAGCAAACATTCCCATGTCTCGCACAGGCACCGTGACTTTTTAAAAACTTTTCATCTAAACTCATTCTTTAAGTATGTACAGCCACGTCGCCATTGAGCGCAACGAAAATTGACGCTTTAAATGCAATACGATTTTCATGATTCGCACTGTTCGTATTTCTCAGATTATTGCAATCGTAAAAATATATTCAGTTCATCGTCCTCGTGATTTTCATTAAATTTAACGTGTGAATGAATATCCGCGTTTCTATATTAAATTGTTATCGTTAAAACTTCGCTTCACGCCACGCTGCTCTTTATTTATATTTTAATCTGTTTATTTCATAATGCAGAATTGTTACATTAAAACATAAAAAATAATGTTTTTCTTTCGTAATTAATTATTCTTATAAACGTATAAAAAAAATCTCGTTTTTAAATAAATTATTAAATATAAAGTACCAAAAATTATAAGCGTATGTAATTTTGATAATCGATCTGCAATCTGCAATCTGCAATGCAGAGATAAGTGGATTTGAAAATATAATTTAAAAATATAAAATTCTTTGAAATGTTTTAGTGCCAAGTAGTCCCCCTCAAGATGTGCGTTGCACCGCGCTCTCGTCAATGTCCTTACAAGTCTCCTGGGAATCTCCGCCCGACTCCAGCCTGAACGGGATCCTGAAAGGTTACAAGGTCATGTGGGAGAACACCGACGTGCTGACGGAGTCTATTAAACCGGAAATGAAGATCACCACTGCGCTCACAGTGGTGCTTCACAGTTTAGAGAAGTACACCAATTATTCGATTCAAGTTTTGGCGTACACCAGAACCGGCGACGGCGTCGCCTCGTCGCCTCTTTATTGCGTGACCGAGGAGGACCTGCCGGAGGTGCCGGCTGCCGTCAAGGCAGTTGTCAGCTCGGCCACGTCCATTATCGTCTCTTGGCTCCCGCCGTTGAAGAGCAACGGCAACATCACCTCCTACAATGTGCACATCCGCGGATTAGGATCGGAAGGCAAGTGGCACAGAAGGGCTCTGCCGGCGTATCAGACCAGCTACCAAGCCGAGGACCTGCACAAGAGGAGCCAGTACGAATTCACGATCGCGGCGGTGACTTCAGTTGGCGAGGGTCCTCAAACCTCGTCCGTTACAGTTCCACTTACCAGCGAAGGTAAAGGGATCAACGTCTTGGTTTAAATTCACTTCACGGTTGCCCGCGTGAACAAAATTCGATTCGGATTTTACAGCGCAATATCTGCGCTTTGAATTTTCTGCTTGTCTTATCTTACGCCCGAGCCTTGATATATTGTTCTTGCACTTAATGTACTTCCGATATTCGGAAGATTGTACGAGAGTGCGAGGGTAGTTCGTAACATAATAGTCGGTACATTGAAAATATGCAACTTTGTTCCAGTCGTGAAACTTTGAGTTCCGGGAGCTCTCCCGCGGCACGCAAATTGGACTAGTTGCAGAAGTTACGTTTCGGTGCGCCGTTCATTCGCTCATCGTCTAAACATCCGTTTGTTCTCCGGCTAAATGAATTGTCTGCAGCCGGCTGGTAACGAGACACCGAGCGCCTTACTTTCGTTAATGAGCTACGCGCTTTTCGTTTTCCTTTCGGCCTCGGAAATTTTCGGAAACATTTTATCGCGAGTCTAAACTTCTTGCGTGAAAAATAAAAAAAAACACTTTCTCCGCAGTTTGCGTCACATGAGTAAAAGCCACGTTAAATAACTGCGATTAATCGGGTCGCGTACTTAATAAAAAATTATTTACTTTACTCTGCTACAGTTCGTGCCGCCGTATATTCATTCGGCACCACGCTCGTCGTCCCGTGGAAGCAAGACGTGACATTACCTTGTCAAAGCGTAGGCAAGCCCGAGCCTTCGGTTATCTGGAAGCAATGGGGTCAGATGGTTAAACCATCCGCGAGAGTGTCCCTCCGTCCTGATGGATCCTTGCAGATCAGTGAGCTCCACAGAGAAGATAGCGGAAATTACACTTGCTTCGTGGAAAATCGCCATGGCTCCGATCAAATAACTCACCGTTTAACCGTACAAGGTAGACGCATTTCTCATCGTACGTAAAGCAAACACGTGAGATTTATTATATTAATATTTTATATAATAAATATTATTTGCTTTTATTTCATAACGAGCTAAAAAAAATTAATATCTGAACGTTTTTCGCCGCGTACTATAAGTCTACTACGCGCCCTGACCTATCTAACGCGCGCTCGGCTGCCCAGACTGTTTGGCGCCGGGATCGCTGACCGCCGCAGTAGTGTTAGTGCGTGTGTGTGTTGACATCTGGCCGGCGGACCTCGCGCTCCAAGTTCGCAAGACGGAGGACGCGCGGGCGGTGGGCGGCAAAAACCGGTTTGCCCAGCGAATTCGGCAGTCGAGCGAGCGTTGCATAAGATCAGCACGCAACAGTAAATAAGTACGCGGCGAAATACGTTTCGATATCTATTTAGATACGTGGTCCGCGCTGGACAGTGAAATAATAAAAAATTAAGTGTCATATCATAAATAATAATATTAATATTAAAACATAAATAAGTTTGCTCTCGAGTGACTTAAAAAAAAGCACGGTCAATTATCTCGGGAAAAGATTCATAAGTTAAAATTAATTTTTTTCTTTTTCAGTTCCACCTGCGGCACCATTATTACACGCGACGAGCACCAGCAGCAATTCAATCAACGTGCAGTGGAAAAACGGTGATGACGGCGGCTCGCCGATCCGTGGTTACATTCTGCATTACAAACGCGAGTCCGGCGAATGGGAGGAATTCAAGGTGTCCCATAAAGTGAGCAGTTTCGTCCTGTCGCGACTTTGGTGCGGCAATGACTATCAGATGTACCTGACGGCGTACAATCGCATCGGCATGGGCAGGCCCAGCGACATCGTTAAAGCGACCACGAAAGGTTCGAAACCGGACGATTCGCCCGGAACTACCGACAAGTTCGTTACGGTCAATGTTTCGTGGATTACCTTGCATCTCAGCATGTGGAACGATGGAGGATGTCCCATAACGTTCTTCGAACTGGAGTACAGAAGAAACGGCGAGGGAATTTGGACGCTGGTTTCAAATAACATAGAGGTATTCGGAAAGAGATTTTATTACGTTAAATTTTACTTACAGTAAATTTAATTTTGCTTGCTATTTAAAGATTATTAATATTTTGAGAACGGTTACGAAGAAATAAAAATATAATCGCCAAATAAAAAGAAATCTAATTAAAAATAAAATAATTCTCAAAATGAATTAATTTATATAAATATATCTCTTAATGGCTCTTAGCGATATAATATTGTAATGTTATAATTTATATCAATTTGTCTAAAAGACGGTTTAATGTTTAATGCGATTACGGAACTACGATGGAATTATACGGGAATTGCAGGTGCAAAAGACGTATACTCTAAGCGAACTACAACCGGGGACCGCTTATGATATTCGCATAAGGGCCCACAACAATGCCGGCTCTTCGGTAGCTGAGTACAAGATAACGACGTTGCAACCACACATTAGCTCGACCATGCCCTCCATCGAGATCGATCATTACATTCCCCAACACACATCTGTGTATTCGGATCTAAAGCTCATCGTACCTTTGGTGTTAAGTTCATTCGCGGTCATTGCCGCGGCCGGAGCTGTTTTCTACTGCTTCCGCAAACGTTAGTCCACCACATAGTATACTTTTAGAATTAAGGACATTAAAAAAAAAAAAAAAAAATTTAATATACAATAAGGTGTACAAATACATATAAAATATAATTAAATGTAAAAATAATTAATTTGTAATATAACGCAGTTCTGTCGACTGAGACAATAGTCAATCGATTAACTACAAAGTTATGGTCGTTATATCTTGAGGTACTAATTGCAGGTCCGTTTATGGGCGACATCGGGAGCCTGCACGACGCTCAAACTGCAGCCGCCCTAGACAATAAGCAGAACATGGAGCAACGCGAGCAGTATTACGCCACCGTGCGTAAACCACTACGCTCGCCGATCCACGAGATGGCCACGCTCGAGAAAATACCAGGTGAGATAAATAAATTAACTTGCGTCAGTAAGATCGAGCTCGATCTCTCCAAAAAAGAAAAAAATTAAAAAAAAAAAAAAAAAAGTAATAATAGAAATATAAAACGAAACACGGGATTCTTTTTGTCTTTCCTTCTCTCCTTCTCTCACTTCTCTCTATAGAGAAATTGAGATCGCGTGAGGAGCAAACGATTACGGTCCGAAAGTAATTATTAACGAATCGCCATTAAACATGCTTGTAGAATATTCGGAAGATATCTACCCGTACGCCACGTTCCAGCTGGAGGAAAGCGTCCCTGCAGGAGGCGACAGCCGTTGCAATTCTGCTGCGCCTCTTCAGACCTTTGTCTATCACGACCCTCGTCTCTCCACCGCCGATACCCTTCAGTTACGAGAGGTATCGTCCGCCGATCTATCGTTGTTAAAATTGCCATCTTCTCGCCGCACGTTTCTGATCCGTGCAATTTCCGACCGTGTATTATTTTTTGTCTTACTAAAAAATTTTTACTGTTCATTCTCTGAACTATTTTTTTTTAACCGAAGAAAGAATATTCTGCGCAATTTGGATAAAGTAACAGTTTGCATAAGAATCCAATTAATTTTTTTTCTAAATAAAATAGAATTAAACAAAATAAGAAATATATACACGAAATTTATATTTAATTATTATGATCAAACGTGCGGGAAGAAACGCGCGAGCATGGATGAGTTGTCACTGCTTTGATCATTCACTTTCATATATCCCTGGCTTCGTTAACTGCATGCGCACCCCGATCAGTGCACCGAAATCACCTACCCTCGCGACGCAAATCGGTACCTTTAGCGAGCTCCTGTACGGATATTTAGGTTACTCGTATTTCGCATGCTCGATGTAAGCTCTTTCGAGTTTCTTGCCTCGTGCGCGGACGACAGTGCACTATTGCACAAGTGTTAATTTATGCGCGAAACATTTCTGGCTGTTTTTTTTTTTTTTTTTTTTTTTTTTTTTTAATAAATTCATACAAATGCGGACCTTTTTAATCTTAGTTTTTCTCAACGGCGAAATCGTGATGCTAATTAAATGGAAATATCATTGAATGTTACATCTTTACGACTGCTGGTCCCCATCGTTTCGTTTCGTTTCGCGACTGTCCTGAGGCGACTTGCGAGAATCGAGGAGTTAAGGAATTAATTAGGGCAGACTGAACCTAACAAACGCTGTACGTCATTTAATATTTGCATCTGTCACGGAATATCGTCAGCTTTATTAGCCGTAGCATAAAACTCATGATTCATCGCTCCCGCGACTCCTTCGGCGAAGTAGAATAGAGTTTCTGTAGAGATGGTGACAAAGTTCGTTACTCTTTTCCTCCACTAGCAGAGAAAAAAAGTATCTTTCTTCACTGTTATTTCCAAATAATTATAAAGAAGAAAAAAATTCGTTTCTTTTTTTTATCACTAACAAAATATATCTAATTTTTCTCGATTGAATACTGATTTAATTTTCACAAAAATTAAAATAAAATTATAAAGAAACCTTATTCCTTTATAATTAAATTAAAATAAATGTAATATATATATTGATTAAAGTAAAAAAAAAAATGTTTCAAAAATATTTTTTAGTCTTGCAAGAGAATATTTAATTCTAATTCTCAACTGATCGAGGATGGTTCGTTTGACTCATCGAATCGTACCAAATATTTCTCATTATCGAGAATCCTATCTCGCTTCTTAAATATGCGTGACAATTCTGACAAAATTAATTATCGACCCGGCAAAGTGGAAACTCGCGTGATCACGATCTTCGACGTTTCTGCTCTAAATCTTGAGATCACTTTCTCATACGATCCGGTTAAGAGAGACCGTTAAAAAGATCGGCGGCGACGGATGCGCGATACGCGATGTGCCATCTCATGGAAACCAATTCCGTCTGATTGCAGTCGGATTGCAACCGGTACACTAAGGTGCGCGGAGGCCGTTCGTCCTCTGCGCCGTTGCACAAAGCGCACAAGGTCAGTCAGGGCAAGTCCGAGTCGGAAGAGTACGACACCCTGGGCTCGGACAGCGACACGGAAGTCGGGACCAGCAGCCGAACCGAGTCTTCCAATCACCTCGTCGATTCGCACCACTCGGCATCTGCGGCCGACTCGCGCGTCCACAGTATGCAATATTTTCACCTCTTTCTCTCTCTCTCTCTCTCTCTCTCTCTCTCTCTCTCTCTCTCTCTCTCTCTATTTTTTTTCTATGTCTTTGTTCTCCTTAAAAAAGTAGCAATAGGATAGATAGTAGAAGTAAAAACACCGATTCTATCTCTTGCTCTTTTTTTTTTTCTTTCGCTGGAAGCCTAGTCAATTTATGCACTCTAGAATCCTATGCTCCTACTTCCGTTCTCATGAGGCCCGCATTCATTATTTCTAGCTGTGAAAACTTTCGCATTGCCGTCGAATTTTTTTCTTTTTCTAAATTTTATTCAATGCACTTATACGTTGTACGCTTCCTTGACTGCAGTCTTGTCGCACGAACAATCTTATCTGTTACGCATTGTGCGATATCCATCCGCGACCGAATATTCGATGCAAAATTGCGAGAGCATCTGTGATTAATTATTTTATATTCAGCGAATTAGAAGAAAGAAAAAAAAAAGAAAAACGTTTGCTTGCAGACTTCCTGTACCATGGACCAGAATCTAGCACGTCTACAGAACCCTCACCGATTTTTGAGAGAAAATCGTTTCCTGGAAGGGGAAGACCCAAGTAAGTTTTTTACATGTCAATCATTTCCTTTTTTTAGCAAATGAATTATCTCCTCTCTTATCTATCAATCTTTTCCTTAATCTTATATATCTTTAATTATTTATTTAAATATTGCTATTAACGTTTAAAAATAAAATTAAAGAACGAAGTTGAATTAAAAAATTTCTTTTTAACATTAAACATATTTTAATTTCACGGCAAAAGGGTAAAGATTCGTTTCCGTACAGGATGTTACAGCTGGCGCGTCATACCAGCGAGGAGGCCCGTGCCAACTTCGGGCCAATCTCCGGGTCTGGCCATTCCAAGCACCAGTCGAGCAATCCCTATGCCAATCGGGACCAGGAACGTGACGGATCAGGAAACCTGTTCGTCCCCAAGCTGGACCCACCCTCGGGGTTCTCCGACGCGTTTGAGCTAAGCGAGGCCGAGTGCGACTTTGATCGCGGTCACAACAGCCAACGAAATGTCCGTGACTTCGTAATCGCGGTGTAAATACGTATAAAAGCCTCCGACACGTACGCGGGAAACCCCGTCATAAAGTAAAGAGGAGGAGAAGGAGGAGAGAATTAAAAGTAAATTAGCGAAAAAAAAAAAGAAAGAAAAAAAAAGGAGAGTATATAAAGTAACGAAGAAAATCGCGCGAGCATTTAAGTAAACTGCGGTCCGTCGTTTCGTTAATGCGAATTGGCGCCTCGCGTCCGATTGCCAGCCATTTAAATGATACTTCCACGTGCTCCTTCGTCCTACTCCCGGCGTTTGTCGACGAGAAACGCGTTCGTCAAGTCGACCACGTGCTTCGTAAACTGCCAACGGCGTTTGCCGGCGAGAAGATCTCGATCCAACGTCAAGATTATTTCTCGGCTCAAGTGTTTAGAAGCTCATTTTATTAGGCGAACTGTCGCGAATGCGCCGCGATTGATCACAAACAAAGTTAAGTTTAACGAGAGACAGAGAATCTATAAGCTGCCGTTCGTTGGTTTTCCTCCGGTGGGAACCATCAAGTTTTACGCATCGCGCCGTTCAAGTGCTCGTACGAGCAGCTCGAGCGGAACAGGTCGGGCTCTACGTTGTTGTCTGTTCTATATCGTGGCGGAAACGAGAGGTAAAGAACGCGATGGTTCGCAGAGCGTTTCAATGACGACGACGATCCGTATAAACTGCCACGTTTTACTCCACACTCCGTGTAATAATCTTAGTTAGTTGAAATGGCGATCCGCATCCACCTCGAACTTGTTCCCTCCACGCGACGATCTCTGTACGCGGGTATTTGCCTCCGATTTGCTAAAGTACACGATCTCTGTACGCGGGTATCTGCCTCCGATTTGCTAAAGTACACGATCTCCGTACGCCCCGCGTGCAGCCTTTTTGATTACTACGATAAAAGTGCGACGCAAACGCGCAACGACTGCGACTAAACTGTAAAATTCAACTGCCACCTTATTCCATTACGACCAAATAACTGTGAAGAAATTTACGATCGACACCTCCGCTGCTAATTTTTCGACAATTTTCTGGGCGCGAGATACTCGTACATGCATATCGAAACGAGCAATACGCGACCTCCGAATATTTTTCCCTCGTCTTCCAATCACTCTCATCAATCCGAATCCAATCCATTCGTCGCGCTAAACGAAACGCAACACCTTCCGCTTCTTTACGAAGAATGTTACCATACGTATCTAATTAAAAAGAAAGTAACGCGATCATTCGTTGTCGTCAGTGTCGTTTTTAACTAATCTGCAAGAGACTGAAAGAGGCATCGTAGTTCAGGTTCGCGCTTTGCATCCGTCGCGAGCGACGCTTGCAGGCTCTCCTTGGGTTACGCGAAGGAATTTTGCGGCGTCTACGAAGAAAGACGGTCGAGAATACGAGCGTCGCGAAAGTAACGCGAAACGCGACGGGTGCCAAAGCAGTAAGCCTAGTATTAGTAGACGAGTTACCACGTAGCGTTAAACATAACGGCCGAAACGTAATGTCTGTAAATTGTCTATTACTACCATACCCGTTGTACACCTCGCACACCACAAACTGCCAAATGCATCATGTATCATTTACATTCCCGCTCTTTTTCAGAACAGAAAAGTAAAAAAAAAAAAAAAAACAAAAAAACGATAAGAAGAAGATAGAAAAAAACGCGATGTCAACGTCTACGTCGATTAACGATTGACGGACCCCGAAGATAGCGACGATAATAACGATCTGATAAGTTCATCGAGATATATAAAAAGAGTGCTAAACTATTTCGCAAATGTCAGTGCAACATTCGCGATGCTGCGTATTGCCATCGAAATAATTTCGCCGACACATCATCTATCGGTTGAATTCAACCCGTTCATATTCGGTCGAGTGACAATGTTTTTTTCGATCAGCGAGTTTAAGTCCTTGTGCTCCTATGCTCCCATGTCTATCCCTGTTATTTCGATCCTTCCCCCCCTCCCCCCCGAATCATTCGCGCGAGGTGGAAAAAAGTGAAAGGAGTCGCCCTGTTGATGATATATCGTCTATCTTTACGATACATGATTTACCACGAAATTCGTACTATTGTGTTTTAGACGACTTTAGATTGTTTATATTCTATTTACTTTGTAAAATATACAACACTAATTCCATATTGGAAACTTGCACTGTGTACTTTATCTTATTCTTGACCATCTGTTTCCCGTCTGAAATCTATCTTAGTCAATTTTTAAAAATGCAAAATTACATAATTAATTTACTCAATAGATGCATTTTTAAAATACTAACGAAATATTAAAAGAAAAAAAAAAAGAATTTACTATACAAAATTTTCTTTACTTTAAACAATTGAATATTAATTAATTTTTGCAAGATAAAAAAAATTGCCATTAAATCGTTACGTTACTATACCATAATGCATTTAATCGCTCGATTATTATCTATTTTCCTAACTCTTTTTCAAAGCAATTTAATTTATAAAGAATATGTGCACATTAATAATTAATTACCTAAAAATATAAAATAAAATTATAATATATCTAGGAAAAAGATTTTCATATTTCGTCGCTTGTAAGCAGACTTCGATCGATCAGCCTTAAAAGGACGTACCACCCAATCCTCTCAATTCGTAGGGACTCGGCAGTGTGCCGACGTGTGTATGTACGTATACATATGTATATGGGGGGGTGAAATGTATATATATATATATATATATAAAGTACACAGTGCAAGGGTGAACAGTTGATTCGGGCATGCGCTAGGCTTCCTCTCCCTTCAGATACTATGAGCGGTGGTGTCTACGGCGGTGGTAAGTACGGAGCCGCGCTCCATAATTATCCCGACTAGAAAAAGCATTGCGTTTACATACCGTACTAATTCCGTGTGGCTATCCGTGATTATCACGCCAGACGAGGTAGGTGCTATCATCTTCGACGTCGGACACCAGAGCCTTCGCGTGGGATATGGCGGCGAGGACACACCAAAGGCCGAGATCCCGACGACCCTCGGAGTGTGGGAGGAACCCACCGATCCTGGCGGAATTGACTGCAACAACGTCACCAAAAAACATTATAACATCGACGTCACAGCAATTCAAGTGCGAAAGAAGGGTAAGCTATTATTAATTGCCCCTTTTATTTTTAAATTTGCAAAAAATTAATTTAACAAATATAATAATGGTATAATAATAGATAAGAAATATCTTATACGATAAATTTTTTAAGTCGGCTAAATGATTTCTCTTTCGTACAAAGTAATTGTTATATTTTTTAATATATTATTTAATTTATAGTGAAAGATAAAGTAATAAAGTTACAGTATTGTTTGGCGAAACTTGGAATTTTTTTTCTTTTTTTAAACTTTTATAGTATTAAATGTTCGATTTCGATTTAGATATGGAGATAGTGAGCCTAATGAAAGACGGCATGATCGACGATTGGGACATGTTCGAGCGACTGACCGAATATACGTACAAACAACGATTGCATGCCTTAGCCGAGCATCATCCGATTCTGATGACCGAGTGTCCGTGGAACACCAGACTCAAGCGCGAGAAATTATTGGAGCTAATGTTTGAGAAATTCAACGTACCGGCCATGTACATCTGCAAGAACGCCGTGCTGGCCGCTTATGCAAATGGAAGATCCACAGCGATGGTCGTGGATAGTGGTGCTACGCATACCAGCGCGGTACCAGTTCACGACGGCTACGTTATCACTCAGGGAATCGTCAAGAGTCCTTTAGGCGGTGACTTTATTACCATGCAATGTAGACAGTTCTTCGAGGAAAAGGATGTTGAGCTAATCCCGGCGTGTCTCGTCGCTAGCAAAGGTAATCTAATCCGTGAACGATATGCTATAAGAATTTAATTTATAAATTTCAACTGCAAGGAATTCTAATATAATTCAGAAAATTTTTTTTATTCACTTACACAAAGATTAAAATAAAACTTTTTTTTTTTTTCTTATAAACATATAATTTTATACATTATAACATATACGTACCATTTTTTAGATGTTGTACGAGAGAGAGATCCACCTCGTTGGACGAAGCGACCAGGACCACAGCCTACGTCGTCCTGGTTAAGCTACATGGTGCGAGAGCTGCTGCAGGACTTCCAGATGAATTGTCTGCAAGTATCGGATAGTCCTTACGACGAAGACATGGCAAACACTCTGCCCATGAAACATTTTGAATTTCCGACTGGCTATAATGACGATTTCGGATCCATAAGACTTATGATACCTGAAGCTCTCTTCGACCCGAGCAACGTTAAAGGTGTAGGCGCGAGTATTTTAGGCATCGGTCCTCTAGTCACCACAAGTGTTGGAATGTGCGACATGGACATCAGACCAGTACGTGCTCTGAAATTATATTTATTTTTTTTTTTTATTATTCGGAAATTTATTCGGAAGATTTAATTATTAAGAATCTTTAATTATACATGTGTACCATAAAAAAATTATATTGTAGAGTTTATATGGCAGTGTGGTAGTGACCGGTGGCAATTCTTGTCTTCAAGGATTCAGCGAAAGACTAAATCGGGACTTGGCCAGTAAGACTCCTCCGGTAAGCTTATTCTGTAACTCACAATAATTTTATTTTTTTTTATAACGACGCAACTTTTGTTCGCAGAGTATGAGACTGAAAATAATTAGCGCTAACAGTTCAAGTGAGCGACGTTATGGTGCTTGGATCGGCGGCTCAATCCTCAGCTCCTTAGGTTCGTTTCAGCAAATGTGGCTGTCTCGTCAGGAGTACGAGGAATCTGGTAAACTCATTCTGGAAAGATGTGCGTAAGTTAGTAATAAAGAAATTAAAAAATTACGGTATGCGAAAAAACCGATCTAAGGCTTTCAATCAATTTTTTTTACTTAGATTTTTGTTAATAATCACTTTCGAAATAACTTAAAAGTTTGATATAAATAGAATTTATGCTGTTTTTATATTTTTTTACTATTTGTGGATAGTTATAGTTATATATAAATTAGTATAACGAAAGGAAAAATAGACTTGTTAATTTTTAAATTAATCGGAAATATCAATCAAATGTTTTATGGAAACATTACATTTTATGTAACGATTATTAGCGACGGTGCAACGTAAACCGTCCTTGTGAGCAACAACCATCAAATTAATTCTGAACTATCTAAAAGTTTAAAAATACTGCTACAGCGTTATTAACAAAAACGTATGTAGCGTGCTAAGGTTTTGTCGTGATATAAAAAATAATTTTTCACGACAAAATTTCACATATAATATTTTCTTGCAACCTCACGCACTTATAATTAGCAGAAAGTGCGATTAATCAAAAAAACATCTTATACAATGCATAAATCACAAATATAAGCAATGTTTAATCGATAACTTGCTTAAACAGTAGTTAAGTAGACATAAAAATATATCACGTGCGACTTATAAGAATACAGTTCCTAATTGTTCCGTGAATCTTCCATATATCGTATTACACAGAAGCGAAGAATCACTTCCAGTTAGACATTGTATCGTAAGATACAATAAAGAGATGTCGTGCAATAAATTTTCATTACGTTATTAAATAATAATTTTTGTTAAACATTAATTTGTTGTAGGCACAACAATAAAATACTCATTTTATACATCAAGACAATGGACACATTATCGTTATTGTAATTTTCTTCATTTATACAATATTTTAAAGAGAAGTAATGTTACTGTAAAATATTAAAAGTGATATTTTCAACTATACTCACTATTTACGTCCTGCAAAATATAAAAAGAAATATCACATGCGCGTCATATATTATAATATTAATCTCAGAACTACATGCATGCTCTTTTTACATATGCGGATTACATATCGGTCTCGCAAATCTAGTTGCATATTTTTTATATGTAAATTAAAATATCTCTAATCAACTTGTTAAATGTTTGAAAGAGATATTTAAGTAAAATAAATTCTCGGGGATAATGACTTTAAATTCTTATCGAGCTCTCGCAAATTTATGTAGTTTTAGGTTTAAAAAGCTGGTATAAATATTTTCGTAAAAAAAAAATATTACTGAAACTTAAAAGCAATCGACGGATTAAACGTGACAATAGCGCAATTCAAAAAAGCAGCAATTTAAAATTAATTTTTACTCTTCTAATTATTTAAAAAAATTGAAATTAATATTATTTTATATATTGCTTACAACATTATTGTGTCGTTAATTTAAATATTGTCTACGGCATTATTAATTATTTTATATATGAAATTTTATATAAAAAATTAAACCTTTTATAAGACAGAAATATGTTAAATTCCTGCTTTTTTCAAAGTTTCATTAAAACAATTACATACATCCGCAAGACAAAATAATATCTGTTATTTTAATAATTTAAATGAATTAACATTTTATTTAAATCGACATAAATGTCTATAATACTCACAGTCTGTCAATCAAAAGATGTAAGAATAATATCGGTATGTCAGAGTAGAAACGTGGTAGTTTGAACTAGTTACTAATTTTTATATCTAATCGCGAGTGTAAGTGAACAAGAAGATGACGTGATCTATATGCGTTATTGCGATTTTTAATTTATTAGTAAAGTCCATTTGTTATCGTATTAATACTGAAATAATCTTTAAATCTGTGTGCGATTAATTCTCTACAATATAAATTTCTTTCTCTTCAGATATACAAAAATATTGCATGTCTCATTTTGTCGCGATAAACTAAAAATATAGTAACAATGTGAAACATATTAAGAAATAAAGTAACTTTGGAATACCTACGGAAAAAATTAAGCAACTGTACAATTCAAAATTTAAATACGCTATAGAAGAAATAGTTGTGCGATAAAATTCTCGAATTTAGACACATTATCGTAAATAAATAACCCTACTATATAACGCAAAGAATCTAAATAGTACTTCGAAAAAAAATTCTTTTGTTTCGCTGTGAAAACGCAGTTAATATTTGTATATCACACGTACGACGTCGGCATTTAATATATTATGTAAACTTAATGCAATATGTAATTACAAATATGTTCCTAATCTTTAAAATGTTTCTACCAAATAAAAATCGACATTTGTAACACATTGTAATCAAAACTGCTTACAGAACGTTTAAAATGTGTCTAGAAAGTTTTTGCGAGTGACACGGTTGTAGTATTAATAATTGTCAAAAATCTCAGGCATTAATAATTACGGAATAATATTAGTATAATATAATAATATAAAATGATACAAATTTACTACCGTGTCATTCGCATTTTAAATGTTTTATTAAATTTTTTTTCTTAAAATTTTATAAATTGACATTTTTTTTTTATTTAAAAGATGAGTTAAAATCCTGCTTTACGATTATACTAATATCTTAAATTTTGTTTTAAGGAACTTTCAAAGGCACAAGTTTCCGTTTGCGGAAACCTCGTTATCACTCAATAAGTGCAAATAGCAAACCTCTACAATATTTTAAACACCCAGTCGTTGCGGCTGTGGCATTTTACAAATGGCATTGTGAACTGGCATAGACAGCCATCCGGCCAATGCAATTCCGATCGAATCTGCCATTGTCGCGATTCCCAAAGATACTTCACGATCCGACCTTGGAATCTGTAAGTTTTACACAAATGGATTTTAAATCATAGAAGTTTATATAACATATAAAAAAAATTTTTTCTTGTTTATTTAAATTCTTTATTACGTTGTAAAAAAAATGTATTACCTCAGTCGACATTCGATAAAACGTGTTCACGTACGCTCCGCCGCCAAGCAAACCTTCCCATAATACAAGAGCGAAAACAATCCATATGTTTGGTATGTAATAATAAATGGTTTCAAACAGGAGAATTACAACGTTAGCAAACTGAAAGAAAAAGGATTTAAGGTAATGAGATTGCCAATTAAACGCAACTTTTTGAATATCTTACCTGCAATACAGACATGATCCAAATTTTATTAATGGTTACTAAGTTGACCGATGATCTCGAAATAAATACACCTATTTGATAATCCACTTGAAGCCATCTGTATTGATCAGAGTGATCCAACCATATGTCTTTGAATTCGATAAGCTCGTACTAAAAATAAAATTTTGCTTGATTAGTTAATAGTGTGTAAAATTAATAAGCTAAATAACAATTTGCAAATGGCAAAGCTGATACGTCACAGATGATGCCTGACGATGCAATTTCTGCATAATTTCCCTTTAAAAAAAAAACATGAATTTATTGATTTGATTTAACAAGAGAATAAATTTTATATTAACAGAAAAAAAAAAGCTATGAATTTAACACGAGCAGATTTAAGATACATATGTAATAAAGACATATGAGGATTATTAACATATTTATTATTACCAGGCCTTGATTAATGAAGTATTCAAACAGGTAAACCAAGCCGAGTGGTATCATATACTTCAGCAAACCGGGCACCAAACTGATCTTATCCCGGAAGCTCTTCTTAGGAACCTTGATGATTTGCTCCTGGCTATCAATTCCATTTTTGGTGATTGGGATTTTGATGTGGGTCGGATGTTTGAGAATACCCCAGAATGTGATGGCTTGCAAGAATGGCACAGTCAGCATGACTAACAATGTATGCTCGGTGCTCAACACCATAGCGAGCCCGGCATAAGACAATGCGCCGATTACTCCCGCGCCACCAGTACCGGATGACCATGTCGATATCACTTCCCTGTAAAAGAATGAATGAAAATTAATGATAATAGAGTCGCAAGGTCTTTAAGGTAATAAGCAGCTAAAAAATGAACGAAATAAAACACGAATTTAAAAGAAAATATAAATCGAAATTAATACGTTTGTCTAAAAATTTTCGCATCTTAACTCTGACATTAGAGTCTAACAAGCAAATTATGTTTCTTATCTAACAAGTTATTTGCATTGCGTAATTCCTTCCGCTTCGAAAGACAATGCAATAAACCGCACAACAAATGAACATTTTGTAGCGTGGATTCTCTTACGTTTTACAAAAGGTGATTGATAGTCGTGGTAATTATTATTCTGCAATCTTTGACGTGATTATAAACGTACCTACATACCAACAGGCTTCATGCAACTATCTTTCATCCTTTTTTTTTTTTTCTATAAAATTACATATACGATTTACTATATTTTCATATATTTTACATACACTTTTAAGTCTAAAAGACACATGGTGTTGTGTTATCTTATCGCTACTTTACTGTCACACTTGTCTAAATGTCAATACTATAATTCAGAACTCTGGAAACATACTCGTTACTTAACATAATCTTGCCGACTCTCAAAAGCAAGAAGGTATTAAATTAACGATTTATCACGATGTAAAATTTCAGCTTACAATGTGCGTAAAAGAGCGGAGAGTATATTGCACTTTTAACATGAAACCAACAAACGCAGTATGTACTTACTTAGAAAACTGATTACTATAACTGAGGAGGGTAACTTCACCCAAGCCGGAAGAAAGCGATGTAACGACGACGCCCATAATGGCAAGCCATTCGGTAGTGCTCAACGACACTATAAGGAATCCTGCAGCGGAAAATAACACACAGGTAGCCAGTCGAACACTGTAATTAATGAGCCGATTTATTAATTAGCATTTGAGCTGACGGTTCGGGCCGGCCGCTTGCACAACCGTGGAAGGACTTACACGATATCCAAGGTTCCGTCGTGCGCCGGATGCGGTTTAAAAAGAAAAGAAAACATTTCGAGGAAGAAGGAAACGTATAGTATTAAATTTAAAAAATGTATAAAACAAAATTAATAATATTTTAATTTTACAGATGCATAATACGCGGAAAATAAAATTACTTGGATTAATTAAGCATCGCTAATACGATTAAAAGGGTATATATGTCATTATTAAAAACGTCGTTCAATCATCGCAATATAAATTAATATAGGTATGTATTAATTTTATCACCATTATCTTACTAATTGTGACATCATCGTATCGAGCATTCAAGCATGTACCCCTGCACGTGTCTAAATATGAGTTTGAATTAAAAAAATGGACATATCTGAATATTAATGCAATCAATTGCGTAACGCGAGGAAACTCGCGTAGAATCTGAAAGACAATACAAAATGTTTCGCGAGTAAACGAGTCTCACATAACATCTAGTTTTGTCATCGTTTGAATTAATCATGAACAATAAAAAGTTTCGCGGAAAAAAGAGAGAAAAATAGAATTAAAGACATACTCACTGCACTAGAAATGGTAAGAACGGCGCCGTGAATTTGATTATCAATGCTGGCAGAATATCAGCCAAAAGTATAGCGCCGGTCGACACCGAGTTGCACGTACGACCAGTCGTCGTGCCATTTACGACGATTTGCGTATCATCCTGAAAGAATCGAAAGATTTTCCAATATAATTACATATTTAATTCTATCACATTTAAAATAAAAATTGAAAGAAAATCTTTTTAACGTATCCCGTAAAATTTTATTTTATTTTATTTTTGTATAAAAACTGAGCTGGCAATGTTAAAAATGTCGTTTTGCAATTATTATTAATTTATAGTAAGCTTTCTAATGTAAAAATAATTTTTTCTTTTATATAGTATACGAAATTTGCACTCTATTGAAAATAATATTAAAACTTATCGATTGTTAAGTATTGCACGTGACGAAATTATCGTTTCTCCTTTCTGGAGCTTATTACGTTTACGTAATATGTCAACCATAAATACAATGCATTGAAAAGGAAGGCGCTGGTTATACAATACGGCAGTCTCGTGTTGCTTTATCAATGACACTTATTTTTTTCTTCCTCAGAAATTTAACCAGACGACATAAATTATTAAAACATGACGATTTTCCTCCCATTTAAGATGACGGCAAATCATTACGTTATTAGGCGTGTCATTAAGTGTTATTTTAACGCAGATTACATTCAATTTATAAATTGCAGCGCAGATCTGAGTGATTAAATCAATAGAGCAGAACATGTATATTGCATTTCAGCACCGATTAACAACGTTGGAAAATTTTCTGTAAAACTTCCACGAGTATTTAATTATCTGTCACTGCAATTGTACATATAGATCGACAAGAATTCAATCGATATACCGCGCTATTGACTTAAACAGTTTTACAAAGATAAATATTACCAATTGATGTTTTTAATCCCTTCAAAATGACAATCATAAAAAATTGACTTAAAAAAAAAAAACAAAGATTATATCAATCATCTATTAATTGTGTCAATTTAGTTACGGTTACTTTAGACAAAATTTTCATTGTGTGTACTGTTGCACTTTCAATCTAGATCACTACAAGCTTTACATGTGTACTATACGATGTTATCGATAAAAAATATTTTGCCCAAGTGTTATTCAAAGGCATTATCGGTTACTGTGACACATATTATCGGACTAATTTCTTAATTAACAAGTAACAGATAAGTTTCGACAAAGATAAGAAGATATCTATACAGCCAATAAAAAAAATAATTAAAGATTGGTTTAGTACAATATCATGTTATATATTATAAACGTGCTTTTAAAAAAATAAGATTCTTAAAACGGCAGACAATGAAAAATCGTGTAAATCATAATTAATTACCTTATTGCCGAACTTGTGGTGAAGGATGTCGTGGGCCGCGCTGAGCATCACGACGTAGCCATAATTGTTACACAAACCCAGAATCCAGAAGGCTATAAGATTGCGCCATCGTGTCTTCTTGAAGAAAGTTTCTTCGTCAAAAACATTCCCGACCGCATGTAAGTTTACCGGACTGTTCTTACTCATTCCAAGAAGATTTTTTTTATCTTTAAATTGTCTCGCTGCTCCGTTTTTATCTCTTCCTCGTAACACGTGCTAGATTTGTTACTTGAATCTGTAGGCTTACTTTTTTTTCTCTTACTTTTATCGGTCTGCCTCTTCCACGCTGACTTTCCTCCTTCCTCTCTGTCGTTTCGTTTACTCGCGTTGTGAATACCGTTCTGGCTTGGCTTTTCTTGGCCAAGTGACTGCGGTCTAGCAGTCACTTCTCCTTTTAGGATGGATTTAGAGACGTTCAGGCTTCAACAAACTTGTTCAATGCTGGAAGCCTAGGATACGACACGAGGATAGTTTATGAAACAATAACTTCGTTTTGCCAAGTGTAGTTAGTTGAAAAGTAGCTGACATCAATTCGTCGTTTTGCCAGTAGCGAATTATTTACAATTTACGTAAAACGAAACATTGAGTTTAATGTACTTCCTTTTTTGAGGCAAACTAAAAATTATTTCACCTTAATTTAAAAAAAATGACGGCATTATATATTTTCTATTAGACTTGTAATTTCTTTTCTATAATCACCGCTTTAAATCATATTTAACATTGTTTCTGATAAAAAAAAAAATCACACAACCTCATTTCTTTTAATGTAAACGAGATATTTTTTTGCGATTAACAAAAACGCCTTGTTTTCCTTTACTCCAACGATTTCTTTAGTGATCCTCTAGTCATCAGTGAGTAATAAAAATATCTCGACTAATGAATCATTCAAGAAACATAAGACATCAAGTTCAACGATCTTACTTCTTCGTAAGCAGAGAAAATATTTAATGCCACAGCAATTTCTTTAATCGTCTCTTAAAACATTCAATAACTCGTAATGCTAATCTCTTGAACGTTTTTTGAACAATGCCATACAGCTTTACCATTTAAATCCACGATCTGCGATGCACTGAATATATTTTCCTCAGAGGATGACGCCACAGCCGATGACTCCCTCGACACTTTTAGTTCACTTCTTCTTCCACGGTACGTGCACACCGTATATGCCCCGTTTCAAAAAAACATCTCCAATTCTCCTGTTCATCAGGCGTCCTCGATTGCAACACGCGCCAATTCTTCGCCGTTTGCTGTCCTTAATGAATTTCAAATCACACTTATTAATCAATTAAACCGCACGACTGAAAATTCAAGTCGGAAACAATGTTCGATGATCTACCTTAGTTAATCCGAATACTTTCAGATCAGTGAATTATCTCGCCTCACGAGTGAATAGATTCCTCGAAAAGTCCAGCAACACGGCCTGTTAATGAGAAAAAAAAAAGCGTGAGCAAGATAATTACAATTACAAATTGGAGAATAAATTGCTAATGAGTAGGCAAACATTTAAAAAAAAATTGTGCTCCCGGTCATGCAACAATTTATTTCACGCATTGCGTTTAACGTGTTTAAAAATCACCGGTGCAGTTGGAGACAAATTGATACAAAGAATGTATTAATATTTATGCCCCTGTTATGACATAGTAATGAAAAAAAGTACTTGCATATGGATTACGCTGTAAAAGTATTACTGGTCTTGTGCTCTCGCATATTAAATTGCTATATTTAGATCTTTTCCTGTTCAAATTCTTGTGCAAATTCAGAACCGTGCTCGCATTCTCTGTAGAGACATGACAGCGATTACATCTAGTATCGCGAAGTGTTTCTAGTCTAATGATAAACTACATTTTGTACGCTTCAAGGATAGCGTTATCGCGCGATTTCGCACAGACACGCATGAAGAAACCTAAGGCGAGTTCTGTTCGCGGAATCTGCATCGCGCTATTTAACTTCTCAACCTTCTAGCGAACGCAATTATAATTTTAGAGTACGCGCGTGCAATTTATATTCCATAAAGATAAATCATGCCGAGTTTTGAAGTACTGTTTAATTTTCTTACAGGCTAAAGTTTTGCAATATAATTTTTTTAATTCGCGTATTAGGTGAGCGATAGAAATATGCAGGCATTATACAGATAACAAACGTTTTAGACACAGCTCTTAAAAAATATCGTTTGCTTTGTTTTCTTCCTATTTTCTTTTTTTTTTTTATTCGTCAATGTTACTGCATTATAAATTTTTCTGTTACTGTAGTTGCAAAAAAAGTACAAAGGAGAGACATAGAAAACGCGTTATCTAAACAAAGAGAAAAATAAAGATAGTTCCTGACGTCTTCTAAATAAAACGGAATTTCGAAATAGAGCCTTTCGCTATAAAAGACACGATGATGTATGCGACATATTTCGACATAAGTCGCTCTTGTTCATTTCGCGAAGATAAAGCGCGTCAAAAAAAAATAAAATAAAATAAAATTCAATTAATAGAGTTCATACACATAGTTTTTCATCTTGTGACTCTCGAGAGGCTGCTCGTGTTATCTTTTATTAGTTAGCGATACGGTCTTTGTCGACGTATTTCAAAGTAATCCACGTCAAGATTGTCGATGTCGGCTCATACATTTAACCGCGTCTCACGTTCGCACAATGACTCGCGCTACCTTGGTTTGCAGCAACGACTTTTTAATATGCGACTGGCGTATACATTGTAATATGCCAGCCGATTACACTTGACCCACCTTCGACAATGTGCAGCCAGCTGAGCAATAATAAACTAACGACGATGTTATCACACCGAAAAAGGAAGTCTCGTTGAATTAAACGGAACTGAGTCGAGCGGAATTCCTAATCTCGAACGAGTCGAATAAAACAAAATTAATCTACAACATTGACTTCTAATTAATTTCGTAATTACAATCGCGGGTAACAAAATTTTTCTATTGCGCCGCGTTATTCGTTCAAGGACTGCGATACTTATTTGACGCAAACATTTATTCGTGTTGGTATAAATTGTTTTTCTTGATACTTTCTCCAATATCAACTGCAATACTTCTATGTTATTACAATAATTATTTAAAAACGTAAGTGGTGATAAGACGAGCGTCACGTAATTTCAAAACGTATTCTAAACGATAGATACGGCTTTTTTAAAAAATTAATGTCGTTCTAAATTCAATGCCGAATGTAGAATAATTATAACATACATATTATATGATATTAATATTAATAATATAAAATGGAAATCAAAGATAGTTTTTATTTCTTATATTAATTTAGTTGCAACGCGATTGAGATTAATTGTAAGTTTAGAAATTACGTTTCATTAATTAAGTTCTTAATTTTTAACAGTAAACTACTCTTGTGATACCCGGCGTTTAATGTTACAGACTTATAACGTTACAAATCTGACAAACGATACGATTAGACAATACAAATAATAAGATACCCACTTGAAATTCAGCGAGGAACAAATCGAAGAGTCTTATGAGATAACGTTTTCAAGATATTACAAATACAATTACAGGTTAAAATTAACAGATTGCATTGATACCATAAAGATAACGGCTTTAAATCGACGATCAAAGTTTCATCAAAGCATGCATTAAAACCGAAGATTACTCTTCGAGATAACGCAAGGCATATCGTTAAAAAATGTTCATAAATACCTAATATAAATGTTATCGAGCTTTGATAGCGCAACCGACTGTCAGATAAGAGCCGCGATCGGAATACCGTAGCTGCCGCAACGAGTTCCAACTCCAGAATAAACGAACTCTTGACGAAATCAGTAAATATATCGTCGACACAAGCGCGTCCACTCGTTACTAGGTAGCCTCAACAATGGCACTGCATTCTTAAACGGTTCCGACTAGTCGCATGTACACTGATTGTCCATCGAAGAGCAGATATGGCGTTTTCTGCGGCGGCAGCGGCTATCATACGTAACTAAACGGTAGAGACAAGGGGTGAGAGAACGGGAGGGAAAATCGGTCTTCGGCGATCTGACCGGAGCGGTACATACATGGGGCACACGTGAAACTCGATGCACGCGACTCTAAAGTTGCGTTCGCTAGATTCGCGCGCGGCGCATCAAGCGCGAAACCAAATCTGCTTTCCAGCGTGCACTTACCGTCAGGAATGGTGTTTGTGATGCTGTGATAGCGGCTATCGTATGTGATCTTGACGTTGTGTGCGTCGAATCTCACACGAAGCACGTGGATGTGTTGAGGAGCACCGGTCACAGAGGAGTAGAGGAGGAACGCGGTCTACTACACCTACACTTCTTCGCACTTTGTGGCCGAGAGAGGGAGACGTACGCAAGCGGGAAAAAATAAAAGGTATTTTTGCGTTTAATAAAAAAATTTTTTTTGAAACAATAATGCGTGATAAAATACACGCGTTAAAACTTTATTACGTATAAAAAAAAGGCAGTTAAAAAAAGAGAAGATAAGCAAGAAGAATATTTTTTTCATCTTAGATTAATTTTTTTTTATAAAAATAAAATATACGTAAGCAAAAACAAATGTGAAGTTAATTAAATAGCGATAGTTAAAGATATCAATAGATATCAGGAATATTTTTTTTTTTTATCTCTCTCTTCCGTCAAAATAGAGAGATTAATAAATTGTTTCACAGGGCATTCAATTATTATTCATTTCTTTATTCATAAATTGATTTCAATGTCGTTACGTATCAATGTCAGTTTGATTTTCGTTACCTTTAATCTGTGCACTGTTCTCGATTGTACTTAAGTCATTCTCGGAGTTGTCAATTGTAGAACACAACGTCTGTTTAAATTTGGATATCAACGATTCGTTTCCATGTTCAATTGCTGCTTCGATATCAGTATCGTTAAAATCGCTTTGATCCGAAACATTTTTATCAGCCCTTCTTTTACTTCTTAATATTGCTTCCTCGTAAGGTGGTGCTATAGGAGCTTGCACTGGTTCATGGTATTCGTATTCCTTTTCTTCAAACTAAAAACATTTACGTACATTAATAAAATCAAGCCATAATAAAATTAACACTTTTACTAATCAAATAAGAATATAAATATTATATTTACATTTAATGGATAATTTGTATCGGAATCTGGCTGAGTAAGATCTCCACATACAACAAATGGAACAATAACTCTGTTCACTCCAGTTAGCTGTTTGAAATTGCATGGTTCGTCGGTCAACCAGGGATTCAGCATATTTGGTTCATAGTCTTCTGGTGGACTGTAATATTTACAGACCACAAACGCCTCAATGCTTGAATTACGGGAGCTGCTAGGTTTTGTGCAGTAGACATAAGGGAAAAATATTCTCAGTTGAGCATACAAAAACGTCACGTCTTTAGCACGAAAGATCTTTGCAACAAATGTTCCACCCTTTTTCAAAATATGGGTAGCTATGTTTAAAGCAGCCAGTAGCAGTTGCGATTGAATAAATATATCCATGTCATGTAGGCCAGTTACTGTAAATAAAATAGAATTTATAAGTCTAGATAAATCTGTTAAAAACAGAAAAAAAAGTACATACCATCAGGTGCTCCATCACACACCACCAAGTCTGCTTGAGTATTATCAAAATGCTCAATGATTTGCTTTGCTGTGCTGATGTTAGTAATGTCACCCTGCAATTGAATAACTCCTTCCAAAGGTGCCATTGCTTGCAAATCAACAGCTACTATTTTTGGTGGAGATGCAGGACCTTTTTCTAAAGCTTGCTTGTAGTTTTCACTGTAGAATACAATTATTTTATTATATAAATATAGAAAATGCTGTTAAAATATATTAGTTAATAAAAAGTACTTTAATTTGCGTGCTAAAACCTGACTCCAGCTTCCAGGTGCAGCACATAAATCCACAGCTTTGGATACTCCTAAAGAAAAAATAATCTTTAATTAACTCAATATTTTTTTTTCAATAAATATTATTAAATTTCAAATTTTTATTTAAAACATTATTCTCGTCTCGATATCTTTATTTGATTTATTCAAAACATGCTGATTACCTCAGTTTAATAAATAAATTTAAGGTAAAAAATAGTTTAATTATTATTGTGTTACATACCTTCAAAAATGTGACACTCTGAATCTATTTGAAGCAGCTTGAAGGCACTCCGAGCTCGCCATCCTTCTTCTTTCGCCTTTCTATAATATATATCACGTTTGTCTTTTGAAGTTTTCCCCATCGTAACGATATTAAAATCAAAGATTTAGTTGCACAAAAGTATCCTCTTAAGATGGATTTAAAGCGTTTTCACACACATTCTTTATATATTTTTCGTTTAACTTTTTACGTAACGTTGATAATATCTTTAATAATTTTTTTTTAATATATACAGCTCTCAAAATGTCTAGCAATTTATTATTATAAATTACTCCGCATGTTACTCAACGTCCAACGACAGCATTTAACCTAACCTGTACACCTTTATAATGCCTCCTGCACATCGCGTGTCGCTCGCGACGTACTTCACGTTGGTGTGTACAAGGCATTACGCGGATTCACTAATTAGTTTTTTAATACTTTCTAATTCTAATAATAAAACATTATTATATCGAGAAAGAACAATACAAAATTAAAAACTACAGAAACATATTTATCATGTATCTTGTTTAACAAACGTCAGCACATCAATTCTAATAAATGGTTTTAATATTCTTAAGTGCGTAATTAAAATTATAAAGACCCATTATCGTTATTATTCGCCACAGCTAGTGCAACAATTTAGTCAATAGAACTAGAGTCTAAACCAAAAATCGTGTGTGCAATGAGCAGCGGTATTCGAATAGTTTTAAAGCCTATTCTAATAATCAATTATGTGTTTGGTTTACGAATCGCCGGTTTATCTAGTTGTTCAAAGTTGTGGTTTAATGTTTTATATATTTTATTACTCTGGTCCATTTACTTTAATTTCTTACCGTCAGTAATATCCATTTATTACAAATATCATTCTCCTATCGAGGACCGAGTTTTTTACGTGTACGAGATCTGTACGACTTTAGTGTCAATCGCAATAAATATATATTACAATACGGTAAGGACATATAATTGAGTCGATTAAGATGGAAAAATCATAACGCGTGGCCTTCCTCGAAAACCATGTGAATTTAACCGAGCTCCAACCAATTTCCGAAAAATTGCGTCAAAACGAGAATGGCTCGATCTATCGCCTTTAACTTTTTCGGCCTGATCTATCGCCTTTAACTTTTCCGGCTCGATCTATCGCCTTTAACTTTTTCAGCTTGATCTATCGCCTTTAACTTTTTCGGCTCGATTCCAAACAATTCATTATTGAATAAATTAAAAAAAAAAATTGTTAAATTAATTTTTTTAACTTGTATCTTACGATAGAAGTTCCAGAACTGCCTGAGAAAACTCGATATCGTCGATAACACTTTGTTGAAGCTAGGATTAATAACAAATTACGATAAACCGTGCAACAAAACCGTATGGTTTATCCTAGGATGGTTCGTGATGGTCATGTTAACAAATTGCTCTACATCATTGTACATGAAAAATGAACTTAACTACAATTTAAAAAGTGCCTTAATTTACATCTTTGCCATGAATCATTGCTTTCACGTAAACTTTATCGGTGATTTGACAACTGCAAGTATTCTTCAGTTGGTATATTTTTTATATGCATTAAGCCATTTATATAATTAAAACGCGTTATTTTTTTTTTTAAACAATTTTATTTCTTATGTAATTTTTTAATACTTAGATTTATAGGATTAAAATTTGATCAAATCAATGAGTATCTGCAGAACACAATGAAATATAAGCAAAGAAAACGGGCTTCGAGAAATCAAATTACATATTCGCACCAGCGTAATATTTCAAAAGCATGTAGTAACAAATGTATAATGTGGACCATCACGTAAGAAAGTTTATATAAAATGTAAAATATAAAATGTATCGCAGCATTATTACAAAAAGCAAATTAACATTTTTAAGTAGTTTCCATAAAATAAATAAAACTGTACGTGTACATGTCCAGACACCTTCACGTGGAGTTACATAAAATATTTCGTGAAATCGATTTAATATTCGGAACGCAAATGACTTTTAAAATGGCAATCTATTTTGGTTGGATAGTGGTCGATTTGCGTGAAATCCTTAATGCACTTTTTATCAACAATTATGTAAAATATAATATAATGGCCATTTGTTCATACTGTTCTTGGTTGATTCATAATGTTTTTAAATTTCTACTTATTAATTATATATGCGAAACAGTTGTTATCAAGGTATTTATTTAACGTTTAATCTTGGAGTATATAATTTAAAAAATGCTTTATTCCCGATGCGGGGTACATTTTTTTAATAATATTTAATATTTCTTTATTTCAGGAAAATGTAACAACAGATTTATTAAATAAATTATCATTTTTTAATTGTAATATTGAAATTCGTGAAATCGTAAGTTTAAAAATACATTTTTCATATATGTATTATAAGATATTAAGTTAAATATTATATAATCTTTATAAATGTAAAAGATGAACAAACAAAATTATTTCTTTTTAAATATAGATTTTGCAATTATCATTACGAACAGTTCACGCACCATTTAGATTCTGTGGAATCGGATTTTTTCAATTTGGTTTTAAATTCTTTTGCAGGGTATGTATAGTTTTACACTATGCGTATTTGGAATTTATTCTAATTTAATATTTAAATAATTATTTTTATAATAAATGTTAAAGAATCAAACTTTGACCATTTTTATTTTTAGTTTATGATGTCTGTTGCGACTGTTTTAGTTATAATAATACAGGCGCAGAAAACTAAACATTCATCTTTTTCAAATGACAACAATAATTAAAAAAAATTTAAATAGCAACGTCACTTAATGTAATAATTTATAATTAAGGGGTTATATACAGTTAGAGGGCCGAAAAAAAGTGAATTTTCCAGAGTGTTTTCCGAAGAAACTTTTAAATTTATTAATCCAAAAATTTATACACATCGATTTTTCACCGAAATTTCGGCTCTAAATTGTTTATAAAAAATAAAATATTTATTGGAGAGAAAAAAATCTTCGATCAATTACTAAAAAATATATTTAAGAAGGTCGTATTTAAATTTGAGACTAATCGGGCAAGCCGTTTTCGAGAAATGTTGGTCACCGACTTTGAAAATACCATTTTAAGAAAAACGCGTTTAAAGTTTAAAATGCACTTACCACTCTCAAATCTATTCCAGTTCGGGATTAAAAAAGTCGACGTGGACACTTCAGGTACAAAAAAACACTAACACACTGTTGCTTTACACATGCAAATTCATTAGAAAGGATCATTAACAATAGACAGGAGCATAAAAAGGATTGCGTTTCAGGTAGTCGCTACCGCTCCGACCTTGTACATCCGAGCACTCTGAAACGCCTTTTCAAATTTACTTATAACTTAGGAAATATTCACCGGAACTAAATGAAACTTTCTGTATATATTCTTAAATATATGTACATTAAGAAAATAAAATAAAAAAAAAAAATCGATTTTTTGAAAATTCTAACTGTATATAACCCCTGCTATACAAAAGTATTACATTTTTTTAAAATGGATCGAGTTCGTAACCAACCACAAGCACCAAATTACTTGTAGAAAAAAAACGCGGAACGTTTGTAATTATCGGTGAATCGATAATACGGCTTTGTGATTGGTTTAAAATTAATTAAGACTGTACTTGAAATGAATACTTATGAATATCGGCCTCTGAGGGTCTCTAGCTTGATTTACCCTGCGCCTTTTCTCCCTCCTCTTTTGGCTCCGCCAGGCTTCATACGCGATTGCCCGCGCACGTGCACACGTGCTCGTGTTCTTGTTCTTGTATTCGCTCATCCATTTGGATCTAGACACTCTCGGCAGCTGGAGCAGCTTTTACCGCTTTCGGTTGCTGTCGGTGCTGCACGGTGCTCTTCTAAAGAAAAGAAGAAATCATTGGAAGTACACGTATACTGTCGTAAAGATAATTGAAAGGTGAGAGAGCGACATAATGGCAGATTACGTGCTAGGTGATATCAAGCCGGCTGACGTGTCGTTGCCAGACGATGGGTTATCAGCCGCGCAGCTATTTGCCGCGGGTGACGGCCTCACTTATAACGATTTCATCATATTTCCGGGCTATATCGATTTCACTGCAGAGGAGGTCGATCTGCTGTCACCATTGACCAGAAAAGTCATGCTGAAAGCACCTCTCGTGTCCTCGCCCATGGACACTGTTACCGAATCTGACATGGCTATAGCTATGGCTCTGTCCGGCGGAATCGGTATCATACATCACAATTGTACTCCGGAGTATCAAGCGAACGAAGTGCATAAGGTAACGCGCTAATTCGCAACACACTTCTATCGTTCTGTAACGTTTATCGAGCCTGCTTCGCAATTTATTTACACAGTATGCATGCAATTTCTGTAGCAGCATTTTTTTGCTACTTTCTGCTTTTTTTTATGTATTTAATTTCTCGTCTGTATTAAATTTATTGTTAATTTTATATATATATATATATATATATATGTATATTTGTATTTTATTTACAGGTAAAAAAATACAAGCATGGTTTTATTAGAGATCCAGTTGTCTTGGCGCCACATCATACAGTCAACGACGTTTTGAATGTCAAAATTGAGCACGGCTTTAGCGGAGTACCCGTCACAGACACGGGTAAAGTTGGCGGAAAATTATTAGGCATTGTCACCTCTAGAGATATCGACTTTCTTGAACGTTTACCCAATTATAAACGTAAATCACTTAGCTCTATAATGACGAATTTGGAGGATTTAATTACTGCACCAGCAGGAGTAACACTGCAAGAGGCAAATGTAATTTTGGAAAAATCCAAGAAGGGAAAGCTTCCCATTGTTAACGAACGTGGGGAACTTATATCTCTGATGGCAAGGACCGACTTGAAAAAAAATCGTAGTTACCCAAATGCCAGCAAGGATGAGAATAAGCAGCTATTGGTAGGAGCTGCGATAGGAACGCGAGAGACGGATAAGCATCGATTAGAATTGCTTGTAGCAGCTGGCGTAGATGTAGTCGTATTAGATTCGTCGCAGGGCAATTCAATGTACCAAATTGAAATGATCAAGTATATTAAGTCGCATTACCCGAACTTACAAGTGATTGCTGGTAACATTGTGACTACGATGCAAGCCAAGAATCTCATAGAGGCAGGAGCCGACGCGCTACGCGTCGGAATGGGTTCCGGATCGATCTGCATAACACAAGAGGTAATGGCTGTAGGACGACCGCAAGCGACAGCCGTTTATAAGGTTTCCGAATACGCCAGAAAATTCGGTATACCCGTCATAGCAGACGGTGGTATTCAATCTATCGGTCATATTATCAAAGGCCTTAGTTTAGGCGCTAGCACAGTCATGATGGGGTCTCTCTTAGCTGGAACATCCGAGGCCCCGGGCGAGTATTTTTTTAGCGATGGAGTTAGACTTAAAAAGTACAGAGGAATGGGCTCGTTGGACGCTATGGACAGAAAGGACGCCAAAGGCTCTGCGATGGATAGATATTTTCATAACGAAATGGATAAACTAAAAGTTGCGCAAGGTGTTAGCGGCTCTATAGTGGATAAAGGCTCGGTGCTTAAATTCCTGCCTTATTTGACTTGCGGCATCAAACACGGATGTCAAGATATCGGAGCGAGATCGCTTAACATTTTGCGATCTATGACGTATAGCGGGGAATTGAAATTTGAGAGACGAACACATTCAGCTCAGCAAGAAGGTAATGTGCACAGCTTGTTCTCCTATGAGAAAAGGCTGTACTAAATGTAAAAAATAATTAAAATTATAAATAATGTTTAAGAAAAAAAATAGAGAAAAAAAAAAGACACGTGTTGTAAAGCACGTGGAAAGGTACCTGCATTTAATAATCGAATAACAGTTATTTTACCAGTTTACATAGACCTATGAGAAATCACAAATCTCCTTTACCTGTTGCAAACGTGCGAGATATATTCGTTCGGCTCGGACTCTGTTATTTTAGAACTTTCGGCGAATACGAAAATGACACTAGAATCATTTGTCGTTTTAATCTCGTGTGTGTCTGTATGTGTGTGCTAGTTAACTAATATGTGTCACATCTTTATATGGCATTTTTTAAATTTAGTGTACATTTTATATTTACAAAACGAGTGATACTTGTTAAAATCAAGTAAATGAATTAAGACTTGGCTTTGTGTAATACATTTGTACGCAATACTGATCTGTGACTGATCTATGTATAATGTTAATACTTGTATAGCTTATCACTTACGGTTCTCCAAATTTGACCAAGTATTCGATGATTGTATAATGAAGTGATGACTTATAGATGACTTATTCGCATAATGATAATAACATGAATGTATGCCATAACAGATCTCAATCTTTTATATATTAGTAATATTTGTTCGTCCATTTCTTTCGACTTGTCTTAATTGACAGTTTAGAAACCTCATCTTTGTATTATTGGTTTATTTAATGTCGCGTAACTTTACATAATAAGAATTTAATAGGAACATTTAAAGCGAAAAGTTATTGATCCAGTAGTATTAAAAGTCTTGAAGAAAAGTCGAAATCTTATTTCCCAGTATCAATTAGCAGACGATATATTTTATATACAGTAAGTATTCTTGTAATAAACTGTATATCTCAAATAAAAAGACCAACTTGATGTAAACTTGATGTAAAAAAAAAGATGATGGTTATTTCGTGAATAACGCGCAACTTATATTCTGTGTTTTAAATGTTTGTCGGCCGTGAATAGCTTTTTTCCTCCTTTTTTTAAATTAAATGTGCGTCTTCGCTGAATTTATATGAGTCTACTTCTCTTCCGTAAGAGAATATTCGTATATTCAATGTTACTTCTCCACATTATAAATTTTGAAAACGTTCAATTTCTTTAAGATATATGGTGAAATAAACGATGCAATTAATTTATAATAGCACGAATTCGGAGAATGAGAGAAAGAAACAAGAGTTATTTTCGATCGAATTTTATTGGTAAAAGAATCTTACACAAAATATTAATAATTCCATCCAAAGTTTCTTCGAAAGACGATGCGATGTATAAAAATATCAGTTCGACATAATTCGCATTTTCGTCGTATTCCTCGACGAAGAAATTGTCGTACATCATAGGTAAAAATATAATCGTGACATACAACGCGACGCACAGCAACGCTAGAAGAATTACAAGTGTAAGATTAAAATATAAATAAAAAAGAAAAAAAACAAGTATGATTGGATTGAACTAAATT
Source organism: Cardiocondyla obscurior (assembly GCF_019399895.1). NCBI lineage: Eukaryota > Metazoa > Arthropoda > Insecta > Hymenoptera > Formicidae > Cardiocondyla > Cardiocondyla obscurior. The sequence continues at coordinate 637,390 of NC_091878.1, forward strand.
AAATTAATTTAAGACGTTTGATTGTACCTACGGCTCGAAGTCCAAGCAGTCGTTTGCTCTCTCGCTTTATCCTTTTCTGTTTAATTTTCTTTGCAAGCTCGGAGGAGAAATCAGAAACTTGGTGAATGCACTCACGTGCATGAGACGTTACGTTTACTACCGGATCTGAAAATGATCTTCCTTTGGCGATCACACTGTTCGAATCTTGTTCAAGTGCCTGATTGATCATGCAAGATAATACGGAGCACTGTCGTAACGTTTGAGATTCAGGTAAATTATCTTTCTTTCCCACAGAGTTGTTTGAGTTGACCAATTTACTCACGACTTTGCGTTTAAGCTTCCAATAATACTCCCAATAACTTTTATTCAATAGCTCTCGAGTTTCTGGAGGAATGGACGATGACTTGTGGAGTGACTTTTTCATTCGTAGATTCGTTAATAAATTACAATTTATTCGACCTCGTTTCGACGTATTATATTTTGCTACTATTGAATTTATACTATTAATTCCGTTTCTTTGAGGTAACGATAATAGACTTAACTTTGAGCGGTCAGGATTTTTCGTTTTTTTATATCTATTACCTTTAAGGTAACGATAACCAGGCAATATCAGAGTGCAGTCGGAATCTGTAGTTGCTAAACGAGATTTTTTCCGAAAGAACGATTTCACTTTTCTTGGTAGATTAATCGGTGCTATCGTTTTATGTTTTATATTGATAAGCCGCTCTGCGTTTCTTTTTCTTTCATCCTTTTTTTTCTCTTTTTTGTCATCTTTGCAACACTTGTTATCGCTAGAAAATGGGAAAATTTGCACATTATTATTTTCAACCTTGTCTCGACGTTCTTTTACACAATACGTGAAATGCGTATTTTCTTTCGGTGCTTGATTAACGCACGATGGCATCCAAGTTTTCGTTATTTCCTTCTCGTTTGACACTTTTTTCTCGTTATCTGCGATAGAAGAACAGTCTTTCGTACAGTTTTGACACGATGACACGTTCGAGTCGATCTTTTCCTTTTTGCACACTTCACCATGGTAATGCTCAGAAATACCTCGATGATGATATTGTTCGACACCTAAAAATATTTTATAAAATTTAATTTAATTATTCAACGCAATCATCTTATCGCATTGTAATCGCACGAGTATTTCTCAGTCTTAAACTTTGTAAAGTAAGAAGTTAGTTTCGAATTGGTCGATCTTATAAAAATATCCCCGAAAAGTTTTTCCGACCAACCTTACACGCATGCACTTAATTACGCACCATTATTTTCGTTGCACGCGGACGTCAGTTTAATATTTTCTACTTGTATAGGCATATTCGTCGATGATATCGGCAAAGATACATCGCGATAAGCAACTACAGGAATTTGAAGATTGTAACATTGTAGCGACGGCTGTATCGGTGAAGAAACCGGCTCTGTGTTAAAAGTGTTAATTGGTAACGTGTGTTGCAAAGCTGAAACAAATTAAAAAATTGTTTTCAGAAAATTAAATGTATCATTTGTCATTCACGAATTAAATTATACATATTTACGCATACGATTATTTGATAAATGTTTTGCTTCTAAAATAGATTGTTCGTCGACGGTGTTCGTCGAACTTCCAACACCACTTGATGATAAATTGTTAACATCGTAGAACGGCGATATATAATTATCTACCCTTTTATCGATTTTCTGTGATTCATCTTTAAGTTTCTTCTCAACTTCTTGTGGGATATGTAGAACATCTAACTCTGGTATTTGCTTGTCATTTTTTCTGTTACTTAATTCATCCGGTTTCTCAGTTTTTTGTCGTAATATCTGTCTATATTGCATTATAAATTGTTAATATGACACGTTGACGAAAATAAAATGTAGATAAAATTACATTAGATACATGTAGTAACATTATTGGATAATTTGTAATTTTAGGCAAAACTATAATATAAACTATTTTGCCATTCGTTATATCATAGTTGATTTATCATATGATAAAGTTATAAATGTCCAGAATAATGTAAACTTGATAAGAAAAATCATTAATACTTTCTGAAACGTGGATCAAAAGAACCAGGCAGTCTTCTTGGTATATGAGTAGTTGCATCATTTTTTTGGCTCACTTTTGATTTTAGGTGCCTAATGATATAAAGTGACAAGATATAAAAAAAGAAAGAGAGAAAATATAGTAATAGAAGCTTTTCAAACTTATGTACAATACATATATTAAAATTATTTAGAAAACTTACTGACATACAACAGTTTGCACTATGCTGTGACTTTTTCTAGGACTTCCTGTTAAAGTGACCACACATGGAGGTTCAATAATGTCATCAGTATTGTTGTTCGAACGACGTTGAGGTATTTTAGGCCAAGTTGGATCAGAAGGAACTCTATCATTGAGAACATTAGAGAACAATAATAAAATTTATTTGAAATTAAAATCTTATTAATTTAATTATACTTAATAATATAATGTTATATACAATTACATACCGTAACGTGCTGATATTATACTTGTCCGAGATTGTTGATAAATTTTGCCCATTTACTAAAAAAACCCACTTAAACTATTAAAATTGCACTAGAGCTATGTTGTCATTATTTTTCTACAATATTATTTTAAATTTTTACCTTTTATACGCAACTCAAGTGTATCCGTTTCATTGTCACAAGCCATGTTGTAAAATAGTTAATTATATGAGTATCTTTAATGTTTTTTATGTTACGTTGTTCCAATAAATCACAACTTTATACATTAGCCTAAAAAATTATACGATTATTGTGTCACATGTTTCATCAATCGTCATCGAATGCCTTTTTCATGCAATCAAATTGAAAATTTTGTTTGTCAAATCAATTGTTTTTTTTTCTTTTGTTCTTTTTAAATAATATTACGTATATCTATAAACAAGTGGTGTGAATAAGCCGAATCTCCATTTTATCGTTGTCGCTTAAAACCGACGCTGATTGGTTCTCTCGTCTGGGGTAATGGCAGACCCTAGCGCGCCGACCAATCACAGCGCTCCTTTGATCGCCTGCTTGCGAGTTCGCCACAGGCTTACGTGACTCGTTCTATTACGTACTACCAGAGGACACGGCGAGCACGCGGTCCGAGTTCGAAACGAAAATGTCGAGGCATCCGTGCGTCGTAGCCGGTTTCTAGTGTCGAATTCGAGGATTTAAGACGGTCGCAAATGTCGTGGACTATCACGCGAGTGTCCAGTGCGCAGAACAATGACTCGACAACTACTGCGTACTAGTAGAAGTCATGGCGAGCACGCGGTCCGAGTTCGAAACGAAAATGTCGAGGCATCCGTGCGTCGTAGCCCGTTTCTCGTATCGAATTCGAAGATTTGAGACGGTCGGGAGTATCGTAGACTATCTCGTGAGTGTCGTGGACTATCTCGAAAGTATCGTGGACTATCTTGCATCCGCCATCGTCAGAACGTGAGATCCGCACCTCGCGCACGTCTTCTCCGTCGCGGCTGAGACTCTCAACGTGTTTCGAGTGATTGATTTAAAGAACTTGAGTAAGACAGTTCGGGATTTAAAGAACTTGAGAAAGACAGTACGGGATTTAAAGAACTTGAGAAAGACAGTGCGGGATTTAAAGAACTTGAGAAAGACAGTGCGGAATTTAAAGAACTAGAAAAAGACAGTGCGGGGAACGTTTCATATCGCGGCCGTATTTCGTTCGCCGCTTGGTGCAAGCACAAGAATCAACCTGACATCCCGAGGACATCCTGAGAGGAGGAGGAGGCCCAGGAAGGGTATCCTGCCCCGGCGGAGCAACCCCAGGGTAAGCATAAATTTGTCTTTGGAATAAAATGCTTTGAATGTGATATCTATAAAATAATTCTTTAATTTATGTGTTTCAGATCAAGAGAAACTCCGCTGCTTCGCATCGATTAGTGAGAACTTAAAGTGCCGTGCGCCGATATCAGTCATCATACGAACCGCAGCCGGTTCGTCGGTCGTTTCGGGAGTGCCGCTAGTTTACGGACGTTTTTATACGATTATTTTTACGGGAGTACGTTCGCGAGTTACTTGTGCGCGGAAGGATGGCTCGTCACGTCCCATCTGAGAGGATGAGCAGGCCCACCAGGAGGCATCATGCATCGGCGGAGCAACTTATAGGTAAGCATGAATTTTATTAAATTATACCTTTATTAAAAAAAAATTTTTATCTTTTTTTTTATTAATCTTATTAATTTTTCGGCACGTCTACATTAATATTTTCCTTTTTATGTTACAGCCACCGGCAGAAATTTACAACTCCGCTGTATGCAGATTGGGTAAGTCTGTAACCTGTTTTCTTTTTCAGGATTTTCTTTTTTCAGCAGTGCGAAAAAATAACGCGCGATATAGTGTTCAGTAAATTTCGCGACAGTAGAATCACGGTCGGGATATTCGCGAGTGACTTGTGCGCGGAAGGAGGACTCGTCACGACGTCCGAACTGAGAGGAGGAGCAGGCCCGGGGGGCATCCTGCATCGGCGGAGCAACTTTTAAGTAAGTATAAATTAAAAAAAAAAAAAATTTTATTTTATTAATCTCATAAATTAACTAACATGTCTACAATAATGTATTCTTTTTTATGTTGCAGCCACCAGCAGAATTCTTCAACTCCGCTGAGTTCATGTAAATTGGTAAGTCATATAATTTTTTTTTGTGATTTCTAATTGAGTCTCTTAAACCGATAACACGTCGTCGACTTTAGATTCCTCAATTATAATGTCGTCATCATATAAAAATTATTATAATTAATGTCCCCAATTATAATAACGAGCACGAATTGGTCCCTTTTAAAAAATAATGCAACTTGTAGCGCTAGAGAAAAACTACTAAACTTATAATGCAATCAGTTCAGTCACGAAGAACAAGCTCTATGTTCTTTTTATTATCACATAATTTTTATTTTTATATGTATACAACTTTTAATTTTTCACTTTAGAACATAATATGTACATGGAATATACAGATAGACGTAGTTATAGCCAGTCTTGGATTTTAGTAAAGAGAAAAGGAAAACGTCACTTTCCTCAATTAAATTTAGGGTACAAATAAATTTGTACATTAAGATTACAAATAAACAGCAAATATCCTTATTAGACATGATCGAAAGACAAATCTTTGGCGTGCAATTGTGGCCAATTGATATTCAAGTCTGGTTATAACATTACAGGAACGATCAATTACTGTCTATACTTTTAACGGATAGTATCATACTACTCTATAGTATAGTTTGCGTAACAATTTTTTTTTTTCTTTTTACTTTTGTTATATCACATCATATCGTTAATGTAACATTGCAACTGCCCTTCCCTTCAATCATTTAATTTTCTTTCTTCTCAAAAAATGTTGCTTCTTTTTTCTTTTAAAAGAATTTTTTTTACGGATTATCAATGCTACACTACATCGTAGATTATTTTTGAAACATTTTACAAAGTAGGGGAGATATTCATAAAATAAGTAATAAAAATACAATATAGTGCTGCGCGTTGTTTAAACTGTGTAAAATTGAGATCAGTCGAGATGTATATTCAGTTTTTCAAAAGTCGGACATGTTGCGATTTCTAATCATGTATCACGGAAAAGAAATGTAAATCTTACGATTATGGGAAAGCACGTAGGTGCAACTTATTCCACTACACAGTTACATATCTATCTTTTCAAATAATTAACATCGGTTCAGATACAGAATTTTGAAACGGATAAGCAGTTCATATCGCAGTTTACGATACTTATTCTATACATCTATCTTACTAGACCTTGTTAACAATTGAACACAACATAGTGAAACTTGTGCGTGTTAATTATCGAAACGGAAGAAAGATACGAACTCTAGATTAATTCATTACACAAATAATGGAATATTTCTTATAAAACAACTGCAGAATAAAATAACGAAATTATAACTACACGAATCGACAGACGTGCCATGACTAGAAATATAAATGTAACTTGAATCATTACTTTCGCAATGCAATATAAAAATTTTGATCTCACCTCATCGATTTTATATTCTCTTTAGACGACTATACATTTTTTTTTATTTTACTTTGTTTTTATCGTGAAATTTTTAATTGGTCCAAAGCATTAGTACTTCCTTTCCACTATATAACTCTTACTCATTAAAACATTACACCTCGTTTATAATACTTCATCTAAAATTAGCCAAATACTAAAAATAATAAGTACAGGTTGCACTGGATGCGCCTCGTTTGTTACTTTTAACATCAAGTAGTATGCTATTTGTTTCTAATAAATTATTCATTCAATATACAGTATTAATAGCATAAAAATATTACCGTTTAGTGAAAAGTAGTATAGCTTTATAAATAAATATCTGTTTGATTTTTATCAGCTCTTATTACTCTTAGTATATACAATTTTCGGTAAAGACACTGGATTTCTCATTTTTTTGCAAACTCGGTAAGGTATCAAGCTCAAGATCCAAACTATGCAATAATTTAAAAATAACAATTATATAGCAGATTTTGATAGCACAGTTTAAGGAAAGCTAAGCCATATCCGGTTGCAAACTTATTATATTGTAAAAAATGCACAATGAGCACAAACAAACGAAGCAAGTCAACAGCGTTTGTCACAAATTAACTCGCAATTATTATTGTCCGGCAGTAATCATCTTTTTATGATGCGCTTAGTACGAAATTAAGCAATACATTTGTATAAGATATACATTGAGAATGTATAATTGTACACGGGTCGACATTAAACGTGCTTCCACTAATAAGATGTTATACATCCAAGCAAGTCTCCAGATTATATTTGTTTCTTTAATTTAGTTTTTCCATGTATATTCAAGTAGATTACATTTCTGAGAACAAAACTCGATCCTTACTTTTATTTATTTATAACTATTTATAATTAAAGTCAGAAATTTAATCTACTTTATTATAAAACGAGAAGAGTTAACATAAAAATTGTAGTCTAGAAGCTCATTTGGATGCAAAATTTCAAAATTTTCCGGTTGATGTACGAGATAAAAAATGCACACGCGCAGCAAGTCTATTATTATTCAAGATAGGCGAGTGCAATGTCATTTTCATTGCAATCATTCTAAAGCACAAAATTTAAATTTGAATTTAATCCGTACTAAGTCTCTAATCAGTTTCTGTCAGTCAAGTCGAGTCAAGTCAAAGTAAAGTTCTCAGTTAGTCAAAAATGTCAAAAAGTGTTGGACGCTTTAATTTCTGAAACTCTTAAATTTCTGAAATATCTGACGTGATACAAAACTTTCGCTTTCGAATATAGCGATTAAAAATCTATGGTAAATGACACATCTTATCCATGTCGTTACTTTATCATAATCTATAAAGCGATTAACAACGAAACGATCTAAATGAAAATATGCAGATATACTCATCCAATGGAGACATGTGTGTACGAGACACTGTGTTATATCCGTTATTTAATTAAATTCCTATTAGAATGGTGTATGTAATACAAGATGAGTTAATTCTCCTGTTATTGTCTTGTTAAGCTTCATGATCGCCACTGTCTATTCCTATTAAAGACTCTGTTTGCTCCGCTTCAAAATCTGGAATTCTAAAAGCACCACTTTTTCATATTTTCCGTATATGTATAAGATACGTGTGCGAAAGTATTAGAACTTTAATGAATTTATATTTTATCTGTTTTAATTTAATTTAATTGCACTTAAGTAATTCTTTACCTTGCAGACCTGTTATTTTTTCTGCATATCCAAAGAAAATCCCTTTTTATTAAATCCATAACAGGATCCCAATTGTCATAATAAGATAAAAGAGATACTGTCAGAAATGCCAAAAGCATTGGAATACTTCCCAAGTAGAAAATACAGGGATATTCAACTTTCTTTAAAAGAACATCGGCTATCATTGACATGGGCATTGTTAAACTTACGGCCATTGTTGCTACAAGAGATGATGTCAGAAAACAGCCCCTGTAAATATAATAAAATTAAATCTCACGCGCACATAAATACACGTACATACATATACGAAAATTATTATTATTGTGTTGTACAGAGTGACGCATTAACTTATGATTAAATTACCATAGCCAAAGAACTTCGCTGAGAACGGTGCCAATTAGACCATTTATAATTAGGAATGTCCATTGATGGCTATTGGGCCATTCAAATTCTTCCCAATGACCATAATGAAGAATAAAGAATAAAGGCCACAAAAGTGTTAAATTGAATATTCCAACAAAGCCAAAAAACATTGGTATATCCATTTTGTCTTCATGATCTACTTTTCTTTTTAAAAATACAATATATGCAGCATAGAAAAAAGCACTGACTAGAGCTAATATTATGCCTGTTGACATGTTATTACTTTCTATATTAAAATCCGAAATACCGACTAATACCTGTAAGTAAAAAAAAAGTTTTCTAATTATATATATAATATAAAATAAAAAATAATATAATAATAAAAGAAAAAAAAAATATAACGATAATAACAGTACAATATTGTATTATTAATGTTGGCGTAATTTAATTTTTCGTTGGTTTATAAAAAATCAAAAGAAGACGATGTTAGTCATACGTTTTTTCTTAAGTTAAAATTATTTTAATTAAATTAACGTGAGTAAATATGTAACTTACCAGTCCAAAAATGCTAACTATCACAGCAGCTAATTTGGACAGTGAAAATTTGTCACCTCCATTACTAGGAAAAGAGGCAGCGAGAAATAAAGTGAATAGACTCGACGTCGAAGTCAATACAGTAACGACTCTGGCTTGAGTTTGCTCCAATGATATCTGGTACATGTAATTAGCCATAAACCACTAAAAAAAAAAAGGCAGTATCTGTGGTACCGCAATGCAGACAGGGATACATTTAATTAAATTCTCTTAATGTTACCCACAAACAAGCAGAACATAAGAGCTATTTTAGCTACTTTTTGTACAGAGAATTTGTTAGCCTGTCGCCTCGCGTGTTCTCCAGCTCTAACGCTGGCTTGATAACTAAGTCGTGCCAATAAAGCTTCAGTAGCATAACTTTCTGACATGTGGCGTACTTCAGCCAGTTTACTGAATCTTACAGAACGGATAGATGAATCGTCACTTTCTGTACCAGATGAATGATCACAATGATCTGGAGTTTTTATTGGAACAAATGTTGAATCACTCTATAAAAAATTATTAGTTGTCATTAGATTAACAGCTTAGCTTAAACATTAATTTTTAATACATGCATCAGACAAACATGATCAATCGATCGTCAAGATTTTTTATACTTTCCCAAATATCTATAAAGATATGAAAAAGTCTATGGATATGAATATACAAACACAGATAATTTTGCAGACTTACTAGACTTGTATTAGCCTCCGAATAAAAATTATCATCTTCAACATTGGGATCTATAAACTGGAAAAAAAAAATGTTTTAGAGTTTGAGAGAGATGTATAAGGAAAAGAAAAAAACAAAAATAATTTTACACTATATAGAAATGGTTACAATATTGATAAATACCATATATGTTGCAGGTTTATTACATTGTTCCCGCCAAGGTGGCCAAAAGCACAGGCCAAGTAAATATAGTGTAAACATAGATGTTCTTACATATGTATTAAAAAATGGCTTTTCAAATGCTTCATCCTTATAAATGTACTGAAAAAAAATATACATATGCATATATTATTATAGTGATTTTACTGTTGCATATATAACAACAAAAATATTAATTAATTAAATAAATAAAGAGCATATGAAAAAAATGTAAGATATAGATTGCAACAATAAGATAAAAAATCGGATCTTACTTTGGTAAGCTCAGAACTGGAAACCCATATTATATCGACGAGCAATAGAACTAAAAGTCCCAATACAAGTCTTTGAGATTTATTCATCATTGCTGCAAGTTTATGAGGATCCTCCGTCATTGCTTGTTGCCTCCGTTGGCGTAATTCGACTGAACAGCTCATCTCGACTTTCGGTCTTCTTTGTTTACAGCATTATGTTAATACATTTCTCTCTGTAAAGCTGTTCGACATTTTTCTATCAAAATAAACGTTTTTTTTTTTTTTTTTTTTTTTGTAACTGGTGCGGTAAGGATTATTAAGGTAGAAATTAAAACAAAATATTTTATATATATATGTATATGTACATACACAATCAATAATTAATTACATACTCTTTTCGAGCTTTTTCCTGGTCTGTTAGTAGTATCGAGTATAATAGCATAATCATTACAAAGTGTAAAAAGAAAGACAAACTTACGCGCTACGCGTCCAATAATCCGCTAGCGTGCGGATTGAAAATACGAGAAGACCGAGACCGAGGTAAACCCTAACCTTATCGGCTGTTTGCGGCCCCGGGCCCGGCCTCAGCCGACATAGTCTCCATATTACATTGTTCTCTCACTCCCGTCAACGAGGTTCTTGTCGATTTTTGCGACACCTTTCGAGATGGAGTGTCGTCGGTCGCGGGTCGTGTCGCGTAGCGGTCCTTAGCGAAACCGCAAAGCAGTCCACCCACCGTCTCTATAATCTATTACGTCGAGTGCCGCTGGTGCATCGGCCGCATCGCCCGCGTCACAGTTGTAGATCATCCGCCTACATCTCGGAACTCGGAACGCGTAGTAATTAAAGCAATTGGAACTTGAAACTTGAGCTTGGAACGCTACTAATTACGGACGATAACAGGTGCGTCAACGTTACATGTATATACGTATATTATCAAGATTATGCCGGTTTTGCTTTCGCCGCCGTCGTTTCATTTTCCCGTATAGCTAGATTTGCATCTGACCCCCTGTGTACGTTCACTTCACCTGTCTCACAGCTCTCGAATTTACAGGAAGTTACAGGCGAACGTAATTTGAACGGCAAGATATTTGGTGCATTGCAATAACTTGCAACGTTAGTATAGCGTCGTTTGATTCGATTTTGTTTACGATCGCTGTAGACGCGCGATTGCGCGCAGCGCCAAGCTGGCCAAGCTGTGCAGACTTCAGTTCGGAATGCCTCACGTTCGTTACCATGGAGATAATACTTTACGAAACAATTCGTTATTATCAAACGGAATAAACTCGTCGAACGACAAACCTGTTATATTCTTAAAGATCTTTGGCCGAGTTTTCGCTTTCTGTAACAATAATGGCAAATGACGTTCTAAGTAACGGTCGTTTACAAGAAAATACATTCGTACAACGAACGAGAAACGATAGAGGCAAGCAAGGTACCGAATATTATTAACTCATTATTAAATAACCCATTAACACAGATTAATATTGTAGCAACGTTGCGTCGATGTTATAATGCCGCAATATTTTACGTTTGCTGTAAAACGTCGGGGATAAGCGAGGAACTCGCGCAACTTAAATTCTTTGATCGATTAATTTTTTTTTATATCCGTGACTATTCGTTCACGTTCACGTCGCGCATTAAACTTTCCTCGTCAAAAATTAAGGAAATTATTTTTTTTTTGGTCCGTTTCTTATTGTTTGATTTTTTAAATGCAGCACCAGACATACCAGCGGTAGAAAGTCGGAATTGGTTGTTACATCGGCATTACACGAGACACGAATATAGCGCTTGCAAGCTACTCATCGAGCAGGAATTGGTAAAATCCGACGGTCATGAATACGCGAATTATTTGAAGGTGATGTATACAGGGTGTTCTCCACTCCATATTATTCATATAATAAAAAATAAAAATGCAATACATCTTTTGCTTGCTGCTGAGATTTTTTTTACTTGCTGTAATTATGTCAGTTGTAATAGATGAGGATATTTTATTTACATAGGGATTAATTCTTAGAAAAGAAGGTAAAATTCAGGATTCACTGGATTGCTTCCAAACTGCATATAATGTAAATTCGACAAATGTCGATAATATTAAACAGATAGCAAAATCATTGTAAGTAATTTGATTGAGAGAATATTATTTATAAAAATATAACACTGCAATAATAAACGCTACAATTTTTAGATTAATAATGGGCAGTCACAGACGCGCGATAGATGCATACATGGAAGCTGAAAAGATATCGTTTTTACCAGACTGGGAAATATATCACGGCCTTGGTAAATTATTCATAATTTTTTCCATTCGCGTAATTAAATTAAATTACTTACATTATTTTTTATTCAGGCGAGTCTCATGTGAAATTGAATCAGTTACAAGAGGGTAAAAAATACTTGAAAAGAGCAACAGAAATAACTAAAAATGAGTTGCCTAATATCGATCTCGCTAAACTCTATCTTTTAGAAGATATGATTCCAGAAGCTAAAAACGCTTATACTACAGCTTTAAAGTAAGTAATGTTATTAATCAGAAGTTGTACAATTTTAAGAATATAATTTACAATATCACTTTAGTATTATTTAGTACAAAATCAAAAATAATACATTCACTGTTCTATAATAATAGTCTTGGCGTATTTTATTTTATTTTTTTTCTCGTATACAATTTTTTATTTTATGAAATATTTTATTTTAATATTGTTAACTGTTATTTTGACAAAACATCAGTTTTAAACGTTTTTTTCACGCACAGTGGAAATCCTCAGAGCATTGATGCAGCGATAGATTTGGGTCTTTTGTATCTCAAAATAGGAGATTCGCAACGAGCATTTCAACAATTTGGAGCAGCTTTAGCTCATTCACCTAATTGCGTCAAAGCAATTTTACCTATGGCTTATGTAATGCAAGTGCGTAAATTTATAGAAATAATATCTTGATAATTTTTCAAAATTATTCTTTAAGAATTTTAAAGAATTAATTTAACACTTTCAGAATCATCGAGAGTATGATGTAGCTTTATCGAAATACAAAGTTGCAGCACAAACTATTCCAGAGTCTTCAATCCTTTGGAATAACATCGGAATGTGTCTCTATGCAAAGCAAAAATACGTTGCTGTGAGTATGTTTGTCTTTAAGGGGATATTCTAGTCTAAAACCACAGTTTTTACGAAGGGAAAAATTTGCATTATTGAGAATACAAATGCAAAACTAAAGTATTCTGTACAATATTTCGCAGGCTATTAGTTCGTTGAAGCGAGCGCATTATTTAAGCCCCCTGTCTTGCATTCCATCGTGCAACCTGGGAATTGTTTTTCTCACCACCGGACAGCCTGCATCGGCCGCAATTTATTTATGCGCTGCAGTCAGCGCTGAACCAAAAAATTCTATGCCGTATCTGTTATTAGGCTGTGAGTAAAAAATTAATTTAAATTTATGACGAATTAATACCGTATATTTTATATAAATGACGCATCTATTTATGTACAATATATTTATTAGCGATTAGCGAAACAAAAATAAGCTGAAGAAATTTATATCATTCAGTAGAATACATTTTATTCGAGTGTATAATAATATCAATTCATCTACATGTGCTCTTCTTTAATTAACAATCTATATTTTTTATTTCAGTGGCCTTAAAACGTTTGGATGATCTGGAAGGTGCCGAAAGATCATTGACGAAAGCACACGCATTAGCTCCTCAAGATCCGTTAATATTAATTAATTATGCAGTAATACTTGATGCTCGTGGTAAACAAGCTAATGCTATTGAAATTTTAACAGCGTTGAATGACATTATGGCTATCGTTGAGGTTGATACACAGGTAATTAAAAAATTGACGCACACGTATTACTACAATCTCTCGATGTAATATAATAATTGACATATCATTATATGTAGATATCGCAAATGGCAAAAAAATTATCAAAAAGGTTACAACGCGAAAATACAGAATCGAATATTAATCAAACGTCTACAGAGCAATATGAGGAAAATCGACAATTAAGCGCCGACGAAGTTTAAGCTTTTTATCACTTGTCTAAATTAATAACATTTATTCTTACATTTATTCTTAAAATAGATAAAAATAAAAAAAAAATAAAAAGAAATGTGATTTTACTGTTGAATTAACGTTGAGTTAGACTTACAGTTTGGTTTTTTAACGTATAGCAATGGTGTTTTCAACCAACCCTTCTCGCAGAAAAAAACTATTGTTGATATCAACAATCCTATCAGTAACATATAAAAAGATGATTGCATATCAGATAAATTAAACGGTACGAAGTCGTTCATTTTCTTTCTATTTTGAATTATTTTTTGTTTAGCCAATGATCCCCTTCGAATAATAAAAGCGTGAACAATGTGTTGACTCCATAACGATGGTAATCCAGCCTGATTCATTCGACTAATCAATCCATTAATTTTTTCGTTTAAAATCGAGTTCTTGGGCAATAAATACGACAAGTAGAATTTACCTAGCGTACGTACACAATATTAATTATTAATATACATAGTCAAATATGATACTATATGTATATTAAAAATTCTTAATAAATGTTGCAGGTTACATTTTTCGTACATACCTGGACATTCTTTAACAAGGTGAAGCAGCGGCCCACCATCCGCATCAATTAATTCCTCGGTGACAATGGGAAAATAACTTTTCCTAACGAATGTTGAAATGTTACGATAATAAGCGACGCTGCTTACGGCATTTTTACCAAACTGCATCTTTTTCCGCAAGCTTTGCGTGAGTATTACCGAATCGACATCTTTATCTTTATTTTCGTTATCATCATCGAAAAGATCGACTAGGCTGGCGGAAGTCAAGATGATCGGTAATCCCGAAGCGTCGAGTTCTTGAAGACTATCGATGTCTGGATAATACATATCGTGCGCGAAACTGTTGTATAAAATACCGCCGAAGATCCCAACTAAAGTAACGTTAGCAAGAAGAATGCCCGATAATAATATTCTTTCTCCGTTTGTGCTTGGTAACTTTTGAGGGCAGCCAGCGTTAAGTAGAAATGAACGATAGATCGTTGCACGGAAACTTTTCTTTCCTGTCCTGTTAAATAATAAATTATAATACGCATTTCTTATATTCTATATATTTTTTTTTTTTTAATACGGGTAAATAATTCGTATCGTTAACACGTGCTGCGTTTAAGTACATAGAGATGCGGCAATCGTACCTTCCTGGAGTGAATTCTTGTAAAAAATACCATATTAGATAGGTGAAAACGTGTGTCAGCATCGAACAGATCCAAATTGAGAGCGGAAAGAAATGATATATTCGAATTCCTTTAGGTATCTTGGGTGCTTTGGGCACCACCACGCATAATTTGTCAAAGTCCATGTACACGGTGAAATCTACGTCTTCTTTCAGATTCGTGGTGTATTTCTTTATGAAGTAAGACACGAAGCAGATGTCCGTTCTACCGTTCACTACGTCGCCTGTGCAAGCTGGCTGTGTATTACGTGTATTATACGTGTACTCGATAAAAAAAAAGAAGATGAAAATATAAAAAGAAATAACTGAATTATACTTGCGAGTAGCACAAGGTATGTTAAACACATATATGTATAACAAATACCTATAGCACCGATGTACGTCCCGTTGGCCAATTGATAACCGTATGATTCATTATCCGTCGGATTAATTAGCTCCGTTTGAAAATTCATGTTTCGAGCTATAGTTTTCAGCATTAACTCGTCGAACCCTTTAAAGACTTCGGCATAATTGTAACGTGTGCTGGACCTAACTCTTATCGGTTCTGCACGAGTTTGATTTCGGTTGAAATACCCGACTTTTAATTCATATCCATGCATATCTTTCGTACGGCGATGTACCAATTGCGACAATACGTTCGACGCTTCTTCCGTCGTCTTTGCATTTATAATTTCGATCTTTCCCCATACTGAAATTAACAAGCAGAATATATTAATATATTTTTTTCTATATGTATTTATAGACGATCGATAATTTTTGTAGTCTTACTAAATGTCTAGGCCGATATTTATAGTCGGTTTTTATTTTAAAATCGTCTTAAACAATGTCTTAAGACGATTATACGATTCTATGATTGGTTTGAAACCAAATAAAATTGTTCTTAAGACAATCTTATGTTTTAAATATAAGAACCGACTGTGAATACCAGCTAGAATTTACCCGAAGTAGAATCGTTGACTTTGGCGAACGGGTTAAAAGTGCGAATAATTCGATTAATTCGAACAGTATCATTCGCGAGAGCAGCTTCTGAAACGAAAACCTTTTGCACTTTATATTTAAACCATAGCGTCTTTAAAATATCATCGATCCTCGAATTAGATTCGTTCGACAATCTGCGATCTTCTGGGTAATGCACGATCAACACAACAAATCGATCGTGCGAATTCCATTCGAATGTAGTATCATCCTTCGTAATTCGATCAAAAGAATGTACATCTTTTGCGAGAATTACATGAACGTTCCACATATTTCGGTCAAGGGTTGTGTCACTTCGTATTCGAATATTTTCACCTGTTGACGACAACGGCAGCTTTACTCGAGAAGAAATCGCGTTATCGGACGCAAGAATCTTCCAAATCGCTGACCGCTTTACAAATCTGCCCCTTTTCTCGCTATAACTCACATCTTTCGTGAAAGATGCGAGACTTTCCGTTTCACGAAACGTATATATTCTCGATACGATCGTCGTCTCGCACTTGTGGGCGATATCATGTACAAAAATCTGAAAGCATTGCTCAAGAAAGATAGAACTTCCGCCACTTTCGAGTACATTGTGAAAATTGACAATTTTAATATCCTTTAGGGAGCAAATGACGTTACTCCAAAATTTTATAGCATTATCCCATCGGCAATCGCCGATGATAGATACTGTATTCAGTGGAACAGACAGTATCACGAGAGCAAATTGATGAACCATCTGTAGACGAAGATTCTTTTTTGTTTAACGAACTTACATTACAAGAAGGAATTTTGTCAATTATTTTATTTTAATTAATTAATAACGGAAAATATGTTAGACGTACCATATTCACAAATATCTCAAGGAACACACACGCTTTCCTTTAATTTATGCGATTTAACACTGTCGTGACGGATCACTGAGTTTTCCCTCGCCACGGGGATAGAAATATTCTTATTTGTTCTATATAGTCAAATCGTACATTATTCACCCTCATCATTCACCCTTATACTTCTATTTTTTTTTTCCTCCCCTCCTCGTCTGCTGTTCGACGACTATCGTGTCACATCACTTTGGACACGTTTATCTTCGATCGTGTTTGCTCGAGGGTTTAACTTGTACACTGACAAGAATGAATAAAATAGATCGCACTCCTTCAGATTGTGGATAAGTCTTTATAAAAAAAAAAAAAAAAAATACGCTTGTCGCCTGTTACAATATTTCGAGAAACCAAATTTTTGCTGTGCTACGAATAATTATTTAATATATATCTTTACAAAATTAATTCGACAGAGTTGGCCGTAGAAAATCACACAGTCATGTTCAAGCAAATTACGTCACTATGATTAAACTAAAAAGATATGTGTATATTTTATCCGATGATAAACCTAAAATAAAATAAAACAATGTTCTTTTACCGCAAACATCTAATTGTAATTGTCATACTAATTTTATCTTTTTTTTTCTAGGTTTCTGTCGATTGACCACGTTCTTGAGACATAATAATATAAATTATAAGAAAACAGAGAAGAAAAAACTGGATGATTTTGTTCGTACTAGAACTGACACTAGTATTTGCACGAGTGAGAATCATTGCACCATACAACTGAGCTATTAATTTAATGACACATCGAAAATTTGACGTTTGCTAAGGGGGATGTGCGAGAGAAGAAATAAAACGTGTGGGAACATACAGGTATATCAGTTTACGAAAGTTTTCGTTAACCGGCGGTATTGGTCAATTATCAATTTACAACGATGATAAATTTGACGTTAATATTCTTTTCTTTTTTTCTTCTTTTTCTTTTTTCAAGTGCTGTCGTAGCGAGTAATTTAAATTCCTCAACCTCTTGACATACGTGAGTACGAAATGTCAGAATACACCAGTCGACGACGGCAATTAGTACATGTATGTGACACAGTCGGACAAGCACGCCAAAATGCAATAAAACACAAGACACGAAGCGACGCTAACGATGCTCTTGTGGCGCGATATATGTATATATATTAATCCTCGATGCTTTTATCATAGCATCACGCCGATTTCCATCTACTGTAACATGACAGTTTATACATCAGTGTCTATATAAAACTGACGTTTATCACTGTTGGTGAAGCAAATCTCGCAGAACCGCGTCGGCATCGATATAGTTGAAAAGAAAGAACTTGTACCAACTGTGATGTCATCGGCAATACCGTTTTATTTATTAATATCGTTGTTAATGTTAACAACAACCAAGACTTCAATAAGCAAAGCGAACGATATCGCTATACAGAAGAAATATATGCCGAGATTGCCAGAAAGTGAAAATTTGAGAATTATTTTGCATTACGTTCGAAAGATGGAAAATGAAAAATTCTATTCGTCGATATTTTCTCTCGTTTCTTCCGACGACGAATCGTCGATCATTTTCGTAGACTTTTTATCTAAGTACGTGGCGAGCGAATATATCGTCAGTTATAAAATAACGACGAGCGACTTTTCACGAATGTACACGTGGCAGAATCACGTTGGCCTTACATGGATTTTCATTGTCGGTGATACGAGTACATTAAATTGGTTTGTACACGAGCAAAGCCACATCTGGAAAGCTACTAATCAATACATAATAATCGTCACTAATCCGAATATGACTTGGCCACGGGAAATTTTTCCAACAGTTTGGAAAATGTACGGTGTCTACAGAATCGTTATTGTTTCGACAAAAGATGACTTTCGGTGTTTGAGAAGATATCTGCCATTTGAGAAAATTCGGCGAAATGAATACGGCGCCGTGCATAAGATCTGTTTAACGGGCCGGGAAGATAACACCGAGCTGTACGTCAATATTGAAAACTTGAACGGGTATCCCATACGCGTGGTCGTTTTTCCATCCGTAACGATGGAAATTGCATTCTACGAGGACGCGACAAGACCGAAGTTTAACGGAGTTGACGCGAACGCGATGCTGTTGTTGGAACGAGCGATGGGAGCTCGATTTCATATTAACGTTTTCCGTATGATTAATTCCATTAACGGAGATTACGAAGATCCATTTCATCGTACCCTTCAATATATCGAGAACGGCGAGGCGGAGCTAATCGTCAACAGTTTCTTCGTTCATCAGTATAAAGAGTACGAAAAGTACGAATTTACGGCAACCATTTACGAGGACAAATTGTGTTTAATCGCGCCTACGGCCGGTTTCGTCCCGAAATCATACATGCCAATAATGTCATTCGCACCCGATCTGTGGGTGGCTCTCGCGATGTACAACATCCTCGTGTCCATCGTATGGTTCCTTATCAAGTACTACAGCGTATCATTTCGTCAACGAAAGGCCGTTGTCATTCCTCTAGAAAGAATAACCGAGTCTTCGTTCGCTACTTCACACCGGCGACGATTCGCAAATTTATTTCCGGGTATACATCCTTACGTCCTGTCATGTTTCGACCTCGTGGAAACTTGGTGCTATCCATTAAAGGAGAACAGTGGAAGCGCGAGCACGACCACCACGACCGCTCAGAGAGCCTTTTTAATCGGTACGCTTTTCTTCGGACTCATCGTTACCGGGCTCTATCAAAGTTGCCTCATGTCCAGCTTGAGCGATCCCTTTCATTATCCTGAACTCAAAACTTTAGAGGATGTCGCTTCGTCAAATCTCACTCTCATTACCAAGTACTACAATGTGAAAGAGAGCACGTTCACGGGGAATACCACGCTGGATAATAAATTGCATAGTAAGACTCAACTATTTGTCGCTAAAGAGCGTACTTACGACGCCGTGGCTTTTGATAGGAAAACAATCGCTATCAGTCGTTACGCGTCGGTCAA
Source organism: Cardiocondyla obscurior (assembly GCF_019399895.1). NCBI lineage: Eukaryota > Metazoa > Arthropoda > Insecta > Hymenoptera > Formicidae > Cardiocondyla > Cardiocondyla obscurior. The sequence continues at coordinate 657,142 of NC_091878.1, forward strand.
ACTGACCGACATGTCCAAATACTACGACATAGACGGCAATGAATTACTTCACATCGTCGAGGAATATCCGACCACTTATCTCTTGTCCTACGTAATGAGAATTTACTCGCCATATAGAGAGAGAATCAACGGATTACTGCTACGAATGCAGGAAGCTGGTCTCGTTCGTTTGTGGTACGAGCGCATGGCTCACCCGTTCTACGTTGCTGAGCAAAAACGAAGGGCGGACAAAAGAGAGAGAAAAATTAGACTGACTATGGAGCATTACTCCTTCACTTTCATCGGACTTGCGTTCGGTTTATTCTCCTGCGTCGTTGTGTTTCTCGCGGAATTATACTTGGCCAAAATTTCAAGTCGTCTCGTTTTCTCGTCTTCGTTTAATCAATGAATTCTTATTATCATCTTCCTAGTGAGAATATAAATCGTAATATACAATTTACTTCATCTCAAACGCATTCCCTTTTTTTCTTTTTTTTTTTCTTCGTTTGACTGACGATGCGCTAACAAATCTATGCTAAAGTGCGACGTTTTAGAGAGAAACGGAGTTTATTTTAGGAATACTACGAAAATACGCACATGCGCGCTTCCACATACCCTCTTTTCTCTTTCTTCTTCTTCTTTCCCCCATCCTCCCTTCCTCTCTCTCTCTCTCTCTCTCTCTCTCTCTCTCTCTCTCTCTCTCTCTCTCTTTCTTTTTTTTTATTGAAGATGAGGCAGATGAAGAAGAAGAACCTCAGTTGTAAGTCGTTGCTCAACTTTACAGAGCCATGGCTTCTTGGAGAAATGCATTATTAGCAACGATTTTAATCGCTATTTATTTAGGTATGTATGCAAATTGTATTTTGATCATATTAAGATTGAAGAAAAGAAAAAAAAAAGATATTATCATTGATTCCTTCGCAGATGATGTGTCGTCAATCGTCGCTAACACCGCTGCTGTCGTATGGAATCCGAAGTCTAGGTGATTATTGTTCTTTTTAACACGCCTTTAGAAATGCATGACCTTTAGGCACCTCCTATTTTCGCACAATTATAATCGATGAAAAGTCATAAGAAGTAAAAAAATCATGTCAATTTCTTTCTCATGTTATACATCAAAAGAAATTAATATTTTGAATGTTGCAAAATATCCATGTGATAAAATGTACGTTCGTTATTTAAATGCACCGCAAAATTCTTTTATTACCACATTATAGTAAACGACATATTATCTAATCTTCAGTTTTATCATTTATTTTACAAGCGTTTTATTTTTTATACAAAAAACAATGGATTAAATTTTCAAGATTTAATAAAGATATACCTATTATTTATGAATTCGTTGAAAAGATATGATACATTTTATCGATTTACCACATAGATACGCGTTCGGATAATGTAAACGGATCAACTGGTTTTGATGTATATCAAGTGAGTAAATTTAAATAATGAAGGATTTAACTTAGCTATGACGAATTATTTAAACGATAGAAACTTCTTTCTGAAAACTAGACGTGCATTAATAACAATTGTAGTGTAATTCAGTTTTTTTTAACACGTTGCATTGAATTATATGCAGGTATTTAGATAATTATAACTTGGATAAGGGACCAGTGTTCTACGAAGCATACTATCCAGAGATCCAAGACACTCATCGGAACAAAGGCTACTTTGGTCAAAATGCAGTATTAGAAACAAGTTTTCAGGTGCCTTTAAAACACTTCGCGTATTCGGATGAAACTGCAGATCAGTCGAATAACGAATCGTTTGCAGATGTGGATAACGAGAAAACTTTACCAAAAGAACAACAGAAAGCGATTGCATTTCGACGCAATTATATCAACCCAATTACGAGACAACTCATACCTTTCCGTAACAAAAATTCAATAGATTCTGACACAGATAAAAGCTGGCAAGCTACAAATTACGAAGGAATTTCGAAGCTCGTTAAAAGAGCAATTTTCCGCGATTTAGAGAATTGGAACGCTCTTGAAAAATATCTCAATCAGCCCGAGCTAAGAATAAATTCTAGAGAAATTCACGAAAATCTAGAAGGCGACAGTTATACATTTCCAGCAAGCCTTGAGCTTGAAGGTTCGGCAAAACAATCGTCGTCGCCTAGACTGCCTAGAGAATTGAATATACAAAATGGTGATCAACAACGACCTGTATATTTTGTGGGAGTCGATGCAAATGGAAGCATAATGACAAAAGTCGACGAAACGCAACGAACTAGTGTCGACACATCATCGCCAAGCGATATCGTTTCCGAGTTGGTACCTTCAGAAAATATTTTCCAACCGCGACCTCAATTAATCAAATATATGTTTTTCAAGAGACCAATGTTTCCGCGCCTCGACGAGCAAAACGAGAAGATGACCGAAACGTCTTCACCACAGACTTATCACAGTCTTATTCGTGAAAAAAATACGAACGATCAGGATAAACAAGTAGAAGAAAATGTTAAAGTTACTTCTATCGAAATAAGCAAATTACCGCGACATAAAACGCGTCATCATCATGACAAATGGCCTAAACGAGATTATTCTAATAATCGTCATCGTTCACCACCAACTCATAATTCGACTGTCTCGTAAGAACGAAACATGTCTTGTTATATGTGTATAATTATATCATCGTAATTTTATATCAATTTTTATTATTTTCTATGTTTTTAATATTTCTATTCATTCACTTCACCCATCTCGGTTCAATGATTTTAGAAACATGAAAATGTGTCTTCAAAATTACGTGATCTATAAAATAAAAAACATAAAATAAAATTAAAAAAAAAAGAAAATATTGAACCATCAAGTGTGTTAAATGACATCGACAAATTATACGATATCATATACTTTCTCAAGCTATTTTATTTAATATATATTATGGAATATACATGTGACAATATTAATACATATAATAGTGTATAGCGTACTTGCTATATTTTCTATATCTTTACAACTCGTATTATATCTTGTGTTAATCACATCTCTTTAATTACTTCTAGGTAAGAGAAAAATTTCTCTATCTAAATATTATTTAATACGCAAGAAATCGTTAAATCCCAGCAGATTATTAGTACAACTTGATTCACAATTCAATTTTTTTTTTTAATTTTTTTTTTTTTTTTTTAATGTTAATCACGAATTTGATAAATATATCTTACGTATAACTAATAATAAGTTATCAACTTTTAATCAAGTTACAAATAATTACAAACGTTGGATTTGTACACAAATAGTGAAATAAGCGTGGGTTTAATACTAATTTAGGAATGGACTAACACAATCCTAATAAACTTTTACGAATGAATTGTGATGATGTTACAAAGGAATGTTTTACATAAATCTTATCGTAACCCTAATTCTATGTATGTAAAATGCTCGTATGAAATTTGATATCTTGTGATGTAAGTCGGAAGTAACTATATTTCGACGCTTCTATGTATATCAATCGTGAAGTACAAAAATGAAACTGCGACTACTGAATAGACAGCCTACTCTACTGGAACACAACCTTTTTTGGTGAATAGTCTCAGTCAGCCACAACTACGATCATATGTTTATTTCCTTAAGTTACTCTTTGAATATTAAGCGGAAACTTATCTGAGCGGAAAAAATCCGTTTTTAAAATTAATAGCAAAAGCAACCAATTTTTTTTTGGATCTCAAATTTCTTTACATGAAAATGTAAAGATATATCTATATAAATTTACTAGCTTATTCTCATTTAAATGGATTCGGTTTCAATTTACGGAGTTTCGTATAAGTATACATCTTTCAATTATGCTCGTGTTGATCAAATACATATCAAGTATAGATCTAAAATAACAATTTGCAACAGTTTCGTTAACATACGATTATGATGTTCAAACGTGAGAACAATCCATATATCTGTTTAGTCTCGATAATGGACTAGCTCGTTGTTTCATCTAAAAAAAAAATTTTTTATGTGATACAGATATAATTTATATTAACATATTCTATAAAGGTATAAAATATTAACTTTTAAATATCATAAAAAATCCTATCATTATAATAAATTAAATTACCAATTACGACATTCTAACATATCGTAAAACACATTAATCACTAACGAGATAAGAAAAATAACATGGTAAAAAAATCAAAGACATTTTTTTTACCTGTGGTGCAATGTGAATTATAGTTGGACAGTATAAAACTGCGCAAAACCTCATATGCTTTTTCCAAATTATCATTTTCTATAACAACGTCAAAGTTACCGGGCGTTTCACCTACAAATGTGTATCGCATATACTTATTTTTTTTTTTAATTGACAAGAAACAATGTAAAAGTGTTAAAGCATAATTTTCGATATTAATTGTAAAATATGTAGAACATACCATATTCTAATTCAGATCTGGCAATGGACAATCTACGCTCTAACGATTCTTCGGTCTCCGTATTTCTAGCCTTTAATCGTCGCTCCAATTCGACGATCGACGGTGGTTTTACGAATACGTAAAAAGGATTGAGATCGGTGCGTTTTATTTGCTTCACGCCTTGCACATCAATATCTAACACACATACCTTTCCTAAGCGTTGTACCTCTTCAACCGCTCGTTTGCTATAATAGCATTCAGTTGTATCTTTTATACTTATTTCTACGCATAACGTTATTTAATACTTTACCTCGTTCCATATAGATTTCCACTAAATGTAGCAGTCTCTATAAACTCGCCGTTTTTAATTTGTTCTTGCATCTTTTCCTTATCTGTGAAATAATAGTGAATTCCATCTTGTTCACCGGGTCGTGGCATTCTTGTTGTATGGGATACCGAAAACTTGAAGGTATCGGGAAAATCGTCAAATAATCGTTTTATCAAGGTGCTTTTTCCAGTGCCAGATGGGCCACAGAGTACTAACGGACGTATTCCTTTGTGAATCATATTGGTATGGCCTGAAAAATATAGATTAATTTTTTTTCTACTATATTTAAGTGAAAATAAATACGAAAAGTGTACTTTTATAAAATATGGTAAATTATATGTAAAAAAATTAAAGTAACATAAGTTTTACGAAAAAAAAAAATAAAATAAAATGAACACGTGTCGATGATTTTGTCGAATAAAATCGAACTTTATTATAAAAAATATCTAGGCAATCTAATCTTTAGATACAACATATCAAACACCGAACGAACACTTTGCATTAATTATACTTATATTGAATTAACAATTTCTGCTTTTTTAGTCTCGATAAATTAATCTAATTCACAGTAATTAAATACAAACCAAATCCTAATCAAATTATCTTTATTTAATAAGTGTAGATATTTAGAACTGTTTATGTGGTACTAAATTAATTACCTTTATATATAAATATATATATATATATGTATATATATATATATTCTTTTTTTTTTTTTTTTTTAAGTAGAGAATGCAATATAACACAAACGATAACACGAATTAAAACTTAATAATCCGAACATTCAATATTTCACAATATTATGTATTGACGCGCAATCATAATGTACCAGAAGAACCAGGGCGGAACTTCGATTATAAATTCACAAAAGGTTTCTTGTCGCGCAGCACGTATGTACATACATACGTACTACGTATGTCGTACCGTGTGGCGTGCACCAAACCACTAACGTGCAACCAGCGTCTTCTTTTTCTTCTTGGTTAGTAGAGCTCACAAAACGTACCAAGTCCCAAGCCGTCTCAAGCTCCGCTCGAGCTTGATTCAGTCGAGGACAGATCGTAGATGACGCCGCCAGCAATTGACTTTCAATCTCCTTTCCCTTTTGGCAATTTCGCCGATAAGAAATTGAATCAATCGTATTTCTTATGCACACACGTTCTGCGTTACGCAAAAGTGTGTGCTCTGGCGTATATAGGCTTTACGTATTTACTGCATAATAAAATTGAACCAATCGTATTCCTTATGCACACGCAGTATGCGTTATGCATAAGTGTGTGCTCTGGCCTTTAGGTTTCCATTTTCCTTTCGTTAAAAATAGTATCTCATGTTTCATCTTGATATTGTTGCACCTGTGATTTTCGTGTGAAAGAAGGGAGTAAGAATTATTTTCTGTCAAAGTTATATTTCAAAGTGTCATACCGGAAAGATGTTAATCAATACGTCGTTTTTTTAATGAATTCGATAACTTTGTAACATTCGGAAAATGTGTTGTTGCATTTTTCGGGATAATTTTTCTAAGCAATTTCTCAAGTTTTGTTATTTAACAATAAATTAACATTTATTTATGTGAGGAGCTTCAAAATATAAAGGCAAGAAAATATAATTTATTATCAACATTATTCTTCAATTTTATTAAGAATTATGATTTGATCTTGTTACATCAAATATATAATTATATTCTTTGCAAATAAATATTTATTTTATTTGTATGATTATGTCAATAAGTATTTCATATATTTTAGGTAAATTTAATGATCCCATGGATGCGTGATCAAATACTAGAGGCCTGGCATAACAGAAAGAGTTCAAGGACAGCTAATAAGCAGTCCTTGACCCTTTCTTCTGTCAGTACAGGCAATCCAGCAGGCAGTAACACTATGCTTACACCATTACCTACTTCACCTGAAAATTTTTTCATTAATGTCATCAGGTAAAATTATAATTGGCATGCTTATCAAAATTTTAATAATTAATTCTATTAATTATATCTATATACTAATGAATACTAAATTATGTCATACAGCATTGAAGGTAATGTATTAGGCATTACAATAAAACCAAACCACTATACTGTAGAAAATATTAAAAAAATAGCAGTGATCCATTTCTATGGTCAAGATACAACCAAACCTGCTTCATGCTATCGTTTAGTTCATTCAACAAAATTTAAACAGCTTGCAGATGAAGATTATATAGATGATGAGGATATTAATGAATGTGGTATTTAATTTTTTTTATTTAAATTTTTTACATATTTATAAATTTAGCAATATAATTATTTTGTTCAATTCTAATTTTATATTGCAAATTACATTATACCTTACATATATTTTTTTTTAAATAACAAATAATTTATTTTGCAGATGAATTATTGCTAGTAGAAATACGACCGTTCTCTGTACAAGAAACTTTGTCAGATGAAGCTCTTAAGGGCCCAAATCTAGAAGCAATAACTCGAGCTACAAGTGATTTACCTAGTCTACAAAATGTTCCTAAGCCTGTGCCATCTACAGAATGCCCTGCAGATGTAAATATATAAATACTTTATATAGTTTAGAGAAAAAAAAAACCTATGTATAAAATATTGCTTTGGTTGGTTAAATTAATTTATTACAATATTTTATTTATAAATATTCCTAGTTTCAGAATGAAATCCGTAAAATTTTAATAACACTTGTGCAAGCATCTGCAAAAATTTTAATGTACAGCACCAATGCTGAAAAGTTATTTGACGTTATTAAGGAGAAACTTGAAGCTAGGTATAAGCCGGTTAATGATCCAAAAGTTGTAAAAACTCTTATAGAAATGGGTTATCCTCACAAAAAAGTTCTTAAAGCATTATGTCTTCGAAGGTAAACACCACTCTATATTTTTTATACTTAACATACATGCAAGTTATATATAATAATATTAAAAATACGTTTATTTTAGATCAAACATGACAGAAGCTTTAGAATGGCTTATAGAACATCAAGATGATTCAGATGATGAAGATGATGATTTCTTATCTGTTGATATAATAACAGATCCAAATATTGCAAGTTCCAGTTCATCAATGAGCATTAAGAAAAAATTATTAAAAAATGCATGGTTTGAACTTGAAACAGGTAATTTTTGATAAAGATAAAATGTGTATTATTTTAGAAAGAATTAAAATTGAAAGCAATTATTATATATAAAAATATATTAACTTTAGAAATACAGGATAAAAAAGAAAAAAATTTAGTACATATCATAGAATTGTTATTGCAAAGTTTTCGACAATATAAGAAAATGGATTTTAAACCTAATAAGAAAGCAATGCGATCGCTTGTAGAAATGGGCTTTGATGAGAAAAATGTTATAGGAGCACTGAAAATTACTGGAAATGATCAGGCTAATGCTGTAAGTTAAAATTATTAAAAAAATTCCGTATCAAATATCTATATTTTATATAATTTTATTTATTTTTATATTGTTTTACTTTTCAACAGTGTGAATGGTTGTTGGGCGAAAGAAGACGTAGTCTACAAGATTTAGACGAGGGTCTTGAATCAGATAGTCTAATTTATAAAGCAATTATGGATAATCCTCATATTCAGCTTAGTCTTACAAAACCTAAAATGTTGCTTGGTAAGACAAAATTACGAAGACATTCAATAAATTAAACTTTATATATGTTTCTAAATTAATTTTTTTATTTTCAGCATATTTGTCAATGATAGAAACGCCGGCTTCGGCAAATGTATGGATTAATGATCCTGAAATTTCACCCGTACTTAGCCAAATATCTAGAACATATCATACTGAAAAACATGCCATTCATATGAATCGTTATACTTAGTATTTTAGTGAAATTTAATTGTCTTTGTGAAATATTTAAAATTTTACATAAATTTGCAAATATTTTTTAGAGCTTTGGAATAATTATTTATTTATTATTTGTAGTTTCAGTCAATTTCATTGAAATCTAATTATCATAACAACCATGTGGAATTTTTTCGCAAAAATAAAAAATTAAATTTTACTGCAAAGCAGTAATAAAAATTCTGATGTAATATATAATAAAAATAGAATACTGCAATGTTCACGTTTCAAAATGTCTTGCTGCCTCTTATATTTAAAAGACATTTTTGTTTTTATAAAATGGAACAGGTTAGCAGAATAAAAAATTGTCAGATTCTACTTAAAAAATTATTTTTTTATATATAAATAAATGTTATACATAAAAAACATCGAAGATAATATTTATGGTTTTTATATAAATAAATGTGACAAAATTATTATAATTATTTAGAACAGAATAGACATAGTACCAGGTGCATAAATTTTCACTTGCCAATCTACCAAATTAAATAGATGTGTTGTTTTTTCTATCAAATGATACTTTGATCTAATGGAATTTGTATTCCAATGAACAGTTAATTTACCAGATGTATCGCTGGAATGTCCTGTTCTAAATGGTTGTGTTGTAACACATAAATGTGCCATATGTTTTAAGGTATTAACTATCATATTTGCATTTGAAATTTGTACACTTTCTTGATACTTATGTGCAAGAATACAAAGCTGTGTGGAAGGATGTAACGTTACAAATGATGTTAAACATCTCATAAAATACATAGTATCGCGAACATCAAGACCAAGATTAGAAAAATTATTTATATCATCGATAATAATAATAACAGATTCAGTAAATTTTGCTGCTTCTTCATACTTTTCTTTAACGTGTGCAAACAGCTTATGGACGATATCCATATGTTTTACAGAAGTGCTATAGGGAATGATTACTTCTGTTTCGTCTATAAAGTTCTTGGATATGTCCGTAACATTGCTGGCTACAAGTTTCATTGGCTCGACAACAGTGACTTGGCCCTTTTCTTTTAAATTAATAAGATTATAACCTAGTCTCATGCCAATATTGTGATAATGACTAAAAGTATTATGACAAAGAATTAAACAAACGGCAGCATTCGTTCTCTTCAATCCATGTGATAAAATGGCATTAATTAAGAAGTTTGCATTGGTGCCGTGTTGTTCTTCGATCAAAATTGTTTTACCATCCATGTTTATTCTGTCGATTCCGAGGATACTGCTCACCGTTGCCATCGAGCTAGCCATAATTTACTATAAAATTAAAACATATAAGCATTATTATTTACAGAAAATAATTTAAAAATTAGAAATGTTAATGCCATAAACTTTTAACTTAATAACTCGCCAAGTTATATATATATGTATATGAACGTAGTAGAAAGATGTGACTCGTAAGGCCTATCACACACGCCAATGGACCAATCAGATTTCACATGCATATATTTATGCAGCTTATGTATTTCGTGTGTGATCAAGTGTGATGGTCCTCCCACACTGAACACGATAAACGTCGAGCGATAAGCAATGAAACTTCTCTTTCTACAAAAAAACAGAGCTCGGGGGCAGTGGTCGCAGATTTTAGACGGGCAACATACGCACACTAGGCACAATGCCGTGTCCGCGTGTGCCCGTAGCGCCTGCTAATGCCTCGGATGCAGAGTCCAACTCGGAATCGCGGCTTCCACGCATGCAGATACAGAGGCTCGTCTGTGTGAAGCCAGCGTTTCGGCTGCCGTCGGATAGAAGAACAGGCCAGACCTATACACTGTCTGTCCTGTTCTTTCGTGGCGTCGCCGGCACATATCGCAGATCCGCTTCTCGGTAACATCGCGGAGTCTTAAATAATTTTAAATAGTACGAAATCCGAGTCACCGAATTGTGTATTGTACGACATTTTCAAGATATAATGTAATATAAATTTTTAATGTACAATGCAGCAAAAATTTTCCGTCCCACTTAAACAGACTGCGGACTGTCGGTTGTATATACTTTTCATATTTTCTGCAAGTACAACCGGTGTGGTTAAAAATTTTTGATGCATTCTACACATCACTCATACCTAGTTTAAATTATTATAAAACAAGGAAAAATTGTTCGAATAGGACTTTAAAACTACTAAAATACGCGTCGCACAATCCGGCGTAACGCGAATCTCAAGCAGCAGATGCCAATTTCCCGAATTGCGTGCAGTAGCGCACGCACTATCAGTCACGGCTAACGAAACAGAAAACGACACTCCGCGAGGGACCGACGAATACTCCGGGCTGTACAACGATCAATTAAAAATAAATTGAAAACGCGAATTATAACCCGAGAGCGCGAAACAATATTCCGATCACGAGAAAAGCGACCTTGTTTTATAATAACTTAAACACAACACCCCGTATAATATACAAAAACGCAAAACTGTACGCTCACACTCACACTCGCTCACATAATATTCACCGCGCACTTCATAACACTATGACTCATATTCACCGCGCATTTTATTACAATATCACTCATACTTAGTTTAAATTATTATAAAACAAGGAAAAATTGTTCGAATAGGACTTATAAAACTACTAAAATACGCGTCGCACAATCCGGCGTAACGCGAATCTCAAGCAGCAGATGCCAATTTCCCGAATTGCGTGCAGTAGCGCACGCACTATCAGTCACGGCTAACGAAACAGAAAACGACACTCCGCGAGGGACCGACGAATACTCCGGGCTGTACAACGATCAATTAAAAAATAAATTGAAAACGCGAATTATAACCCGAGAGCGCGAAACAATATTCCGATCACGAGAAAAGCGACCTTGTTTTATAATAACTTAAACACAACACCCCGTATAATATACAAAAACGCAAAACTGTACGCTCACACTCACACTCGCTCACATAATATTCACCGCGCACTTCATAACACTATGACTCATATTCACCGCGCATTTTATTACAATATCACTCATACTTAGTTTAAATTATTATAAAACAAGGAAAAATTGTTCGAATAGGACTTATAAAACTACTAAAATACGCGTCGCACAATCCGGCGTAACGCGAATCTCAAGCAGCAGATGCCAATTTCCCGAATTGCGTGCAGTAGCGCACGCACTATCAGTCACGGCTAACGAAACAAAAAACGACACTCCGCGAGGGACCGACGAATACTCCGGGCAGTACAACGATCAATTAAAAAATAAATTAAAAACGCGAATTATAACCCGAGAGCGCGAAACAATATTCCGATCACGAGAAAAGCGACCTTGTTTTATAATAACTTAAACACAACACCCCGTATAATATACAAAAACGCAAAACTGTACGCTCACACTCACACTCGCTCACATAATATTCACCGCGCACTTCATAACACTATGACTCATATTCACCGCGCATTTTATTACAATATCACTCATACTTAGTTTAAATTATTATAAAACAAGGAAAAATTGTTCGAATAGGACTTATAAAACTACTAAAATACGCGTCGCACAATCCGGCGTAACGCGAATCTCAAGCAGCAGATGCCAATTTCCCGAATTGCGTGCAGTAGCGCACGCACTATCAGTCACGGCTAACGAAACAAAAAACGACACTCCGCGAGGGACCGACGAATACTCTGGGCAGTACAACGATCAATTAAAAAATAAATTGAAAACGCGAATTATAACCCGAGAGCGCGAAACAATATTCCGATCACGAGAAAAGCGACCTTGTTTTATAATAACTTAAACACAACACCCCGTATAATATACAAAAACGCAAAACTGTACACTCACACTCACACTCGCTCACATAATATTCACCGCGCATTAGATCGCTCGCAGGATAGTCCACGACGCTTCCGTTAAATCCTCGATCTTGACAAAAGAAATATGATGTATCTTGATGTATCTTGATGTATCTTGATGTATCTTGATGTATCGTCGATGAAACTTTTATTTAATTATTACTCCTCAAGGCGCTGACTCATCGAAGTGACCGTGAACTTAAACTTGAACTCCGGTAGAGAACAGTTATCCCCCCTTTACACATCCGTTCCCGACTACATTTAGGCGCGAAATGAGGGTAGCGCGGTCGTGATAACGGTACTTATGTTGGGAGGGGTAATTAATTGGCGCACTAGGGAAAAAACGTTCCCACCTATCAGGTGATAAGAGAAGGGTTGTAATTGGTCGGCATGGGGATGATACCGCGAGTGTCCAATGAGTGTGAAAAATTTTGTATTGCGACCCGTTTATTTTTACCGTTATGCGCACTTTTTTGGCGCCGTTCATTCCGCTGACAACAAACTTTTTGAAAAATAGCGGATGCAAAGCGTGCGCATGGTTTGTTTTAATATTCAAAAAAGAAAATAATTTAACCGGCTATGGACAATTTTTTCCCGCGAAGCATACTCGTAAAGGCAATTATTTAGACATTTGTCGGTATAAGAAAAAGAGAGTTCGCAGTTTTACAATAAGTTAATCCGTAGAAAGCGAGAGTGATAACGTGCAAAAAAGCCACTCAATTATTTCGACGATTATTGTGGATAAAAATTAGACATGCCGCTTCTCATCCGCGATATCGTAAAGTCAAATAGAGCTTTAGTGACCAGCACGCGCGAGTGATTTTCACATACGCGGTGTAAAACGAACCCCGCTAATTAAATGATATGTAGAAATTTAATCCGCTCATTAACAATAAACGATCCGATCGATGGCGTTCGTTTTAATCAAGAAACGTGAGATTGAGTTATCGCATAATAGCTACGTGCATTAAAGCGCGTTTCACCGATACACATATCGACAAAAATTCTAAATAAATTTATACTCGTTCGCGATCGAAATCTTTCTCTCTACGCGCCGAAATCTCTGACGGTCGGTCTAGTTGCGGAGCCTCGTGGGTGCGGACGCGTCGTTAATCGCTCCGCAATTACGCGTATTTAATTATAAAATCATTACAAAATCTTTTTATTTTACTGTTAAGTTTATATTTCTGCTCTCATCTTATAACTCGGCGATGTTAGTGTGAAGCGAATCTGTGATAACTGCCGGCGACGCCGCGAAAGAGTAGGACAGTGTATAGTTCTGGCCTTTTTTTCTATCCGACGGCAGCCGAAACGCTGGCTTCACACGGACGAGTCTCTATATCTTTACGCGTGGAAGCCGCGATTCCGAGTTCGACTCTCTGCGTCCGAGGCAGGCGCTACGGGCACACACGGACACGGCATTGTGCCTAGTGTGCGTATGTTGCCCGTCTAAAATCTGCGACCACTGCTCGGGGGCTGTCGCTAAATTTATCCTGTAAAACCAATTCAAAAAATATATGTGTGGTAAAACCATATAGAACTTATACGAAGGTATATGGATAAAATAGGGAGGTGCAGGTTTCTCCCCTCCCGTAGTTATTATTTCCTTAATTTTATTCAATGATGTCGTTTCCGGTGAGGTTAGTTCTGGTCAGTTCGTTTCAATCATTTGGCAGAAGCCACGAGGTGTTAACATTACCTGGCTGAATTTTTTCTACGATCCCCAAGAAGACTCGCAAATTTTGGCTACAGCAAACATTCGCTGCTTTTCATCAATGTAAGTTTTATTGCAACAGACTTTTTTATTTTATTACCTATTCGTATTTCAAACTAAATCTCAGAATTGGCTTTACAAAATTAAAAATTCTAATCCAGGATTAAAGTGCGTATGCAAATCTATGTCTTAAACGTTACGAAAGTACAAAATGTTACCTTAAAAATCATATAAAAGCGAGGTTACATTTAAATTTTATGTAAAAAAAGTCCAAAAAATTATCAAATAAACGAGCGCTTTAATTTTCGAAAGAAAGAATACATTTAATTTAATTTTCTAGCACTTTGAACGAGTTTTAATTTGAATTTAAAGTATTAAAATTTAATTTTCGTATTATCCAAAATTTATCGCATTGTTCTTTTTTTGGATAAAGTTCCGATAAGGTATTACCTCCGATTTTAAGGACATCACCCGAATGTAATAATTAAGTCCTATATCATTTTGAAATAATTATTATTATTAACAAGTAATGATTAATTAAAACGTTTGGGCAAACGGGCGTTAAGAAAACTGTGAAACGGATGCTATAATTAATAGACGAGTATTCCTTCGAAAAATAACAGGTTTAATCAGTGCGCGATAATAGACGAACGGTGCAGCATATGTGCAATCTTACAGTTATTTCTTGCCGTTTATCGCTTATCTGTTTGCGCTGACTCCACCTTTTTTTTTCTAATTAATACTTGCCGTCGTCTATCGCACCCGTTTCATAGTTTTCTTAACGATCGTTTGTCCAGACGTTTTAATTCAGTACTCGGTAGTAATAATAAATAATTTTTCAAAACTGCAAACAAAGAACTAAACGCATATATATTATATAACGCATATATATTATATAACGCATATATATTACATGCGTTTAGTTTATTGTTTGCGATTAAATAAATATAAGGAATGGATTATATTAATAATAATATCGATATATATTAATAATAAATGAATAATTTATTATCTTTAATTAATATTTTTTACAGATGTCTTCAAACAGAAAAGGTTTTGCCACAATAGCTATTCATTCCGGGCAAGATCCTCAGCAATGGAGCCATCGCTCGGTTGTTCCACCTTTGGTGATGTCCACCACTTTCCAGCAAGATGGTCCAGGAGATTACGAAGTAAATGTTTTTATATAACTTTAAAATATTAAAAACTTGTGCAATAACGTTTTAATTTTAGAAATATGACTATAGTAGAGGCGGCAATCCTACACGTGACGTTTTGGAAACATGCCTAGCTGCTTTAGAAAACGGCAAACATGGTTTTTGCTACTCTTCAGGATTGGGCGCTACTACTGCAATTTCAGCTTTATTACAGGCAGGAGATCATTTTGTTGCGGGAGATGATCTCTATGGTGGGACGAATCGTTATATACAAAATTGCATGAGCAAGCAAGGTATAAAATATACCTTCGTCGATATGACGAATGTGCAGAATGTTGTGGACGCCTTACAACCGAATACAAAGGTTTAAAAATAATAATTAATTACATTAATTATGATTACTTGAATATTTTGCATTTAAAATTCTTTATTATATTTTTTAATATTAAGTATATAAATTTATGGTAAATATATAGCGTAACGCTCCTACTAGATCTGCATTACAATTCGTTTTGTTACAGATGGTGTGGCTCGAAACTCCAACAAACCCCTTGATGAAAGTAATAGATATTAAAGCGGTAGCTGATAGCTTGAAATCTCGTCCGGACATTATATTAGTAGTCGACAATACTTTTCTTACATGTTATTATCAAGTAAGTTTAACATACGTTTAAAAAAAAAAAAAATGTTGAAATGTAAGTATTGAATCTAAAAGAAATTAAAACTAAATAACTTATTACGTTTTTAAAACAGAAACCTCTCGAGCTTGGCGCACATATATCGATGTATTCGATGTCAAAATATATGAATGGCCATTCTGATATTATTATGGGCGCCTGTGTCACATCGCGAGACGATCTCGCGGAAAAATTGCGATTCATACAAAAAGGTAAATTAATGAAAGTTTTCGAGACTCACGTATTTGAAAAAACTTTATATATTTGTGCAAGTGTAATGATACATTTTTGTTCTATCTAGCCATGGGTATCATCCCATCACCATTTGACTGCGCCATGGTTAATCGCAGTTTGAAAACTCTTGAACTCAGAATGCAGCAACATATGAAGAATGGTTTGGCGGTTGCTAAATTTCTCGAGTCCCATCCTTGCGTCGAACAAGTGCTCCATCCATGTATACATTTTATTTTCTTATCTTACATGTGGTCTTAAAATAAGAGCATGAATTTATTATCTCTTGCATACTTTAGTTATCTATAATTAATGTCGCAATAATTTATACAATGATGAAACATAAATAAGATAAGATGCATACGTTGTTGCGTTACAGATCTTCCGTCACATCAACAACATGATGTTGCTCTTAAACAAACATCGGGGCACAGCGGAATGATATCTTTTTATTTGAAAGGAGATTCTGCACGCTTTTTGAAAGCGTTGAAAGTTTTTACGTTAGCTGAATCTTTAGGCGGTTATGAATCATTGGCTGAATTACCGTAAGTATCCGAAATACATACATACATATATTGTATATCGAAAAACATATTTTTAACACATTTACTATTATTCAGATCCATAATGACGCATTCTTCTGTGCCGGAAGAAATGCGTGTAGAATTGGGTATAACTGATCAACTAATTCGACTATCTGTTGGTCTTGAAGCCGAACAAGATCTTATAGCCGACATAAAACAAGCATTGGATGCTTGCCAATGAATTAATAAACCATCACACAACTCAAAATAATATTTCGGCATGTATTCTAATTTATATAATTTATATAATAATTGCATAATATTGTACTATAAATGAATTACAGCATCACAAATCTTCATACAACACTGTTTGAAGAATTGATATTATATAAAGAATTTTTATTCTTATAAAATTTTTATACATTTCATAGGTCTCACATTTATACATTAGGAACACTTGTATAATACAATAATCGGATAATATTTTACACATGTCATCGTTCGCCCTGATTTTTTTTTGGTTTATTATACCTATAAGTATAATTGTTTTTAATATACAAATAAATAATTTTCTCCAGTTTATAAACGATATAAATTATTGTTTAGAATAATTAATGTGATATATTACAAATTACGATTAAAAAAAATTTAATTTGATTGTTTTTAATAGATCAAACCCATTCTTACACCAACCGTAAAACACCCTGTACATTATGTTTTAATGAATAGAATACTGTTGTATAAAAATTGGATATTATTTGTACTACCAATGCAATATGCAATATGTTTGATGCAGTGACATGTTTCTCCTGATTCCTTGTAGACTGAAAAGTTGTCCTATTGTAAATTGATTTTTGACGAATATCGTAACTTCGTTTTACACATCCTATCATACTCCTGTGCCCGATTGTACAACAACACTCCTACAATGACGCAAGAAGTGCCGAGCGCTGATAAACCCGTCACAGAATTGTTAAATAACAGCACAGAGAGCCATATTAGGAAAGCTCTCTTTGCAGTATTAGCAACGCTACAATAATAATATATTTTACAGTCAAGAAATTGCAGTTTAATTAAATGAAAAATAAAATTGCGTACCTGTGTGTCACAGGACTGATATAGTCCATAAGTACATAAGCAGTAATACTTTGAAAATGGAAGAACACTCCATTGAGAAGGAATGCAGCGAATAATTTAAAACTCATGGAATGCTCAAGAGTAGGTAAATCGACCAATAATATCGACACCGGTATTTGTACCACAATTGACGCTAAACTGGTATAAAATTGCAATTCTGCTGGTCTGTAAAAAATAATAAGATTTTTTTTTTTTTCTTCCAGTTTACATTCTTACGCGTACGCTGGAAAGCAGAAATTACGTTTGCTGCGCAAACGGCAGCTAGTGAACGTGATTTTAGAGTCGTGCGCGTCGAGTTTCACATGTTTCGCGTGTATGTACCGCGCCGGCCGGATTGCCGATGACTTTTTTTTCCTCCCGTTTTCTCATTCCCTGCCTCCGCCGCATAGAGTTACGTACGCTAGCCGCTGTCGCCGCAGAAAACGCCGTATCTGCTCTTCGGTGTGTATGCCATTACTTACGTATATTTAAAATTATCACCACTGATTAACATCTTTGAGTAAACGTTTTGCAAGCACTCTGTTACGTTTGTGGCCATTGCGGCAATAAATCCTCTAAGGTCGAAACTAATTTCATTAATAGAACACAGTGCCAATCCACCCATTACAGGTATTAAAGATAAATTTACATATAATCCAGTATGTTCCCCTAGAAACATGATTCATCGATTATTAATTTAGATTAATCAAGAGGCACGGTAGTGCCTCGCGCCAAATATCGGCGCAGCGCGCTACCGTGCCTCTTATACGCGAGACGAAATTTTGAGAATTTTTAATTACCTAATTATTAAAAATTTAATTTTTAATTCCACTAGAAATTATACATTAGATAAAAAGAGGTATGAAATACTCACCTAATAAATACCTGCTGATAAGGACGGTGAAAAGAGGTGCACTACTCTTTATGGTTTCTGTGAAGCTTACAGCTACGTAATTTAACGATACTAGACCTAAGACTACCGTGGCGAATCTCGTGCATCCTACCAGTGTCATGTGCTTATAAAATCCTGGAGGTCTCATCAATCGTGGACTGGCTTTGTACATACCACAAGGAAAATACATTTGTATCAATCCACATATTGCGGTCATCAACATTTGACAGGCGCCTATAATTCGAAACAAGTAAATTACAATAAATTATAAGTATAAATAAGTTATTAAAAAAATTTATCATATATTTTATTTCACGATCAAGCATGATCAAGAGGTCAGAATGCTCATTTGCTTACCCAAGATAGTGGGATCGCCTTCCATGTAGGACAGTATGTATTTGTTCAGAAACAAAGTGCACCCGCTGAAGACGTACCACAGGGTGAGAAAGAGGAGGGCTCGAGGATTGAACAGACCGCCTTTCGTGTCGCTTGTTAAAACGACCACATCCTCTCTCCTCTTGACGTGGTCCACGTGCTGCCTCGGCTGGGCGTCGTGAGATACGGCTGGCTGTTCGTCGACATCTCCACGGCCGGTCTGTGGATAATTGATGCGCACGGAGTAATTCTCCATTTCTCGTCCACTTCTCCGACCTCCGAGGACCTCGCGTCGCCTTACGAGGTACGAGATATCACATTTTTCATATCGCCTAGAGAAACTCGCCGTCCTTGGCGCAGGTTAGGTTAGATTAGATGACCACTCACGGCGATCGTGACAGTCGTAATTTGTCAATCGGCGATCGCCGTTGTTTTCGTTTTTACATGACAATTGTCTCTCCCTTTAATATTTCTTCTCTTTTTATGAATATCCACACCTTCTGCAGCGGCATCGTCGACCAATACTACCTGATATTACCTCCCTAGGTTCGCTGCAACATTCACTTACACTACTACCTATGTTGCACATACATTCCAACTAATATTACCTATATGCCGGCTTTCTTTACATTTGTACTATCTGCACTTTTTGGAACGCTTTATTAATAAATATCTTTATAAATAATTAGGCCTAAAATTTTGCATAAAAATACGTAAAGTTTTTGAATTAAAAACTAATTAATTTTTAGTTATTTAATTTTGTGATTTTTAAAATTATTGCTTTATTTCATAATTTTTATTTTATATTGTAAAAATAAACTTACAAAAATAATATTACTTTCGAGAATACTCCCGATATAAAACCCATTAATAATATTAACATGAATAAACGATTAGAGTCTCTACAGTACTAACAGTATTATTAAAATTCTATATGCTCGTGTACTTGTTTAGAATCTTCATGAATCTCTCTTGTTTTATCTAATATAAAGTTATGTGATTTTGTAAGAAAATCGTTGTATGCTAAGATAGCGACGTTTCTTCCAGCTACTGCACTCATCTCCATCGCACTTGCAGCCCATTCAATCGCATTTACGTGATACAGTGCGTCATGCAGCTTGAAATTATCTAGATTTACTTTCGTTGAATAACGAGGATACGCTTTCCAGGCAATTTCCTTTTTCTCAATGACCTTAATAAAAAAAAGAAAATTATTATTAATTATATATCAAATCAAATCTTCTGTATTTTATCCAGAAGTTGTAGTATATTCCATACTTGAGAAAATATATCGTGTATAAGACTTGTTTCCATAGAATTTCTGCTAAAGACTTTCCAAACTGGTGGATCTATTTCAATTGAACCATCAACGAGATGTAATTTTCCAACTGAACTAATCTTCGTCTTATTCGGATTGCAACTTAGAACAGCATCGAAAGTCGTTTTCAAGCCAAAGTACTTTGGGTTAAGATTCGCTTTGACAAACGTTGCGTACGTCGTCTGATAATTTCCTGGAAAGGCAAAGTCGTCCGGAAATTCGTTAAATTCAATTTGAAATTCTTGATCTTCCGTGAGTGGTGCAGCAATAATCACGATATCGTAAGTAGACGTCATTGAATCTGTGCTATCTGGAATTTGTGATATTCACATTATTTTTAATACAATTTAAATATCTATTTTAATGCTTGACAAAATCTACATTTGTCTGTCGCACCTTTGTTTATGTAAGTTACTTCGTAATGGCTCGAATCATCGCTCTTTGATAAACTGCGAATATTCGTAACACGACTCGGTGCTACATTGACGTTTTTATTTCTGTAAATAAGATGCTCCGGTACCTAGAATTCAAACTTGCATTTTATACGCGTTCAGATAGATAATATATTATTATAATTACCTTTTTATTTCCCCCTTTAACGGACCATAATTCACCATTTGCCGCTAGAGCTATAGAACCAACAAAACTTTGGATGTCGACATCTTGACCATAATTCACTACAGTAGCGGCTTCTACTAATTCATCGATTAGATTTTCCGAAAAGCCCATGCGCGAAAAATATTCCTTCGTAGATATTTGTAATAATTGTGGAAAATCTTTATTCATCGCTGACAACAATGCAGTGACGTTGGCGAAAGATTGTCCGGCGTCCTGCAGATCATATATCTTCAGAAAATCTTCTATCAAGCTGTTTATATGGCTATTCAAAGGAAAAATGTGTGTGTCACTATTTTCTTTCCTTCCTCTCATTACTTTACTTCGTTAAAATTACTTAAAGTGGTAAATAGAGTTTTCCAATACCTCATGAGTTTAAACACTTGAAACCCATATCTGTAAATTAATTTTATTAGCGATATCCAATCGCCGTCTACAAATATAAAATCTGTTCCATCCCATATAGCTGTTTTCTCCTGACCAAGGCCTTCATTCTTTTCCAAACCTAAAGGTTTATGAAAAATGCCGATCAATGTCGCTTACATATTACAGATTAGTATAATAAAACTAAAGAAACAGAAAAATGCTGTTTATACTTACCTAAAAGTTTAACAAATCTTTGCATATACATATTTTTAGGATGTATAATGGAACCGCCGGCCTCAAATTCATCTCTGTCGATCTTGATAGTTGCTAATCGTCCGCCAATAGTTTTCCCCTCGTATAAGTCGATATTTAAATTTTCGTTGAACAATTCAGTGAGAAAATGTGAGGCTGCTGCACCACCAATTCCACCTCCTATAATAGCTATAAAATATTCAAGAATTAAACGCGAGATTGAATTAAATCAAACGTTTTTATAGATTACACCATATATCGAAATAAAAAATTAAATCTTACCGATACGCGGAGTTTGTACCTGAAGAGAAATCCCTTGTTGGAATATTAATATTAATACTCCGAATAGCAATAACGCTGCATCTGGCTTATTCATGATGTATCTACGACACGTAGGTACGTATAAACTATACAGATGCAAAAAAATTGCGTCTCTCACATCGTATCGTATGTTATGCAATTAGCGAACGAAAATTATCAATTCTTATCAATGAATATTTATATATTTTTTTTTGTTTTACGATTGTGCGTGCCGCAGTGTGCCGTAAGAAACGCCGGCTGCAGCATTGCTGACATCTCGGTATATGTATCTATATACATATATACATACGCAATACATACGCAACATAAAGATACACGGAATCACGTGACGCAGGAACTCAGGAAGCTCCCGCGGTGCTAGTGGTGCTCGCGCTTCTCGCGGTGCTGCCCAGGTCGTATTATGTATATATAGCGATCAGCGATTAAATTCAGTATGGCTGTGCATGGCCCAGATAAACAGCTGGGAGTAGGCGTTCACGGGCTGCGCCGTCAATTCGCAACGCCTTCGTCCTTCTTCTCACGATGACAGAGCGATCGGTAGAGTAAATCGGATATAGGAATCCGATCTTTTGTCGCGCGTCAACCGAGATGTCACCGAACGCTCGGCTCGACAAAGGGCCGCGATAACACGGTTTGCGCCTACGGAGATGTGTTGCAATTGCACGACGTAGCCCGTAAAACACCGAACCGAGGCTGGGAAGCACGACTTGCAAGGCGGTCGCCGGCCCGCAAGCCAACCGCGCGATTCAGCGGCCGGAGGGATAAATGCTCAGCAAGAAAATAGAGATTGTGAGCCGAGCGTTGAGTTTTACGGTAATTCATTAGCCCTTCTGCACGAACGTTCTCTCACCAGTATTTTTATTAATACTTTTTATTCATACTACACACGTTTGCATCCCTCCATTGAGCACACGTACAATTCAGTATAATTTTTTTAACTTCTTAAGAATTATGTTACAAATGGGACAAATATAACACTGGACGTTCATTATACCGTTTATTCCGTCCACCTGTGGCAACAGAGTTGATTTGTACATACATAATACAACCTCATTTCTTCCTCAGCCCGTCTAGTTTGTGCCTGAAAAAATACAGCTTCTCTATGATTGCATTTCGGGCATGGGTGTTCCTCAGTTCTTGGCAGCGTAGGATCAGATATCACATCGGCGACGATGTGCGTTAGTTCGCTGGAAAAAAAAAAAAAAAAAATTATTTAACGTGTATTTAACATAGGGCAAAATCAACGGGTGTGTTCAGGAGACTCGAGTGATCGTTGTAAGCTCAGCGAATTCTTTATTTCTTTATTAATTTGCTCTAACTAATTTTTTTCTCAATATTTAAGCGTAAAATTCAATCGTAATACAACATTACTCAATATTCTGCGATTGAAAATGTCTCTTCAACACAGTCTGCTTTGCAAACTCGAACTTTGCGACAAGCTTACAGCTTGCCGTATCAAAAGCAATATATCATCTTGTATAACAAAAATACTGGTGCACAAAATGATATGTTTGTTTCTCCCTTACATATATTATACACTTTCCTGTGTATCATTCTAAATTAAATCGTTCTGTACAATGTTTATATTAATTAATTCAGAATAATTTCATTTAGAGTCATTTATTTTCAACTTACTCTATCTCGTGCATGATTTTGTTCACATAGATGCAGTTGCTGTCCGCCAGCTGTTTGAAATCACAATTTCTGCACTGAAACAGCCAGGTATACGGCATTATAATCTTTTTTTTTTTTTATTTATTTTATGCGATCTACGACGCGTAATCCAACGCTATTCTCTCGTGTCATTTTCTTGACAATACTCACCGCATACATGAGCACCTTGTTCTCTTTATCCTCCTTCGGGTATAACATGTTATTACATTCTTGACAAAACCTAATGCCTACGAATCCCGGACCGTCATCGTGCGTGTCGTAGCCTGCTATCTTCGACATGACTGCGCGCCAAATTAATTAATCTTGGCTTTGAAATATAATTATCTGCGAAATTATCCGTCCAGCCGACTTGAACGTCGTGTCGATCGACGCGAAAGAATAATCCTTCGATGACCACACGCGACACGACGCATCAACAATAATAACGTAGCCGGGTAGCGCGTGGTGGTCAGCGGTGGCGGAATCAATCGACGCGCTATCTGTCGACACATTCGACAGTTTCATAGAATCTGTTTCGCCCACAGTTGCATATTCTAAAACAAAATCTATAAAAATGTTAAAATTTTCCTTCAAAAATTGCAAACTTTTATAAGAATTCTATTAAAAAAAAAAAAGCAGAAAGTCTGTGGAATTTTAACGTACAGTTCTTTCAGCTGCGATTAATATAAAAAGAAATATTGTTTTATTTAACAATTAGTTTAATAATTAATTTCGTAGTTGTCTGTATAAAGAATTGCAGATAAAAATTATACAAATTAATGTATTTCAACTTCCTATTCTCGACGAGGGTAAAACGAACTTCGTTGAACAGTTGGCATTATAATTAATAACTGTTGTGTACGCCTGACTAATTGGGTTCGAGCATGCGCGATAATTTAGCGTGTGACATTCGGCAATCCGTCGAAAGGTGCATTGCAAGGCAAATAAAAGTAATCGAACAAAAGGTTTGTACTTTGGGTGAACTTTTGGCACTCTTGTTAATTCTCTCTCTCTCTTTCCGTCTCCGCCATCCGATTGCATACATGTCTTATTCACTCCGAGTGTAGAAAGTGTACCGTTGTCTAGCGAGCAGATGCAAGGTTCCTTACTAATCGTAAAAAAACTCCCAAAAGAATGGTTTTATTCTAAGGTCTGCCCTGCAAGACGATCCTAATGAAGAATTAAAGTTTTCAATCGTACTTAAACGGAGAAATCTATTATTACGTTTTCGCAGATTTCTCTTCGGTTTTTACCGCTCAGTGAAGAAAGTGTATTACTTGGATTATCTCCCGAGCATGATTGGTTATCGATACATTTACTTTTTTTTTTTTCTTTCTCTCTATCTCTCTCTTTCTTTCTTTCCTCCTCCTTCACCGCTGTGCGCATAAAAAAAAGCTCGTTCTCGCGCTGCCGGAGCGAAAAAGAGTAAAATAAAACAAACACGATCGAGGGAACAGACTCGCGCGAGACATGTGTATTCGGGTGGTTTCTATGAGGGCGCTCTCGGCGGCGGTGTCGCGCATAAAACAACGACGGGGCGCAATCGAGTGCGATCGAGCGCGGGGAGTGGTAGGTACCGGGGACCGGCTTGATTTTACGTTGCTTCGTCGCAGTCCGGTTGTTGTTGTCGCGGGTGTGAGGGAGGGAAAAGAGGTGCACCAGGAGGTAGAAGGCCCGGTGAGGAGGCGCGCGCGCGCGCGGGTTCGTCGTCCCGAGAGAGATCGGCGGAAGTTTTACTGCGCGGTGACGGATGCGCGCTAGAGGCCCGTCGCGGCACGCTAGCTCGACTCTAGCGACACTTTTTGCGGATAGAGCGCGGCGCCGCCTGGGGAGCCCGCCGTCGGCGTCGAAACATCGGTAACGCGAGGCCGTTCAGCCCGGCTAGACCGAGTAAGTATCGATCAACGAGTCCGCCGCTCTATCCGCCTTGTTCTTGACGGCCGCTTCTTTTCTCAGGTTCTCTCTCTTTCTCTCCTCGCTTTCGCTCGCTCGCCTTGCCGCGCTTGCTCGCTTCTCTCTTTCTCTCTTTTTTTTTTTTTTTTCTTTCCTCCTTCTCTTTCCATCTCTAGCGTCTCGTGTATGAGCGGTTTCTCAGGCACACGCCGATCGCACGCTGGTGTGCGCCTCTCGTACATGTACGCGAGCACACGCGCGCGCAAAGAGAAAAAGAGAGATGGAGCGACTAACGCGGATGTATCCTCCCCCGTCTCTTTCACCGGTCTTATTGCTCTCCGTATCCCCTCTTCCATCTCTCTTCGCACCTCTCTTCCCCCTTCCCCTCTTCAAGCTTCTTCCTGTCGTGACTCCCCTCACTGGTATAAATCTCGACGGCCGAATGTTTTCTTAAGGGATTCTTTTCGCGAACGACGGAATATTTCGGCGAGTGGAATTGGCTACCGCGGTGAAACTACCTGCTGGGGGAGCACCCGCGCGCGAGTGCACCGTGTAGTACAGCCGAGATTTATCCGAGACGTACGAGTGCGTGGCCGAGAGACGGAGACGAGGCGCGGTGCGGCGCGTGGCGTTCTGCGTCGCTTTTCCCCATCGTAGACGAGAGCACACGACGCCTCACGGCGTCCCCGTGGGAGAGAAGACGGCCGAGAAACGTGAACGCAGAGCACGAAAAGTGTACGTACGCGATCAAGTGGTGGTGGCGATTTTTTAGCGCCCCGGGGGCGTTCTTTTGCGGGTAAACGGGGTAAAGGGGGAGGGTGACGTGCCTCTCCCGCAGCGCAGCGAAGAATTTTTTTTATTCCTCCGCCGTGACGACCGCCAGAGTCGCCGGCTGTCTTGTCCGTTCTCTCGCGGGGTCCGAACGACGGGCACACGTGATCGCGCGGAGCGAGTGCCGTCGGCGAAGACGCGTTTTCCTACGTTTCCGCGTGGCGAAAGCCGAGTGTCCGACCGAGTGTGCGAGTGCCCGATCGAGTTGCGTGTGCCCGGCTGCCGCTCTCGCTTCTCGCGGGAGCGCGTGCATCCGGCGGCCGGACGCGTTGGCTTGTCACTCGCGCGTCGTCGGCGTTTCATCCGCGCCTCCCCCGAGATTGTCGATCAATCTCGTCGACGCCGTGCTCCAAATCGCCGATCCCGACTCCCGCGTACGTACGTATATATTCGTGGTAATAGCGTCGTGTCGCTAGGGAGGAGTTTATGGCGTGCGTTGCTTTTACACTCGTGCGCGATATATGCATATATGCGCTTCTGTGCCGCTCTTTATGCGCGCGCGCACCTACGTGCGTGTATAAGTTCACGAATATTGTTGTTCCGCTTTAGACCTATGCCAGACAGCCATATTGTAAAATTTTTTTTTTTAACTCGATCGCCGTGTTTCTCGTTAACCTAGCCGCGGTCCCACCGAGATCTCTTTTGTTTGCCGCGGCCCGATCGCTTTCGTCTGCGGAGCAGGAGGAGGAGGGAGGAAAGCCCCCCTTTCGAAAACCGACCGCCGGGCTGGCTGGCCCCCGCGAGGCCCCCTCCTTCCCCCCCTCGTCTTTGTCTTTGTTCCGATGACGTTCCCGCGTTCCGCGCACGCTGATCTCCCGACGCCGCTACGCCGAGGACGACGCGTCGCTTCCCTCGGTGGCTGAGAGGTGGGATTGCTCCAGGCGAGAGAGCAACGGGTCCCGCGAACTCGGCCGCCGGCATGCTAGATCCGTCATTCGTTTCGTTAATTACAGGCGTCCAAGAATAACTTGCGGGAAAGAGACCCTTCGCGTGGCGGTGGACACGTTTCTTCGAATCCGTTTCTGACTTCGCGGTGTTGGTGCGCCTTTGTTGAAGCCTTTTTTCTTTTTTTTTTTTTTTATTTTTAACTCTTTTCCTCCGTGAGTGTTTCCATTAGCGTGCCTCGTGAATGCGCCCCTTTGTTCAATTATTAGTACACGAGCGACGCACAAAAGATTAAGGGACGTCGTTTTAAAGAATGCCACGGAATTTCTCAAGCTTTTTATCAAGTTGCATTTTTCGTCATTTTACTTATTTGTAGGATATTAGTATTTGTAAGAGCTTTTTCGGCAACGACTGCTTGATATGCCCGGAATAAAATTATAATTTTGTTTTAATTGTCTGGATGTGGCTGGATGCCGATTAACTATATTAATTTCAATTTTTTTTTTCTTTACAGGCGACTTGCCTTGCATTGAACAACAACTACAATCATGGAATCTGGAAATAATTTACCCAATCCGGGTACTTATCCCGGAGGAGATCGCCAACAATTCTGTGTCTCTTGGACTTCCCATCAATCAAATATGCACAGTGCGTTTCCAAAGTTACTCAGCTCGGAGCAGTTTGTTGATGTGACTTTAGCTTGTGACGGAGGCTCGATAAAGTGTCACAAGGTTGTGTTGTCCGCCTGCAGCGACTATTTGGAACGTCTTTTGTTGGAAATACCGTGCACTCATCCGGTCATCTTCTTGAGAGACATGAAAATGTGGGAGCTTCAGGCTCTGGTTGAATTTATGTATCGTGGAGAAGTGTATGTCGAGCAACAACAGCTAGCTACATTGATGCAGGCAGCAGAAGTTTTGCAGGTACAATTTTTTTTTTTTATTCGTTCCGAATATATTTACAGATTTAGTCAATTTTGTTTCCTTGATTCCTACATTTTATCTTTCCTTTTAGTAGAAATTCTGACAAAGATATTTTAGTACACATGCGCGCACGTGTGTATATAATAAAATTAATAATGCCAGTAGCTATTTTTATTTTAGAATAATATATAATGACAGTAATAGTATAATGTGTTGTATGTATTTTTAATAGGTCCGTGGCTTATCCACTCAGGGAAGTGATAACTCGGTAAATGAGAGCAATACACAATCGTGCGAGTCTAATGCACCCGTCACTCCGTCGACTCCTACTCACGGAGACAGCAACTATAAGGATACTTCTTCTAACGAAGATGGAAGTACCTCTGACTTCCTCTCATGCACGCCGATGGCTAGCACAGGAAACAACTCGTCCACTATTACTCCTCCTGTTTCGCATAACCCCAACTCCTCCAACTTTGTAAACATGGAACACAGCGAAGCGCTACAACATTTAGAAAAAGCTCTTAGCGCTTGCGAAGCGACTCTCACCGAAACCCAGGGTATGGTAAAAATGGAGCCGGATGAACAGTTCGCACAACAGCAGGAAAAACCTTATTCTATTAGCATGGTATCCGGTAATAATTGCAGTAATCCTAGCAGCCCATTTCCCGCGATCGAAGGTAAGGTTTAGACGAAATCTTTCTGATTTTAATGTATAAATGTTATTTATTGCATAAATGCTATAAATTGCACGTTTATGTTAAATATATTATGGAAATATATATATTTTAAAGGTTATCAAAGACGACAAAGGCGTTCAGAAGAGGAACTCAAACAAGCTTCGGACATGGTAGCACGCGGCATGACGTTTCAAGTAGCTTCGGAAAAGTACAAGATACCGATCAGCACAATCCGCTTCTACATGGTCAGAAAAGGCATTTTACAGAGGCGAAAACGCGGTCGCGGCTCCAGCAATCTCGGTATGAACAGCCAGCCAAGTAGTCCGGCCAGTCCACCGTACCATATGATGAATTATCGTTTGCCGGAAAGCCTAAATTCCAGCCTACCGTAGTGCTGTACAAAGAAGTAGTGAGTTTTTTTAGAATTCAGTTTTGAATCAGACAAACTTTTTATCGCTGCATTATCAGAGCTGTTCTAGACCATCTCGTTGGTTTTTATACTTTTAGCTCCTTTATACTGAGTATTTTTTATTTTTCACTTTTTTTTATTTTATTTTCAGTTTACACCTCATTATTCATTTATATTCATAGCGACGCGTTTGTTCGTCGATTTAGAAGACTACCGTTTACAACGTATATAACGTATTTCTGCATTTATGCCATTACTAATCTAGTATACATTCTGGAGATATAATTTGTGTCTCGAACAGCTCCGCTCCATGTATATACGAAAGGTACCATATGTAAAAGTTCGGACACAGCATTCAAATCATTAAATTGGAAGGCATGGGGCTTGCATCATGTCTTACGATCATATTTACGTTAGATTCAGTGACCTTAGGAAGACTGCCTAAACCCAGTTTTTTTTTTTTTTTTTTAATATTAAATACAAAGATTATTGTGCTATAGAGTATACTGGAATATGATCGTGAACTTAGTGTGTATATTACATTATAATAACACTACATAAAACCAGCGGCAGACTATATGCAATACGTAATTTGCAATTCGCTGTTCGTAAAAGATTCACAAGTAGCGTGAAAATAAATTCGTTTGTCAGCAAAGTGATTTTTTAGTGCAATCAAAAGACGTAAATAATTATAAATCAATTATATAAAAATTATTTACTACTTTCATAGTGCATTACTACATAAATGACTTGTGCATAATCTGAATAACATAAACTAATAATAAATATGGAATGTTGGATACTGATATAGAATAATTATTTCTTAAATAAAAAAAAAAAAATAAAAAAAATTAAAAAAAAATAAAAATAAAGAAAGAACATAAAAAGTTTAATATTTTAATTTTACTATTTAACGTAAATTTTTTTCCAAGATTTGAGATTTGAAGATACTTCTCAAAGATATAAAAAAAGTTTAAACTTTTTTAAACATTTGTATTTTAGAAAGCTTAGCTGAGAAAGAAATAGAAATTTGTTCCCGTTTTCACTAATGTCTTAATTTTTTTATCTGTAACACTTCAACGTTCTCAATTTATTTAATTATTAAAAAAAATTATTTTTTAAACACATTTTTCATAACAGATTTCTATGAATCTATTACGAATCGGGAATTGTAAATTACAAATTTATGATAATGCCACATATGTGTACATCTTTAAAGGGGCAGCCTATTTTAAAGTCTTTGAAAATTTTTTCTCGGTAATAGTAATACATATAGTAAAAAGGCGTAAGAAAATGAATAAATGCAATTTCTATATTATTCTGCCTTATGTGACATTAGAAAAAAGTGAAATACGTATAAAAAACATTTTTTATACTTTGTTTCTCAAAAATTAAAACTAAAATTTTCAGAGTAACGGCACTTTAAAGCTCAGTTTCTATTTTTTTTCTTTTTATGAAAAATAATTTTGTGTAAAGATTACGTTTACATTTTTTGTATATTTGTATATACATATATATTTCTCATCTTAAAAGTTACTCCAAAATTCTAAAAAGAAAAAAAAAAATATATAAATAAATAAATAAAAAAAAAGAAAAAAGAAAAATTAATTTGAGATTTTGTACATATTAATATAAAAGTTTATTTTGAAAAAAAATAGCTAACTTTTGAGAAAGTATTTTTTGAGGCTTTTGAAATAAACTGCTTTTTTAATGTTCTCTCGTACAAAACGCAAAAAAAAGGAAAAAAAACGAATTCCATCTGTCATCCATCACGAATTAATATCGATAAATATTAATTCCATACTTATAAGTGCTTGTGTTATAACGGCATCATACTTATAAGGAAAATGACACTAAAGATCAAAAGATCATGTTAGATCAAGCATTGAACAAATATGTTTAAAATCTTATTATTTTGTGACTTTTTTATACGCAGGATTTGTATGTAAACGCACTTAAATGGTGTTTACTTGACGAAAATACCAGTTTATAGGATATACATATATATAAATATATATAATATAAGAATTTCTTCATGCTGTGGACGAACGCTACGCGTATGGTTGATTATCAGCCGTGTTCCGTTCTTCTACTTAGTGACCGATGTAGTTAGCCTATATCGATAATCAAGAGATATGTTTTTGGATGCATTAATAATTGTTCGTAACAGTAAGTCGGATTTACAAAGTACAGTTCAAAAAAAAATGGGGGGGGGGGAGAAAGAAGGAGAAAAAGAAAGGACAAAAAACAGAAGATTGTCTATGTCATATAATCGATATTTTTTTAAAAACCTCGAAATGTTTTGACGAGAAGGCATTCGTAGCATAAGTTATTTTTTATTACATCATATTTATATATGGTTCAGTGAAGCTCAGCTTGCTCTCATTAAGTTATCTGTGGCATCTGTACACATGTACGTATTTACCGAGTATTTATCTTTCTGTATTTTTAAATAAGCTCCACAAGGATAGAGAGATTCTTAATTATGACACGCTTTACATTCTGCACCAGAGAGTGACGCTTAAAGATCAAAAAATGTATACAGTTGTAGAAAAACAGAGAGTTGAAGGGGGTTGTCCATGATCGATTAGTCACTATGTTTAAGACTGGTAACACGTGGCTAATATAACCAGATTAAAGTCTTATATAGACACAGTAATCCTCAATCTATTATATAAATATTTTTGTAGGCACTTTGTCGAGGAAGGTTTCTTCTTTCTGCCTTTATTCTATATATACCTTGATAACTTATACAGTAAGAGGAACCGGTATTTATTCAAAGTTTACCATTTAGCTTTGTTGAACATCACAAAAGATGAACGATCATGACGTGTGTAGTGTAATGCTTTTTACATGCATAGTGTACAAATAACAGCATTTGTAATTGACGATAAGAATTACCTGATGTCTGTAAAAATCGGCGAAAAGCCAGTCTTTCGTTGTTTTTACGGACACTGGTTTTGCCTTTTCAAAGAAGTTTAATTGTGTGACAACAACTGTGGCGCGCATACAATGTAATTGTACGGTGTATTGCCTTTGTTAAATAGCATTTTGGATAAAGCCATATTTTTCCATGCAACGCAATAATCCAGCAAAATAAATTACAGTTAAACTGAGAAGCAGCCTAAAATAGGAAAGAGTGCCAGATACAAAACAAAAGTGGATATGAACAATAACACATAGAAGATAAAGTAAAGTTTATCTATCACTTAGAGTATGTAACTGCCTTTCTCTGGCCTCATACTGGATCATTAATTTATTTATATTAGACAATATACAAGATACATGTAAAGGGGAAAAAAAAAACTAATCTAACTTAGAAGGCTTGTTACAGCTTCTATTAATTGCAGTAAGACTGCTGCCATCCGACTGATGAACACATTCTCAAGACGCTGAAGTTAAACATTTAATCCAAGTATGTCACAGATCTTACATTGTATTTATTCTCATTTATCATTTCTTTATGCGATCATTACGTATTTAACAAGCTCGATTATCTCTGTACATTTCACGATATGTCGAGATATATCGGGGGGAAAAAAAAAAGAAAAAGAAAAGAGAAAGGGAAAGAGAAACAAAATCGCATATTGTGCATTGGATATTGTTAATGCGAATTAAAAACATGACTTGCAATTGTTGCCTGTTGTAATGTCCAATGAGAGTTGAATTGTAATGACTTACTCGTATATAGTATTCTTTCCAGCAAGGAATCGGTATCGTGTAAATCATTATTCTAAGAGTTCCAGTTGACAAAGGTTTTATACGGATCTATTAAACCAGTATTTCAAACCAATGAAAAATAATTAGTTTTCTAATAATAATAATAATAATACAATACAGTTTTATGTGAATTTAGTACAGTGCTTAAGTCAGTAATGCTCAGCGTATCTAACAGATATTTTTAGTGGAACTCCGTGTCATACTCACATGTATCATAACGTCTTAAAGTATGTAACTAAACCACAATCAAAGAAGTGTGAACGATACTTAATGACTATTATCATAATAGCCACTTATGATAGCAGTAAATAGGTAGCCATCTTGAGGCAGTTTATATTATATTTAATTACACTATGTATCGCTTTGGTCTCTCCGTTTTACGATGGTATTATTATTTGTAGATAGAGCCCCTGTAACTTTAGAATCGTTTGAACCTCGAATCATTTATTTGTAAGTCTTTTTTTACAGTTACCGATTATCTAATTGATTAAATAGGCAATGCAATTAAAACGTGGGAGAGAAAAAAAAAAAAAGAAAGAAAGAAAGAAAATTATAAAAAAGACACACAACACAAACATGCACACGTGACATGCAGAGATCTGTTCGAATAATTAATACGATTGTGGTAGATATTTCGTCGTTTGATTTTTGTTAACTTTTGGACAATATATATATAGGTATGATTACATTGAGTTGCTACAAAATCACATATCGGCATAGTATTTTCTTTTTTTTATAATTTGTTTTTTTAGCTTAGTTTACTCTTAATGATTTTTAGCGAATGATATAACTCACATAATGCGGTAAACTTTCCGAACTAATGCACTTTCAATGTGAAGCAAGAGCGCAATTTACAAAAAAAAAAAAAAAAGAAAAGAAAGGAAAGAAATAAAAGGTACTCGTTAAAACAGCGGACCTCAATATATATTTTCAATTGTTCAGTTCATTACATATACCACATATATCATTATATAAATTTGTATTACGTCGGAAAGCATTACTTGAAATTGCTTATAATATGTTAGTCAGTTACTATTAATATGTTAGTCAATTGCATTCAATTTTTTTTTTTTTTTTTTTTTTATATATATATATAAATATATATATATATCCTTTTTTTTTTTTTTTTAAGAAGTACGTTTAATTAGTAATACATATAGTTGCTTGCCTATTTACGACAGAAATTACGTGCTTTGATGTTTCGTGAATGAGTTGTGTAGCAACAATAGATGATTGACTTGTAAACGTTCAATTTTCTAACTGTAGAATAACGAATCTAATACGATTTAATAATTAAGAGGATTTATATGATGTATCAGGATCAAGATACATTGCCATATTACGCCGAATCGCCGCTGACACTTGGAACATTGTTCTTCGAAGTACTCGTTACTCAATTTCCCTTCGCAGTACTCGCGCGCGACACTGTCCCGAGCGATTCAGTATTATATATTGTACATCACGTGCGAAAGCCTTCGACTGCGTCCGTTCAACGGTTAGATCTTTAAGCCATTAGATCCTGTAGAATAGTCCCATTAGTCACACTTATTATTACTACACGAATATGTATATTTTGCGCTGTTGTGTCGAGGAGCCCGTATTCTGTAACGGCGGGCACAAGCGAGCCCCTCGAAAGCTCCATCGAGCCACGAATAAACGTGAACCGAGCGTAGCGTTCGCTTTCTCTTTGGCGTATCGAGATGAAACGATACCCGCAAATTTTATTGATTTCATTAATCGTTTGTACTCGCACGACGATACACATTGATACAAGCTCGTTCGTTCGCCCGTTCGCGTTTCATTCACGTTTCTTCTGCTTCGCCGGGGAACACTTGGCGCCGTTCAACAGCCACGCTTTCGAGCGCAATGCCGTTCGACATTTCGTCGCACCGCGCCGAGATGGATCGTACTCGCGAATTAATTCCTTCGTCGGGGACTGTTCTCTCTAATAACGACGTTACGAATTAATTTGTCTTTGCGTACGATCGCCGGCGGCGGAGTGACGATATGTCTCGACTGATACCAGATTATTGTTGTCGTAAGCGCGTATTTGAATGCGGGCGAGAAGCGTGCGGATTCAGTGTAATACGGCAAAATATATGTACGCGTACTACGCGAGAGGTACACGTTACATACGCGCGCATACGTGTGCGTCCCATACGCACGTATACACATAAAACACACACAAGAGACATTTAAGGGACGAGAGGTAAAGCAAAGCGAACTCGTCCCGTGACTGTAACACTATTTCGCAGAACGTGCCGTGCCGTTCGGTTTTTGCTGATCGCAACAAACCAGCTTTTATAATTCGCGTGTAAGGTCTTGATGCAAGTCGATTACAGGTGTCATTATATGAATATAGGGCACTACGTAATGTAACGAGCATGTGAGAAAGAAAGGAAGTCCGATGAGAATTATAAGTAAAAAAAAAAAAAGAAGAATAAAAAAAACAAAGAAAGAAGGAAAGGAATGCTGAGAAATGTTACATGTGTGTAGCAGAAAATTAAAATTTTGAGCGTGAACAAGTCGAAGTTGCGTTGAAGAGAACAAGTGGGTCTTTCCGACGCAACGGAGACGTCTCAATGGTCGTGTATGTGTATATTATGAGACACTTTTGAAAGTAGCCCTGACTTCCGAAAGAGAAAGAGAGTTAAGAACGATAAAATAAGTAATTATTGCAAAAGCGAGCGCCCAAAAAAAAAAAGAAATGTACGAAATTTGCCGCCGACAGTCGCGCCGACGTATTAGATGACTGTTATCATTTTTCATTGTAATTATCGTCATACTTTTATATTCCGTTGAGCAGCAGAGAAACGTAATGTAAATGATTATATATAATTTTAAATTTTTTGCGTACCCAGAGTGTCTTAAAACTGTCGGGAATCCTCTTAATGAACTCGTTTGTAACTTACTTTGGCAAAAATTTAAACAGAAAGAGAATAAAGCTACGATTTAATTGACAAGTGATTATGTTTCGCGAAGGATAGTTTTAAGACCTTTTGCGTATGCACTATGTATGTATGTATCTGATGAATTTTAGCAATTCTTGCGATGAAGAATAACGTTCGATGATTTCGCTGGGTATTATTTCACTTTTCGCTCAGTTCAGTGTTCTCATAATAATTATTTAATCTTCATGACTTATACAAATTCGGTGGCGTGACTCGTTGAAAATCTTTGTCGGATTGTCACTTGAAACGTGGCGCATATTTCGGCGCACTCGTCAAGTATTGTAAGAGCTATAATTTAAGGGTTGTAAGTAAAGTTGGCATGAGAGAAGAGGAACAAAAAAACTCGGCTTATAGTTTTAAGATCGTGTAACATGTGTTAGTGACAAAGCATGCTTCTTAGTAGGAATTAGGACAATGCTATAACAATAATTATTATAATTATTAGTGTAAGGTATTTAATATAAGTGCAAAGTATTTCCTAATAAAAAGTACTGCTGAAAAAGAACCTGGGCATCTATGTTCTCTCGTCAGTTTCGCTCGTTCAGGTACCCGCTGGTCAAGTTCAGCGAACGCAAACAACCTTTGTTCGTTTTAAGGGATTTGCGGAGGGCGAGTCCCGCTGGTTTTCTCTCATTGTGAAAAGATATACGTGTATAGAAATTCCTCTTCTCATTTATAACGTGAATTTCGTTCTGGTCGTTGACCTTATTTTCGCGTCTTTTAAGGGCTTCAATTGGAAAGGGGAGGAAAAAAAAGTGATATCTATGCGGCAATCGACACTTGCGTAACCCATGTGTCTCGCTTAATTGTTTCCTTAATTTAAATCAACGTTATTAATTTATTGTGAAATTCTTTGTTTGCTCCCTCATTAGTTTCAGTGTCACCGTTCTACAAATGTTCCCCGACCGTGCGCGAAATTCCGAGAAATTGCGGAGTTTGGTTTAATTTCGGATCGCAGGATCAGTGAACTTTCTGAAAGACGTAGTCGACATAGTAGACAACGGAACAGCGGGGAGTTGTTGCACCGCTATTGCATACGCATCTGGTGAAACGAGAAGACAAAGGGGGATGAAAGAGGAATCTCTTTTGTGCGCGTTGCCACGTACCACGGGTATTTACAGAACGCGCATTGCAAATGCTTATTGTTGCATTCCTCGTCGCTTGTTAAACGTGGGTTGATAACATTTCTAATGCAATCAGAAATTCGCCATTGTTTCGAAAATTGGGAGGAAAAAGTTTGCGTTTGCGCCGCGAAGAGAGGAAAGAGCCGACGAGATGAATACGCATCTTTTCGTCTACGCGCCAAAAGACGAAAATTGCGTGATAGCCGAAAAACACATGCGCGAGCTACCGGAGTGCGTACCCCTTTGTGTTATTTTCGGGCGAGTCGCCGCCGCCGCCACCGCCGCCGTCGGCGGAAGGCTTTAAATAGGACCGGATCGTCCAACGAGGAAGGCAGTTTTCTCGCGACAGTTTCTACATGCTGGAGCATCGCACCGTTTTCGACGTGAGTAAACAATAAACGCGATAACGTCAAGTTTACAATGCAAAAATTGCCTAATCGACAGGTGTCAACGTGTAACTCACCGAGCGCGCAATTTCGATGCGTTAAATCTCATAAAAAAATTGTGCGACATTATCAAGATCTTGCATCAATTCGGAATAAATGTTTACAATAGTTGGATGAACGCAGCGAAAATTGGCAGTGAATATCAGCTCTTTTGCGTCGTTACCGTTGGTCGAATCGATCTTGATCTTATGAGAAAACTACGCCGTGTGATACAAAGTTATTAATGATTCAACAGTTGAAGAATCTGATGCTTTAATATTTACAGGACATCTTTCGTTATCGTAATGACTTTGGTCGATGTTATGCGAATAAAATAATTAACTGGTTCACAATTAGCGCGATTATATTACGTAAATGCAACTTTTATAATGCACAAGCAGCTTGTTTTAGATATTTAAACGGAGTAAAATGTAAAATAATCAACTGGTTAATTTGTAGCGTAGCGAAGAACTGAAGCTCGATCGCGCAAATGAGTTTAATCAAGATCTAGA
This sequence comes from Cardiocondyla obscurior, assembly GCF_019399895.1. Lineage (NCBI taxonomy): Eukaryota > Metazoa > Arthropoda > Insecta > Hymenoptera > Formicidae > Cardiocondyla > Cardiocondyla obscurior. Next base: position 694,989 of record NC_091878.1, read on the forward strand.
TCAGACGAGGTAAATTGTGTAACTACACAGTTCGATTACTCTTCTCGAACGGATCGGCCAAATTTCGCGATTAAACCGCGTAACGAAGGGACAAGTGGCTACGAAGAGTGACGTCGCGCCGCGGCAGATCTTCGCAGAGGCGCAGACTGCGTGATTCTTAGCCGACTCGGCTGCGGGACTTCCGGCATCATCGCTAAAATTGCGCCGTTCTCTTGGCAGAATATCTGCTGTTCGTGACGCGCGTCAGCGTAGTTCCCCGTCGCAAGAACGATTGCATTGCTCGCCTGTCGTCAGCCAAATCGTGTCTTGCAAAGATCGCTGCGGGAGGTTCGCGTCGGAGGAGAAAAATCTTTGCGCGGCTGCACTTTAGCAAGCGTTATCAGCGATGTCTGGAATCTGGAATCAAGGTCTTGCCTATCATATCCCTTGCATATACATACATACACACATGCCTTTATATTTCAACATAGAATTTGTAAAAAATATTTTATGTAAGATTGTAAATCAGGAATATAATGGAGAAACCTAGATATATTTTTTTTTACTCACTTAATCTCGTTGATAAAATACAATTCCAGTCATCTTAAAAATCGGCACGCGTTGTTATCTTTTCTCGTTGTTTCAATATTTTTCCAGCACTACGAGTCATAGCAAGCCGGTTCTTATTAATGTCCTGTCTTCTTGTATTGCAGATTTGTCGGATTTCCGTGCTCGTCGTGTAAGGCAAATCAGACTGAATAGTAAAGTGCGTATTAACATAAATTCATGTTAATCATGCATGTCGTGTATCGTTATGTTTTTGCGGCCTCGTCAAAGATTTTTCGACTTCTTCCCCGCGGGCTGCCCTCAAGTTTCCCTATTAAATGTAACATTAATGACAGTATTACGTCTCGATCAACGAACGTCGCTCGTAAATTGTCTCGTAGTAATAAATCTTTGATGATTTCTACCTGGCAGTACGAGATGTACGGATTACGCAATCTTCCTTTTATCTCGCTCTCTTTTGTGGTCTCATCTTGGTTCTGTTACGCCACGTAGATGCCGACCGAGTGCATAGCCAACCCGTTGCAACGGGAGCTGGCCGACTCGATAATACGGCTGCAGCCACTCGACGAGATCCGCATTATCTTGGCATGCGGCGCTAAGCCGAACGAGCCGGTCACTCAGGGCCTCAGGCCCCTGCATTATGCCGTTTGGCAGAGGTACACCGAGGCTGCCCAATTGCTGCTGGTGCGCGGCGCCGACATCGATGCCACCGACGAGTGCGGCTACTCCGCCCTGCATCTTGCCGCTGAACACGGCTACCTCGATCTGGTAAAGCTACTGCTGAAATATGGCGCTAAAGTGGACCATCGACAAGACACGGGAGAGCTCTTTCCTAGGTGCGCCATTTAATAAACTCAATTAATCTTTTATCACTGTTATTTTTATTTTAATATATATGATTACTCGGTCACATTTGTAACTACTTACCATTGCGTCAAATAATCTCGATTCTTATTGTTCTCCGATTTCAGGACTATGTTGTGCGATGAACCACTGCGCTTGGCCCTGCGAAACCGTCACGTCGAGGTTGCGAGGATCTTGCTGGAAGCTGGCGCTAATCCGAACAAGAGGTACTTCTTCGGCTCTGAGATTAATCTAGTGTCGCCCTTGGATCTGGAGTGTATGGAGCTGCTGTTAGCCTTCGGCGCTCATCCGAACACCCGGGATCGCGCGGGTTTGACGCCCCTCATGAAGGCCGCCAGATTGCCGCAGGTAGAACTGTTGATAAAAAAAAAAAATTAATTAATTGCGCCACTTAAGAATTATTTCCAATAGAAAGAAGATTCTCCATTCCGGAGTGTAGATTTTATGGAATGTAATTATTACAGGGAATAGCTTCAGTTCTTCTCCTGCTGAGTTACGGTGCGGACGTCAACGCGATGGCAGACGCCAGGCACGATTATCGAACGGTGCTGCATTACGCGATCCTTGGCGGCGATCCGACCGTGATCAATCTGTTGCTGAAGCAAGGCGCTCGGCTGGACCTCGGGCCGGACTATCAAAAACCGACAGCCTTGGATCTGGCCATACTCAAGGGCGATCCGTCGATCGTCGAGAAGCTGCTCGAGGCGGGTGAGTCCGTGAACTTCTTGAGCCAATAACGCTGGCATACGGCCGAAATCGTCCGGCATCCGAAGGCCAAATATACGCGCCCGGTATTAAATCTATGCATGCCGCACGATCTCTCTTTCTCGCAAAACACAGCTCGTAATCGTGGACGGATCAATTGTCCCTGCCACGTCGGCTAACAACCGCTCTCAATAGCGTTCAATGCTGATCCGCAAACAGCCATCATCGTCATCAATTTCATCCGAGATCATACTTGAAATCGTATATAAAAAAAATATCTTAATATATAACAATTTAATTGAGGTTAGGTAACGTTAGCGTAAAGAAAAATTACCTACCTTCTTAATCCGGATGGGATATCTTTCAGGCGCGGACGTGAACGCCTCGTCGCCGATCATCGGCTCGCCTCTGCACGTAGCGTGCGCGGACAACATCCCGAACCGGCTGGAGATCCTGTGCATGCTGCTGGAACGGGGCGCCGATCCGAATCTGGTAATACGTAGCGACGACGGGCCGGCGCTGCGACCGGTGCTCGCCGAGTACGTCGCGTCGAACGAGAACCCGTCGGTCCAAGTGGTAGCGTTGCTGCTCAAGTACGGTGCCCGAGTGGTGATCAAGACGCAGTTCCGAGATCCGCACGGCATCCTCAACTCTTTGCAGAACACGGCGGATAAGCCGCGATTGCTGCAGGCGCTGCTCGAGGCGGCGGAGAGCTTCGATCCCTGCATGATCCGACGGTCCAGCAGCCTGACGGACGCGCAGAGAGCCCTGGTGATGGAGGCGGCGAAAACTCCTCTGCCCTTGACCCATCAGGCGAGGCTGATCATCCGCAAGCTCTGCGGCACGAAATTACCGAAGATCGTCAGGAAGCTGCAGCTGCCGCAATCGTTACACCGTTATCTTCTCTACGATTATTACTAGCCGAGAAAGAAAATCGTCGGTGACTTCGAGACGTCTCGAAGGAGAGAGAAAACGTTCCTTAGATTTCCAGTAAATTGTGATGATTGATTATTATATTCCGTGCCTTAAATCCCGTCAAAATCGTAGACTGGAGACGAGTACCGTTTTGCTAAAAGCGACCTGTATTGAGTATCGGTTGGCATCGTGCAAAATTAAGCCGGAAGATGCAAATTTAAGTACTTACGCCGCTGTGAATCTCGATTTCGATGAGTACAACGAGGCTGTCGAGGTGCCTCTCAATTGTTTTTACTTAGTATTCTTTTTCTTTTTTTTTTTTTTTCTTTCTTTCTACACATCGCGTGTAAAGTGATACGTAACGCTTAGACAGCATTACATTTATATTTTATCTATACACGTTATGATTTTAGTCATCGAAATATTTTCTATGTACGTATTTTTGCACGTCGAGAAGATCGTTCACGACAGACGCGCTTCCGTTGCCGAAATGTCGATTTAAAAAAAAAAAATCGAAATAATTAGAATTAGGCTAATTATCTAATAGTGCACTTTCGTACTTAAATTAATTGTAAGGAGAAAACTAGCACGAAATTACTTACTCTTTTATTAGTGCGATTTTTTGTTCTTTTTCTTTACAGCTTATTTGAGTGCGAAAGCATCCTGAGCAGCTACAGCTACAAAAATGTAGACAATACTTTGAAATGTCTTACAGAGCTTGTCACCGGATCAGCAGCCGGAGAGGATTCCTTCCAACGGTTGTGAAGTCGTGATCGACTGTTTTGTACCTTTGTATATACGAGTACGATATATACGCTCAATGTACAATAAAGAGAAATAAAGAAAAATGAAATTACGCTGGCCCGTCTGTGCTTATCAGCCATCAGGTTATATACTACATACATGTATATTAGGCGTGCTTGATCGCGTGACGTGCAGAATGTTGGCCCGTATTGGTAAAAGTATCAATGATCCCGTACACCATCGGCATCCTCGAAATAGCAGCCTCAATACCGTGACTTACGTCAAACTTTTGGCAGTCGTTTCGCCCGTGAGGAAATCCGAAGCCCCTGCACACCTGCGCGAGTGCAAATTAATGAGCGTTATCTTCTCTTCGTTTCTTAAATTTTACGTCGGCATGAAAAGATACAAAGATAATAAATGGATCGCGTAATAAAATTGACATTCGACGAAAACCGAAAGAGACGTGACCACTTGCAAGATGTCGATACTATTATTAAAAAATGTAAAGATTAGAGATATTGTTGTGCATAAAATGTCATATGATCTAATTTAATTTCTGTCGAAAATAAAAATTTTTTTGATTATTTGTGATAATTAATTTTGGTATGAATTTCTTTACCGGCAGGATCGTTGCATTGACGTGATGTGAGCACCATGGCTGCGAGAGTGTTAGGCTCGATCTTACGTAAAAATGCAGGATTTTTCGGAGCTGGGAGGGTGCTGTCGCCGAAAAATGCGCCGGCGGTCGTCGACATGTGAGTTAAATAAATTGCGTATAAATGTTACTATCGAATTAATCGCGTACACGCATTATATAACGTACATAACCTATCGGTCCATACGGCGTGACGACTTTTTGACAACATGAGTATGACCGACGATTCTTTTGCAGCCAACATCGTAATTCTCATCAGTGGAATCCGGACAAAGAGTACCTCGAACAGTTCAGCAGGCCCGTGTTGTACTCTACCGGCATTGACTGGGAACCTCCAGAAAAAGATTCTGAGTTGATGCCGCTTCCCTTAGCAGAGCGGACCATACAGAACATAAAACTTAACTTCGGCCCGCAGCATCCGGCCGCTCATGGCGTTCTGCGGCTTATTCTAGAATTGGACGGCGAGATTGTGGTATCCGCCGATCCACACGTTGGTCTCCTACATCGTGGTACAGAAAAATTGATCGAGTACAAGACGTATATGCAGGCGCTCCCCTACTTCGATCGTTTGGACTACGTTTCTATGATGTGCAACGAGCAATGCTTCTCTTTGGCAATCGAAAAATTACTCAACATAGATGTTCCCCTGCGTGCAAAGTATATTCGAGGTATGGATACAATCTTTTTTTTAATAATATAAAATGTATTTTTCTTTTTTTTTTTTTATGCGTTTATAAATTTTTAATTTAAAGATCGTCCAAGTTTAATAAAATTTTTTTATCTTTTTACTTGCAGTTCTCTTTGCGGAAATTACCAGGATTTTAAATCACATTATGGGTATTGGTACGCACGCGTTGGACATCGGTGCTCTCACACCTTTCTTTTGGCTGTTTGAGGAGCGTGAAAAGTTAATGGAATTTTACGAGCGTGTAAGCGGCGCTCGTATGCATGCAGCTTATATAAGACCAGGCGGTGTCTCGTTGGATTTACCATTGGGTTTGATGGACGATATATACGATTGGGCCTCTAAATACACTGAGCGATTAGACGAAGTAGAAGATCTTTTAACAGATAACAGAATTTGGAAACAGCGTACGACTGACGTCGGTACCGTATCTGCGGAAGATGCACTGAATTGGGGTTTCAGCGGTGTGATGTTAAGAGGTTCTGGAATTAAATGGGATTTGAGAAAAGTCGCACCCTACGATGCTTATCATCTGGTAGATTTTGACGTTCCAGTTGGCACAAACGGAGATTGCTACGACAGGTGAGTTCAAATAAGAATCAAATTGTTTATAGAAAAAGAACTCGAGACGTAAAAAGAAAAAAAAAAAAGCTGTCTAATAAAAAATACCATTGTTTGAAATATTTATTTTTATTTGACTTATTATTTCCAGATATCTGTGCCGTGTTGAAGAGATGCGGCAATCGCTGCGCATTATTCACCAGTGTTTGAATCAGATGCCCCCAGGTGAAGTTCGATGCGATGACGCTAAAATTGTGCCACCAAGACGCGAGGAAATGAAGAGCAGCATGGAGGCGCTTATTCATCACTTCAAGCTATTTACTCAGGGTTTCCAAGTGCCACCAGGAGCGACGTATACAGCCATCGAGGCACCGAAGGGCGAGTTTGGCGTTTACCTTGTTAGCGACGGCAGCAGTAAGCCATATCGTTGCAAAATTAAAGCGCCGGGATTTGCACATTTGGCAGCTCTGCAATACATTGGTCCCAAGCACTTTCTCGCCGACGTGGTCGCTATCATTGGCACGTTGGACATCGTATTCGGCGAAATCGATAGATAATTTCCTAACGATTCGATAACTTATACACCGTAGAAATAAATTAAAAAATAAATTATATGAAAATGTTTGTATGCGTTACAGCATGTAACATGCAAACATAATGATTTACGAAGTCGATATAGTTGCACGTTATGCGATAAACACGCATTAATACGTGATCCTACGTTAATACATGATCGTTCAAGTAAATATTGTATATATCTCGCAATAAATAAAAATGTGACGAATCTACTGCACTCCTACATGTCGAATATATAAAACTTTGACTACACTTAAAATAACAGCTAATTCCCAAAGTTTGTGTGCAATTCACCCGCGATAAGATCGCAAACAATGTTTCTTCTATCCCAAATTCTTCTAATTAAAAACAATAACTTGCGATGCCGCGCTATGTCGCAGCACACGGCGCGCTTTCCAAGTCTTTATAAGAGATGCGCAATTCTTCCGCACGCAAACCATAATGCAAAATGCAATTGACAAACGACGAGAGAGAATTACAAGATACCTTCGTTGCGCGCAAGAACGAAGATGCCATTTCGCAAACCTCTTCTTTCGAATATAAATATGAAATGGCATTATCTTGGCGAAGCGTGATTATATCTGGACGTCGAAGAGCTGTTACGGCAGAGTCGATCAAAGTGCAATAAAATTATAAATAACCCGAACTCTGAAATAAAATTAAACTAAGACAAATATCAAAACGCCGAACATTAAAGAAGCTGTAAAATCAACTTTCTAAAAAGAAAAGAACGACCAAATGGTGCCAAACATTTGAAATACAATAGAAATAAAAAAAAATAAAAATAAAAAAAAGAAGAACATTTTAATTTCACAAATTTATTTTATATTATATTAAGCAAGTAGACGCGTGTTACTTACGATAAGTTTTACATTTATAATTTGAAATATTTTTGTGAGACTTGCGTGATGCAACATTCGGATTTAGCGTTTACCTTGATATTCAACATCGAGTGAATGTCAAGTTTAGTTTTATTACTTTCAAAACTGATCGCAAGATATAAGCTCATTATGTTTTTTATTCACTCTTCAGCGGCGCACAAATCGCCGTAGAATTATGTGGATTCACGCTGGTCGAAAGCGTTGAATACGTCAATGCGTTCCTCTCGTAGAAGGGAACCGACGGCATCTGTAAGATACCGGTCGGCCTCCAACAAGCCGTTCTATTTCATTAATCCACACCGCGCTTATGCGCTAATAAGCTTCCGTCGTCGAGAGAACTGAAAATAGAGATCTACCGTGTTGCAACGCGGCTGGAATTTGCACTTCTCCGACGGCTGCAAAAGCAAATAAAAGTCATTTCAAAGATACAGGCGTATAATCAACGTTAAAACATAAAGAAATATTTACGAGGATAAATCTTTTCCTGTAATTACTATTGTTATTATTTTGCCACGCGATCTGATGACTCGTACGTTGAAACGACTGAGACGATACTCGTAATAGACGTCCACCGCAATTGGAGGAAATCATAGTTCATCTAATTACCTTGTCCTTCTGTCAAGCACGACGAGAAGTCAAAGTGTCTGCTTTCTCTATTCCTTTCGCCGGTGAAACTCGAAGTTTGCGTTTACATGCCCGGCGTTTTGAACAATTTCCAACGAGTTTCCTTTACGAAGAGCTTTTAAACCTTTCGTGGAATTTTGTAAATATCCTACTTGTCACGAAACAGTCACTTTACATAAGGAAGAGAATATTCACAATTTTTATTCAAGCGTTAAATGCGATGAAATTTTTTCTTCTCAGTTATGAAATCAAATAGCTTTTTATTTTTATCTGAAACGTATAATTTATAAGCTAATACCCTTGATTGGTTTGACTAACATGGATGTAGTGTAATTAGTATAATGATGATAATGATAATGATTCGATAAAGCAAACAAGAAGCGAGATCTCAGTTTAATTTGCGACAAATTTCGTCACAAAGGCAATTGGAATAGAAATATGCTTCGAATAAAAAATGATTATTAGTGGCGATTAATGAAATAATAATTTTGGCAATGAACTTTTAGTGCTCTGTCAATAACGCTATCAGAAATGACGTTACAACGTATGGTACTATATCATTAAACGTTATCATACTTGTCGTAACTAACAAAAAAACATTTTTTTCTTTATATGTATTTTTTTTTTTTTTTTTTTTTTCCTATAACGAGCAGGATTTTATCAGCTTACATAGTTCCTTGAGTATATATTACGGTCTTGTTTTAAATGACTAATTAAATCGGTCATATTCATATATCAATGAGTGATGTCATAAACTGTGGTAATTATAAAAGAATTTTAAGGATCTAGATCATTCAACAATAATGTATGACTACTGCTAATGTGTCGTTAATTGTCCTTATTGCGTAAGTAAATTTTGCATCGCATCCGCAAGTAGTTTCTAATGAAATTGCTTGCAAATTATAATAGCTTCCCGTCTTGTTTTTCTTTCAGGTTTCGTCCATCGTCGGCTCGATATTCCTCATGCAATTATATCCACATTTTTTTCTTTTTTTTTAATACGCACCAACGTCATGGATTTATTATTCGTGACATTAGATATAAATCTGCCGCGACCTAGAATTTATTTTCATAAGTTTATGTGCGTTGCCAGGGAACATTGTTACTTTTGCGTTGCGTGCGGCGGTGGTTTTCTTGAGATCTTTTCTCTCTTTATACCCACGCATCACTTTCCAGGGTATTACTCTGAGAACTAGGTCTATCGAGATGCACTTTATTGCGCTTGCAAAACCCCTCTGTTAATTATCGAATATGTTATTTCACGCAGCGCGTTTATTCGTACGTTCGTTTTTTTTTTTATCTTTTTTTTTTCAACTATAATAGTTTGATGCAATAAAATTTAATATCGTTTGTTTCATCCAATCTCCCAGTAATAAAAGGCAGATTTACAAGGATTTATGGCACATGTGCATACATTTGCATGAATAGTAAAAAAACGATTTAAAAAAAAGCGGAATACGATTAAAATTCAATAAATAAATGAATGCCGATTGTTCGACTTGTTTGCTTATTTTATTTATGATTTTTTGAAACGTCCAACAGGTTATAAAGTTCACGTACCTAAAGATGAGCGATGTTCCGTTTCGTTCCCGCGGCATTCGTCCAAGTAAAATAAAAGAGAAGCGTGCTGGACGAAGTGAGAGTCCTTTCCTCAAAACGAGTAATCCACCGGAACTTACGTCATCGATGAAAGCTGGCTGATAGCAGCCTATGTACTGAAAGGCAGATATGACGTCTGCTACGGCGGCGGCGGCTAGCGAACGCGATTACGCGAACTTTATCGTCGTGTACGTCGAGTTTCACATGTCTTCACGTATGTACCGCGCCGGCCGGTTTGCCGAAGACTGATTTTTTCCCCCTCCCCGTTCTCACCCCTTGCCACCGCCGATTAGTTACGCGCGCTAGCCGCTGTCGCCGCTGAGACGCCATATTTGCACTTCGGTGTACACCGAAATGGCAGAAGTAGTAGTAAACCGCGTTCCCCCCCTCAGTCCTCGGTGACCGGTGCTCTGTGACACACCTACGCGCGTGCTTCGTGTGAGATTCGACGCAGCCCGAGATCACGTACGGTAGCTGCCGTCGCGGCACCGCGAACGCCATTCCCGACGGTGAGTGTACCCTGAGAAGCAGATATGGCATTTGCCGCGGCGAAATTTGCCGGCGGTTAGCGCGCGACGCCGTCGTGACGTGCGTTTATCTTCATCACGCGAGACCGATAGTTAACATACCTCGAAGCGTTGGCCGCTGAAAACCACCGAGAACTGAAGGAGATAACAGTTCTATTACTTCTTCCCTTCCCCCTTTCCCCTCCCTCGTCTTCTCGATCACCATCCTTTGAGCCCGGCCTAGAGTCTGTTCGAGCTAAAACGGTCCTCGCGACTTTCCCGCGCTTCATCTTTTTTTTTTTTTTTCCGAGCTTTCGCAAACCTGAGCAGTTCTAACGTAACGTTTTAAGAATCGCTGATTCGCGTTTCGATGGAGACTCGCGTTTGCCGTAGTCGCGGCGGAGTTGCTAATGCCATGCAGTCCTAATTGGCATTCTCGCTACGCACTGATCGATCGCGCTATCTCTCGGATAAGAATTAACCTGGTTACCGTATAGGATCGCGGAACCATTGAACGGCCTTGCGGTATGCATTGAATCGCGTTGAATACTGAATCGGTATTTTCTAAGCGACGAACGCTGCACGACCGCGAGCCTGTTTCGCATGAATTCGTTACTTTTAATACTACGTGCTCTCGTATTTAAATCAATTTGAGAAAGCAAAATGTACTCGCGTTAAATTACAGTCAGTTAACAGCAGACCGACCGCGACGTTTATCCGTTGCGTATATCGTCGCGTATTCCTTCGATAATACCACGTCCGTAATTTTCATCGCCGTGATTCACAACGTCGGGACGCCAAGTACCTACATTATAATACTCATTCGAGCCGATCACTTTTATTATTACCCAACTATTAACGGAAAGAGAAGAAGGTACTTTTATAAACCGCCGCGTCGGAAATCGCGATTACAGACCGACGGAGTGCTTCGTATTTTTTTAATGACACGTCTGGTTAAATTACAACTGATCGCGTTCGTGATTAGACGGCAATGAGTTTATTCCGTTTAAACGGTTTGGCTGTCGATGACATCTTGAAGGCAGGGTCGCGGAGTTGCGAAGGATGAGGCTGGCTGTTGCAACAGATCGTTGTTGACTCGTTTAGCTTGCGTCGTCTCGCCCCGCAAATTACAGCGCGGCCGATTACAGCGTTTGCCAACGTCGGCGACGAGGGGGAGGAAAATTAATTTCCTACGGATCTCCGGTGTCTGACAGATATGTCTTTTTCTTATTTACCGTACGAACGTGTGGTTTCGCGAGGAGCCCGGCATAGTTCACGGACGTCCGGAGTAATTATCACGGCTGTTCGGTAATTTTTTTTTTTTACAGGCCTAATAAAAGCACGCTTTTAGAGTATAATAGATAATGTTAAATATGATAATCTGGGAATAATAAATATATTAACGGCGTAATATTACGCCGGTAGAATAGAACAATGAAAATGAAAGGACCTTGCCGCCGGTTACGTAATTTTTTAGCTTTTCGTTTGTCAAATACTTTTTGTCGTAAAGATAAAAAAAAATTTATAAAAAAATATGATATTCTAAAATCCATCGTTAGATCGCGAATAACTTGATAAATAATTGCCGACAGTCATTATCATTATACTTAATAATCATCATCGGAGAAGTACAAGAAGAATGCATTAAGAGTAATAGGCTCGTAAAAACGACCTGTCATTTTATACAGAGTTCTTCAATTTATTTTTCCTGTTTTATACATGTATACATATATATATATATATTTTTTTTTTTTAATTTTTTTTTTAATAAGTAGCAATGATTTAGTCTGTGATGTTACGTAACAACGGATCGAACGACACGCAGAAGCTGTCAGGTCGAAGTAGAATACGGCAATTATGTCGGATTACTCTCGGTTTTACACGTACGCGAATAATATCAGCCTGTCGGGCGAATTGATCGGCGTCGCCAACAGGGAGCTATTGTTTGCGTAATACTAAAATTAACGAACCCGCCAATTAAAGGGTCAAGGCTCGCCCTTGCTATCGAGCTTGAAATGAGAGCGTCACATAATTTCGCAATTAGAACTGAAGCGTTTCTGAGCGATAAGAACGCTCTTCATTAGCGGCTCGCTTGATATGCACACGATAATAAGGTGGACCGAATTAGATGTATTGACTCTGTCAATGTAGTCCATTTGTCGATATCTGATAATCGCCAGGTTCCTTTTTCTTCAAAGCTCTACGCGAAAAAGCACAATCAAACGATATTATTAATTTTTGTAAGAATTAATTTATTTATTAATCTTTCATTATTTTTTTTTCCCCGCGATTTTTGCGCAGAACTTAAAATCATTCATTCGTCTCGAACGGCCAAGCTGACGTATAAACTCACATCCGCGTGCCAACTTTTACACCTAACTTTTTTTTTTTTTAGCCAGGCTCAATCTTCGTTTTTGTAGAACTTCCTTCGGCGTAAAATACTGACCCTCCCGGCTCTCAATGCCCGGCGTTAGACGTTACAATCTGGATCATTTGTTTCCACGTATCACTCAAACTTCTCTTCTATTAAATCTTTCCAGGCGGTAGGCTTCTAGAACGCGGATTTGATATTTAATCATGCGTACGAGCATGCTACACGTAAAATCGTAGACGACGCTCTGGGCAAAGGAGCCGTTCCAAGCATCGCTCAAGTGTATTTCCGAGAATTTGCAATGTGGACTTTTGCGTGAGATCGACTCGATGACACTTGAGCAAAAAGTTCCGCATAATCCGAAGAGCCGTGTAATCACCCGTTTGTTTTTCGCGCTTACGCGCCTCTCGCAAGATCCGTCCGCGTTAATTGCCGAGTACGAAAAATTCATTCAACTTTTTTTTTTTTTCACGTTTGAATATTACCGTCGGCTTTTCAGTATTGTCGCCGCCGGTCAATTAAATCGAAGAAAACTCGAATGGCTCGTCCCGCAAAAAACTTGTAGCTTTCCTAGCGTTAACCCACATTTACGTCCCCGATCGTCTGCTATTACGATGTTCTCGGCTAGCGATTGTCGATCATGAACGCGGTAGCGGAAATTGAAACCGGGTTATTTTTGGCGGACCTCTTTCTTCGATATCTGCCGCGTGATCTTGGGGTCCAGTTACGGGCAGTACGGTTCATCGACCTTCGCGAAACTGTTCGGAATCGTGTAGCAGCGCTATTAATGATAAGTTTTGCGTATTATTTTCGCGACGAGAGAAAGAGATTTTAACGCGTGGGTAAAATAGCGGTATCATAACACAGTTATCAGCAAAAGTTTGCGACACGTGAAATGTCGTGTTTATAATATGTATATTCCCGATACATGCAAATATTTTCTCAACAGAACATTCCTAGCATATTAGAAAGAAGCGTAACGTCTTGAGAAAAAAAAAAAAAGAAAAAAAAATAGAAAAAAAAAATTAAAATACATTTTAAAAAGATGTGCGATTGAAAAATGTTAGATAATATATGTAATATTAAAGTCACAATGCTCGGTGAAATTTAGAAAAATAATTTGACAGCTGACGCACGATTGTGTCGTTAAGAAATCGACTTTCGAGTAAGTTTCGTGCTTGTTAGAAAAGTTAACGACGAGGTTCGGAGTGAGACGGGCGTTTCGTCGAAAAGTCCGCGCGGTACGTAACATTCAGGAGGACAATCGGCGTGCTCCACCTGCGCAGCCCTCAAATTACTATTATTACTTGTCTTGTCAACGTCGGTAGGCCTAAGATCGGGGAGGTAGGTCGCCGAGTAACGGGGAAGCACGGAAGGAAAGGATCCGCCGTCTACGTGGGGGGCAGGCGCAGGTGGACCAAAGAGGTGGGAAACGAAAAAATAAAAAATTTACGAGTAAAACACGATAGAGAAAGCGAGAAGAAACGATAGATAGTAAAAAGAATCAAAGGCAGTTCTTGACCATCAAGTTAGGTCGACGCCAAATTTTGCGAATATTATATTCTCAAGTAATTCATATCAACTCGTTTGGGAGAGAAGTATCCCACAATTTTTCTCAATCGTTTAATAATTCAGAATTATTAAACTTGTAGACTTTTATTATATACGAGACAAGCTGTAGCAATCGCAGGCCAGAACATAATTTTTTTTTAACAATCGACCGACAATTCTGATTAATTAATTCTAAATTATACGAAGTATATACAAAAGCTCTCTCGATTTGCGTGCGACGGGAAAACAGCTTAAAAAAAATCTTCCATTCTTCGACCGCCTTTCACGTCGATTCCAAGCATACGTGCGAAAACTGTATTTTTAACGGAAAGAATTGGACGATTGATAAACATAATTCCAGTGATAAAAGACGAAAGACAGCAATATAGGGTTCGCGAGAGCGAGGCGGGAACGTTCTTACGCGAACAGGCGCGGGAGAAGAACCGTAAGGAGGGGGAGGGCCGAAGAATGGAGGAGCAACGGCGTCGAGCGGTACTAGATGGAGTAGTAGACACCGAACGGCCGCGACCGAAGGGGGCAAAGTGGAGCGCCAAGTGGGGGGCAGAAATAAATCGTTCACCTGAGTATCGCGCCGTAGATCGTCGGTCCGGCAGTGTCCCGGCCAATCTCACGTCGATCGTACCGCCGTCCACTAGAATTCGTTCGCACTTAACGCACGCTCCCCTGGCTTCGTCCGATTTTGCATCGATAATCTCTTCTCCTCCTTCCCTCTCTTCTTCTTCACGTCCTTTGTTCTTCGTCTCTATCTCATCTGGTCCTTTCGCTCTCCACCTTCTCTTCCCTCCTCTTCGACCTGTATCTTCGCGTCCCACCTTCCCGCCCGAAGTCGCATGCCTTTACCTCGCCGAGGTACATCATCGTCGCCGATCGTTCCCACGATCACTGTCGCGACCACCAGCGGTAGAAGAGGCAGCGGTGCTCGCCGCCACGTGCTACGAATCGACGAGGATTCAGCAGCGAGGATCACCGGATCTCGGCTGGTACCAACCGTGAGAAGCTGCTCGTGGACCGGAGAAGCCTCCATGGGACGTGTCCTGACTCGCGAGTACCGTTCCCTCAGGCGACGTGCGCAAACACCGAGGAACGTTTGGTGCGAATAAGAGAGAGAGAGAGAGAGAGAGAAGTAAAAGGCGCGCTGTTATTTTTTCTCGTTTCGTTATTCCATTTTTTTTTTTTTTTTTTTTTATTATTAATCCGGATCGCGTACCAGCATCTCCGGTACATAATAACGCTCGGTGATCCGGCCGGCATACTTAGCGCACCGCGAGAGGGACCGACTTTCTCCAGTTGGCAGTCGAGCCGCGTGTGCAAGCGAGCCAGGCGCTTCGAGGTCGCCGACGAGAAAACGCCGCGTGCCGCGAGGACCATACGCGCGAGTAGCTGAATGAGGTCTCGAAAGAATCCACTTTGACAAGTCGGCTGTTGCTCGTGCATGACGCAGCGCACCGCCTCAAAGGCGTATCCAGACGGTAGGCCGCGGCTCTCTCGGCCGAGAAGATAAAAAGTTACGGAAAGGAGAAAAAAAAGAAAGGAATAGATAACCGCGCCCGCACTTCGCGCGCCCCTCGTGTGCTTGTGATTTCGGAGTGAACGCACCGAGAAACGCCGCTCAGGATGAGGGTGCATCGCGGGATCTGCGCCAAACTGCAGGGCAGCTTCCTTAGACGTTTATGTAAGTACCCGATCAAGTATTATATTTTTTATGTATATTTCGTTCAATCGCGACGCTAATCGATCTTTCAGGAGGCACAGATCTCGTGCAGTATGCGTGCATTCGTTTACGCAGCGGTCAGCCGCAGTTCCCGCGCTACTTTAGACATTATTTTTCTTCTTGCACATAAAAAAAAGAAAGAAAGGAGAAAAGATTAATTTTAAACAAGTGCAGCAACTACGCTAATCTCCGCGTAAACGAACGCACTGTATGGTATCCTTCGAAACGAAACAGATTTTAAAAACATCCTCAACGCGCGCGACGCGTTTTTCCGGCGGAAGTGGTTAAGAGGTGAAAGTTAACTTTTTTTTATTTAACACTTGGGTGACGAAGTTCCTAATATAAAATTGGCAAATTCATTGATCGTGGCTTAGAAAAGAAATTCGATGCATTAGCCGAGTATGAACAAGCAGGTGGAAATTTCCCAACAAGGTATCTTTCAATTAATTGAGTCTTGATTAAAAAGATAATTTTAATGTCGCTCAGAAGTGGGATTTTGTACCGGTTTAATTAATCGAGGTAGTTTGTAGAGTGTCTGAATATCTGTAATATGCTTTTATTTTTTTTTTTTTTTACCTTGGTGACCAATAAACAAAACATTGCGTGAACATGATAAGAGTCTAGATGAGAAAAACGAGTGTCATGCGTGCATACGTTCGATGCATGCCTCGCGCGTTATTATCGTCGCGGTATTCAAAGATGTTTGCGACATTGTTTGCACATCGAGTTTGCATATTTGACGATTAAATCGTGTAATGTGACCGATGATTGCCGATATTGCGGATTGATCGCCGCGGTAACGAGCAATTCAGCCAACGATAATAAAATCGATGGGAAAAAAATTTCGCGACAAACTTAGATAATTTCTAAAAATATATTTGCATATTCTATTTCTTTTGCATATACGTATTTCGATCAGTTTGTCTCAAATGTATTCCATGATTAATAAGGAATAAATTTAATTTGATTATAAGAAGACAAAATACTCGGGCAATTAATGGAAAATATTTTATTCATAACTTTGTGTGATATTACATTGCGAACAATTTTTTTTTTTTTATGTATGATTAAAATGTCCACCTAAATAAACGTGACTCTAGTCATCATTCGAGACAAGCTGAATTAACTGATTGATGCGAGTGATAAATTAAAATGCTATTATATCGCCGTTTTCACGTGCTTCGTGTCGTAATCTCTGGTCGCAATTTA
The DNA here is from genome assembly GCF_019399895.1 of Cardiocondyla obscurior. Taxonomy (NCBI): domain Eukaryota; kingdom Metazoa; phylum Arthropoda; class Insecta; order Hymenoptera; family Formicidae; genus Cardiocondyla; species Cardiocondyla obscurior. The sequence continues at coordinate 711,713 of NC_091878.1, forward strand.
TTTCCGGTCAATTGGCGGAACTCTCGGAAGCTGTAGGCTTGATCATCTCTATCACGTCACGACGACTCTGAGATTATTAAGTTATATTCCTATAATCTGTCAAATTTGTAAATTTTTTTTTTTTTTCTTTTCTATTTGCCGAGACGAGATTTATTACTCACAAGGAATAAAAAATCAGGCCCGATCCACCTGATCAAAAACGTAATTAATATGAATCGTTAGAGGTGGTTTTTTAAGAGAAAGTTGTATAAAACTTTCCGACGCGATCATTCATTTTTATCGATCCGTTCAGAAGAAATTATTCCAAGGATATTTCGTAATATATTTCGTCGAGAATGCGACGAATTTCACGTGGCTTGTCGCGCTCGAGGGCTTGAATCGAGATGTCTGGACCGACCGCGGGAGGTTGCGATTAACCCGATCATCGCGAGTAATGTCACGGCTCTAGCCAGTGCTCTTAATTCGATTCAATGGATGTGTCATCGCGCACGGTCGGCCACACTGAGTCATTGCGGTTTATTCAGTCCGGCGTTGCGTCGCCTCGCTTATTTTTCTTTTTTTTTTTTCATCGCTGGTGCATCGTCGGCGCGACAATGATAAAACGTTGACACCTTAAGGACAAGAACCTCGCGGCAAATACGCGGCAGATTCGTAGGCGTTGACGTGTAGTTACTTTCACCACGAGTTCGCGATGTGGCCCGAAAGTGTTTCGCTCCGATCGCGGATTTATTGCGACACGGTGCGAAATGAAGCGTGGCCTGATATAATTTTGACGAGGTTTCAATTTATAAAACACGGATTATTAATTCGCGAGGTGTTTCCGGAAGAAAAAAAAAAATAAAACGTTGCAAAATCTTTCATTAGAACAACACAAAACGTACTTAAATTATTACATTTTTTTTTTTTCGTACACGTAAAATAATCTTGCGAATCGCTTTATAAAATATACTTTTTTGTTCGTGGAAATTATTGTATGCCAGAACAATATCTTATTCGTCTCTGAACTTTCGATAAAAAATCGTATTTCTTTTCAACTGAAAAATTACAATGAACAGTATTGTGTGTACCGAAGATAATTGTCAAGCCGTCAGGTTTTCTATGCATTAGTTGGCCGATAATATATATCTGCTATTGAATAAATGCAGAGTTTATCTTGACGTATCGCACTATCATCAGCGGGCTCATCAGAGGTACCGGCTTCAATCTCTGATTGCGTGCCTACCTCGAGAGAGACGTCACGATTGAAGATTAATTCCGATGAAGAGAGTCACGTTATGCTTTTATTATTCTTGCAACCACATGATGATGTAACGGACTATTTCCATAATATTCTTCCTGGATCTCGTCTTTATTAGAGCTCTGCCTTAGCAGAATTTTTATTTCGTGCCCGAGCCTCGTCCCGAACGGCAAACGTACCGAATTTCCCATCGAATCTCTAACTGCAGGATTATCATTCCTCTTTTACGACCTTTGGCGTATTACGTAAAATGCTTCGAAGACATGAAAATGTTCGATGTACGCAAAGTAATATGATTAAAATTGATGAGTACGGATCTCTTACGTAAGAAAATCTGAAGTAAGACAAAGAAAAAAAATGCTAGAATATAAATAAAAAAAATTTGCGAGAAAAGAGTTCGGTCTTTTAAGCGATTAGAGAGATCGCTCGGGGAAAATCTTATCTTCACTCAAAGCCTTTCTTTGGGAACATCTTTAGGCCACTTTAATCACCCGATTGTACCTCGTACAAAGCATAAATCAATACCGATCGCGCGGTTTTATTTCGCACCGGTTATCCTCGTCGAAGCCGATACGTTGACTCGAAAGGTCGATTGGCTGATTCGTGACCAGGCGAACGGAGCTCGGGATGTCGATCCGCGTTTAAAGTCCTTCTGATCGGCAATGATAATGACAATGGAAATCTTGCCGGCGCAACAAAAAGTTGCTTGTCCGCGAGAATAATTAATAATTATATAAAGTATCGTAAATAATCGACGTCTTTTTCGAGACGGACGCGTTGTTTGTTCGCCAAAGAATGAACTTTGCGACCATTAGCGTTCACGTCGGCCTCGGACTATCTGTCCACGGGCGAGTTCCGCGATCGTTAGACAAGTGCATTGTATACCTGGCACGAAAATAGTGCCTCGCCGCTTCTCCTCGCGAACGATCGTACGCGTGCTATCTTAAGCATTCGATATATGTCTTTTCACATGAGAATACTAATCGATATCTCAGCCACGTACTTGGAATCCTCGATCCTTGAACTTATATATGCCTGCGTCAACAATAAAAATTTCAATTTCAAATGGCGCATCGTGAGTTTCAAAATTAATTAGGACTATACATTAATAAATTATAAAATACAAGCGAGCTTAAATTAACGAGGGACACGGACGTTCGTGAAAGGGTAACTCGACGTACGACAAAAAGGAAAAAGAGTTTCGAGTATCGAGCCGCTAATTTATAACTGATAAAATACAGTTCTTTTTTCTTCTACAGTTCTTTCAATTAATTACTTCCAAAAAATGTTTTTTAACACTTTTTTTTTTTAATATATTTCTTTAATATTTATGAAGTGGATATAAATAAAATGTCATCATTGACGTAAGAAAAGCTATCAGGGTGAAAAATATGATAGTGTGTTATTACTGTTGGCTGTTTTTCCTGTCGTACAAGTGACACGCTAGGCGCGATAGATATCTGAGATAGGTCCGGTATGTTTTACATATTATGTGGTGATTGGCGTAAGAACAGGAAGCACTCTTATGTAAGAAGAAGTAACCGCCACACTTAGATACCTGCGTGCATGCATACTTTTTTACTTGCATATCTACTTTTTTGCTCCTTTTTTTTTTGCTGCTGTTTGGACAATTGTTTACCGTATTAAGCCGTATCATCCATATATTACGCTTGACATTCGAAGAAATTGTAAATTTCGTCTAAAGAAGCAGTTTTTTATATCAAGAAAATCATTTTTTTGCCAGGCAGAAAGATATACGCAGCGAAATTATAAAAATATCTTACTAAATCACAATGTTTCTATATCTCGGATATTAAAAAAAAATTAATATTGATTTCTCTCGCTTAGAAAAAGTTTTTTGTTACTTTTCGATGATTACATTTCTACTCTTTTCTCGCGATTTGAAAATGAATGATGATAATTCTTGCGTGGATTCTCGACAAGTGTTAATCGTCTCCAATTTTTCGCTTCTCGAGCGAAAGCGAATAATTTGCCGACATTCTGCCGGGGAATGGTGCAAATTTTTACTTTACGACCGCAGATTACCGGCAATAAGGAAAATTTTCGCAACAAAACATTTCATCGCCTTTGGCTTTTGCCTCGGCATAGAAATACCATTAAGAGCCCCGGCGTCGACGATAGTATTATAAATAAGATCGGTAAAAGCGCTACTGTTCTCGAGCTCGTGCAGTTCCTTGTCGATAGAGATTAAGAGAAGATAAAAAAAAATTCAACACGCGAGCCAAGGTTTTACGAAGACTATTTGGCCGCACACACGCTTTATATTTACTTTACGTTTTTCAACATAGAATCATAAAGCACACAGCATTATATTAAGTACGCGAGGCATTATCAATTAGATATTTAAACTACATATCGCAAATAAAAATTGAGAATTAATATCGGATACCAAAGTGCGAAAAGGAAAAACCTTCCGACGTCTCCGAAATATAATTCGCCGGCTGCGAAATTAATTTTGCGATTAGTTGAGCTCGATTTTTTTTTCTCTCTCTGCGTTATAACAATAGCTACGATTTAAAAACGGACGTTAGGTCACCCGGAGACCGGTTCGCGTCGCTTCCGAGACGGAAGTCGGGTGATGCGGTCGGACTTAACTAGCGATGGTAGCTCTCCGTCTTACGCGTTCGTTTGAATCGCCGGCGAATCTTTTTTCCCCTCGTCATTTCAAATCTTTTCGGATTAGAAAACGATAATTTCATCGGGATGAATTTCTCTCCGCGCTCCCTGGCGCTCTTGCCTTCTCGCTGGCACGATCGGCAAAAAGAATCGGCGCGTGATCTTCGGCGTCTCGAGTTCAACGAACTCCGGCTCCATTCGCGCTCCCATTGAATCGTCGAAACGGGGAAACTCAGTTTCTCATTACGAGCCGCTATTTACGATAGTAATCGACCGCATAGGGTATTCTTTCTCCGCTACGTGCGATTGCAAAATCGCGCGAGAGGGAGAGAGAGACGCCGAGATATATGCAGAGCACGAAGTCGAGCTTTGATGAAATTACTCCGTTTCCCTTCCTCGTTCGCTCTCTCATCTCGACGAACGCGGACGATCGCGGCTCTAGATTCGCGGGCTCGCTTATCTTCCTCCGGCGATCTCGCCTCGCTTATCTAACGAAATACGATCGGCCGACTCGCCGCGCGTCTCGTCCACGAGAACTCCGTGAAAGTCGAGTCGCAGAAATTTACATCGATTTTCTAAACTTTTCACTCGGGCAACTGAGTCTCGCTCCCTTCTCGCCTGCAGCCCCGGACTTCCGATACCCGGCCGGGAGGGAAAAGGAAAATGTTCTCGAAAGGATTTTTCTAAAGGACCGTTCGCGGATTACCGGCAGGATACGCGATCGAGAATCGGCCGTTGAACCTGTAGAGATTGGTTTTCTTTGGTCGAAAGGGGCCACGCGAAGCATTTTCGTTTCGAGACCGCTGCCGAGGCGGACTTAACTCGTGTGCCGATTGGAGACCGACCTGCTATTACAGCTCGGTGGGCCCGGAGACCAACGACTGGCTGCGTTATTGGCTCGGTTGGAATGCAGCATTCGATCGGCGAGGCCGGTGCACCGCGGAACGCGCCTCACCTGGACGAAAACCTGCCTTGCAACGCGCCTTTTAGCGGCTCGCGAACACGGATCCTTAGACCTTGTCGTCGCGCGATATTACACTGCTATTAACCAATGAAAGTTACATTGTTTTGCGTTTGTTCTTGCGGACTAATCTCTTTAACGCGTGGCTTCTACGCCGAGATATTTAAGGAGGAACGGTATTGAACAATATTCTAAATGGCTTTTAAAAAATATATTTGTTTTTTTCTTTTTTATTTTTTCCTCCAAAACTTGCTTGACGCGTTGAATATGTATTCCGAATCTTTTAAAAATATTGCGTCTCGCAATATCGAGTTTTTGAAGAAGTGCAAATTTAAGTCACCGTGACTACCTGACATTTTCGCGCTTGTGCGTAGAAGAAGGTAGAAATGGATAGTATTATCTAATTATAGTAGCAATGTAATAGATCTTATTTAACTACAAGCGCGCAGTTAGATAATATCCATTATATTATGCGTCATACGTGCGGTTGGGTTTTATCTAATTATGTTTAAGAAATGACGGATTATCGATCTTTGAATACGGCTCTTTGAGCGCGACGCGGAAGGATAGAGGCTGCTAATAAAAATAAGTATTGTTCAGCCTGTTGATGCTTGACGTAACTGAGATCTTGGGTGTTTTTCACGAGCGCGATTGAAGCCGCGGCAGCGGAAGAAGCTTTCGGTTGAAAGGTTAATGAGGAGGGACGACGTAACGTGTCACGCGAAGATTGGCGGTGACAAATGGTAGTCGGCGGTCTGTTACGTCGGCGGTCGAAGATGTTCTGTAGGAGTTCACTTGCATAATATATTATGTTATCGGTATTAAAAGAAAAGTCTCGTCGGCTCATACATCGTGCCGGCTCCCCGAGCCACTCGGATTTTCTTCCTGAAATCACGTAGCGTTTTTCTGTGGCCGTTAAAAACTATCGGATAGAAATGGAACGCTTTCATCCTAAAAGAGAAATTGTACAAAAGACGGAAAGAAGAGGCTACTCTACTTCTCCACGATCCATGATACTGATTTATTAACAAAATAAATGAGAAACGTAGGCATCTACGTTTCGCTCAACGTAGAAAGCAATCTCAATTTCGATGAAAGTATTTTCAATTTCATTGTTCGCTTTTAAGTAGAGAGAGAAAGAAATAGATGGAGAGATAAATAGGTAGATAGATAAGTAGATAGCTAGATAGAAAGATAGAGAGAGAAAAAGAGTATGCGAGTACCTTTGCATCTTTACTTTCTCTCGTTGCTTTACCGTATTCTCGACGGATCTTGCAGACGGCTTAACAATCGTAATTCACGTTAGCTCACGAAGAAACGGATGAATCCGGCGCGGACACGCGGTGTTATAATCACGGAACGCGGACACTGCCTCGACTCGATTCACATAAACCGTGCTAGATTAATTAATAACGTCTAACGTATGCACGGTCTTATCGCGCGAGCCTCCTCGAAGGCAACCCAGCTCGTGTGAATGGCTAGAATTTGCAGGGATTGCGCGATCACATTACTAGCGTTCGTGAAATGTATGTTAAATATGCATAGTTAACAAAACGTGACTGAATATTTAAAGAAAAGTCTCTGCCTTCTCCCGCAAAATTTAACATTCTTGGGTTATATTTATTTTTTTTTTTTTTTTTATTCTTTTTTTTTTCTTTTCTAATATACGAAGTAATTTATGCGCAACTTTTGAAATATATTTATTTTAAACGATAATAGAATAGCTAATTGCTAATCCGACTCGACGAAAGTATTTGCGACTGAACAAAACATTTAGTACAAAGATTAAGTAATGATTAATTATGTAATGACAGTTGAATAACAAATTCGATAAGACGATGGATTATGTTAACATTACGAACGTTTTTTTGCGACACGAAGTTCTTTTAAAGACTGAGAAAAAAAAAAAAGAAAAAAAAAAAGATTGCGTTTATGTCATTCAACTGTGAATATATTAGGAATTAATCGATCTTCTGCTTCGCGAGCGATGGAAGTTGGTGACTCGTTGATTTTAGCGTACCGCTCGCTTACAATGGACAATAAAAATCCAGTCTATCGAGTAGTGTTAATTTCGTGTAAAAAAAAAAGAAAAAGAAAAATTAAAAAAAAAACAGGGAGGAAAAAAAAAAGAAAGATAAAAGAAATCAGGAATTACGAGACGTTTGACGATAATTGAAACGTAGCTGCGAACGGATATTGAAATATTTCTGGGCGATCGTAATGAATTTATCTATTAAAGGCCCCGGCGGGGAGGTAAATCGATCTTGAATCACTCTCGAAACTAACTGGACTTTCACTCGGTCTTTTTCGCGCCAACGGGCTCGTGCGCACCGTTACTTTTGTACGCTCGACGGCTGGACCGGCCCAGCGGTTCTCGCGGCACGAGGTGTAATAACAGAGACGGCGGATGCCAGGGTCTGAATAGAACCCGAAGCGCGGGTAAAAGTTAAGAATAGACGGCACAATAAGTAACATCTTTTGCGGCAATTACCGTAGATGAAAAGATGAAACTTCGCCTCGCAGCCCGAGCGAGAAATTACGAAAGCGACTTAAGCTCGAAGCCGCGAACTACGCCGTCGTTTGTTGCAACGCTTTATCTTTCGTACGATTCATTCAGTTTCATAATTCGTCGTGTGACGGAGAATAAACGAGGGGGGAAATTAAGTGTTTTCGCACCCCCTACGCGTGACGATTGCGTGCTTATCGCGAAGGCATCTCGGGATGATAGAGCTGTTGAACTGTTGGTTGTTTAAAAGAAAACGATACCATATGTTGCCTTTTAACTACAATGGAAATTATGTACGTTAGATCGAATTAAATTATGTGCACGCACGTACGATATTTAATTAAGCTGAATACGTGCTTGAGAAAAATTTCTCGTTGAAATTTCTTTGCGAAAATAACGTATGTAACATTAGCGATCACTGATTTGTGAAAAAAAAAAAAAAAAAGGGAGATATAAGTAATATGAATTTTTTTTTTAGTCTACTCCTACGTTTGTTCTATATTTTTTTTATTAAAACATATTTGATTTATTTTCTTGACACTGCCGAGCTTTTCATATTCACTCAACAGCCGTTTACACGCACGGCACGATCCGTTCGTTTAAGGCTGCAATTTTATAATCGTTCGGTGCCGCGAATACACGGATACGTTAGAAAGTTTCTGCGTGCAACGGCGTCGCTTGCAAATTGTATCTACTCGCGCGTGCGTCCATATTATATACATGAACGCTACGTGGAATATGCAGCCGACGAAAAGAAACGTATTGGACGTGGCAGACGTGTTATTTCGTATTTCTTTCACGTGCGATAATTACGGGAATCTCGGGGAATCGTATCTAACAAATCGTATCGCCGATCCGTCGAAATGTCTTATTCCTCGAAAAAAAAAATAAAAAATAAAAAAGGGACTTGGACTTTGACGCAGCAACCGATATTTCGTCACTTTTTCTTCGCGCTCCGCTCTCCGTTGTCTGCGACCAAAAAGAGACTTCCGGCGACGCAGCGCGGAGGCTGAAAAGAGACGTCGGTTCTATCCCACGAGGGCCGGGACTTTGCATTGTTAGCGATAATATCGGGCACGCGTGAGAACAGATTGGGTATCTCTCGCGGGACGACGGGATGGGGGAGATGGGAACTGGAGCACCGAAAGTCCCGTTCCCCATTGACGGCGCGGCTAATTGACGACGCTTTGCGTCGCGCCTTTTGCCCGATGTCCCATTTGTATTTTTTTTTTTCTTTCTCCCCTCGATCGCGGACCGATCTCCGGGAGTCATTCGCGGAGGACGGGGGACACGTGGATTTCTCGCGATAAAAGCATGAGAGAGACGAGCCATTTCCTCGACTGCGAATCGTGCGACGAATTCAAGATTATGTCATCCCGAGGCGCCGATGCCTGCAAAACGATTCCCTTTATGACTCATTCTTCCGTCATTATCGTCGAGCCGGTTCGAGCCTCGCAAATTGTTTCCGACGATGAAAGTGAAATGGAAGGGAAAGAAGCAATTAAGAGAAACCGCGTGTTACATTGAGAGCAAACGTTCGCTCAAACGAAGTCGGTCGTCTAGCCTAGAACACAAAAGGTAGCCGCTACTTATAATAACGTCCGTTCATCGAGGTTTCGATACGATCTACATAACAGCGATCTGCAAAGAATATCGTTTCATTAATCTTCGTTATTCCAAGTATACGAACATCGGGGGCAGCGATGACTTGCACGCGGAATCTCTCGCGGGATTCTCGCGATCGACCTTGGACGCGTTATCCGCGCGTATCAACCGACGATCGCGCAATTAAACAATAGAAATTTTCACGACGCCGTTCTTCGGACGTTGCGCACCTTTTTCCTCGGACAGGTCGCGTCACGGGGGCTCCTTTCACCGTTCGCCGTTTTCCCCGCTTTCTTACGCATTACATTCGTCTTTCTACGGCCGCGCGCGTAAATCGCGTGGCTTGTTAATAAGACGTAATGTTACTTTCCGCCTGATCCGTCTTCTCGGCCGTCTCTCGTCGACGACTGACTCGCTGCTACGTCACGAGCGGTGCGTAGGCGGTCGCCTCTGTGTCGCATGGCATATTGTAGGATAATGCCTTATCTCGCCGAACGTTCTTCGTTAACGAGCGCTTCCGCTTTTCCTCTCTGCCGCGTCGCCTCGGTTGCCTCGCTAATTGTTTCACTTCAACACGCTCGTCGTTGCATATAATTGCGGCTACTCGTACCTCGCGCTCTTCCTCGCGAAAGACACCGCGTCTCTGGATATAATTAAAATTTTTATACTTTATGGCTGTACGTGTTAACGACGGCCTTGTTATGTTTTAACATCGAAATACTCTTTTCTCTTGAGAAACGTCGCTTTTAACGCATGTGAGTATCCGGTGCTCCTCGATATGTAAATGTTTGTCTATTGGCCATGAAACCGGTTTAATCGCAAAAAGATCTTAATTAATTTTCGATGATCTTACAAAATTACATGGGATTAACGTGTATTTTGTTTTTTTATTATTTATTATAGGACCATTTGGATCGTTTAAATCATAATTCGTTTTTGTTTCATTTTGAAATAAGATATCACATTTTTTTAAAATGTTAATTAAAACTTTGTAACACATTCTTTCGCTTAGCTCGGTTAAAAAATAAGAATAGTCGAAATTTCTGACGTCAATATAACGTAGAGAATGATTTCAAAATGTTCAAATAATTCAATGTAATTTAACTCGCCGGTAACATTTAACGGGAGCACTTTCGTCGAAAGATGAACGATGAAATGTAATTACTTCCGTATTAAATTTCAACGCAGGATCCCCTACGCGTTTCGCGGTAACGAGACAAATCGCGCCGCGTGTTTAATAGAATGTTAATCGATTACCTAGCTACGACGCCGATCGGGGTTGCGGGGCGAAGCTTCGATTATGCTACGCGCGTCTTTTTTGCGCTCGGCGTAACTTTCCTTTCTCGGCGTTGTTACGTGGACGATACCGCGCGCGAGAAGACGAGAAAATAGGAAAATCTCGACAGAGCGAATCTCACGCGCGCGTGGACGCGTGCAAACGCGCGTGTACGCGCACGCGAGTAAAGATTACGACGATCGGCGATAAGGAGCGTAACTTTCTTCCCACGAGGGAGGAGAAGGAGCCTCGCCGCGTTTCGCGATTGCGTTGTGATCATTACCGCGGGCCGAGAGGAGGAGGCTGCCGAGACTTTCTTCGCTGCGAGCTCGCCGGAGCTCGGCATACATAGGCTGGCCATTATTACCGCCTCGCTTCATTAAAGTCTCCGCGGCTGACACGTCGCATTTATGCGCACGGGCGGCGTGCATCGCCTTAGCGCAGCACGTTAGCGCAAATAACGTGTGTGTTTTATCGCTAACGACCTTAAATGCAGGTGTGCGGGCACCGCGATTACGCTCTAGATCGCGCGGCATATCGATTTTTGCCGCGTGGAAATTTAGAAAGCGGACGTAGCCGCCGCGGCCGCCGAAAGCGCGTGCGTTGCAAGATTCTTTCGCGCCGAAAGAATTCAGCCGGGAATGCCACTTCCAGATACTCGTGATATCGATGGCAACGGGTAACGATGTTACCGATAATGACAGTATTACAGTAATAACGGCCGGTGAAGCGAGAGCGGCAAGAAGTTGTAATTATTACCGACGCGTTACGAATCTTGCTTAACGCAGCAATTAATGATAAGCGGGGAGAAAAATCGTAAAACGCGGAGAGGAAAATAAGAAGAGGGAAAAAAAAAAAAATGGTCCTATAATCGGAATGGATAATTGACCGGTTCGGTTTGCGAAATTCAATGTTAAGCAATCGCCGCGTTGAACATTTAGGCAGTGACCGGCATATGTAACCAGTTCTACTTCTTTTAAGATCTTTTTACATAAATTATATCGCAATGAAAGTTGATGATCGTTTACATACACGATACTGTAATAACGACCAGAAGGCTTTAACTTTTCTTTTTTTTTTTTTTCTTTTAACAATTTTTTCTTCTTTTTATTACTCATTATTTAGTTAAAAAAATTTTTTAATGTATTCTTGCTGTCTTTCTTATAATATTTCAGTCATAAGAATGACAGCAGATCTTTAAGAAGTGTTAGAATGTTTCGCCGAAACGTTTGCATGTTCTCTCTTTTTTTTTTTTTTTTTTTAAGTGCTTTGTACAAAGGCCTTGAAACAACTTTTCTGAAAGGTCACAATTTTGCATTTATAATACCTTTTTTTTTTTTCTTTTAAATAAGTTCGAGTGTCATGTCACCACGATCAGGGCCCCCTCTGAGTCGTTTTAATTATTCGATGTAAGAAGCCGACTTGGCCATGATGGATCAGTCGAAAAAAGAGGCGAATCGTACTCGCATTACCACGCATATATGGCATTCGTAAGGTCAATCGTGTGACGTCAGCCGACGTATATGTGCCTCGCATAATTAATTCGTCGTTACACCACGGAATTCTTTCGTGCCCGACGCAAGTCTCGAAAGAACAGATTTAACTTTCAGCTCTCAAAACCGGCACGATCCTCGCTACGATCGGCTCGTCAGGCCACTCGTGATCTTTTCTTCGCGAGTTCGTCCCGTTCTCACGATTCGTTCGCCGAATCGTGTCCCGCGATCCCTGAACTATGCTCACTTGAACGGTTTTATCTACCTGCCTATCGTTAATATATTATAATGGTCCGCAAATCGACTGGGTATTTTTTCTTTTTTTATATATACATATATTTTTTCTAAGGATTATCAGTGAAACTGCGTTAAATCCACGCTGCTCAGAATGCAGTCTTAAAAAAAAGAACACTGCATTCTAAAAATAAAGAAGATAAGTAAAATTGATTGTTTTTGAATAGTAGCGAATATAAATGAGCAAATTAAAGACTCATATATTTTTGGATTATTATTTTACAAAATGTCGCAAGTATCTGAATGCATAATGTAATGCATAATTCGCGGCGATCGTTGCTAGGTATTCCTTTGGTCTCATACGACTCGAATCCGTCATGCGAAGACATCCTTTCTCCTATAAGAACGAAGCTATTACATGACGACGAGGTCGCTTATTGCGCATGCAGTCGATGCGCGCGTACGGCTGTCGACCATCGACTTCGTGTTCGCCAAGAGAACTCCGTTTTGGAGCTATTATGGTCTTCGATGAAGGACGATCGATATTGCTCTTGTGAGAGATGGCCGCGATCGCTGGGACTGTTCTATTTCCACAAAAAAAAAAAAAAAATTATTCCACAAGGCGAAATTAAGAGAACGTAACATTTATGCAGAGCCACGTTGGATTTCGTTAAAAGACGGCAAGACTTCCGACCGCGATATCCGCGGCTAACCTTGTCGACATTTCTGAAATCCTCCGTAATCGTCAGGCCGCGCTTTGCCGATCGATAATTACGCGACGCAACATCCGATTTCTCGAAGCGGATCGTGCAATTTTTTGACAAGCTAATAATACGCCCGTCCTACTTGTTTAGCCTTCTTTTCGCGATTGCGCCAAGGTGTCTTTGACATTAGCAGGGTTTCCTTCGCCGGGCGAAGGCCTAGCTGATAACGCGCGGAGTAAAAATTTTTTTTTTATACGTTTTCTTTCTTTATACATCGCTCTCTTTTCCTTGGAACTGGAGTTTCATTCGCGTGGACCGCTCCTCGCTGATCATCGCGTCCGGCGGACATCGCAAAGTGGAATCATTCGTTTCGAAGGCCGCGGTCCCGCCCGCCGTATCGTTCTACCGAACGTGACTGAAAACGCAAATGGCTTTTTCGCCGAACTATTGGTCACACATGGCGAACAATGACGGTGTCGCAACGACTCCCGGTGCTCGCTTACGCCAATTTTTGCACCTGATATCGACCACCACGGGCAGCGGGAGTCGAATTGCCAGTTCGCTCCGAATTCAGTGCATTCAGTTGCGTAAATGCGCTTTGGTAATTGCGTGTTCAGTGACCGGGTTTCTAAATACAAATGTATTGTGGAAACTGATTCGGCGTATATCCACCACATCCGCACCCAACGCGGCCGACGGCTCGAGTCATCAGGTAGCTCAAAGTCTCATGTTAATGAATACTTGGCGACGCGTTTAACTCGAAAAGGGACGGTGCTCTTGAGCGAAGGATTTTTCCACGTGAATAACCTTCGGGCGGCAATATTAATTGTCCGAATCCTTCGAATGTCTTAATCTCGCGAGAATGATGCACGCGTAAGACCATGCATGCGTGCCCAGCTTGACTTCCAGCACACGTCTCGGTTGGTCACTTGCGGTTAATGTGCTATTGTTCTACGGAACGCAACGCGCGGAATTACGATCCAACTGTACATCGCGTACCATTCACTAAGTTAAGCGGCGCTACGAGAGAAATGGAGGTCAAGTACTCGAAAACGCGGCCGCGATTCTAACGCCTCGGAGTAAGAGAAATTCCCTCTTGTCTCGAGTTTACGCGACAGCGAGCAAATGCAGCTACCGAGCAAATTACGGTCTCGAGAAAGAAGGAGAGAGAGAGAAAAAAAAAAAAAAGAACAAGCGCCAGATATATTGCGTAAATTTTCCTTCGATGACGTTTTGCAACGTCAGAACTGCTACTCATATTTTCTCTTTACTTCTCGACGTTGAATCCGATCATCGGAAGATCCTGACTAACAATTCCGAAAACAATTAAGCAATTTATATTTTACGTAAACGCGTACGATACAAATTATCGTGTAAGAAGATAGAAATTAAAAATTCCAAACCATTTTTTTTTTTAATTCCAAGTCAAAGATAAATTGAATATTTAATAAAAAAAGAAATTTAAAATTTCCAAGATCTCTGCGATTGATCGAATGAATGTATCTTACTACGAACTTGGACAACCGCGAATGGCGTTGTACATGTACATGCATGCAGTTCCGTAATTTTTTTTTTTTTTTTTTTTTTTTTTTTTTCAACGGAAACCACAGCCGTGCAAAAATCATCAGTTTGCGCGATGCGAGCCTGGGCGCGCGCGTGCACGTAAAAAGCCGGAAAAGAAAAGTCGGAACAAACAAAGAGGGATTGGGGGCGGAGAGAGGAGGATCGCGTTTCTTCCGTCAGGCGCGAATGCAACTTCGAGTACTTGGACTATGTTAGAAAGCGAGACCGATGTAGGCGCGCGTCGATGCATCGGGACGCCTAGCTTTCTTCCGCTTACGTGTCGCGTAGGCGTTGATTCTGTAATTTCGTTACGAGAAGCGAGAGAGAGAAAAAGGAAAGAGAGAAATGTAATAAAAAAATGTTGATTAAATTCCGCGGCCTCGTAATACCGCAGGAAAATAATAATTGCGGATTATTTTATAAATTAATGAAAGTTTAACAGTATAAAAAAAAAGAATTAATGAACAAGCGGCTCTATTATTACCGATGATTTGCGATAAATTGCACAAAAAAATGGTTGTATTCTCTAGTTTATTACAGGAAAAAATTAATTAGTTGTTTATACGAATTGTTTATTTCAATGTTTCTAATGAGGAAAGAATTATGTGTGACATTGACTTGCGATAGCTAATAATCGTGTGAATTTTACTAGTCCAATGTCGCGTAAAAATTTACGCAACATTTGGCCTTGCCGCAAAAATTATATTTGTACTGGCATGTAGATGATTATTACTAAATAGCCCGCCCGTGGTGTACAAAGTTAGACAAAATTCATGATTAGTCTGAAGACGTGAAGGTCTTGGCAAACTTTGTGTTAAGACTTTTTGGAATAAACGATCGAGGTGGACGTTTCCCAATTCTTATATTTCTCAACTTTCCGTGCGTTCCAGATACGAGCATATTAAAGAATCTTATACAATATAATGTTAAATATTTTAATTGACTTGAAATGTATAAGGCATTTAAAAATAGAAAGAATAAAATTGATAAAAAAATGTATTTGTTTTATAAACGCATGATTAAATGGACTTTGAAGTCGTCACCTGTTTGCGTGTCACTTTTAATCTTAGAGGTGGAATAATTATTGTTTAAAATTATGGAACATTCTTGCAAGACTTGCAAAAACATTTTTTTTTTTTATTTAAAGTCCTCGATCCTCAATTGAACGTTACCTTTTTTCCGATTAACCGGTCATCAAGCGTTTATTTACCGCAAGTAGCCGCGGAGCGTTAAGCACGCGGCGCAGAAGTGCATGAATAATAGCACGCAACGCGCGTGCGAAGAGCGGACCGTATCAAAGAATAAATATGAGAAAAGCGCAAAGTGCCACAACTGGTTTATACTCGGCGATTGTTTCGCTCCTTGAACGAGAGGCATAAAGTTTATCCAGAATATAACCGCGATGCGTGGTGGCGGGCAGAGAATACGTTTCAAGGAAACGCCGTAAGGTTTTCTTTTCCAAAACCGGCCGGCCTCGTTCCTGTTTTAGTTTAGCATCTGCTAATTGATAGTTAGGTCGACGACATCGGCCGAAGGTCGTGATGTAATCACCCTCGTGATTGCCACGAAAGATAATCGCGTTTGTACTCATCGATTATTTCAAGTCCAGGGTCGATGTTTCAGAGGAGATGAACAAATCCTGACGAGAATTGACCGAGGATAACTAAAAGTTTTTTTCTTTTTTTTTTCTTTGCCATCGCGAAATCGATTCTTACCATTTTTACGCTTTCCTGCGCAGATCTGTAACTGAGAATAAGTTCTCTTGTCTCAAACCGATACCTTGCAACAGTTCACTCCGCAGCGATATCACGCGAAATCACGAATCCAGAAACAAATTACTTTTATACTTTGACTACGATAAAAAAAAAAAAAAAGAATGATGCGTTTCTGACTAACGGCAGCTTTTGATTCTTAATTTTTCCCTTAGGGGCGGCCATCGCATGTGGAGTTTTGCTGATAATTCTAGCCGCTGTTCTGGCGGTACTATTTCCCAATCTCATCAACCTGGTTCTGGACAAAGAGCTCGCGATACAGGACGGCGGGCGCACGTACAAATTCTGGAAGGAGCCGCCGGTCGTGCCGCGTATGCAAATTTACATCTACAACGTGACAAACGCCGACGAGTTTTTGAACAATGGTGAGAAACCAGCCCTGCAAGAGCTAGGCCCGTACGTTTACGAGCAGCATTGGGAAAAAGTAGACATCAAATTCAACGACAATGGCACCGTCACTTACAAAGTCAAGAAGACGTTCTTCTTCAACTCGGTAAGACCCCGAATGTGGCATATTCCTATTACAGTAATGCTAATCGGAAATTCAATTTTCTCGACTGCGCCCCGATCATTTTAATTCGCATTTAATTTTGACATCGAAAGTCCGCATAAAATTCTCGAAATTTCGTCGAATTTTTTTATCGGGAGTTTGAATTTAATTGTAATTTAATTTAAAACAAATACGTACGTAACGTTTGGTTTTCTTTTCACGTGAATATCCTCCAAGGTGATGCACATAAAAATAGTCGAGACTTTATACATTTTTATTATGAAAAACGAGCAATTAGCATTCAAGACGACGCGCCTCTTTATCGCGTCGGATGTATCACGATCGATGAGTGTTCGTTTATCGAGAAGCACGAGAAATACGTTGACGGGGGAAGAAATGACAGCGCTGAATGACAATCGCTAGGCGTGACGTCGTCTCCGGATTATTTAATCTCTGTCACAGTTGTCACACTCGCGTTACTCGCCCTAAACTAACTCTAGCCGGGTACGCGGTCGGTTTCTTGCTCGTCCATCGCAAATCACCGCCGCGACTTTCTATATTCGTCGTAGATAATTTTCCACAGCGTGGTCGAGTGTGCATCATCACGATGTTCCACGAAGAAAAAGATACGAAAGATAATAATTGATTGAAATTATTACGCAGAAGCTCTATGCATCAAGCTGCTGGCAGCTTACGTAGTTGACATTTAATTCGCAAATTATAAATTCATATATTTTATACCGACGTTATATTCTCAATTTTTTTTTTTTTTTACCGAATTTCTAGAACCTGTCGTCCGGTTCCGAGGATGATTTAGTGGTCGTACCGAACGTTCCTATGCTCTCGGCAACAAGCCAGTCGAAACACGCCGCGCGTTTCCTGCGGCTGGCGATGGCGTCTATCATGGACATCCTGAAGATCAAGCCGTTCGTCGAGGTGTCGGTCGGCCAGCTGCTCTGGGGCTACGAGGATCCCTTGCTCAAATTGGCCAAGGATGTCGTGCCGAAGGAGCAAAAGCTGCCGTACGATCAGTTCGGCCTGCTCTACGGCAAAAACTCGACCGGGTCGGATCTGTACACGATATTCACGGGGTCCTCTGACATCGCGAAGTTCGGATTGCTCGACAGGTGGAACGGCAAGGACGCCCTTGGTTTTTGGACCACACCGGAATGCGACTCCGTCATGGGCACCGACGGCAGCATATTCCCGCCTCATATCACGAGGCAAACCGTGCTCAAGGTCTTCGACAAGGACCTCTGCCGGACGTTGCCACTGGTCTATCAGGTTTGCATTTTTTGTTGGTCGTCGTTAATTATCCGGTCGATGTGACCCAAGGCGGACGACGGCCTTCCCGGACTCGGATTTTTTAATATTGAAAGTGAAATAAAAAAAGAAAAAAAAAAACGTTTCTACCTCAGCTTTATAATATAATTTTAATATTGATGCATCAATCCATATCGTTAAAATTATTATCTTCCGTGTCACGTACATTTTTAGGACTGTTAATTAAAATTTGCACAGTTTTTATTTATTTCCGAAGCAAAACGTTTCTAATCGTCGTAATAAAAGTGCTGAAATCAAATCGTTGCGCGTAAAAATGTAATTGACACGTTACAAAAATGTAAATTTCACGTTCGAATAGCGGTGCGAATCTAATGTAATTTTCCATAAATTAAGTATTTAATTAATATTGATCAAACGTTGGAAAAAGTAAATTCACCGGGACTAGAAAAAGAAAATTAACATATCTCAAGTAATTCTTTACGTCGATTTATCTCTAATAATAAGTTAAGCTTCTTTATCTCCTGAAAAATATCAATGTTACAAACGTAAAAAATATTGGTGAAAAAAAAAAATGATTTTTTTTAGCACGACGTGATAGCTGCCGGAGGAATTCCCGGCTACAGATTCTCGCCGCCGAAAAATGTCTTCACCACGGCAGAAAATTTGCCATCGCAGCAGTGCTATTGTCCAGCTGGACCGCCTTGTGCCCCGGAAGGCGCGTTCAACATCTCTCTATGCCAGTACGATTCCCCGGTTCTCCTCACTTTCCCGCATTTCTACCTTGGTGAGTGATTTTACGGACTCCGCTACTTATTTCGCGAACGCGCAAGTGTTTGCTGATCACTCCGGTAACGAGACCCAGGTGGATATTTTTAATCCTTGCTAATTATCGGACTGGCGATATTTCAAAGACATACGACACGGTACGTCTGGATGACGCGAAGCGGTTGAATAACACTCGGCGAATATTCGCGTCTTGTTTTTCTCGTCATTATTATTATTTTCACGCCGATTGCGGGCTTCCCTAATCGCGAAACGTGATACACGCATCACCCGATACTTGACGTAACCGCCGGTGTCATGGATCTCGGATGCCCGACAAGTCCCACCTCGGACCCGTTCGTTACGCGATTGATTCTAGCGTGTATCTAGAAGTGTATCGCCTTACGTAACCGCGGCGCATAATTTGCCGCCAATTATTTTCTTAGCGAATTATCGCGATGGATCTATTTGCGTCGCACGCATCCTTCGCCGCCGACGTTTCTCATCCGCGATTACGGCCTGCGTTTCCTGCTCGTTGACGAGCGAAATTCGATTCCTTCTCGCGTCCACGTTTTACCTTCTCTTTACGCAGGTACCGATCCGACCCGGGCAGGTTAACGAAGATCGTTTACGTGCCCGGCGGTTACGGTTTCGCAAGCGAGATCTATTTGTCGCGCCGCTTCCGGTTTCTCGCGGCTAGAAGGTGCAATCGGCCGTACGGTCCGTTACCACGAGGTCTATTTTTCTTAGGAACAATCCCTTTCACGCATCCGCTGTAATTCTCCCACGGATTATTATACCAGCTGTTTCTTCCTTTCTCTCCTCGCCTTTTTCTCTTGCGTATGCCGCACATATTTTTGCGCCCGGAAACTTTTACTTTCGACAGCGAATGTTAAGCGACGCCTCCCGTGAACCGCATTGTTTAACCGTGAAGCAAAATTATTTTCTCGCATCATAAAATAAAGTGCGCGCGAAATATTTATTCGCCGATGCAAAAATGCCTCGTTAAACCTAAGAATTTTTTTTTTTTCACGTTACGTTTCTAATAAATTCGACCGAAGAACGGAAAGAGATAAGGCATTAATTTATCGCATTATTCTAGTGCTCATATGTGTTACAAAATATGTTACGTGTTTCGAGTGCGTGCTTTAAAAACGCTCGGCTGGCCGATTAGATGCCGTTTAACTGCGGCGCATTGTGCAGACCATTTTATACGTGTAAACCACACATGGTGACTTTTGACACTGCGAGGTAACGTTATTATATAAAGGCACGAGCGTAGTTAGACTTACGGTTAACCAGACAATTCTGCTGGACTGTTATTTCACAAACTCGCGCATTGACGCAATTAAATATTAGGAAATTAAGAAAAGAGAAAAGACCCGAGATTAATAGTCACTTGTAATTGAAATAGCAATAGTAATAATTAATTTATGCGTTATAATTCGTTTCAGCGATTAAAGTAAGACTATTTTACGAATAATGTAGTGTAATTTATTTGACGATTCGTTTTTTTTTTTTTTTTTTCTATTTTTCCCAGCCGATCCAGAGTTACGGGAGGCTGTGACGGGCATATCGCCTCCGGATCCCGAGAAGCACGAATTCTACATCGACGTGCAACCGATAATGGGCACGACTATGAAAGCGCGGGCGAGAGTGCAGATAAATCTCGCGGTTAGCCAAGTACGAGACATTAAGCAAGTCGCCTCGTTCCCCGACATCGTCTTCCCTATTATGTATTTCGAGGATGTAAGTATGCGATTTATTAAATTATCTTCAGCACGGCTATTTGCAGACGCTAGTCTCGTAAAAATAATTTATCAGCAACGTAATCCCCTATTTAAGAAGGGAGATGCAGAGATTTGCTTGACGCCGATTAGATTCTCTCGTTTAGTTCATTTTGTGCCGTGAAAGTAAACATCAATTTATATTTTATTATTTCTTAACAGTTTAATTTTTATTATTTCCTTGTGCACTAATTGCATACCGCTCGAGTGCTGGCAAAGAAACGCGGGAGGCTGATCTTTGTTGGCGTATCTGATACCACGTAGTTTAGCGCGTTGTGAAAAACATTTATACGCCGAATATTTATTTTAATGTCTGTTAATCAGGAAAATTTAACTGGTAGACGGATAAATGCAAAGTAGTTTTCTTTAACGTAGAAGAAGCGAAAGGATTAAACCTCTCAGGATGCTCGGTACCTATAATACAATGTGTTACAAGATCCTTGATGGAGTTTCGTACGATACCATCGTCTTCCAACTCGATACATTACACGATGATTTAATTGATATATCCTTGATGTAATGTATCTCTCGCGTAATTGTTGAAATTTTTGATTGTTATCTATCATTCTTTACAACAGGAGGTTAAAACGCAAATACGAGTATCGAGTTTGCAGTCAATTTCTTACAAAACTTCAATTTCTGTTGAATAGTTACGTATGAATCATTGCGTGTTTCGTATAAATTATTATGCAGCAGTCGTAGTTAAATGTTAAACGAGCGTGGTAACTATCGCACGTGGATTAAATTGCAAATCCTAATAGGATGCGAGCGGAACGTAAAAAGTAGGGGCGACCGCTTTTTTTATGGCTGATAATCATTCTGTTCTAAAAAAAAATTACTGAGAAAATTGCTTATTAAGCTTGCCAACGAAGCATAAATTTTTGTTATATATCAACGATAGTCTCGGGGATAAGTGAAGATTATTTCAAGCAACTCTCTACTATATCAAACATGAAATAAAATAACAGATTAAAGAAAATGAGATAGATTTGCGTACATGCGGTAAACATACAAGGAGTTAGCGCGCAAAATAGAGATCCCGCCAGTTATTTAATCGAAAGGAAAAAAAATAAAAAAGAGGAGAAAAAAAAAATCGAGAATTATTTTAAGTTAAAAGTAAAATAATATAAAACGATGACGTGTGATCCACGAAGCGTGTGCATAATAAATTTCAAGAAATATCATCTTGCCGACCGAAAGAAACATAGATCGGGACGAACTGGTTTTACAGAAGACATTAAATTAATTTCTATTTGTCATTAATTGCGTAACGCGTGTACATTCTGAATCTCGAATAATTTAGCGAGCGACTATCGGTCAAGTGAACGTGACGCGAAATGTATTTATGCGAAATTATATCCTGCTCGAAGATACCTAAGCCGCGAAAAAGTCCACGCGTTAACGCGTTTCGATTCGTTCTCCCCTTTAGCTTACGTTCTTGACGGCGGCATACCGCGTCGCTTACAAATCGTTAGCATCATCCTCGAGCCGGTTGGCGCAGGTGAAATTTTCATCTCTGCCTCCACCCGGCGACGACAATGACTGAAACGTGCCTGCCGTTCACCGTTTCACACGGCAACGACGTGCGTTTCAATACTACGCACGTACAGAAGTCGTATTACCGCACGCTTTTCGCTCATGATTCATATTAATGGAACTCGTCTCGACGCCGCTAATAAAGTGTTGGAATCGTTACCGCCGTCGCGCCGTAATGTCCGTGCAAGGGGAAAAAAAAATAGAGAAAAGTTTTTCTTCATCTCGTAATCAGACATGCATGCGCAAAAGTGTAAGAAAAAAAAAAAACGCTAATCTGATCGTTTCAAGGAGCGTTCGCGAACAAGGAAATAAAAGTTAATCTTCTTACGTTCCGAGACTACATCTTCGCGAATACGTCAAATAAAATAGCCGTTTTTACGCTAATGCATTACGGCTGATATTCTAATTTTGATTTTATCTCAGGATTTCATTCAATTTATATTTTTCCCCCATTTTTATTTATTTTTTTTTCTTCATTAATTTTTAATTGAGATCAATAGAATATAATTATAATTATATCCATATTAATTATGCGGATTTACATATTGCGTACTTATATAAGTAATGTAATCTAGGTTAATTTATTTGTCCTTAATGAAATTGCGAAGCAAACATATTAATTGTTATACATATATGTATATTTTCACGTGAACTTATTTTCCGCTCATTTTCTGCCGATTCACTCTCGTTCATTGCAAAAAAGATCAGGCCGGAATTTAATAGCGGCAGTATCAAAAGACAAGAAAAATAAAATAACTTCTGAGACCGAGGTAAAATATATTATGCGCAACTATTTGAAAATAGAACCTGCATGTAAAGATTAATGCGTGTCGCAGCGCAAAGAAACGTATGAGTAAAAAAAAAAAGTACATTTTTCAGAGGGTTTCTTTTTTAAACAGAATTAATTAATGACGAAAACAAAAACTTTCCGAAATAAATTAGCCTGTTTACTTGAAAACGTGGACAGAGCTCGAGAAGAGGTCTATCTGGTTTTTAAGCGAAATAAGTGGCCGGACCGATGTGTGTTAACGAATACTATTCTCTTTTGCCAGTGCGTCGACGAGCTACCTGAGGAGATGAGGTCTCTGATAAAGCTGGTGGTGGACCTGCCGCCGGTAGCCCACGCCGCAGTTTCCGGCGGCCTGGCCGCGATCGGCGCGATCGTCCTACTCGGTGCACTCATGTGTTTGGCCCGCGCCGCCAAGCGCCAGGAGAAGCTGCACCTGAGCAATCCTCTGCCGGCGAATGCTACGAGCACCAAGAGCGGCCAGCTCAACCCGGCCTTCAGCAAGTAGGGCCTGCCCGAAGACCGAGACAAGGGTGCGAGTGCGTCGAGTTCGCCGCTTATCCGCGAGACGAGCCGCCGCGCGAGTGCACCCTCGCACGAGGACTTGTACGATAATCTCACGTATTTTATAGGCGACGGGCATGTGCTTTATATTTCGAGTAAATATTCAATCGTTCGCGAGGCGTCGCGAGAAAGATAAAGGATGGCGAGGAGAGGAAGAGGCCCCTGGCGACGCGAATTTTATCGGGTCGCGCGGGGCCGGCCGATAGATTAATTTATGTCACACGTGTACTTCTTCTCGGAACGGTGCGTTTTGTCAGACGGCGGATCGAGTCACGCGAGTACAAATCAATCGCGAACAACAGCTGGCGATAAATTCGAGATCCTGTGGGGAGGCGAGTGCTCGGCGATGTCTCGAAAGAAAGAAGAAAGATAAAGAAACGAAAACGACGGAGCGAGAGAATTCTTCTATTTTATCCTACTACTTTATATTCCTCGTTATTATTGCGTAAATAGGATAACACTAATTTTGCCGACAAATATCTTTTTTTCTACAACGGTTCTCTTTTTGCATTGTCGAGCGGAAATAACAAATTGTAGCCACGTAATTGTTATAAAGAACTCAGCGATAGAAATCTGTAATGGCGCAACGTATCGTTCTTTTTATCAGAATTATTAATATTAATAACGAGCTGCTCCACACGATCGATCGAATTGATCTTCAGGATCGTCGTTGAATCGCGCGTGGCAATTATCGCTGCGAGTAATGACGTAAGGATCAAAGATGAAATTTATATTCCGTCCATAGCGTCGTCCCGAGGCCAGGCCTTCGTTCACGACTTCAATTTGGATTGCATGAGCGTGTCCGCAACGAGTGGTTTGTGTAATCCAGACGCGGCAAGAGCTGAATGACAGAAATCTTTTTTTTTTTTTACATAGAATCTAACCGCCGTTGTCGTCTGTCGATTGTAATTACCAAGAATGTACTATTTCTCGTTATTCGTTTGTACATGTATTATTATAAATAATGTTATTAGAAATAGATTATAATTAGGTTTAATAAATTACTTTTGTATGATAAAAATCAAAAAGTACCAAACGAATTATGCGCGCGCGTGGGCGCACATGAAAGATCAGGTTATCGGTGTCAGCGTAATAGTTATACAGTTGTACAATCTTTCTCAAATTTACTAACTCAAAAATCACACGCGTATGTAAACTCTATAAATTAATAGGAGCCGCAATCTATCGGCTTGATGCAAAAGATCTGCCCGTTTATTCACATGACGTAGTTAATTAGTATTAAATGAGATTACGAATCTGTTTTTATAGAAAAAGGAGCTGAAAACTTTTGATAATTTTAGAACGCGTAAATTTAGATTTTATTCCACAAAGTATCTTTTGCATCAATCTGATATTTTGATTCAAATTCCAGACATGAAAGAAAGAGAGGAAGGAATAGGAAAAAATCTCTCTTTACTTATTGCTCACATCTTATTCTTGCGCATCTCTTCTCTTTCGTCCTGGGAATTTTTCTATGTTTTCAAATACTTTTTCGCCTTTTCGTTCCTCGTGCAGAAAAAAATGGGGATGATTGGAAGCTCGTCCGAGGGGACGGGTGCTGGAAAAGTGAGGAAAATATACGATAGAATTAATTTTATGATGATAGAAATCGATTTGGTGTTCACAGTCATTCCACTCCTACACGCCACTTGCGCGATACTGTGTTGCGACACGGATGCTATTATGTGCACTATCATTACGCGTTTATCGCCTACGTGCATTACGACGAGCGACATGTGTGTGATGTGTATATATGTACGCGCAGCTTTTACATTGATATGAAAAGGAGGTTTTCCGATGAATTAAAGATTCGAATCCGCGCTTCTTGGAGCGTGCGAAGATTTATCGAAACGTTAATGCATAATAGAGCACATGTAGACGAATTGGCAGTAAATTAAGCGCGACAGGGCGCAATTTACATTAATTACGCTCGGTCATATCGGTTGAAAGGATAATGTCCGAAGTATTGCTGCGAGATAAAAAGTCGCGGAATGTCTGCAAAGGTAAGTAACTCGCAAAGACGGTCGTAAAGAGTGAAAATAAAAATTCTTTTATAACCGTTGGTACAAAATTGAAACGACGAAAAAATCTATGGTTAAAAATGTGATATTTTATCAATTGATTTTTATAAATTAATAGATATCGTGCAAATTAATTATTTTATTTTAAATAACTTCTTATGCATATCTTGGACTACATTTTTATTGTTATATTGTAATGTTGTGCTAATGTTGAAGCAAAATTATACCTTTTAAGAATATTTATTTTAAAATGTTTGACTTATTGTTCAGTTATATATCGAGTAGGACTTGATGTCATCAATCTTTCTAACCTCTCTCTCTCTCTTTTTCTCTCGATGTTTTGCGGCATCGGTGGCGCCTCGAGTCAGAGAGCCCAACTCGGAATCGCGGCTTCCACGCGTTCACATGCAGAGGCTCGTCCGTGTGAAGCCAGCGCTTCGGTTGCCGTCGGATAGAAGAAAAGGCCAGAGCTATACCCTGTCTGGCCTACTCTTTCGCGACGTCGCCGGCAGTTATCGCAGATCAGTTTCTCGGCAACATCGGCGAGTTATAAGAAGAGAGCAGACATATATTCTTTATTCTCTCTTTCTGCGGCTCGGTCGGTGTCGTACAATCGCTCTCGACGCAGTAGCCCACTGTAATCTTGATGCCTTCATCTAGTCGAAGAGATCAATTGCGAATAATACTTAAACTTAACAGTAAAATAAAAAGATTTTGTAATGATTGTAATTTATATTATATTTTGTAATTTATATTATGAATAAATTTCCATATATATATAAAGCTGTTTTTTATTGCCCTTGCGGGCTACACCCTATCAAGGCGTACCTATCCCGTTCTCTCAAAAAATTTTACTGTTAAGTTTAAGCATTATTCGCGACGTCGCGAAAGAGTAGGACAGACAGTGCTCTGGCCTTTTCTTCTATCCGACGGCAGCCGAAGCGCTGGCTTGACACGGACGAGCCTCTGCATGTGAACGCGTGGAAGCCGCGATTCCGAGTTGGGCTCTCTGCCTCGAGTTGCATGGTCGCAGAATTTTCCGCGATCATGCGACTCGAGACGCCACCGTCGCCGCAAAAACATCGAGATACGTATCTTGACTCCAGATTTCATTTTAGTGGCATGGAAAGCTGTAAGAGTTTCGAAATTAATTAAGTTATTTTTATTAGTTACTATTTTTGGCAAAAATAATCTGCTGATTAGTTTTCGCATAAAATTATATGCAAAGATATTAATGTAACTGTTAATCTTTAAATAATTAATGCACTGAACTGTAAGTTGATTGAAAAAATAATTAATTGATTTCTTTCTTCTATTTTCGCAAATAGTCTTGTAAAATAAAAATAGTTTTAAGTGAATTTGTGCTGAAACTGCAAAGTAAATGTGTTTATTCGCAGAGACAAATAATGCAAGACGGGAATTTGATTCTCTTTCTCAGCTTTGGTAGACGAGAGAAAGAAAAAAGATGTAGTGCGTCTGTATCGCAGCAAACTGGTATTTTGCCAGCTAGCAATCGTGCAAATCGATGCTCCAATAATTCAATGCTATTCGAGCTAACGGAATGCCGTTACCATCTCTGATCAGCACAGCTACTATATCGTTAATTGAAGCCAAAGATACAGCCAATTTTTGTTTGGGCAGGAACACGCTCGTCGTTAATTAAAAAACAATATATTAATTCCGAAATCCTAAAGCACGATCGGATTGTGGAAGAATTTGCTGTACTTATAAAACTTGTAAAATCAGGATGATAAATAGAAAATGAACAAGAAAAAGTAAGTTTATCTTGCACGTCGAAATAAATTATGCCGACGATGAGTGACAATTGTCAAAGTACATCATGAACTATTCATTTCTTTAATTAAAGATATTAAATATTAAATAAAATTATATTTATAAAAAAAATTACATGCTAAGAGAACGTAAATATTAAACTGCATAACCGATCAAATTGCAGGCGTTAAAAATAATCTTCATGCAGGATGCTTTGACTGGTATTTCGAAAACGTTTCAAAAAGGTTGCGAATTAAATAAAAAAGTAAGGCAGACGTCTTTTCCAATTTTTTACGAGTATATGCTCGATGTTTTGAAGTAACTGTGACGTCGTTAAAATTTTCTAGAGAATCTGGAACCTCGGCCGCGCCGGGTGCCGGACGGCGTCGTTCAGGAGACGTTCAAAAGCGAAACATGCCGAAGAGGCGTGAGCAAGATACAACGCGGCGCTTTCAAAACCGAGGAAATTCAGTGAAAGAGTCACTTGTCCAGTGACAGTGCTTTTGAGGTTAGTAGACCGCGCGGGTACTCGCGCCCGTGCGCGCGGCAGGTCCCACCGTAAACCTTAAATCGCTATTTATGACCATATCGGCGTATCTTTTTGTATAGATACTCGCTCAATGGCGTAGACCGTTTCCTCCTGCGAAAAGCGAGGGACGCTAAATGTCGTCGTTTATCGGAGACTGAAGCGCAGAGACCAAACTTCGTTCTCGGACCTCGAAGCTCTGAAAAGGTTTCCATGTTCTCAGCTATTCCCGCGGGATGATGCAACGTTATCTACCTTCTCGGTATACTTGGACATTGCGCTTTGTTTTGAGCGTAATGCAAACGTTCTCCAGGCTTTTGCTGTTTCAGGACTAATCGAGTTAACGCGGCTAGGCTACGTCAATGGCGGGGTCCCCGTGACACAGATCAGCGGCGGCAACTATAACGGTACCCGCCGGCGTGACCTACTCTCGACGAAGTTGTGCTCTCTCGGTCCTCTTCCTCCTTCGTCCTCTCTTCATTTCGCACCGTGGGCTCTCCTTTCGTCCAGGGCCGAATATCCAGCAGGGCCTGCACGGCACGAACGCTTAATCATCGTGCAAGGTTATCCACGAAAGTCCGCAAGACAATCCCGCATACGGATGCCTCTCCACTTTTGTAGGAGAGAAGGTTTCGCTGTCTCTCTATTATCAAACCTGAAAATAAAAATGTAGTTGGTTAGTATGTATCCAGAGATCACATTATTATCGTAACAGCATTCGATAGGTAGTCCTTTTTTGGTACCAGTTATCAATTAGTCTTTTTTTTTCAGCTCTCTTCTGTGCGATCAAGAGGCCTTGTTCGAACGATCATGGACGTCGTTCTGTTCCGGCAGAGCTCAGAAAAGCCAAGATGTGGGCGAGGCGAGACGATCGGCCGCCACTGCCGCGCGTATAGCATCTTCTCTCCCGTACGCCGACGGGCTACACTTTTTCTTCCACGTGAGGAGCATCGCCACGGGTCGCCTCGTCGCATGGGCGGACGGTCGACCGGGCTGATTACGGGCAGTAATGAAAGCGGCCTGCTTGCACGCGGTGGATAGGCAGGTGCGCGACGCCGTCTTCTGTCATGTAGTCTTCCTTCCATCGGTTTCCGTCGCAAAGTTCTTCGCCGTATCTTCCACGCTGAGAAGCCGTCAATGAGATCGACAACCGCTATCGTCGTCGTTGTTCTTCGCGCGCCCTAACAGGGTGACAACACGTGAGTGCGAGGAGCACGCGAGGATCAGTTTAAAGCGTCGGTCGTTGACTATCACGGGTCCAGCCGCTGGACCAGCGAGCCTCCCGCGAGTTATGAGATCGATCGCACCCTTCGTCCTTCAGGTAAGCGCTTGAATGAACGGTGAATGATATATCATTTTTTTTTCTTTTTTCTTTTTGTGCTTTTTTCGTTAACGAGAATGATTAAGAGTCTTCCCACAGCTTTCTTCAGACGGATAAACTAAAAAAAAAACGAAAATTATACGTTTAATAAAGAAATTTAATTGTATTAAAGTAATGAAAGAATGAAGATGCTTCATAAAAAAATTTTCAGTCTTAAGAACACTTATAAAAATTAATGTATCTATATTTTAAATTGCCAATTTTATAAAATTGCTAGTAACGTAAACGCTTAATTGATTTCTCTTCTTGTTTGTCTTCTTAATTAATTTTTTGTTAAGTTAGGAAGTAATTCGCCCGGTTAAGTAATAAGAAGTACGTGCATTACGTTTTAAAACAGTTGATTACGCGTGTTGCAGGTGATTGCATTGCAACTGACGAGATGCCAGGGTGGCGGTGGCGGTGGCGGCGGCGGCGGGCCGAGCACGTTCGGATACGACGCCTCTTCGGCCTGCAGCAAGCCATACTCGCGCACGGGTCGCGCGCACCACGAGGATCTACCCTGTGACTTTCGCCAACAGAACTGGTGCACGATCGCCGGTAGCTCTTATCCTTGGTACTTCGTCTCATTTGCGCTTCGTCTCTTCCGCTCCTAGCGACCGATCTCTCCTCGAGACTTTCGCCCGCCCGACATTCGTACGCTTACGCGCGCGCTCGATTTGTCGGCGGCGAAAGTTTTGGCGTCGCCGGTCGTTCAAGTAAATGAATCAAAATAGACCGAACAATTCTCGATTGAAATCTGTAACTTTAGATTAATATTAAAATTTCTTTTTATTAAAATTAAAGAAATAGCAGTAAATTAATTTTCGTCGATTAATTTCGTCTATTTGTTAAGAAGATATTATCATCGTCTTTATTAATACTCAATTGTAAATTGTATTTTTACATTTTTTAAATTCTTAGATAAGAAAAAAATTGTATTGCCTTATATTAATTTTTTTAACGCAGTTACGTTTCTGTTGCTCGGTCACAGGCACGCGGTACGTCGGTTTGTGCAAGAGAATCAGGGATTAATGAGACGTATGTATGGTGACGAGAATTACATCAGTGTTTTGCGAGCGGAATTCGAAAAGAATGACATCGAGCTAAAATACGATGAGTACCATAGTCACTTTGCCGACGATCTAAGGTAACAGATAAATTTCTTTTAACTTTGATTGTAGTTAAATTTTAGTAGTAGTAAAATTTTATATCTAAGATTTGCGTGTTACGATTTTCAGACACTTTCAATATGATGATTACGAGTTTATGGACGACGATCGAACGAGACTTAATGAATATGAAGGCCGCGGATTTATCAGCCGTTCTCTTAACGATCCCATCGCTAAACGAATGAACAAATTCTCGAAGCTCAGCGAATACACCAGGCCACATTTCAGACCCACCGAACGGACTACCAGTACGTCTACTCCCCCAAGCACGACTACCTCTTCAATTTCGTCTTCGACGTCAACTAGTGCCACAACAATCCTCGTTACACGTACGGCGTCCTCAACGACGCCCGCGTCTACAAGCACAGAAGAGTTCAAGACTGAAATCTTTACAAGTTCTCCAAAGTTTTCAAATGCTACTGCTAAAATTACTAATAGTGATCCTACGGTGAATAACACAAAGATAACGACAACGATGACGACATCGTCATTGTCATCATCATCGTTATCGCCACCAACACCCTCGCCACCATCATCGTTATCGTCATCATCGCCATCGCCATCGCCATCGCCACCGCCAACACCATCGCCATCGCCATCAACATCGTCATCGTCACCGCCATCTCCATCTCCATCTCCATTGCCATCGGCATCACCATTACCATTACCATCTTTATCGCCGTCGCTATCACCATCGTCGAGCGTTATAGTGGCTCAGATCGTCAAGGAACAAAATTTCAGCATTAACGAGATTCCAGGACAAAATGACAGGATCGATGAGGATTTGGAAGAGCTTGAACCAGAAGTGGTATCATATTCAGAGAAAACAACGAAGACAACTCTGGAAGAAGACACAACTTTAGAATCAGTTGAAACGACAATGGATATCTCTACAGAATCACTAGTCAATGAGGAAGACGAAGAAGAAGAAATTTTTGACGCTGCTACAAAGATCACTTTACATGAAGAATTAATAACCTCAGCAAGCCACGAGCAACAACAGTTCAGGCCGCGTCCGGAATATCGACCTACAAGCACAGCCGAAACATCGACGAATACTGGAGGACAGCTTTATCAAGATGTTGCAGCGAAAGATCAACAAGTGTTGAAACTTAGAGGAATGTGAGTATAATAATCGGTTTTGAAAATCTTCTGTAAATTAAATTATTTAAATTAAGAAAAAAAAAAAAAGTTTATCGAACGGAAGATATGTAAAATACAATGAAATTAATCATTTTATACAGAAATGCCTGTCCTGTCAAAGAAGAAGTGGTTGCGCCCTTTTGGGCTAATAATACTCGCGGCGAAGTACTGGCGCTCCTCAATCTGTATCCCTTTGAACAGTATGTGCATTGGGAGAAATGCACGTAAGCGCTAAATATATTAGTTCAATCTTTTATATGGTATTATCATCTAATTTTGATTTCTTTTTCTACAATTTTCAATTTTATTACAGGCACGAGAATAAACAAATGTATTGCCGAGAAGGATGCAGATGTGAGCAGCAATATCGGCTACATCGGTTGCTGGCTTATGATCCCAACAACGAATGCCGTGGCATTTTTAGCGATTGGTTTAAATTTCCCAGCTGTTGCGTCTGCCGTTGTTATGATCTGCCGTTGGAATTTCGGGTGACGTCGCGTTCACCACGTACTTCACACAAACGACGAATTAAGGTGCAATTGCCAACGCGGAACCGTTACCCGTGATCTAATTGTTTTCTGGCTGGCCAATCGCCAAATAATGTAACTTGTAAGTTGAGGGAACCTCCTAAGTATATATACATTATATTTAAAAGAACGAGAAGTATTTAAAATATCATGTAAGATATGTATGTACGTACATCCATAGTTCATTGGTGAAAATTATTAAATGTATAGCAGTTTTCTTTAATGTAGAGAAAGATTTAAGTGGTATAGGCTTTCTAAATATCTTTATATATAATATAATTTAAGAAATAATGAAACTGTTATATATTTTTAACAACAGTTAATTAATATAATTGTTTTGAGAGATTTTTAAAGAGATTATATATATATATTTATTCTAGTTACATATCTTAAGCGTAGTTAGAGTAAATATAACTTTATTATGCAACAATATGCAATACGTACTCTTGTAATAGATGTTAAAATATTATATGTAATTATATAAAAAAAAATATATATTTGTACTCGACATAATTTTATTGCAAACAGGTAAAGGCTCGTGAATGAAATATACGCCATTTTTATAATTATTAATACTCATTATTCGCACCAGACATAATCTTGTATTAGTTAATGTCAAAATTTCTGTCCGGTAAAAAGCACGCTTGTTTAATTGTATTCGACTTTATTTTCCTTGCTCCCTTTACATGTCTCCGACAACGTTGTACGTTCTTACAAAGGAAAAAGATTCACAAACAGTAACGATCATTAAAATGTTAATACTTGGTTTTTTTTCTGTTTTTGGGTGTTTGTGTAGCGTTGAATATAGCTCAATAATAATACCGATTATCTTGTCATACATTCATTATATGGTATTAGAAACGTTATATTTTTTTATATCCCGTTGTAATATGTATGTACATATTATATATAATACATATACAGGATGTAAATGTGTGTTTTGGATCAGATCGATATACGATCCCGTTGTATATTCTATAAATATACGCATTTTACGTACATGTATGCATGTAATAACGTTACATATGCAAAAAATGTAAGTATATATATTAATACCAGCTAAAACATTTGGTATCAAAACCATTGCAGGAAGAAGAAAATAAAACGTCTCTGAAGTGTCTCATACTTAGTTCACTGAAGCCCTGCTTGTTAAAATTTAATAATATCGCATCAATTGCCATTATGCATTATCGTGCACAACAAAAGAAAAAGCAACCTTTCTATTGTCAAACTTTTCAGAAAAATTAATTGAAATGTGAGCA
This sequence comes from Cardiocondyla obscurior, assembly GCF_019399895.1. Lineage (NCBI taxonomy): Eukaryota > Metazoa > Arthropoda > Insecta > Hymenoptera > Formicidae > Cardiocondyla > Cardiocondyla obscurior. Next base: position 744,692 of record NC_091878.1, read on the forward strand.
CAGGGCGTCGGTGACAAATAAAATGAATTATCGGAGTTTAAAAGTTGGCTTTCATTACACGTAACGTAAATTGATTTGTAAAATTATTTTTAAAAATCGATAATATCGTAATAAATTCTAATTACGAATGAGGAGGCAAGATTCGCTTTCTCGTTTCTTGTCAATGTGGCGAAAGAAGAGCAAAGAGGAAGACGCGATTCTACAACTCAAATAACGGAAAGACGTTTCATTTTCGTAGTGTAAAAATTGGTCGGGACAGATATCCCGAGCACGTCCAATTCATTTGTTGCACCGGCGAGATAGTTTTACTTTTAATCAGATTGTCTATTCCACTTTCGTTCCGTCGAAAGAGTCAATGCCGCTTTTCGGCCGTGTATACCAAATTCGTATAAAAAATATTTCTATTTCTTGGCACAATCGTAATCTCCGTTCGCACTATGCTCATGTACATCGTGTGACGCATATCATTGCACACAGTCAATGAGCCTAATTGTCTAAATGCTTTATCGAGCTGCCTATTCAACAAATTCTCTTGTCTGCTAACGAAGTTAGCAATAAAGTATGTAATTGCATCACATATAATATATCAATCCCTTCGCATATGAATAAAAATATCCTTTCCCGGATTTTTTTTTTTCAAACACTACGTATGCCATAAATATAATCTTTCAGAAATTCACAATTTAATTCAGCAGTATTAACGTTAATGCATTATCAATTAAAAAAAAAAAATAATAATTTGCTGTACAAGATAAAATTAAGAAATTTCGATATAAAAATCACACCTTTTATAAGAATTGATTTTGTTAAGCTCAACAAGGTAAACGTTTGTATTCGCTTTTTAAAGTATCTAATTTTTTTTGTAATATAAATTTTAGCACTTGTAAAAATGTGAAACTTACTCAATTAAAGTATCGAATTAATCTTTATATAATGCAAGTGTAAGTCGAGCATTGGGTATAAAGTTTTGCAGTCGTTAACTATACTATGCTCCTGAGAAGTAAGCAGTGCTGATCATCAAATAACAATTTGCAAAGAGGAACGATGAGCCCGCCGTGTAGCACCGACGTAATGAGCAATCGTTCGAAATTTCATTTTATATTTATACAATAAAGTTAGCAAAAGATGTGACGTCTTGTTACCGAGATCGATCGTGGCAGCGCTCCTTACTTTTATTGCTTTAGCGTGTCTCGAATTGTCGATCGCCGTTGCTTTAATCGCCAATAAACGCAAGTTCATAATACGACGATGCTTCATGTAGCGCGAACCGCTTATACCAGATTAATTGGAGCGGAATACTGTTGCAAAAAAGCACAGCTGATGCGAAGGTAATCGACTGTACTCCGTTCCTTTCATAACTCGCGATAACACTGAGAGATTAACGTATGCACGCGAAGAGAACCTAAACTTGGCTTTCCTCTGTTTGCAAAAGAGACAAAATGCGAGGGAACGGACGTTCAGAAATCATTGAAGGAAAATATCACAAAAGCTCGAGTGTCGCAGACAATCCTTTAAGGATTCTCTGAGCTTTTCGGAAACATTTTCTTTAACGATCCCTAATTTAACTTACGTCAAAGTTCACGCTCGCGTTTGCTTCCTCGCACGCAGCTAGAAAAACATTTGTTTCGTCTCTTATTACTTTCGCCTGCAAAAGTAACGATATATTCTATATAATTACAGTATATTCTCTTCTTAATTATACGTGAGTGTCCTCGTGTTATCGGTTCACGATTGATTAAGACAGCTATATCGACGTGAGAAATGAACGCACCCTGCATATCCGATTAATAATTGAGTTTGTGCAATCGCGAAACTCTTCGTATAAATGGGGAATAGCTTCATACGAGAATTACGAAGATGCTTAATACGTGTCAACTGTCGAATTATGCATTGATTAATATCACACTTTTAAGCTACGGACAAGTATCTTTCGCTTAGTCTAAGAAACCTACTAACCGACAAAATGATGCACCGCCGTCATATCAAAAACGGAAACGCGCGTCTCTAATAATGCACGTTCTCTTAATAATGATTGAGAAATAATACTATTATATGTTCAACATTTCTATAGAGCATTCCCTACGCCTCAGAAGTTCCAATGATTGCAATTTCGATTTTCCTGTTAAACAATCTGCAATGTTAACGTTCTAGTAATCATAGGATATCATTACTTGAATACATCTTTGGTGCGACGAGTATATACACCTTAGAGCAAAAAAAAAATTAAAAAAAAACAGAGCTGCGTGCATCATTTTGTTCGATTTACGGTCACAAGTAGATACAAAGTTATATAAACCGACAGGACAGATAGATAATACGGCGAGGAGACAGTTGACTCTATAAGAACGGCGACAGACAGAACTGATTATCATTTATCGTGGGTTACGCATCGGGCGATTAGTGCAATTCATTCAGGTGACGCATGCAAGTTGCTCGTCATAGAAAATAGCGCAGAATATTAATAGGGACCAGCCGCACGCTTCCACTTGGTGAACGGGATAACATTCGATTTTATAAAGTAGCTTGGAACACATGGAACGATTACTGCAACTTTTGCTATTTCGAACTATGGAACAATTGTCTCGCAACGATCGAAACGTCATTAAGAGTCATTAATTAACTTGGGGTGCTTTCCAGCAATGTACACAGGCGACACTGCGTAACACACAGGCACACACTGTCGACACTGCGTCTCTTAATTGAAAAGCACCCTTAATTAGTTTCGAATAATTGCGATTAACAGTACACTCGCTTCGCTTGAGCTGGATTTGACATGTCTCCGGAAATCGGTGATCTTTATCTTTTTTAACTTTGCATATATTAAATTAACTGTTGCTTCAAAATTACGTGCTTACGATGAAAACTATTGAACGTGCGTTGTTACACTTTTTTTTTTTTTTTTATAACGTACATGCCTATAAGTATTGCCCAAAATATGTATTTCATATGTTGTATATGTATATATGTATGTAAAAGGATTATTAAGTTGATATGTCATCGAAGTAATATACTACATATATCACAGTGCTGTGATTGAGAGTAATTGCAACAGCTTTAATTCTTTCTTTTTTTTTTTTCCTTTTCTTCCTCATTTCTCTGCCCTTGTTCTTGGCTTTCAAGTTTATCTTTGATATCTTTACTTCTCTATTGAAATTTTGTTTTCGTAATACGACAATCATTCAAACATTTTTGACGGAGAGCAATGTCCGAGGATTCGAACCCTCGATTTAAAATAGCCAGTTTTATTCGTACATATGTCCGCCCGTTACGTTTTTTTACTTTTTCTTTTTTTCGTACTCGTAAAAAAATGTTTCCTTTCGGAAAATTATCTCGCTAAAAATTGTACAGATTTTTATGTTGTCCGTTCTGCTTGAAACTTTTCATATATAGGCTACAATTTTTTTTCTTTTCTTTTTTTTTTTTTAACATTTTTGAAAATTTGTTTCAAAGACACCAATCAATGTTTTTGGTCCCTCTGTGTATAATTAAATACAAGCGCATCTTATCGCATGCGAAACATTTAAGAAAACATCAATTGCGCAAGGCTCTCCCCGAATATATCAAAAAGTATATCTATATCTACCGCTCTCTGTATGTTAAACGTGCCGCGCTATTACCCGAGTACGAATAAGTTTAATCACAATCTTTAGGAGTTAGTAATCCTTTAGTTTTTGGTCTCGCTCATGGAGATAAGAATACCAGGAGGGAGCGTAAACTGTACTTGAGAGCGAGGGATATGAAGCCAGAGAGGTGAGAGAAAATCACCCGGCTGCTATCTTAGTTGTTAATTTTCGTTCCTGCAGACTTCATTTCCCTTGCCCTTTTGGCTTCACCTCCGCAACATTACGCTTCCTTCTGGTATTCTTACCTTCATGGTCTCGCTTCTAACTTACGTCTAGATATTGTCTCGTTGAAAACAAAATTTCGCGTAAAACCAACTAGCTCATTCTGCATTTTCCTTTAAATTCCTTTGTTCTTACTCTTTTCTACGTGACACTTCTAAATCGTCGATTTGTTCGCACGGACGATTATTATTCGTATTATCACAAGTACCGAACTGCATTTAATTGCATCGTGAGATGATTCATAATGAAAAGCTGATTTTCTCTTCTTCCTTAAGATACGGATATTTACGAATACATTTTAAGCATCCTTATTTACCGCGTTAAAAAAATCACTTCCAAATTATCCCCGAAGCGCATCCTATCAAATTACAAAAAAAAAAAAAAAAAAAAAAAAAAAAAAAAAAATTTAAGATTCAGGTACAGATACAATTAACTCATATACGTACTAAACAATCGTAAAAATTAATTACATTGATTTAAAAAGTATCTCTTAAATCAAATATATATCTCGGTACTGTAGAAAAATCGTATTTACAAATAATATTATTAGAACGTACAAAAATACGTGTATACGCTTTCTATAATACTCGCGGATCTCTCGCGATCCACAATGCATTTTTAAAAGTACACGCGTGTAATTCGGACTCGTGTAACCGCATCATATGAAACGCCTATATATAAGCTCGTGTAAGAATAGATCACTTAAAAATAGACACAATACAAATCCACAATGATTTCAATTTTAGATGACAAAAAAGTCAATCGTACGTGTCGATTATGATTAAATCGCGAGTGTTAATTTCGATCTTATCGACTATGTTTGGCTGGTAAGTATTATAATTTGATACAAGTATTTACAATTCGGTTAACAATTCTCCATCCATTTATGGTCTCGCATGAATTATTTAATTTTATCTATTTTAGCCGCATTTCCCGTTGCATTGCTTAATCATACGCAATCCGAGATCGAAGCAAATTGTATTGTTTGCTATTTTCTCAGCCAATTAATATGAGCAAGTAGTATTTGAAAAGGCAAGCATCAATTTCATAGCATTTTATGAATATTTTACTTGTAATATTTTTGTTCAAAAAGTCAATTCCCCCCCCAAAAAAGCACGAGTTACATAATTTATCAAAACAAAATTTACTTTATAGCTTCCATAGATTTAAACTTCTATTAATTAGTCAGTAGTGATCACAGATGAGCTATATATTGACACTGATGCGGATAAATGCAAAAAAAAAACTTCAACCATAAATCAGCAAAATAATAATTCAGTTTTCATGATAATAACTGATAAAAACGTGACAAAAATTGAAATACTGGTACGTACCTGTTTTTTACATACTGCGATAATTCAACGAGTTAAATGCGCCAAAACAAAATGGTTCGTTTTATCACAACCAAATTGAGCGATTCTTCGTTAAGAAAAAACATCCGTGAAGAACGTATACTCCTTCCAAAATCAAGAGACCATAAATAAAAAAAAAACTGATTTTGCACAGCGATTTTCGCATATGCATACACGACGTAAGGGCCCCCGTGGTGGAATTTAGATTGACTTCCACTGCGGCTTGTGGGGACCCCCCCTTTTGTGTCAGGGACCTCCTCTAGGAATCCAAAGCGCTTTGCTTTGTTCATCATCTACCGAGGCTTTCACCTGCGTGCATATATACGCCACATTCACGCCCGCCGGAATCACAGCTGAAATATTTGTATAGTATAAATATATATTATTAAAACTAGAAACACTATTTACTTACCGGAAATATACTGCTTGTACTCCGCTTCTATTTTGAGCGCTTGTTCAAACATCTCTTTCGCAGCTTTTGTACTAATTTTGTCGCTTGGATATCTAGAATCCTTTACCTCCTTAATTTGCGTTCTATCCTTGAATTTGAGTAATAGAACGATAGGATAAATTTGGTGCCTATGAAGCCTTTCGATGGAAGCCATAGATACGTCCAAAATACAGTGCGTATTCTACGAATATAAGTAAATGTCGGAATAATTAATTAAATAGTATCAATTATTTTTTATAGTCTAATATATGTATAATGTCTATGGCGATATAATTAATATACATATATCGTATTATTATTATTTCATGATACAATTTGTTAAATTACCTTTTCGCATAAATCTTTAACGGCTTGTACTGTCGTGCATTCAAAGTAGCTGCCTTTTTTCCTATAATCCACGTACAGCGCGTCGCGTAATCCTTGTTCCAAAGTCGACTGAGAACAATGCATTGCCTCCGCTAGACATCTAGTAAATTGACCCGAAAATTCTTGCAACAGTTTCGTCACCACGCATTCGCTAAGCGGACCGACGATCATCACAGGTCTCAAAGTAGGATCTGTTATTAAAAATAAAAATAAGAATTATAAAGGCCTATTAATATATCCATTAAAAGTTATAATTAACGATACGTACAATCGAGTCTCTCAACGCGCTGATAACTTGCTGGAAGTGTATCTTCATTTAACGTTCCACTGTCACTGTACCATCCCAAATTGACTCCCGTAAGATGCGATATTTCTTTGCAACTATCTCTACTGCTAGATGACCGTTGTTGCTGTTTTTTCCGACGGAAAAAACTTCTTCTCGCACTAGTATTGCTACGTTTACCAGTGTCTTGTTCCAAATCACCCAAAGACCGTCGTAAAAGTAATTCTTCTTCAACTCTAAAAATTAATATAATTCTTAATTAGTATTGTTATTTAATAATCATTTTTTTTTTTTTTTCTTTTTATTCTTTATTCTTTATTTTTTAATCTTTTTTTTTTATTTTTTTTTAATTTATATATTTTATTATCTGTAACTACATAAATATAACTTACTTAAATTTGCTGGGAATTATTCCGCAAGTCTGTCTACGTCCGGTCTGATCAACTATCCATGCACGCCAGTGGCCAGGTGTGCCATTAAACATTGTATTATCCACGTACAAGATGTCATCTTTACTAAATCGCAATTGTAAGCTATCACCCACTTCGCCAGTTCGATCAAATAGCGCCTTCACGTAAAAACTATCGCCTGGTTTGTCTTTCACTTCATTATACCGGTCTGGCATGTACTGAGCAACCAGCGTAACTTTGTCTGCTGGTCGGGCTAGCTCAAGCGCTGCTTGTTCAGCGGTCGCCTGTTTCAAATCCACGCCGTTGTACTCCAGAATTCTGTCTCCGGCGAACAGCCCAGCTTCCTCGGCGAGACAACCCGGCTGAACGGAATGCACAAAAATACCAACGCCATTTCCTCCTACCAACGATATCCCAAGATTTGAGCATTTTCTGGTCTCAATTAACAGGTATCGTGGCTCACCACTCGGTGGCGGTTTTCGATTTTGTTCCTCCTGCGTGGGACTTCTCATCGCGTTTTGTCGTTGCATTTGCGCGCGATTTAGTCGATCCAGAGTTGCAGCGCTGCGAAGCTCCGGTTTGCGGATATTGAAGGACGCGTCCAGCGATGCAGAGGGCCTCATCTCGCGTTCCCGTTCCTGGGTGCTTCTCACCTCCAGCGAAGCGGACGGCCGCATGTCCCGTTCGACGCGCAGCGTGCTCATGGTCGGCGCAGCGGCGGTCGTAGTGATGGTGGGTGGTGCGGTGGTGGTGATGGTGGCGTCGCGTTCGGGTTCAGCGGGTTCCAACGTTTCCACCGTGCTCTTTCGAGGTGCTTCCGGACTGTTGCACGGCGTCGGCGAGCCGCTGCGACTTCCAGTTGCGGCTCCGTCGCCGGCTTCCGACGAACTCGAGGACGCCGAACCTTCTAACTCGGTGTATTCTTGCAAAGAAAAATGCAAGTTTTTAAAAACTTACCCCAACAACGTCAATGATAAAAGTGTCAAAATATCCTGAAAAATTACAATGAAAAGTTTTTCAAATTTTTGTACTATTGACGGCGAAAAATTGAGGAAGAGAGAAAGACAAAGAAAGGACGCATGAGTCATGCTTTTTTTTTTTTTAAATAGAAACATGCTAAATTCCAAAAAGTGCACTTTCTTTTTAAAGATTATTTTATCTTCTTTGTGCAAAAAGACTACTCACTGTCCGGGCTATACTGCACCAGCATTGTAATCGAGTTACCGCACTGACGTAGAACATTGGCGGCCAATTGGTAGGTCGCACTCCGCATATTTATGCCGCAAACTTCTAACAATTGGTCACCAATCTGTAGACCGACTTGTGACGCTAAACTGTGCTCGTACACGGTGGAGACAAATACACCACCGCTCTCCAGACACGAGATTTGGATTCCTAGAGGCTCCACGGACTTGTCTATGTGGACTCTACGCAGTTCTCCAGGCGCCGGACGATTTTGCGAGTAACAATACTCGGGCATACTGGCGCGCTTGTTGCTACTACTACTTCCCCTCACGGTGCCGCCGCTACTCCCGATCCCGCTGCTACTGCCAGTACCTGGACTCAGCACTTCCACGTGAAATGTCGGCATTGGGCTGCCACGTTCGGACGTCCTTTCTATGCTACCAGTGGATAACTTGCCAACACTATTTTTCGACGTGACGCTGGTGTTCGACGGTATGCGGATGCGTTGGTCTTCCTTCCGTCCCGGCAAAGTACCGCCTTCGTATCCGTGCCCGTAGATAGATGTGTCACAAGGTATACCGAGCGGGAGTGCACGTGGTTTGTGATAATGCAGATCTACGGAGGGCATGTGCAGGTGGCCATAAGAAGTCGGGGTCGTCTGTGAAGGTCCGGGGCTGTACGGGGGCTCGAAACAGTAGGTACGCGCGTCAGGTAGGCCTATAGACTCGCCCGATTGCGCCGACGGCAACGACGGTGGCGAGGGATATCGCGAGGGTAAAGAGTTTTGGTGCTGCGAGGGATGTGGATGCAGATGATGCAAGTGCGACGACGCGACGTACGGATGATGCGAGGAAAACGGAAAGTTACCGGGTGCCATCTGCTGTCGCGATGTCGGCCCGCTGGTGGTCGACGCGGCGGACGTGGACGAGCCACCGATGCCCGACGAGTAGAGCTGCGAGTGAACGCGATTGTGCTGTAGCGTGTCCGTCGTCACCTGCGTGTCGCTACTGCTTCCAGTCGTGTACTTTTGTGGCCGTTTGTTCACGAAGTACGAATCGACATCGCGGCCGGCACCGCCAGACTTGACCGAGAAATCGATGCTCGTCTCGGACGGTGCCAGCGCGGAGCCGAGTCGCCCAGTCTCCGACGCGCTGCTCTCGAACTCCGTCGACGGCGGCTTCTTACTGCCGCCATCGATCGGGATGTCTTTGAACTGCACGGCCGGCGTGAACGACGGCTTCTGGCTAAAGAGCTGTCCGGTCTTGGTGAAGCTCGGTAGAGGGGTCTCCACTGCTTTGTAAACGGTATGACGATTATTGACATTGGAAAAATTGGTCAGGGGGATGGGGTTGGAGATACGATTATAACTATAATTGTCATATTTTGGTGGATGCAGGAGAACACTGAGGGGAAAACGTTCTTTCGATTTGCGCGGGTGCAATATAGTACCGGTCCCATTTTGTATGAGGGGTCCGCCGCGAGCCTTCGGCCACGTGCCACCATTCTTCTCAATCTTCTCCGTGCCACGGCGCTTGCTCCTCTTTAAAACGCCGTTGTTGCTGTTGCTCGCCTTCTTGTGGTAGCTTTCGATTACCGAATCCAGCTCCGCTATCGCGTCTTGCTCCTGCTCGAATGTGTTCGGACTAGAATTACGATGGCCCTTCTTCTTGCTGTCATCGCGCTCCTTGCTATGCTTACGACCACGCACTATGTCAATCTTCTCCCGGAAATTGTCCCACGCGTTGCTGATTCCACTCGATTTCTCACCGCTCACGGATTTCGCGGCTTTATAGACGTTACGATCGACAAAATTCGACAGATATCGTCTTTCGTAATCGTCCGACGAGGCTTTTAGCATCATTCTCTCTTGCTCGGTTTGTGAGCAGCTGTTAACCATTTTTTGTTTTTCCACAACAAAACTACCGTCTATCGCTACCGTCTCCGAACTGGCGACGGATGGTACCGGAATACCTTTCAACGTCGTAATGGTCAATACATCAACGGTATCGTCATTTAAAATAGCCATCGCTTCGTGCGCTGTCGTTATGGTATCCATGGGTTTACTATTAATCTGAAAATAAATACACAAAGTTAAAAATACATTATCGTTTTTTTTTTTTTTATTTATGAGAATATTTTTTATATTAATTATCTATAAATTACGAATATGAACATAAGTGACTGTTTTGTATAACTTACGTTTAATACTCTGTCTCCCACGGCTAGATTTCCATCCTTGGCAGCCAAACTACCAGGCGATATTTTCGAAATGTAAATTCCAAGCTCTAGAGTAATTCCGTGTGGCACTGTTCCGACCGACAGCTGTGTAGTTCTCAATGATCGCCTGGTTATCCGACGTCGCTTCACAATCAATGTTGCCGGATTCACAGTGGACGAGCGCAAAGTTTCTAAGATCACGCGAGTCGACACGGACGTACAGTCGACGTTGTTCACTCGCACGATGCAATCGTTCACTCTTAATTTGCCGTCGAGGGCGCTACCTTGTGACACTTGCGCGACATAAACTCCGGTATCATTTGGATAGTACGGACTGTCGCGACCGCCGACGAGAATCAGTCCCAGATCGCCGCGATCCGAATCCAAGCAGATTCTGCCAGGTTCAACATGAATCGGAATCATCTCCCAGTCGTTACTCTCATCAATTTGTGCCAGTTGACTAGTTCGCAACGCATGATCACCAAACTCAATTTTCTCCTTCAAATCCTTCAATTCTTTCGACGCCTCGTTTCGTTGCTTCTTGATATCGTCAGAGTCGCGCAGAGCGCCGGCTAATTCTGAAACTGCGCGATCACGTTCCTTTCGTAATCTATCGCACAGAGTTCTTATGCTTTCTCGCTCTAGTACTATCTTGTCGCGTTCGCTAAAGGCCCAGTCTCTCCTCCTTTTAGACACCTCGGCTTCTTGAAGGGCTTCCTCGAGCTCCGCTTGAAGCGTATCAACACTTTTCCTGAGTTTATCTAATTCTAAATTTGCTTGCTCCAAATTATCCATGCGTTGCTTATCTCGCGTCGCGTAATCTCTCGTATTAGTCTCCTTCTCGGCTTCTTCCTTACTAACACTGTCGCGTTCGTGACTGAGTGAGTTCAATTCTAAACGGTGCTTATAGTCTCTGCTGGAACCTTCAGAATAATCGCCGAATTTCTGTCGTAACTCATTACACACCTTCAGAGCGTCGTCTCTATCTTGCAAAGCAGAAGAGATCTCTCTTTTCAGTGTCTCAATTTGATAAGATAATGTTTTTTTCTGCAAAAAAATAAAGCCGATATAATCAATTTGTAATAACATATTGCTAATTTATTTTAATAAAACTTATAACAGCGGCAATTGAAAGTTTTCTAACGCCCCAAGAACTAAACGTGTAACACCCGCAATGGCTATAATCGTTCTCTTTAATCTTGACAGTTTCCTTTTAAAATTGCGTTACGCGTAACTTAGGTATCGACAGCAGATTCGCGTGAAAGACTCGACAAAAGCGTACTGATAATCGCAAACTGACAGCTTCCAACTTGTACAATAATTTATTTCAGGTCCTTGTAATCCCGTTTCGCAACCGTTTGTGACACGCCATCGATATCAACTAAACGCTTCAACATCGGGAAAGTGTGTCAGAGTTGATTTAAAAATATCACGATATGAATTTAGTTATTGCGATAAAAGGCAAAATCAGAATTACAAGAAACATTGTACTTTCTACCGAGGGAAAGTAAAATTATTCATTTAATTACCTCATCGACGAGCTGTTTGTTCTGCGTTTCCAGATGCGTGACTTTCGTGTACGCTTGCGCGAGGTCATCGCCCAGCTTCTCGATCTCCTTGTGCACCGTGTCACGTTCACCCATGATTAAACTATATTCCTGCAGGGCGGCGTTTCGTTCCTCGGTGAGTCGTTTCATATCCTTGCTGGCCTTCATGCGCAGCATCATCGCCTGGTTGATCTCCTTGACTGCTTCCTCGTGCTGCTGCTGCACTTTAGCGAGAGCCTCACGATATTCGTTTCTCTCCCTTAACGCAATGTCCCACTGGCGAATCGCGGCGGTGCACTGCTGCTTCAGACCGTTGCGCTCGCGAACCGCGCTGTTACGTTCCTCGACAACACTGTCGTATTGCTTCTTTAGTCTCTTAGCCTCCTCTTGCGATAACTCTAGCTGTATCGATTAGATGAGCAATTTTGTATAAAATTTTTATTGCGCAGAAAAATATGCGCGCGCGACAACATCGCGCTACGGGAATAAACACTTATCGACTACTTGCCTTATTAACAGCGGAGGAATGAGACGCTATTAAATCATCGTATCGTTTCCTGAGGGAATCGTATTCGTCCTTGACGGCTTCGTATTTTCGTAACGCGGAGAGATAGTGCTGATTCATAGTATCGTTGCCCGCGGCATCGGTGACGAGCACCTCCTGGTTCTGCATGCGCTGCAATTCCGAGAGTTCCTTCTGGAGCGACTGAACTTCCCGGTCCAATCGTTGCTTGTCGTTCGCCAGATCGCCATATTTCGCTCGCAATGATGAGCTTTCTTGCGATGTAGCCTCCAGTTGATTCATGACTGCTATGTGTTGCCCCCGATAGTACTCCAATTCTTTCATAGTAATCTCACACCTGTTTTTTAGAGACTTCTTTTTACTTTGCAGCTGAATTAAAATTAGCCTGAAAGTGAAGTTTTAAGCGTGATAGAAATAAACGTGAGGTGCATGATTAAAAACACGTTAAAGTAAAATAAAATTATTAAAAAAAAAAAGAACAAAAAAAAAACAAAAAACGCACACACACACACAGGAGCTATAAGGAAAAAACGCCGAGAAAAAGAGAGAAAGAACAGAAGAGAATGCGAGTAGCAAGACTAAGGTAAAACAAAGTCAAAACAAACCGTCTTATGGTATCGGAGTGCTTATGCCTAAGTAGCTGAAGCTGATGCATCGCTTGATCACACTGAGCCTGCAAACCGTCATAGTCGCTACGACATTCGGGGCCACCGACTGGGCTTCCAACACTGCCATAGCTCCCGCTATCCCCCTCTGGTTTTATGCGACAAGTGTCAATTCCAACGGCAAACACATCAGGAAAAAAAAAATCGATGTAATCCAATATAAAACAATATAAAATGTACGTGCATGAAAATGGAGCGCGCCCGGCTTCAAATAAACTTCGCGGCAGGTAGAAAATTAAACGAGAAATTAAACGGAATATTTTCGATAAATAAAAAGATGTCGCAAATAACTGTGCATCCGTGTGGTGCGTATATACCAAAGAATCGTTCTCAAAGCATCACCACAATTACTAATAATGCAACAAGGTGTCAACATATAGAATCTATTGAAGATGTGACGTACATCAACGGGTCCATATATGCACATGTATATTTTTATAACACTTGCGTTAAAAATATCTCTTACCCATGTTGAGTGCACCATCTGGAAAAATTAATTATAAACATCTGTATTACTTCAAGATGTACATACTGATCGCTTGGTGGTGGGAAAGATAGGGCACGCGAGAAGAAAAGAATGCAAACGAGACGAGTACTAGTATGAAAAAAAAAAAAAAAGAAAAAGAAAAAAAAAAGAAAGAGAAAAAAAAGATTGTCCGAACAACGGCGTCTTGTTTCACAATCGAATTTAAAAGTCCGATACACTTGTTACAGTAGAGGGAACAACATAATCAGAGTCTCGCCAGCTTTCACCAGGAAAGAAACTCTAGGTCACGCATGTAAGCATAGCGATTCATTGTTTTCTCGGCAAACAAAGTTATTAACGATATTCCATTATCGCAAGCAACCGTTATTTCCCTCAAATCTATCGTCAGCCTTTATCGCAGAGCAAACGCTACTTTTTCTGAAAAGGAAATAGAAAAGCAGACAAAAAAAAAAAAAATCTCTACTGGATTGAGAAGACATTGTTGGCGTTTAGGCGAAAGATAAAAATAAAAAGTCGTAATTGCACATCCGAGTGCAATATCCGAGCTGGAAAGCTAACACCTCGGAGAAGCCTTGCATTTCGTTGGCAAGGTGACTTCGCGAGCCGCCGCGTTTAATTTCTCCGATAAAAATATTCACGCGATGGCGACGGCGGCGTCGAGGACGACGACGCGTCGTCCTGACGTCGCAATTAAAAATACAATGACGCCGCTGACGTTAACTGTGCCATCGCGGCGGGGAGGCGTTATCGGGAAACGAAGGCGGCCCGTTCTCTCTCACCGCCTCGGCAAAAAAAAAAAAAAGGGAGATGAAAATAAAAACTGTCACTCACCGCTACTCCCAGCACTGTCCAAGGAGGATGCACCAGAAGCCATGCTACTCGCCGGTGGGTCTCCGAGGGAGAGAACGCGGGGGTGAAGTGACGAGGAGCGTGCTGCTCTCACGTGTGTGTGTTGCGCGCGCGTGCGAGATGTGCAGGCCGCTGTCTACAGGCACGATCGGCCGTCCTCCAGCAGCGGGATCCCAAGCGGCAGGTATCGCCTGGAAAAGCGTGCCGTGCATTACCCGTACTTCACGGAAGAGCGAGCCCTTTGTAAATTACTAAGAAGCAGCCTTCGGCGTGACATTACGGCCACTCTACGCGACGGGTAGGTACGTGTGAGCGCGGACGCGCACGTACGTATGTGTCACGCCGCGGCGGTGGGTATCGGGGCCGAGCGCATTATCGGGAAAAAGATACTACCGAGGGAGATAGACGTTGCACCTGACGACGAGCGCGCGAGCGCAGTTATCCCGACGGCGTCTATGTAAAAACCTCCTCCCGCTCCTCCGCCTCGTCCTGTCGTCGCCGACGTCTACACCCCGATACACAAACACGTGTCGCGCGTACCATCCAAGAGATTTCCTATGCATTACTTCTCCCCCACGCGAGCGAGTGCGCACCTAGCAATACGTACACGAAAAGAACGTAGGAGGAAGAGAGGAACAGGGCCGAGGGAGAGGATCTCTTAGCGCACACAACCGCAATGCTGACCGTGCGACCGACACGCACGTCGGCGGCGAAGGCGGAGGGATGCGCGCCTCTCGAGCGGCGCGCAATAAATCGATCTACACCGTCGACGTCCGACTCCGCGATCTACGTCGCTCCCAGCTGAATTCCCCGGGCACTTTGGCATCCCCGACCCCTCGAAGCTCGCGAGAACAGCCGCTCGCTGGTCGCGCGAAAGTCGCCGCACGCAGGCGAACGCTACGCGGCGCTCGGATCATCGGGGCGACGGGAGAATTGACCCGACGACGATCTCGATCGTCGATGACGAACTTCAGGCGAGTCGCGCGACCGCCCGCACGCGCCAATCTACTTTTCGTTCGCCGACGGAGGCGACGCGTCACGATGACACGGAAGGCGAAATCGCGCGATCCTCTCGCTCACCTGCTGCACCAGCCAGTCCGACAATTAGCCATTTTGGTTCGCCTGAGCGCGCGCGCGCGCGCGCTCGAGTATACTTTCTCAACGCGATCGTCGCTGACACCCTCGGGCCCTCGTCCCGACGACCGCGGACAACACAGCACGAACGACGAACGCCGACTGCGGGTCTTGTCTCTCGCCTTTCGTCACGGAGAGGCCGCCGCTATCGAGGATCGCCGACTCTTGTAGTCCGCATCGCGGCAAGTTCACTCCAACTTCGCGTTGCACTCGTGGCGCAATCGTCGTCAAGACCGATTCACAAGGCGCACTATCGACGTCGAACCTGCTTCTGCGATTGGCGCGTTTAATTAGATGGGCTTTAAAGATGGCTACCTTTTTCGCACTCCTCTCGCCAGATGACCTGGCTGCCGAGATTTTTAATAATGATATAAATCAACTCTTACCGTTCCTATCTGTAAATCAAAGTAGTCATGGAAATATTCGGAGTCAACCGAGTAGATGCCAATTAGATTTGCATGCCTATTATCATTCCATATGCTGTTTGTCATTCGACTTCATATTTTTTTATGCGTTAGGATCAACAAAATTTTTTTTTTTTTCGAGAGAGAGAAACACTTCCAATTTCCAAGTAATTAAATATTTATATCCGATTTATTAGTCATCGCCGAGACAAGACGAGTTCACGTACCGGAAATATTACGCATATGTGGACAAACTTTATAAACAAAGAAGCTTTGGGTTAAACTAGGTGTGTGATATAATGCGTAGGCGTTTGTATACGTGCAGCTTATCAGTCATGAGTACCTCTCACAAGTCAAGAGTACAGCAAAAGGAATTTAGGTAACCAAGGTTGGTGTAATTATGATTTTTGATGTTCTTTTTTTTACATACCTTGCATCAAGCTCTGGAAAATTGGTTTGTACCTCCATTTCATTGCAGATGTATAAGGCATATTGGTTTGGGGTGGATCTGGGTGACTTCCTATTTCCAGGGTACAACATCACCACAGTATGGAGCCTGGTGGCAACTTGTTTAGGCTTGGCTGCTCTAGCAATACTTTATGAAGCCATGAAGGTCTCACATATCCACTTGCAGCAGACTGTGATCAGATCCATACCTAGAAGAACATCAGCTTCATCAGAAAACTCATCTCTTTTATCTCGAATGACACCAAAGAACTTTAGACCTCATCCAAGATGGTACATTATTGTTTTCTTATCTTTTAAGATAAGCCAAATGTATGTTATTTAAGCATTACAAGTGATTTCAAGTCACTAACTTATTTTAACATGTGAACAAATATTTGTATTACTTTATTAATAAGAATAAAATTATGAATTAATTACTTTTTAGATATTAATTTAACAATTCGTGTATCTGTTCGTTTATTGTAATTATTCTTTTATTTTTATTTGACATTAATTTTTTTTTTTTTAGTGAAAATTTTTGGGGATGGATGTTACAAATGTTGCACTGGTCCCTTCACATTACACTTAGTTACATCCTAATGATGGCCGTTATGACGTTTAATGCATATATCACTATCGCCTTAGCAATCGGGGCGAGCTTCGGATATTATATATTTGGACCTTCTCTTATACAATTAAACATGCAACGTTTTCACCGCAAACAAACAATTATAGAATGTGATCAAAATTGTGAAGGTAATGCAATTTTATGTTAGTCTAAAGCTATGAGAAAACGATTACTTTAACTTAATTTTTTGTACATTTTAATCACTTCTAGATATTGTGTCGAATCAACAAAGACGCGAATCTGCAGTCTCTATCATTGCAGAACAATTAGTCACCGAAGCAAATATCGAAGTTCACGTACCGAGAGATACGTAAATTTTAACATCAAAGTTACCAATGGAAAGTCTGAGATTATCTAGGATAATTATTATTGTTATTAAAGTGTATTATACATTTGTACATACATATGTACCAGTCTTACATAGCTATTTTATTATTAATAACGAAAATATGAAAATAAGTTTATTAAAAAAATGTATTTACAATTTAATATTCTTATTTAGAAAGATCATTTATATGATATATATTAAAAATAAAAAATACCAAAATAAATTTTTTGAAAATTTAAATCAATAATTGTTGAAAGATTATTTTTTTTTACCTTTAAATACAAAAAATATACGTAAAAAAAAAATTACTTATACGAAAAATAAATTTCAATTGTTTGAAGATATTTAAACATTGAGATTATAAAAAAAATTGATCCAAATTATCTATTATATCATCAAAATCGTGATCGATAATATCGTTCAACTCCGTACCTTCGAATAAAGAACCGTAACATGGACTATCGACGTTGTTGAAGTGATCATATCCATATATCTGTTCATTGCACAGCCAACAAAAAAAGGATTTGCAATGTTTACACGTCATTTTGTTGCAGCCATCAATTTTGCTAATTAGAGAGTGACATTTTGGACAACTTTTTGTATTATCCTAAACAAAGTTAAATATATAATTACCATTAGAAATAATATTTCAATTGTCTAATCTTATTACACCTGTTATTAATTACCATGTAATTATATTTTGCATACGTACTTGCAGATATTCGGTGGTAAGATAAGTTTCGATCGATTGTATTTGTCGTCTGCCATATTTTTTCTCTAACATCTTTTTCTCCACGTTACTGCTATTTTTATATTTTTCAACAAGCTTCATAATATCGTTTGACGGCATTTTACACAGTGCTTGCCCATGATACGCCTGTATAAATAAGTGTAATTTGAATACAGGATATATTAATATATATTCGTACAAATGTTAAAATACGTTTTACCTTATGACAATAAATGCAAAAACAATAGAAACATTGAGGACAAATCGGTGCGTCGTCGTTTAAATCTCTGATAACCGGATATTGGCAAGAAATTCGAGGGCAGTGTACTACATCTTCCATCGTGTCTAACGTTAATCGCAACATCATTTCTTCGTAGTGCAGAAACAAATTTGGACAAAGAGTCTTGATGTCATTAGCACTTATATTATATTTGCAGTCTACCGTCGGGCACGATATAACGCTAATATAATCGACGATATTAATACGTATGTATTTTTCCATGCAACTTTTGCAATAAATGTGTTGGCAGTTTTCAAGTTCTATAGAGTTCAGTCCTGAACATTTTTCGAAACATATGTAACAAGTATAAAAGTTCTCGTCGAATTGCGTTTTATGTTGTCGTTCGTTGTATGATATTAATAAATTCTTGATATTTAATGATAATTTAAATATCGATTCACGTCGTACCCTGGGATCGGATAGTTCGGCTAAACGTAATAGGGCTTTATCTCGCGAAATGTAAATTGAATGTAAAAAAGAAATGTCTAAGAATTCCGATATATTAAGAAAATTAAAAAGATCATTTTGTAAGAAATTTAGCCAAAGAAAAACGATCTCGTTGCCTTGATTTTCTTCCCACAATTCGTCAAATTTTTGACAAATAAAAGACATCTCCCATGGTGTCAACCAAACACTGGAGATATTAAAAGTTGGCAACGTTTTAGATGGATATGTATCAGGGAAAAAAATATATAATTTAATCGGCGGTAAATGTTCAACGAGTCCAATAACACAATCGTTAGAAACAGCTTCGTCGTCGAAAGGCCCACTGTCCATTAATTTTATTATTAATTTGTCCTTAAATTTCGGATATAGGCTGAACCAGCATCTTATGCATTTTTCGTTTTTTGCGTAGAAGAACTCCGTTTCGTCGTAGATACTGGAAAGGGCAGTCATTTCATCCTCTTGTCGTTGAAGATTGTTCGCAATTTCGCAGTCCATCTTGATACCTCGATAAATACCGATATCACTAAAATTAATTATTATTATATATATATTTTAATTTAATTTAATTATTTTATAAAAAGCATTTACATGGAAAAGAAAAAAAAAAAAAAAAAAAAGACAGATATATAATCAACAAGAAATATAATTAAAACTATAATTTTAAATCCAATTAAAATAATAGTCGAACACTAAATTAATTGATCGTAATTTTCACAATAATGAACTACGTCGTATAGCAATAGAGAACAAAAACCAACTAAATTTTTTTTTTTTACCGAGTCTCGTTTTGTTTACCTCGCCATGCTGATAACAAGTGAATTGAGTTTCGCATAACGCGTTGAACGCATTTTCCACAGCGAACGTATATAGCTAAATAAACGTAGATCGTTACATACCGTAAAGAAAAAAGGAACGAAGTGCAAAGACCGAAGGGGACTAAGATTTTACGTCACCTTCTTTTTCTTTTAAATTATCTCAACTGTATTCTCAAATTCGCAACTACGCGCTTATTTCCTCGCGTGTAATCACTTGCTTCTGGCGCTTTTATTTGCTCTTATACATACAGAACTGACAAGACACGAAAAAAAAAAAGAATATCGAGAGACTTCGATTCACAGTTTGAAAGTTGGCCACAATTCCTTATTTAAAATCTTTAATTTGCGTTTACAATATGTGGAACGATACGAGCTTAAGGCTAATGAAATATATCTCGACTATGATTGGCTGAGACTTTAATCGTACGATGTATGTAGTATCCGTACTATATTCAACATACATACGACAGTAAGATTGTTCCGTGATTAACTTCATGTAATATTATTTTTCTCATTTCTTTTACAATAAATTAATACGTTATTTTGCAATACTTAAAATTCTCTCTTTATTTTATTTAATATAAATTGTTCTTGTTTCATTTAACCTGTTATTTGCAACTTGATTTTATTTTCATATAGGTTAGCGAGATCAGGAGCCGAACGAGGTTGCAGCGCATGAGCACGTGTAGTGCTTCACGTATGCACTTGTGGCGGGAAATGTCACGTTGCAGTCGGGCGGTGCACACGTGTTAAAAGGTTAAATTGATAATTTATCTAAGGGAACCACCGCGCACGTCGTTTCACGTGTTTGCTTTCACAGAAATTTGTCTCGATGAATATCGGTGGTGCAATGCTCAAACCAAGAACTCGTTACAAAGGATTGATTTTTAAGCGTAAGAAAGTCAAATTCTACGAGAAATTCGCGCGCGAAATCCTCTTACAGAATCCCTCGGCCGAACTTCGGACGTTTTCCGTTTCGTTTCGAAAGAGAGATCTTTTGCGATTCACTTCGAATGTGATATTTGGAACTGACACTTTTTTTTTTTCCACCAGGCTGGAACCAAAATGCCGGAATTTGTAACATGCACTCTCTCATGACTGTGTTATTCGAACGTTATTGATACGTAGAACGATAAAAAAAAAAAAAGGGTTATCGCTTTATCAGTTCTCGCTTGGATTGCATAAGTTAATGCTGATGATTTCTATGCTGAGAAGAATGACGCACAATGGATTTCTAAGTCGTTCCTGCAATATTAATAAATCCTACGAGGTAAACAGAATCGTCGATAGTTTCATTTATTACGTTCGATAATTTTCTTACTTCTCAATTTACTGCATTCATTAAAAAGTTGCAAATATATTTTTTACAATCGGAAAAAGAGTTGTATGATAAAATGTGTCATTCTTTTTTTTTTTTTTTTTGCAGGAAGCAATAAAGACGTTAAGTCTTACTTTGCAAAGCAATGCTGGTTATTTGCAGTCCGTTAAGAAGCACCCAGATTATAGAAACAATTCTACAAAATTGAAGGAAACAGAAAAATATTTACTCCGGTAGTAAACGACTCAGTTAAAATACGCAGTGCAAAATTACGGCTGCAAAATTTAAAGATTAATTTGCGTTTTAATGGAATTAAAAAAATTGTATTAATATGAAATTTATTACAGATCTGGTATTACTCTGGAGCAGCTGGACGAACTGTCTGTCATCCATGTGAGTGGTACCAAGGGTAAAGGATCAACGTGCGCATTTACGGAGGCTATTTTACGACAACACGGCTTCAGCACGGGTTTCTTTAGTTCGCCTCATTTGGTTTCCGTGCGAGAACGCATTCGGTTAAATGGCGAGCCCATTAGTCAGACTCACTTCGCCCGTTTCTTTTGGAACGTGTATCAACGTCTGGAACAAAATCGAGAATTTGAGTCCGACATGCCGACTTATTTCAAATTCTTGACGATTCTGATGTTCCACGTATTCTTGGAGGCGAACGTTGACGTAGCGATCATCGAAGTTGGAATTGGCGGCGAACTAGATTGCACCAATATTCTGCGAAATCCAGTTTGCGTAGGTGTGACCAGCCTGGGTCTGGAACACACTTCGTTGTTGGGTAATACTTTAGAGGAGATCGCTTACCAGAAGTCAGGAATCTTTAAGCCGCATGCGGTAGCTTTTACAGTACAGCAGCCAGAGTCAGTGATGCATGTTCTACGAAAACGAATGGTAGAAAGGCAATGCCGTGATTTTCGAATAGTTTCTACGACTCAAGGTAACTGGAATGACGTCCTCTTGTTGGCAGGCATCGAGATTAGTGGCGTGAAGCACTGGAATGCTTTGTTATCGATCCATATGGCACTCGAGTGGATTAAATCTCGTCGCGATCATTCTGTTAATGATAAATGCAATAATCTTTATAATTATGAAAGTGATAAAAATGACGCGTCACAAATAATTTCTGTAAACAAAATCGTGACAGCATTAGCAAATTGCAAATGGCCTGGTCGTACGCAGATTTTAAGAACTAGTGTGGCGGATTTTTTTTTGGACGGTGCTCACACAATCGAGAGTATTAATAATTGCATATCGTGGTTCAAAAGAGTCAGTCAAGAAACTTCTAGTAAATTTCTAATATTTAATGTCAGTGGCGACCGAAATTCTCTGGAATTATTAAAACTATTAAGACCTTTAAACTTTGATAAAGTTTATTTTGCTCCAAAGTTCCCTGGCATACCTAGTATAGAAGATTTATCAAATTATCATCTTGATAAATCGAAAAAAAAATGCATTGAACATTATGAATTTTGGGGCGAAGGTTCTATTGTAAAAGATAATATTTTCGAAGTACTCCATGACATTAAAAAACATGTACAGTCGCGAACGGATAATTATAATAAAGTAGAAATACTTGTAACAGGATCCTTACATTTGGTCGGTGCACTATTAGCCATTCTGGATCCGAATTTGACAATGACCAGTGAATTTTGAACTAAAATAAGATTAAAATTCTATTAAAAATATTTGCAAAGCTGTAAATACTTCGAGAAAGACAAATACAAAAAATGTTATTTTTAACCGTAATTATATTTAACACAATATTAATAGTAACAACAATTATTAACTATTTTACTCAATACATTGAAATAATACGTACCGCATTATGATAATTTCAGAGCGACGTTTTTACGATTATCGGTATATTATAAATTTGTAATAAATGCTTTTGTACTTTATATGAGTTAATCACTTGCAGTACCTTTGAGTTGTGAAGCGTTATGCGTTCGTAATAAAATTGTATTGAATTTATCTTTTTGAGCGCGTTATGTAGATACAATATCACGAATAATTGTAAATAAGTATTCAAAAAATCTTTGGATGGTACTCTAATTCCGACTCCGCCTCTGTGTCGGATAGACTAAGTGAAACACCAGTTCTTCGTCTTAGGCGATTATCTTCAGGACTCTAAAACAAATAAAGATATTTATAATTTTACGAAATCTTTCATATTAAATTTCACATTAAAATATAAGATGACTTTAAGAGTTTTATTTTTAAACAAAAAATTTGAAGAATATTGATTTTTAATATTCCTATTTCTTACAAAACTTTAAATTAATTTAACGCAATGAATAAAAGTAACTTGCCTGATCTAAAATACCGGCAGTGGGTTCGGACGCGTATCCTACTTCTTGCGCATCTTCTTCCAAATCCGCCTCGTATTCTTCCAACTCATCCGAATCTGAATCTATGTCATCGATAAATCGGCTACCACGTGCAACTTTACACACCATCTGCGCGAGATCGGTGAAAGTGTATGAAGAGGGTGATTGTTGATTAGCCGCTTGGCACTTTGCTCGCATAGCTCTCGCATTTTCTCGATCCGCGTTGAATCGAGGCAGAACTCCGGCTTTTGATTGACCCTCGAAATACGTTTTCCCTTAAGAACATAATTTATTAAAAATAACTTAATATTATAATTTAATTTTTTAATTTCTATTTAATATTACTCTATAATTTTTCATAATAAAATTTAAATGTTAAAAGTAATTTTTTACCGTGTTGGTATCCTACGTCTTTGATCTCATCGAAATTGGCAAATTGGAGGGTTTTATACTTGTCAATCGGCGGTCTGATGTATTCGCAATAATCAGAAGTCTTCACTTCTTCCAGCTGGCGTACGCAGCTTACGTACGCCAGTCTGGACTGAATATCCGGTAGATTTGGCACTTTCACAGGAGTGGCAAATGGATTCCATCGCTTCCACAATAACCACCAGCCGGACAACGAGTCCCCGTAATTTGTCAAGTCTGTGTCATCCTGCGAACCGACGTCAATGGCCAAAATATGATGTGCTCCTTGTCGTAGCATTTCGTCAGCTTGAACAAAAACAGGGATAATGCATGAATCGAGAACGTTATCGCTAATTTGTTGTCTATACTTTGTACAAGATTTAATTTTTGAATAAATGATTTTTACATCTATTTTATGCACTTATATTTCTTTAAAAAAATTAAAAAAATACATTAATTACACGTAACTAAATTGAAAGTAATCAAGAGTCATTAGTGACTATAATCAGGACTAAACGTAAACAATATATTAGACGAATACCTGGCACATTATTAACATAACACCCGTCGACCAAAAGATGCCCATCAAGGGGATCACAAATCGGAGGAAAGACCCCCGCAATAGTCATACTGCCGCGAATATATCTCCATAGTAAACCTGAGCGAACTTAACTATTCAGAATTCGATAATTGCATCTTTTATCAACGGGAGTGAGCTTGATATTTCTCGTGATTTCATAATTTTATTTCGGTAATATTTGTGAATAAATATCGAATAAATTGTGAATAAATATTCAATATCGTGTCAAGGTAAATATGAAATAATACAAAGTCCAATTAAAATGAGATAATTAGCGTGACTAATAACACAAAGTGTCCCTAACATATCGGTCCCAAACACTGGATAAAAAATTAGATTTGAAAACGATTTTTTTTAAGTTTTATCGACTATGTGAAAATTGTAGCCATTCATCAATGTGATCTAGATTACCTGGAAGGTTATTGACGTACCCGCCGTCGAGCAGGAGATGGCCATCAACGGGGTCACACATGGGTGGCATATAACCAGACAATGACATCGAAGCCCGAATGTACCGCCACAGCGATCCTAAAGACGACGAACCATTCTCTTTAATATCCTGCATTTACCCGTATACATTATCCGAAGTACTTCCTGTATTCTTAAAGTGTATTAACTGCTAATTAATGGAATTGCTTATATATGTGCACGTATATGGATTGTATAATGTGTATTATAACGAGAAACATAATCATTAATCGAAATTAATTGATAAAAACTGCTATCAGCATAAACGATTCAATTAAAAAAATAATATTGATAAAACTTTAGTGAATTTTTCGATATCTTTAAATTAATTTCATTTAAACGTGTTAATTATATTGAATATTTTATTTATCTACACGTTTAGAAAATCTAGTAGTATATTCTTTGCATTTTCGTAAAAAAATTTTTTTTTTGACAAGTTAAACAATATCGTAATTTTTTTTAATTATAACTCGATAATAAGAATACAGGAATATATATACATCAATTTATAATTTATATACATTCGAGTAAAAATAAAAGTATGCCTTTATTATCTTTTTTAAAAATGACATTAAACGGAGAGTACGTCAACAATATTTTTAAAGCTCACTCCCGCTCGTTGAAGCTTCTACTATCATGCTAATATGTACATTGAAAACAAAAAATCTACATGCCATAACGAAATTATTAATATGAATCAATAAAAAATTATTTCTTATATGTTTTATTTTTAATATAGACATCCAAAACTGATTGCCGAAACAAGTAGTTTTAGATATTATCTATAAAATAAAACACATTTCTTATTTATTAATTTTTTCGATTCAATTTAGATGTCTGCAAATATTTTTATAATATTTTATATCTTATTATAAAATTTTCTTTTAAAACTGTAAATGTGTTAAACATTAGTGGCCAAATGTATAAAAATTAAATCAAACTAAAAGCTTTAGTATTTAAAATCAATTAATGCAAAGCATTATATTTATACAGACCGTGTCTATGCGTGCGCATACAAGAGTCCGTGATGTCTGTGGTTATTGTGAAATACGGGAGCCATAAGTCCTCTATATATGTATCGCCGAAAGTCTGCTGAATTGTCTTGTTAAAATCTTTACCGGAGAACATTGAAGTCATCGGATAAGTCAAATCCATAATTTGTCGCCACCACTGTGTCATTTTCTGCCAGCAGATAAATGTAGCGTTTTTACACACAAATATTTCTTTAACAGTGAAAAAAATCTTAAAGCAATTGTTAAAATAAAAGACAAATATAACAACAAAAATCGTAAACTATATTTCTCACCTTAGACCATTCTCGAGCTTTTTGTGTAGTAGTGGTGATGTTTTTTTCCATGCACCACAACGCGCCCATGAAAGCGCCGATGCTCACACCACCAACCATATCTATAGGTATACCTGCTTCGATGATGGCCTTTAGCATGCCCACATGAGCAGCGCCTCTGGCACCACCTCCACCTAAGACCAGGCCAACCGAGGTGCCGGTCAGCCATCTCGCTAGTCTACTGAAATCGCTGTGTACGTTCGGTTCAGACATCAGCACTTTCGAGTATAATTCATTCTGCAATAAAATATATTTTAAATTAAAGTAATTTTTTTTTTTCTTATTGTTATTGGTGAAATAAATTTTTTTTAATCACACGATTAAAATAAAGCAAGGCGTTTAGAATAACTTTTTAATTAATTATTGCTCACAATTCTATACTGCGATCTTCTTGTAAACATTCGTTTGGGACACTGGATATGATGGTGACTAGATACCCAGGATCTCATATTCAACCACTGTACCGTATTTGTAGGTCGTTGACCATTTTGTTCCTTATGTAATAGCACCAATTCTTTTTGCGTTCGCATTACTAGCCGTTCTATCTCGCGTTCGGTTCGACCAATTGATGGCGGTCGATCGCCTAAGCCCACAATTAGAATGCAGTCAGCTTGTCTCGCGCATCGCTGAGTCCAGAGCGTATAACTCGAATCACATTGATACAGAGAAATTCTGTGTTGATCTTCTTGCTGCGCAAGCCAAGAAGTTAATCGGTACTCGTTTGCAGGCTCCATTATGGTTGTTCCTAATGTCTGTATAAAAAAATCAACGATTAATTTATTATTTCTTAAAAATTAATAAATTAATCGTCTTTTTGTACTATTAAATAACAAAATTTATTAAATTATAAATTAAAGAAAATTTACGCTGTATAAATAATATCAGAAAATAAATATTCAGAATTACGATGCAATACCTTTCTTACAACATCTGACGTTAAACGAAGACATGATCCAATGGCACATAAAGAGTGATATAACTCATAAGTAAAAGCAGTTAGTGGTACATCATCCGATACTGGCACTATAGCAACAGTTGAAAAATTTACTTGTGCAGGTCTAGCGTCAACCGTTGCTGCGGCTCGTCTGAAATATTTTAATTCAAAAATTAATTCATATTAATAGCATTTATTTATATAATAATGAATAATCGTCATGTAAAAATAATGATTTAACATTAACAAATTATTTTATATGTATGTATCAATATATTTACTGTGTATCATTATTGCAATTTTTCGTATGTGGTTGCTGCCAGGTGCCGAGTATACGATGACCCAGAAGATTAATTAATCTCGTGACAACAATTGGATATCTGAGTTTGATCACATTAAACAAACCCTCTGGTAGTTTTGCCAGCTCGGAATCTCGGACCGCCATAACTGTCGTCGATCTCGGAGTTTGCGTGACCATCTCTACAATTCCTACCAAGTCGCCTTTTCCGTATTCTGCTACCGGTTCTTTTTTACCATTCTTATAAGTAATTACCGATCGCAATCGCCCACTTAATACAATAAATGTCGAATCTGATTCATCTCCTTGTCTATAAACGGCCCGTCCGCTTTCGAGGAATAACCAGTCGAGAGCAAAATCTACCTATTAATAACATATTGGTTGGAATTGTTTTATCTATTTAAAATTAATTTTTTTTAAATAAATTCGTACCTGTTGAAATTTTTTTGTCTTTAAAATTAATTTTTTTTAAATAAATTCGTACCTGTCTTACGAAAGGACTTAATCTGCGAACAACAGTATGCGCCACGTGTAATACGACTGTAGGTTGATCTCTCATAATAGCAAAGAACGTTGATTTACTGAGTAATGCAATACGGCTAGCATGCTTTGCTCTAATTGTGTAAAAAGATGGTTCGCCAGTTAGCACTGCTAAACCACCGACAATTTCACCTTGATGAGCACTAAACATGTGTACTTCTTGACCTGCATCCCGACCCTCCGATACACGCTGGCTTACTAGTAGTGAACCCAAAAGCACATATACAAGTGCGACATCCTATAACGTAATTAATTTTTTTTTTTTAATATGCAACATAAATAAAAAATAGTTTGTATTTGATAATATTGCAAACCTTATGAGATTCTTCTTTCATCAAATAAGTACCAGCCGGTACCTCCCTAATTTGCACCTTGTCTTTCAGCACTGTTTCATCCTCAATACCGAGTTCATTAACAAATGCGTCAGTAGCTATCTGTACAAGTTGTTCTTCATCTAACTGTTGTTGCTGTTGCTGTGTCGTTTCGTTTGCTTGGCGCTTTTTACTGGAATATATACTTCCCGAATGAGATTCTGTATGTGACCCTTGTACAGATTGAGACATTGGCAGAACGGACGGTGCAGCCCAGTGCGAGTCGCATTCTGGTACCATCTCTGCTGAATTTTGATTACCCGTTTGCAAGTTAGAACCCTGATTTTTCCAATCGCTACTGCTCTTCCTGCTAAAAAATAATAAAGTAATTCCCAAAAATTGTGTATTTTAATGCGAGTCGGCAAGTTGGAGGCGGTCGAGTAATCTATTTACATCGTAAGTATAATCAATAAATTTAATACTTTAGTTGAAAAATTTTGTTTACCGTCGATGCGAAATAGGCACAGGCTGAGAAGTGCTTGAGTTAGATGCTTCACGTTGAAGAATGTCACTGGTATCGTGTACTTCTAGTGTATTGATAGAAAGAATACCAGGTATTTCGGCAATTTGC
This sequence comes from Cardiocondyla obscurior, assembly GCF_019399895.1. Classification (NCBI taxonomy): domain Eukaryota; kingdom Metazoa; phylum Arthropoda; class Insecta; order Hymenoptera; family Formicidae; genus Cardiocondyla; species Cardiocondyla obscurior. Next base: position 773,254 of record NC_091878.1, read on the forward strand.
GGGGCAAAGTTCTCTCTGGTTCTGGAACGTACCGGCGAACCAGAAAACGGACTTTGCTTTTTTTTGTGCGATCCTTGATTGACTAATTCTGCAGAAAGACCAAGATATTGATGCAAAGCAGTGAATGTAACTCTCTGTAGCCGTACCATAATGACCTGGATAACTCGAACGAAAGCTTCAGGATAATCTTGAAAAACCTGAAATTCATTAAAAAATTCGTAAACAAATTTTTACAATTACGTTGAAAAAAAAAATAATAACAATAAGAGACATAACTTACTTGTTGAAACGCGCTCATCGGTAACTTTACTACGACAGAATCTTCTACAGCTCTTGCTGATACAGTTTTATATGTACTTGTATGCCCCGTAAGAACATCAGTAAAACTAAGAAGACTCGTAACGGATTCGCCTGTTTTTACTACTTTCAATGATATTTGAGAACCATCAGGTCCAGTAATATATACATTAACTAAGCCCTGCTGTACTATAAATAAATTCTCATCGGGATCTCCGATTTTGAATAATGTGCTGCCAGCAGGTAAGTTCATTATTTCTGTGTACTTGCATAATTTTAGGAATACAGGTTTTTCAAAATGACCAAAAACTCTAATACTTTGTAACATATACAGAGCATCCGGGGGTACTCTCTCGCCAGGCCCTAAGTCTTCTTCTAGATATTCAGCCGGTGGTTCCAATACCTTTAAAATTGAATAAATAGTTTAAAATAAAATCGTGCATTAAAAAAAAAAAAAAATTATTGCAAATCATACTTTAAGCTGTTGGGGAGCAGTATCTTTTTTAAGCTGTAACAATCGACGAGCAAATCTCATAACTGCTCTTCTTTTTTTTCCTTGTCCAGTAGGATGCACTTGGCCACCAATGGACTTTACTTTGCGCAACATCTTTCTGCCATAAAAGAGAACTTTGTCTCTTTTTCTGAACCTTGGTTTCCCAGTGCCTACTCCAACAAACTCCTTTACCTCCGGCAGAAATTCTTTGTTCTTCCATTTGCGTACCACAAAGATTAATGTGATTAAAAAAGTAAGAAATAAAATTGTAGCAATAATAAAAATTGTTTTTGATGTATGGTATTCTTCTATAAATCTTCCAATCCATCTCGAAAATATGTATGTTCCCAAACTCTCATTGAACTTATTAAATAATTCTATCACCTGTAAAAAAATTTTTACAATTAGTACATTTTAAATGCATATATTATTTTGTTAAATAAACATTTTAAAATGTCAACTAAAATCATTGCTATTTTATTAATCATATAAATTAAATTTGTTCAAAAACATTTTAAATTTGCGTCAGAAAAAAAGTTATTCAACATAATAGCATCTCTGTAATTAATATTTTAATTATAAAATAATTACCATTACAATATATTTTTTTTTTTTTTTTTTTTTTTTAAGTTTATTCTTACGCAATTTATATCACGTATAACGTAATGATATAAACTCAATCAAGATAATTTTTATTTCAAAAGATAAAAAATACTGTAAGTCTTCTGATAAAGCCCACAGATTAATAGCTTGACACCTTTTTAGGTTACATTTTCGATTGCTGCATTGCAAAACTTAATTCGTGATTTTCAGCGATCCGAGATTAACATAAGCACGATTGCGCGCATCGCGTGTTGTCTCGAAAAATCTGTTAGTCAACGATAATGTAGAAACGACAGGAATATATCAAGGCAGCAGAATATATACAACCTCCATAATGGGTACTCATGTCTCCCTCTCCGTCGAAAAATCCCCCGGGGACAGAATGTGTCACGTCCAAAACCGCATACGTGGGCCAGCACAAAACTTGATCAGCTAATCGGGCACACGTTGGGACGAAAGATTAAATTATTTAACTCGCAAGTAAACGACCTTTGATACTTCGCTCGAGTCATCCAGCGCCATTTTGTTCGTGCAAGATCAATGATTTAAAATAATTTATATGCAGCGGAGACATACTACTCTGGTAATACGAACGTCAACGAGTTGACGTAAAACGATTACATAAACGATCGTTTTCGTAAGTCTGAATTTTTTAGATTATTAAAATTTCTTTCAATAACTACAATACAAGTATATATATGATTCCTAGTTACATGCGCGTTTTATTATTTTTTTACGGATTTGATGTCTAAGTTAATTTATATTTTTATAAAAATTTTTGATTGATTTATATTTGATTAATTTATAAAAATAGATTGATTGATTTTGATTGATCGTTATTGCCTTTCTCGCGCGGATATCGCCCGGCAGATTAAAGTTTCGCGCGTTCACCGTCCGCAGCCATAGTGGAGGCGCTTTAGTTATTCGGCGAGTCGATAATAGGCGCCACCACTCAGAAATTCCGGGCGGTTTGCGCCTTGCGGCGGCGGTCAGTTCCAACGACGACAACGGTGGTGACGGACGTGGGTAGGCAGGTGCGCGGGCGGGTAGTCGGTGGTTACGAGGGCGACATGTTGGACATGTCCGTGTGACGGTGCGCGTGGCGGCCGATCTTTAACGCGCGACGTCTGCCGTGCGTTTTCTCCGCGGTCTCCTCGGCTTCTCTTTTTCGTTTTTTTTTTACGCCCCGCCTGTCGGTCGTGGCCGCGGTGCGTGCGCGCGGGTGCGTGCGACACGTACGGTGCAGTGGCATCGCCGCGAGTGGTGCGCGAAGTGGTGCAGCGAAGGCGCGCGTGAACACGCACGTCGCCCGTCCCATGTGAAGTGTGTCCCGCGAGGATAATTACTCGTCGCGCCCGCTGGCTCACCCGGCCCAGCAAACATGAGCTGGGGCACGGAGCTCTGGGTAAGTCTCGCTCCCACCCTCTCTTTTCTCTCTTTCTCTCTCGCCGTTATTATCTCTCTTCCTTCTCTCTCTCCATCTCTTTCGCGTTGCGTACGTTCGTCCTTGTCGCTCCTCTCCCGCGCCGCGCCGCGGCCGCTCCGATCGTCTCTTGTCGAACGAGAGCCGTTTTTCCACCTTGCAGGTTCCCTCCGTCTTTCCGGGAAAACGCGCTCGATTTTCCGCGCGCGATCTTCGCCGACGACCGTCGCCGCACGCACTCGCTGCGAAACGGCACGCACACGTCCACTTTGCCATTCCCCGCGTTTACCAGGCTGGCACGTCTTCTGCCTCGCGCAAACGGAGAAACGCAAATTCACGCGACGAGCGACGATCCCGTATGCGGGCTGCGCTCCGGCATGTGCGGCCATCGCTCAGGTAGCCCGAGATGTGCGCGCGTTACGTTCCCGCGGCTCCATGCCTACGACCAGGCCCGAAAGGCGAGACTCGTTTCACGCCGATGGCCACCCCCCGTTCCATTCATCCTCGCGAATTCTCCTCTCTTTTTCTTTCTTTCGCGCTCTCGTTATCGCCCGTAAACAACGCCGTTGTTCGCTCGCGCGAGTCTTTTTTTTTTTTTTTTTTCCTTCTTCCTCTTTCCCGTTTTATTCAACCGAGAGCCAAGTTCAAGCTTGTGCGACTCGAATGTCGCGCGGCCTCAGCAAACAGTTGTTCTTTCTTTTTTTTTTTTTTTTTTTCTCGTCGAAAGAAAATCACGCGCGTCATGTCCACGTTCTTATCTCCGGCGAGGGCAGCGGCCGCGAACGTTTCGAATTTTCGACGAGCAGACGGGTGCATCCTGGCTCCAGGACGTACCCACTCGATAAGATATTCGGATACTTCCCTCGAGGAATGCGTCGACTTTTTATCGCCGGTCGCAGCAGAGCTCCTCGAGCATCGTTTAGCGAGACGTGATTCATCCGCAGCTGATTCGAAGTCTCATGGCAGTCGCGCGCTGCCGCTCCGTTCCGCCAAATTGAGCCTGGCTTCCAGATTTTTTTTTTTTTTCTTTTCCTCTCGATTTGCAATCAATCGGAATCGCTTCCTATTAGCCGGCCGTCGATCGCTCGAGCGGCTCCGGCCGCGTATTATCTCGCCCGTTACCCCGTCAATCGGAGCTTCTTATCGTTATCTTTCGCGCGTTTATGTGGTGGCCGACGGCGCCGATCATCCGGAATCACGGAAATTCCTTTAGAGTCTGGGTTTCAGGCCGAGTTCATTTAAAACTACCTCGAACGCGGCTAATGATACGCTGGTCTTGAACGAACGTAGGCGCGGGACGTTTTTCCGCGTTGTTGAACCCGCGTTTTTAAACGCCGAGCTGGGAACGTCGCGTTATTAAATTGGTAATCAATTTTATATACGTTTATAGTGACTTATTGTTTAAATATATTTATTATACTTGGAAATATATTTAATTTAGCGAGGCTATTTGTTTAAAGTGTATCAGATTCCACTTTTTATCAATTATTCGTCGGCTTATCCGGCGAGACCTTCATTCTCGCCTCGAGTGATCTCGTAATTTCATGACTTCGCGAGATCGATTTTTCTTCCTATAAATGCCAACCTTCCTGCACCGAGCTACTCGTTAAACGCATCATTTACGTACCTATTGAACCTTCCAATTCGTCTTAGGCGAGCTTATTGCAGCCTGATGCCTACAATTAAGCTTTTTTTTTTTTTCCTTTGAAGACAAGTGATATTTTTTTCTCTCGGAGTATCTTCAGTCAAGTTAGCATCCTCTCGCAATTTTCTCTTTCTCTGTCTAAGTCGCTCTACCTGTCGAGCTATTCGCTTCATCCTGCCTCTCGACTACTACTGTATTTTATTCTCCAATCCGAGTTAAAGAGCATTGTTAAACTTAAAGCACACAGGATAAATTTTCTTTTTCTTTTTGGCGAATTATTTAGGGCTTCTATTTTTATTCGCAATAAATTACAATCGACGCGATCAATCCTTAGCAATAATCGCCGAGCTTGTGTCGCTCAGAAGCCGAAGGAATTCGTCCCTTTTTATTTGTCGCGCATTTCGTCGCTCGTGACCGAACAATCGGAACCTCGCCGACAAACAATCGCGCAGCTTTTCCTTTTTTTTTTTTTTTTTTTTATATTTTTCGTTGTTTACTTTTTCTTTTTTTAATATATATTTTTTTTTTATTCAGTGGATACTTCTTCGCAGAATATTTATTTCCTCTCCTCCCGCGCCCCGACGACGACGGCGACCTGTAACCGCGATATCCCCGAAAACCAGTTCGCGTTGGCCGGGAGTTTTGCCTTTTCGGTTGCTAGCCGCGGGCGACGTTCCCCTGTCTGCTTCTCCTCCTTTGCCCCCTGTTCTTTCTGCGCGCACCTTTCCCGTCCTCTCCCTCCCCTCTCCTCCCCCTCTCGCACGACGTCGCTCTCTTCAACATTCCCCGCCCGCGTCCTCTCTCCCCTCGTACCTTGCCCGTGAAGGAGCGTACGTTCTTTTGCTTCCTTTCCCGTGAAATCCTCGACGGTCACGACGGCGACAACGTCGAGTTTTGCGGCCGGTCAACGCAGAAAGAAAGAGAAAGATAGAGGATACGTTCTGTATTTCAGAAAACATACGTCACAATAGCAGGTTTTTTTTTTTTTAGTTTTTTTTTTAGCGGTCCGCCTTTCTCTGTTTTTATTTTCGAGATATTTCTGGACGAGCATAAAGCTACGGGAACTTGACGTGGTTTAGAGAGGAACGATGTGGGCTGCGAAATGTTTATTTTTATATATCGAGTCCAGCGGGTAGCCTCTCGCGAGGCCGCGGATTTCCGGCGACGCGGGGATAAAGTCGCGAGGGATTTCTTAAAAGCCTTGTATGTCCAGAAAAATTCTCAAGCTCGTGTCGGGTTAGAAATTCAGGTTGAATTCGCAATGTAACCGAGCGGACTAAAGGGACCGAGCTAATCTTGTCGAATTTTATTTTTAGTTAAACTCCGTTCTATAAATTAACAAAAACGGGCTTCTCGCACGTTTCCGTTCTGCGTGCACGAAATCGACTCGCTTGCCGATGACATTCCGCGTCTCCGTGTCCCGCTATTAATAATTCATTCGCGCGTTCCGCGCGCCATAATCTTCGCTACTTATCCCCGTTATGGAAGCCTGATATGCCGCGATCATCTGCCAAACTTGTTCCCAAAATTTGATTCTGCGATCTTCCTGTCTCTTTCTCTCTCTTTGTTCCGCCGGGAGGAAGATTCTCCCCGTCTTCCTTTGTGAAGACACGAGGCGGGCACGCCCGTCTCGCACAAACGCGGCCCGCGAGTAGCTGCGGCTAGCGGTTAAACACGAACGCGTCTTGTATCGTGATTCACGAGGCGGTGTACGACATACATCGATGACTGATACGCGATACGTGCATACCTCAGGCCGCGTGTGTCAATTTTACCAATTGATAACGGAAATTACGCCGCTAATCGAACGTCGGCCTATTGCCGCTCGATAGAGATCTAGGCTATCGCGGCCGTCGGAGGGAGGGGGAGGATAATATATTCCTCCGCGCGGTTCCACGAGGATGCGAGGGCTCCTCTTAAAACTATCGATTCACCTCGTAACCAGCACTGACCCTGACGAATTAATTCGGGTCCCCCAACGCGTCCCAGCGTGGAATCGATAGCGCGAGAAGACGGGCAAAGGCATCCCCCGGGGGGGAGGGGGGAGGTATTGAGAACAGAAACGATCACGAGCGCTTGCGTCATCGGTATATCGCGTACAACGTGCGGTATCGCGATTTCGGGAACAACGGCGGCCGATTTCCGCGCCGGAGAAAGTAAAGCGCTCGTTTTCTCGCAACCTTCGCGGGTTTTCCCCTCTCGGCCGTTCGCCTTTTTCCTTCCATTTCGCCCGCGATAATGGGGGGATCCGCGTAGGTGAACCGGAAGAGGAGCGCGGCGACAGCGGGAGCCGATTATTCGCGTAGCCGCGCGATATGTTTTTTTTTTCTTTTTCCTTTGTGTGCAAATGAACGCCGATCTTTGGCTCCGCTTATTATTATTCGAACTTGATCTTTCCGCCATTTGTTTTCGAGGAAGTCGCTATTATATTTTATTCCTGCGGAGATGCACTTTCTCCTAAAGTATAGATGCACCATTAGGCATTGGTTTTCGTACGTTCTAAGACTCGCGTTGCTCTCTATCCGGTGCGTTTATACGCTCCGACGTTGTTAATCGTTCGGCCTTTCCGGCGTTTTTTTCCTTTTTTCCCGCTTCACGTCGGAAAAGGAAATGGAAGGCTATCCGGAAATCGTTCGAGGAATGTGTCAAATTGTGAAATCACCGTCTCACACGCAAGTCGGTGCGAGGCTTCTATGAACTGATGATGGCTATTCATCGTTTTTCGCTGAAACGCGTAATTGGCTAACGGAAACATGCCCGGTAAAATTTTCTAAGAGATTAAGCGAACAAGCGTATTCCGTCCGTCCGTCCGTCTGTCAACCATAAGGTATCGACACAAAAGGAGCTTTATATTATTAATATAAGCAAGGCTTTTGTTTCAAACGAACGGTAAAGAAATAACGACTTTTAAATTTCGATCAGCTTGGGGAAAAAATTTTTTTTCTAAAACGCGAGATTTTTATTACGATGCTATAAAAAGAAATTCGATATATTTGTAACAACTTGGAGAAGATCCTGTCGGAGGAATAGCGATAAGTTTGTATCTTCTCTCGTCGCTCGTAGCGAAAACCGCTGATCGTTCCTAACTGTACTGCCATAAATTCTTTTTAATGACAAAGTGCACCGAGTGGAAACTCTTATCGAGACGTGATTTAAATTTACCGTAAAGAAAAGGCATGAGGAAGCGGCGAAGAGTAACGACTTATTTATAGCGCAATTATGATCGCGCGGCGAAAAGTGCTACTAGTTTTAGGATTTGTTCGGCCGGACATTGCTAAGTATTTTACTTCAGTTCAGCTCTTTAACCGATCCTTTTTTACAAGCACAGAATATTACATGTTTTAAGATCAAAATTAAGTAAATCGCCTTTCTAAAAAAATTAACAAGATAATACATATATCTCGACAAATTAAATTATTGTGTTCAATTAAATGTAGAAACTTGTTCCTTTTTTTTTTTTTTTTTTTAATTACCGATTATTGCTTTGAATTTAAGAAAATTAGTTACAGGTGTTTTTTAGAAAGCATTTTGAGATTTATTATTTTTAAGGGAGCTTGTTATAATTAACGGAAGCAGTGTCTATTATAATTCCAACGTTTATTCAATTGCATTACGTCCCGGCGAAAGGGTTAACCAGGGTGATCGAAGCCTAGCGTGACACCACCACCTAAACGGGTTTGTCCGGTTTCGCGAATTCCAGTCGGCACCGTTATTATTTGCTTTTCCCGGCTTTGCATTACTTTCGCTCGAAATCCGAAGAAGTCATTCTGCCTTTCTGATAATTTAATTCGCAATAATTTCATCTTCCATACGATCGTCTTAATATATATTTTATACGACGTTTATATCAAACGCGGCGACAGCGATACACATAAGCTCGCGAAGCTCGATTTTGATTTACGCGGAAAAGAAAAAAGAGGGATGGAGAGATTTTTAATTATCTAAAACGCCGGATTTCATAAACTATCTGTTACTTTTTTTGCGATATCTTTTTTTTACACGGTGCGATGATAACGAGGTTATCTAAAATATATATCACACCATATCGACGTTGTATGAACATTGTATCATGTATATTTCATTTTACGATCTCTATCGAGCAAGGACATCCTGTTGCTACTGCAATTTTCACGCATTTAATTTCTCTCCTTCGTTCTTTCAGTAAAGTAAATTTTATTTAGTCAATGGAATAATTTAACTGTTATTTTTTAATTAAAAATTAAATTAAAGTATTTATTATTTCCAATTATATCCAATAAATAATTCAGCTCGATTTCGTTTAAAGCGGATAAAACGTTCACGGAGGAACGATTTCAATACACTTTCACTTCGCAAATTTGTCGAATGAAGAAAAATACTTGGACGAACAATTCGTCGGTATTTCGCAATTTTTTTTTTTTTGCGTATCTGTACGCGCCGCGAATTATTCCAGACCGAAAATGCCTGCAATTCCCACGTTTCACGGGCAACCGGTGCCCACTCTCTTGTACAATTGACCGAAGATGTTTGCATGATTACACGTTTCGCATCTCAGTTGCTTACGGAGTTTTACGCGGAAACAGCGTTAGAGGAGAGTTTCCACGATTGTAAAACGACACCCTCGGGATACCTAACGTAGCGCTTCGTCGATGACAATCCCGGTTCCCACCATTATCAGCTTCAATTGCAGGATTGATTAGATAAATTTCGAAGATCCGCGTGAGCTATATCTCGATAAGTTTAATTTTACCAGGGAAGATCTGGTCGGAGATCGGTTCAGAGAAATTTAGAGCGCTTTCGCTTTTATCGGAATTAAATAATCTCCGTGTTTTCTTTGGAGGATGATATGCGAATTTTAAAAAAAATCAAAAATTTGGCTAGCCCGATTTCTCCGGAGAAACCTCATATCGTATGCATATTATACATGTATCTCGCGCATAACGCGCAGCTTGCACACGACACCGTATAATTCCTTTACTTTTTTCGGATATTAGTTAGTAGGTCAGCGTATCAAAGAGAAATTATATGCTCTAGATACATTGTAATTACTCTGAACAATTTTATAATTATACGCGGCTATTAATTGGCGATTTTCCAAAATAGAAGGATTTTATTCGGTGAACTATCTTGGACGCGTAAGCGAGAATGGGAATTACTTCAAGGAGATATTTAAATCATCACGAAGTCCCTGTTTGTCGCGAGGATAATTATTTTTGCACCGAGTGCAAAGGGTGTCCCGTGGAACGAGACACGGCCACGATGATTTATTCTCGTGACGAGATTTTTTAAATACCGCTAGAAGAAACGCTACGCATGCACTGTTTCTTAAGATACCCCAATTATAAACTACGAAAAAAAAAAATCATGCGACTTACCAATCTGCATGAGCGTCAGCGGAGTTGTAGAGTTCTGCCGGTGACTGTAACATAAAATGGAAAATATTAATGTAGACATGCCAAAATATTAGTTAATTAAATTAATAAAAGAAAAAAAAAGGTAAAAGTTTTTTTTTAATAAAGATTTTATTAAAAAAAAAAAATTTATGCTTACCTAAAAGTTGCTCCGCTGATGCAGGATGCTCGTCCCGAGCCTGCTCCTCCTCTCAGATGGGACGTGTCGAGACATCCTTCCGCGCACTGGACACTCGCGAACGCGCCCGATAAATTACTCGCGAAAATTAATTTCTTATTGAACACTATCGCGCGATAGTCCACGACACTCCCGTTAAAAAATTTTTTTATATGAAAGAATGACCGTCCGATTACTTTTGCGAAACTCCCGAAGCGACCGACGAACCGGCTGCGGTTCGTATTTGTACAGTTTCGGCGTGCGACACTTTTTTCCAACGGGAATGTCAGGCTGGTTGCTCCTTCGGCAAAAGTCTTTCTCTGGATTTTCATCTGAAACAATAAAAAGGGATATATGGTTAGCAAAAAATGACAAAAATTAAATTAATATCAAACTTTGTATCAAAAAGACGTAGTCGCTGGGACGCACAATTAATTCGGGAAGGTAGTTCACGCCAGATTACGTGCCCCGGTCCGCCGATTGTGCGTGATTCTTATCGATACGTTATACGGACCGGCTGCCGCGTACGTGCGTCTCGCTCGACCGCTGGAGAAGGACAGCAAGAGTCCGCGTCGGATTTATTTTTATATCCGCGCAATTAATAATGAAATTCTTACGATTACATGCGCGATGTCCGCTGAATTTGTATCGTAACCTTAATTCAATTACGATCGGCAATTCGAGTGTAATTTATTTACAGGGTACGCCCTCGCGATGTAACGAATTTCATATTTGCGCGTCATACTCGTAGACGCTTGTCTCGCATTTTCCGCGGAATACGCGGCGTGCACGGCCGCGTGGCCGCGAACTGCAAAGGGAAAGAACCTGCCCCACCCACGCGTCGCTACGAATCTCTATAAATACTCGAACTCTTGAGAGCACACGTACTCAGCTGCACGCGCGAGAGTGAAACGCGTAATGAGAGCGAGAAGGAACGTATCAGCGCTGATTAAGGCCGAGCGAACCCCGCGGATGGAAGAAATTTTTCAATACACACGTGCGAACGTTTGCATGCTCGAAAAGTCAGGCGATCCTGAGAATTATATGTATATTTCGACAAGTCTTTTACTCAATCAAATAATTTATCCAATGAATTCGAATAACATATAAATAAAAAAGAATTAAACATAAATCAAATTAACGAAGTATATCTCGTATTTTGCGGAAAATGCTCCTCGCGAAAGGTTTCACGAAATCATATAAACTAAATTAATGTAAATGATGCAGCGTTAAAATACTAATAAGTTCTTTATGGCATTTGTACTGCAATTATGTAAGACTGTTTGGAGACTCGGTTCCTTTCGCGGCTGCCGCTCGGTATTTTCATTTTTCGCCGTTACGTTACCTAGACGATCTTACGTAATGAATAAAGTATGCTAATTTTCTTGCCTGTGTACGGCCGCGATCTACCGAGTAATAGCGCACACAACCACGTTATGTCACTTTTGTCGCGTAAATTCCTCGTACCGACAACGTAAGAAAGAAAATATGCGACGTTAATCTGGAAAAAAATATTCCCTCACGTTCTCATGCGAGTTTATAATATTCCAAGATTATCTTGCGCACGAAAGCGAAGCTCGTGAATATCGGGCCATTGCTTCGGCACGAACAAAAACGCTGTGCGTAACACCGATAGAGTCCTACGCGTGTTCCTTATCGCTGCCGCATCCTCCATTGATACCGAGGCCCCAGATTATTTCTCTCTCGACACGTCCCACCTCCCCTTCTCGCTTCTCTTCAGACATTTTTATTTTGTCCCTTGATTTCGATCCCGAGCAGCGATGAGCGAGACGAACGTTTGTATTGTGATTCACGTGGCTGAAGATTAAAAACGCACTCGGGAAAAATATGAATGAGTCACGCGCGCGCGTTCATACTGAGTCGCGCGATACGCCGAGAGTAATATCGTCGAATCGGCAGCGGCATTTAAATTTAAAACTCGAAGATTTGCCTACTGCTATTTTTCGACGGACACTTAGATAAAAAAAAAAAAAAAAAAAAAGGAAGTCGACGTATTTTACATTTAAGTGTTGGCGGTCACGTGTTCAAAAGTGAAGAAATTATCCCAGGTTTCTTGATAATTCTCACGAACGTACGTCGATGAGACCATTGACACGTGCGTGCATCGCGCGAAACGCACGTACGCGCCTACCGTCTCACCTCGTGCGCATAAACATGCGGTACGAATTAATTAAAGTAAAATCAGCGAGGCGTTTGCCTCCTTCGTTTCACTCCTTTCCGACATGTTGTAATCAACGGCTGTCGTGGCGCCATTTCTTTATCATTTTCATTTTTAATGCTTTTTTCTTTCTTTTTTTTTTTTATCAATCACGGAGATAACGAAATGCGATCGACCGCGCGCCCGCGAATATTCTTATCGAATAAGAACTGACGCCTTGTGACGCATCATCGCTCGTGAACGATTAAAGCCTGAATGCGTAACATCTGTTATTTTTATCTAACAATTTCGAATATCAGCTTTTTAAATTAGTCACTTTTAATGAAAAGCGATACGGTTATTTTCGTGGAACGAAGGTTTCGCAAATATCGTTCAACGCGATATACTCGACGGCATTTGGGAATAGCGCTTCTTCTGGGAAAAAAAAAAAAAAATTACGATAGATAGAAAGACAAGAATTCGAAGATTAATCGCAGATTAGATAACTATAACGCTAGGCGATTGCAAAACTTGGCGATGACAATACAACTCGTCGCGATCATTTACGTCGTTATTGTTGCTGCTGCAAGAACAGCGCCTGTAAGCATTCGATACTTCATTATGCATGCCGCCAATATTACATCTTGCACGCGCAGATAAATGCATCGATGAGATTCCCGCTGAGATTCATTCTTCTCGCGTACCGATGGGATTTCAAAACTCAACGTTCGAGAATATCTCTTAGAAGAATCTTACTTTATCTCGAAGACTTTGTGCGTAATTGAAGCTTGCCGTTAACACGTATATCGATATAAATATATTAACGCCGTATTTGTACGATTAATAATGTACTTATATTATTCGTTTGTCGCGGTTTAATTCGACATTTTTTTTTTCTTGCATTATTTTTATTTCATTCAATCGGTTGAAAATATAATCACGTAGATTACATTCTCGGCATGCCAATTTTATTCGTCGGAAATCGTAGTGACGTAACGCGATAAGATTAATTAAAGGTGTAGAAGTTCCGGGCTTGCGAATATTGCTCGCGATAGTCGGAGTAGCTGCGGCAAATTAATTAATATCAAATGGGAGATTAACGTCTGCGATCGAGTTCGCATTCGCGCGCGGAGACGTTGCAGGATTTACGGCGTCTATTAAAAGCTCTCAAGAGCAAGGATCTGTTCGTGCTCGTGAATGTGCGAAAAGCACGGCGCATGCCGGCTGCCACTTCGACCTTTGAATATTTTCTGTTCGATGGATTAGATCCCCGAGCGCCTACGTGCGTTGGTGCGATTACGCGCGGCGTCGCGAAAAGTGACAGTAATAAAGAAGGAATAATTCAGAAAGATCAGCGAGTGAATTTAATTCGCGATCGTATTTCTTTAATTTACGATTTTACGAGGCAGTAAACCAGAAAAATTAAATCCCTGCATCTTTCTTTTAAAAAATGAGAGAGAAAAAAAAAAGAAAAAGATAATACATTATGTACAGAGCATTGTTCTTCTTGATGACTGTGCATCTATTTACAAATTAAATGCTAATGTGTTACAAGAAATGAAGGCACCTCGCTGCCGAGAAAAAAAAGACGGATTAAAAAATTCAGACGTGCTTGCAAATTTCGTGGAATGTTGTCGTAGGTCAGAGCATACTATCGTACCGCTTTAGTTCGCGTGCTAACGGAGCAATGGGTAAACTTGTCTCTCCTCTAGTGAGAGGCGGCGTATCAGAGCCGGCAATGTGAGCTAAAGAACCCTGACTGAAACGCAACGGAAGGGAAAACTCGTCTAGATTTCTCCCCGAAAATATTCGTAAAAAGTCATAAATGACAAACGTCCCTAGCCTCGAAAATAATGGACGATTTTGCATATCACGTTTGTTTAAAGATCCGAAAGAATTTGTGCTGAACCAGCTCGTTTTACACTCGGTGATATTTAATCCGCTGTTCGAGTCATCATATCGATGAAGGTTCGTCTACTTAGGATTTCCACGTGTCCTCGATAAGAGTCCCGTCACGTGCCGAGCGTCGCGAGGCCTTTCGAAGTGCATGATCTACGATTGTATCTATTGCATCGCACATTTTATTGCGAACACTGGACGCATTGTGCCTGTTTACGAGGTGAAGCCCGCAAAATACATTCCGTGAGCCTTATTACAATGCATAGCGAAGCGCGATAATAACTTACCAACGTCGGTGTCATGTTTTTGAATGTTAATCTCGAGTTTCTATTCTTTCTGTCACAGCTAAGTAAAATATAAACATAATTCAACAGCATATAATATATGCATATATATATTTCTTTTTTTTTTTATTTGTGAAATTAAATATTAAATATATTTTTTTTTTTAACAGAAATATTTTATATTTTGCACGTACAGTTGTTTCATAATTATTTAAAATCGATTTCATGGTCCCAACTTTTTTATACCGCAAAATTGAAAAGTTAATCTACGATATTTATTAAAGTATTTTTAACGGAGTGTCGAATATCTGCATTTTATTGAAAAAAAAGTTTGTAATAAAGATTGGTTTTATTAATTAAGTCCAATTATATTAAACGTTGACGTTTCGATATCTACTTTATCTAATACAGTAACATTAAAAAAAAAAAATAAAATAGCCAAATAGAATAAAAATAGAAAATACATAAAAATTAAAGATTGATTCAAAAACATTTAATTTAATATTGTCATTTTTTAATATCATTATTGCGCTTCTCAGCTTTCGTATTTTCTTCCTTCGCTTTTTTTATTGCTCCGTAACGTGTCTCTTTTCTTCGATTGGTTTTTCTATCTTTTAGCCGGTTTTGCTCATTCTTTATTTTCTCATTCGTCCCTCTCGAGTTGCGTGAGTATACAGAAATGCGAGATCAATAGGGTGGAGGGTGTGAGAGTCACCCTCGACTTTGTTCCGTGACTCATAACACACTTGTTCGAACCCATGGTAGGTTTGTCCCGTGAGCCTTAGTTTTCAAACTATTTTTACGATATACCTTTTATTCGCTATGGCTTTGAAAAGCACGTTTTTTTTTATTGATTGGTTTTACAAAAATGTTCCCTATTTCGTCGTATTACCTTTACAATCCCTTGCCGTTGCCGACGTGATCTGTGCCCGAATTTAAGGGAGAAAGAAGAGAGAAAAAGAAAAGAAAATTTGAGAAAATATCGAGAGAGTTATAAATATTAATATTTTCGGGGGATCAATTTTATTTTAAATTTTATCGACGTCGCGAAAGTACAATGCCCTTGTTTTTTTTTCGCAAGCGTACCTTTTTAGGAAAGCACGCAAGACGATGAGTCATTTACGTGTCGATGCGTTTCCGCGTATCGACCTGCGACGCGGACGAAACGTAGGATTGGTTAGCACTCGTCCCGCACGAGGAGGGTGACGGCTCGATCTGGCATAACGGAATATAATTTAATTTGTTTCTCTATCGAATCGCATAATCGATTCGGTCCAGAAATGATGGTGACGTCATCCGTTAAATTACGAACGACCATTGAGACGGAGTACGCTCGGCGTATATTTCAATTACGGCTCTGTGAAACGCACGCGTTGTAAAAGAGGCGTGCGCGAGAAATAAAAAGCTGTGCGTCGAATAATTGAATCGCCGAGATCCTCAAAGGTACAAATAATTACCGGCGTCCGCGATACCCGACGTGAGGGAAAAAATGGAATTTAATAATTGAGCGTCGAGATACCGGCCGGTCAAGTATCTCGAGGATGGAAAAGCACGAATGATCGGTTGATCGCCCGTCACCGGCCGTCGTTCCGCGGCGCGTGTTGCTCGAAAGCCGCGGCATGTACGCGACTATCACCTGCGCTACCAGTTCTCCGTTATTTCATTGCAAATTACTTGCCGAGCTACGAGTCGCGTTATACAGTTATCACAATGAGAAAGTTGTTCCGATCCGAGACGTAGAGACGCACGAGTGGATTTCGTCCGTGCGCGATCGCGAGTTCATCGCGCGCGAAGCCTGTAAACCTTGGGATAAGTAGAGGAAAATCATCGTGAAAATCGCGAATCAAATTCATAGCTTTAACAGCTCAACTCTTGGCCCGCTCGACGATCTTTGAAATCGCCCGATTATTTCTCACTTTATTTTTGTTCCTTTCGGACTTGACGAGCCGCTCGTTGCATTTTCAATTTAGAAATTAATTGTCGATTTAAAAAGTCACGATATCCAACTCGAAAGTTTTAGAGAAAAAAATATAAAAAAGTCAATACAAGCATCCAAATAGAAGTTCGATAAGCTAATGCTGTTCACGATTCCATAAATCAAAGATTACAAAATCGGAGAGACCCCAGGCTGAGGAATTCGATGAAGGTTGACTTTTAAATTTAAGAAGTAAAAAGAAAACGGTAAAACACTTTGAGATTTCTTCCGACTGAGTTTAATTGCTTGTACTGGCCCGTTTATGAGACGCAGTCAGGATAGATAGAAGATTATTATCTCACATACGGAGAGAGTTAATCTTACTTATGCATTAAGTGTGTGTTCACGGTCGAACGGAGAAAAATCTTGCGCGACTTCCTTCTTCCATCGCGCGCTGTTCGGATCGCAAATCGCACACACGTGACTCCGGTGTTCTGCTCGAGATCTTGTCTCTCTATCTCTCTCTCACTTTCTTCTTCTTTTTTTTTTATTCTCTCTCTTTCTATTTGCGTCATATCGCGGCAAGGTGAGATATCGCGAAAGAAGACTAAGAAGGACGCGCGCGCCAGGTTTAGTCGTCGTAGAAGTCGCCTGGCCCTTGAATGGCTGCTTGGAAATGAAAGTAACACGCTACGAATGCCTGTCGGCATGGACCGCGGCTCTTCTCTCTCTGTCACGCTGCAACGGCGACCCGGTTTGATCTTAAGTCTAGCGCTGTGGCATAAATGAAAGATAACATCGTCCTTGGACGATAAAACTCTGTACGAGTTCTGTAAAATTGATTCTGTATTTTGTAAGATTAAAAAAAAAATTAATTAATTAATTAATTAGTTTTGGTAGTCTCTTAACGAGTTCTTTCGATGTGTCTTATGACACGTCGCGCTAAACTAAAAACCGACGGAGTTGTAGACCTCCAAAGGACCACATGGCGTGGGTTACTTTAGTGCGATTACTACGCGATGCTAATTGCAATATGTCATCGAAGCTACGAATGCGCATTTAAGCTTTATTTGTGCACTTTACCGCGGATAACCGAACGTTAATTCGTCCAGTTTCACTTTTCGTGCCGAGCCGCTAAACGACGTTCAGAAGCCTTTCCGCGCACGTCACTTGCGAAATTCCTCATTGTCCCGCGGCGGCGATGGAGGAGGTGGAGGTGGAGGAGGAGGAAACGAGGGGCGTATGTGTGCCAAGAGGTTTTTCTCAGTCGTCGACCGCGATAGATACGGTCGGATTGTTCGTTCGACGGAGAAAAGTCTTCACTCTCTTGGCGGCGAAATCGACAATTCGAACGAACGTTCCGAGAATTTCAAAAAAGGAGGAAACGATCCTTTTTTTTTTTTTTTTCTTGAGAATAAATCTCGCTAAGACTTTCTCGCGTATACATGTATTCCAATATATTTATTCTAATTATCACTTCGCTTTAGATCGGCTACAGAAATTTAGATCCTCTATTAAAATGTAAATGCAGGTTGTAATAATAAATCTTATTTCGTTAAGGTCTCTAGAGTCGTGAGGTTTTCTTATGCATATATGTATATCTTCAAGAATTTTAATTCTATTGTTACTGCATGAAATATTAATATATTCTAGAAAAAGAGACGTAAAATATATTGAAATTATTATAATTCAAAAATTACTGACGTTGACATTAAAAGCTGCATTCGCGTCTTCTATTTATTATTCTATTTTAATTACTTCCACTTTTCTTAATTATTTTAAACATTGTTCTTTCTTTCTATCATTCTCTCTGTTTGTGTTTTCAGGACCAGTTCGAGAATCTGTCCCTACACACGCAGAAAGGGATAGAGTTTCTCGAGAGGTATGGTCACTTCATACGCGATCGTTGCGCGATCGAATTCGAGTATGCGGCTAAACTCAGGTAAGAAACGTAACATCTACCTAAGAATATGAACTAAATTAAGGAAAATTTATGTACTAAATTAAAGGGGGGGAAAAAAAAAGAAAAGAAGCAAAAAGAGCAGTTTCTGCTAGTTACGAAAATAATTTAAAGCGACCAAGAGTTGATCAATGGCAGGTGCACGTTCCACACGCTTGCTCACCTTCCACCTTGCACCCTGTTGTGCAAGTTGACTTGCTCGATGCTTTTTTCTAAGTTCCTTGACAAAAGGATGAGGCCCCTCGAGGCGAAATAATTTCAATGGGACATTCTATATAACGAGCATGTCTCACGCACCCCGCGGGTTCAGGGACGAGGCGAGATCTGTAACGGCTAATATTGTGTTAAAGGAATCCCTTGTCCGTTCCCTGAATGCCATCCGCTATGGGCGCACTTTTGTTCTATCGGGTGTCTCGAAATCCATCTACCGCGGACGCTTAATTATTCCGTTTTGCATTACGCTTAATTACTTCGTCGCTTTGATATGCTGTCGCGCGCCACGTGCAGCAACATTAGTCGTAATTAATTGCTTAGTCTGTTGGCTTGAGTAGCCAAAAAGAAAAAAAAGGAAAAAAATATCGGAATGCAGTTTCGTAGACGTGGAAGGAGTTTTATTTTTATCATTTTTTCTTTTGCAGAATGAAATTCATGCGCTCTGTAATTAAAAATGATGTAAAAATAGTTTGCCTCGTCGCGCAATTTGAAACGCGATCTTGACAATAATGATCTTCCTCACATATAATTAGAATTATCGTTGCAATTGAATACTAATCGCGAGTATGCGCGAATTCGTAAGTGAATCTTCGTGACGAGGAATTGTACGGGATATTCTAGTTCGCCGGAGTCGGTTTTGGCGAAATGAAGGAATTAATTAGAGCCGTACGTGCAACTGCGAGAAACGATTCTACGCGCCTCGCCGCGCATCGTTCGCTTTTGCCTTCTGCATGCGAATCGTCGCACTCGCGCGTCCTTCGTCTTAATACGCTGCAATCTCCGGCGTCTAGCCGGACCCTCGTTTCACTTTCGTGCGAAATCGCGGCGGTCAGTGTACGCGTTGCGAGACGATCCTGGCAAAATTAACTACGTCTAACGCTCTAAAAAATTACTCGATGTCATTTAACGTTAACAACATTCGGATAAAAAAAAAAAAAAATAAAGTTGCGCGTGCATTTAGATGATTCATGAAAATCTCCAAAATATCTTTCACGAAATTTATCCTCGTTCAAGCTTTCTTTCCGCTTTTTTCTTCCGCCCTTTCGTTTATCTGGTTTTTCCCTTTCGTTACTGCGCTCTATCAAGGGAGCAAGATTCAACGTGATTGTATATTTATAGACCGACGTGGACCGCGTGGTAAAAATTAAAACGGCACGCCCAGATCCGTTTTAATCTACGCCGCGACTAAAAATAATTCCGCATGCCTGCGATCTGATATTTCTTCGATTACTGCGCGGCGGCACAGTTCGCGATTTGACCTCTCGATGCACCTCGACAAATCGCGGAATGACCGCGTGCATCGCAATTCCCCGCCAGTGGCATTTTCCATAAGAGGAAGCGAGCGTGTGGAAATGCGCGAGATGTTGCAATTCCGCGGATGTATTCTTCTATTGTTATCGAAAGATTATTACGATTTTTTTAAAATCCCAACCACGTCACGACGTGATGTCACTTGACGATATATTAAAAATTATTAATAATTTAAATTTTGCACGAAGAGAAAAAACCGCGGAGATAATATAGAAATCGTTTCTCCGATTTACTTCCGGGTAATCTAATAGTTTCTACTATTCGCCCGATGTTTCTCGGTGATGTCATTTCACCTTCGTGAGAAACGTGAATGAATAATCTCATTTCTCTCGTCTCGGTTGCAGGCGTCTCGTGAAGAGTTATCAGCCGAAGAAGAAGGAGGAGGAGGATTATCAGTAAGTATAAAAGTATACGTGTATATAAGTATAAATAGTATACGCGTACGCTCGTACTCGTTCTTCTCGAGTAACCGGGTGATCTCAGGTGGAGTGTCGAACTCATACAATCTCCGTATATATAAAACATTGAAGAGTAACGAACGCATATTTACAAGCTGCTTGCGGTCGAAATGACTCGAGTACTACAACGCTGCCTAATCGAGGGAAGTAGATAATTAAGACCGTGGCGAACAAAGTATTGATTTACCAAAATGATTATTCTCCGAAGGCGAAATTGTGGGCAATTAACAGTATACTGACTTTAAGATTAATTACTTATTGTTGGTTCAACTGTGCGACGCGTTGGGTGCGGACGTTTCCAAGGGATTTATTATATTGTATTACACAGGAAATATTTTCCTCTGCAAGCCCACTGCCGATCTTTATAGATCCCGAGTTCTTCCACGTAGCCATAATTAATTTTCTGACTCGGCGCGCAGAATGCGCGCACACAGCGCGAGTAATTAAGCGCGCACAGAAGCGTGGTGGGTCAGGGTTAAAATAAAGCGGGAGTTCAGGCAAAATCAGGGTTAGAGTAAAGCAGATTTTACCTCGGCGGAAATTTTCCGGTTTACTTCCACGAATTTTTTTTTTTTGTTTCTTTCGCTTTCTACGCCAAACGTTTTCGTTTATCTTTTACAGAGTTGTAAAAAGCCGCGTCTCTGTAAACGTGTTTTTCAAGCTCTAACGAAAAAGAAACGCGAACAACTTGCTTATCTCGCGTTCTAGAGTTTGATCCGGATCGAAATTAGAAAGTTATAATTTATTTTTGTTCGATAGATGTAAAATATTTATTTTCAAAGCTGTAGATATTTTTTTTTTCTTTTTTGCATTCAGACCTCTTTTCGAAACGTATCGAGAACCGATAGAATAGTGTCAGATCTTTATATTGTATATAACAATTTTGCAACTAAAGTTTAAATAATTTTATTAATGCTAGAAGAAACCATGAGCGCTATTTTTTTAAGGACCCTAATTACAAATCACGAAGAAAAAAATTATGCGACTTACCAGTCTGCATGAGCATCAGCGGAGTTGTTGAATTCAGGCGGTGGCTGTAACATAAAGAAAAATATTAATGTAGACATGAAATCCAGTTCATAAAATTAATAAAAAACAAAAAAGGGCAAAAGTTTTTATTTAATATTTTATTTTAAAAAATGTATATTCACCTAAGAGTTGCTCCGCCGATGCACGATGCCCCCCGGGCCTGCTCCTCCTCTCAGATGGGACGTGACGAGTCATCCTTCCGCGCCGCGCACAAGTCACCCGCGAACACCCCGACCGTGATTCTACTATCGCGAAATTTACTGAACACTATCGCGCGTTATTTTTCGGCACTCCTGAAAAAAGAAAATCCTGAAAGAGAAAACAAGTTACTGGCTTACCAATCTGCATACAGCGGAGTTGTGGAATTCTGCCGGTGACTGTAACATAAAAAGAAATATATTAATGTAGACATTAGTTTAAAAAATAAATTAAAAAAAAAAAATTAAAGGTTTTCTTTTAATAAAGATTTTATTAGAGAAATTAATGCTTACCTAAAAGTTGCTCCGCCGATGCAGGATGCCCGTCCCCGAGCCTGCTCATCCTCTCAGATGGGACGTGACGAGCCATCCTTCCGCGCACTGGATACTCGCGAACGCACTCCCGTAAAAAATAATCGTAAGAAAAAACGCGCGATAACTAGCGGCACTCCCGAAACGACCGACGAACCGGCTGCGACACGTGCTCTTCTCACACGGAGAATCACACGTGCTCTCCTCACACAGAGAACGGAGAGGAGAAGATAGTTCTCGTATTCGTGAGATTTTCGTTTAACGCAAATGCGAATTACTTCCGATACGGACACACGTGCTTGCTGTGCAGTGCGTAGTACGTGTGTGCTCGCGCGACCGCTGGAGAAGGACAGAGCGAGAGTCGAAGTAATGGGGGAAATACCTAACGCGCGCGGCACGTATGCTCGCGCTCGCTCACACCCTGTCTCCCCCGCCTCACCCCACCTCCCCCGCGCCTATCTATTCGTTACTCTCGTTCGATTTAATTGTAATATTTAATTTGTATGTTCAGACAAAGACGGTACTTCCCCCAGGTTGTCCTCGATCTCGAAAATCGCGGAGGACCGTCTTTGCCTGGACATGTTAATTAAATATTAAAATTAAATCAAACCTTAAAATCGCCGATTTAACAGCCGACGTTGACTCTCGCTTGGCGTGAAGTCAAGCCAAGCGAGAGAGAACTAATCAGCATTGGTTTTAAGCGGTAACGATTAACAGCTAATTTACGCGTCGCGCCAAATTTTTAAGATAGAAAATTTTTTAAGATAGGATTATATTTCATGAATACAGGCCAGATCATTTAATAACTTCACGAACGGGATTCTCGCGTTCTTAGTCGATTTTTTATGGAGAAATAAAGAGCGTCGGACTAATCGGCGTGGGTTGAGATTTAAACTCCTCTCGTTCTGCGAAATCAGTCTGCGTTGGCGTTGTGTGGTTCAGAAATATTATTCTTATCGCATACACAACACACGTGCACGAAATAAATTATGCTAAATTATTTAAAAAACAATACCATTAACTAATCACTGTTATCTACATTTAATTTGTAACCGAGAATAAAAATTAAAAAACGTATCTCGCTTTCAGGTACAGTCCCTGTCGGGCGTTTAAGATGGAGTTGAACGAAGTGAATGACCAGGCTGGTCAGCGAGAGTTGATTGCGGAAAACCTTCAGGCCAACGTTCTGCGAGAACTCAACATTTTAGTTAAGGACTTTAAAGAGGATCGCAAGAAGCATCTTCAGGAAGGCGCGCGGCTGATGGCCACCCTGGCCGGGCAAATCGGCAACCTAGAGCGTGCCAGGAAGGCGTACGAGAAGGCCTTCCGCGAAGCGGAGCGC
The DNA here is from genome assembly GCF_019399895.1 of Cardiocondyla obscurior. NCBI lineage: Eukaryota > Metazoa > Arthropoda > Insecta > Hymenoptera > Formicidae > Cardiocondyla > Cardiocondyla obscurior. The sequence goes on from NC_091878.1 coordinate 796,340, forward strand.
GCCGTAGAGAACTATCAACGAGCGGACGCAGATCTCAATCTCTCAAGAGCGGAGGTGCGTGATAAAAGTTCCCTATCGTTAACCCTCGCGCTGGCTTTCATGCGTCTGTCTTTGTTTCCGAAAGTGGTACGACATGTGCACAATAAGTGGGAAGAAAAGTCGGTAGTATATAATTTCGACAGACCGTAGATAGAATCTCAACTTGTCTTTCCACGGACAGGTAAAACATGCGAAGATGCTGCGCATTTGAATCCCGAAACTACTGATTAAAATTACGTACCTTGGCGCTCGATGACCAATTATTTTATTTTATTTTTTTTTTTTTTTAACGAGCAGGTCGAAAAGCAGAGGATGAATATGACTATGAAGACCCAGCAGAGCGAGGAAGCCAAAACGGAGTACGCGAATCAGCTGCAAAAAACGAACGACATGCAGACGTTACATTACCACACAGCGATGCCGGAAGTATTTCAACATCTTCAGGTACTATTTTGTTACAACTGCGGAAATGCGTGCATGTTATATTGTCTGTAATTCTTATATAATATTCAGAATAATACTCTTCCTTTTATCATATAAAGATTGCAGGAACTTTGAAATATTAAAAAAAGATTTGTAATAATATTACATTTTCAAACTTGAAGTCATTGGATTAAATTCTGAAAGACAAATTTTAATATAATTATATGTATAAATGTGTATTTAATAAGTTAGTAGTAGTATTAATTTCTCAATTGGAAATTATAACGATATCATTCCACTTGATTCAATGTTTTAATTACCTTTTTTGGGCGTTTTTTTTGCCGCAGGAGTTGGACGAGAAAAGGATAAAGAACATGCGGAATTACATGATGAAATCGGTGGAGATCGAGCGAGCGGTGGCGCCGATAATTGCCCAGTGTCTAGATGGCATTGAGAAGGCGGCAAACGAGATCAACGAGAAAGAGGACACGATGTTGGTAATAGAACGCTACAAGAGTGGTTTCCAGCCACCTGGAGACTTTCCCTTTGAAGACCTATCGGTCGCCAAGAACTATGATAGCAATAGTCAATTGGCCCAGCCGGTCATGCAGCCAATTCATAATCACCTCACGGTCAAAGGTACCGTCTCCGGTGGCAAGATTAAAAAGAGGGTTGGCCTCTTCGGAATCTTCGGCAGTAATAAGGTAGGATACTCTCATTGAAAGATTATTGCGAACCTCTTGGGATCATTGGTGTGGCGTTCTCAATGTGTAGAATGTACTGAAAAGATATATTGCAAACGTCTTTAAATTTAATAAAACCTGCTGATAAGAATTTAAGAAAATAATTATATTTAATTTTTGTAGATTTTCTTAAATTATTTAAATAGGCTTTATATAATTATTTATTGACGCATCTTTTCAGACATTTTATATGTATTATACCTACGAAATCATCGTCGAGTTAGGGGAATCACTAAATTTCTACGACGACTACAATTTTTTATTTGCGTTTTTAATTCATAATACGAAGCGAAGAACTCGCACGACTTAAAGGAGTCATTTTATTACGTTATTTATTTATTGCAACTGCAAGTCATGAGAAGGAAAGGATAATTGCAAATCATTTTTTTTAGCATGCTTAATAATCTTTTGGGGCATTATTTTATTCTTTTAACTTATCATTTATGTCTGTATTTGCACTTTCTTATTCATCGACAGGCCTGCTCTTATCATATGCACCCGCATTTTTATGCCACATGTATGTACATTAGTAGATTCCATATTTTTTTAACCGGCTACAGTAACGTTATTTGTGAGCAACTTCTTAATTATTTTTTCGCGCTCTGTTATCTATGATTATTTGAAGCGGTTGTTGCATTTTTAAATTATTATTTAAAATAATTCCGCATTTTTTTTATAAGAACTTTACGGTACAGTAAATTCTTTTTATATGCGATAATATAAGCTTCTATTAAGCTTCTATTATTTTTATACATTTCAATTTTAATTTGCAATCACTCTTTCATTTAATCTTGTGTAACGAAAAATATAACGTATGTTTCTTCTGTACTTTCTATTAATTTGGTGGATGTTTCAATCTGCCCGTGGTCTTCTTGTTTCCAATCGTCACGGGCTATGAATTGGGATATTATCACACTTAGTAAGTACTACGTAGACCGCTTTTTCGCTCGCATATATGTATATAATAACAACTCTTTATCTGCCTCATAAAAATGAAATAAATGCGACATTAAAATGTCCTGTTAGAAGAGCGCGAACCCAGCGGATGCATTAATCTTAATCAGTAGAAGATGAACTGTATGATGAATTATAACACTTGTAAAATGTAATGTGAAGAGTTTAACTAAAATTTTACATTGTGCAATCAAATGAAAGAGCTTGATATGTAAAATATACGCAATTAAATTGAATTATATTTAATACCAAAATAATTTACGATTTTTTAAATTAAAGAGTCATGCATTAAACAATTATATATTTACTTTGCATTAAGGCTTTAATTAATAATCACAAAAGAACATATATTGTGTTGTAAATAACGTTTTATACTAATTAGGATTAATGTTTTTGAATGATCTGAGTTCTCACTGTTGCTACAAAATCTATCCTGGTTATTCGCTGAAAAATCGCTTTTTGAATTTGTTTCATGCGACCAACAGAAGTTGATCGAGGTGTGCATAGCTTTAAAGGTCTGTCCTTTATACAATCGCCAAGTTAGTCATTTTCTGATTGACCCTTTTGGTGCTTAGCTGAATGCTTACAAGTGCTCGTCTTCGTTATATGCAGTAATAGATAGAGACTGACAATCGCTTTTTCGCGAGCAGAATTATCGTGACCGTCAATTCGATTATTTTACAGAAAATCAAGTTGAAAGAATCCCTACATCTGCGAGATGTTGGAATGAATTAAGCGGCAAATCTAATTTCTGGGAGATCTGAATCTTTCAGGAATCAATAAAGTGCAAGAATTAAGTTTCAACAGTAGCATCGACATAAAAATTTGCAAATATGTATATATCAAAATATGAATATTTAATTTTTTTTGCAACAAATTTTTTAAACGTTCTAGCACCAAGGGGGTTCAATATTATTTCTATATTTAAAATAATTTATTTTGGTTTGTTTTTTTTTTAATTAATATACTGCAGAGAATACATTTTATTCATATCGTCCATTTATCGCTTACAATAATAAGCGATGTTAAATATTAAAATTGTATATATTAATATCATTTGTATACGCTAATTTTCATTAACAATTTGCAGATCATTAACTGAACGAGTTGCTTCTACAACAAAATGTGTTCCCAAGCTTTTTAATTTTTCTTTTTTTGTTATTTTTGTTATTTTAATTATTTTTCTGAGACCTAGAACGTAATATATTGAGAAAAAGAAAAAAAGAACTTGTATAATCAACTGTATAAATTTATATAATATTATATAATTAATAATTATTAATATATGCATCAACGTTAATTATTATGATAAAGATTTTCAAAAGAAATAGAATTTTTAGGTCTCAGGAACATACGTAACTTTTTTTTAGAATACGATATTTATTATATTAAATTCCAGAATAACGTACCTGGCTACGGTGATGGTGCCAAGGAGGATTGCAGCGATCTACCACCGAATCAGCGGAAGAAACGATTGCAGCAACGACTGGACGAGATCCAGGCGAAGATACAACAAGAGACCGCAGCGAGGGATGGTCTGATGAAGATGAAAGGCGTGTACGAACAGAATCCCGCTCTTGGTGATCCAATGAGTATAGAGGGTCAATTAAACCAATCCAGTAATAAACTGGACAAGCTCGGAGTTGAATTGGCAAAGTTTCAGGGTTATCTTGAAGAAGCAATGCGCGCTGGTGCAAGCTTATCTAGGTAGATATGACTTTGCTAGAATATTTGCAAAGAAATTGATATTCGTTATTTATGCAAACAACCGCTGTAAAAAGACGATAATACTCGAAACTTGTGTGTGATTTCAGCCCAAGTCAAGTGCAGCGAAAACCTACAACTAACGGCTCGGCAACGAGGCCATTAAGTTCGCGAAGAGGCAGTCATTCCGGTGGCGAAGAAAGTCTTTCGAGATCAGCTTCGGATTCGAGCGTATGTAATGCGAACGCAAATCAACCGGTACATAAGAAAAGTGCGCCGAGTACACCGCAGCCGACTCATGGGTAAGTTATCACGGTAATATACGAATCGACGCACAGGTCACATCATACACTGTAAAAGATTTTTTTAATCGGTAAATTGTGCAGTTTATTAAGTTGTTTTATCACTATTTGTATTGTATTTTATCGTGTGATATTTTATCGTTATTTATTATTTTTAAAATATTCTTTTTTTATCGTAATAATTGAACGTATCCTTCGCGTTTTCTATTTCGTAATTCTTTTACATTTATAAATTTACTTTAGAAGTACTTTTAGTTCAGCAACATTGCAATGTACAACTTTTATGCAATTAGTCTTATCTTATCGAATTTAATAAATATAAATAAAAGACACACCGTGAAAAGTGTTAGTATATGAGTTACCGCTGTTGTATCCGTTTCAATAAATTAGCGTGACGAATGGGGTTTGGCTTTACAATTGCTCGTAGGTTTAAATTAGATAACGATGTAGTTGTAGATATCTTTCTGCAAAAACGTTTGGTTTACGATATTGAGTAGAATAAACACCTCACACTAGACAAATAGCCACGGTTTTCGCTTTATGGTACTGATGCACAGTTCCACGAACAGCCCGGAATCTGGCCTCGGCGAGTCGAGAACGTCACTTCCTGGCAGCGGTTGCGAGGAGTATTATCATGACGAAGTAGATGCTCAGCCACCACTAGGAACATGTCGGGCGCTTTATCCTTTCGATGGTGAGTTTCCAAATCTATAGGCATCTACATAATGTATTCTTCTACGTCTTTGATTTTAAGAATGAAGACACGAATATAGATGCAGCTAAAATTATAGCAGATGCAGTTAAAGTTTAGCAAAGAAAAAATAACTTAAAACAATCGATTAATTTTTATTAATTTAATATTAAATTTTCTTATCATTATTACTAATTCATTTGCAGCAACTAGCGAAGGTTCCATACCAATGTACGACGGTGAGGAGCTTTATATGATCGAGTTGGATCAAGGAGATGGTTGGACTAGAGTGCGACGTATATCGCAACCGATTGAGGGCTTCGTGCCGACCTCATACATAGAGTGTCATCTGTACAACACTTAGCCGGTTATCCTAGATTGTTAAAAAGAAACTGCACGACGCGAAACTGCTTTGAAGGTAATTATATGCATTTGCGCCGAAAATTCAAGGGTCATGTGTTGGAGGAAGGGACACAGATTACCAGAACGTCAGCACCGAATCGCAGGCCTAAATAATACTCGAACGAACAAAGATTAAAGTTTTTTTTTTTATTGCGAAGACATAATTAAGAACTTGAACAGGTAAAAATTGAATATCACAAATAAAATATGAGATTTTTCTTTTAAATTCGTATAAAATTGATGGAAACAGAATTTTCACGAATTTGAGGACTCTCTAAATATGATACAATTATAAAAATGGAAATTGTGAAACCATGAAACCATGTTTTACGTGTTAATATTGTCAACGAAATCGCGACCATTAGCGTATACATTTCCAACACATCACCCTCTCAAGAATTCCTGTTCGTTTGATCGACCGATCGATCAGGAATAACAATTACGAACAAATAGCCCCGGCTTTGTGATCACTCTAAGCGTAATAAAATTAAAGTCAAGCTCATTTTTTGAGCTTTAGACCCCTAAGAGACATATTTCGCCCTTCATCTTCGTATTCTAACCGTGCGATTTTTTTTAAAGGCTCGCGGCGGCCCTACAGCCTTACCTGCATTAGTTTTGAAATTATAAGTTGATATTAATGGCTGTTAACTATTATTAATTATAAAATTATTTTGCTGCAAGATTACGACTGTATTATTTATCGCGAAAAAAAAAAAAATCATACATGCAGAGAATCGTATCAAGAGCTGCATTTCTTGATGCTCAGTTCTCGTTGAAATTATTATTAATGATAACAGCTTACAGATTACTGCTTTGTTAATCTCGGAGACTTTTATTTAAAAATATTGTATTTTTTTGCCGACTGTACTATGTTTTTTTACTTTGTAAATAAATTTTCTTTTTTTATTAATTTTTTTTAATTATTTTAAAATAGTCTTGTAACACGGGCCACGGTGGCCCTAAAGTCTATCTACGGCAGGAAACTCGTGAATCCAGAGATGAGGGTTGAATTTAGGCATCTGTATAATAGTGTTATGTTCAACAATATACATATTCAATTGTATGCGTCTGTAACTTTTAATCCTTAAGCAGAGGCAAACGTCGAAACAGGAGAATTGCGTTATTAGATAATTATGAAATGAAATAGTTATTTAATATCGCAATTAGGAAACGTTAGATTTCTGTCAAAACAATGATCGACGATAATAGTGCAATATTTTTATTAACGATTTTAAAATGAGTCTCTTGTTCGTATAAGAACTCATGAGTTTTCGCAGATTCTTTTAGAATTACGCAAATGCGGCTACTTAAGGATTAAAGCGCGATTGTCTTTTCGTGAAGAGTCGATGGTGAAATGGTCCTTAATGCACTCATGCGACTTCTCGAGACCTATTTTTATTTTTATTTCTGCGTGTAGTTGTGCATAAACGAGACATTTAACGATCCCGTTAAGAATAAAAAAAAGAAATAACTATCTTAGTAATAATTGCGTTTCGCCTACTCATTATTCGTAAATTAATCACGACTGTTGTAACCGTCGCCGCACCGAAGTTTTATCGTTCTTTTGTATACTCGACGTCGTAAAAGGCAGCCGACTGTTTCGCGGACACGGCTCATTATCACTAAGAGACTGATCGCTGCTAGAGTTTCGTCGTACTCGTGCGAGTCGTGTAAAAACTTGACGCTTACTTGTAATCGAGATTACATTGATCGACGAATTTCTGAAATCAAATAAATACTTATATGTATAAAATGACAAAATTTATAATTTTCAATATGGAATATTTTTAAATATAATATAATTCTTGACTTTTCAACAATCTACAGACTTAAGGTTGCTTATTAAAAAAACGTCTTTGAAATTCAGGACTCGATTACATGTAACATCAATTTGTAACGAAAAATGGGTCGTTCCGATGGATTAGGCGGCGTACCATGTTTAAGAAGTTGCCTGAATGTGACTAGTTAGCAATAGACTTTATGTAAATATATTGCCAGAGATACGGAAGCGAGAGCGAGGCTGCCCAGCATGCGGATACCAGAATCGATATCAAACCGGGAATGACTCGTTTCTATCGCGAACAAGAGCCTTTGTCTTTAAAATATCCTGCGACAGTACTCCGTGCTGCGTTGGCGCTACACATCGATATGTTAAATAGTAAAAAAAATATAGCGTTTGCGATAATCGTGGCGGCAAACTGTAATTGTAGACTGTAGAGGATATAGCATTGGCCTTCTGTCACTATTGTTACTTCGAGCGATATTTTACGATAGGGAAAGATATCAACAAGTGGCGTTAAAGCAGCATGGAAATGCGGTATATCTAAAGGGACTAACTCCTGATTCTCAAACGTCCGGGGAGGAAGTCTACGCGAATGCAAGAACCTGATGCTTCATCATAATTTTTCGTAGCATCCGGGAATCTTGTAACTTTCGTGCATTGAATGTATATGTATATATTATATATATATATTATATTCTATCGTCAGGAAAGACGTAGTTTCATTATAGCCGTGCGCAAGTACACGAGTAAATATGATCAATAGTTTGCTCAGACACACACACACCTACACACACGCACACGCTCATCCTGCCCCCGCTCTTGATCGCTTCCGGTTCGTTAACGGCGAAAACAAGGGAACTACTCGGCGATTATGTCAAGACAAAGTAACGGGGCTGTCTGCGCGCCCCGACATTTCATTGTGTCTGTTCTATGTATATTTTGTGATTCTCTGTACGCGCGAACAAGTATTGTAGATAATTAATTAATTCTGCGTTTTATTATACTTTATTATTATTATTTTTATTATTATTATTATTAATATTGAAAAAAAATACAGGTACTAAACCAATATAACTTTCGGATATACGTTGACATGGTTAATGTTTTTACACCTTTATATCCAGAACTTTTCCTCATGCATTTAGAACATTTAATGTTATCTTTCATTAAAAGTATATCAATATTTGGTATTTATTGGGTATTTCCTATCTTGCTTTGAGAAAGCTTCATAAAAATATTATAGATAGAGGGAAGAAGGTATGGGACGTGTAAGTGGATGCGATAATGAAATAAAAAAAGAACGCTGCATCACGCAGCATTAGAGGCCGGAGTGTCTTTGTCTAACCGCACGGTTCACGTATATGCGCTTACAATCAAAGATCTTAAAAAAGTTTGTATGTACGCCGAAAAGCAGATATGACGTTTTCTGCGGTGATAAGCGGCTAGCGTACGTAATCTTAAAGACGGTAAAAGCAGGAGATAAGAGAGAACGGAGAGAAATCAGTCATCGGCAAACCGGCCGGCGCGGTATATACATGCGATACATGTGAAACTCGACGCGCACGACGCTATAGTAAAGTCACGTTCGCTAGTTACCGTCACCACATCTGCCTTTCAACGTACATACATACATTGGGCTTAGGTATATTCTATCGCCCTGAGATCCTCTCGATGTTTTTACGGCGACGATGGTGTACTCGTTTGCTGTCGAAAAACCTCGGGAGTGAGAGTTTTCAATTTATTTTTAATTTTTCGTTTATTTTAATAGGCGCATGATTAATTTTTGCAAAAATTGTAATTAATAAAATAATCCAATTAAATTTTATATCACAAAAAAACTCATAAATATCAAATATAAAATACGACGTACGTATAAGAATTACTATTCTTATTACTAATACTTACTTGTTGATCATAATTTTAAATGAAAAAAGTTGATTCAATTTTTGACAATGCAGTATCAAATCTATGCATACAACAGTCGACATTTTACCTACAAGATAAATTATTTACAGAAAATTTATTGTATCATGAGTCTAGGTGCAATATTCATTGCCATTAGCTCTTGGAAAAGTAATTTTGCCGCGTAAGGCAGCTTAATTTGCGAGATTTGCGTCTTGTTTTTGCATCCTTTGCATTCAAAAGTGTTGTTCCGTAAATTTGCTATAGCAATCAAACCACAAAAATTACAAATATGAATTCTATATGGATCTGATACTTCAAACAGACGTTCACGCAGAAATTGTGCCGCGCCATGAGAAATTTGGCAATCTCGTTCCATTTCTCCAAAACGAAGTCCACCATCCCTAGATAAATATATAAATAATATTTAAATTAATGTGATAGATTATATTAAAATAACAAGAAAAAAATTTAATTACCTCGCTCGTCCTTCCATAGGTTGCCTAACTAAAATTTGTACAGGTCCTCTCGCTCTACTATGAATTTTATCGTCCACCATATGTTTCAAGCGTTGATAATACGTTGGGCCTAAAAAGACTTGCGCATTTATTTTACGGCCAGTGTGTCCGTTATACATCACTTCATTTCCTCGCAATTGATAACCATACTCTTGCAAAAGCGTAGAAATCTTTTGCACGTTTACAGCATCGTTAAACGGCGTGGCGTCACCAATCTCTCCTAAAAATTCAATTAAAATCATATTAAATTTAAATTCAAATCAAATGTGCTTCTCACTTATATTTAAATTACCTTTATTGGCAGAAACTTTTCCTTGGATGCACTCGATCAAGTGACCGATTGTCATACGAGAAGGAATGGCGTGAGGATTGATAATAATATCGGGCGTAAGACCTTCGCAAGTAAATGGCATATCTTCTTGTCTGTACTGAATTCCGCAAGTACCTTTCTGCCCGTGACGCGACGCGAATTTGTCACCAATTTGCGGTATACGTACACTGCGTACTCGAATCTTGCAAAATTTATATCCTTCGCTGTTTAATGTTAACATTACTTGATCGACTATACCAGTCTCGCTGTTTCGCAAGAAAGTCGACGCATCTCGTTTCGTAAAACGTTTTGTTGTGCTATCCAGCTGAAAGATAAATGAGAAAAAAAATTAAAATACTATTGGCAATTTTTTTCATAAAAAAAAAGAAAAATATGTTAAGTAATAAATGAATATTTTACCTCATCGTCCGTTTCCGGCAAAGTAATAGTTTTTCCTATTATTACGTCGTCACCCGACACTCGAATTCCAGGTGCAATAATTCCGTCATCGTCCAATTTATCGTATATAGCGTTGCGCATTCCCTGGCAAGTTAAACGTGACGGTTTTTCAAACTGCTCTTCCTGATCGCCGATCTTCTTCGACTCGGCTTCTTTGTAGGAGCGATAAAACACCGATCTAAAGAAGCCTCTCTCGACAGCGCTCGCATTCAAAATAACGCTGTCTTCTTGATTATATCCCGTGTAACACAGGATCGCGACAATGCTGTTAATGCCGGCCGGTAATTCACGGAACCTAAGATACTCCATGGATCTCGTCGTAACCAACGGTTTATGAGGATAGTAAAGTACGTGAGCCAAAGTGTCCATGCGTACATGAAAATTTGTGATATATACACCCATAGCTTGTTTACCCATAGCACTCTGAAAAAATAATTATATATTAGATTTAATAAAGATATAAACGGACGAAAGAAAAACGTAGCAATTAATATCTACCTGATAAGTGTTCCTGGGACTCTGATTGTGATCAGGGAACGGTATAATGGAAGCGCACACGCCTAAGATCATAGCCGGATGAATTTCGCAGTGTGTATATGTCGTACAATATGCGTATTCTTTATCTTGTCTGAGATCATCTGGTGACATAGCTATCATGACGGTTTCTTCTTCCAAGGTGTCTATATATTCAACTACTCCGCTACCTACTAACTCCTGCCACCTGCAACATAATATAAATCGATTGTCGTAATGTTCGTAAGAGCAAACGAAAAAGAACATATCTAAAACAAGCTTACCCATCGTTATTATAATCTCTACCCTTTAACAAAGTAATATGTGACTTCTTTAACAACAAGTTTTGGCCTTCTACTATGAGCAATGGTCGACTGATCCTTCCAGCATCCGTGTATATTCTTATCTCGCGGTCTCTAATGTCTCGAACCATCGATACTTCCGACACGATGATATCCATCTGTCTTCTCAATTTACGTAAAGTGGCCATTAATTGATCCGGATCTCGATGGATGCCGACCCAGCATCCGTTAACAAATATTTTCGTAGCATCGGCGATAGCGCTCGGTGCTATTTCCTCAAGATTCTCCATGGACCACTCTTCCAAGAATTCCAGAATAGGTGAAGGCTGCGAGCCAACGCTTATGTACGCCATCAGAGCTAGATTTTTTACCAGCCCTACAGCTGCACCTTCGGGAGTCTCCGCAGGGCAGAGCATACCCCATAACGTATTGTGCAATTGACGTGGCTTGGCAAGTTTGCCATCTCTCCCAATGGGAGAATTCACTCGTCTCAAATGCGACAGCGTCGACGCGAAAGTCAATCTGTTCAATACTTGTGACACTCCCGCTCTCGCCTGATGTGCTTTCTTCTGGTCGCCCCAGTTACCCGTAGCGAGCGAGTATCTCAAACCGTCCGTAATTATTTTCGTTTTTATAGCCAGCTCAAGATTGAAGTCCTTCCCCCGATCTATAAATTTCTGCGCGTATAAACGCACTTCCTTCATTAAGTTCTTGAATAAACCTCGGAACAAAAACGCCAGCAGAGGCCCGGCCAAGTCCAGTCTCTTGTTACCGTAATGATCGCGATCGTCTAATTCTCTTCGTCCTAGAGACGCTGAGAGTAATCTGTGGACCATATAGCCAAGGAAATAAGCCTTCTTCGTTTCACAAAAGTCACTTATGCCGACGTGCGGCAGCATCTCTTTTTGCAAAATTTCTCGAGCGTATTTAACTCGCTTTTCCTTGGTCACTCCTGGCTTGGCACCTCTAGTACCAATAAAATTCAGAGCGACGCTTTGCTCCTGAATAACGAAAGCTTCATCCAAGGACGGTTTCACCATTTCCATCATCTCCGGATCGTCAAAGTCGTAAATAATATGCTCGAGGATATCGCGATCGGCGACAAATCCGAGCGCTCTGAAAACTATCATAATGGGAATTTCCTGTTTAATGTAAGGAATAATAGCAACGATACGTTGGCCTATAGCTGATTTTTTAATATTGGCACCGCTCTTGGCCATCATATTGATCCACAATGTCGATGTCGGGCGCGAACTGTGCTCCAGGCAAGAACGGATTTCCGCCTTGTAGGCGAATTTACCGTCCTTCATACTGAAAACATAAACGGTGTTTGTCGCCATTTTCTCCTGTGCTATAAGAACTTTCTCTGATCCATTAATAATAAAGTATCCACCAGGATCCAACGGACATTCGTTCAATTCTGTCAAGTCTCGATCTGATAAACCTGCGAGCAAGCAATATTTCGATCGCAACATAATAGGTATTTTCCCAATAAATGTTTTTTGATGCTGAGTTTCCACCGGCTCCTCGCTATCCTTCTCGATCGTCTTGGTGATGTCCACATATAAAGGCGCGGAATAGGTTAAATTTCTCAATCTGGCTTCATTGGGCATCATAGGAGACGGCGCGCCGTCTTTTTCCCAATGGGTTGGCTTCGACAAATAAATCTGCTCAAACTTCAGCATATGTTTCACAGGCTTTTCTATCTCGCCCGTAGTATGCTGCGCTTCCGCCTGCAATTCAATCTGCGGCGAGTCTTCTACGATACGCTGAACAGACATTTCAATAAATTCATCAAAACTATCCAGCTGCTGTCGTACAAGTCCTTTCTCATCAAAGTATGCATTGATGAGAATCCAGCAGGCTTCCTGCCAAAGTTTGGACGAGATCTCCTCATGGCTTTCTTCAACATAATTCTCTAACATAAAAAAATTCTTTTAAATTTATCTCTCTTTTGAAATTAGACGAAAATAAATAAAAAAAAAAATATTGCAAAAAGCGTGAAAACTACACAATTTTAAATTTCTGTTTTATGCAATCGAAAGAGTTTATAACCTTTAAATACTTTTATTGTTTTGGATTACTTACCTTCTTCGCCATTGTTGAATATATTACCACTCATTTTCTTTTAGCGTGCGAGATACGCTATTTCGAAATAGAATTTCCGTCTTAATTGCGGTTCTTTTTTGTTACAGTTCGCGTCAATAAAATACAAAATTAATAGCACAACGTCCGTTATAGACGCAATACCAGACCGGAGTCACCGGAGCACTCTGGACCTAGGATGCAGGAGGACCTAGATTTCCGTCAACACTCAACATTACTCTACGCGCGATGCCGCCACATATCACCATAGAGCATACATATCTATGAGGAGTGTGATTTACCAGTGGTGGTTCGTAGTGGATTTTCTTGAAACTGAAAAAAAAATTCAAATGGCCGAAGAAAGACTAATTAACAAATAAGAGAATAAGAGAATAATTTTGTCAACATATTTCCACAGTAAAAATGAAATAATCGAGAAACATGGGGTGCGAGGAAGGCTATTCTTTATAACTCAACTGGTCGTCTGTTAATTTGGTTCTTTTTGAGCCGCGAGAGTAATAACTTAAAAAAGAAGTACCATGTTTGTTATCTAAAAATATTAAGAAAGAATAAATAATTAATAACGCGCGCAAAGTGCACGCTTTGTAACATCTAGCGTTGATAGATAAAAATTAAAAATTCAATAAAAATGAATAGAAATGTAATATAATAGTATATTTATTACAAGACACACAACTCCCCTAAGCGGTGACATTAATTTTGTAATTTATTTACACAAATGTCCATTTAAAATTCACAGTAAAAGTTTTTGAGACAGAACATATGTTTAAATTTCGTGCGATATATATGAAGGTTTAAAATAATTTGATAAATTAAAGGTTAAGCTAAATCTCTTGATTTTTTATAATATCAAAAGATGTTTACAAGTGTAAAAAACTTTTCGTGGAAAATTGTATACATTGATTTACATTATATATATACATATTATACACACATAACTCCAATAAAAAAATAGATTATGTGTTATTAATCATGATTACATGTACTGCAAATCTTACTACAATACTAGTTTTATAGTATAGAATAGGTTCTATACAAAATCGACGATTTGTCCAACCAACATAATATTAATTTCAATTATTTATATATCTTATACGTACGTAATTTACTACTTGTATTATATTATGCACATAACAATATTAACTTAACTTTTTTTTTATTTTACACTTTATACTGTACTAAGATAATTAGGATTTGTTTTAAATTAATTTAAATTCTGTCCTCACCTGGATAACTTCGTCCTCTTTTTTTTTTTTTTCAATCCTTCAGTATTTAATAATTAGATACTTAGTAAAATTATTTATTCATTTGTTACATGATTCGATGATTCACTTTTCAGTGTGTCAAGCGGTTCCGATATGATAATATCAGATGGCTCAGTTTCCTTGTGCAAAGCGATAATGATTTTTTGCTCGGTGGAAGACTGACTGTCAGATGATCCTTCCTGCGTTGAAGTGGCAGCTTCCTGAAATTCAGTAATTAACACATTGTGTGCGATGCGTTTTAAATCAATTGTACTTACTGTGCTTCTTATCTTCGTATGTGTTTTGATGTGCTTCGTTAAATGATCCGATCGCATAAATTTCTTTGTACATTCCGGACATTGGAAACGCTTTTCGCCAGTGTGGGTTCTGCGATGCCTTTGTAGTTCATCAGATCTCGTAAACTTTTTACCACAAAATATCCAAGTGCAAATAAAAGGACGTTCACCAGTGTGCCAACGTAAGTGGGCGCGTAAATGGCTCGTCTTCCCATATACTTTATTACATCCAGCAATGTGACATACATGTTGCCGTTTCCTAGTTATATCTCTATTTCTGAATGGAATTAAATATATTTATATTAATTCCATTTTATTTATATTAATTTATATAAATAAAAAAATATATAGATTACGCTAAGTGTCAATGCACGTGTGCGATCATTTTCCATTTAGCGTCGTGAATAAAATTGATGTGGCTAATAAGAGATCATTTACCTGTCTCCGTCACCGCAATTCGGACATGTACATGCAACTCTTCTACGATGCTGCTTATTAGGATCGTTAGTATCAGTATTGGACATCGTACTAGTTGTGTTCGATATTTGCTGTTGGTGTGACACGGGAGTGGCAGATGTTGTTAAAGTTCCGTGGGACTGAAGAGTTTGGAGAATCTGCCATTTGGTAGGATCATTCGAATCGAGTTGCACGGTTGGAGTAGTTGCAACAATGGGTGCGGTCGCGGTAGCGGGTAACGTTTGCACCGTAGCCGGCTGCAATGCGCTCGCTGGTATTACTTGTACATTTCCCAATCCTGGGATATTTTGCACAGGTATCGATTGCAGAAAACCATTGGTCGTATTCATCCCAGTAGTTGGTTGTATTTGCATTATACTTCCGTTACTCACATTTCTTACCACGTTACCTTGCTGTGCAGTCAAATTTGCTAGTGCAGATGCAGGTATAAGTGTTAACTGTTGTCCTTGTGCTCCTGTGTAAATAATAAAAATTACGAAACATTAGTCACAACGAGAAAATATATTTAAAGAATTTTTTTTTCCAAAAATTCTATTATTTTTTAATATATTTATTAATACGCAGTAATCAATTGTTAGTAATTAATAAAATTCACCTGTAATCGTAATTGGTTGCACTGTAGGTTGAGCCGATTGTGTGGCGGGTATATGTATCACTTGTCCACTAGTTAATTGACTGGCATCGATATTAGTTACTTTTAGATCGCTATCTACCGCTTCGGGAGGCCTTGCTAAAGTAGATAAAGTTTGCACGTCAATTTTCTGCCCATCCTTGGTAGTAATAACATTGGAATTTCCTGTTATATTTCTTCCTAATGCACCTATACCAAGTACCTAGAAAACATATAATATGGTAAATATATGATTTAAAAAAATTGGAAAAAAGTAAAAAGAACCGATTTTAATAACAACTTTGACAAAAATTAAGTAGTTAAATAAAAATTAAAATAACTCAAAAATGCTTATTTGCTTATCCATTAATTATGACTTATTTCGCGATCTATGTTAATTAAAACTTAACGAATTTTTTTTTACTGTGCTAAATTCTCTTAATATATTTAACATTTTATATAATTTAAAATAATTTTATCACCAATATGTTAATATTTAATTATATCAGTATATTACTTGAACATTGGTAGGAGATGCAACTGTTGTGCTCCAAGTGGCTACCGTCGACGATGGAGCGGAGGATTGTTGCAACTGCTGCTGTTGTTGTTGCGATTGTTGCTGTTGTTGAGATGATGCTGGCTGCTGCTGTATTACCTGCTGTACTACTTGTTGCACTTGCTGCTGCTGCTGTACTTGAGCTTGGGCGACTTGTTGTTGCTGTTGCACAGATTGTACCACTTGTTGTTGAGTTTGCTGTTGAACAACTTGCTGTTGCGCTTGTTGGTGTGCAACTTGCGTTACTTGTTGACTCTGTAGTAATATTTATTTAATAAAAAGTTACAGATAATAATATTTTAATCAACGGATATTGAATTTCGATAAATCCGACATTAAAAGACGCGATAGTGTTGCGCGTCAAGTGTATTTCCATTATTCTAATTATAACTGTTATTTATTTTTTTATTTACCTGAAGATTTTGTAATTGCGGTAAACTAGCAATTTGCACCTGCTGGATCTGACCGCTCGGCGTAATTATCTGTGCCACTTGAGGTATTTGCTAAAATTGAAACAAACCGAATGTACATTTTATCGTACATATATACTGTGTAATTAATAATATTTATTAGTCGTAAAAAATTATTTATTGCTCTATTAATTAACTGCTATATTAATTACGTTATATTAAAATCTTACTTGCATAATTTGGGGTATCATTTGCGTCGTGGGCATATTGAACACGTTAGATAAGGATTGGACAGGAAGATGTACAGTTTGATAAACAGTTTGCCCGTTATTGGCAGTGACCGGTAATTGTACAGGTACCGCTTGCTGAACATGTTGCATAGGAAATTGAAGCGGTCTTACTTGTACACTTTGACCTATAACATATACGTTATTCAATTATTTTAATTCTTTAAAATTATGTTAACATACTTATTAATAATAAAGATATTATTAAAAAAATAATAAAAAATATATAACAAATGACATACCTGTTGGCAACTGAACCGTTTGTCCCGTAATATTTTGTATAATCGATGTAGGAAAGACATTCGGTCTTATGAGACTGACTGGCTGTGGCGTGATAATAGTCTGGCCATTTGATAGTTGGACTTGCTGCCCGGTAAGTTGCATTTGTTGACCATTTGCAGTTGCAAATTGCATCGTTGGCTGTGCCTGATGATGGCCGCTCGCAGCCGACATCGCAGAGGATGGAATAAACAGGGCTTCTTGACCGTCTATATTGACAGTTTGCATTTGTGGAATAACGCTGTAGCTGAGCTGCTGCTGCTGCTGCTGCTGCGTTTGTTGCTGTTGAGCTTGCTGCTGCTGCTGCTGCGTCTGCTGTTGGTTCTGCTGTTGCTGCTGCTGCTGTTGTTGCTGTTGTTGAAGAGCCGCTTGTGCTTGAGCGCTGCTAATAATTTGAGCACCCTGTGAAATAAAACATGTGCCTATAAATAAAACCCGAGTAACAGAATAATGAATTTGTAACACGCGCTGTAAATGACCGGACAATCCTTTTTTAGTATCGTGACTGTTTCACATACTTGCAGAAATTGATGAGGTAGCGATTGGACAGAGATCGCTTGCGTTCTCTGTTGATCATGTTGCGGCTGCTGAGTTTGTAAAGGCACAAAGTTTTGCAAGGTAATGACTTGCGGCTGCTGCTGCTGCTGCTGAGCCTGTTGCACATCTTGTTGTTGTTGTAACTGCTGCAACACATTGGCGCTTAAAAAACGAATCTGTGGCTGGGCAGTTTGCTGCTGTTGCTCTAACTGTTGCTGATCTGCTTCATCTTGCTGCTGCTGCTGTTGAGATTGCAAGGGATCATGCTCTTCAATTTCTTCCTACAAATATTAAATTTATTTTCTTGCTGCCCGTCTATACATATGCATACATACACAGTATAATAAGATTAACACAAATTATGAAGTACAATGGCTAGTAAAGTATAATATCTTACTTGCGAAAGATTCCTTCCGTCTATACTTCGTTTCATGATGAATAATTTTGTTTTAAACTGCACACAGTTTATAACAATGATTTAAAATCCATCTTATGTTCAATACAGTAGAAATTCATAACGAAATCAGCTTGACCATACTGGCAATTGTTTCAAAACTGCAAGAATTGTCCTAGAAGTGATGCTCTTACAAAATAAAAAATTATTTATAAAAAATTGTTTATTAATATATAAAATTGTAGAGTATTTCACATTGTACTATTTTTAAATGAGATACTTAATAAGCTAAAACAAAAACGTGCAAAATAATATAATATCGACATCAACAAGAGACCGTAAATTTTTTTAGCGCTAATTATTCACGTGTAATGTCCCGAATTCAATTTAAATTAAATAAAATGTTATTTTAAATTAGAACCATTTTAAAAGCGGGAAAACTATGTAATTTTTTTAGAGTGCTGATATTTAAAGAGGAAAAACTGAAAAGAGAAACGGAGCCGTTTTGCAGATGGCAAAGCATGTTGACACCGAGCTGTCAGCAATGTACACAAAAGACGCCGTATTGCCTCCGTCTCTTTCTTCCTTTCCCCAACGAGGGAACAAAGAAGGCCGTCACGGGTACCGGGCAGCCGCCTCGAGAACCCGAAGAACGAGTACCGCCTCCTTACGCCCCTGTTTCCCCACCGCCACGGCAAAATCGTAACGAAGCACGCGCACGAGGTCTGACACAACGGCAAAGTGAGCCCTGTGTCGTCATACCGCCCACTCGGTCGTCCACCGCACGTTCGCGCCCTCGCGGCGGCGCCCGTGATAACGGGGAAGGCAGACTCGCGATGCCCAGCCTCCACCCACCTCGCGCACGGGACCCCACCTAACATGGAAACAAACACGTGTTGCCCTCGCGGAACGGCCCAAGTTTTACTTGCAGTACTCACAGCGTGCCAAAACAACGGCCAGGTACCAGGCGTAGATGTCACACTGACATTTCCGTCGCTGTTAATGTCGCCGCGATACGTTTAGCGTCCCCCAGTCTGACACCACTCGTCGATTGATTACGCGTTCGCGCGAAAACATGCGTTCGGTTTCCTCGTGGCGCACTCGCTCATGGTGACTCGAATTGGCATGAAAGGCACTCGGACCGGACCGCTCCAGCCAGCTATCGTCGCGTGCGAATATCGCGGTACGCGCAAACGCCACGGCATCACTCGCTCCCGCACACCGCGTAACTCCGGCGAGCTCGGCGTTCGCGTGCGCGCACGTACACACACATTCGCACGTGGTACGCGAGACGCGCGTCGCTCGTGCCGCCACTGCCGCCCGCGCACTATCTCGCGGCGACGCTGGGAGTCCACGGCGTCCTCACGCTTTCTCTACGTCGCGTTTTGACCGAGATCCAAGATGCGAAACGATACGAGGGCTATTCGATCGGCTCGCACGAGACACGCCAGCGATCCAGCCGAAAAGGCCCAGAGGCACCGCCGCGTAG
The DNA here is from genome assembly GCF_019399895.1 of Cardiocondyla obscurior. Lineage (NCBI taxonomy): Eukaryota > Metazoa > Arthropoda > Insecta > Hymenoptera > Formicidae > Cardiocondyla > Cardiocondyla obscurior. The sequence continues at coordinate 816,070 of NC_091878.1, forward strand.
TCGTGCGCGGGGAACCTCCGAAAAGTACACTTTTCGACGTTAGTCCGAGCGGAATCGAACACTTCTCGCATACACAATTCGTTAAATGGATCCACTGAGAACACGTGCACACGTAACGAAAACGCCCACCATGCGTATCTCGTTGTTTAATTGTCTATCCACGCTCGCGGAAACTGCACAACGAACACCAACAAGTATCGTTCACTAACGGGGGCTAAACGGGAGTGCACGAGCGCACGTATTCACAAACTCAGAGCCAATGGGTGGCGGGCCAAATGGCAACGTCGCCCTTTTGCTCGACGCGATGACACGAACGTGACGATTGGTTGGTTGCGATGCGCGCGATCGCACGGCTTCACTTTTGGCCAATTGAATTGACCGACAGCTGACCGGGGCGTCGTTCGGCAAGGGCGTACGCGGTAATGCTCCGGACGCCCACCCTATTAAAGGGGGCTAAACCACGCGTACCTCCTACTTTCTCTAGCCTTTCGCTTCCTCCCACCTTTCACCTAGCGTGTACCGACCGTAAGGAACGAGTTCTTGCAGCACGTGTCGCTACATTTGAGATTTTTCTAAGATTGATCCATGCAATTTAAGATTTCGATGGCTCGGCTCCTTTTTATCTTCCGAATAATCACATGAAAGAACGTTCCTTCGTTCGGCACTATCGTTTGCTTCATTGCATGAAGAAGTACCCTTTCAACATTTTTTTATTATTACGCAATTTGTAATTCCGAAATAGTAAAAATATCGAGAACTATGTCATCAACTTACATTGTCTTAGATACACATAGATTGTCGTCGATATAATTGAGATATAATTTGTAGCACGTTACCAATGTTCGATAAAAAATTGGAGAAACAGTACTACAAATTATTCATTTGCCACTGGCTTTATTGATGATGATGATGGTGACATAAATTACATGCGCTCGTCACTGTACGTCGTATCACAGCGATGGATAATAAATTAGATGATTTCTTATGATATATAGTTTGTACAATCTTTGTGTGAGTTAATAATGATATAAAGAGTAGTAGCAATAGTAATATCCCTATACATTAGCATAGTTCATCAATTTATCTTTAAAAGTTAGATGACAAACTTTTTTTCTAATGACATACTGGAAACGTATTTTACAGTAATACTATATTCACAATTCTTTTGCAAAAAAATAAATGTTTAGTGCTAACGACGAGCAGAAAAACGATATTATTCTGAATTTAATAATATATAATGTACAATTATAATTCTAGAAATACTATAAGTTCAATAATTTAAGATGGTAAAACTTTAACATTGCTTAAACTCTCAATAAGAATTTAAGAATAGAATACGGTAACAACTGTTAGATCGCAGTTGGCTGTACAAATAAAAGGAATGCAGATGCACTGCATTTTGTGTACATAATATATAGATATTACTCACAAGTAATGTACATAAAATTGTAAAGAGAAAAATCCTGCGAGAAAATAAATATTTTCCTTGAATATGGTTACTTATTAAAAATCTACGTAGTGGACGTGCGTGAAGCAAATCTGATGTTGTAAATTCAATATGAAACACGTTTGATTAATTTCTTTTTAGATCTTATTCGCATTATACGTGTTTTACTTCGCAAAACAAAGTTTGATTTTTTTTATTTTGAATACATCTAATTAAATAAACTAAATAGCTTTTAATAAATATGCGAAAATAACTTTTCTGAAATCAAATGACATAAAAGGATTTAAAAATTCTACAGCATAGAGAATCCTTCATAGTCCACCACCCGATCTCTCAACACTTATTTGTTTCTTGAGCATTTCCTTTTCATGCTGTGCTTCCTCCATTTCAGCCATTCGCGCAAAACGTGAATACGCCACATGTCCAGACTTTATAGCTGACATCATCTGTATAAAAAAAAAGACATGTTAAAAAACATTGGAAAAATTACCAAAAATAAGTCTTCACATCATACAACAAACGATATAAATGCAAAAGAAAATAACAAGCCAAACGTCGTATAACAAATTGCTAAGTTCTCTATCGGTTTAAAAATTATTAGGGATTAGTTGCACGTAATCGTGTTAAAAAGCCAAACGAAAATGTCATCTAGAAAATTCATTACACTAATTCATTGCACTATGGATAAAAAAAATGATAAAAAATAAGGCGTGAGAAAAGAAAATCTGACTGTGACTATATGCACGATGCGCAATGTCACAGACCTGAAGATATTCATCCAATTCGACTTGACCGTTCATATTTGTGTCGATTTCGCGCAGAATTTCGTGAAGTTCTTCACCCGGCACTTCCTTATCTCCAAAGAGCTGTGAATAGAAAGAATGAATATTAAAAGTATGTTTGATAATTTACCTGTAAGTAGTCTTGTAATTCCATTTGGCCATTGTAAGTAACATCAATTTCACTTAATAAGCTGTGCATCTCGTCCTGGCTCATATTTATACCTAATACCTACACATTAGCAATTAATACAACGAAAATTAAAAAAAAAAGTGAATGAAACTAATAAAGAATCTAAAAAATTTGAAATGTATATGCAAACCTTTAGTCCTCGCCTAATGTCATTAACGGACACGTATCCTTTTTTGTCCTTATCTATAATGCGGAAGCGCTTGATATAAAGTTGAATTTCATCCTTCGTAAGATTAATAGGAATTTTGTCACGGGAAGCACGGTTAACCATCTGACCCATCTCTTGAGCGAGAAACTCGCTAGCCTCGTGTTGTTGCTTCTTTTTTTCTTCCGCTGACCAATGTAATTCTTCGGCCATAATATCTATGATGCCCGGCAATGCTTCTTGAGCAGCCTGGACGTTCAGAAAAGCGAGTCGTAATCGACGCGCGATCATGTCGATCGCAGTTCTAGCATATTCGCGCACGCCGTAACGAATCTGAAATATATATTAAAAATTTATTGTGTTAATTAAATTATTATTGTGTTAATTAAATTGTAAATTATTTGAAAACATTTACTTCAGCGTCGATGTACGGAAATTCCGGATGTATCTTTTTTCCGATAATAGGCCACCGTTTTCCTGTAAGCGATGCCATTTTAGCCACTGCAAACGCACGATCCCCATAACTCTTGGATAAATGTTGCGCGACTTCGCATTCCAGACCGAAATCTTGTACCAATCTGATGTACATCGTAGGGCTCCAGCCCTGTGCACCTTCCAGTAAAAAGCCGTCAGTCTGGCAAGGTCTTTCAGGTTCTAAGTCGCAAGCTGTAAATACCAATAATTCTCTTTCGTAACGTTTTTTATAACTCAAAATTATATTAAGCATAAAAATATATAAAACATAAAAAATGTTTATTCTACACATTTTTTTTATGATATCGCTCGATTAATCTTATCAATATACCTTTTATAGCCGCATCAATAGTTTCTTGAGCCATCGCTCGGTAAGTTGTCCATTTGCCGCCTGCTATTGTGATAAGATTCGTAGGACTAACGTGCACAATATGATTTCGAGCGAGCGACTGTGTATTCGGTTTATTCGGATCAGAAACGAGCGGCCTAATACCACTCCAAGCCGAAAGAACGTCTCCGCGGCGCACTTCAACATCCGGATTTAAGTAGTTTTTTACTTCCTGCAGAATAAACATAATTTCATCCTCCGTGGGTCGAGGATTATGTGTTACTTCGCAAGGCAAGTCAGTCGTCCCTGCAATTGTTTGTTTTTGCCACGGCAAAAAGAAGATCACTCGGCCGTCACTCGTCGCTGGATCAAGTAAACCCATTTGATCGGGACTAAAAATATGGTAAATAAAACCTTCGTACAAAATACAATATAAATTAAATAAAATCGTTATTAATGTTTGTAGCATTTTTTTTACCTATAATAGCCAGGTAACACTATGTGAACGCCGGAAGACGGAGAGCAGATAGATGGAACATTTTGGTCATCCATCTTTCTGATGTGATCGGTGAAGGGGCCAGTCGCATTAATTATGGCTTTGGCCTTTACATCCCATTCTTCTCCCGTAAGTTCATCTCTAAGATGAGCTCCAACAAGAACTCGCTTTCCATCCTTTTCGGATAAAAAAATATATTTTTACAAAATGTTCGTATAAATATTTATAAATATTTGACACTTACTTTATCAAGACCTTTTAATAAATTGATTACTTTAACATGATTTACGACTGTCGCTCCGTGTCTCGAAGCTGTTAAAGCAACCGCCAAATTCATTCTAGCATCATCTTGCTGACCTGTAATGTATTAAAAATTTATTTTAAAAATATATACTTAGTGAAATAAGAGTCACAAGAGAAAGAAAGAGAGTAAGATGACTACCATCGTAATAGACAATAGCTCCTGTCAGTTTGTCGCCTTTCAGCATCGGAAAAAGTTCCAAGGCGTTCGATTTACTCAAATAATACGATGATTTGACTGTTTTACTACCAGCTACCAGATCATACATCTTAATGCCAAACCAATAATAAGGAATCTGCCACCATCTGACGAAAGTAGTAGAAATATGCTTGAAAAAGATCGCGCAACATCGAAAACTTACGTTTCGTTAATTAAACATACGTGTAAACCGGTAGCATGATGGGCAATGGATGCGCCAAATGTGGTGCGCTTTGTAGCATCGACGCACGTTCGTGAAGTGCTTCTTTTACCATTCTATATTGTTCGACATCTAGCTGCATAATCGCTTTTTGCAGGTATCGTACGCCACCGTGAATTAATTTCGTGCTTCGAGACGACGTACCGGATGCGAAATCGTCGCCTTCGACCAATGCAGTTTTTAAGCCTTCGAAAGGAAAAAAAGATATAGAGGTGTAAAGAGTAATTTTGTTTAAGTAAACGAGATAAGTCACATGATGATTATACCTCGTGTACAGGCATCCAGAGCACATCCTGCTCCCGTCGCACCACCTCCAATTATCAGTACATCGTAATCCTGCGACTTCAGAGTCTTTACTTGATCTTCTCGTGTCGGCAGAGTCCTTCGAGGTGGCCTTGGTTTTATCTTTACCTCAGCGTGCACCTACAATAAACGAATATGCATGCAAAGGTTATTAAGGAATTCCGACTATATTACAGATAACATGTTGCATACTGACCGTATTATCTGATAACAGGAAGTATGAGGTAAGTGTGCCTGCACCGACGGCACTTGCTCCAGCTACAATTAATCTGAGCGATGCCATAATTTTTTTTATTTACCGCTAACTTCTCGATTTTCTCAAGAAAACCTGAAATAAAAAAAAAAAAAATTAGTATAAACCTTACAACTTTTCGCTTAATTTTTAAAAGATAAAATAATAATGATTTTAAAATACAATCGTAAATTATACTTGATAAAAAAAAACAGTTAATTAAAAGTAAAAGAAAAAAAAAAAAAACTACCGAGGTGACTTGATTTGAATGTGATGCGCACACACATTCAACAATCTATAAATAATTTAAAGATCGTGCATCGAGTCGTGAAGCGTCTCTCAACGCAAGGCTGAGGCTTGTTAATATAGTTATCGCCAGTACGGCGAGACTAGTGATCCGTCCGATCCGGCGACCTTGATAAGAAGCCGGAACACGTGGGATTGCGTAAGTGACACTTTCGGTTAAAACGACTGATAAGGGCAATACAATCACGCAATCACGTCGCGCGGCAAAGATTCGGGTATCGACGGTTGGTTGCAGTCTGGCGGGCTGCTATCTCGTTCTTTAAATCTCTATTAGTCCCGAGTCATGAGACTTGACAAAAAAAAAAAAAAAAGAAGCATAAAAAGAGAAAAGCACGGTATGGTTTAAGTCACGAGATACCGTCGGCCCCTCCTTTTCTACGAAACTATTCTTACGATAATTCGAAGAAAATCGATGGCAACCGAGCTCCGCCGGCGTGCCGACTCCGAGAGCTCGGGATTTAACTCGGCGGGAAGACTCGTGTCTTGAGAACGACTCTAGAGACCCCCGCGTCTCATACATAACAGGCGGGAATACAATGCCGGGCGCGGTGTCGCAAGATTGCGGCGAAAATAGCGCCCGTGAGGCTCGTTCGTGCCAAGTTACACCCGAAATGTCATTCTCTGCGTTCCGTTACGTACAACACGCCACTCTACGTTGCTCGACCCTGGGGTGATCTCCGAGGCTCCTCGCACCTCGGCACCGCTGTCCTTGAACCATCGTGGTCAAGCGAGCACGAGTCGGTCTAGAGGAAACTCGATACGTAGAGACGAAGCGTTTAATCGCTCGTTAGTGACATCATTGCCGATGTGCAAAACGATCGAAGAACCGAGAACTTAAATTCACTTCAGGCGACAATACTTACCGCGAGTTGAAGGGACGCCAGTCTCGTTCACGCCAAATTGAGATGGTTTGACACTAGGATATCGCGTGGCGCATTATATCTCTCTAATGGGCCATTAGACACTTCCACTAACGAACAAACGTTCACGGCCGATGGCCGATCAGTAGCTGAGCAGTGAGCCGCCGATGCGGGTAAAACGAGGCGGAGTGGTGTGAAGTTGCGAACACTGGACATACTCGCTCATGAGAAAAGTGGGGACGAGTTTCAGCGTCACCTATCGCTTGCTCTTCTGAAGTAGTGAATTAAAAGCGATGACGTGTGATGAGGCGCAAAATTCAAACCATTACGCGTGCACGTGCACGCACACGTGCTTCACATTACCATATACTATATATTATTATATTATATATATTATATAATTGCGACTTTTCATCATAAACGCCACTTTATTTTACCTATGTACAGAAACGAAAGTCCCTTAAACGCACCTAGACAACAGTTTGAATACAATAAGATGTAATCGCGTCGAAATTATGTACAAAATAAACGTCGATGGATGCGCGACGGCGTTTTGTACCCTGACTGAGAACGATACGAGGAATTAGCATCGCAACGTAATATCGCGCCTCGCTGCGATGGGCAAATATTATAAAATAAAAAGGAAAAGGAGTCTCTCTCTCTCTCTCTCTCTCTTCTTTCTTTCTTGACTCGCGCAGAAATTACAAAGTGTTTGCGTAGGTAGATAGGTGAACAGGTATCTGTAAATACAAGAACACATGGTATTTTCGTCGAACGTGAGGGACCGAGGTAAAAATTGAGAATCGCAGTCACGATCGATAACCTAGTGATCCCTGGGGAATCTCTTTTCTTTTCCAATCCTGATGCAGAGACAAAGAGCTGCACGAGACACGAGATAACGGTTTCGTTGTCATCCGACACGAATCGGATTCGAGCGTCACATGAGGCTGGACTTTGCATCGACAATTCAAGACAATTCTCACGTCTGAAGATACTTCACGAAAGTAACATTCCGCGAAAAAAAAAACAAAATGTAAAGATTATGACAATTTCTGTTTAAATTAATAATTTTCCTCGCATTCCGAAATTATCTAATGATATTAAGAAACTTGTTTTCTTCATTCTCTCACAAGGGTTTAAGTGGAATGGAAATATTTGCTCTCTCGAATGATCTCATTTATGTGAGACGGCGTCTTTAATCGGTTGCTTAATTTTAAACTTAGTCTTGACCCGGAAAAACATCAGGAGTCAGTATTATTTTCGGCACATTTACCAACGACTGCAGCATTGGCACTTATGTAACATCGATATTAACGTATCTACAACGTGATTAAATCCGCTATAATAGAAAGAAAAGAAAAAGAAAAAATTATTTCATTGAAGTATTACTCTATTTAACATTGATGCAAATAAGAATATCAATGTTTGCCTTGGAATTAATTTTCGTAATTGACTTGCGATAATCTCTATTGACCGCATTCGAGAATCGTTCGTAGTTTTACACGCCGAAAAGATTTACTCAAGAAAAAACTCTTCAAAATAGAACACGCAGCCTCATGCGCCCAAAACTTATACAAAAATCGTCGACCGTTCGCTTTTACAAATCGTAACGTAGTGAGCTGTACATATATCGCGCAAGCGATGATTTTAGAGGACCGATTAAAAGAAGAATAGAATAAATCTTGTCTTTGATTCACTACAGAGTACTCTACCTGAAAACATTGCCATCGATGAACACATTTGTAATTTCATGGATACTCTATTATACGAGTAATCCAGAAGCGTATTCTTTTATTGTTCTTATGTTAGAAATTCACTGTTCAACGTATTTGCGATATTATTTTTTTCTGATACAGTTAATTGTATAGGCCACATGTCCAAGCAGTCTTGAACCTTTTAGGCAATGTTTTTAGGTCGGAGAATTAAATTTTTTTTTTCACGAGAAATATCCCTTCTTTCACTGCCTAATATATTTGATTGACTCCGTGATATAATGACAACAGGTAAACGAGTATGCAGAAAGAATGAGTCGGAATTTAAATTAGAAACTCATCGATTAAATTTGTACAACTTTGCTTTAGTAACGTCCGATTTAATTTAGACGATTTATTCTCGTGCTAAATCATTATATTTTCTCTTTTAAACGTGAAGTGAGCTTTTAACTTTAAATTCGACTCAATCTCTGATCTCATTTTTAATATATCATCGCTTTATACTATTCACTATACTATACGGAGCTCACCGGTTGTACTCGAATTTACATTTAGATTCCACGATTTCTTATTCGCATTATTATAACGAATTCGCCGATACAGCCGTGAAAAATTGTCCCGTGTAGATACGCAATGTCGAGAAGATTAAAGATGTTATTCAGGTGTGCCTAACGCATAATACAAACATCGAATTCGATCGTTTACAATAATTAATGTACATGGACTTCAGAGACAGATGACCGCAAGTAATCGCGTAACGCTTATGAAACAACTTGTATATTTCGTTATCACACATGTCACATTCAGAATCTATCACAAGGATTCGCACGCTCGCGTACGCGCGAATTTATCTGTACGCAACAAGGCGAAATATTTCTTGGACCGGTAATGGCAATGTTTCTTGAATCTAGGATTCTACGTAGCCAATAAGGACTTTTTAAAAATTAATCACTTGCGTCACGTTGCCTCCGAAATTGCCAGCGGAGAATGACCAAAAGAGACGGGCTATTTTACAAAGGATTCCCTCAATTATTTTCGCTATTCGGTACTTTGACCGCGAGTTGCCCCTAGACTAGAGTGAGCTTATCTTTATATAGTAAAACATAATATCATCTTATTCAAGATTCCAACTTCGACCGTTCAACTCGCGGATTGCATTTAAGGTAGGAGTCTGGTTATAAATACATTAATTAAAAACTAGATGAATTTTAAAACATCTTTTAGGAAATTATACAACCAAATTTTTTTTTTTTAATTTTAGAACATTTAATTGCACTACTGAAATAATAGAAATATTTATTCAAAATGTTCGTGATTTTCCTGATTTGTTGGGATTACGTAAAGAATTAATTTTGTTTCAACCTGTCGTACGAGACTCCTTCCTTAAATGAGGAAAATAACTCAGGGTGTTTTATTCAGGATAGAAACTTTGGTTACTCTCCCCTACATAAAAGTTCCATTAAGAACGATTATTTTTCGCCCCAAATTAATACGCTTTATCTTTAAAGCTTATTCTAGGCCGACCCTCGCCGGCGAAAAGAGAAAAACTTAGCATATTTAGCCGGGTATCTCCGCGACGTGGTGACCGATAGGATTTTTCGATCCAAACTGGAGACCGAACGATTCGAATTCACGTAAGCGATGTGTAACAAATTCAGCTGCCGTTAACACATTGACTGCAAGGGTATATACTTTTCAATTTGCAAATCTTTTTACAGATAAACTTTTTTTTTTTTTGTTTTTTTTACTGAATATTGCTCTTTTGATAGTAGTTTTAACCGACCTTTTTCACATGTCGTCTTTGAACTCTCTGATACACAAGATAATTTCGCTTTTCGCCGAACTTAACCACTATCTTCTATGGGCACAGCCAATGTGTTAAGAGAAAAATCGTCTTGTCCTTCCCCTTTTGATTGTGCTAACTCCCCTTTCTCGGCCGGAGGACTCGATCCGGCTGTCGGCGCGAGAGAAGCACTAGGATGAGAGAGAGTGACGCCGTCACGCGCGGAATAATAATCCTTCCCCCGAAAGAGAGAGAGTCAGTCTTGTTGAGGATTAATAGTTAGCTCTGGTACGACTTGGTCTTGGTGGCACGAGGACCTGCTGCCAGACGTGGGCGCGTATAGTCGCAGTGGTTTCGACAGCCACGGGTGCAGCGACACGTCCTCGGCGTACGGCCGTTCGGACGGCTCCTTTCGCAGCAGCGAACGGATCAGGCACTTGGCGCGTGGACTCAGGCCCTCCGGCACGGCGAACAGGCCGCGCGAGATCTTGGCGAAGAGAGACGCGTGCTCGGCGTCGTTGAACGGATAACGGCCCACCAGCATCGTGTACAGCAGCACGCCCAGCGACCAGATGTCCGCCGCCTTGCCGGAATAGGCGCGTCCGGAGCGTAGAACTTCCGGCGCGACATACGCCGGGCAGCCGCGCCGGTCCGTCAGCTTGTCGTCGTCGTTCTCCACGATCACCGCGTCCTCGAGGCTCTCCAAACGAAGCCGCGTTCTGAAAAGACGAAAGATTCAATTTATTAAAAAAAAAAAAAAAAACTTGTAGATATCGTTAGCAACCGATTTACAGTCGTCTCAGAGATGGAACTTGAGCTTCGCAACCCTATTTATTTATTAGCGTGCACTTCTATCCTTCTTCGTTTAATCTTCAATTTACTTGGGCTTTACAGATGTGAGAGAAATCGTTTAATAGCCGGTGGGCGAACTTAGGTACCGAGAAGACCAAAGTCCTTCTCTTGAAAGAGTCACGGACCGGGATATTAAACGTTGCAAAAGATTTACAGCCTTTTTTTTTTTCTCCCCCTTCCTTTCGAACACGTCGTGTGAAATTCGCTCTGCGTGTTTCGGACACGCGTTACGCCAAGCTCTGCATTTATTATCGACCGGTTACGATCTCTGCTCCGTTGCGGAGCTAGAAGCCGAAGATCGTGCAATCTTTTAATGCGCGCGGTCGAGAGAGATCGCCCGGCTTCTCGTGGTAAGTGCGCGCCCGAAGGCGAGGTATTTCAATTTAGCAAGAGGACACCGCGATTGAGCCATCGCTCTCAGCCGTCGTCGTCGAAATAAGAGACGCGGCGAGAAGACAGGAGAGAGAAAGAGAGGCCGGAGCGTTGCGCTGGCCGGCCGTTGCTGCGTTGATCAACCTGCAACGCGGAAGTCGCGCGTGTACGTAATATTCTTGGCTCTTGGGTAACTCCTTCGACGCGAGTTCTCGTATTCTCGCCCACGTCGAACAGCCGGGAGAGGGGCAGTCGTACCTCGGGAAAGCGCCGTGTATTCCAGATCATGCACTCCTACAGAAACGCACAGAGAACTTGACGTTCTCTCCTTCGAGTCACTTGCAAGCAGCAGGGACAAGTATACACCGTGGAGTATATTTAAAACCTGCCAATAGACATCCGGACTCGATGCGGCAACTCGTGCGAAAAAGACTGCGTTTTTCAAAGTAAATAAACTAGTAAATGAACTAAATTACTAATCGTCATCGAGAAAAGGAAGGCGAAAGAAATTTCAAAGCGAGAGAAATGCCAGGCGACTGAAGTCAAACGTAACGTTGGTCCACGTCTCGGAAAGGCACGTCGAAGGAATTTCTCGATGAAGCCATCGGGGATTCCGCGTTGGCGCTTATTTCGGAAAAGCCGGGGAGAGACGGAAGCGAGCCGCACGCGTCACGCGAGAGAGTCGTTAGACGATCTTGACAATCTGAGCGAGTGTCAATGGCCTCTTCGCTCTCACGAGCGAATGAATCGAACGAACGCTGATGACACGCTAGGCTATTCGTGATGAACCAAACGCGGCCGAGAGAGATAAGCGTGGATAGCGAGGGAGAGAAAGAGAGGCAGCGGCCCGGGCCTCTCGCACAGCTTTCTTCGCAAACTTTCACCTGGTCGCGCGGCACGATATCGCTCCGGGTTCAAGAACCCCACGGCGCGGCGGATACTAGGCGCGATGTGATTTCTTGGACAGCTCGTGAAATTTTACAAGCCCCCGAGAAGACCGAGAGACAACGGCGTTTCCACGGTACCGGACTTCCTCGAACGGCGTTACCCAAAGTAGCACGTCTCATTTCCCCGGCGACGTTACAATTGCGGATCACGAGCGTCTCGGAATCGCCATTGATATCAGGTGAATCATTAATCAACGTCGTTAATCAGTCGGCCGCGCTGGTAAAGCCTGAAGCGAATTAGCGTTTCCAATGGCAAGGTAGGATTCTCATCTCGAGATCATTTTCGCTACGCGATTGCATCGGTCTCTGCGATGCATCGGGAATAATCCGAAATTAAGTGCGCGAATGCAGAAATTTAAAAGCGGGTAGTAAAATAATCGTCACGGACGTGACAATAAGAGATTATCTTCTAAATCATTATTTCAAGAGCGTTATGTAACGTATAATGTTAATTTCTGTTTTTTTTTTTTCTTCTTTTTTTTTCCTTTTTTTCTTTTTTAATTTAGCGCTTTGTGAATGCTAGAGTAGCGTACACGTATGTGCGCGTGCGAAATGGGTGAATACGAATCTCAGGTCAACGTCCCGGATTTACAGTTTCGAGAATAGAGTGTCTCTCGGGCGCGAGGAATTAATGACGGCGAAATTTTACTCTCGGGGATCATTAACCTCGCGAATGACGATCCCGCAGATTGAATTCGGTACCCGACTGGACCGGCAGCACGATGCCGTTGCGAAACGCGATGCGTGGCGGAGAGAAATCCAGCGAGATCGCGCCGTGGCTTCCCACCGAGAGGCTGACAACGATGATAACGAACGACGCGCGTTTTCGCCAAGATACACGCGTGACGCGCGTCGAGCCGCTATCATAGGTCAAACTCCATACGCGAAAGCGCATCCGGGAAAAGGCCGATTTGATCGCCTTAATCCGCCCATTGTCGGTCGATGAGGTAAAGAGAAACCCACGCGGGAGGTCCGCGAGCGAAATGGAACGCGCCGTGGTTCTCGGCGAGCACTTTCAGAGAGACATTGCATTTAAAATCGCGACGTTAACTCGAGGGAAAGTCTCGCAAAAGTTAGGAAAGCCCGTGTCGAAATTAACAATTTAAACGTCCAGGTTCCAATTTAACAATTATCGTAAACAAAATTTCATTAGACGTCGAAATTTCACGCGTTAGATCAGGGAGCCTCGGGAGAGTCTTGCAGAAGGCGCTAAAGTTTGCTCCCTCGGGCAAAAGGGAGGAAAGGGTACTCTGCGAGCCGTCTCGTATGTCGGCCGCGTTACGAGCGAGCTGGTGGAGCCGAAGCCGAGCCGAGCCACGCGTTTCCTAATTATACCGACGTTTCAAAACCCCGCAGCAGCCGATGAACCAATATGCTTTTCTGGCTTGCAACATTCCCCGGACTCTCCTTATTCTTACGTACGCGCGCGGGAGCAGCTCGCCGCGCGGTAGGAATGCGATTGGCCAACAACGGGCCGACATACGAGTCGATCGCCGGCGTGCACGACACACAGCGCACAACACACGCCCGGCTCGGCTCGGCTCGGCCTGTTATGCCTCCATCCTCTCGCCTGCCTTCCGCGGCGACACGTGGGTGCGTCGTATCGCGCGCGGATAAACGCACGAACGAGCTTCGCATACACACCCTAAATCACGACTCGACGAGTATCCAATGAAATCACCCTTGAGACATAACGAGAGGGTGATCGCGTTGCTTGCAAAAGTTTGCAACGGCTTGGCCGTGACCACAACTCGAGCACAGCTTCGACGCACCTGTCGATGCGGTCTTGACTATCTTAAACGTTTTATTATTTATTTAAAGAGACGCGAACAGCATGATCTGTTGGAAAACTTTGGTATAAGTGCGTAAAGCTTTTTCCCGACGAGTATGTTCTCCCGAAAGAATAGCGAAAGAAATGGGACGTGAGCTCGGTTTCACACTTTTGCTTTAAGCTGGATTCGCTTCGTATCTCTTGATCCCCTTGATCGTTTAATGTAAGAAAATATTGATTTCTAGGATCATAAATTAGATCTGATGTTTGTATAATGATTTGAATTACGGTGTGTTTAACCTGAATGATTGATTGCTCTAACTAGAGCAACTGATATCAATCAACCAATTTATACTTTCTCCTCCGCGTTAAAGACATAGAAGATAGAATGGTATTAGTATACCTGAATATGTTTATTTTAACTGAATTTCAAACGGTGAAGAACATATGCAAATATGTAAAAATCGCGTTTCTATGGGATACACCTACATACACTTTGGAGAAACGCGCTCTCGATTACCTAAACGAGTGCACAATGCCACGCGATCCGCGACGAATTGGTTCATCATTTCATTTCCATATCAGCTCGTATTTCTTTCCAACGGCGAGCACGGAGAGGCAACTCGCACGCGAAAACCATTCACGACAATCGATTTCCCCTTCACTCGGAAAAACGAGCGCGCTATCAATACCTTCGCCTCGATCCGGATGTGTGTCACTTATCAGCTTTCAATGAACCGTCACGGAAAAAGATCCGACTTTTTACATGAATTTCTTTCGAATATATCATCGCCGATAATTTACGGTGTTATCTCTGTACAAAATATTACAAAAAAAAAAAAAAAAAAAATTTTTAATAAAAAAAATCAAAGGATAAATAATTCTGTTCTAAAGAAGCAAAATTATTACAGGCATCAACGAACCTGAAGTCGAGGACTCTTTCCGAAGATTCGAAATATTCAAGTTGGACTCACCTCGCCTCGTCGGCGAAGACGAACTTCCGGAGCTTGAGGTCCCTCAGCACGACGCCGTACTCGTGACAGGTCGCAACGGCCTTAGCCGCTTGCCGGAACAGCCGCCTTGCCTCGGGCTCGCGCAGCCTCCTCCGTGCCCTTACGTAGGCGTGCAGGTCACCATGGTGACCCTCCAAGAGAAGATAACGCCGACCTCCAGGTGCCTCTACCACGCCGGCTACGCCACTCGCCGCGCCGGTACCCTCCAGACGAAGGTGGGCCTGCAGCAACGCCTCGCAACCTTTGTCGCCCACGGTCAGCGCCTGCAATTCGGAAATGCAATAGTCAGCAACTATCCGCATGCTAATTTGAATGGCAATGTTGAAAAAAATTCGTCAAAATAATCGTTGAATAATCTGTATATCTAATTAATGTAAATAAATGTAAATCTAAAATAAATCTGTGTATTCTAATTAATTCAATCTTTATTAATTTTATCACGCGCTCAATAGTCCCGACCAACTATATTTCTATGACGCGTTTGACATTTTTCTGCAAAAGCGCAAGAACGACGAATGTTCTTGCGATTTATGAGCGGTTTTAATGAAAACTCGATACCGGTTGCGCTGGTGTGCGCTTTCAATTCTGAATGGAAATGAATCTCATCGTTCAACAAGCATCAATTATTTCCACCGGATATCCTTGTGAAAGAGATACTCACCTTCGCGCACTCGAATGACGATTAGGTCATCTTTTTATCCGGCCGCGCAACACGTCGATCGGATTTGAGGTTGATAAAATTACATCCGCTCTGATTTTCAAAATTATTTTAATCACCGACCGAGTTCGCGAATCAAATATCGATACCGAAGTATGACGCTGCGACGATGTGCAATTACGCCCGGTATAAATTTGAGTTAAAGGTAGAGGTTCAATTTGATGCATCCGAACACCTGTGCGCGTATTATTTATAACAATAACTTTAAGGCCGACCTGCGGACAAAAACTGCATTATGGAAACTACGTGCAGCGAACGAAACCGCCGATCACCTTTGAAACTCGGCTCGTCCAGCTGTTCATCTCTCCGGCTCGTGTCGAAACCTGACACCGTTTCGACATTCGAGTCTCATTAGTTTAATAAGAACACCGTGCATTCTTTTCGAAATCGCCCTATCGAACACCGCTTTTGTAACGCTCCTAACTCGCGCCGAAAACTCGCTCGCAACCTCTCGGTAAAAATTAGGAATAAGCGTGCAAAACAAAGTCGGCCCTTTTCGCAAGGCGCGACGAGATTTCGCCTAAACTTTCACATCAGCTTATCAAACGTCATTAACAAACATAAAAAAAAAAAAAGAATTATCGACTTCCTTTCACTTGTCTCGCGGAGAAATTAATTTGAAATTAAATAACCCTTTGCAAAATAATTAAAAATGCAAAACCTTGACGCGTTCCATTTAAGCGCGTATTATTTCATATCTCCAATATCGACGAGTGACCGTTCAATCTGATTCTCGCGGCTCTCCCTCCGCTTTCTCTCCGCTCTTCCAAAATAGATGTGACCTCTATTATTTTCCCCGAAATCGCAATTCCGGCTCGCCGCACGCGGATACGCTTGCGAAAACGCGCGGCACGCTCCCGCGCGTAATTGTCAATTAAATTAAACGGCCGCGTAGCTTTACAGGCGATTATGAATAACGGACGGTAACGTGCCGATACGCGACGGATGTGCGAGGAGGCGAAGAGAGGCGAGTACGCGAGGTGACACAGCCTTGTGTTTGTTCGCCGATGATGTAAGCGACGCATTGTATAACGCGCGGTGATTGTAAAACGTTAATGGAAAAATGCGACGAAGGAGATGGATCTGCCACACGTGGCGAGCTCTGACGACGTATCGCAGCTCGTTTCGTGCGGACCTTGCGAAGGAAAGAGAAAAAAAAAAAAAAAAAAAAAAAAAAAGGGGAGAACGCGATATGGAGAAACGTTGAAATCTATCTCTTCCGATTGTGCGCTGATACGAAAATTCGAGATACAGCGGACGCGATATGCCACAAGCGCATAAATAAGCATAAACGTGCCCAAGGAACAGGAAGCGGCTCGCACGCGTGCGTGTTACGTTTGCATACGTACTTTGTACGTCTTGTAACGTAACAAGCACACTCTCATTTTTTTTCCTATTATCAACGCGAAGCGTTGAGATAACACCAGAGACTGAGATCTTGCAAAAATCGCGGTTCCGCGAACGCGAGAAAATCCAAAATAACGGCTTCGAAAGGAGAAGACCGATAGATTTTTTTTTTTATCTCTTGAAATCAGCCCTTCGTGATTAACATACCTCGCGTTCCACGTTGCAAGGTATTTTATCAGGCATCTCAAAACGGAAATTGTTCTCTCTCTCTTTTTCTCTCGTCAATTAGGGAAAGGGGTCGTCTAGATAAGAATTAATTGAGTCTTCCTTGAGGAAGTTGTAAACGTTTCTCAGACGAGCGGCCGCCGGTTGCGTCGTTGTCGATCTCGCAACGAGCTTCTTCACGGTGGAAGCTTCGATCGACCCGAACATTAGCGGACCGTTACATCCGTATGCCCTATTATATAACGGCCACGGCATTTGGATGGAAACTCAACAGCTGCAGTGCGCCGTGAGGATGCATCCACGTGCGATGGCGCGGCGCCTTTATACATATACCGCGTCGGTGCCGCATTATACGGCAAAAAAAAAGAGTTAATTCGCGATATCGCCATCGGGTATTGCGAAACGTCTGTTATTTATCACATTAACCATTCGTGCTGTTATTACATAAGAATGCAGCGCGGAATATGAATTTTTATCTCGATGAATTTTTATCAAAGATTGGTTCGGGTTTATAGAAAAGTGGAGCAGAGCCGCCGTGGAAATTTCGGCCCGTCTATTTTTGACCCGACGAAAATGATATCGGCGAAAATGATAAGGAAGTTCGCAAGGATCTCGATACTGACCTTGGCAACGAGCTGCTGACCGTTGTGCACGTCGAGGCACCGATAAAGAGCGCTACCCTCGGCCGGACCAAGGAGCAGGAATCGATCCCCAAGTATGGTTGGACCCCCGTGAAGGTCGGTCGGCACCGATTCGCAGCTCGGGAAGACGCAGCTCGCCGGTACCACCGCGCTGCTCTCGTCGCTGGGCGACTGTTGCTGCTGCTGCTGCTGCGGCTGCGGCGACTGCTGCTGGTGAACGACGTCCTGGCCGCCGTTGGAACCGACCAAAAACTTGCCATTGTTGGTACGGGTCGGTATTTGCAGATGCAGTGGATGCTGCCTAGCCACTCTCATGTTGCGCGCACGCACAGCCGCACGCACGCACGCACGCACAGGCAACACACCTCCGGGTGCGTCGCGATCGTCAGCACCTTCCCTGGCGTCCTGTTATCGCGTTCTCGTCCACGCAATCGCGATATTTAGTTGCGAGATGCGCTGAACACACTTCGCGTCACTTGGACGTCGCACTGAATACTACGAATCGGGTATCCGACATTTGTTATGTACAAATACGGTGGTACTGGCTCCTCTAAGCTCTAACGCGTTAACTATTAGTTAGAAATATCACTTGTGCTTTCGGTGGCCCTCGCAGTGTCGTTGCGCCGGGTCCTTGGACGGAGAGAGATCTTGGTGGATTTATCAGTCGGTCGCTCTCGAGAGCTGATCCTGCAACACGAAGAAACAACGATTACTGTGAGCGATCGCCGGTTATCTCGACAGTTATAAGGAGATTCGTATTACTGTTATTTTCGAATCGAATTACGAAACTATACAAGTATCTGCTATCGATATATTCTTTCATCATTTAAACCCGTGGGACGAGATGCGTAATGCCGTTGCGTCAAAGTCCGGCAATATATCGTGCATCCAGCGTAATTATTTTATAATTACATCGAGCGTGATTTTCGTGTTGGCGAATCGAAAATGAGACGAGCGTGGCCGCGAAAATCTCAGATCACGGTAAACCGGTATGCGTTATTTTTACGGTTTTCTTTTTTTTTTTTTCTTTTTTTCAGGGGTACATTCTCGGACTCTCACTGTGTTTCCTTTCGTAAAAAAAAAAAAAAAAAAAACTGAAGATGAAATATCTCTGGTAATTCGCGCGGATGACCCTGGCCAAAATAACAGAAGAGGCATGGCGCACCTATACCACAATTACGCCCACGCGCTTGTCGCAGATATATACACGCATACATCTAATGTGACAACGGGCGACGCACAATAGTTCCGTTCACGGGGTGCTCTTAATATGATTCACGGACGTAATTTCAAAAGCCGACGTCGTTTCGACATTCTCGCGCTCCATGCGCAATTCTCATACTGCGAGAAGGGGACAGGGGTCCGGTAAGGTCAGGGGTATTCGCACCGGGGTACAGAGACGGCGGTGAGTCCCGAGCCAACTTCCGGCCACGCTTTCGCATCATAAGCGCCGACTAATTTCGCTTCACCGCCTCGTCAAACGTAAATTTCCTTCCATCTTTATATAATTTTTTACGAGAACGAGGGGAACGTAAAAGGCGTCGTCGAGCGTCCTTCGTAGATCTAAAGAGCGCACGTCTATTAAAAAATTATACGGACGTGTCCTCGCGGTTTAGCTTTGAACCGAACGAAGGAAAGTGACCGGCAACGAAGGAATTACGTGGCGGTTTCATACTTTTGTGAATGATCGGGCAAAAAAAAGAAGGCGGGGGTGGCACGCGTGACCGACGATCGCGCGAATGCGAGACGGGGTCAGCTCGCGAGAGAAAAGATATCCCTTGCCCTCCCCGCTTCTCGAGTAGAACAGGGCACGGTCGAATTTACTCGAGACCGCCTGAAATAGTAGCGGGCTGCAACGATCCGCTCGCGCGATGACTCACGCGTGTAATTTTATCGCTAAATGCCTCCCCGCGCGCTCGACCAAAGGCCTCCTTCCCGCCCGCACTCCGCCGATAAGTGTCGATGACACGCCATTGATTCGCGATGTTTACAAAACAATCGGCTCCTCCCGCACGCGGACGCATCATCGAAATCCGTGACGGAGCGCGCTGCACTCGCGTCGCTCGCAGATCGGATCCGTGGACCACTGCAACTGCAGAAGGTGCGGGCGTACCGTTATCACCGTCTCGTATTCCATCGGGCTGGTATTCCAGCACCGAGAGATCCCGTTTCACGGCGATCTAGCATCAAGGGTGCGCTAATTAAAGACTAAACTAGGACCGCTAAGCGGTCATTGTTCTCGTTCGCCCGCGAGGAATTACAGCGAATTAGTGGAACGATTAACGACGTGGCGGTAACGAGCAAGGTCGAATACGAAGCCCGCCGCTTCTACTGGAACAAATTACCAATAAGAAGATCGGTTTCTCGCCCAAGTATCGCAGCGATCTTAACTGCGCGAGATAAGGATCGGCGAGCTGGTTGAGAAACGTCGAGATACGACTCGCGGATGTTAACGAAAATCAGTCTATTCCAACCGTACGTTCAATTAAACGAATTTTAATTAAAATTACAATTCAGTTGACGCGAAGTCAATTGTCATCGGATATTAAAAGGCACCGTTTTTCCGCCGCCTAGAGGAGGGAGATCCGAGTTTTTAAAAGACGCGAGGGACAGACGTCCGGATATTGTGATACCCGGGGATTCGCGAGCCGCGATTCTTTTTTTATAGAGAACAACCTTGGCGATCGGGGCAAGAATAGATTGTCGCGGACAATTTTGACGTTGCTCAACGCCCCCGGCTTGTTTGCGCGCCGCGTCTACGTATCGTTTGAAAATCATATATCAAACGCTGACTGGGCGATACTTCGCGGCCTCTCTTCCATCGCGATATCTACGCACTTGCGCAAAAACACACGACGCCGACGCAACGGCGAGATCTCCTCGCTCCAAAGATCAGGGCTGTTCGTGCAACAACGTGATCTGCCTCTTCCTCCCCTCTACCAGTTTCCCCTCCTTGTCCTTCGCTCGCCGGCTCGTCTTCGTCGCGCGATACAGAGCGAGATGGCGAGGTAAACGCTTTATCGCCACCGAGGACTTTCCTCGAGGCGGAAAGCGGCCGCTATCTCGGATCACGTGGATGCCGCGATATTCGCGAGGTCACGCGTCGTATCGGCAGGTGAACGCGCCTGAACTTTCAGTCGAAGGAGGAACACCTCCTTTCCGAATGTTTTCTGAAACATCGCGCCGCGATATAGCCCGGAGTCATCGACGTCCCGAGACCCGACCTAGACCGCGATGTTTTTCCCCGATTTCGAGCGTCCGCTATCGCCAAGTATTTAAAAAATGTTGGACTGATAAACTTTATCGCGTCTCTTATAATAGAATAAAAATAAAGAACCGTTATTTTACTTCTATTAGAAGACGTAAAGATTAAACCGCATCTATCACTATCGCAAAAGGCGCCGGGATTTATTTCAGAAAATGCAGTATTCGATTCGTTCGATTCAACGAAAGTTCGAAATCAAATATGTATCCCTAGTCGATAACGCGCAGATAAAGGCCCGGGACACGGGGGAAAAATTACATCACTCACTTCGAAGGAAATGATGTAATCTTTATTGTGCATTAAGTTACAAATTCGAATTCGTTACGCGTGAATAGACGGCGCTGACCTTTTTACATGGTCTTTTTTTTTTTTTTCCTCTCATCGCGTACACGTGTCTTCAGACATAAGATAATTATGGCGTAACATATTTTTTTATTCCGTCCTATTGGAAGTTCCACGGGCCGGTGTCTTCGCAAGATCAATAACCGAACGCCAGAGCGAGAGCAGATCCTTTTCGCACGAGACGCGAGATAAAGCTCTCTCGCCAGACAAAATTAAAAAAAAAAAGAAAAAAAAAAAGTCTTGGACAGTTATCGCGAGAGGATTCAAGTCGGTTCTTACGAGACGTTTCAGCCGGCAGGTGTACAGACTCCTCGGGGCATTGTCGAGGTCTTTCCCACCCCTCCGTCCCTTGCCACGTTTTCTCTCTTCTCCCCCCGAATGAAACGTGCGTACCTGACGAAATCGCGAGCTCGGAATTAGTAAAGTGTTGCGTTCGCCGTCGTCGCCATCGCCGTCGCCGCGTGTGTCGAAACGATACGCGCGATATACCAGCCGACCCACACAGCAGGCCGCACACACACACGCGCGCGCGTTCACATTCACGCGCACATTCGCGCAGCGTTACCGGCTACGGAGATATCCTTCGGTAAGGTCAAAATGGCGGAGAATTGCACGATTGTCGCGCTCGCGCGCGAGGCCGATATTGCGGGCACCGTTTGCATTAATAGCGCGCAATCGTATGTGACGCAAACCCGCGAAATATGTAAATTACCTAACAGCCTCGCGCTGCTGCTCCCGTTTACGATTTGTGAAACGCGAGTGCGGATTTCGGAAGACGACCGGTCTCGACACTAGGTTTCCCTCGCTCGCTTCTTTCTCCGTCTCCCCTCTTTTTTTTTTTTTTTTCTACACGCAGAGGTCCTCGCGGATTACTTCGCGGGCTGTATTCCGCGCACGGAAGGTTCAACTTCCGGTGCCAAAGACCAGGAAAGATAAAATTCGCGCGGCCGGACGACCCCGCTCCCTTTTCCCGGAACAAACAGATCTGTTTGCGTATCGCCGGTGGCTTGCGCGCAATGTAAACGCGCCGCGATCCTTACCGGTTTTTAGTGTCTGCGTCAAATCGCGCTCATTCAACGTAAATACGCTCATTCAGTGCGAGCACGCCGCTGACTCAGTAGAAATAAACAACGATCGAAGGAGGAAAAAGCGCGTACGCGACTCGCGCGATGAGAAAAACACATGAAGGGCTGGAATATTTTCCTGCGACGTCTTAATTTCATTTGTCTCGCGACGTTTCATTTTTTTTTTTTTTTAAGTGTCAATTTTTTTAGCCTCTAGAAATTTTTTAAAGTCCAGACAATTTCCGGGCCGGAATCAATATTCGAAGGAACAACTTGTACGATAAATATTAATCTCGAAAAAAAAAATAAGTTTCTAAATTTTACGGCTAAGAAACGATTAATAAAATTACTTTAAGAGTTAACGTCGACCCTTGCAGATAATTGGAAATCGGAAAATTAAACTACGCCCTTTGCGATGCAACAGCGAAATCTTTCGAGGAAAGTTGAACAAGAAATTGCTGACGTAATCGGCACTTTAAAACGGATGTTAATTTACCTAATATTTCCCTAATGACGTCACCCTCGACCTCCAGGCCGACGTTATCAGGAAGTGATTACGATTCAGATTCGAGGAACGCTGCGAAATTCATTTAGCGAGCGTCGGTCTTTCCGGCGGCTACCGACATTTCGATCGGCCACGCGAAGCAACGTGAAAATTCACGACGCATCGGCAATTAACGCGACATCAGCCGGTTTAATAATCCAACTCTAATTAACGCGCTCCTTCGACATCGGCGACAATACGCGATTACCGATAAGCCGCATTAGTTTCGCACAATTGTCCCCAGCGAATGTTCGTACGCGGACGTCAAAGCTCGACGCAATTCCGTCAATTTGACCATCCGTTAGTCAAAAAAAAATTTGTTAACCAACCGTACACCTCACGAAGACGTGCTTCTCGTCGCGGCTTCTATTTTACTCTCGCCGACGCTCGGCTGACAAATGCAGGTTTCAAGGTGCAAGGTCAAAAAAAAAAAAAAAAGAGAGAGAGAAAAAAAGAAAAAAAAAACAATGTCGCTGCCCGGATATTTGTCGAGTATCGGGACCGCCGACGGTAGATAATTGACCGTAAATTAATAAGCGGCTCGCGATATCAGGAACGGCGCGTACGCGGCAACGAACGGAAACTACAGCCGTTCGTCTCCCGGCGCGGCGCGGCGTTAAGTTGGCCGCGAACCAGGCGTGGGTCAGATCGGTCGCCGGCGGGCGGCTACGTCGAAGGCCTCGCGATAGCGCGGGTACGAGTCGATAGAAAAGGCACTGCACTTTGCACCGGGCCGACGCGGACACGCGGACGCGACGACGGCGGCGCGAAGCCACGAGCATTCCGACCGTAGGGAGGGAAAAAGGGGGGAACGTCGCGCTACTAGTTTCCACCCCGCGTGTGGCATCTGCCCGTAGTATTCCACGGTCGATAGCGCGTTTCCTGCGAGTCCAGGGGGTAGGTACACACGCGCGTTCGCTAACGGTTGATTTCTCCGTTTCACTGTGCCATAGCGGGGAGGAGAAGGGAAAGGAGAAGATACTTCTCCCGGCTATTTCCGCCCGCGGACGAGCAACATTTCTACGAGATATCCCCTGGCTTTTACCTTTATATGTTCCTTTCGTAAACTGTCGCCGTGCGTCGTTCCTGAATCGGTGGGTAGCACGATTGGACACGTCCGCAGGCGGCACCGCGATTCGAGGGATGCGATCGAGCGAGATTACGCCGCTGATCGGCCTCGGGGTCTTCTTCTGCTTCCTTTTCTTCTTGGCTCAACTTCGCGTCGACTGCTGCGTCACGGTGACGGTGGCGTCGGTCCGTCCGCTATTCGTTTTTCGAAACGCGGTCGCTGAAGCGGGGCTCGTTCGCGCGACGAGTTCTCGGGGATTCGCGTACGAACGGCAGCGAAATAGACGAAGAAAGAATGAGCGTGCGCGGAAGGCGAGAAAGAGACTCGTGGTATCCGCGCAACGGACGGTCCAACGTTTGGGCCGGCCCACCGCTCAGAAACGACGGCGGCAGTAGGACGAGCGAACACGAACCACCGTTGCCATTGTGCAGCTGACAACTGCAGGCTGCCGAACGAGCGTAAGCAAACGTAACCCGTAACCGTCCGGGCGCACGCGCCTTCGGCCGCCATCGACGATCTTCGGTCGACCAACCAGGTCCGGCGCGATCGCGCGCTCTACCCGGCGTTATCCTTCTGATTCAACGTGGCGCAACTTGGCTCACCCGACACAATCGAGTCGGTCAGGCCGTACACTCACCGTCAGGAATGCCGTTCCTAGTGCCGCGACGGCGGCCAGCGTACGTGGTCTTGGCGTGGTCTGCGTCGAACCTCACACGGAGCGCTCGCGTAGATGTGCCGGCGACCACCGGTCATGGAGAACCGAGAGGGGAAACTACTACTACTACTATATCTCCCGTACTCGGCGGGTGAGAGAGAGGAAAATCACGTACGCCAGCCGCCGTCGCCGCTCGTCGCGGAAAATGCCATATCTGCCTTTTAATGTACACCGAACATTGATATCTGAATCTGAATACAACACGTTGCGTATACTTAGAGAACCATAGATACATTTCCCGCTTCTCTTCCTCTTTTTTTTTTTTTTTTTAAAGATAGATAAGATTTATATTTACCGCGTTTGCCGATACTTCTCTAAAGTAATCTAGAACAACTAATTAACCTGGTTGATGCTAATCGTAGGATTAAGTTGCGCATTGTCGCGAGCTATTGTTGTCAGAAGTAACGAGTGATATTTAATTGTACGATAGGAAATTGCCTCCTTTTTCGCGGTCAACGGTGCGACGGGCTGGAAGGAGGGCCGTCCCGAGTCGCCGGAAATGAGAAACGGCGTTACATCACACGCCACCGCCACCATAAGCACGTGTTTGGCGATCGCGCGCGTCAACGAGCGCTTCCTCGTGTCTCACGGAAAGCCAGCCGGCCGAAAAAGACGATACTCGTGACGTCATCTAATTCTAACGAGGTAAGAGATAGATCGTACGCGCGTCGCCTGCGTTTTCGAAGCACGCAAAACGAGCCGGAATTCGCGAAAGGAACATCGGAGGCGTCGGGTCGCAGGAGACGCTACTGGCTGTTTTTTCCCCTCTTCCTCTCCGCCGCACCGGACATGTGTATACGTGGACTCTTCGAATCGCGACACGCGGTTCGTGACGGTCGCGTATCGAAGCTTATCAAATGCCCGGAGTGTCCTAACGTTTACTTGCCGTAAGGAGCGCTTGCAGCGAATTCAGAATTGTCCGTCACGCGTCAAGGGTTTTTAAACGAAAGGCGCGATGTGAGCAAAAGTTGGAAATTGTCGATTATTGACTACGTTTTATCAAAAATGTAATAACGCCAGGAATTATTCGAGCAACAGTTTTGTAACTCTTACCTGCGCTGTTATTATACGAATTTATTTAATGTTGACTTTAATTTTTTTTTCCCGTCGTGCTTTACTTCGTTTAGATTTTTTAATGATTAATTTTTTTACGCTGAACAGCTACTTTCGGTGCGAATAATTCTGCGATATTAGCGGAGTCTTATTTCCTATAAAATTGCAGTTTAAAATGCGTACGGATTGTTATCCAATTCACAAAGGCTTCTGTACAATTTTATCGCAGCTTACATTTTTTTTTTTAGTTTTTTTTTTTTTTTTAGTTTTAGCTACGTTTGTCGAAAGCGCGGGCCACATGATTGGCAAGAATTTCGAATGAATCCGATTTATTTCGAACGTTTTATCCGTCAGGATTTCTTTGGTCGATGACGAGATGGAAAAAAACGGCGGTAAAAATTCACGCGTGCATCTTCTAAAGAGGCGAGATCTCTCACGAAAGACTTGTACAGCACGGTGCAACACGCCCTTGACCTACCTTATCGTTTCTCGTTGCGCGCGGGTGGCACGCTTTAAACAATTGCGCGTATAAGGGCATGCAATTTCACCCACGTGTGACCGTGACGAGTCTCCCACACATTAGGAAAAATATAAGAAAAAAAAAAAAGAACCGCAAAGTCGCACGAACAACAACTGTTAAAAGAATCGACGACTCGGCGCATCTTTTCGCAAAATAATTTTTGTACTCGTCGTTTACAATATTGCATTAATTAATTATTAAACGTATCGGTAAATGAAATCGCACATTAATTTTGTGCCGAGTGAGTAGAGGGACTTTAAGCGATTTAAGTTTGCAGAGCTTCGGGGCATTCGAATTTAAATTAGTTTCCTGCGCCGGAATTAGTATACGTACGCGTATGCAAACGTATGCACACTTTTAATCTCCGATATATTTCACGTATTCCATATGCACGGACGGTCGAGGTACACGTATGCAAAACTTATCGACTGCCTGGAAATCGCCGGGACATGTGCATGGCCGCATTCACGTACACGATTCGAGGGAGAGAAAGAGAGAGAGAGAAGAAGAAGAAGAAGAGAAAAAAAAAAAAGAAACAGAGGCAGATAAGGCCACGATTGCATGGCGCTTGGATCACGTTTGAGTCAGGCCAGGCCTTCGTTTCCAAACCCGCGCGTTCCGGCCGCCACCGGATATTGGTCAATCCCGGGCTTTTATTTTTTTTTTTTTTTTCCTCTCTTTTATCCCGCGCACCATTCCGCTTATGTGGGTGCCGGGCGCGGCGGCGATCAGCTGTGATCCCGAGCGGCGAGGCAGACGCGATAGAAGCACGAAAAATAGATAATCACGACGATAGATTAAGTACCCCGTGAATTACGCGCGCCACGCGTGGCTTGTCGCAACACGATGGCCGTCTTGCGAGAGCAATCCCGAGAGTTCGTCGCGTGATTCGCGCGGCGGTTATCGCCCGACGTTTCGACAGCACCGGACCACCGTTTCGGCATTATCGCGAAGTGTCCCTCAAACGGATTAATAAAAAGTCCGCGTCGCGAACTTGTCGAAGATGCGCCGTATGAAGTACGCGAACGATCGGGATATTTCCACTGCAATCCAGATTCGCCGCGAAGGGAAGTTTATCTCGCGACATTTTTATTTCCGTCCGCAATTATGTCACCGATCCGGCCGCCGAGTGGATCGAAGCCTACTCGCAGTTTTGCAATTTTTTAAAGAGGGGAAACAGATGGAAAAAAAAAAAATACTACACAGCACGCAATCGCTAAATCCGGTCGGCTTGTATTTTAATTTCCTGCCAAATTCTTTGAGGAAAAAAAAAAAGAGCGCCGGGAACCCGTTATCAAAGTCGTTGCGAGCGGCTCGTGTGTCGATCATCAATTACGATTTTCGCAACGAGAGCTAAATGTGGATTAGTCGATCGATAAGGCGCCGTAACGCTTAATCTACCCGATTTGGCGAACCTGACCTACGACGGGAACGAGGGAGTCAAGGGACCCCGAATCCCCTTTGTCTCCTTCAAGTGATAAAAAAAAAACCTGCAGTTCTTCCGCAGGAATTTACGATACAAATATAACGATTACCTGACCACGGTGCGATATCGTCTTGCGTTCGAGACACGGGCCGAAATTATCGTCGGGCAACAATCCACAGAACTGGTTCTGAATTCTTTTTTTTTTTTTTTTCTTCCTTTTTTCTCTCCGAGCTGGGTGACGACACTGTGGTATCTTTTACCGTGCGCTGCCAGTATTTCTAATGAGATTTTAAAACATACCGCGATCTTACGATATACTTGCTGTCACTCGCGCGGATATTTCGTCATCCAACATCGACGGTTCATTGATTAGCTGCCTGTATTATCAGACAAAATTCATTCGGAAATGTAGTTTGCTCTTGACAAACAGCCTCGCAATTAAAATGTGTCCTTTTTTTTTGCGATTAAGCGGGTATCTGAATTTATTTCTGCTCGATTCGGCAGTTTGATTGCACATCGTGACCGTGCACGAAAATGTTTTAAACTTAAGGAATATTCGCCTCTTTTTTAGGGTCTTAACGAGTTTCCTGATTAATACGATTTTAATAATACGAAATTATCGGCCGAGAATGCTAATTAAGTCAACGATACTTTTGAAATAAATTTAAACAACTTAATTTCATATTTAATTGGAAATAAAGGAGACTAGTTATTATTAGACACACCGGCGAAATAGCCCTCTTAATTATTAATTATGTCTTCACGCGCCCAGACGATTTCCGGTGCGCCATGGGTTCTGAATATATTAGCCTTCTTAATATAGATCCTCGATCGACGATCGTGGGCGTGCGAACGTTCAAAGATTCGGCTTCGGAGATGACTCACTTTCTTTGTCTCGTACGCGAAGTCGTGTGCTCAAGCTGCGTTAAAATTTGGCGAACAAGTAAAGGGCCGCCGTTCTTTTCTCCATTAATTGAGTTTAAGCGCTAGCGCTAATGCTTTTACTGGATTTTTATTACTCAACGTCAAATACGCCAGTTTGAAACTTTGCTCAAGTTGTGCAAGTTACCGTTGCTACATATGGAGTTGAACGTGCCGCTAAAAAAGTTTTCGGTAATGAGCAAACGAGGCAAATGAGGCAGCGGATGTCATTATCGCGTACACGCGTGCCATACCGCGATACTTAAACGATTCGGTCAGTAGTTATTTATGTGTCGTGACTACGAATAAGTTAGTCATCGAGAAATATGCGGAATCCTGCTCACCGATTAGAAGACAATGAAGGAGATTGGCGAAGGAATGCAATGATCCCTTCGTCCGTCTCGCACTTGTTGCGTCATTGTTATGGACTGAACGGAACGTCCCTTGTTAATCGATAGTTTTAATTCCTCTAAATGACGAAGTCGTTGGATCGAATCAAGAAAACGGTGATTAAGAAAGAAGAATTTCGGAAATACGAGGACCTAACTTGAGAATATTAATCAATATCTTTTGACAATGTTATTTTAAATCATACTTTTCGAAGATCGGAACCTTGAAATCTAAAATTTATTAGACATTGAATTTAACCCGCGACAAAAATACTTGTAAATGTAAAAAAAAAAAAATAAACAAATTTTTCAAAGACAAAACTAGTTTTTATCTCCACGACTGATGAAGCCACGAAAGAGATATCTTTTTCGACGATTTTTTTTTTAGCTCTTGCATAGCGTGTAACTGATTAAACACAGATAACTATATCTTATATTGTGACATTTTATTATTTTTATCACATATTTCGAAAATTATCCTCCGTCGATCTTTCCCAATCATCGGTTTTTTAATAGCAAGATTAATTTTGCCGAAAAGGGAACGAAAGGACACTATTTCTCATTAAATTACATCATTTCGCGTAAACAAGACGTAAATGCGTAAGCACGTGATGAAACGATGCAAATGTCATATTATTAATATAAATACAAGTTTCGCGAAGATGTCACGTTCATTGCGAGACATCCATCAAAAGTTCATCTACTGATGCAATTATAAAAGAAAAGAAATTTCTTTCACTCCAGAAAGGAAAAGAAATTACGCGATAAGCTCAATTGTTTCGACGTAATGTGCAATAGTATGTGTAACATAACAAATAATGAAAGAGACGATGATCTGCCTTTTAAAATTTCTTATCGCTTTCAAACATTCGTTGGTTAATTTATCAATTCGTTATTCACATTAAAATTATAAAAAAAACCCCCCCCCATTTTTTTTTATATTTGCAATAAAATTCATTCACTCGAATGTCGCTATCTGATAAAAAAATTATTTCATATTGTTAGGAAATTATTATGTTAACCCACTTACTTGACTTGCTTAAGTCGAGCGTTTTATTTCACCTCATACGCTGTTCACCGCAAAGTACATGCGTGCGAAGCAGACTTTTTTGTCGTAATCTCGTCGCTTAATCGGGAAGGTGCGTTGCAGCGATTGAAGCTTTTCCGTGCAAGCACTTGCCTTTTGACGAATCGCGCATGCCCCGTCACGCTGTCTTCATAATATATTGCACGATTTAAAGTAACTTTCTACTACGGCATAGTCCAGCGACTCCGTGATGTGCAATAAACAGTCGGGGGAATGCAATCGCGCAAAATTGTCCCATTTCACGTTGCTGCTCGCGAAACTATCGTTTCGCCAAGAAACCGGATGTCGATAATCACGGACGATTATTACTCATCGCTTCTTGTGTACGGTTTAACTGGCCGATGATTAGTTTAGCTATTTCCTCGAAGCCATACAATTATCAGCAGTTTAAGCAACGTATCCTCTTTACCGTATGATCGATCGCTATTTAACATGATGCGAGAACACGTGGAAAGTACATTAAGAAGATTAACTTAAGTAGACGTTGCAAACATATTTATGTTAATATAACTTTTTTTTTTTCTTTTCGTCCTTTTTCGGGATTAAAAACGAAAGTTTGATGAGACTTTAATGTATTAAAAAATACGTTGACGAAGAAGAATCAAATAACAACGGTTGTATTTTGCCGAGTCGCTCAATTTTGTGAGGAATCACCGTAATAACTATTGCTGCGACAGAACAAACGCGAATGCACATATGTATGACGAGGGACTGTTATCTGTCCCCGATATGGAGCTCCTTATGCCGCCGCAAACATGACTGTCGGAACCGAAATGCGGAAGTCGCGGCCCACCGGCGCAAAACTACGCACTACTTCCTCTGATAAAGTAGTCTTCTATCTTCGCTTATTATTTAGACGGCGAGTTCAAAAAGCTGACGAGTCATTTACCGGCATGGAATTTAGCATTTGATTAATTTCAAAGGTTCGACGATCTAAAAGTATGACACGTAAAGGTGTATTTTTTTTTTTAATATTTTTAATAGACATTTATAATGAAATAAACCTAAACGACGGTTCCAATGCGACGAAACTTTTCATACAATGGCAAATTCAACGTAGCATTATAAAAACTTCGACCGTAAGAACGATGAAAATCGACACGCTCTTTTTCTGAGGAACAAAATTATACGTGAAAAAGATAAAGCGAGATCTATCGAGTTCTCTCTGTGCGCACGCTTTTGTAAAACGTAACAAAGCTAGGTATTACGATTGCCGAGATCTCAAGATCTCGGGTGCTACGGCCTCCGTCCAAGTACGGACTACGGCGACGTGGAGATTGCGAAATCCGACAATGAAGGTAACGTTCATTCACCGTGATACCTACTCCGCCAGCTTTCTTGCGAAGGACACGTCGATATAACGAATTGACCTTCACGGAAGCCCTGTCCTCCATAAAGTACGTTGATTTCTTTTGATACGCTTGACTCCAATTAAGGTTTACGAAAGACACGCTCGGTAAAAATTGCAGTTGATACGATACGTTCTTTACGACTATAAATATGATAAATATTATAAATTGAAAGTTTAATTCGATCACGTTACTTTTCCGAACAATACGTAATTAGATAAGTAAAAATTTACTGTCTCTAAACTTTTTTTTTTTTCTTTTAATTCTCCAAATATCTTTGCTTAATACGGGACTTTATTTTATTATATTATTTAAGAAAAGAGGCAGGTTCGTTTAAAACTTCCGACGTTTCGTTGCCAATATAACTTAATAATACGCTGACACGCGTGCGTTACGCGAACGTGAGTTCGCGTAATGGAATCTGGCGGGTTTATGTAAAAATCCAAACTCGACGCCGACTCGGCATTTTGCGTCGTACACCTTGTACAATTGAGCCGGACATTTCGTTCCTGTGCGACGAATAACGAGCTAGCCTTGCGTGGAACGTGCGTCGCGTGCGATTTGCGAAACGCAAATCCCCGCGGTGCACAAGACTGTCTGCCTACGCGCCGCTCTTTTGCAGGAATACCGGTCTCAAGTCCGGGATGAGGAACCGGCGAAAAATTCTCGAACCGGTTCGCCGGCTGTTTCATTTTACGCCTCGGATGTTTCGAGATAGGAAAGAGAGAAAAAAAAAAAAAAAGAGACTGAGAGAAAGAGAGGAGGAGAAAAATTCGCTTAGAAGCGGATGAAGCGCTCTGCTCTTCGTCCTGCGAATCGAGACGGTCTCGAGGAAGTCGCCGGCGAGAGAGGATGTTATGGATCCTCCTACGCAGAGCGCGCGCGGAAACGACATAATGGAAGGAAATGTTGTAGAAGGAAGATAAACGAGCTACGGAGGAGAAGCACCGACTTGACGCGCTCGCTTCAACTCGTTCTCTAAATCGAAAGCTTGTCGTACGAAAAAAAAAAAAAAAAAATTACCGCGTGAAAAGTAGGTGATACAATTTCAGTGACGCGACGCTATTGACAGAGTTTAATTTAATTAAACCTGTCGTAATTACTATAACGGGCTCTTGCGTTAAGGTAATTAGAATCAATTAAATCCGATGTGTTAATCGCGCAGCGAAATCTCTCGTTAACGTTACTAACGCCAGACGTTGCAATTTTTCTCACGCAATTTCGCGCCGGTATCGTCATCGCTATCGCCCGTAACAAAGATATCACTTCTTGTTATTTTATTTAATAAAATTTATACGTTTCTTTCCGCGAGATTGCAGCGGGTTTTAGTCGAAGTGACGAAAAAAATCTGTCGGATTTCCCTCTTGAGAGCATTCTTTCACGTCCGGCCCGCGGCAGCTGTCTGGCGAAAATAACACGAGGAAACATGGGCATTACGACGGCGCACAGGATACGCATATCCTTTTCCAGATCTGGCTTGTGAAAAAGTTTGTACCTGACCGCGTGGCGACCCGCTGCGACCCGGGCGGCCCATTATTGCTCGTCCGCACAAATATTCGGCCGGTTAATTCCAGGACGCACAAAGCGCAAGTGACGAAAGTAAATGGGAAAGCGCAGGATGCGGTTAATAAAACGGGAGACGAGTATAGATATATTATTTTCGTTGCGGTTATCATATCTAATTTTTTTTTTTTTTTTGTCCTATTAAAAATCGCGTCATTACGAACAGCATTAACGTCGAAGTAAATACAAGAAGGGAGATCGATCAAGGGGTAAAATGCAGGCGATTATATCGGATACAAATAAGAAAAAATAAAATCGATTTATTTTTATATTCGCAAGTGACTCATATAATCGCGGGTGATGATCGAGAAACCTCCCAGATCGATAACTTTGCGATAATTTGTAACGAAAAATTTCTAATTGCGTGGGTGCCAGGTATTTAACGGACTTTGGATCCGCATTCTTTCAATCGAAACGGTGAAAGGCGAGAATTTATCGAATATGTATACGCGAACTAATGTTCTCCCTTGATTGAAATGAAAGTGAGTGATCGGCCGTCTGTGTGTGACATTAACTAAATCTAATTAATGCAAATTGTGCCGGGCAGCGCGATACGAGGCTTGGTCACCACAAAGTATGTACGTAAATAACGCGGGCGTTGTGGCAACGTTAGCGTTCCTCAAGATTAAGTATGTGCCCGATTTTGTAACAATTTTATGTTAAAGGTCTTGTTTTGCCTTACCGTGTTACACAAAGAGTCGTAATTTTCCTCGTTCGGTGAAATATATTCCCGGCAACGTCGAAAAAATTCCGTCTTCTCCTCGCGTTGTTCCGCGCGCGAAAATCAACTCGAAACGAGACTAATTTTTTTTCGCTAATTAATAATGTAAAATAATCGCGGAGCCTAAGACTGCACGAAGAAACGAAACGGACTGTACGTCGAAAACGCTCGTGTTCATTCCGAGGAATTGAGACTGACAATGAGAAGTTTGATGACTGCGATATTTCGTTTCATAGAATGACGCGTACCTAATGCATCAGCGCGCGATGACCTCAACGGCAGCGCTATGATTTCCAGCCTCGAAAAAAGACGAAAAAATAGAATGACGTACCGAAATGAGAATGACGTATCCCTTTGTGGTATCAGATACGCGCGATAAGATTCATGGTAGAAGTGTAGGCGTCACGCGGCGCGATATATACCCGTTTACGTGAACAAACGCACGTATCGGCGCGTTGTGCACGCATAACGTGACACGGTTGCGTCAGCGTACAGATGCATACATATACATATGAAATTGTAAAAATTAACGCCGGCTCGTGATCCGCGAGGAAAGGTACACTTCTTAACGAGCATTAATCAATGGCGCTGATTTGCACAATAAGTTCGAAGGCGAGAAAGAAGTCAGCTGATAAGCTGTTGGCAAGAAGCGCGGAGACGCGTGTCTTTATCTTTCCTTCTCTTTTTCTCGCCGCAACTGTTCGATCGACGTCAAAGCGAGGGGCCCATCGAGACGCGAGTGTGCGTGGCGGTCACGAAAATATGTGAAATATTCAGGAATTAATTGGAGACCTCTGACGCGTGCATAATTTTCTCGGCGTCGCTTCTCTTTCTTCCGATGCAAATCCCTCTGACGTGCCGCGTGGATTATTTGCATGGCGCGGAGCTCCTCTCATTCGCGCCTCGGCTTGCGTCACTTTTGGACCGCGTGTCCACGCGCGGCGAAGCAACGAGAACTGTTAACGCAACGCGGCCGCACATTCCGCGAGCACGCGGCGTACACGCGCGACACATTAGCGAAAACGCGACTCGCGTAACGCGACAGCAATCGTCTTTATCCTTCCGGACAGGTTTACACGCGTTATCGAATGCATAAGCGGGCGAATTTTTCTCCGAAAGAAAAAGAACAAAACAAGGCCGTTAATCAATGTAAATTAATGTAATTGCGAATTTTAGACAAGATTTTTGGAAATTCTGTTGTTTTTTTTTGCACATTGACGTAAATGCTTAAATTATATTATGCAATAAGGAGCTCCGTTGCAGAAACAGACAACTGTATTTCCATATATTTTTTTTTTTCTTTATTTATCGCGTTTAAAAGCGTGTATATACTTAGCGAGCACCGAACGATTGAGAACATTCGTCGGTGATGTGGGTTGTTGATGTGTTATTTTTATAGTAATTGATTTGTTTGCGAATGTTGGCGCTTCCTATTTGTTCGTCAAATAAATACATATCTTAACGCAATTGATTCGTTTTTCTCCTATTGAAGGGGGTTTAAAATTTGATTTTTTTATCGACATCTCAAGATAAAGATTTGATATGAAAAATAATGAAGCGGCGATAAACGGTAGATCTTTTTAGTTAAACTTCCGTTAGAAGCCTCACCATTCAGATTTGTCATATACGTACTATGATATCAGAAACGAAGAAATACCGCGATAAACTACGCTCTTATAAAAGTATTTAATCTACAGAAATTCAGGTTAAGACCTCGAAGGAAGGTCTTTGCTTGTGAATGTTCGATCGAGTCGATATTTTTCGAGAAGAAAAATTATCCAAAAAGAAGTAACTTACAAAAATAAGTTGTCGAATGATAATTGCTAACCGAATAAAATAGAGAGAGAAAAAAAAATATCAGATCAACGTAATGTCGAAAGGGTCGTTAAGCGTGAGATCGTTTTTCACATTTTTGAGCGAATAAGTCGCCTTGTGAGATAAATTCGACCGAATCCCGACAGGTAGGTACAAAGAGCCGAACTTGACATCGTTCGAGGTTTTCTTCGGCCGCAGTCTCGTGCATAATCATAAATCTCCGTCGCGACACTTATCCTTGCTTGGATGACCCAGTTGTAACGTTTCAAATCCCTCGAAGCCCCGAACGTACCGTTCGAGGATTTATCGAGAATAACTGACGAAGGCCGACGAACAAGATCCCGCCGATACGATTGCGATCGACACACTCTGTTAGCGCGATCAGAAAAAAATCGATTCCAGAAACGTTTTTCTATTCCGCGAGAACAATGGCTCCGTCGAACTTATCTTCTCCGCGCCATCGAGGAAAAACGATAAAAGTAACGTGCAAGAGAGACCGCTTTAATTTTAAAACGCAGCCTATCTCTAAAGGCTTCGCCAAACATTTTTATCACGATAATGAGGATAAATCCTTGAGCTAACGAATGCGTAAAAGAAACACGCGATCAAACGCGCGAATCAAGTCGCGTTATGTCGGCCTTTTCCAATGAGAATGTTCTCTAATTTTTGGTCCTTACGCAAAACGTCTTTCGGAACGTAAAAAATGGGACACCTGTTCAATTAAACGTTTCGAAGACCCTGGACAATTATATATACCTACGTATATATGTAACATTTAATAAGTACGATGCTCATTTGCGCTATGATACAATTTTCTTTTATTTTTTTTTTCCTTCTAGAAGATAACGAAATACCGTATCACAGCTGTAACAATAAGTATCCTCAAACGCGGAGATCTGTTTACATGGTGTCTCGCAGAAAAACATCGGCAATCATAACTGAGACTAATGTATGTAAGTAACAGCTTAGAAACCTTGAATCTCAAGTGCGAGAGTGTCAACTACGGCGCCGTCGACTGCGACGCTTTATCAACGCCGTTGAAGAATTGCGTCGAATTACAGCGGGAGAGATAAGCGACGAAAGACCTGCAGAAGCGTTTTCGCACGTTCCCCGAACAAAAGCGGGAACGGTGAACGGAGCGTCGGCCGATTGATGATACCGACGAGCGACAAAAATAGAGGAAACCGGCTGAGCAAACGGATTTCGACGATACGCCGCAATGAATTGGAATTCTTAAGGCCGCGTCCCGGAAGTTGCGTCATCCGCTATACGATCTGCTTCCGGTATCGCGCGCTTGCAAACGTTCGCGCAAACAAATTCCAGGGAGATGTCTAAACGTTTTCTAGAAAGTCCTCCGGGCAGCGTCGGTTCAGTGAATTGCTTTACAATTGGACCGCATTAAATTTCCGTTTCCGCGGCCGCGTTTAAACCTCGCCGAAACCAGTCTGCCTCCCGCAATACAAGGTGCGATTACAACGAAAGACACCGTTGCGTAATATTTTACATAGCGATAAGAAGCGTTGAAAGTGCAAAACAGGTCACGTTAATAAAAAGGAAAAGAAAAAAAAAAAAAAAACCCCGAGTCGTCAGAAAATCTGAAGTCGCTTTAGCGAAATATTCAATGTCACACTAAGATGTTAATCGACATTGCGAAATTTTATTACGTAAAATGATAAACCACTATCCTCGACGTTTTCGGTGAAACGTAAACAGGAAGGCAGATAATGTACGCGTTTTCTTTGTGTGGTGTAACGCACTAGAGATAAAGTCGCTCTGCAAAGATGCAGCGCTTATCACTTTCTTGTTATTCGGAATTTTTTTATGTATATATATAAAAAAAAATTAATAAGAATTGTTGTAAATAACAAGGTATAAGTCATTCTGGAAGAGAAGTGAGTCTTGAATACTTGCGTATATCTACGAATTCGGATTTTGACGACTTTGATATCTTTTTTTTTTTTTTTATCGGAACGGCCTTCTGCGATAATCTGAAGAGCAACAAGTATTTCAAACCGCGAGAACTCGAAGGATATTTTTCTCGAGTAGAACGGCGGCGGGATTAAGTCGTTCCCGCGATTAATTTCACGTTCGATCCATCGCGTGGAGGCTCGAGGGACGCACGTGGCAGCGATCGGCTCTCTCGAAGTAATACCGATGCTTTTCGAATGTAATGACCCGTACCCGCCCGCTGATTCTTTCCGACGTGGTTTGCACACGGATGCGCCTTTGTCGTTGAATATTCTTGTTTGTAACACGGGATCAACACGGGACATGAAAATCCGGAAAAAGCGGATTTACTGCGAATGGGGCGCGGAAAAAGCCGTCGAATGAATGCGCCGGATGCACGCGGAACGGATCGCTTTACGACCGACTTCCGGGGTATATTTTGCTTTACCTGCTCTCGCTCCTTGAAGGAACAAGTTTCGTTCAATGCTACGATTTCCAATGCGAGAAAGGATCGTGGGGGGAAAAAAAAGGACCGTGCAGCTGTCTCTTCCCTTCGCACCATTGATCAGTTCCCATCGCGCTCGGCGCCACCCTTACCCTTTTTTTTTCATCCTTTCGCAGCGTTTTCCTACTACCTCGTCGGATTAACCCGTCGACGAATATACGTTATCGAACAACCGTGATTGGGACATCTAGTGTCCAGCGGACATTAACCTGAGTATCCGTCATTGCGATGTATGTTATCTCCGAAATAGCGGACTCTTTGTCATCGATACGCGTTGTTAAATCCCTATTTATAATCCTTTCGAGAGTTAAGTTTGCATTCGCCGAAAGGGAAATGGGCATCTGTCCACGGTCGCGTTTCGGCTGTTTCGAAACGAGGGTAGAGAGAAAATTCGTATGTTCAGAAATTTGAGAATACCAAGTCTTTTGCGGGCCGATAATGACACAAAAATCACGCGTCAAAAGGAAGCTCATTTTACACCTTCGTGCACGGGGGCCGTGTCACGGGATTTTTACGCGCGTTGCCCAAGATGATGGCTTGTTACGACAGAGAATGCCCCTCGGGCGTTCCATTTCGAGATCGAAGACCATGTTAATTTCAGATGACTAATCGCGACCGCGTCATTTATGTGGCACGTGTGACGACACACACGTGAGTTCATTGTCCCGTGGGACGATTTACCAAAACGCTTCGCGTTTCGAAAGAGCGCGGCAACCGGCATTCATCTCGCGTGCACGAGCATCGGCAACGCAAATTTTATTTCGCACATCCGTCGCGAAACTTTGTTATTCTAAACGGCATTATTTTATTTTATTTTTTTTTATTAAACGTCGAATGCGTTAACTGGTTAATTCCATGATGCAAAGATTTGATTTTTTTAAATACTAGAATAAATTATGTGCACACTTCGCGTGCGATATTTTTCCAAAGATCCTAATTCGTGCGCGTTATTATAATTGTAACAGTAATCTATGGTCGACGACGTGTTATGGGTTTAAGAGATTTGATTATAAACGACGAAAAAAAAGTCATGCGACTTACCAATCTGCATGAGCTTCAGCGGAGTTGATGAGTTCTGCCGGTGACTGTAACATACATAGAAAAATATCAATGTAGACATGTAAATTTGTTTTAATAAAATTAATAAAAATAAAATAATAGTTTTTATTTAATAAAGGTTTTATGCAAAAAAATTTATGCTCACCTAAGAGTTGCTCCGCCGATGCAGGATGCCCGTCCCGGGCCTGCTCCTCCTCTCAGTTGGGTCGTGTCGAGTCATCCCTCCGCGCACAAGTCACCCGCGAACACCCCGACCGTGATTTTATGCGCGTTTCATGTTCGGCACTCGCGTTTTAAAGGAAATCGTATTTCAAAAAGATCCGCCCGAATACTATACGAAACTCGCGGAACGACCGACGAACCGACTGTGGTTCGTATTATTGTTAATACCGGCGGTAACGGCACTTTCGATGACGGCGGTGAATGCAGCTGCGTTAATCTGTAACAAAAAGAAATATATAATTTAATCATAGAGATGCCACAAATACTTAATTGACAAAATGAAATTTTCCACTACGACAAGCTACTAGTTTTGCGTATCAGAAGAGTGATTCTTACCCTTGAGGTTGCTCCGTTGATAGACGATGCCTTTCCGAGGCCTCCTCCTCCTCCTCTCAGGATATCAGACCTCCTTATTGAAGTGTCTAACTTCCTTTGAGAGACTCCGACCTTCGTCCTCGCGCTGCGTCACCTGCAACAAAATCCCGGACAATTAATTAAAATTATCTGTATAACACTTCGCCTCAGAGAATCATGATCGTATATGTAAGGATATAACTTACTTATACGGACAACGTGGTTGTTGCGTATGTGCGTAGCGGCGGCTCTAGCACGTGCGACTCGCTCGACCTCTGGAGAAGGACAGAGAGTGGGAGAAGCTCGCGCGCGGCACGTACGCTGCTCACCCCTTTCCCTTCCCCTCAGCCCCGGCTATCTGTCCGTCTCTCTCTCTCTCTCTCTATCTCTTTTTCTAACGTCTATGCAATTCGTACTGTACGAATACTGTACGGTATCCATTCTGTAACAAAAAGAAATATATATAATTTAATAAACGGTAACCATAGAATCAATAAAATCAGCTAATTCATTTGTCACCCACCGATTTTATTAATATAGATAGACACTGCGGTTCACAGGATGAGGCGGCGATACACGACGATAAACCGCTTCGATATCCGTCTCGAAAACCGATGCTCTCTTCTCGTAGCCGGCGTATCCTCTCGTCCGTAATGGAATGAATCACTAGGCCCTTTGGCGAGCTCGCGATCAGGCGATCCATGGAGCCCTGCAATTAATCGGTTGCGCTAGGGTTAAATAGGAATAATGAATTTTTTTTCAATGAAGTATCTCCTTTCTCCCGCTTTTCTATTTTTTAATAATATGAATGGCGAGTCGGCCGCGATGCCGCAGAGATCGAGAGAAACGTCGGGACTTCTCCGAGGTGCTTTTTTTTTTTTTCAAGCAGCGTGCACACGGTCTGACGCCCGCAAATGAGGCCATATTAACGCCAATGTCACACTGATGCAATTCACGCGCCAGATGCATACAGGCAGGTCACGGTATTTGCCGCAATCGGCGATAGGGACACGTTCATTATCACGCGCGCAAGAAATCCCGTCGGCTAAGTCGCAATCCGTATGCACAAGTCCGGAATTGCTCGGCTAATTACCGCCGGGCCGCAATCGAGCGGCGCTAATTGGGCAAAGCGTTATATCCTTCGCACAGCCGCGCGACGAGTGCCGGCTAACGTCGGCATAGAACGAACGATTGCGCAAGGGCATGCAATTTCTTCGCGACTCGGGGGGAGTGTCGCGTGGAGCAACGCGGGCTGTACCACCGTGTTCTCACGGTATTGAAAATGCCGCTGACGAGATGCCGAAGAGATGAGTTTCGTGAGCTACGCGCGCGGAGCAATTAGGTAACGACCGGCGCGTGATTACGAGCGCGTAAAACATCAATCGCGCACGTTCGCCGTGGCCCCCGGGACCCCCGATTTGGTAACCCCCGCAATATGTAGACACCGCGGAAGGATTTGGCAATGGGAACGCGGCGAGAAATCGGAGGACCGCCCGCTGCGGCGCGCGGGATACTCATTGTTCGCCAAAACCTTTGGTGAACAGCCCGACGGCGGGTTCGTCGGTACCCTCATTCTATTTTTTTAATTCCGTTCTTCCTGCGACTCTACGAAGCTATTTTTTTTTTAGCCCGACGATTTTCCGGACGGGCGAGGTGTGACGAATTTACCCTTGTCCTCCTTCGACGTTGCGAAAGAACGGAATCGGAGATAAAGGTGGTAATGATGCGCGAGTTTCGGCGTCGGTGCGTGAAATCTTTTTTTTTCTTTTTCAAGAAAAATAATTGACGGGACACTCCCCGTAGGTTACTTTATGTAACTACATGACATTTACGCGTTTCATTGGCCTTGACATATAAAAATTGTTTCGTAAAAAAGCGTCTTAATTATCTACGGTTCTATCTAACGTCAACGGTTTAATTGTTTCTTCGCGGAACGTTCGCTTTTACAAGAGTGTCTCCCGTTGCAGCTTCCAACTTTCGGTATGGAATATTTACGATCGTGCAACTTGTATTCACAATCCGCGGATGTCTTTTCATGTCCTCGTTTAACTTGGGGAATGCCTTCGCAATGACGACTGCTTTTATCGTCTTTTAATTACCCAACGGCAACCGAATCGTTTACAGCGAAAATAATTTATCGATAATTTTTCACGCTCCACCGTCTAGCGATCGAAGGCTACGATTATTTGGGTCGCAGACTTTAAAACTTACCGTTCGGTCCTTCCGCTCTTGGTAGATCCCCCTGACCTTCTCTTGCGGCCACTTTTGTCTCTCTCTCTCTCTCTCTCTTTTCCTCTCTTTGTCTCTCCGCCTTCATAATGGTCTTCCCGTCTCTGCCGTTCGCCGGTGTCGTCATTGTGTCACCGCCGCCGTACACGTACTATTGCAGTATCACACGCAACATTGTACACTGCTCTCTGTCACACCTAACCGAATTGAGAAATGAAACTGAGTTGAGTAATTCATTCTATATGAAATCAAATACCCGGTTTTCGAAATCAAGAATTTTGTCTCGAAACGTTCGCCTGCTTCACACACAGAGGTGAACTCTCGTCGCAGTTAATAATTCTCAATAATAAAATATGTATATGAATATTATATTTATATTAAATTAATAAATCGTATTAATTGACTTGCAGCATTTCTGTTTGTTTTTTTTTGTTTTCAGATTTTGCCGTGAAATAAGCAAGAATGAAGGAGAGCGGCGCCGACGAGCGCAAAAGCGACGAGAGAACGGATCCGGGCGCGATCAGGCACGGGAACTTCATGAATTATTACCAATTTCATCCTGCGGAAGAGCGCGTGCGGCAACTTCCGCGTGGCGTGTGGCAGCGGCAACGAGTCGCCCATCCGGCCCGGAAATACGCGGGTCTAGACGTCGGCTGTAACGCCGGGGTAAGAACAGCGGCGGCACATCTGTCGGGAACGCGTCTGCTTGGGATAACTCCGGCCTTCGTGATTCGAAACTGCAAACGTCCGCGTCTAATTTCGGCTCGAAGTTATCTCCCCATTCCGGGCCTTTCGAAGCCGCACGCCAGGCATCCACTTCCGGAATTCTGCGTCCTTTGTCCTTGTCAAAAATTTCCCGCGTTTGTTGGCACGTCTCTCTCTCTATCTCTGAAGCCGACACGGTTTTTCTATTCATATACGAAATGTCATGCAACTGCCGTGTTTCCTCTTAGCTGGATATTTCCTCTCCTAGCTTGGATAACTCAATGCCTGGAGCGCCTATTGAGAAAACATGACAAACGTGCAATTAACTCGACTACTCCAACATTTCTAGAACTTGAATTTTTTTTTTCTTTTTTTTATTGAGAAATATAAATCGGACACGTTTAATTTTGATAAATTCAGCATGCAGTTTTGCAGTTTCTCAGTTGTTAATATGTTAAATGTCAACCTTTTCTTTGCGCGCGTTTCCAATTAACTCGTGTTTTTACTTTATTTCGCAATTTTAAATTAAGTATTTAAATTTATTAATACTAAAAGACGTCGGAATAACGATACTTTGCAGAAAATCGATTACAGACTCATTTCCGATACAGCGCGCGGCCAAAAAAAAAGGTTGTTTGTACAATGTGTTTTGCAGGATCTCACGTACGTGCTGCGGGACTTCCTCGAGGAGGCTATGTCGCAAGATCGGCCCGAGGTCTCTTTAATCGGCGTGGATCTCGACCCGGTCCTGATTGAGAAAGCGCGCGAGCGCAATCCGCGGCCGGAACGCTTGACCTTCGAGTGTCTGGACTTTTTGTCGGAGGACTGCGACGGGATGCTGCGACGATATCTGGCGAAGCTCGACAAAGCGCGATTCGACGTGGTGTTCTGCTTCTCGATCACCATGTGGATCCATTTGAACCACGGCGACGGCGGCCTGGAGGAATTTTTACGGCGCGCCTGCGAGCTAGCGGACATGATCGTCGTCGAGCCGCAGTCCTGGCGATGCTACAGGAACGCGTCGAGGAGGCTGCGACGAGCGAAGCTCGGCGACTTTCCGCTGCTGAAGGAGCTGAAATACACAAGCGACCCGATGAAGCACATAGAGGACATCTTGAGAGGCCCGTGCGGCTTTCGAAGAGTCACCGTCACCGCGGGCAACGAATGGGGACGCATGCTTTTAATTTACGAAAGGAAACCGGAGGAGTAAAAGATCATCGGTCCATATGTATAATTCAGATCGTAAATACTTCGGCGCGCGAAACCGTAATACCCTCGATGTACGTCGTTCGTAAATAATTATACATCGCAATTGTGCAAGTAGGTAACGCGAAGAAAAGATCGTAGGTTAATTTTATATAAAAAGTACAAAAAAATTAAACAGTATTACTTTCAACTTGTGGACGATGTGGATGGATATGTACATGGTGCTGTCATCTTTGTGCGGAAGTAACGTGGAGGAATAAAATCGATGCGGTAAAATTAAGTCAGAGCTTCGAATTTTCAAGATTCTGAAATGGATGTTCGTAAGTGCACGGAATGTTATAGAACAATGTTGCTCGTAACCATGGTAACGATAGTAAAATAATTTCACGACAGATGGTGACACTTTCCGGCATTTGTAATTTTACTTATACTATACCGTGCAATCTAATAGTTTATGAGAGATTGTAGTACTTATTTGTTCACGTCTAAAGTATTTTATTAATTATTTTTATGCTAAAAAGAAAAGAAA
Organism: Cardiocondyla obscurior; assembly: GCF_019399895.1. Lineage (NCBI taxonomy): Eukaryota > Metazoa > Arthropoda > Insecta > Hymenoptera > Formicidae > Cardiocondyla > Cardiocondyla obscurior. The sequence continues at coordinate 860,332 of NC_091878.1, forward strand.
AAAATTATTTTCTACATTGCCGTTTCATGATAACTGGCTAGAATTCGATCTCTGTGAATATAAATTATGATAATCTCAATTTACAGCTTATGAATGTTAAATGATTGTAAAGTTTTTTTAATTTTTCTTTCGAAAAGATAATTAACAAAGATATTAATTTTTTTTTTATTGATACTTACGAGGTTAGGTAATATGTCACGCAACGAGCGTCTTCGCTCACGCTGCGTACCTCATCGGAAAATAGGCCCGTTTTCCATACATTTATCAACAATTTTTATTCTTATTTATCTTAAACTAGAACCTGGACTCTAGTTGTCTCTTTATATTTAATTGTGGAAACTTGTTGTTCTTTTTTCTTTTTTGTTTTTTTAATCTAAGATTACCAAAAATATAATGACCACCGACGTGGTAGAAATCTTGAAGGAGCCGAGAATGATAAAAATATGTGCTCCAATGGTTAGATATAGCAAGTGAGTGAAAACATTATTTTCGAGAGACGCATCGTATCTATCATAATTATTTTTTGCTTCTTCCTACAGGTTACAGTTCAGAACACTAGTGAGACGTTATGGATGCGACATATGTTTCACACCCATGATTTTAGCGAACTCGTTTGTGCAGTCTCCAAAAGCTCGGCATAATGAATTTACCACTCACAAAGAAGATCAGCCCCTGATTGTTCAATTTGCAGCAAAGACTGTAAATGATTTTGTTGATGCTTCAGAGATGGTTGCACCGTAAGTTTATCATAAATTTTACTAGAATTATAGCATGTTCTTATTTTTAAAATGTATTTTATATATTTTTATTATTAGATACTGCAATGGTGTAGACCTGAACTGTGGCTGCCCACAACGTTGGGCTATCCAAGATGGATATGGGGCCGGTTTATTAAAAAAGCCAGAGCTTGTTAAAGACTTAATATATCAAGTCAGAAATCGTGTTTCAAGACCATTCACAGTTTCTGCAAAAATACGCTTGTTAAAAGATATACGTCAGACCATAGAATTGTGCCAGACTCTGGAGAAAGCCGGCGCCTCGTTTTTAACAATTCATGCAAGGACTCCTGAGATGCGTAATGAACCGATCGATTTGGAGAGCCTCAAACTTCTTAGAGATCGCTTACAATTGCCTCTTGTAGCGAATGGTGATGCAAAAAGCTTGGAAAGCGCACAATCCTTATTTACTGAGTCTAGATGCGAGGCAGTAATGTCGGCCAGAGGTATTTTGACTAACCCAGCGTTATTCTCAGGACATTCCACTACCCCACTCACTTGCGTTCAAGATTGGCTCGACATTTCGTCCACTATACCAGCTGAATTTCAATGCTTCCACCATCACCTGGTATTTATGTTGGAAAAAATCTTGCCGAAAAAAGATCGAGTATTGTTCAACAGTCTGCAAGATAAATCATCGGTACTGAACTTTTTAGAAAATTATTACAACATAAAACCAAACGTGTCAAATGCAATAGAATTGACTAAGTGTAATTTTAATACCTCACACGTACGGTGTAAGAAGAAGTATAATAACTGCTGGGAGGACGACTCGTCCACCGATTTTCTACGATCTATGTTCAATGCGAATTCGTAAAGTTCGAGCCAAGTCACTTTTTGCAAATGTTTCACGTCTTGTCGCATAATAAACTTCATAAAAATCCCGCTCTGTACGTCCATGTTATTTAATTCCTCGTAGATCACTACAGGGGGCAGTAAAATGATTCAGCTTTCTAAAAAAAAAAGAACGAAACCTCAGTTATCCTTTTCTGTTTCTTCGCTTTGATTTATTAATTTTTATTTGACGTTATTGCTGCTCTTTTGATATTAAAGAGACTTAAACTTAATACATTTATTGTATTACGATTATTACAAACTACTATAAGTAACAAACTTAAAAAAAAAAATGAGTTACAATACACGTAAGTATAAATGCCTTTACTCCTGTATTAACTTAAATATTATACTTTATATTTGCATTACGTGATTGTTATAATTAATTTAAAATTGCTGGAACTGCTTATTGTAAATTTTTTTTACAGGTCTTACAGAAGAATGCCCGTTAACGAAAGATAAAAGTTACAAATACAGACTCTGTGCTTACTGTGGTAATGGGTTAAAACTCATTATTGTTTGCTTTATCGCGTTGACTTTTGCCATCACCACTATGCTAGTGTTACAAATTCTTTATACTGAAAGTATACCACAGGTAGGTATTAAAAACAGAATGTAATAAAGAGGCATCATTAAAACAATACCTGACAATATCCTTGTCTTGTTTCAGAGCAGTCTCCACGGTATTCATGGAGCAGTTGCCACAGATTATTCCAATTGTTCCCAAATTGGTTCTAAAATACTAGCGAGATTAGGCAATGCAGTTGATGCTGCAGTAGCAGCAACTATTTGCATGACTGTGGTAGCACCTCATAAAACTGGTCTTGGCGGGTAAGACATCTGCTAGAAAATATTTATCATTCTTTTTAATTCTGAATTTTGTTTTTAGGGCTGGCTACATAATGATATATAATTATAAAAACTACACTCATCCGATCGTTATTGATTTTTCGAGTAATACAACAACAGGTAAATAGTTTTATATTAATTTAACATATATTAAAAAAAAAGAGAAAAAAAAATTTTTTATTTCTTTAATAGGTTTTTTTGCTAAAATCGGAATACGTTTACCGGCTCTATTGAAGGGATTAGAATTTGCTCAGAAATCATATGGCAATTTGCCGTGGCGTGAAGTAGTAGAACCTGTTGCCGAAATGGCTCGAGAAGGATTCATTATGTCTAAGGATCTCGCGGATGAAGTAGCGAAAAATACAGATTACGATGTATTTTACTCGGGGCCTTTAAATCCAGGCGACAGATTGCAATTACCTGAACTTGCAAGAACATTGGACATTGTAGCACGTTATGGTGCAACCGGTACTATTTATATTTTTTTATTTTGTTAGTTGTAAATAATAATTATCATGTAACTTTTATTTTTTTTAATTATACGTTTAAATACTTAATAATTTACTATTGTCTTTCAGCATTGTATAACGGTACTTTATCTCATGAAATTCTACCAAATATCACTTTCTATGAAAAATTGTTGGAACAATTAGCAAATTATGAACCTATCGTAACGACGGCAAGAAGCTCAACATTACGTCGACATGCAATTTATTATCCGTCGCACGCGTCTTCTATGCAACAAGTCATCGAAGCATTGGAGAACCTTCCGATTTCGGCAGAAAATGTATCGACTATAAAATCTCAAGTTCTTGTCGCTCAAACGTTGATGCAAATATTTCTACAATTTCCTCAAAACATACAACATGGTGAGGCACAAGTTATTTTTTTAATTAATTGATTTATATATTTTTTTTTGTTACTAAACATTACAAAATCACGGAAAAGCAGCAACAATAAATTCGATTCGATCGAACACGACTTTTTTAGGATAAAATAGGAGGATTGGAAGATCACAATTCTGCATGTGATTATGTATTAATTTCATGATCGTAATTTTAGACTTGAAAAAAGAAACTTATACCGGAGTCATGGCAATGGATTGGCAAGACACCTACGTTAGCGTTCTATCGTTAGTAATAAAAATTATGTTATTTATTAAATAATTATGCAGTTATTGTATTAATATATTATAAATAATAGTGGTTTGAGCTCACCGTTTGGCCATGGACACAGAATGGCCGGGTTCTTCTTAGATAACATCAGCAACGATTTATCTACGTTCATCCCAATTATTTTTCATTACGAGGAAGGGATATGTGGATTACGTGGAGTGCTCGGCTCAAACGATGCTTTTCTTAATGGCCAAATCCTCTATAATCTTATCATGCGGGGATTAAATATTTCTGCTGCCATAGAATATCCTAGGTATATATAAAAAAAATTATAATAATTAAAAAAAAGATAAGCATGAAATATATCGATAATATTATATTGTTATATTGATAATATCAAATTAATTTATTCAATTTTTCTAGGTACTATTTTGTCTCTGACGGTATGGTGATCGAAAATAATCAAAGACACTCAGTTGAGGCCGCATTGCAGTCTCAATTGTATTCCATAATGTCACTGTTATCTCATGACGATAGTTCGTCTATGAGAAGCGTGAATGCAATTGTCAAAAGGAAGGATTCGCTATCGAGTCACTCAGATAGTCGTGGAAATGGAATTGCGTCACGATTTTAGGCCATACGTGCCTTGTTAAAAATCTTCGAGAATACTGTGATATTAGGAATAACGTCGGATACACAGACGAAATATTTGCGAATACGCGATAGACATTTTTTTTACACCATTTTGTAGAAAAACTGGTTAGACTGTAAGCATTACTTAATGACTTAATATTTAAAAAATATGATACTATAATACTGTTTGTTGTATACAATATATCTGTATATACATACACACATATCTTTTTGCGAACCTCAAATTAATTTCCGTAGCAATTTCAATGTATATACATAAAGAATAATATATATATATATATATCTTCCATTATTTGGTACTTCCTTAAAGTATAAAATATTTATATGTACGATTTAATGTAAAATATTTTATAAATAAAATTTTATACAAAATACATTTTTACCATTATTAGACTTTTTGCTGTCGTTCCCCGACCACGTATTCTTTAAATAACTCTAATTGCCTGATCCTCGCATAACACGCACTGGCAGTAAGAACGACGATATTGCTTATCCACCAGAGAAATGATTTCTCTTCGTTGAACCAATAAGTTGCTAAAACTGTTTGGGCGCATGCTTTCGCGGTGCCGCTAACGTTATGCGTTAAAGGAGACGTGACTTTTATTTGAAGCGCGGTGAAGTATCCAATGGCAAAGCCGAATACACCACCAATTGTCATGGTAGTCCAGAAAAAAGGATGTCCGAGCTTCTCGTAATTAAATACAATTGTATGCTCACCGCTGATTATCATTAGCGGGATAAAAATAATAATACTATACACATTGTTGTAATAAGAAAGTAACCAAATGTCTTGATTAACAACCGGAAGTGTTTGTTTCATACGGATCGAATACAGGCATAGCGACAACGATCCAAGCACACCGAAAAATGTCCCGAGAACGGACAGAGAGCCCGCTACATGTTCCTGATCTACACCTAGCCAGAATCCAGCGATAATTGCTACACAGCATGCCATGCATTTCAAAGACGTCGTTTGCCCTGCAACTTTCGCTGATTAATTCCTATGATAATTTTAACTTAACTGAATTCGTTTTTGTGTAATTCTCACCGAGTAAAATGTAGGTGAACAAGACGTTAAATACGGTCGTAAGCGAACGGCCTACATAATAAAATGCAACGTCAACATATTTTAAACATAAATTATTACTTGCTATCATTGCAGTAAATAAAATTGACAAAGGCAGTACCTGCAAAGAGAAAAATTTATAAAACATACAAAGAATTAAAAATATTATACGATAATATTTTCGACTTTTACATACTTTTCTTAAAGTGTCCTTTTTAAATGGATTACCAGCTGCAATTTCAATACAATCTGGAAACCACTGAGACATTTTGTGTAAAGTAATGCAGATAGCTACACTCACTATACATTGAAACCAAGTTACAAATAGTGGTGCATCCAAATTCACTGTTTCACTGGACAGGAGTGCTTTATTTGTGAACACAGTTGAAATAGAGACTATCCTAAAAAAAATATTTAAAGCTGCACATAAGACAAAGATTTCAGACCAAGATATTGCTGAAACTTTAAATTACAAAAATAATTGTCATTATTACTCCTTCTGTCTCAAAAACAAGTTCAACTTACATAAATATATTTAATTATCAATACGACACGTTAAAGCGATATTTGAGCAATTGATATAATTTTGCAACTTACCAATAGGCTGCTATCACAAATGTAATGTATGCATACTTTGACTTTAATCTACTCTCCAATTCCATCTTGATTGGATTTGTGCTAAACTTGGAATAATTATTGCTAAATGCTGAACAGTTGTGTCGAAATACTTGCAGTAATAATCGAACAATTTTCCGGCTATCGTAAAATTAACAGCCTACGTCGACGTCATTGTTGTCGCTTGCAAACCGGTGTCAACTAAACGGCAGGTAATTTTGGGATTGCAATTCGATATCATTCGATAAAATGTATATCCGTAGTTTAAACTGCCACATTTATTTGCCATCGAATCTCGATGAGATAACAGCGTTCTCAATAATACACGAATTATTTTATCAAGTTAATGTTATGTAATATTTAAGGCTTTTTTCTTTTGGTTAATGAGCACCGGCCGTAGTATTTTCAAGCATAACCTAAAACTTTATATCTAAGTCACTCTGTATTATAATTAAAACAATGTAATTATTATCGGCATTATTACACTGTGCAAGAATAAACGTATATCATGAATGACTTAAAAAAAAAAAAAAACTTGGTTATTTGTACGCTTTTGTGCAACTCGTGCAACTGCAAAGTGCAAGCTGCAAGTCGCAACGCCATATTACCACCATCGCCATCCTGCTCCATTCCCATATCGTTTGTTGCGGTCCTCCCACGGAAATCGGCTACGCAAAGAAATCGTAATCTAGGACGGCTGCGCGATATGGATTTATTATAACAGATGACGAGGTGCAGGCACCGACCCTCTCGCGACCGAATCGCGTTGATGGCGAGATCAATCGCGTACCGGGAAAAGCCAGGAATGGCGATAAAATAAACAGCTGGCACTGAAGCGGGAATGCATACACGGTACGTTATCTTAATATTACGAATTAATTCGATCGTAATGTGTTAAATATTACCACTCAAGCTCATTCGTTCTATATTCACGATTATTTGCGTACGTAAAAAAGTAAATGAAACATATGCTTACAGATAATCTATCACACTGGTGTTTTTTCTTTTTACAAACGTAAAATAATTCTTGCTTGCTCTCTGAAATCTGGCATGTGATTTTTTTTATTTTGCTGTTTGATTTTATAACGTATGATATAACGAAGCACAAGAAATTATGTGTATTTTTTTCTTAACAGGTTCTGGTTACTGTAGCACAAAATGTAATGCTTAAGTTGTTGCTGATTTAAAGCACAGTAGTATGCAAAATGGAGAAAGTTATACCAATGAGTTGGTTGAACCAAATATTGCTAGTTTTTACTGTGGTAACTGCAATATTGTCTTTAGTTATAGAAGGATGGACTGATCTTACACCTCTGCCGATTTATGTTTCTATCTCTTGGGCTGTATTTGTCATAATTACATCTGTATGGCTTAGTTGTTGCTTGCTACGTCTTACACTGAAAGCTAACAGTCCAATCGTTCTAAAGTTTATGGACAAATGGGCACATAAGAGATTAGCAGATTGGCTAAGTTCTAATTCCTCAGTAAATGAGAATAAAGATACGGAGATTATTTGCAAAAATGACCGCGAAAACGAAAAGAATTCGGATTCTGCACAAAAAGATAACGTTGAGTGCAATAATGACGCAACAGCGTTCGAAAACTGTAAGAACAAAAGTCTGTTAATGAGAAGAAAAAAGTTAAATGTCACGGAAATGACGCGAGCAATTAATGCAAAATGTATAGAAATTTGGTATAAGAATATAAGTAATGACAAATCATTTCCCGATGAAGCGCAGTATTTGTTGAGCAAGTTCTTGACCAGACTCGTTTGGAAGGCCAGTTTGATAGATAAGATAAAGTTTAGTAATAAATTAGCTAATATTTTGCTGTTACACTTGAAAGAATATCGCAGGTACGGATATATCAATCGAAAATTGTTTTAAATTTTATAATTTTAGTAAAAATACCATACCTTTCATTCTACAGAGCGTTACGGAGAGTCGAGAAAGGTGCTGCAAATAATGTGGAGGAGGCATATAAATATTTGCATCCTGGTTCTCGCAATGCTTCAATGCTGGAACACATGTTACATCGTTTAATTACTGTTCTGGCACAAGAATTTTTACAGTGGGAATTAACTAGTTCGTTACCGTGCAAACTTTTGTTATCTATTTTAGCGAAGAGACTTTTATTAACAATAGATACGATAAGCTGCCCGGATTGGTTGATTAAAAATCTATTAAAATTATTGGAAGCGCCGTCAAACGAAATTGCTACTCCAGTTAAACAAAATATCAATGTAAATTTAATTATACAATATTACGCACGATAATTACACGGTAATAACATTAAACATCGATAAATTGTTTATTAATTTTTTTAGGGTACTCTAACTGTTGCTCTAAGTGACGGTATTACATCCGCCACAGCGGCTGTGATCCCGCAGCAATTGCCAAAATCTGTATCCACGTCTAGTCCAACTGCAGCTACTACAAATGAAGACAAAAATGCAGCTTTAACGGCAACTTTAGAAAGACCGACTCTATGTTTAGAAGGTCTTTCCACAGAAAATCTCTCCACAGAATACAGAGGCTTATGGGGAGACAGCATATCAGACGCAGATCTGGAATTGGACGAAGACAAAATATCGCCAGTATACGAGGAACCAACAGATTTCGCGACGACTATCGCTAGGCTTAGAAAAGTGTTGCAACAGAAATCTACAGCAACCACACCATTGTTAGTAAAAACTATACCTATCTTTAAACGCGAACTATATGAATGTGTAAATTTCAGACACGCTGAAGAAAAATCGTATGTAATATATGAAGGAAGCCAATTTACGAATTTATCGATTCCGTGGACTGAATTTCATACTGCAACAGATGGTTCTCAGCAATTATACTACTGCATACAATTTGACGATGTCGAACAACGTGGAGTAGATCTATTTGAAACGACCACAGCTACAGTCAAACGACAATACGCTGATTTTGTTCAGTTGCATCTCAGTTTAGAAGAAGTAAGGCTTGTAAAAAATGCAAAAATTCGTAAGAAATGAAACAATAAATTAAAAGATAATTTAAATTAACCAATTTTGCTTGTAAAATTTCAGATTCCATTGTTTGCGAATGTTATATCGGAACTGGTACTACCCGAAGGCGGCCGAATTGAATTAGAGACGTATTTGAAGACGTTATGTACGCGATTAGCGAATGAATGTCCGCCGCAACTACGTCACTTTCTTCGACCTAGTAGTAGTGCGAACAAAAAAGCCGATGCAATAGCGCCTCGTTTAGATCGATTTCTGGCTAAGACTGTAACTGGTGTCTTTAATACATTAAAAACCGTTGTACCGGGCTTCGAATTGGATCAAGAAGAAGAAGCGTCTTCTCCGCCTACTTTAATGCCCTTGTCCGACATACCTTGGAGATTTGTTGAGGACATAAAGTCGGTAATGTACTCTATATTTTAAGATATATATAGATTAACTTTTTTTTTAATTAATAAAATTATTAAAATATTTAAAATATATGTTATATAAAATTTTTATTAAATTTTTTTTTTTTTTTAGAAAAGTCTAGTCCGTGAACTCCAGCAATTGATTGCAGAAAGAACAGAATATTGTACGGTAGATACAGCTTACGAAGCAGTTGACTCAATGGAAGCAAGTGGCGATTCCGAGTTAATGGATTGCTGGTGGGAGGCTATCAATACTTCTTATGACGGTAACTACATTTTTTGTTATACAAATTATGTATGCTTTATAATATTAAAGGAACGTTTTATTTTTTAGATGAAGTAGACGAGTTAGATTCTAATTTAACTTTGACTTGTACGATGATAGACGTGATTTGTGAGGTTTTAGCAGGTATTTCTAGTAACAATACATTACAACAAGAAGCGGTCGTTAGATGGACTAAATTATTATTCGGAAACGTTTCAGAACCAATTCTGCAGGTGAGAAATTATGTTTGAAAGTATTTTTTTTCCATTAGCGGTTTGTTAATTTTAAAGTTATTTACAGAAAATAATTATTTGGTTATCCGAGTCTCTGAACGGCTCTTCATTAACTTGGGATGCATCACAGGATGTCGACTATCAAAACGACACAAAGTTGAAAGACAAACTGTTGCAAATATTAAAAAAGAAAGTATCGTACGATGCAAAGTTGATATTCGGCGAAGACGACGTTCACAAGGCTTTGAATTATCTATTAAGTTCTTATCAAATCAAAAAGATTAACTTAGATTTAAATTTACAAATTTTAGATGCATTAGTTTCAGAAGTTTTAATTTCTTGTAAAACAAATCACAACGTCACAAATTGATTATAATTTTTATTTAGTTTTTTAGATCGATTTTTTAAAAAATCGTGCGGTGATACAGGAAGACTCGCACATAATCATGTTTTTTTTTAACGACGATTTTGAGAAAATCATTAAGATACTTATATTAAAATATTTATGTGAACAAAAAATTGAAATGTGCCATATGATAGAACATATGTTGACCGTTTACGTTCTCGTGCAACACTCGACAGATTTTTTAAAACTAAGACTGTACCTGATTATACACTTACAATAAGAAATGCCAAGTATTTTTTTCATTAGAAAATAATGGCTCCTTTTGATTAACTACCCATAGGTAGATTACCCACATGTGAAATGAATTGCTCTTGGGATGGCACTATACACATTTCTTACCTAATAACTAAGTTTTTTGTACAAAGAATTATGAGTGCATTCCCACAAAATATATGGTGCATGTATAGTGTATACAAAGCTATACAATTCTGCTATCACATTCCAAAGATCCTAAAGATTTTTTTTGAGTATATAAACATACATATACATACATAAGATACAAATACATGAGTATGTTTAATTAAATTTATTTATATATAATAATAAAATTAAACATACATCACTAATCTAGTTTTTCTTGGTTGTATCAGTTGTAGCTTTCTGTTTCTCCAACTGTGCTCTGAAATTAATTATAGCATTGTAAGTTTTCTGTGATCTTGTTTAAATATTAAAAGGATGTAATTTTTGTTTTATGTTGTATTTACGACTTTCTATAAATGATAACTTTGCCTTCATGACATATATAATATATGTGAATATTTTTGTTTAAGAAACAAGTTTATTGCAAAACAGTACCTCAACTGTTGATTGAAATCATCCTCGACGTCGTCGTCGTCCCAATTATCCTCCCAAACGCTGATATCGTCGCCGTCTTCATCCTTTGCGGTCCAATCTAGTCACCGAATTTATTTTAAACTCGAAATCTGATTTTATATATCACGATGAATTGGCGTTGTTGAGGTTAAGTGCAAACATTAATATTAATTTATTAAGAAATGTATACCTTCCGCAGGAAACTCTTCGAACTCGTCATCCTCTTCGAGCAATCCGAGATCGACTTTTGCCTTGTCATTTTTACTGTCGGTCATATTTGCAGATTTTTACAACGAGCAACGTTCGAAGAAAATCGAGGAACTCACGCACTGAGGAGCATCCGATATTGTGCAAAAGAATTCAGCCAATAAAAGCGTAAAATATCTCGCGTTGTTATCAACCAATAGAAGCACTGCTGTAAAACAGACAGCGCGGATACCGGCCATGCCGTCAGCCAGCAGCACCATCGCGGGCCTCTCGTGCTTGTCGTAAATAAGATGGCCGCCGCCGACTGCAATTTATCAGGTGAAAATCCCGCCAAGAAGGAGGATGAATTTAACGAATTTTACACGGAGGTACGTGGCCTGCCGTCAATCCCGGTGTCCCTTTGCGTACGACGACGCCGGCGAGATGGCCCTCGGCCGTTTCTTCGCGCTCCAACATCGGACGTGAACAAAACGCGGAACGGTAACCGCGACAAGTATCGCTTTACGCTGAAAATAATATCCGCGGCTGCCCCGCCGCGTATATTTGTGTTTTAGTCGGTCCTTTCTTATCGCAGCCTTGCCGAATGTATTGCGCGATATTTTAAACATTGGGCATGCTTAACCTGCACGAAAACTCGTGTCGAGATCTTCGTCCCGACACGTAAACGTTTTACAGAATTACTAATAACAGTCGTTAATTAATTGAGAACGTATTTTATTTAACAAGGCCCTTTCTCTGGGGGATCACAATTATTTTATTCGCACCCGTGCTTTTCGAAGTTTTTTTTATCGTACAACTTTAGGAAAACAGATGAAACATATATGTTTAAAGATTCTTATATTACAGTTTGTTATGTTTTACTGTTATCCAAGAATTTAACATTAAATCTAATATTATTTTCTAACTTGATTTTGTTTTTTATATGTCCGGTATTTATTATGTATTTTTGTTATGTGTTATTTTTATCTTTTAAACAGCAGTTTTATGGTGTTTTTTTTCTGTAGGTTAAAGAAATTGAGAAGAGAGATTCAGTGTTGACTCCCAAACAACAAATTGACAGACTACTGAGACCTGGATCATCTTATTTTAATTTGAATCCATTTGAGGTTTTACAAATTGATCCAAGCACAGCAATAGAGGAAATAAAGAAGAAATATCGTCGTGTGAGTACTTACTTTCTTTCTAACAAGAGACATTGTATTTTAATTCTGGTTGTGCAATTGCTTGACTTCTGATTTATCAATTCTAAAATTGTAGATGTCAATTTTGGTCCATCCGGACAAGAATCAAGATGATGCTGAAAGAGCACAGCAAGCCTTTGAAAGTGAGCACAATACACCATACAATGTACACTCACCGTCAGAAATCGCGTTCGTGGTGCTGCGACGGCGGCTAGCATACGTGATCTTGGCGTGGTGTGCGTTGAATCTCACACGAAGCACGCGCGTAGATATGTGCGAAGCACCGGTCACAGAAGACAGAGGGAACGCGGCCTACTACACCTCCCCACCCTCGGCGGCCGAGAGAGGTGGAAATCACGTACGCCAGTCGCCGTCGCCGCTCGCCGCAGCAAATGCCATATCTGCTTTTTAGTGTACACTACAGTGTGAAAATTACATTAAAAAAATATTTTGTTAACTGCAGTTGTTAATAAGGCGTGGAAAACTTTGGAGAATGAAGAAACCAGATCAAAATGCATGGACGTTATTGAGGAAGCAAAAGCCCGAACTGATCACATGGCAAGTATTTCATTTACAACAAAATTGTTTTTTTTTTATGTAACAAAGCGTTTTGCCCTACAATTAATTTATACGTAATATTGAAATTCTAAAGATTGCAGAAAAAAAGAAAAAGCAAAAGAAAGAAGGTAGATCTGAAAACTCGGGTTCGATACTTTTGGAGGAAGAAACTGAAGAAGGCTACAGACATGCGGTCTGGGTTATGACAATGAAATTGTTTGCCGATATGGAACGGAGGAGGTAGGGATATATTTTTGCTTTAAATTATGAAAAGTGTATTAAAATATTGTAGACAAAAAAAAAAATTAATTGTGTTACGTACTATCGAATTTAAATATAAAAATAAGATTATTTTATGTAACTTTTTCTTTTTTAGACGAGAATTAGCTACAAGAGATGCGGAACAGCGTAAGAGAAAACGCGAAGAGGAATTGTCCGCGGAAGCTCAAGCGGCAATGGAACGTGAATGGCAACGAAATTTCGAGGAGTCTAGACAATCGCGCGTCGATAGCTGGAAGGCATTCCAGTCCGGCACGAGTGCCACGAAGCAGAAGAAGGCAAAAAAATTGAAAGCCTTTAGACCACCGAAAACGAAGGCGGAGTCGCGATAATCGTCCCTCGTCTTTCTCTACTTCCAATGTGCAGATTCTGATTTTAGTCGACATAATGTTTTATCTTAGAAAGTTTCTCGCAGCGTTAAGGTAGGTTAAAGAAATCTAATATCGCGCGATACTGATCCAACGACAAACCGAACGGATCACTTTATCTTGAAACGAAAAGACGAAGGGATATTTTGGATCCTTTTGACTCCAAGCCATCCAGTTGTAAAAGTAAGAACATTTCGGTCTTGACATTCGTTGCTAGATTTAAATGCCGATATTCGAGTTTCTATCAAGTACTATCAAGTTAATAGTCAAACTTATCGACATTTTATCAGAATGATGGCGACTATTAAGTCCTCGACGAGCTTTCATCGAAATAAAAAGATTACTATTGAAGATTATGAATCACTTCCATACGTCAACTTGAACTTAACGTTGCTCACTATACAGCATTCAGAGTAAACGAATTTTGGAGAACTTAGGGAAGTCGATTGCAAGTCCATTTTCTCTTGCTTAGATCCACTCGTGATTCAAAGTTAGAATAAAGATGTTAAAGGCACATAACGATAGAAAATGTTACCGCGAACAAAATCTTAAGAGCATATTTGTGCAAAAGAGAAAAATATATGAAACAAAAAAAAAATTGCGGAGCAATAGCGAAGCTATTGAATGAATGAAACATAATGAATGCGTCTCTTTGTGTATATAAATGAATGCAATTTCGTATGCGTGTTATGTAAAATCGCACCGTTCATTTTGAGAACGACGAAAATCATTAAAAGTCTACTTAAAATCAAACAGAATTTTTAATCTGATTAAAAAATCATTCACCTTGTATTTAAATACTTCATTTGTAATAAGCTAATCTCGATTAGCTAGCTTAGACTTAAATCTATTTTTGCTACTTTTTTATTTGAACTACCTTTTTACGTCGTTTTCAAAACGAACGATTCGATTGCAGAAGTCTTTTATGTAAACTCCTATCTTTTCGCAAAGTTATTTGCGAATTCTTTGACTTTCATGTAAAAAGAGCAAAAAAAAAAAAAAAAAGGGGGGGAAACGAAAATGATTGATTTCTCCGGAGCACTGTACGTTTGCAGTATCCTAACGTTGTTGCGTAACACAATTGTCAATTTTATAATCTACATGTGTCTCGTACCTTTACTATTAAACGTACGCTGTCCATTGGGGAAAGTACACCGTATATCTAATGTACCACGGTGCAAATTCATGCAGAATCGGAAAACTACCATGACACTATTTCTGTAAATGCCAAGTCCGCGCAGATGAACCCTCGACTATTTTAAAACGACACAATTTGTAATAAGCGATTATACAAGGCGTTCGCCAGGACGAAAGTCGATGCGAAACATCCGATCGATTTGAGATCTCGAGAAACCGATCTGTGATTTAGCGGCCCGAGGTTCTCGAAATCGTCGGAATCGTTTTATACGAATGGCCCGAACTGTTAGAAGATTATAACGAGATTCTCGTGCCATAAAGTCAGATCGCGGCATCGCTAGGGCCTCGATTTCGTACCGAATGAAGTCACGGCGACGCCGGTTGATCTTTAACTATCGCGATGGGTGTTTTATAACTTATACATATAAATTGTTTCCAAAAGACTGTTCGCACTGTGCGACGTGTGCTGCAATTTCAGTGTCTAATAGCGTGTATATATCTCTTCGAATGCGTTCGGGCAGACCGGACCGCGATCCCTGCGGCGATGCAAGACGTCCATTCAGATCGACGTGCGTTCTGTGAGGCGGTGAAATGCATCGTTCTTACTCTTCGCATGCGAAAAATCTTTACGGAAAAAGAAAAATATACATATATATATGTACATCTCGATACATAGAATATTCCAAATTTTCCACATTTCTCTCGCCTGATGATTCCTCGACCACTTTGGACGCTCTTGCGACACATGCAGAATTACTTTACGACTGAGAGAACCGGATTCTTATTGGTTAAAAAATAAGAAAAAAATGTTATATTCGGAGATAGGTAATTAATTAAAAAAAAAAAAAAAGAAAAAAAACGTAATTTTGCACGTGAAATTTAATCGGACTTTTCCGAAATGCGCGAAGCGTACCGTTATTCACGTCTTTCGCGCCGTGACGTCAATAAGATGTAAATGGAATGTGTTTTCGGACACATTGCCCATCCTGGGAAGGCGACATCAACATTCCGAAACAGTGTGACGGCGTACGTGACGCCCGACAGCACGTGCAATCGCAAACGTGGCCGAATGGACTCGTTTGCGGCCACAGTTTGAGAGTTTGGGCGGATTTTGCTTATCAGAGAATCATCGTATAATGCGATTGAAAATGGAAATGACGGAAAAGCACGTGGACCAGCTGCTGGAGATTCTTCAGAGGATAGAAGATACTCGTAGCTGGGAACTGCTGAGAATCATGTGAGTACTTGGAAACTGATCCTTCGATATTTATGAAAGTACAAAAGAACGCGGATTGAAACGCGAAGGGAACAAGAAGGCCGGGTTGAAATTTGTGAAGCTTTCTCTTCTAAGTATCTGCAAATTTTTCTTTTCTTTTTTTTTTTTTTCGTTCTTTCGTCCCTTTCGCGAGGAAACACGGGGGAAATATTTATAGCGGTTGAATTTTATTTTCGTTACGAGTCGATTCTGTAACCTTCACGAGCTGCTTCGGTCTTATGATTTGCAAATATGTGGTATGTACTTCGGTGACGAACGGTATGTAATGAGAACGCAGCATATTTTGTAATTCTTAATTGCTATGCTGCGTCACTGAAAAAAAAAAAAAAAAGAAAAAACAGAAGAAGAAGAATTATTCGTGCTCTCATCTTAACTTGAAACTTTTTTTTTTACTTAATTTTTTTAGTATTTTACGTTAAAGTTAATCAATAATTAATTGAAGCAGATATTAAACAATGCCTACAACATATCTTTTACGTAAAAGCATAAGGCTCGCATGTTTCTATTATTTAATCGCGCTTAGGCAAATTTATACGCGATAAGGCTTGCGTCGAAGTCTTAATATACCCGAGCTACACGTTACATATCGCGTCGCACGCGATGCATTTACGTTCTTGCGGCAAGTACGTAGATACCATGAGTTTGCAAGTGAAGCGCAACAGGTAGCAAAATCCTGCCTTGCCTTTACGAATTTTAGCCAGCCTAAGTCCCACGTTTTCATGCCGAATCCGCGACGTCTTCGTTCCGCTTCGATCTGCTTTTCTATCAAACTTCATAAATTAACATTCGCCTCGTCTCGTTTAACGAGCACTTTAATATCAGCAATTACGTTCACCTGCAAGATATAATTTTGCAAACGAGCCTGTTGATAAATTAGTAAAAAAAAAAATAAATTTACGAAAGACAAACTGGACTTTTCCTTTCTTTTTTTTTTTTTTTTTATACTTAACCATGTTAGACAACGCGGTTGAATATCGAGCAGAAGAATGTGCCTTGACGTAGAATTTATAAGTGGTTCTTATGAATAAAACGCACAGGAAGTTGTGGCAACAACACCGACTGCGAGCACAATAATAGTATAATTGATCGGATCGCTTCCAGCGGCATTGCTCGCATTCTCTTTCTCGTATTACTGCAAAACCGTTCCGCTTCTAAGTGACTCGCGATGATAATGAATTGATGATTCATTGACGATGATATTCATCGCCGCCAATTAGATTATTAATACGTTAGAAAATGAACATTCTCTAATTCAATCATATAATAAAATAAAGACACATTTTGTTTATTAAAATACATATCTCTTATAAAAAATATCTTGCAGATAATTGATAAGTAACGAAACGTGATAAACTTTCTTATTTTTATTTATTTCGTTTTAATTAAAAAAAAAGGGAATTTTTTTTATACGCGTTTTTAGCAAAAGTATTAAGAAATAAAATTATTTCGTTATCAATTAACAGAAATATTTTATCAGATCTTACTAAAATTAAGCTCCGATAGATAAGTGAGTGCTTTTATCGAGACGCAAAGAAAATTAAAGAAACGACGTACCTTCGAGTGTGTCACTCTTTTCCTCGTTTTCCAAGTTGTTTCAATTAAACGTCACGTCTGTTAAGCTTCTCAGGACATTCAGTTTTACCTGTCATACATCACCGATTCCTCACACCGTGCAACGTGCTCACACGCGCGCGCCTTACGAAGCAGGTAGAATGCACACATACGCACGAATACACGGGGCCGAGAATTCTTCCCGTGGCTGGAGGGAAGAGAGCGTCGGTGTGCACTGAAGTGCAGATATAGCGTTTTCAGCGGCGACAGTGGCTAGCGTACGTAACTAATCGGCAGAGACAAGGGATGAGAGAACGGGGGGAGAAAATCAGTCATCGGCAATCCGGCCGGCGCGGTACATACATGAAAACGCGTGAAACTCGATGAACACGACTCTAAAGTCACGTTCGCTAGCTGCCGTCGGCGCAGATAAACGCCATATCTGCTTCCCAGCGTACGCACATACACGCACAGCTAACGCACTCCGATCGGCCGGTTATCGTCGCAGGTAGTAGGTAAAAGAATACTCGGCGCCGTCGCCGCGCGCGCCCGCGAAGTCTACGTGTGCGTGACGCGCACACGTGCATCCGTACGTACCGATGCAAAAAAACACGCCGCGCCAGTTTGCACGTGACGCGCGCAAGTCGAGACTTGCGCTTCTGTAACGCTCGCGCCGATACGGGGAAAAGAATATCCTCCACCGGCGTGTCCCTCGCGCACACACGCGAGCCCTCGGATACAACGCGAGGAACATGCCACGCCAGTTTACACACCGCACACAAAGACACCGGGGGCCCAATCAAGCCTCGCGCATCTGTCTACACGCGTAAAGGAAAAGAACGCTCGCGCACGGGCGTAGAAAAACGCCACGTGCGTGCGTGTGCGTGTCCGTGCGCCGCTTGCACAGGTAAACCGACGAGCGGCACGACATTCGTCGCTCGGAGTGGAGAGGAGAGCCATAGGCCTCAGTGAGGTGGCGTTCACCGCCGTGCGTGCAGCTCCTCGTGGTTTCGTCTCTTCATCTCTTCTTCCCTCCTCCCCCCCTTGCCTCCCCTCCTACCCCTTTTCTCGCGGCGAGGGGACCCAGGTAGAGACGCACGAGGACGAATACCGGGGCCCTCCTGGATCGCCGCGCGTTCGCTCTCTCGCGCGGGTAGCCTTGACGGGCGCCAGCCAGCCTGGACCCCAGCATCCCAGCCCGGTCCAGTGAGCGCACACGTGCGCCATCCGCAGAAGTGTAGTGAGAAGAAACGCGAGTCCGAGGGAACCGAATATCCTGGAACCGCGTAAAGAAGCTGTACCAAAACGGATTTTTTTTATCACGTCCAAAGGATTCATCGCGAGTGGAGCGATCAAGATGGACCGATGATCGCTGGCGACGCCGAGTGCCGGGGCCATGTCGACGACGGACGTGGTCCGCGTGGTTCAGGGAGCCGACAACGACCAGGGGTAAATCTCTCTCTTTCTCTCTTTCTCTCTCTTTCTTTACCGCGTTGATTTCGGAGCCGCGAACCTCGCGGTGAAGGGTCCTTTCTCGAGGAGCCGGTGAAACACGGCGCGTCCAGCGAAGGTTGTTGAACGGAGATTCGTTGCGCCGGCGTACCGCTCCTCGGTACCCCCGGGCTTCCAACTGAGAAAGTCTTCGGAAAATACCAGGATCAGTCCTTTTTCTTCTATCTCGATGAGATATCAGGCGCTCTACCTTTTTCTCTCTGCAATTGTAATTAAATAAAATAGATTAATTACGATAGGAAGATCGACTGGCGTTTGCAAATGATCGAAGAGTAGATTTTTTCGTGGGCGCACCGTGCTTTGCGATTTTTAACGCGAGTTCGGGTAATACACTCGTTTAAGTTTTCAACGTCCGAGTTTACGGAACGCGAACGAGGACCTACGGAATCGTGTTCGGGGCTGGTGCTGATCATGCGTTTCGCGCGACGATTAAATGGAGGATGAGTCGTCAGGTGTGGAATTTTTTTTTTTTACTCGTATAGAAGACGGTAATCCCTTGGGAAAATTGCTCACGATCACCAGGAGACCGCATTCTGACGCGTGAGTCATTTTATTTTGACAGTGGCTGCCCGAGTTATCAAATCGGCTGATAAGAAATCTCGCGTTATCTTCTTTAATTTATCTCATTTTTCCGGGATAATTGACTCGAAAGAGCCATATTCTTCGGTGATATTTGATTTATCGCTCGCGTCTTTTCAATTTGTCATACTGTTATCGATCAGCACTTTTTGCCTATACATTAATCTTCCTCACCTACGTATCGTTTATTTATTTCAAAAATTCAAAAAATCTAAATTAATTATTTTTAATTTTTTTCCTCCTATATAATTATAAAAAAAAATTATTTAAAACACGGTAGAATCTATACATACAGATCTTCAAAGATTATCTTCTCTGTGTCGAATCGTGTCTTCAGTTATTACCAGAATACACGAAATCATAAAGAGATACTTATTATAATTTCGCGCGGATTGATAATCGGGCAATTTTTTATTTTATTTTATTTGTATTTTTTTTTTTTTTTCTTTTCCCGAAGCAAGTCGGATTGCTTCGCCAGTTCGGTCTCTTTTTCCCCGCGTTATGCATGCGGCGTGCGTTCTATCGGCGTCATTCGCGTTGCATTGTACTTTCTACTTATCAGCCATCCGCAGGAGTCGTGCCCGATGAACGTAGACCGGGCGAACACGACTCGGGCACCGTCAAATCGTTGACCGTCGTAGTTGTCGTCGCCGGGAAGAAGTAAGACATTCGCGCGAAACCTGTTTTCAGCATTATCCAAGATTGCTCCGACGCCTAAGTAAAATATCATGTTCGCGCTCTCTCTATCTCTCTTTCCCTCTGCACTGTTCGCCGGGGAGATTATAAATGTATTTATTCTTCCTCGCACTTGCCGCTGCAGGTACGAATCGTTATCCACCGGCGAGTCACAGAACGGACACTAAAAGCAAAATTGTCCTACGGAATATTAATCGGATCACGGTGATAATAAGAGTGAAACCCCCACGGTATCTAGGAATGCCGGCGTATAATTCGGTCCATGTGTAATAATATAATTAGTACGAGCTAATTTCTAAAATAAATCGCGCAAGAAATTGTGAAGAAGTTAACTTTTTATTTTTAAATACGATTATATTTTGTGATTAATAAGTGTAATTTATAATCGTGATAATTGGAAGGGAATTCGAAAGGAATAAATCACACATTACGCATCCTGTTAGAAGAATGACCGTACACATCGGTGGAGTGATAGAAATCGACATTATCGCACTTCATAAATCATGGAATTATGTGAAATCATCTGGGAATGAGAAAGAAACTTTGTCGTTAAAACGCTTAAGCGTTTTCTTTACTCGTCAGTCACTTCAGAAAGCAAGTTTGATTTTTTAATCGCCACAATTATATGAATTTAATTAATTTTCAAGTCTGATTTCTCTAGCAATGTTTGTATTAATAAAAATAACGAAATAAATTAAAGTTTAATAAATTATATATTATAATTTAATTCAAGCCCCTTGAAAAAGAAAAAAGAAAAAAAAAAAAGAAAGAAAAAAGCTGCGTCGCGCTTTCGAGCATCCCGCGGGGTTTCAGCGGCGGATAATTTTCCTCTTACGCGATTCTTCGTGGCGCGACGAGCGTGTAATTAGACACATTCTTGCGTCTTCGGCGTGCACCGCCTAATGCCACTCCGCCGTGTAATTTGCTAATATCGTGGTGGGTTGCACCTGCAATTTTGAACCTCACGTACGCTTGCCACATCGTATACCTTCCATACGAGCCCTTAATTGTTCCAATATATCGAAAATTGCCGGTTCACGCACGGAGGCGGTTTAAACCGCCGAGGGTCTTTCGATATATTCTCATTAGCGACCCACGTTTAATTTCTCGTGGACCCCTACGCGATTAATAAATAGTAATAATAATATAGGAAGAAGGTTCTTTCGCGTAACGTCTTCGGTCAACTTTCCTCGGCCCCGGGATTTAATTTTATTCTTTTTCCCTTCCGTTTCTCGCGTTTTTGAATCTTTCGACTTTGAGGAGCGAGGGAGTGGCAGGTACTTCGAAGTAGCTTCGTCGAAGAAATCGGAGAGGACGGCGACGTGTAAAGACACTGCGAGACCATATTAGTCACGTTTCTCAAAGAGACACGTCGCCGTCTCTTTCCCTCTCTCTCTCTTTCGTACTTTCTCATCTTTCCCGCCGCTCGCTTCGCCAATGTCAATGACTGCTCTCGCGGGGCCCGGCCGCGTGACCCCCCGTGCGAACGAGTCTCGTCTTTCTGCGTCCCGGAATGGCGCTTTCACACGAAGGTGGAAAGAAGCGGGCGAAGTGTGCGCCCGCATAATATTTCGACGTTATATCACGCGAATAATGCGAGCTATATTAGGCGGCGGTATCCCGACACGCGATCTCGTTACGTGTCGCCTTGCGAGATCACCTCGCCGCAAACAGAAGAGTTAACTTTTATTCCGAATCGAGGGAAGCGATGCATTTTGCTGTTTTTTTTTTTTTCTTTTCCATTATTCAAACAAATGTCACGGAATTACATAAGAGAAAAATAAAATTAAAAAAATAATCTAAAATTGAAAGTCTTCGAATAAAATAAAAATAAAATAAAATAAAATAAATAAAAGATGATAAAGCTCGTAATAAAGATCGGACGAGCGAAGGATAATTCAATGAAAGATTGCAGAGCGGCGAGCACGTGTTTGAGCGCAATATTATTTTTATTACCGATTTTATCGGCACCTCGCTTGTTCGGAAAATTAGAGGATGGATATACGACGATTGTACGGAACGCGGAAATCCACGTCCGGTCGACTAGGCCCGTGGACGCGGGTTGCCTGGAGAACGAACCTTAAACCTTAAGGTTGAATAACGGTTCTCCTGGCGCGCGTGCATACCTACCTACCTACCTACCTACCTACCTACCGTGGCGTCTACAGGGGGAGGGATGGGGGACCGATCTCTGAGCGGGCGATGCAACGAAATGTTCCTGATGGCGAACGAGAAAAAGACCGGACCTGTCTGCAGGGTCGACGCACCGAATGTGCGTGACGATATTTTGACGTCTTCAAGGCGAGCTCGACACGTGATTCGCGCTCGATTCCCAGTTGCGCAAGCCAAGTCGCGACGGCGTACAGTATGCGAAATGTAGAAAAGCAAAGCGCTGACCTGCGAGCAAGAAAGAACTCGGGGGGGACACCGTAGAACGGCGGTGAAATAGCAAAGGTTTCCGTTAAGTTAACAAAAGGGAGAATAATTTTAATTAAAAAACTACCTGACAGTAATATTATTTCGCCATTCTTTTTTTAATAGAAATTTAATTTCAGTATCACCGGCTCAATTACTATCAATTAAATACCGATAATTATGAATTAAATATTAAAAAGATTGAGCAATGATTTTATGTTTCGCGCTATTAATTTTAGATTTAAATCGCGAAGATATTGACGTTTTAGGACTTCCCGCAGTTTTTCGTTAAATTAAAGCAGTGCATTTTTTTTTTCTAATTATTGAAATTCTTTTATTTCACACGCGACGCCTCGGTAAATAAAAATGACATCCCAAGCTGCTGAAAAAAACGCTAGGCCAACGAGTAATCACGGCGTTCACGTGTTGGCCAGCTCGCGAAGTTAATCACAACATTCCTGTGGCCCTCCCGGCGATTTAATTAACCCGACAATTTAATGACGGGAATGTCATTGTTCCGCGGAGACGTGGAATGATACACCGCGGCCCGTCAGGCTTCTCCCTGTTTGAAGACAATTATTTTTCTTTATCCTCTTCCGCTCCACATTTCGCCGTGACGCGAACAAAAACGTCCCCGTCATTCTCAAGACACGACATCCAGATATTGACCCCCGCGACCTGATTTCCCCTTTTCGTTGAAACTTCCACCCGTTGGGGTGGCATTAAAATACCTTAGCAGCGAAAAAGAACGGCCGGTCGGCAAGCGAAGCGTTAGCTTGATTTATTACTTTTAGGACTTCGATCGGTTCCCTTCTCGCCTTGCCTGCGCGAAGGATTAAAAAAATCTGGTCGGTGTACCGGCGATTACTAAATGAGTATATACATATATATATGTTTCTCCTTTATCGGACCGATTATCGTGGAGCGCGATCGTGCCGCGACGCGTTCTACGTGTAAGTCAATATAATGTATTGACGGACGCTGATATAACAGGTCGCTTATCGCCCTGATAACCGAAAACTCGTCCAGTCGTTATTTGCTCTCGCCGATACGTCTTTGAGAAACGTGTCGATTAGCGATCGGGCACACTGTTACGGTACAGCATCCTCAATACGAGATCTCGACGATGGACCGGCGATACGAATGCGTTCTCCCACGCAGCTTCCTCTGCAAGTTACGAAGATATGCAAATCATTCGGCGCGTTGCGACACTTGGAACGTTTCGTCAAGATAATTGACCCTCAAATGGCATACTCTTTCTGCCATTTTATTTATTCTTTTTTTTTGTAGACGAATTAAAAAATTTTTTTAAATTTATTTATTTAACGCGCTAGACATAAAAAAAATTTAAAAGAAACAAGAGAATTTTTTTTTTATCTGGATTCTCGTCGCAAACTTGGGACGCGTTTTCTTTCTAGCAAAGATAATTAATCTTTAAATTCTCCGATCGGTCCATCGGCTCGCTTTGACTGAATCGTTGTTAAATTATCACAAAGTACCCGTCAGAGGATTTATACTTGTCACTCGACCGCTGAAAAAGTTGCGATTCGCGCTGGATTTAAATAAAAAGGACTCGGCCGATCTAGCGACCGGAGTCCGGCAATTCCGCGTCGCTGAGTGCTCGTTACCGGTCGCGATGGAAATCGAGTGGAAAGGCCATATTAGGCGCGGTGCAACCGCGTCGTCTACAGCGAGGTATTACTGTCGTCTAATGTACGTCGAGTCACGCCCCCGCTGGCCGGGGGCCTGGGGCCCGAGAAGCGAGCGAAACGAGACGAAGCGTACCGAGAGGCCCCACGGTCGGGCCCCCGCTCGCCGATCGGCGAGATCGCGACGAGCCGAGCACTCGCGAGGTGCTCTTGGCCGACCGGGTCGCGCGTTCCCTTCGCCGAGCAACGATCCGTCAATTGTGCACCGGGACAATGCGCCCGTACGCGCGTACCTTGATAAGCCGCCGATAAGTCGCGGCGATCTTCACTCCGACCGGTCCCCGAAAGTGGTACCCGCGTTTAACAAAGTGGCCCCGAGTACGTTCAAGATTCTGACTGTCATCGGAGCTAAAGTGGCTTCCAGGGTGAACGTGCCTTATGTGTGTATGTGTGCGCGGCGCGGTGACTATGGATGCATTGAGTGAATATTAAACATTCCAGGGGAAATCTCGAAGATGTTAAAGGATGCCGTTAAGACACGTTCTCGTAATAATTTATTTATTCATTTTATTTTATTTTTATTTTTTTATTATTTTTTTTTTTTTTTTTGCGTAATAGATGAGCGTTTTGGTGACGCGGTTACTTTTGCATTTTTTTTAGAGTTCTTTCGATTACGTTTATGTAGACACGCGTGGACGATTAACATAATTTTTTATAGCCATTTTTTAGCCATTGTGTAGATATTTTCAAGCATAATTAGTTCCGTGTAATTGGTTTAAGTACGGCGGTCAATTCCTATCGCCTGTGCTCAGCGAGAAAATCAGAAAAATATATATTCGACGCGAGTTAAATAGGTTGGCGCCGGCTTGATTGCCCGCAACCAGTACGGGCTCATCTTTAAGCCCATCTCATTCCTTAGAAATGGCAGCGAGCAACCGGATGTGCACGCCTATTCGCGTTTAAATCCCGCATTAATGCGGAGTGCTCATATTTTACGCTTTACGCAATCCGACGCATCCTTCTCGATGAAATTTAAATACAGCACCGTTCAGGTTTTTTTTTTTACAATTTAATTTTACTAAAAAGTTTTCATTA
Organism: Cardiocondyla obscurior; assembly: GCF_019399895.1. Lineage (NCBI taxonomy): Eukaryota > Metazoa > Arthropoda > Insecta > Hymenoptera > Formicidae > Cardiocondyla > Cardiocondyla obscurior. The sequence continues at coordinate 885,866 of NC_091878.1, forward strand.
CGCATAAATGTATAAAAACTCAACCCCGCAGAAAAAAAAATTATTTTTATTAAATATTGATATCCGATCGATTCAGGCGACACAAACGCGATTCATACATTTCTTCTAATTTAAGAAAATTATTTACTTTCCTTCTTTATGTTTCTTAGATAAAGATTTATTAATATAATTGCATTAAATGCCAGGAAATCTTTAAAAAAAAAGTCACGAGTAACCAAGAGAAAAGTTTCTCGCGCGGGACTCACAATCAGACGCAGTTCTCTCGATCGCGATATCTGATTCTGTTCGGGACGTAACTGCACGTTCGGATGCTGCGCGCGATTTTCCCGACTCCGTCGGAGACGGAAGTGGAGGATCGGTCCAGGTGCGCGGCCGCGTGTGCATTCACGCGATCGACAAGACGATCCTCCGTCACCTCGCCTCGTCTTTTATCGCGTCTCCTTTTCAACAAATCAAGTCGAGCCTTTATCGAGTGTCTCTCGCGGTGGAGAGCTAAATTTTCTATGCCGATCGTCGCTCTAAGACCGGCCGGTTTTCAGAAGAAAAAGCTGCTCTGCCGCTATTTGCGAATATTAAACGAGCAGAATAAATCTGGCGCATGCCGTTAATTTCGGTCAATTCTAATCGAATATAGTGATACATGTCAATCATTTTCACAGTTTTAATAGCAGTAGCGAAACAGATTTTTTTTTCCCACCCTTTTTTTTTTTTTCCGAACCCAGAGCGGTTGTTTGGGAAAAGTTGCGCGCGTATCTTCGACGGCGGTAACTCGCTTCGCCGAGTATGGAAATTTTCTTCGCGGGCCGGATAACCACTTATTGGTATTCTACTCCTTCGCCGGTCTATCGCTATTCTCTCGCGCGATTCATTGTTCGTGCCCGATCCGACGCGGGGAACGAGACGGAAGGAGAGAGAACCGGCGGGAGAGAAAAGAGAGGCGGGGGTGAGACGAAAAGGGGGAGTAGGTGAAGTAGACTGTATTTCATTATTGCAACACGTGAAATTGCAGAGCGTTTGGCGAGCGAATTCAGCTCGTGCGCGCGGAATAAATGCCGTAACCGCTCGCGTGTCGTTAAACAAAACGATTAACAAATCCTCCCGGTGGGGAGATTGAAATAAAATAAACGAGACCGAACGGGGAAAAAAAAATCCGAAGACGGGCGCTTTGTCGAAAATTACGCCGCTCGAACGGCGCGCTTTTTCACTCAGCGTGACGCACAATCGATCGCGTTTATAATTAATTGTGATTAATCATTTTAATCTTTCGCGTTAAAATTCAAGATACAAAATGGACGCGTTATTTACATCACAGTTTAATTATTATTTTTATGTTTTATTTAATTTTATTTGATATTGCGCCTACATTAATTAATATAAATGATTTTAATTTGTAATTCTAACATTTTTTTTTTTGGGGGGGAGGGAAGGAAATCATTCTTTTAGAACAAAGAATTCTACACCCCACGCGTCTACCGGGGGGTTGAAGGGTTCAATTTTCCCGACGAAAGTCCAGCGGAACGTCCTCGCGACGTTGTTGGCACCGAACCGAGAGGCGGCTGCCTTTCGTCACGCGCGTCGAATCTTTTTATAACAAAAGGAGCCTAGATACGATCGGTTCGTGAGTCATTATCGCCGTTGGCGCAGTCCGTACGTTCATATTCCGTCGTCGGGAGGTCTTTTTTTTTTCTTTCCGCGCGCCTCGCACGGCGATTTATCACTCTGGTCGATTAAACGCTCGTTGGGAAACTCGTATAAAGTCAGAGAAAAGACAGATTATCTCGTCTCGGGATTTAATATGATCACCTGGCGCACGTTTCGACAGAAAGACGGATATCTACTGGTGACGTCGGTGTTGTCTTTGGAAGGATTCACATCCCGCGGTTCAGGCACGCCGTGGCACGCGATCGGTAAGGTTTTGCAACGAAAAATGAGTAAGAAGATTCGTAAATGCCGGGGGGAGGAGAATTGAATGAAATTTGCGATTAATTGCATAATCGCGGTCGTCAGCTGCGTGACATTTGAAGCAAATGTCTGATTATATAACGCCGAGCGTAAATAAACGCGCGCAGGCTGCGTCTCGCGGTACTTGGCGGGCTTATTTGCGCCGGTAATTAATTATTTATTAATCACGGTTCCACGAATGTTCTATGTAGATCTTGTATTAATGTAAAACGTTTCGATTTTTTTTATTTTTTAGTTTTAGTGTATGTGAAGTGCTACGTTTAGAGACGATTTTTTTTTTAGACCAAAGGTTACAAAGCGTTATTAGACTCGGAAGTTAATTAATTATATTAATTTTTAAAAAAATAATTACAATTGAGTGATCTACGGCATGTTGCAGGTTTACTTACATTTGTATCTTCCGATTAAGCTAGGTTAGGTTATCGTCCTTCCTTCCTTCCTTCCTTCTTTCCTTCTGTGGCAGAATTCTGGATTATCCTGACGTGTTGTAGCACTTTAAATCACTTGACACTCTGCTCTGCTTTTTTTTTTTTACAATTACAATTGCTAACACTATCACTCAACAGACGAACGACCGAAAGAACGACGGTGGATCATCGCGGCGTTTTTTTACGACTGAAATTAAGAAGCGCGACGATCGATTATTTGTTATAAATTAGTGCTCCAGATATTGGTAGCGCTGCTCACTTCCTCCGGGTCTTTCTCCGGGATAGACCAACTTCGTGCCAAGCGAGAAAACTAATCGGCGTCGTGGAAAAGCGGCGACAGTTAACTTCTATATCGCAGTAGTCTTAGACCGTCGAGAGATTATAATTATTATTAATTTTTAGTATCGCCGCGATATTATAATAATTGTTCATTTAATTTTTCCACTGTTCTAAATTTAATTCTTGTCAATGTAGTTTACATTTTTCTTTTTTTCTTACCACGCGAGTCATCGCAATCCGGTGGTCCGTTTCTCGGCTCGGGTGGACAATCGCGACGATTTTTCCGGCCCGCTCGCGCGCGATGGAACGGTTGTTCGTGAACGAAGGCGAGCACACGGCACGTCACGTGCGTCAGTTGCGTGAGTAAGCCCCGGCCATTAAGTCCCGGCGACGAGGAACGAAGCGGCGATCGAGCGCCGATACCTATCCGCGAACTCGTTCGCTTCCGCCTGCGCGACGAGCGGTCGCATTCGCCGACGTAAAGACGAGCGTATTTAACATATGCGCGTTGCACGACGCCCCGTTAATTATCCGCGTTTCTTTCGCGCCACGAGCAGAACAATAATTGAGCGTAACCTCACGGCGCACCCGGCCGTGTAAAATCCGACACTCGTGCGGGGAAACTCGGCTCCCCCTTAATCTTTCTCCAGCCGAGGAAGGTAATTACGATCGAACTAGGCCGACGTTCAAGGTCTCTAGCTTGGGCTATTTAAAAGTATAAATTTATATGTATATATATATTTTTTTTTTTTTAAATAACTCAATCTGCGTCGACATGGAAAGCCCGACGTAAGAGCTGCAACGTGAGACGACTGTCGAGCGCGGGTAGAACGGTGTCTTCATTCGAGGCGATCCATGCTCGAACGTTCTCTTTCGAGGCGCACTTCAAGCGAGTCCTCCCGGCCACGGCATCCGCGGCTGCATCCGCGCGCGACGTTCTCCGCGAGTTTATCGAGTCCGGCCCGACGCCAGGTCTTACATATCCGGCTTTGTGTTTTGCAGGAGACTGAAGGCTGATTTACAGTACCTGAGAAGAAGCGGGCTGCTCAAGGCATCCGCTGGCAGCGAGCTATTGCATCAAGGTCGCAAGTGCGCGCGATGCGGTGCGCCGTTCGGTAGATTTTACAACACCGGCGCGACCTGCGCTCGCTGCAAGCATCGCGTGTGCCGGCAGTGTCGCATCGAAATCAAGAACCACACGGCAGGTGACAGAGAGCTCGAGAGGGTCTGCAGCGTTTGCTACAAAATCGCGTAAGCCTGCCTCCGCTTAACATAACCTAACTCCGGCTTTTTAATCGGTCGATTTAGAGTACCTTCGATTTGCAGGGAGCTGCACGTAGTCACCGGCAAGTGGATGTACGAGAGTTTAATATCCCACGGGCCCATCAACGAGAGAGCAACACGAGACTCAGTGGACAACCCGAGCTGCAGCGTCCGGCGAGCCTGGACGATTAATGGTATGTTCCCGACAATTAATCTTCCGTCGATGACATGGTAGAAAGTTCGAGGAAAAGGAAAATTCGCCTCGAAGCGAGAGTTAATATCCGCAACGAACCGTTAATTAATGTCACAATTACGGCAATTTACACTTCCTATTTATTTCCGCGTCCCGAGACCCAGTCACGGCTACTTCCGGTTTATTTTGCCGCGAGCTGACGGTGAATTCTTTCCTTCTAGGTCCTCCGACGCGCTGGCTGGCCGCGAGAAAGTCTCCGGAGCTGCGAATATACCGCAGCTTGCCGACTCGCCGGCAGGAATATCGAGATCCGCTTGAGGATTCCGGCTTCCACGACAGGACGAAACTCGAGATCTCGCAAAAGGATGATTCAAACCGCGTCGAGGATACTGGTGACTGCTGCCAAGATGTGAACGCGTTAATCAACGAGCGAACGAAACGAGAAAGGTTGGCTTTCAAGTCGGAAGATGAGGTGCCACCGCTGGATGCTGTGAGATCAGGCAGGAAGAGTGAGCACGCGAGTAAGGAGCAGGACGAGAGAGTGTCGCTGATAAAACCACCGAGAATCCTCGCGAGACTTATCTCGCCGGAAGCGAAGCCGAGTCCGAGGCATGGCGAGAGAAAGTCGAATATCCCCATTTTTAGAAGGAGCTCCAGGGAATTCGAGGACATCCGAAGCCCGCAGGAGTCGCCCAAGAGGTCACTCATTCCTCAAAGGTATCACTTCTTTCTTTTTTTTTTTTTTTTCACAGAAAATTTTTTTCACAGACTCCAATTTTAAGTATTTATTTTTAAATAATTCTTGCATATTTAAAATTTATCGAGATAACACATAAAATTAAATTCCATTTAATTGAGCCACGTCATATTGTTCTTTTTCGTTCTCTTACAGGTACAGAGGCAGCACCGACGATCTGCGTCGCAGTCGCGAGGACATTAGCGTGCCGAGTTTGATTCCGAAATTACTATCACCTCGTAATAAAGAGGAGCGACTGAAGCGGCAAGACAGCAAGGACGATATTCGTCACCTAGCAAAGCCCGTGCGGAAGGAGGAGAGCAAGCTCGCCGCCTCGTCGCCTGCCAGCAAGGACGAAGTCTGCAAGTCGGGCATAAGGATTTTTCGCCGTGACAATAGTCGCGAGGACGTGGGCAGGGAACTCGGCGCAAACTCGAGCAGGGAGTCCGCGAAAGGAAGGCAGCAGGAGAGAGCGGAGGTTGTGGGCGACGCGGCGAAACCAAGTACGACGCGGTGTGAGGACAGCAAGGACGATTCCGAAGAATCGTCTAAGAGAGAGGAGGCGACAGCCTCGTTTGCACCGGACTCGCCAGTGTTGGAGCCTCGACCGGACGAGAAGCAGGACGCGAGGGTGATCGACATGATCATCGCGGAGAACAGGACACAGGATGAGCGGGACCAGGACACGACGGTCCCAGGCAACGAAGTGATCGGTGAGAAGCGCCCGCTGGCGACCCAAGGGCCGATCGAGGTGAACGACAAAGAACTCGACGAGGAGGCACGGGACACTGCCGAGCAGTCCCCCGACGTCGGCAGCGACGGTGACGTCACCGGAATCGCCGGCGAAAGAAAGGGCTCGTTGGAGATCGGTTATGGAAAGAGGCTGGACGAGTTCCAAGTGGTCAGTAAGCACACGTCTGTGTTGTCGTGCGTGGGATGAATCCGTGTGTGTATACGCTTGTAGATGGTGTCGGCATCCTTTGCGAAACTTGAGCCCTCAGCTGAATGTATTCGTGACATTTTAGTCCTCACTGTGTAGCATTCGATTTTTCACTAGTTGCACGGAACATTAATTTGTTTTCTGATTTTTAACAATTTTTTATTGATTTTTATTAAAAATTAACTGCACATTCTTTAATTTATGTTTTATCAACTAATGTCTGTTATAATTTCTTTATTATTGATTTTAAATAAAATATTGTCATGCATGGACTCTTGCAGATCCGGCGAAAGTTTTCCAAGGAAGAGTTTTCGAACCCGGACGACACCGACGACACTCCGAACAAACGTTGCTCAAGTGTAAGTTAAATCACGCCAGCAGTTTCTGTTCTAATTACAACAAATTTATTTTAACTCTTATTTTAAAGAAATAAAATATTTATAGATACTTTGAATTAATAATAAAATAATATTAATAACTAGTTAACGTTTAAAATTTTATTTTTAAAGGTATTAATTTTATTTATTTATTTTTTAATTATAAAATTCTTATTGTTTAATATTACGTGACTGTTCTATTATTACTGCATTTACAATGCCGACGTTGCAGAAGTCTGCTCTTTCAATTGAATGTTTATTTTATTAACAGCATCTGTCGCCGGAAGCCAGTCCTTTAAGCACAAGATCATCAAGATACAGTCCTCGGGAGAGCGAGAGCGAACCCACACCTGCGTTACCACGTAAAACTGGAGGAGACTCCTGCTCGGCTTCCCAAAGGATTCGCGACGCTATTACGAGAACTAGAAGAGAATCTAACAGTAGCACTAGATACGAGAGCAGTGGCAGCGAAAGTATCAGGCACGTCCATATTTATTTCAGTGAAATTAAGTGTTATAATAAACTCTTTTTTTATATTTTTAAACACGAAACTATATTTAATTTTAATTTCCTCAAAGGATATTAAATTTTATTTTACGAAACACAAAGTTTTAAATTGTCAAAAATTCCCGAAATTAAACGAAATTTTTCTCTTACCTTATTATTTATTTCTTTACTGTGCAGATTAAGCGAGACCGGGTTGCACGGGTACTCGGAGCTTGCCAGGAAGGTAAAATTCTTCGGAGGAAGCGGTGGCGTGGTCCTATCGGCGATCGGCGGTGACGAAATCGTGCAACGCGACAGTGCAACTAGCGCTGGCGAGGACGAAATCAACGAGGATGGCCACGACAGAGCAGGCACGATTCCTTCCCAAGGAAGGACGATGCTACGCCGAAGAAGGCAGTTCGACCCTCAAGGTAATTCTGCATCTTTTAAAGCTGTTTGGATAATGGATAAATTCAGTTTCTTCGTTAAGAGAAAAAGTTTTAATTCTATTTGCCTCGCTTATCTCAAAGTTATTTGCATTCTTTAAAATTGCTTTAAAGATAATTAATAATAACGAACAGTGTAATTATCGTATGGTAACCAGGTATCGTTTCGCTTTCGCGATTCCTCGGCCGCATTGACCGCCAATAATTATTATAATTGGCAAATCGCGTGCTGACGCGACTCCCAATTAAACTCCCACCGTGCATTTTCGTTCTCTTTTATTGTGACAATCGATCATAATCGATCACGAAGTGCTGCAAGATTTTCTTTCGTAACAAGCGAGGCAGATATGAATTTTTTTTCCATTCGTAATTTGTTTGCGCAGTAGATTGATTAATTAATGATAAAATCACATTTTCACACGAAGAAAATTTACGATCTGGACTTTTACGCGGTGAAAATTTTATGCTAAGAATTATTATGGTGTTTACGTAGCGCTAAGCCACATCGAAATCATAAGTTTTAAATAGCAGACAATGGCTAGCATAGAAATTTAATTAATGCCACAATGATTAATGCCATAATAACTTCGGAATAAAAATTTTACTTCGCGTAATTATCAAATTGGTTAAAAAAATACTTCTCGTTTGCATCCACGATACATTAAACGTATTGCAGTGCATCTGCATATATAAAGAGCGCCATATGGCTACCCGTAACGATAAAGCTCATCGATTATCGAAGCCCTTGGGTGAACTTCCTGGTTCGAGAGCCAGTGCTCCTTCGGGGCCATTCACGTCCCGAAAGTCAAAAAGCACGCGCCGATAAGCTCTCATTCAACCCGGCGTTGCGGCTTTAAGTGTTCCGCGATAGTAAATTATATCTGCTTGAAGTGACGTAGAAAGTATCGACTACAATGCCTCGTAAAACGCCATAATTAATGCGAACGCGCCGGCGAAAGAAAAACGACAGTAACGAGGGAGGAACGAATTCCGTAAAGCGCACGAAGAAACGTTTCGGTCGATTTTGATCTCGAAGAAGCTTTATTCATTGTCCCACAATTTTTTTATTGTCCCCCGACGAGTTTTCAGTTTCGTTTAAATTGTCGGAAGCGTAAAAAAAAAAAGAAAAAAAAAGAAAAAAAAAGTGTTTAACGCGAGAGATTTGGCGGAGGGAATTGTGGAGGGAATTGAGCTTTGATAGCGTACAAAACGATTCGTATCGCCGTCAATCTCCGGTTGATATCTCGAGGAGCGACCCGAGTGACTCATTTTATTTTGCAACTGCAACCTCGCGATTTGTCCCGCGGTGCGTGCCTTCTGCGAACATGGAGCCGTTCAGGATATTCCAGCTGTCAATTACGTTCCTGCTGTCGATGTACTTTCTCGTTTTCTACGTCGGGATCGTCGTGGTTCTGTATTTGCTATGGACGAGAAGCGATTAGCGATCGGAGCCACGATGTGTTTCGTTCGTGTCTTTATTAAATCTTGTAGCGCAGAAACATTTTTCTTTTTTTTTTTTTAATTAACGAGAGTGTGGTAAAAAGTCGAAGAGAGGTACGTTCCATTTGTTTAAGTAAATTAGAGCAACAAGCAAGTTGATGTAGATTCAGTACTTCAATATTAATTAAGCAGCTGCTAATTTGGTCCGAGCTCGTGCTTTTAATATTAATAATAAATAATATTTAATAATCATTAATAATAGTAATAACGTTTGCATAAATATAACAAATAAAACAATCGGAACTTGTTCTAATCAGCTTTTCGACGTTTGGCTCGCTCAAGTGCATCGAGCTTTACCACCAGTCTCGACTTGAAGTCGTTATTACATCCCTTCTCGCCAATTCGTCCATTGTTATCTTCCCCATGTCGTCATGCTATGAATTTATGCCGGCTTATTACGTATAATTCGTCCGTGAATCTCAAGGTCCTCGTCCCAGATAACGTAAAACGAGTAAAGCTTCTTCGCCGTTCATTTTTGCCCGAGTATGATCGTTTTGGCACGGAATCATCCGTACGTGGCGCGGCGATGGCGGGCGAAGCAGCAGGTGAGACGAAGCGAAGCGGGGCTCAGGGAAACAGCATAGGAATAATAGTGTAACAACGTTCCCCGCTGGCATTCTATAGTCCGCTCACCTGCGACGAGAATATACTGGGTGGCGCGAGACCCGCAGAAACGTAAAACAACGCTACCGCTTCTGTTAAAAGTAAGCTTCCCTTTTTTTTTAAAAAAAGAAATAATTCTCAATTTAATACGGCTAGATAAATAGAAAAATTAAAAGTTAAAAGAAATGATTTATTTTACGGAATTAATTTAGGAATTTCTATAAGGATTCTTTTTCGGGACGACTGCGTTTTAATGAGAATTAATAAAAATAAATTAAAATAAAAAAAAATATATAACAGGTTACATTTTGATTAATTTTTTTTTTAAATTGATTCGAATAACATTATAAATATATTCTGATAATTTATATACTTTTACTTACACGTTTTTCTGGTTTTCTTCATAAAGTTCATCGGCGATGCCTTTTTTGGGTGCATCTTTGAAATATCTTTGCAGACCGGCTAAGATAAAAATCGTTTTAATTATTATTATTTATTTTTCTATCGAAACAAGTTTGCGAGCCAGGGATTGATAAGAACTGGGGGAGGTTATTTTCTCGTACACCCGGTATACCAATGCACTATAGTCGGGGCATTATAGGCGCCATAGTAAGGTAGTGACCGACGCCGCACGGGATTCAGGTGTGCCCCTCGACGTAGACACTCAGTTTAGCGGCGGTAGCCCACGCGAATCGCTCGCCTTCCTCGGGCTGGCGTGGCGACCAAAGCCGCCTTTATTTCGCGACGGGACGAGGGAACCGGAGAATCCGATCCTCCGGCATTGTCGGTCTCTCAGACTTTTTATCCGACACTCGAAAGTGGCCGTCGAACGCACCGAGAGCTCTCCCAAGCCGGTTTTACACGTATCCCCGGATCGATATGAAGGAAATAATGTAATTCTAGAAAAAACAAGAAGTTGATAAAAGCAACCTACCAACCTTCGTTTGCAAAAGTGAGTTTTTACGAATATTAACGAAAAGAAAAAAAAAAAATGAAGGGCGTTAAAAAAGTTATGAATTTTTTGTTCGATTTTTGCAAAGTGCACGGTTTTATATGTGTGGTCACCGAATGTGTCTTTAAAATATATACCTCGCAAACTTGAAGAACTCTGCCGAAGTTATCTTTGCCATTGGAATATATGTGACAGTTTCTCCGTAAGATGAAAAATATTCTCGAGAACAATTACGTCTTGTTTTATCATTTCCGTTTTATATTTCTAAAACTGAAACGTTTAATTGCATACTTAAAATGTGGATCGCATAAATGACAGACTCGGTTTAGCGCGGACAATTGTAAGCTTCATATCTCGAGTGAACTCATAATTTGTAAGACTTACGTGTACCTTCATTAGAAGTAAATCTCACGAATTATCCGGGACTTACCTAATTCTAGCGTTGACGATAACGGGCTTTAACATAAAAATGAGATCAAAATCGTTTCGTAACTATGCAAAGTCGATTTTAAATTAAATTATGTTTCAATTTTACATACTTTAATTTAAAAAATTCTTAATCTTTATATTATAATTTTTTTTTTTTTACTCGAGTTTATTTACTGCTTATATAATTTTTATGATTAAGGTTTAAGTTCGTGGATTTTTGCTATTATTTTTTTGAATCGGCTCGGAAATCTCTCTTTCATTTGGCACTGTGTCTTCCACGTCTCTTTTCCCTCTTTCCTCTCGCGCTTCTCTCGCGGTGCCATTCACGAGAAGCTGAGAAGGTCCGGTCGGTGGTAACAGTGCGAGGGGGTCCTGCGGAAAAATCATACGTGCGCTCGGAAACGATGGGCCCCCCTCGTGCCATTGACCAGGTAATTCAGCGGCGCGTAAAAAGCGGCATAAAAGCGCGCGCCGGCAGAGTCGGCTCCGGTTCTTCCTCCCGTGCTCCATTCATGATAAACCGCCGCGACACTTGACTATGCCCCACATTTTTTTATCTCTACCTCGAGAAGTGATCTGGAGCAACTCTTTTAATTATAAAAAATAAAAACGGTGTTTTTTTATTTTTCTTCGGAGAAAAAGAGGAGAGTCCGAAGCAAAGGAGATAGGAAGGATTTTAGGGACGGTTTCGCGGAGATCGTTCGAGCCGCTCGCGAAGAAGCGTTGCCGGGGTTTCGCGGTACGTTTACAGAGGCGGTTGTAAAGCGGACTCGCGAAGGATGTAATTTATCTCGCGCACCCAGCGAGATGGCGGAGAGAAGCCGAAGGAGGACGGATAGAAGCTCGGTGTGACGCGAGCAAGTAGAGAAGACTTGGACGCCGTTCCGCCGGCGCGTCTCGCGCTAAAAGTGCATTGTTTCGGGCCGCACAATAGATATAAATCCCGACCCTCCTACGTGTGCCTTTGACGCACTCGCGAACGAAGTAACAACGCGCGAAGAGCACGCGATGCATCGCGCTGTTCATTAGCATACCACTTTCCTAGCGTCATTACTATTAGCGCAAACAGTCGGGCGTATTTTTTTTTCCGCCACGTGTTTCGCGTCTTCTTCTGAAAACATTTAAAACTTGATTGATTAAACATAGTAAAAAAAAAATCTTTTTCTGGTCAATTCTTTTTTTTTCCCTGGGAGAAAAATTCAGCCTAATTTCGTGGCTCGAGCTCAAGTACATTAATTCCTCGAAGGTATCAGAAAATCACAGCCGAAGCTCAAAGCGCCGCATTTTTCTCCCAGAATTGTTAGTTCGCCTTACGTCTCGCGCTGAGTCAGTCGGCGAGTGATTCATGTGCGAATTGTTGATTTAAAAAAAAAAAAAAGGTTCACGGCGACGTGGAAGATCGCACGCGAGATCCTGCTGCGGCGGTGAGGACCTGCAGGGCCTGCAAACATTGGGCCTGATCGGTCGCAGTCGGCAGCGCAGTCCTAATCCCGCGACTGGTGCTCAGGGCCAGGAGCAGCCGGCATCCGTGGTGGACTACAGACGCCTGGTATTCATCAGTTCGGACTCGTCTTCGGGCCGCGAGGAGGACGATGCCGACAGTAGCTGCTCGAGCTCGTCCTACCTGAACGGGTTGCCGCGCAACGGCGGTCATCATCACGCACAGTCGCTCGAGGACTGCGACTGGGACTACTTCGAGAGCGGTTCTTTGCCTTTGCCCACGACGCCGATCGTCACCGACGGCGCCGGGGTCGGCGTCGCAGGACCACCGGACGCCCAGGACGTTTGGAGCTGCTGCCCGGGACGTGGTTCCGCCGCTTGCCAGGTACCGTTTCGCACTGCCTCACGATCCCTAAAAAAAATTTTTTTAAGTTAGAATAAAGAAAAAAAGAATTTTTTTTTTTATTTATTAATTTTTTTAATTTAAATATTTTTAACTGTATGTGTGGTTTTTTTTTTTTTTTTTTTTTTTAATATTCGGTATCTGGCCTTAATATTCCATTTGAAAATTAATATAGAACGCGTTCGATTTATTTATCAAGCTGTACAGTAATCAGTTTTAACATGCATAGAGTTGTGAAAAAGAATTTTTAATTTATTGAAATACATATTTATTTATTCGATTTATTTTGAAGTGCACGTTGAAACTGAGTTTCGTAAAACTTGACAAATAAATCGAATGGAGATAATATTATGCGCGATGAAAGTTTCGCATGGACATGAGCACAAGTCATGCGACCGCGACCGGGTGCCGCTGGCTGTGCATCCGTTTGACAAACGCATTGCCGCGGGTAAATTAATCATTCACGTTCTACTAGCGAAGAGAGTCGCGCAACAGCTATGCGGAATTCACGGCCACATTTTGTCAATATGCCGCGTGCTGACATTCACATATCGAGCGACGCCTCACGCTGATTACGCCGATCGATAAGCTCGTAATGGAATCGTTATCTTCAGCTCTCGAGCCATCGATTATTTTTTATTTTTATTTTAATATTACACGAAATAATTTTACAGAAAACATAAGTTTTAATTTATATGTTTTAAATTTTATACATTACATATTTAACTTTGATAATATCGGGAAATAAAATGCATGGACAAAATAAAAAAAGGGAATAAAATTAATTTCTCGATTCTAGATTATCTTAAGCGTGGAGATAAAAATGTTTATTTCGCGAGGTGAAAATTAAACACGCGCGCGTTACGAAATCATGCGATAAATAAGATACACATGTTAAACCGAGATAAAATGATAAAATAATAAGAAAAACGTTGCGAGCAATTATTTATCGTTCTATTTAGGCCTGCGGTGGTTCCCGAAGCGCGAACGTGCTTCCGGTGCCGGTGCCCATACCGGTTCCGGTTCCATATCCGGTGCCAGTGCCGGCCGCCCTGTGGACCGGCGATTTTGCAGCGGCCGCGTCGTCAATGATCAATCGCGGCGACGGCCACGCCGAGCCGGGTACTCTGAGATTACGTGGTGACCCGGCGGCACCTTGGTTTGCCTGGCACCCCCGCTTCAACCAGCCTCTTCACGGTGCGCGTCTGGATCCGCGGTTCGCTTTCGACCCGGCCACCTGCACCTTCCATCCCGACCATGTCTTGACACCGAGATTGTACGACCCGATTGCGGAAACTGTCACGGCCCCGCCAACGAACCTTGAGCATCCCCACGTGGACCAAGATGTGAGAGACGAAGCGAACGTCGCGTCGAAGGCGGAAGAACTCGAGAGGGAAGGAAATTCGGCGAGGGACACTGAATCTAATTCCTCGGCCGCGAGACATAAAAAGAAATCGGAAGAGACAAAGGGCGTTAAAGCGGCATGCAAAAAAGGCGAAGAGAAAGCGGAAGGGGTAGACGGTAACGAGGCTGTTTGTGAGAATTCGTTGTCGTTCGAGATCAGCGCGCAAGGAATGTATCAGCACTCGCGAGAGGACTCGGGCAGCTCGTCCGGCAGATCATCGGCGGACAGCAGCGACCTGGAGGAGGACTCCAGCTCGCACCGGTTCTCCAAGGTGTTCGTGGTGAACGACGACTCGCTCACCAGCGACAACGACATCGAGGACAACGAAGAAGATGACTCGGACTCGGCGGAGGGCGGCGTAACCTTGAAGCGCGTCACCGCGATTTCCGAGGAGGAGCCGGTGGTGCTGCAGCACGTGAGGCTGCTAAACGAAGATGCTCTCATGGAAAACAAGCAAGAAGCGAATAAAAACGAACTGGAGGAACACAAAAAGCTCTCCAAGGCTTATATCGGGAATGATCAGCTCGCGGGCGATAACAAATTGCTAGATCGACCTGTCGTTAACGTGACCGATAAGCGAAAAAGTCGCAGTAAGAAAACTGGAAGCGATAACGATAATAAACAACCTCCGCTTCTTCTGCATCACCGATCGGTGCCTGAAGAACTGTACCTCGCGGACGATAACGATTGCTCCGACAACCGCATCGAATTAAAATCTATCAGAATGCTAGATCCCGACGTCATCGATCCGCCGTCGGCTGTTTCGAAGGACGAGAAATCTATTTCAAAAACGCAGATTTGCCCGGAGATCGTCGATACGTCGATAGAAATTTCGCGGGACGCTTCAACCGTGGATCTAAAATCAAGCGACGCTTGGGACTCGACCTTTGTACCGGATTCTCTCGAAATCGCTCAAGTTCTCTTGGACGTTTCGGCTTCCGAGGAGAGACTCGACGTTTCCAGTAGCGAGGAAGCCCGTTCGATTGCAGCGAATGATAACGAGAAAGATAAGCGGCATTTATCGGAGGCAGGTCGCTCGAACGTCGACGTCACTGCTGACGCGTCCACTGACAGCTGCACCAGTAACGAGAGCAACACCACGGGGTCTACGGGCAGTGAGGTGAGCAGCGACGAGCTTCACGAGTACGAGGTGACTCCCATCGTGCCGTTCGGCTGCGGCAACGAGGTCGGCGCGATCAACGGCAAACTGCTGTGCCGAATCGCCAAGAGGAGCACGGAGGAAACTTCGGGAGACGTCAAGGAGAACGGTCATCTTGCTCGCGATGGTAGGCCGACTCCGGCGATGACGAGGAGCGGTGTCAAACGAAGCATGCAGCCGGAGAAATCGATCGGCGGGCGGTCTCTAATAGAGACAGTCGACGGGAAGGACGACAACGACGACGAGGACGATGATGAGGGCTACCGCTCCGTTACGTGCCGTCGCGGCGGTCAAGATGGCGGGCCGGGAGACAACGACCCGGCGGCGGGCGAGGAGCGGGTAAGAGCCGACGTAGGCGACGCGCTATCAGCCAGCAGGATCCAGGAGATGATGAGGAGTGCGGAGGAGGAGAACGGCGGCAAGGTGGACATTGCGCATGACGGCCCGGTGAGAGGCAAGATCGCCACTCAGGTGGGAGGCAAGGGTGATAGTAACGGCGTTACTGGTAGTAGTGAGTGCTTCGAAGAGGGGAACACGACACGGTTTCGCTCAGTCGAGCGACGCCCGTGCACTCGGCAGGAGAATGGGTTCCCAGCTGACGGCCAAGCGTCGGCTAAGGACCTCGCCAGAGACCCAGCCCAGCATAATAGCACCAGCAATATCAGCAATATCGGCACAAGCAACAACAAGTACAGAAGTCTCGTGATGATCACCCAGGAGGCGTCGTACCAGCCGGTGAGCGTCGTCACGTCGGATACGACGACGCTGCTGCAACCGGATGAGATCCATTCGACTGGCGGCCAGGGAGGCCTCGCGGGTTACTTCCAGCTGGCGTTGGAAGCGGCAAGCGAGCCGCAGCTTCACCGAAAAAACGCGCCGCGGAAGCCGCTGATGGTGAAAAGATTGCCAGCCGCTATCGCGGTGCCCGCCGTCGCGACGAGTCATCAATCGGCCGAGCCCGAGGTAGATAGCGGATTGAGCGTCGGTAGCGCCAGTGAAAGCGACGACGTGTCCGTGAAGAACGTGCCTAAACCGCTCAACTCTCGGCCGGAAAACGCGGAGAACGACGTGTCGAAAGAACGCGCGGATTATCGCGAAGGCGCGCAACGTGCCTCGTCACAGTCGAGCGACGACAATTCGGGCAACGGCAGCGTTATTATCCTCGAGGAAGGTCTGGCCGACGATGACTCGTGGGTGGAGGAAGTGTCGCACGATGAAGACGAGCCAGGCGCGACGACCGCAACGGAGGAGAGCTCCGAGGACGAAGCCAACAACTTCGGCGATCGCGAAGAGGAACTCAGGGGCTATCGCAGGCAGGCGATCGACTTTACTTTGCACACCATCGTCGAGGAGTCGTGCGAAGAGAGCGAAACGGAACCTAGTTTAGCCACGGGCAGTCCCTCGAAAAAACCGAGGCCGCCTTCGGCCTCGGAACTCGAGAAATACTTCTTCTTCGGATTAGGCGGCGAAGGTAACAGTTCCAGCATAGGCTCGCGCGAAGTCGACAGCTTATCGGAAACCTCGTCGATCTATTCCGAGGGACTGGAGTCGCTCGGCCAAGACGAAGCTAACGGTAGTGGCCAAAACCAGGACAGATCGAGTAACGGCGATGGGTTCCTAAACTCTTCAAGATTGGAGAAGTATTATTTGTCGGAGTTTCTCGGCTTCGATCAAGATAGAAGAGACTCCGACGGCTCGGTGGGAAGCGACTCCGAGGGCAGACCAAGCCCGGAAGCGCAGAGGAGGAAGAAACTCGTCCGCGCGAGAGGCACGGGCAGATCTCACTCGTCTTCTTTGGATAATTTGTTGGCACTTACGCAAAGCTTGCAAAATCTGAGCTCGCAGAATTCTCTTCAAGATTTGAGCCTCAACCAGGACGCGCAAGAGACTCAATCCGAAGGTTCCTCGACCGAGACGGATGGCACTGAAGATGGCCAAACCGCCGCGTTTGGCACGGACGGGCAGTTCGACACGGTTAAACGTAAGAAGAAGAAGCCGCGGAACTTGGGTACTCAAAGTCCGCGCGTGCCGGATGATCGGAACAAAACGCCGGAGCCCAGCAGAGAATTGACATTGATGAACGAAGTCGTGATGGAGAACGAGAACGAGACGATGAATTCCGAGGACTCGGATCGAGCGAAGACCCCGCAACCGGAGTCCGTTCTGTCTTCGTCTTCTTCGCCGTCGACCGTGACGAATAACAGCAGCGCGTTGAACGCGACCTCGTCCTCGCAAATGGACTCCTCGAGAAATTCGATCTCGATGAATTCGAACGACGGTCAGCGATCGAAGCAACAGTCGCGCGACTCCGGTTTTGTTGGCAGCTGCGACGATCTTCTTCAGCATCAAAAGTTGCCAGATGAAAGTCAAACGAGCGGCGCCGAGATCGATCAGGAAGCGGGCAAGGATCGCTCGCTCAGTAAAACGGAATACCCTCAGGACGCGAGTCGAAACGCCACGAAGGAAGGAGCAGTCGGAAAAAGCAGCCTGGCGAAACCTCCGGTGAATCACACGAGCCTACCGCATCTGGCGAACGCGTCGCTTTCGCGCAAGGATAGCTTCAACAATTGGTCCAGCGACGAAGAGACGAATCTTATGATGTCGAAAATGCGGCAGTTCTTCAAGACGATGGTGGCCAACTCGAACGGACAGGGACAGAATGCCGCGAATTCCGGCGGCGTCTCGCCGGCGCCGAGCCCTCGACTGCCGGGATACGCCTCTAAAGCACGTCTCTGCGTCCAAAATCGCACGAAACCACCGCAGCTGGTCTACTTCGAGAACGAGCTTACGCGGCTGATGAAGACGGTGCCGGGGATACGCGACGAACAGGTTCGAGAGATCGTCGAGTATCTCAGCTCGGAGGACACATGGTCGGATTCTTACGACAGCTCGGATTACACCAGCTCCGACCTCGAGGGCGCCGCCGGTGGCCGCAGGTCGGCCCTGCAGGAGCAAATTTCGCAAAGCTGCCAGCAGATCATTAGCAAGTTCGATACGACTTCCGCCGGCGGCGACGCGATTCTATCGGACAAGGAGCGCGAGCAGGTGAGATCGGGGCCCGCTGCGATGCAGCCCGCGCCTTGCCTCGGCAGGGACACCGCTTTCGTTTACCAGAAGTTAGTGCAGAGCTTTACGAAAATGGCCGGCGACGGCGTGAGCTCGGACGCAAACTCTACGCCGCACAGCAGCCCGCCGCTAATCGCCAAAGTCATGCATCACATCGGCAGCCGGCTGGTCGCGCTGATGCACGAAGTATCGGAAGGCGGGCCGGCCGCGCACCACCACTCCACCACGTGGCGACGGTACTCCCAGCACCATCGGACACCCTCTTCAGCGTCCACCACCGAAGACGACGACTCGACGTCGGATTCCACGAATGCTCCCTCTTCGGCGCACTTACAATTACCCAGGTCAAAGTCGCACGACCCGCTGCTGCTGATTAACAGCCACCCCGCGACCGTCACCGGCCAGGAAGGCGAGGAACGCGAGGCCAGCGACTACGAGAGATTCTCCTGGCGCGGCAGCTTCGAGTCCACTTTGATGGCCGCCGACTCACGGACGAAGCTGAGCCTGCTGGCGTGCTCCGGCGACATCAGCGGTACCAACGGGGTCGGCTCGAGTGCGAGCGCGCTCGCCGCGAAACGGCGCAGCGCCGGTGACTTGCTGTTCAACCCGAAGAGCTTTTCGCGGGAGCAGCTGGATCGCGTGAGGAGCTGCGGCTCGATCGGCGGTGGTAGCGGCGCCGGGACCAACGGCACCGTCGGCGGCTCCGTCGAGGAGAGGATATGGAGCAACCGAAGGAGGTCCTCCGTTCCCGACGCGAACACGAGAGGCGAATCAGGTGAGTGACCGTCTTCATGTACGAATGAATGGGCGCGACGCCGCGTTACCACCGCGGAATTACGGTGCGGTAATTGACCGGACTTCGTCGGCGATCCCGCGGCTAGTCCGAGCGTTCCTTTTTCCGCAATTACGGCGCGCCGTGTTGCGGGCAGATCAGTCGCGATAATGGGTCGGCATTTTCATACAGAATGAATTGTGCGAGCGCGCACGCAGCGGCCGGTTGTTCTAATGTAATCGAGCGCACTTACATCGGGCTTTATTTTTAAATTATTCGAAATTAGGAAGCGTGAAGGCGACTCCGCCGCCTCGCTCTGCGCCGCACGCGATTGCGGCTACGTTTTGCTCGGCGCTGTAACGAGCAAAAACAATATCTGCCGGCGCGCGAATGTGCCAGGAAATTGCGAAGATCGATATAAAGTAATAAACGCACTAATTGCCCTCCGTGCGTATTTCCACGAGTTATTTACTTTGAATTAAGGCCTGAATTGAGCAGTAAACGATCCGCGGTCGAAAAAGGAACATCACTTCACTGTGAATTAATCGAATTATTGAAACAATCGTTGTTAATTACACGTACGTGAAAATAAGGAAAAAAAAAAAGTACTTTACGTTTATACTTCTTTTCCGTGGAATTATTTTTCTCCGATTTCGTCATCGTAATTATTAATGAATGGAGTCTCATGCATGCGTAATGCTCGCCAATAATTTCCATACTCGTCGACGTATGCATCATTTATGAGTACCGATAAATAAATATTTTAAGCGGATCAAGCGAAACGGAACGGCCATTGTACGCAAATAACAGATACTGGGCGGCTAATGAAATCGAAGATAACTCGTATCGGAACTGTACTTACAATACATAAATCGCTCGTATGCCATTCATTCTTCACGTTGCAAATAGCTATTATTCTCTCAGCACGCGAGATAAATTCCAACGCAATATAATAAATAAGGAAAGGAAATGTTATTTATTGTGCAATTGTTAAGCAGGTGCGTCGGCCGGCGACGAAGACACCGAGGACGAGCTAGAATACGGCGGAGAATCCAGAGCGACGACTCTACCGCGTGGCATGCAATCCGCTATCAGCGCGGCCACCAATTCTCTTCCGCGACTTCCGGCGGCGAGCTTGCCGGCCGGTCTGACGACGACGACGACGACGACGTCGTCTTCTTCTTCGTCGTCGTCAGCGGCGGCGACGTCGACCTCGGCGCCGATGCACAAGGCTCACAGCGTCTATCACTTCCTGCCGCAGCACAGCGGCGTGAAATCCGCTCGCTACCGACCGCCCGGCTTCGCGAGGAACAGCAACATCGGGCCCATCGGCGGACCTAAACGCGCGGTCAGCGCACCGGGTCTTCAAGTTTCCGGCAATCAGGCAAACCCCGGCAAGCGGGACACCTCGAGGTCCAGAAGACAGCAGGCGATGTCGCTCACGTCGGGTAAGTTTAAAAAAAAAAAGAAAAAATATTTTAGCTATGATAAAAACGAAAAATAAGGAAAAAAAAAAAACCCAAAAATTTTTATTTGAGCTCTAGCAGCATGTTTGCGAATTTTGTCTTTTTTACTCGGATAAATAATTAAACAACGCAGCTAAAAGGCAAACTTTCCCGCGAGACCTTGAGAGAATAGTCTCGTGGCTTTAACGGAGAATCTATAGCTCCGTAATGAGAGAAAGTGTTCGACTTCTGATGCGTTCTCGTAACTATCGAGTGTTCCGCTCGTTGCGCGCGTCGGCGACGCGATTATCGCTCGTTTTACTTTTATCACATGCGACGGCTTACAAAATTACGGATTTCAGCCGTGCGAAATCACGAAAACGAGGAACACTTTTAATATATCCGTCGGTTTCGACCGTGGTTTCAAGAAGCCGAGAGAAAGCGCGCGAATGAAAGGAAATTCGGACACGTATGATTCTCGCGCGATAAATTAGAGGCGGCCGTGTCATGAGCGCACGGTGCCATGCAAATGATTAGGTGTAAATATGAAATTATGACGAGCGTCGCCGCGAGGAGAAATGCTCGAAAGAGAAAACGCTCCTCGAAATTTCCCCGCAAGCGGTGAGGAACGGAAAGTTCTCGGAAGCCCGAAAACGCATAACTCGTCTGCAATTTTAATTCTGCAATTTAATTCTTATCTAAACCGCGGAATTCAACGAGCAACATTCCCGGGAATAATCAAGCTCCAATATTTTTATTACATATTTAATTTTTGAATCTTATACTTCACGTATTAATTTTATTAAATAGGATTCTTGTATTTGCACTTGGTAATTATTCATCTTACTTGTCGATCTTAATTAATTTCGCGCACCTGGGCAATTTTTTTCTTCCTTTTCTCGCGCGTATTATTAAAAAGATAAAGCACGCGTTCGACAACTTGTCGAACAGGGCTCGGTCGTTGCTGCAAAACGGATGTGCCGCTGATCGCGGGAAAGAAAGAAAAGAAAGGTGCTCTCGCGCATTGTGCGAGAGCGAACGCGATTCTTATCCGGCGGCTTGGGCAACCCGAACGACGGCAAATTCTTTTGTCGTGTTCTCTGAAAACGTAAAACGCAGCGCAAAACCGGGACGACGACGTTGCGAAAGCGTTTGCTGCTCATCGCGTGAAGCTTACGTTAGTGTAATAACAATTCCGAGCTGACTCCCTGAACGCCGCCGCGCGCCGTCGCTTGCATCTACCTTTCCGCCGACATAAATTCAATTAATTCAATTACGATTATGTCACGATCGTTCGTTGCGTCACGCGCCGCGAGGTTTCGTTTTCTGGGCCCTGAAGTTATTTTTCCTCGCGCGCGTACTTGACTATATAAATCACGATCGTGACACGCAACCTTTATAAGAAAGTATTATCCTTCCGCCAATAACGTTATATATACATACAATATATATTTTAACGGAAAAACAGGGAAAAAAAATAGAAAACAGATTTCATAACACCTTGAAAAAAGAATATATGCGTTGGAGGCGTAGAATATATTATATATTAATGGATAGAAAAATGCTTAAAAAAAAGAATTTTAATTTTAAGTGCAATTTGTCCAGAGACGAGAACTCAGAGACCAACAATAAGTTTAATTAAAAATTTATGTTGTAAAAAAATGAGGCTGCAAAAGTAATTTATATTTTATAATAGAAGAACAATCAGGTGTTCCTTTTTCCTCTTTTTCTTTTGTAGCTCGGAAATATTCGGCTTCGGTTTTTTTTTTCTTTTTTTTTTTTTGCAAAACGGCGGAAAAACGCGGCTTTTATTTTCGCAGCGAGAAACGTGCGTTTTTTTTTTTTTTTTTTTTTTTTAATCCGCAAGTAGAACGCATTGATAATGCGGCGCGTTCGTTCAGATACTTGCTCGAGTGTAACAGGTGCAACTGCTTTATTACGAAGTTTCCCTTCTTTCCTCCGACATTTCTACCCCGCGGCACCCACGTGCGACAATCGATAACGTCACAGGAAAAGGGGTCGCCCCTCTGTTTCCACGCAAGTATTGTTGAACCTCTCGCCCTTGTTCATTTTGTAACGACGTCGTAAAAGTAACATTCGTGCAGGCAATACCGTAGAAGCTCATTTGGAACGCTCTCGTTTGCTCCCGGTTTGTCACAAATTTATTTAAAGTTAAATAATTAATTTGAAGTTATTTGTTAATTAAGCAAAGTCAACCAGCGTTGACGATAAAGGTCTTTCTTTAACGATTTTACTTTTTATATTCCTGGGCATGTAATACGAGCGACCCGGCGACGCTTTCGTGCGCTGGCTGAGCTTTGTCGGCTCATCGATTGGCGAAATATATTACAACGTTTTACCGAGCGTTAACCCAGTCCTATCTCTGAATGTGAATGTCTCGATAATGATCTCGCTCGCGTTAGCCCCGCTTACGTAACCGAGTTATCGCGGATAAAAAGCCCGGTGGCTTGAGAGACCTAGTTGCGGCTTAAGATAGCGTTTAAAACGCTTCTTGTTTTGACATAACGTTATCAATAATTTACAAGTTGATTAGCCAAACAGCAAGAGTTTTCTCTCGCCATGATAAGACACATGCACGACTTCGTATGAGACAAAAACATTCGAGTGCGCGTCTGTTACATATTTTTTTTTTAAGCTGCAAATTGTGTGGTTTAGATAAATTTTAGGGTTGATCCTCGATTAACTGTACTTGGTTGAAACTTCCAGGTTTCTGCCATTCAGGTATAATGTCTAATAAAATTAAGGTCCTCGCCACTCCCGTTTCCAACTGCGCCCCTCGCGGATCGATAACGGAGAAAGCCACCCTCTGAAAGCCGCCCTTGCGGTTTAGAGATAAAATCTTCGAATTCTGAACGTGATATTTCATTACCGAGTGATCGGTCTTCCACATAAAAAATTTTTTTCGATCAAGGTTTTATTAAAATTAGAATTTATGCCGATAATCAGACTGAACTAAATATTTAATAAATAAAAAAATTGCTTTAAGATAGAAAATCAAAGTCTTACTACCTGTTTACGTTTATCACCGTTACTTCGGTGGCTCTCTTTAATCTACACTTACGGATTATTTATTACCTAGTATCACACACGTCCGTTAATCGATTCAGCGCTTACTGGGACAAAGTCGAGCCTCGACAAAAAGTGCATTGCGGTTAAACTGACAGCATAAATACATCTTTTAACATTCTTTTATCTTGCAATTTTTCCTTACAATCTTCGAACCTTCTTCGGCTCTCCAGTTATTTAAAATTAAATAATTTAATTTCGTCCTTTTTCCCAGCTTTCAAATGAAAGTCCAGGGACCCCTTCGCAAATCTTAAACGCGGAATCGTGCACCTTTCGCGTTCGCTGCCACGACCTCCGAGCCGCGAAACTCCGCCGCTCGTTACACAGAACACCTTTTCTTGCTCGTTAGACGCCGGCGACAGGTTTGCGAGCCACATCGCGGATACTGCTGCGTTTACGCGCTATATTCGCCAGTGATCATCGTTACCGCTTTAAACTGGATCAATTTTTCAACCCGAATAATCACCCTCGCGATCGTGACTTTGCGCCGCGAGCGGGATATTCGAGTCGTTCTTTTTCCTTGCGCGAAGTGCTCCGGCGAGCGCGTACAGGACGTCGAGGAATCAGGCCGAATAATAACAAAATAAAAGTAGGCTAATAAATACCGCGCGTATAAAAATAAAAAGTCTGTTACCTTTTTGCGATCCTCCTGGGAGCTTCGTTTCTAACCGGAATCGCATAGGCTGCGAAGGAAAAAGATTCCGTCTTTGTTTTTCAGAAAATGACACGATCGCGGAAAGAAGTGACATGAAAAGAATCGAACTGGCGTTAAGGAAGCCGAGAATGTCGTTGAACCGTCGTCGCCGCGAGTTTTGGAATGCGTGTCGAGCTTTTTTGCATGATCCGCTGGAACGGTTCTTCGCTCCGTGGATATCGGAATGTCGCGTATCTGACTGGATGTTCTCCGGATTTCCGCGATATTTCGATCCGACCGATTGATATAAAGTCGTGTATAAAAAATGTTTCCGGCTGATAAAATTTATTTTTGGTTTTGCAAAGCTGAGTTTCGAGTTTTAGCGACAGTTCTTGACCGCGCAGTTCGCTGAAAGTTCGCCAAGTTAAAATATTAATATACGTAAAACTAATCTAACTATTTTTAAATTAATATTTAGTCTTTTAGATTTAAAGTAGTCCTGATTATTTAATGTAAAAAAAAAAAAAAATTAGAAATAAAAAAAGTAGCTCTGGAACAACTTTTTTTTTACATGAATTTATCATGGCGGTATTTATATTTCGACAGAACAATTTGATAATTGCAAGTGTGAGCTACCGATATAGACATATGCGTACATTCCCTTTCACGGTTTGCGCGAACAGCTCCGGCGGTGAGTAACTTAATTACTCGCGAGTACGCAGCGGCGTTTTCTAAGGGAAAAGTAAACCGAATGAGAGTTAGTCGTGTAAAAAAAAAAAAAAAAAACAAAAAATACAAGTAAAACCGATGATTGTCCGCCGAATGCACTATAAACGTGCGCCTGGGGAATTCAAATAAAAACCTTTTCCAGCGTAGGCATTTTACAAGTGCGCAATCACAGGAGTTTAATTAAGTAGTACGAGTATTAACAAATCAAAAAAATAAAAAACAGAAATAAATAAATTACACGATTATTCGTTAACGTCCGGTCCTTTTTTTTTTCTTTTTTTTTTTCTTTCTTATTCTGTTCGCGTCGTGTTTACCGCGGCCTACGACTAGTTTGCCTGATCGGCCGCTGCGACTGGAAACTCTGAATTCTCGCGTTCTCGGGAACGACAGAACTTTCGCCCGCGTTCTCGGTGCGTAGTACTATGTCCCGGATACGACGTTCACATGCGTACAGCTCGGCCGAGTAACGGGCACAAGAGAGAGAAAGAGAGGCAGGAAGAGAGAGAGAGAGAGATCACGTTCGCGAGGAGACAATTCAAAGTGACGGAATTCCACTGACGAAAGGTAGATTACTCATTTGAGGGTGCGAGGGGTGTAATTTAATTAACCCTCCCTGTCGCACGAGAC
Source organism: Cardiocondyla obscurior (assembly GCF_019399895.1). NCBI lineage: Eukaryota > Metazoa > Arthropoda > Insecta > Hymenoptera > Formicidae > Cardiocondyla > Cardiocondyla obscurior. The sequence goes on from NC_091878.1 coordinate 911,227, forward strand.
GTGAACACGCGGCGGTGTCTGCGCGACTCGATCTTAATTTCGGTGCGACGGACTAAATTATACAGTGGGAAACGCGAGACACATTAATCCTGGAAAATTGAGGAAATTCGTCAGAACCCTTGGGAGGTGGAATTAAATATTTTGAGGACGCCGGGATAAATATATATTGGCGACTCATACGCCTAATAAAAATATAAATATCCGCTGAAATCTCTGTACGTGCGATAGTATTGTATGACTTCCTTGCGTGCAATCATCGTACCGCTCATTATCAAAGCTCGCCAGATACTGGACCTTGAATAGAAGCCGTTGCCGCGTTATTCGTTTAAAAAGGCAGGAAGCGAAAATACATTATCGTTGGCCCTGTTCCGTTTAGTCGAAGAACAAATAATGAAATAATGTGTCAGTATAGCGGGCGTTTCGTATCGTGTCACATCTCTTCCGTCGTTTGTTATAAAACACGCAGCGCCCATCGAATTTATTTCAAAGCAATCAACAAATTAAAGCAGTAAAATAAAAAAAGATCTACAAGACCCGAAGTTGAGATTAATAAAAAAAAAAGAAAAAAAAAATATGGCAAAAAATGCTCGTTACTTAACTTTCGAGGAGTCTTCTCAAAATTCGTGGACCAGTGGCAAAATCATACGTCGCCTCGCCACCAGTTGGTTTTCCGGATCCTGCTGCGGGTTTTGTTACGCAAAAGCAATTTCTTCGGAATCGAATAAGGGGAACGAAACAACCGAGAAGGAAAATCCAGGGTCACAAGTTTTCTCAATCGACTCTGTGAATATGAAAAACAGTGAATTTGCCATGACGGAACTTTCTTTAATAAAACGCGATTTTGAAATAAAAGACGACGAGTTTTCGACGTCCAGCCGTAACGACGAAGAATCCTCGAATTACAAAGTCGGTTCGTCGATCGAAATCTCGGGCGCGAAAGGTAAACCTTCGCTCGGTAGCGAAATTCTGAGCAGCGGCGGAATGAAACGCGTGATCGGGAGTCTTCCCAAGAAGGAGAAGAAATCACCGTCGGTTAATGATGAAAAGAAAGCGCGGAGCGATCTGGAGCTGGGATATATCTTCGCCAAATGCTCGAAACGATACAGAGAGCAAAAAGCGTCCGTGATTAGTATTCCTGGATTAACGCTGAGTCAGTGAAAAAGCTAAAATTTTAACGGTTGACTTGAGAGAATTTTCAGAGCAGTGAAACAATTTTTTCATCGCAATTAATTTTAATTAAAATTAAAATTAAATATAAACGTAAATGGAATCTCTTATAAAAATTCCCAAACCGATGCTGCCAAATAATATTCTTCCTATTATTTAAGTATTATTAATAATATTTTATAATTAATATAAAATATAATAATTATTATTTTCAGTGTTAAATGTTCTTTTTTTTTTTTTAACTAGAAAAAAATGCTTATTTAGTATTGAAAAATATTTATACGAGATACTCACATATCGTTTCGTTCGCGTTATCTCTCAGCAATCGGCTGAACCATGAGTCATTTTGAGTAATCGAGGTTTTGTATGACGCAGATGATGGAAGCAGCTTGTCGGAGGCGTGCAGCACGCCGATCATCGGCGCGGGATCACGGACGGGCTCTAGTCATGCGGTTCTTGACATGGACGACATCGATCCGAGCCACCTTGCCACTCGTTCATCCCTGTCGAGTCTCGGGGTAAGTACCAGAGATCTGCATCTCGCCCGATTGTGCATGGGGAATGGACGTTAGCACGTGAAACGTGGGCTTGAACCGTGACTCGTCGCGATTTAAACGCGGTCCAGATCGCGGCGCCGTGTCTCGCTTTGATTAACTGGAAGTGGAGGCCAGGCAAAGATCCTCACGACCCTAATTCTCGCGATTTCAGGCACGCTCGGATTCGATGGCGTCGGTATACAGCGGCGCGGGCGAGGGACGTTGCTGCCGGTCCGTGGTCGTCACAGGTGAGGTAGAATTCGCCTTGCAGTACGACTACAAGAATCTGACGTTCGAGGTGCACGTAACCAGATGCAAGAACCTCGCGCCCGTAGACGTGAAGCGCAAGCGATCGGATCCGTAAGTATCTCGCTAGCCGCGTTACATTCCGTTCTTTCCGGCACGCTCGAATAAAATAAATTACATCGCATCCTTTTCTTTAGTTTTCCTAAATTATTTTACTGCGTCGCGGCTTTTAATTTTTATTTTATCTACGAGACGAAAGATCGAGCACGAGAATCAGATTTTTTAATTTTTTAATTGTTTTCTTTTTTTTTTTTCTTTTTCTTTTCTGCGATTCTATCTCAGATACGTCAAAGTGTACTTGCTGCCGGACAAGTCGAAGAGCGGTAAGAGAAAAACAAAGGTGAAGAAGCACACCCTGAATCCGGAGTTCAACGAGACCCTGAAGGTGAGTTACCGCCGCCCGTTTGCATGAACGATTAGAGACTCGTTGTTTCGTCATCGCACGAATTTTAGTTCCACATGAGCCTGAGCGGCCTGGAGACGCGGACTCTGTGGCTGACGGTATGGCACTCGGACATGTTCGGCCGCAATGACTTCCTCGGCGAGGTGCGAATGCCGCTGGAGAACAAGATATTCGACGATCCAACACCGCACTGGTATCCTCTTCAAGAGCGGGTGAGCGTTCGCCGTTAATTACAACGCCGGTCTTTATAGAAATTCCTAATTTAACATGAACGAATAAATGCTGATAATTAATCACTTTGAGAATTAAAAAGTAAAAGTTAATCACTGCCTTTAATTTTTATAAGGACGAGCGAAGGCAGAGAGCATCTTTTTCTATTTCCTCCGGCGATGCACTGCGATATTTTAAAGTTTTAAAATCGAAGTCATTGATTGCCTCATTGTCATTGAGTGAAGCAAGTCCCCAGCTTGTTGTGCATTGGTCAGGTTGCGTCATTGCGCATTTATCAGGTTACATCACTGTGCATTCAGCAGAAAATAATTGTTATTCCTTCTTTTTGCCGGCAAAAATGTAGGCTGCAACTTTAGAACTGCTTAACGAAAGTGCTTTCGATGTATTTTTTTTTTTTATACCAACACATACGAATGCAAATTTATATAATTTAAGTGCATACTCTAAATGTAGTTGAATATGTAAAGTCCATAAAATTTACATTTCTTTAATTTCAGTAGAATTTTAAAATATATTTAAAATTAAATTTTCGGTTAAAAATAATCTAATAAATTAACCAGAATTTGTTGAAGTTCCTTTTAAATTTCATATTTTTTTAAATAATTTTTTTTTTTACTTTTAAAAGTAAAGAATCGCTTTCAAGAAGATCTGGCCTTTTGAAATATTACTTAAAAGAATTGAAATGTACACGGACTCTCATAATAATTATTTGCAGACGGAGCCGTTTGACGATCCGGTCGCATATAAAGGTGAGGTGATCGTTGGACTAAAGTTCGTGCCGCCAGATCCGGCACAGCAGGAACGCGATCGGGAAAGCGGTGTGGAACGTGGTGGCAAAGCGAAGAAGAACTGGAGTCGCGGTGCTCTTCACGTTCTCGTCAAAGAGGCCAGAAATTTGCAGACGCGCGGCAAGAACTCTGGCACCTGCGATCCCTTCTGCAAAAGGTACCTCATTCGTTTGCACATTTAATATTTGCTGACAAGATTTATAATTATTTTGTAATTCTTTTTAGCTATTTGCTTCCCGACAAGGGACGATCCGGTAAGCAAAAAACCGGGGTCGTTCGTCGGTCAGGCGGTTCGCCAGTTTGGGGTCACACGTTTATCTACAAGGATGTTAGTCTGCAAGAATTAGCAGAGCGCGGATTAGAACTGACGGTCTGGGACCACGATCGAATCGCCAGCAACGAGTTTCTCGGCGGCGTCCGGTTTAATCTCGGCACCGGTACGAATAGAAATTGATAAAATGTTACTTCTACTGATTCGAGTTGACTACGTCTCTTAGAGCTTCTAAGACTGGCAAAGATATTCTTTGGAGGTTTTCGATAATGTAATGAACGAATCTCTTTCAGGAAAACATTATGGCAAACCGGTGGACTGGATGGACGCGACCGGCCGCGAGTTGTCTCTCTGGCAGAACATGCTCGAGAGGCCGAATTTCTGGGTCGAAGGCGCAGTAACATTAAGGCCGAACTTGCACAATCACGGAAAAAACAACGGTACTTAAAAACAGCGACGCGACGTCCACGTCACCATCCTGGTCTCGTTTCCGAGAGCGGTTCGGGAAGCGCCGCTCTAGTCTAAATCGAATTGTACATAGGCTCCCAAAGCGTCGCGTTTGCAACGGACGTGATCTTGAACGTTCGCGAACAAAAAAATCAGTGCCTTCGATAGCGACACCAACTCGTCTGATCGTCGGCAAAAGTCCTCCGCGAACCTCCTGCCGACGAAAGTTGCCCATAAGATTTTTAGCTCGAAGCCGATTAAATTAAAGTCTACTAGCTCTCAGTTTGGTACATCCTATTATGAGTTTCTTATTCATTTTCATTTTTATAACATTCTATAATTAATTTTTATTTAAAATGCGCGCTTAAAACTCTACTTAAATATTCTCAATATAAAATTATCATATTATTTCGTCAAGTAAACTAGAAAGCACAAGATGCTTGCTTTTATTCAAAGTATTATTTTTTGTTTTTTATTGGCTGCTTCGCTTTGGTTGTTCAAAAAATTTAATATTTAGTATTTAAGTAAAAATAAAAAATAATTATATTAATTTAACTTCTTATTTGCTTAGTGGTGATAAAGTTTAATTATTTGAAAAATACTATAATTTACAAAAATAAAAAAAGCAATCTTATTAAAAAAAAATCTAAATATAAATGAAATTGCTTATTTAAAAATTAAATTGCGAATTAATGCGATTAGATTTTTTTAAATTCTTTATGTATTTATTTTTCAACTTGTGCTCTTTTACGCAGAGCCGGTGATGTAATATTAACTCAATGGACGTGCCAAATGTTAAATATTATGGCGAATTCATACTATAATAACTTTTCATTATATTTTTCGAGATAAAATTATAGCAAACTTAATTTCAATGTTATTTTATTTCTGAAATAATATAATTTTTTATTGTTACAACTCTGGCAATTGTAAACTAGCAAAGCGAAGCGTTTCGAGCTGCATCTTTGTGCAATTCTTTGTATAACTCTTGTTGTAATTTTTCTTCGTCGTTCTTAATTGCGGAAAAAGCTTCGAGAGAATATTTATATATAAGTTTACACAACTTATAAGCGTAAGTCGTTATAATTTGTGCAATATTATTGAAACATCGATGATTCTTAAGAAAGTATTGTTAGGTTTTTGAAACGCCCGAAACGGGATGAAAAGCAAAAGTACGTCCGTCCAAGATAATAGCATCCACACATACGTGGTACATGCGTTCATCGCGACGATGAAGAAACAGCGAGTAAACTCTCGCAGAGTTCCAAACGTTGAGCGAACGGACCGCGAAACATTTCGTAATTTCACGAAATTCTACCTCATTAGAAAAAGAAAAACGTCCGAAAACATTCTTAAGCTTCACGAAACCGTACTGGAAATCAATAATCACTAAAAAAAGATCGCAATGGCACACCTGTTATTACAAGAAGTTTTGTGAGAAACGCAGGAGAGCAGCCGCGATTATATTTTTTTACATTTTAAAAGTGTGAATTTTAATGTTTGATTAATATCGTATAAGGAATTATAAGGAATTATCCGAGTCTTCACCGAAAGGATAAAGTATTGGAAAATGGTGGCCACGACTCGCACGCGACAGGCAACTCAGGTTTTTTAGAAAAGTAAGCGACTTTTTTCGCTCACTTGTTCATTCGCGTTAATTGTTGAGTAAATCGGACGAAGAACACGGTCGATAGCTCAACGTTTGGGACGGCCAAGCGACGTCGTGGACACTTTCCTTCGTTGGAAAGGGAGATGCTTCCAGTGTACAGTAGGAACGAGCGAACGGAGGAACGGTGTATTTAATGGGATTTAAATACGACCGCTTCCCCGTGTAATTTTAACGAAAACGCGGATCCTTGTAGATGTTATATTTATACGTATATGTATATGTAACGCGGGCGTCGAGTCAGGCGCCGCTGAAATTCCCGGGGGAGGGCTTGCCGGAAAGTTTTACTTCCGGCAAAAGCCCGATCCTCCGAGGATTCCAGAATCGTAAAAGGCTCGTATTCGCGGTGCGCGTTTTTCAGCGGCGACTTCCGGTTTCTACGTCGTTCATCTGGCGTTAAATGCAATTCAGCGCAGGCGGTCCTGCATTTACTCGCCAGATGCACCGCCAAGTCGTGTTGTAAATGTCGACTACTCCTAGAGGGTTCGAGGATAAATCGAGGGTCCGAACTGAGAAATTCGTACCTAACTGATTTATTACACCCTCGGCCGTTTGCGAGCATATAACATCGTGAGTCATTGTAATTATTTCTAAGACTCTCTGTCTCTTCCTGCAAACAGGGTTAACGAAAGGGAACTGTGAAACTGCCTTTAACGTTACGTAGAGATTCGTGTGATGCGTCAATTTTCCGAATGAAAATAGGTGAATTAAAAACGTTTAGCTGAAAATAATTCCTTTTTTCTTTTTTTATTTTTTGAAATATAATTGGTCTACGACATTAATTCAATTAAATTAATTTTAAGTCTTCGAACTAATTTACTAAGGTTTGTGTAAATATAATATTTAAAAAATTAAAACAAAATAAAAATAAGTAAGAATCAAAGCGTAGAAAACTCTAAAGTGCCGAATTAAACTTTTATTTTTTTCTAAAAAGAAACGGAAGAGATCCGTAATGGGGTATTAATTTTAATTTGTACATTCAGTGAAGTGTAATTTTCGTATGAAGTCTCTTTAATTCACCTATCTTCCGTAAGGATCAATATGTGTGTCTTAAGTAACACAGATTCCGAGATAAACATAGGTAGATAAGACTCCGACATTCCTGAACTACTGAATCTAGCGTCATCACGATAATCACTTGTCGTACGCATTTTTGGACCAATAGAGAATCGAGGACTTTATTACAATAATCCATTGCGTTTTCTATCCCGATAGTCCCCCACCCCCAAGTTACTCTACGTATGTTAGTCCAGTCTAGGAATTAACGTTATGCAATGTAATGTTAAAACATAGAAAATCAGACATTTATTTATATGTCGCTCGTCGGTGTACATGATAATAAAAGTTTTATACGTTTACTCGTAGATCTCGCATAAGTCATTGATTCCAAAAATATACACGTGTGAAAATATACTCTTGTAAGGAGAAAAAGGACAGAATAGAGAGGAATAAAAAATGTTCCATGTTATTTATCAGCAAGAAAAAAATCACATAAATCAGATATTAATCGATACTTCACGAACGTCGAGATGTAACTGATATCTTTTTAAAATTTTATCTGACTAGAAAAATCTTATTTTTAAGACTTAGTGATGCACGCGATTACAATTAAAGATCACTGTTGGAGATAAATCTGTTACCTTCCGAGTTCTTGCCGGAGTATCGGTACTTGCACTTACCGTACGCACCTCTGTGATCCTGAGGATTGCGCTGTGAGCTCGGCAGAGGTGTGTAATGAATGTTAAAGTGTATGTCGTCAAACTCGCCAACGCGAGGTGAATTGGGGACAAAATTGCGGATCAGTTCTGGAACGAGTCTGACCGTTTTCGAGTATCTGCCACGAGCCTCGGCAGTCAGTCTCTCCTGCTGGGTGATTCTGCGGGAGTCCAGGAAGCGAAGGCTCGCAGGCAGAACGTGAATGGCATACAGCCTATAACGTTCGTAATCGTCCTCGTCGGTGGACGTCGGGTTTGTCAATTGATCGGGACATCCCGGATTGCCTAACAGACTGACGTACTCCACGTTGGGACAGCACTCTCGTATTCTGTCGAGAGCCTTGTCGATGTTGGATATCTGCGAACAGAAACTTGCGTCATTTGGTCCCCGTGCGTTAAAGAATTACGCGTGTCTATCAGCAAACTGTAGTAAATATATTAATAAAGTAAAAAAAAAATCATAAGTCTCTTCTGAGATTTATAACTTCAGTAAGAAATTATTTTATTTCCGTTAATTTTTCTGAAGCAAACCTTGTTGTTGTTTAGACTTAAAGTGGTCAGAGTTGCCATGTACGGCAGCGTTTTGAGATTATCCAAGCTGTTGTTGTCCAGAATCAGTTCCCGTAGTTGCACGAAGTCTTTCACGCCAGAGACGGAAGTAAGTTCATTGTACGAGAGATCCAACCCGAGGCAGTTGTGGCCGACGACTCCTATAAGCCCGCTGGGGATCTTCTCTGCTCGTTGCCCGGTGTACCAAACCTAGAATAAAGATTGAATTAGATTAATTAATTGTAATAAAAAATAATAATAAATAAAATAAAAATATAAAAGCAATAATAAGAATAAAAAAAATAGAGAGTATTATTAATATAAATATTAAATAATTTTTTTACAAAATAAATTCTTGGCTAAACTCTTTTAATATCATTTTTCACAACGTTCATTAAATTTTAATCTCTCAAAAATTTAATTGCAAAAAATTCTTAAATTTATTTCTAGTTTAATAAATTAAATTAATTTTTTATTGATAATTAAACATTACAAACACACAATTTTTCTCCAAATTAATCGTATTTAAAGAGCAAAGCCAGCACCAAATATTTCATAAAAAAAAATTTTTTTTCCACTGTCTAACGTTTCTATTTTGTCCTTCTAAATTTGACCGCGTGCTGTCACTACTTCGCAACAGCGGTAAGTGCAAAAGATTGTAGCCGAAAAAGTACAGATCAATGTCAATTAACACGAATCACTGCACGTGAGCAAATTAAATATCACCGTACGTGATGAAAACTGCAAAATAATTAACGATTACCCGTCCGTTATCGAGCGTCAATGCACTCCGGTTGAAGTCTGGCTGATCGTGGCCCGCCATGTTGAACGGATGCCACGCACAGAGAGAGAGCGGAAAAATTATCGCGCAGTTTAATGTCATAGATAACGCCTTGCACATGTGCGTGTATCCACGTACGTTATTACCATAACATTACAGCTGGATATCCCGTCGTTATAAAATCATGTACAACACGGCTCGTTGGTCTAGGGGTATGATTCTCGCTTAGGGTGCGAGAGGTCCCGGGTTCAAATCCCGGACGAGCCCTTTTTTTTAAATTTATTATTTTATTTTTGCCATCGTATCTGATTACACCAATTACAGTATTGAAATATTATAATAAATAAAATAAATTAATATTCCGACAATTTAATAAAAGGTTACAGGATTATTCTTTTTTTTTTTATTAAATTTCATACAGATAATATATGTATATATTTCATTGCGTCGTATTCATATATTAATATTTGTAACTTATTTTTTTAAATAAATTCTTCAACATTTTTATATACAATTAGCATTAATCACATATGTATAATACGGTATCACAAATATACAGAAATACAAGTCGTGCAAAATTCAGAGCCACTGAATTTTGTATTGCAGTAAAATGTCAGATTACCAATTGGTAATTAAAAATAATCAATAAATAATATTTAAATAAAATTAATTTATAAAATCGTTCAGTGTTTTTTTATTTTTTTTTACCTTGTGTATTGTGCGAGATATGTTATTTATTTTCCTAATTGAAGTTTTACTAGACGAAAAGTCGACTTTACCCTCCTCAATCTTTGAATGCACTTGCTCATCGTTGTTCAATTTATCTTCCTCTAGTACTTGAGCAGGTTCATTTGTCGACAAATCAGGAAGAGCGTTCTCATCGGTCTTTAAATCAGTAGCGCTGAAGCAAATAAATAACTAAATAATTATATAACTCAATAATTAAATAAACGTAACAAACATTTCATGTTTTACTGCACCTCCTATCGTTCGAAGGTATTTTAGATTGAAGTTTTACACGCAACGAGTTTATTTCGTTATAAAGCTGTATCACAGATTGAAAGTTTTCCACCATCGCAGCCGACTCGGCATCGTTATCGTGAAACAATTCCTCGTTGAACGGTTTCGTAGCGATATATTCTACAAGATAGAAATAACGATTTCTAATTTCGCAATCTCTAACGACACGTCGCACATTCGTATGGTAAGAAACGCACGCCTGAGCAATTGTGCGCCCTCCGCTTTGTATTCCGCGATCTCTTCGTCCTTTCGCTTCACCAGGTCCAGCAGAGCCCTGTATCGGCGAACCAGCTCTATCGACGTCACGCAAAGCGGTATCGTCACAATTTCGCAAAACTGCTGCGACGTCCCCTCGACAAAATCCAGAGAAAACTTTAACTTTACGTCGATTTCCGGTATATCTATTCGCAATTCTATTCGACGCTCGGCGATATCTCGGACAGCCTTGTGCACGTACTGAGGAATATCGTTCAGCATCTCCAGCACCAATTTCTTCCAGTCAAAAGCTTCCAGGGTCAACAAGCGATTCTCGCTCTACAAAATTAACGTACTTCATTATTCACGTAAAACATATGTATAAAAAAATAAACTTTAATCGATGCTTTTGTTTTTAGACCCGTTACGAGAAATAAAAATCTTAAAACAATTTAAATACCTGGCATTTGTTAAACATAGTTTCGTCCGTCAGAGTCGTTGTGTAAATTTCCTTCAAGTTTGTTAAGAAGATTTTCCACGAGCCACTCTCCCTTGTAAAACAAACTATGTGCTCTTCATTCTCTATTTGGAGATTCTTCCAATCTCTGTTCTGCACGTAGCACTCAGAAATCACATTTATTTCGCGGTTTTCCATGGTAATAAAAAAAAAAAAAACAGATGAACTTTAACGTTATAGGTTATCGTATAACTCTATAACCTCTTTTAAGCGTCTCAGTCAATTCCCGAATTAATTTTCCAAATAAATAATTTTTAAATTAATTTTATTACATAATTTGCACGCAGATGCATTAATATTTGGATGTAAAAATTTGTATGTATTTTTATTGTTAAATAAATTTAACAGTTAACTGATATACAGCACCGTTCTTACTTCGATATATATCGAATAAAACACGATTTCTACGCGTTATGCGTATGCGTTTTTGGTGCTACAGCGCCTCTAAGCAGCTACAGCATGTAATACGCATGTGATCGATACATCGGAAAGGAAAATACAATGTAATAAGTACATTGCGATTATTCAAAACGATTATTTTCTATTTAATTCTTCATATCTCCTGCAGAAGAATTAGCGTTATATTTTTTTGAAATATTACTGAATCCTGCATTGAATATTAAATCTAATCAACCAAGCTTCTCTCGCGATACCTCGATATCTCTAGAATGATAATCGAGTGTCGGTCGAACGGATGAATATATGCTTCCACCTCGAGATTTTGTATCAGAACATTCGAATTTGAGTAAATAAAAAATTACAAAGAGTTTTTAAAGTAAAAAAAAAATTTACTATAGTTGAAAATAAGCTTGAGATGCAATTTTTATAATAAAACCTCAAAAATCTAAAGATATTCGCATTTATTATTTTGCACTTTGCTGTAAACATGAAATATTCCGATAAATGCAAGTCAGCGAATAATAATAAAGAATATGAATAAATAGCAATTTAAAATATTATAAAAAAAATACTTAAGTAATAAAATAATTAGAATTCAAAATATCAGTGGCGAACGTAATTTTTTGGTCTCTTCTCGCCTGGACACTTTCTGCCAATTGGTAAACACCGAAGAATCGCGTTTGCACGTGTAAACGCAATCACAGGATTTATCCGCGCGGTTCTCGTCGGGCGGCGAGAAATTTTCGATTTTACGTAAACGCGCCTTCGACGCATTACCAGATACTTTCTCTCTTTTCGTTATCAGATAATTACGGAGCAGCACGCCACGTTTCGGCGAGAGTTCGAGAAATTCTTTCACGAAAACCCCGTCGAGCTCGGCACTTCGCATTATCGTGTCGGTGTTTTCTACAAGGAATTATATTTATTAATTAAAAGTGTTATATGTTAAAATAAATTTTTCAACCGTTTATGAAATTAGTTAAACACGTATGAACAGATATTATTGCGGCTGTATCTGTATCGTAAAAGAGAATGTTGCATTTACTGTGCATTTTTCCTGTAACGCTTTTCTTTCTTGAACAACTGTTATTTAAATTGGCATCGGACGAGCCACGTATTTCATCCGCACCATCGTGCAGTCTCAATTTAAAGAGAGAATCTTCTATTTCGTGTGTACTTAACGATGCTATTTCGCGATTCGCGATTGCACGCTGTAATAAAAGTGCCTTAGAGAAAGTTGCGACAACCGGTCCGAATTTTAATTATTCAATTATGACGCAAATTCTTAAGGTTAAAGATACATATTTTAAAATATGCATTCATTTGGATTTACCAGGCTGTCAAAAATTTCATCTTTTCTGCATTTTAATACTAAGCTGTTTAAAATATCCTTGGCATGCGTGTTTAATTTTTTTATAATATTCGACAAATCGTGATATTCGAGTTTGAGCTGCCTGACGAGATAACTCTCGGTTTCCGAAATTGGCACGTCAGGCTCGATCGCGTTTTCGTGTAAAAGGTGACAGGATGTGCCTGCATCTTTAACTAAAACGGCATCCTGAGAACCATCTGCTCTATTACTTCTGCAACGAGTCATCTTGTCATTGTCATTTTTTTTTTAATTACAAATTAATATAAAAAAAATTATTATAAAGAAATATATGTCCTATTGTTAGTTCGATATGTACCTACATTTACAGTTAATTAAAAAATCGAATCAACACCTGTAATAAGGAAATCGACGATAATCTACTTCGACGTTGCTCAACTTTTTAAAAGAATTATTTTGAAACCCTGCGAACTTGCGCGTATAATTCTTCGCGGTGTTAATCGAATTTGATGGCATTGCTGAGGCGTATCGAGGGACGAGTTTCTTATCTCGTCGCGAAAGGAAAGCGTTCCTGGCGGCCTCTGTGCAGGAAGCCACTGGGTATTTTCTCCTCTCTGACATAATACCGACGGGTGCGTCGCCCGCTTCCGGGGAACCGCTAATTGCACACACCTTCGAAGACAAGTTCTGCTAATTAGTCGCAGGAATCGCATGCGATAGACGCGCACACGCAAAGGCACACGTAAGTCTTTACTGTTACGTTTGCGTAGTTTCCGTCGCGTCAACTACGATTGCCCGAGAATCACCTGTGAGTTTATCGCGAGAGTAAACGCAGCCTCGTCTCACGGAGAGAACAATTGTTAACAAGTTCACCGATCGACCGGCCGATTAAAGAATTCTTCGATTGCGTATAATTACCGAGATCCCAAACTTTCTACGACCCATTATCGAAAAGCACAAACGGGCACCACATCTGCGTCTCTGCCGCGTGTTCTCCATTACGTCGCATTAAGATCGCCGGGCACGATCGATCAATTTTAAAAAATTAAATTTAAGAAAATGGAACATTTACTTCTTTATGCCGAAATGGGTTATGCTCGTTTAACGAAGAAATTGATGGAAAGTACTTTCTTATTGCGACTTGTGAGCAACTTCGTTGCTTTTTTTATTTTACGTTTCCAGACTCGTTTTTTTTTTTAATTAAGTTTTTAGGTTTATTGTTTTTTTTTTGTATTTAAAAACGCGAATTAAAATCTGCGCTAGTAACGATAAGGAGGAAATTTTTTGTAGATATAAAAATATTTTTGTAAATAGGAAAATTACGTTAAAAAGAAAAGAAAGATATGTTATATTTGGATTTTCTTCAGCTTTTTAAATATTGCATTTTCTTACTTTCGGAATAAATCCGCCACTGAATTGATTATGAATACAGAATTCTACGCCACTGGCGGTTTATTTTCTTCGGCCAACAATCGCGGCTTACACGACGATGATGATGGCGGCGCTACCAGATCGGTCATCGCCTTCTAAAGCTTTGGGTGTCATACCCAAGATACCAAGCCATTAAAAATATATTTAATACATTAATTAAATAATAAGTAAAATAACGAAATAATCGTTAACAGTTTAAAAATAAGAATTAAAATAAAATTTTCACGTGCTAAAAAAAAATATAACATAACGTTACAAAAAAATTTCCTCCTTGAAAAAGAACTTTAAAATAATTTTCGAGACTTTCAAGTCATAGATTTTACAGAATTGTGAAGTCTAAAAGCCGTGGCACGTAAAAGTACTTAAGCAGCAGAATTAAACGTGTAAAAAAAAAAGTTGATTAATTACAATTTAGATCCCGAGAAATTATTTTGAAGCGCGAGAGGCGCTAATAATTCCCTACAGTTGGAATTTTTAATATAACAATTTTACATTTTATCGTTTATAAAGTCCTTTTGAGTCCTGCGGTTCTAAGGGGACCGCAAGATGTACGTTACTGTGCCGATTTACCGGGCACGGTAAAAGAACAGGTCGCGACGTCGCGGCCCGACAGTCGCGTCGGCGCTCCGTTCGCCAGCCGTCGTCAGACTTGTTCCTCCAACCTGGAGGCTTCAACGTGCCTTCGTCGTCTCGTCCGAGAATGTGTAAACCGTAACGCGGAGAAAAAAAAATTACCGCCTGCGGATTCGTGGGGTGCGCGAGTGTCCAGATAGCCGCTGGATCAATTTGAAGGATTAATTTCGTCGTGATCGGGGTGCTCGACGGGTTCCCCGGGACCCCGATGTCTCTGCGCGCCACAACGGGCTCTAGCCCAACTCGAGAAGATCAGTAAGCTAAGCCTGATGACTGGTGTCCCGAGAAATTAATTACTTTTTAATTATACGAAGAATACCGAAGCAGCAATAATTAATTACTCGACTGGAATTTATTTCAATAAAATAATATAATTTTGTTAGACGATAATTAAATTGAATAATAGACCTTCGAGAGTATCGAAAAAGTGGCAGCTACTGTAGCTTCGCCAGAAGATCTCGGAAAAATTATATACATTGCAATGTAAGCGCGACGCGAGTGTCCCTTTTATACCCGCCTTCGAGTCGACTTCGTTCTGGTCGATCAAAAAAATTTGATCGAATATAAAAATGCAACGATCCGCACCAGATCGATGCCTAGAAACACCCCGGAGTAACCTCGAAAGGCGCAGAAGTTGAAAAGAATGCGCGGAGAGGAGGAGACGGCGAGAAATTCTCCGCCGCCAAGAAAGACGTTCAGCAAACCTAGTTTGATAATAATTTGTGCAAGGGTGTAATCGACGATCTTTATTTTTTTTTTTTAACCGGATAATAATTTCCGCCTACTTGAGATATTATCAAAACTCGAGTCGGATTCCGTTCTTTCCCGAGCACCATATTTGGATCCGCGGAATCAACGAGTAAGCAGTTCCTTCTAATGAACTGGGATTAGGTGGACAATTCTCGAGATCGAGGGCGTCGAGTGATCTAGTGGAAACCGAGACGATTTCGAGTGGAATCGTAGTGCGGACTGTAGACGTGTCGAATGGAGTGATTTCTCGCGGATCATCGTCGTGGATCATCGATGTAGCGCGATGTCGACCTGGTGGCCTGTCGCGGCGGCGACGCTGTGCTTCTGGATATGCGCTGGTGAGTTAAATGAACCACGTTGGCTCGCAAATTAAAGCGCGTTTGCGTCAAGCCGAAATGTGACTAATTAAATTAAAAATGTACCCTGCCTCAAGCCGCTCGAAGTTAATCGTAAACGAAAAATATATTATTTAATTATAAAGAAAGCGTTAATTCTAGGATAAGATATAAATAATCGGGAAATTTCTGATTCAGAGAAAAACGTAGTGTATCTCAAACGTTTACAGATTAAAATAATTGGGAAATTATGAATTTAATGACTCAAGAATTTATCGGCATTCCATAAAACGGCAGATATGCTATTAGAAGTATCCGTAACCAAATGAACGAAGAAGAATTTGCGGTATCTAAGGTATCTATTAGTAATTTCGGAATTTAATTTTTATAGAGACTTGACGAATATTTAATAGCAGAAATAATTTAATAAGAGAAAATTTTAAATTCCACATTTTTTTTTTTTTTTTATAGAATTGTTGTAAATATACGTGCGTCTTTTTTTTTCTTTTCGAAGAGATATATCCGAGTTTTATAAATATATACACGCTTTCTAATATGTCATGGAGAAAGCTGCGCGCATATTTGGCGTTTATGGACGCGCAATCGTTGCTCCAATATCTAAATGTGCAATTTTCGTTTTCTATTTGGAACGGACAGCTTTTCGTGAAACGGAGAAGACGTAAATAATAGCGCGACGTTCGGTGTGGCTGATCTTGCTTGCGCCAACGATTCCTTTCTCTCCGGACCAGCCACACCATTATAAGTTGCCGTCGTTAGAAATCTTTTGTGCAACGTCGGTCTCGCGGCGATATTTCTGCAGTAATTCTTTCTTATTTTAAATTTATATATAAAAAATAAAATGGGTAGGTAATTATTTTAAACGTCTCTAAATGTTCCTTCGATATTCACGAAATACACGAACAAAAGTACTAGGCGACGATGCTCGAGTCGCGATGTCACTGTCTATATGCCGCTGTCTATATAATCATTTTCGATGCCGAGCGATCGAGATTTAAGCAAGTAGAAAGTCCATAATCTCAAGAAAGTCTTGCGGAGCCGGTCTTTTGTCAGATCCTCTTCGCCTCGGATAATTGCCGAAGAAAGCCGGCGAGCAACTGATCGCGCGTGGTAACAGTTGCGACACGATTACAAGAACGTGCATTCGAGAACGGTTGTAGAATGCAACAGGAGCAGAGGGTCGAGATTTTGCATCAGCACGAGCGTACGAGCGTTCAAGACATTTAATTAGTTGCGCGAATAGTCGCGATCGAGCCTGACAATGATCGCTCAATCGGCTGTTAATTCCACAAAATTAGCTGCATTTCAGCTTATGTGAAAAATGATAGAAGCGCGAAAATATGATATCGAAGACAATAAAATATTATCGAGAAGGCCAATACATTAATTTTTCTAAGTAGACGGTAAAAATATTTTTTTTTTCTTTTTAAATTTTGTAAACCCTTCAGAAATGCATTCTAAAATTCTTATTAATTATCTACTTTCCGTTACATTAAAAATTTATTTAATTACATTGCGAGTCATTTGAAATAATTCTACAGCTTTTTACAAATAAGATTCCAACAACATTTCTTGGATTTAAAATTATATCTCAATATACATATTTCGCACTTCCTGCCCATCTTACGCACGTACATCGCACTTGACGCGATTAATCTTTCAAAGAATAATTACCCGCGACCAGGAAACGTGCGGTTTTGCGAATAATTACAGTTGCCGCGCGACGAGCTCTTCCTGGATGCCGAAACGTCGCTCGCGATTCAATCATTTTTTTTTTCTTTTCGTTGTAAAAATTTAACATTATAGGGATTAAAGTTTTTATTAATAATTTCTTTTTAATCATCTTGTGAAAAGTTAACATCGGACAAATTTAAATCTTTTTACTTATAAGTATATACCGTCTTCTGCGTTTTAACTCTACATTTTTCATATTACTTATTTCGCACTTTTGTATTTAATTTATATTATTATTAATTAATGTGTTTATGTTAATAAATAGTCTTTCTCGCGTTGCAATTAAAAATATTTATACGCATTTCCTTTTCTATCAAATCCAACGTTATGTTCTACCCAGATCTTTATTTTCTCTTTTTCGATACGCGCCGTGGTACATTCTTATCCGCTTGTTTTCGACTTTGCGGCCCGTGACTACGAGTTCGTACGCGCATAATGAATGCGAGCATGTCTGAGTTATCAGAATTTCTCGAGCTACGTGGCTCGAATATCTCGATATCGTTAGGAGGCCCGAGTATTGTACACGCCTTGTAGCCACCGGAAAAATAAAGGCGAACAGTCTACGCATGCCAGGAATACTCGTGCTAGCCTCGTAAACCTTTTTGCGTTCCTGCCGGCCGATAGCCGTGCGTCGAGTTCTTGCGAGATCCCCCGGCGGCCGCGATTATTTTCCGATCAATTTTCCATTTCGTATCGAATAATTACGATAATTAAGTGAAACGCGCCGTAAGAAACGTGGAAAATAAATTTCGTTTGATTTGTCTGGCGAAGGCAGCGACGTTTCTTACGCAACGGGTGCTCGCGAACGCGCGCTTATCGATCTGGAAAAGGAAAGAGGGAAACGCCGAACCTTCCTCGCGAGATGCACGCGGGGAATTACCGTCGAAGCGGTGAAACGGTACACGAAGAAGGTCGGAGGAAACGCGAATGGCGAGGACGGACTTGACTCGCGACAGTGACACGATCGCAAACCCGCCAGACACGAGTATTAATACGCTGCACCTGGCGGTCGCATAACCGGGACGCAGACATTCGACAAAAACCGGCTAGGTCTCACAATGGGAGTCCGTCTTGGCTCAACCCTCGCCGATCCCGAAGACAAACTGCGCGAAACATACCCAGGCTCCTTCGTAAAGCATAAAATAAATTGTGCAATAGCTGCACAAAATATTTTCAAAGCGGTAATTATAAGTAATAAATGTACGTTTGGAAAAAAATCGTTATTTTATGAAACATATATTTATGTAAAAAAAAAAGTTTGCTGATGTATTTGAAGCGCATTTATTTAACACGAGTGATTTTTACTTTTAAATTAATTTTTGACTTCGATTATTTCACAATTATTTTAAATTAGATTTATCATATTTATTTTGCATTTTATTAAGAATTCAGTATACGGCCGATATAGAGATAAAAGTTAGCGTAAAAAATACTGTTGAGCTTCCGGATTAAATAAAAAATAATCTCGTTTATTGGAAAATGATTAATATGGATGCGAAAAGGATAGAGTTTATCGGTATAAGTCCCCAAGAGAATTAACAACGTTCAAGCACAGAGACAAGTCAGTACAAACCGGGTCACCAGACACCGAGCAAGAACCCATACCTAACCTTCACTGACACCAAGGCTCGTCGACCATGCAGACGAGAGGAGAGGAAGAGGAACGAATGCGTTTCCACTGACTCGTAGAATTCCTTGCAATAGCGCGGTCTTCGGGCCATCTTCTTCACGCGCGTCTCATATCGCGATTTATTAGTCACGACGTGTTTACTCGCGAGCTCCTCTGCGATTCCGGTCGCCGCAGGAGACAGGTTTCGTCCCGAAAAAAATTCAATAAATAGACAAAATACAGCGGAGACCTGTATTCGAAGATAGCAGCGTAAAAAGCCTCTTTTTTTCTAATTAATGGAAATTTAAAAAAATAAAATTCTAGAATTTACAAAAACAAACCTGATCTTTTTTTCGTTCATTCTAAAACTGTTATTCGAATAATTTAAAAATATTTAAAATATTTTTTTAATTACTAAAAACTGCGAAAATTAAAATTGAACAAAAGTGTTAAAAAAAAAAAAAAAACCCTTTTTATAATGCTCGTAACTTGAGTCTCAATTTTTTAAATTCACGTTACAACTCGTTAGTTAACAAAGTAGCGAGATTATCTTAATTCTCACGGCAGAATTTTTATTCACGCGCAAATGGTCTTTTAGCAGTTTCGATTTAAGGCAGGAAATAAGCTCATTATTATGGCGGATGCAAATGTGCAGCGAGCACATGTTATTACGGCGCGGCCATAAGATCGTTTATGCGGGCATTCTTCTCACCAGACAAGAATCGCTTGCAACCAGTTCTATAGAGTGACTCTTCGGCAGTTTTGCGGGATGTTTATCGCGCCCGTTTATTGTCGCTAATGCTGCTTTCCCGGCGACATTAACCAGAAAATCGCCGCTGTGGTGAATAACTAATATTCTAACAGCAATAACTTATCGAAAATCACGAAATATGAATATTAAATAATATTCAACTGAAAAGATTCACGTAATCTACGGAATTTTCTGTAATGAAGTGCGCGTGTTAACTTAGACGGATCTTTTTATTATTGACATAAGAATTTGCATAACTCGTTAGCCGTTACTTTTAACCTAGACCGGCCCAACGTGATCGAATGATGCGATCTCTGGAACAGGCGCTACTATACAAAGTCTCGGGATGAATATTGCGCATTAAATCGTAATAGGCGAAACTGACATTTTGCGAGCTCAATAATAAATATTACTTATCGACTTTCACGGCGTGTATAAAATTTATCTCCGTAGAGTTCTAAGTAAAATTGTCTTCCCAATTAATTAAAGTATTCCCTGTTCTTTTTAACACTAATTTCGTAAATCGGTTTGCAGTGGCAAGTATTTTTCAGCCGCGGCCGGTCGGCACTTTCTCATTAAATTCAAACGACACTTTATCTCTTATTTCACGGGAATCCCCCGGAGAAGGAACTCGGCAGTGTTACGTAAAAATCGTTAAAACACGACCGCGACTCCCCCGGCCGTTCGTTCGGCTTGATTTTTTCAAGCCTTCGAAAGCGTCGCCGCGCATGAAAGTGAAGCGTCACGCCGAGGAATATTTAAGGACCAATGATGACCTCACCGGGCGAAGTGAAAGTTCCCCGGTTCGTTTCGGCTCTCGATTCTCACCGCGGCCGACGTGGCGGAAACGAAAATAAAAAATAAATACCGTACGATCTCTTTCAACACCGGAGCACCCGGAAACGCGCGGGTCCCCGAGACCTTGGCCGATTCTCTTCCACGTTTTCGATTTTCAGCTTCCGTTAAATCTGGGTTCGTATCATTGTAAAAAATTACCTGTTCGCGTAAGAATCTTTTTTTTTTTTTTTTATATATATTCAAATTTATTCGAGTTAAGCGCAAAAATCGTTGAAATAAATATTAAAGTGAATACTAAGAGTAAATTGGTCCCGGGAATTACGTCGCAACCACCGTTCTGGGAACCAATCGGAGATATTTGAGAGAGGCAATCGCATTTGTTAACGAGAAAGCATCGTCGACTCGAAGGCTCTGCGGCCAGCGACGGAAATCGAGTGGTTCACTTTCAGATCCTGTTGCGCGTCTTGCGTTACTTTACCGTTCCCTATGAGTCACACGAAAATTGCACCTGCCGCAACACTTTCCGCGCCTCGAAAATTCTACCATCGTGTGGAAGACGAACAAAAGGACTTCAGCCCGTGCTTCTCTTTGATAAATACCGATTCCCCCTCGCTGTCGAAATCGAGATTCGCGGACCAATTCGAAACTCGAGATCTCCACGGTCGAAGTGCTTTAATTAATTTTCCTTAATTATTCGCTTTCGCGACGAAGAATAATAAATTACTATTTAATGATAGTAAATTAATCATAATTCATTATAACGCACGGTTCGATGTAATTCATCAATTGTTTCACCGTGCTAAATTTATTACGACCCGATTTAGATTTCATGAAGATATACGAAGGGGTTCGTAACGAGCCAATGATATATAGACGTTGAATTATCGCAAGTCGATGCACCGGCGCTGATTAACGGCGGAGAGTAATTGCGGGCAATCTAGTGAATTCGCGATCGACTTCCGGGCCTGGCCCGTTTCGGATACAACTGTCGAAGTGAGAGCACCTCGCAAGAAAGAAAGAAAAAAGAAATTTATATATATATAAACGGGCTCGAAGACATAAATCACGAACGGTCTGAGATTTTCTAGCCATTAGCGACAGCTCGAGCAACGAGCGCTACTGCCTGCCTCGGAGCCATCAGCAACGCGCTCGACGGCCTATTCGTCTTGAAGAGCGCGCCTTAAGCTCTTTGCGGTTCAAGCTAAACGCTTCCTAACGCCGACAGAATTTTTTCCCAGCCGCCTTTTGATTTATTGGAAAGCCATTAGAAATCTCAATACAAAACAAAGCCGCAATATCGCGAGGCTGCGCTGAAATTAATTAAGAACGATGCTTAAAATAAATTTCTTGATCTCGACACGAGTAGAAAATGGCTTTAAAAAAAAAAAACCAGTGATACTTTAATCATGATACAAATAAATTGTGAATAGCACTGCGGAGAAATTCCGTGCCTATGAGCTAATCGCTGGAAATAGATTTTCCAGAGAAAAAAAAAAAAGTAATTTTTCTATGAAAAAGTTCTACCTCCGTAATGATTAATTGGTTAATAATTGAAGTACGTCGCACGCAAAGGAAGCGTTGGATTAATTAAAAACGTCGAACGCGGAAAAAAGGACACCTTCTGCTCTGTTTTGCGGAATAATCGCGCTGAAATCGGCCTCGACGATTATTGTGAAAGGAATGAATGCCGTCTGCCCGCTACTATTCACTTTGCCTGCTTTTCGAGAACCTCTCGCTCCGAGTTGACAATCTACTTTTCTGCGATAGACTATTTTTCGCGAGCTTGCTAACGATTCAATTTTTTCCTCTTTTTTCCGAATCAAAATGCTCGCTCTTGCAGAAACGAGGTATTTTTTATCCCGCCTCGCACAAAGAGTAATTATGTCGAGTAGTTCTCAAGGATCATTGTGAAAGGAGATTGAAATTCTACCGACTATCTGTCTCTTTTTCCGACATTCCATCATCCTTGATGGCGGAGAACTTTAACGGCAGGCTGGATTAACAAAGATCGCGAGGTTATTTCGTTGAAATTCTGCGCAACTCTCCGGTTTTTCGACGGAGAACGTCACGCTTATCGAAGGATATCTCTCATTAGAAAAAGAAAATTGTGAAAAGATCGGAGAACACCTGTTCCTTTCATCGTACTCTCGTTTCGATGATAATCGAGATTTCTCTCTCTCAAAAAAAAAATGAAAAAAGAAAAAAAAAACCATTAATAAATTCTCCTGCTATTCGCGGCGAATTCAAAACTTACTTGATGGCTCAAAAAAGTTTCTTAATTAATTAATAAACGATCAAATTGTTCCTCTTGTATTTCGCGCAATTAAAATTGTGTAACGAGATACTTTCCCATTTTCTTCGCGATGATCTTGGCCAGGATGGGCGGCCAAGGATCACCGTGAAAGGCCCCGAGACTCCACCTGCCTCTTCCGAGGACCCCTCTGCGGGGAGCGGAGTTTCCTTTAACCGGTCATTCACAAAGTAGGGCGACCCGCGGCTGGTGACTCTGGCAAGCGCCGAGATTTCAATGTCCGAAGGACGTCGCTCGGCGGTGATAATAAATTAACAATCGCGAATCAACGAGGTGCGATATCACGTTACAGTTTTTCAATTACTTATTATTTAATTCAATATCTAATTAATCATTAAAATCGCGCAGCGTTTCGTTTCAGGGAAACATCCTTTTTTCACGGTTTAAAATGAAGAGAAAGGCCGCTTCGATAGAGGGAATACGGGAGCTTATCGCGACATTATCTTATCACCATTCTTATCACCCGATAAGCGAAAAAGACGCGATTTTTTGGCGAGACGCGCCGACGCGGCGGTACGCGAAGACAAACGCGAAGTCGTTCGGTCGCACTTTCATCGTCCCACTTTCTCCGTGTTCGGGACGCGCCGGGCTGACCGCGGTTAGGCCTTGCGAGAAAACCTTTCGCACTTCCTCCGGCACGTCCGGCGACGTCGAAGGTAGAAAACGTGGACGAAATCCGAGAAAGTCCGGGAATATCGTATCCGCGTCTTTTTTTTTTTTTTTATCGCATCCGGAGAGAAACAATTCGAAAGGAAACTCATTGCCGATCGATTTGGGAAAGCTCGCTAGTGGTTAACTCCCGCATCGAAATGTCTTTTAAATCCCGCAGTTCCAATTTTCCTTTCTTGTTTTTTAACTTGAACAATATTTTAACTATTAAAATTATTTCAATTTTGATTTAATCTTGATAATAAATGATTTTAATAATTAGTAAAAATTTTAGAACAGTTTATCGCAGCTGATTGATCGCGTTGTTCGCGCTATCAATCTTCGAGTCATTAATCCGTTCATTCGATTAAAAAAAAAAAGAACGAAAGAAGAAAACAATGTAGTCCCCACGGTTATTCATCCCGCGACAACGTAACTGTGGTTTACGGTACCACTCGGCGTCCCTCTGTTAATGCGCGCTTGTAGAATTTTTATCTCCTTTTCCGATTGCGACGCGATTGACATTGATACGAAAGCCGCGTCTCAATGGCGGCCGCCGTCTTCGCTTCGCGCGATGCCTGGAAGCGAGGTGCGCGGCGCATTATAGCGGTATTGAAGTCACCGCACCGTGAGAATACAGTTACTGCGCCATATTCTCATGAATAATCGCCGCGATCGCGACGAAGGGTGAGAAGGGAGCGCGTCGAGCGGTGCCGCCGCTATTACGGAGATCATCGTGCCGCGGAAGACTGCGCTCGTTGACTTAAAAACGATTGTTAGATCGAAAACAGTAATTCGCTCGATTGCAATCTGCTTCCCGACTATAACTGCAGGACACGAAAAGAGAAGAGACGCGCGGTCTCGAAGACGCGTAATTATAAAGCCCAGCCCAGAGATTGACCCTTGACCCTTAAACGGCACACTATTCTGGTCGCTCTATTTTTTTTTTTTTTTTTTATTATTCTAAGATATTTTAATGTTTTTAATTTTAAATATAATTAACTGAATTTTATTTACGTAAATAAATAACAGTAATTAAATGATTCTATTATAATAAAATAATATAATAATTTATTATAGCGAGAGGAAATTCTTATCACCGCTTGGCAGAAGTAAAGACCTTTTCGCGTTCTTTGTCTTCACTCCGAAAGGGGGAGGGAACAAAGGACTTTTGATCGGCTAATTTCTCCCCTACAAATTATGCAAAATGTGTGTGCCGCCCAAGCCTGAATTTTGCGAGCCACGAACACGCGCGCTGACTCCCGCACTTTCTATTTCTCGGTACATATGCGCGCCTTTCGCGTCATATCAGATCGGCCAGCCGGTATCATAACGCTCTTTTGCGAGCGACCGCTCGCCGTGACTTTCTATTCGCGGCACGACTCCGCCGGGCCGATCGCTCCTAATAAGAGAGGTCGAGAGGGATCGTTGCCGCGGTGTATTGTACGTGCGCGAAATCGCGTCGGCACGATTACGCGCCGAACGAAAGAGATGCACGGTCAGGTGCAGAACGTCGCGAGGTCCAGTTATTCGTTTTTCCCATCTAACGTTGTAGAAGTGATCCACGGGAATTGGCAATTTCGCGACGAGGGCAACATAAAAAAAAAAAAAGATGCATCTTCTTTCTATCACCAGCTACCTTTCTTGCAAATTTAAACTTTCTTTTCTTTTTCTATTTATTATTTTTCTTTTATTAAAAAAATGTTAGCTGCTTTCATTTGCCGCGCACTTATCAGCGATTATATAATTATAATTAAAAAATTCTAATGAGATTAACGAGAGAAACAAAACCTCGCGGAGGGTCACAGTCTACTTGGCGACGTGAACTCGAAATCCAGGAAGGAATGCATATCAAGGCCGATCTCTCGGCACGCGCGCGCGCATTTCCACCTACTGTTCTCTCTCATTATCGTTTGGCAAACCCAGGGCTAATTAGAACTCGAGCGTGAAGCGGCGAGCCGCTCGAAGCGCGCGCGGCTGCGAGGAATCGAAGTCGATTTGAACGGGATTTCAGTCGCGTTGTCAACCTTCCGTGACGAAAAAAAAATCATTAATCGCCGGCGGCTCAAATTCCCATGTCGATAAATACCTTGATCAGAAATTGCAATTGTTGCATTAACGTATGCAACCCTTTCAATTCGTTACCATTCTACCACATTATTAAACATTCGTGTTCTCAATAATCTACGAAAGTCAAATACTTGAACTAAAAATTTTAAAACTTCAGGTTTTGTTTTTTATTTCTAATTTTTAAATTTTGTCGTGCAGCTTCGAATTTTTAACACGTAGAAAAGAAAATAAAATTCTAAAAACTGCACGTGCTGAGCTGCTATTTTGCTTATAGGGAGCCAATTGAGCGACAACACGCCGCCCGTAATGTGGCTGGATCGGAACTGGCGACTTCCGGAGACCGAGCCGGTGGGGAATGTCATAACCAGAGTACGCGCCGAGGACAACGAGCAGGACAAGCTAACTTACGGTTTGGAGCCGCACTACCATTACAACGGTAACAACAAGCCCCAGCCGCCGTTACCATTTTTCATCGACAATAGGACCGGCATAGTCTTTCTTAATGAAACACTTAAAGGAAGAGTAAGTATTTTCAATGGCTGTTACTTGCCAAAATAAAAATAAAAATTTTAATTTGTAATGTATTACGTTTTAAATATTTAGAAATATTGCTATAAATATATAAATAAATTGCTAATTAAATATATATTTTATTTCGCGCTAAATGGGTTAATCAGAAATTTTTTAAAGAATGCATTTTGAAAAAAAAAAAAAAAAGTAATCTGAAGGCACAGCGCGTCTACATATACGGTATTCACGAATGCTCGAATATCGAAGCGAATTACATTTTTTGCTCATTCTTCTTTTCAGGCAGGCCAAAACCTGTTACTCTATGTGACCGTTTCCGACGGCCAGCTCACAGCGAAAACCGAGGTCTACGTCAATATTGAAAACGCGTCGACGTCAAATCGGGGAAAAACAAGGTACGTGACCGCGTGTACATCTTAAATTAGCACGCCCACGTCGAGATTTTTCATAAATCCGTAAGACAAAAATTCACGTAAAAACAAAAAAAGAGAGACCAAACCAGCATATGAGATTCAGAAAAGAAATATACGAATTATACAAAATTGAGGGAGTTTTCAATATTATATTTTTATAATGCGAGCACTGATACGTGACCTCAAGAAACCTCACCCGTGATCTGTTCTATTATTCATGCTCCACTTCGTTAACGATAAGACTTGAATAAAAATTGTCGACTATACGACGAATTCCTTACAAAAACGTCTCTCGTATAAAAATATCGTATTATTAATTTAAAAATATCGATCAATAAAATATTAAAAATTCTGTGCCTGAGAAAATTTTATATAAAATTAAGAATTTTTTTTTTCTCATTAATTTTTTTCTGACAGGATACCGTATCAGAATCAGCATGGTTCCGGCCGAATACGACCGCCCTTTCTCGCTCTACCGAATTTGCAGACCTTCCCCTCGCCCCTGCCACCATTACCGCCGAAGCAATACCATCCCGAAACCACAAAACTTGAACTGGAGAAGGTGAGGCCCAAGGAAAACGATAATGGTGTCGGCACGGTCAACACCGTCAGCGCTGTTACGGAGGAGAACGTTCAAATAAACGAAGTGGAAGGTCCCGCTTTAAGCTCGAAGGTCGCACCTTCGGCTGCACCACCTTCGCAAGATATGGCGATGACCCTGGTCCCCGTTGCGGCGGGGTGTGCCCTTATCGTGGGCCTCGGCATGGGCATCTGGTCTTTGCGGAACAGATTCTGTGCTAGTCGGAAGTCTAAGACGGACACGGTACTCAAAATAAAATACTTAAAAATAAAAGAAAATACTTCTTGAAATCTTAATAAAGATAACTTTAGCCTTTAAGCGAAATATTTTTATTACGACACGAGGTACTTAGGACGAAATGATTTTCAGAAGGAACAAGCGTCAGTCAGCGTTTCTAATCTATCGGACGATCCTTCTCTCGTTTTGAAGAGATGGCGCGGCCCGAAAGCTCACAGCAATCGCTACCAGCCGTGGGAGAAAGAATTCCAAGCAGGCATTCCGAGTAAGCAGGAGGATAAGTGGGAATTTCCCAGGCACAGACTGAAGGTACGATCATTATTCTATACTCAATCATTAATTAAGCGCAACGCCGATACGTCCATTCTCGAGTATTACGACATTGTTAAGACATCGTTGAACGTCCGAGTAACGTTACCCGATTAGATGTAACTATGTTATACATTCATGAATCTTTCATGTAAATTTAAATTGCACCTTCAACTGCTCGGCTAATTAAACGAGTAATTCTTTTTAATCGCCGTCAGGTATTTAACATCCTCGGCGAAGGCTGCTTCGGCCAAGTGTGGAAGTGCGAGGCTTTGGAGATCGACGGCAAGTCCGGACCTACGATCGTGGCGGTGAAGACCTTGAAAGAAAATGCTACTGAGCGCGAACGGCTGGACCTCGCGCAGGAGCTGCGCGTAATGAAAAATCTCGACCCCCATCCCAACGTGGTGCGGCTTTTAGGATGCTGCACCGAGCGCGAGCCTATGTTCGTCATCCTCGAGTACGTGAGCGGGGGCAAGCTACAGAGCTTTCTCAGGGCTTCGAGAGAAGAGAGGAATCACGGGGGAGTAGGACTGACCTCCAGGGACCTCACAGGATTCGTGTATCAAGTGAGCGCGCTACGAGCTTTTTAAACCGGGCTTACTGCTGGTGCAGTTCGAGTGACTCTTAAATTTGTCACTTGCAGATTGCTCGAGGTATGGAGTATCTCGCGTCGAAGGGTATCATCCACAGGGACTTGGCCGCGAGGAACATTTTAATCGACGATAACCGCGCGTGCAAGGTGGCGGACTTCGGCTTCGCCAGAGACGTGGCGGCTAATCAAATCTACGAAAGAAAGTCGGAGGGCAGGCTCCCGATCAGGTGGATGGCGCCTGAAAGCTTGTACGATAATATTTTCTCGGTTAAGTCGGACATCTGGAGCTTCGGCGTTTTGATCTGGGAGATCGTGACGTTGGGGTCGACACCGTACCCCGGACTTGCCGCCGCGGAGGTATAGATATACGTTAAGCTACCAAGTTCTATTTTATTTTATTCCATTTGATTTAATTTTATTGTATTATTATCTCGTTATTATTATTAATAGAAAAGAAAAGAAAACGGGCCTGACAGTATCGTATTTAAATTTTTCTCCAGGTGATGAGAAAGATCAAAGAAGGCTACAGACTGGACAGGCCTGAGCACTGTAAAAGGGAACTGTACAACATTATGTACTACTGCTGGGACAAAGATCCGGCGTGCCGGCCGTCTTTCGCCGAACTCGTCAACCTGACCGAGGGTCTACTCCTCGACGAAACCGACTACATCGAGCTCGACAGGTTTCCGGACCATTCGTACTACAACGTGCTCAATCTCAGCGGAGAGAAGCTGTAAATCTCGCGCGACGATCGTTGATCCTCGCATCGAAATTGCCAACGCGATAACCGTGTCCTAGACTTTCGCCACGAAATGAAAGTCTTTTACATTGAAAATTATCGAACTGAATATTCCTTTTTATTTCTCTAACCGAAGATAATTATCAAATCACGCACGACTAATCGACAAAGTAATCGCGTGTCACAATGGCGCGTTTAATGAGCTCGCTCGAGTATAATACGAGCTTCGATTCGTCTACTCGCACAAGACTGCGCTTGATCGTTCTGTTAAATACTCAAGTGTGCTGGATACTTTTATGTCCCGCAAGAGTTACATGATTTTTGTTAATTAAAAGCGATATTGTAAGTCGAGAAGAAGTATTCCTAATACTTTAGCGACTTCACTTTCATGCCCATGCATGAATCTGTATATATGTATCGAGCTAAATGTTGTTGTAAGTTATTGTACAATTGTGTGTTGTAAGAATAAATAAAACTATATACATTACACGTTTCTTGCGTATTCCAATAATTTAAATTAAAAAGAATCTATTTTTTTTCGTGTCTAATAAATATACTTAAAGAAATTTATCAATTTATAATATTATTATTTTAGATTTTATTAAGAAATATCTAACATTTTAAATCGCGTCTTACTTTTAACTTCTAAAAAATTATGCAGAAATAATAGGAAAGCAATGATTAATGTGCTTTTAAATTTTTAATTTAATATTATCATATATTTTTTTAATTTTGTAACAGTAATTATATAGATAAGCGTTATCTTTGCTTTCGAAGGCTCTTGTCAGCGATCACGAATTTTACCTAAGGTCGATCATTTTCAACCGCATCTTATCGGTGGGTGTGTATATACTCACATATGATACAAAGAGTGAAAGGAAACGGTAGATGATGGCTGCAGCAATAGAGGGTACTGCAATCTTCTTTGTTTAACAGAAACAATTTTGTTTTCTCGTTTTCTTTTTTTTATAATATTACGCTCGAAAAAATCATACGTGCAAATTATTAACAGAAACGTGATTATTACAAAAAATTCAAAAAGCAAAAAGAAAAAATTCTACATTAATTTTTTTTTCTCATCTTTTTGTGTATTTAATAAAATTACTAATTATTAATAAATCTGTTTCATATTATATTAAACTTGTTGAGCCTCTGTTGCTCGCCAATTCCGCCGATATGTCAGCTGTCTCGCGGCTTTTCAATGATATCCAAGGAACCTCGAATCGTCCTATTCGCATTAATTTGCCGACGGCATCAAATCAAGCGAACGAGAATGCCGCGCGAGTAACATGAAGAGTTTACTGACGAAATTTCTACAAATTGCGAGAACGGCGCATAATTCAGCGGTAACTCAGCGGGCGCCTACTATTCGCGAATCTTACGGTCGATTATGCGCGCGCGTATCTACGAGGATACCGGTTGTAAATAAGAGTTATGCATATATATTTTAATGCCGCATGAATAATAAACGACGACAAAGTGCATAATCGGCGAGATACAAGTGGCCGATAAGCCGATACACCGATGGCCCCTTACTCGAAAGCTACATCGACCGCTGTCCTTCTCCGCGTTACTTCTTTTTTTTTTTTCTTTCCCCCCCGCAGCCTCCCCGGCGCGCCTTCGGGAAGTCGCGTAACTTACGTCGTTCTAAGACGTGTCTAACACGCCGGAGGAAGTAAAGGGACACGCGTGGCGCGTGTGTGCGCGATGCACGTGCGTTCCGCGGGGAAGCGAGGGTGAATAACGAGAGAGAGAGAAAAAAAAAAAACGAGAAAGAAGGAGAGAAAAGGAGAGGACGGCGCGAGCTCTGCCCGGCGTCCGCGAGAGGAATATTCAGTGCAGCGTGCATAAAGCCCGTTATGCACGGCGACCAGTGTGCCTGCACGCGTGTGCATTAGTGTACGGGCGCTATAAATAGACATAGCAGACCGCAAAGATCTTAAGTACCCCGCCTCCTTTCGTACGCAGGCCGCACTGCGCAAGAGCGGAAAACTCACCCATATCCTGGGCGCACTGTACCGAGGAAGCCGAAGAAAATCCGTCGATTTTTCAGAATCGATTTTGTAAGACAATTCTCAGTTCCCTCTCCCTCCCGCGGTTCTTATTCCAAGATTTATTCAGGGATTAATTTTAGCGCAATTAAATTTTTTATTATTATTATTATTATTATTATTTTTTTTTTTTATTTAAACGTTTCTGTTTGTTATCAACGCCATTTCTGGATTTCGAGATAGGAGTTCCTCGTGCAGAAGATTAACGCTTTTCGAAAAGTAGTTTTGTTCTTTAATGTTTCGGCGCAGCTTCGCAGAAATCCGCGGGACTTTGATTCGCATATTTCGATATTAACGAGACGTCACAATAACCGTGCAATTTACAAAACGTCGCTTTCGCGAGCCGTTATGAGGTACCGGTGCAGCCGACCGATTCCGGCAGACTGCTTCTGTTTTCGGCGACGAGAACGTTGAACGAGATGCGACACGGAGAGACGCGGGAAACGAATCCTCCTTTTATCTTTTACTCCTCTGCACGCTGTCTTTATTTCTAATGTCTATCTGTCTTTAACGCAAAAATGCATCTCTTAACCAAAAAAAAATACAATAATATTCCCAGATATATCAAACATTAATTATAAAAAAATTCCAGAGTTAGAGAAAATTATTTGGATTCTTTTTTCAATCGAACCCTGCGTTTCTTTGATCGCAAACGGCATTTCAAGGCGTTTTTTAATTAACCCCGCGCCGTCCAACATAAACACGATTCGTTATATATGATTAATAACCATGCAGCGAGCGTTGCGGTATATTAGATCGCCGTCCGATCCCCGGTAATTATAACAGTTCGCGGCGTCAGATGAGGCGACACTGTAGCTACAAGATCTTTTCTTCTTTTTTCCAGCATATTTTCTCAATGCAGCAAAGTGCGATGTCGACATCTTACAACGCGGTCTAATCTCGCGAAGCCTTTTCCCCGGCTCAATGCGTTTCTCTCCACCTTTCGCGTCGATTATCGATTCGAAGCCGCCGCGATCGCGGGCAACCGGTGATTCCGTCGTGCCTCAGGAAAAATCGCGGAACGGTTTTGCAAGCGGCGCGGCTCGTACGCTCGTCCCTTCGCGTTGCCGTGCGCGGATTTATTTATTCGCCCGCTTATTCATCAGCCGGATTTCTCCGGGCTCGCTATTAATCCGCTCCCGTCCATGGCGCCATTATTAAAATGCTACGTCGCATTTGAAATAAATTACCGTCGCGCATAAATTCGCTCGTGACTTGAGGCGCGTGAAAAAGTTGATCGGTACAGAAATTAATAATAAATTTTAGCATCTAGAACTTTTTTATTTTTTTTTTTCCCTCCCTTTTTGCGTATAGAGCTGCTCGGCGAGTGATTCGCGAGCGATTCGCTCGTTTAGGTACACATCCGCACTCTGTCGTTATGTGAATCCGAGATTTCACTAGTTAACCTACTTGCCAAATGCGCTTTCTTCGCTCCTTTTTTACTCGTTTGTCCCTTTTTAAATATCGATTCGGCGGCAGTTTGGCGGCACGATCGGTAATGAACACACCGGCGACAACGTGATCCAAAGATTAGTCGGAGAAAGTCTTTTTGTTTGCGCGAAACTCCGCGGGCTATTATCGCGAGCGGCCGATTTGTTGATTGTCCGGCGACAGGCGCGATTAAATTCGCCGCGAGATCCGGCGGATCCCCGCCGATCAGATCGCGGAGAAATTGAAACGTCATCGGCCAGCGTCCGGCGGTAATAATCCTTAAATCGCCGGCTAATCGCGATTGAAATCCTAGCGGCTTACGTAAGTCGCCGTGCGCAGTTCCTCGTCGTTCGACAGGCCGGTCCGGCAGGCCTTCTTTCGATCCCAAACGGACAAAGCCAATCGCGAGCTAATCGCTCGGGAAAAATAACGTTACGCCGGCGGCGATTGATTACTGCAACTCCCTGCATCGCGAGATTTGATCGGACGCGATACGACGCGGCAGGTGGTGCGAGAAATACGCGAGTGAAATCGGGAGCAGCGGCTTCAATTAAAATTTGATAGTTCGGAAGACCGCCGAGCTCGCGCCGTGCGAGCGGAACAGCCGAGATTTATCAGAATCCGCCGGATAAACAGGGCCGAAATAATGTATCGACTTAGTCCGCGACGTAAAACCGATGTAGGTATGTTCGCGGGATGTTCTGCTTTCACTAAACGGTAAAACGTTGCGCTAAAAGGGAGCCTAGATACACCGCGGACTTACCGAGCGCGTCGCAAAAGACGAACGGATTTGTATTTTTTGGCCTCGCCGAAGATTACTCGTCGCGATAATTCGGCGATGACACGGGAAAAGCGTTTACGTCACCTGGAAGTTTTCCTTCGGCGCGGAGACCGTTCTCGCGACTGCTAAAGCTATATGGGTGCCGTTAATTAATTATTACGTCTCGCTGGGGCGAGAGAACGTTCTCCGTAGCGTTCTACCTTGTTGCCGCTTAACGTGATGCATTTCAGTTACCGCAATTACGGACCGCAATAAATCCCGAGACGCGAAATGAAGCGAACGGCGCCGGTCTCGTCCCGCTTTTATTTAATTCGCGCATTATTAAAATCGCTCGGGAGAAGCGCAAACTGGGGCGAGGGAGGGAAGGGGAGATTTACGGTCCCGATCAATTAGAGAAACGGGAGGCGCGCCGTGAATTTTACGACGCACGAAACCAGAAACGTAATTTCGAAGCACGAGCAAGTGCCGCAGCGGCCGGTTTACGGTTCATTAAATTATATTTCCGTGCGCGCAACCGATGTTTAGTGCCCGTCGAAAAACGCCGACGGAGGAGTTTCGCGCGCCGTTTTCTCCGCCACCTCGTCCCGGCGTCTAATCCCTGTTCGAGAGTCTGCGACGGCCAGGAAACTTAGATTTTAAGGAAAAGGAGAACGCCGCTGGACAAACTCATTTGGCCCTACAACGGAACACTACTTCGATTTTTCAATTAAATACTCAAAGTAATTTTGAGTATTAAAAGCATTAAAAGTAATTTTCAATTATTTGAGAATTAAAAAAAAAAAGAATGTGTTGAGAATATTAAAAAAAAAAAATTTGCAAAAGAAAAAAAAGGAAATTTAAGAAAATTTTAGCGTTTAAAAATTCAATCACCTAGTTTGAGGGTTAACAGTGAAAGTACGAATAGGCGAATGTACCGTACTTTCCGCGTACGG
Organism: Cardiocondyla obscurior; assembly: GCF_019399895.1. Lineage (NCBI taxonomy): Eukaryota > Metazoa > Arthropoda > Insecta > Hymenoptera > Formicidae > Cardiocondyla > Cardiocondyla obscurior. Next base: position 945,232 of record NC_091878.1, read on the forward strand.
CACGGAAGACAACGCTTTTCGTTGGACCCGTTGAATTACTATTTCCCATTCGGGCCCGAGGGTCCGAACATGCGGAGCTAAGTGGCAGTTTGATCAGACGGAAGTGATCGCTAAATTGATTGTAGGGAAAAGCGAACCTCGCTTACTTCAAGCTTACGTTAATTTTCCAACGTACAATTGAATATTGATATAAAGAAACGCGCTATCATCGGACGTAATTTTTTTTTTTTTTAACAAACCGATAGACTTGCTGGCAAATTTAAAAAATTCTCTATATTAAAATTAGGTCTTTCGGCTTTCCAAAATAAATCGAAACAAATCGCACGTGGCGCAATAATATATATAACAAATAATATCATCTGTATCACTGACAGAAAAATACTGTTCTTTCCAGACTCAGCCAGAATTTTTTAATACTTTCAAAAATTAAAAATGTAATTCAGTCAATTCTAAATGTAATCGAGTCAATCATATTTATCGTTAAAAAATTAACAAAAAAATTATAGCTGAGTCCGGAAAATAACTGCATTCTTCTCTCGACGCAGCGTCGTTTGAAATCAGAACCAGCTGCATCATTCGTGGAATCAACCTCATTGAATTCGCGGCTCGTGAAATGTCACCTGGTCGTTCCGGCGGCGGGCGGATCGGCACCGACGCGCGCCGGTAATTGTTAATTGCGCAACACGGTTATCCATCATCGGCTAATGATACAATCCGGTGGCGCGCGGTGGAACGTTATTACATTTCGGATGGCCTAATCGCTAATAAGAATTTATGGACGTCGTGCGCGCCGCCGGCAGAATGTGAAAGTCTTGGATGCACCGTAACGAGGGTGCACCACGCTCTCCCGCCGTCTCTAACGTATGCACGTCGTTCCGTATGAAGTAACGGATCGGGATGCAATTATTAATGAACCCGCGACGTTCCTTCGGCACGCAATCCACATACGAAACCCTCCCGATCGATTAGGCCGATCTACAATGGCGTAATAAACATCGGCCCGCGAGAAATTAATCAACTCTGATATAGGAATTTGAGAGTTAAAGGTAGTGATAAATTCTCAAATTAATAATCTCATATAAATACCGAAAGTTATATATATATTGAATATTAAGAACTATCGCTGTTCAGTATTTGAATACTAAAAATAAGTGATTTCCATTGTCGAGGGATGTTCAGTTAAAATGAAAGAAGATACTGGCTCTTTCAGCCAGCCACACTCAACGCGATGGCTATCGATGTCTCGCGAGACGTTAGAAAGCGACGATATATAAGAGATATCTTAGGCACCGTCGTAATTTCCTTTGGTTGGTTACATATAAAAAAAAAAAAAAAAATCAATAAATAAGCGTAACCGCGCGTGTAATTTGACGCGCGCGTTCTGACCCACATGCGCCTGGTACACGAGTACCGTTGAGAATCTGTTTGCGAGCAAAGTTTGCCGAATTACCGCGACAACATCGAGACGTATCTGCGCGAGAGTCCCGTTTCGCATGCATGTAACATGTCGCGATGACGTAATTGTCGGTCCATTATTCGAACGAGCGTCGGCTGCCTCCCTGACCCAAAACGCGGCGAATAATCGACTTTCGTCACGATTAAATTCCGAGGGACGTCCCTCCCCGTCGTGAAATCGCGAATTCACAGCTGGATGGCACTCGCGTTATCGAAAGAAATCGTCACGCTCGCGCGTACTTCTCTCCTCGCTAATCCCCGCTCACAAATACTCCTCGCGATTCTCGAATTGAATAAAAAAGAAAAATTACGAAGCGCCTTACACGTCTGATGTTTTTATCATTTAAATCTTGGAAAATCCCGAGTGACAAATTCGAGCGGCTGACTCTGCGGACGTCTATACGGCAAACGATCCGCCTGACAGGTGAGTCCCAGGGTCGATCGGCGCGCGATCGCGATCCGGCTTGGCGCCGGGGATAGCTCCTAATTCCTCGGCGCTACGAGGCTCTCCTCAATTAACGTCACGGCGCTAACTTTCACCGCGAGGCAAAGCCGCCTCGGTTACGCCCCATTACCTTGTTGCTCGCTTTGCACGCGTGCCTGGCTGCGTCAGCCCGTGAAAAGGCGCCCCCCGGCGCCTTCCACGCCGCGTGCGTGCGTGAACGCGGTGCACGCTTGGCCGATCGCGCCTCCGATCAGCGAGACGACGTGTAGGCGGAAGTGGACGCGACAGGGCCGAGGATGAACAAGCGCGAAAACGCACGGAAGAAGGGAAAAAAAAGAAAAAAAAAAAAATAACAAAAAAAAAAAACAGAACCACCCGGAGCGTGTTAAGCCGACGCGAGAGATTTATTGAGATCGCCCTTCCATCCCGCCTCGGACTTTGTATCGGGTAAAAGTAGAAATTCAGATATTCGAAAGGAGGATTGAAAATTCTCTCCCTCTCCGATCGGCAGATCATGTGCAACCTTCTCGACGAACTTCGCCCGCGGGCGATTCTACGCATGTAATAGACAGAAAAGCGAGCGAGTGCCTCATTACTTTTCACGAGGTACGTTTCTGCGTTTAACAAACTTTTCCTCGTCCAAGAAAATTGAAAAAAATAAAATAAAATAAAATAAAAGAACGGAAATGATAGGCACCGTCCAATTAGGTAATTGAAAAAAGAAATAACGCTTGTTAGCGATACGATCGGCGAACGTGGAATAAAAAGGCGGGCGCGAGATCACTCTTCGGATACGCGATAATAATAATAATTTCGGAAGAGATCGGGCCTTAGGGAGATCGCGCGTTAATAATGGCCAGGGTGGGTCGCGTGAGATTACGCGGGTCTCTTGTTACCTTCTCGATTAGTAGTCGGTCACCCTCGGACTAATCTCGCGATAGAGCCGGAGTGCATCGTACCACTTTCACCGCGTTTCCGATCTTTCCTTTCTGCGCGCCAACACCTGCGAGACGCGCTCGCTTTTGCGCAAGTCGAAACCGGACTCGGAAAAGAAGATATCAGCCGCCGTGTGGGTCCATTCTGCGAGATATCGTTTTAATGCATTCTCGGACACCCCAGTACGCTTCGATTATTCTTTCACGGCGACTTTTGTCGCAGAGTATTATTTAGAAATTTTTTTTATCGCGTTTTGAAAACTTTTATATATATTAAAAAAAAAAAGAAAAGTTATACATAGAAATTTTATATATAGAATTTACGAAAATGTAAAAGTAATTAATATAATGATATAATTGAAATAATTAAATTAGAATATGTGCATGAGAAAATAAATATTATTCCGCTCATTTGTCGAATTGAGTACACTTCGATTAAATTAAAAGGTCGACAAAGTAACGTGGGAAAAAAGTATCTTGTCATTGCGATTGTTCGTCGACTGACCGATCACGCAAGTTTGTAAAATACAATAGAGACCTTCTCCCGACGTTCTGCCAATTGCGTTTCTTCCGAGAGCACCGTTTACGTTTGTCAATCACGCCGCGAGTTTCTTTAGCTCGCAAATTGAACGAGTCGGCGATAAAGTTTATCTTCCAGCTTGGATCTTTCGTGTTTAATTGCGACAGTCATACACGAACCGCGCGTACACGGAAGCTGCGTTTGAAGGTGATTAAATAAGCCTACGGTAAGTCTCTAATTAGACGCCGCGACGAAAAACAGATTTGATCGATTCATAATTAAAGCGTGAGATCGTTAGACCTTTCACGGCAAGTTTCCGATTTTTCGAGGACCCGAACCGAGATCACCACGCTCTTTTTTTTTCCCTAAACACGCCTTAATCAACCGCTAAAACAATCCCTTGCGTCAAGTGCCCAAAACAATAAAAAAAAAAAAATAATAATAATAATAAAAAATAGATTTATATAATCGCACTAATTTCGCGTCTGTCTTTGAAGAAGAAAAAAAAAAAAGAAACGAAGGGGAGAATCACGGACTTCTTCTCAGACTTTAGTCTCGACGAGAGTGGCCTCGCAAATTTACATGAAGATAAATTCACCGGCGCGTCGTCGTCGCGCGAAAATAAACCGATAAGAATGACAGGGGGATGGAGGGGGGAGACCCGAGGGGGAACGATAATAAAGTCAGGACGAGGTTTGCGGAGGTGGCGTGTGTCGCGTGTGTCGCTGATGTATCGCTGTAATTGGCGGTGTACATAATCCCGTTCTGGAGCGTCCGAATTAGGAAAACAATTAACGCCGCGGGCGACGGGGGTCGGCGGGCGAGCGAGAGATACGCGCGAGGGAGAGAGAAGAGGGCGAGGGTACAACGCGTCGATGATGTTCCGGTGCTGTTGCCCGCTGGGATCGCATCAATCTCGCGGTCCCTGACCGTTCGGACGATACCATCTCGCGCGATAAACAATGACACGCCGGCGGAGTCGAGGAGACGCTTCGGCCCTTCGGTATCCCGCGCACCCCGCGATCTCCGCCCCGTCGGTCGTCCTGAAGCCCCTTCAGGGATTTCTTTCGGATTAACTCGTGATTTATCCCCCTCCTCCTCTCGCATTTCTTTTTTTTTTTTTCTTTTTATCAGAATAAGCTCCCCGTTCTCGCTGTTCTTATCTCCGGCGAAGGCGAGGAAAGAAACGACGATAAATGAGCGCAAACAATTATTTTTTTTTTTTTTAATATATTTAAATAATATAAAAGAATAAAATAAAATTTAAAACAGTTTGCAACGACGTTAATAATTGCGTAAGAATTGCCTGAAAATCTACGAGGCGCGAGCGCGCAGAGACATTCGCCCGTCAACTTTCTCGCCGAAAGACGAGCGAGTAAAATGTAGGTTGTGTCGTAAAACGCGGCGTGGGCCTCGCGATGAGAGGAGCCGTGCTCGTCTATCTTCTTCGTCTACGGTGTATGGAAACGGTCTATGGTAAGGTCAACCACGCGCGGTGGATGATTTCACCTCTCGGCCGTATTTATTATCCTAATCTGCAACGCGCGCGTGTCTGTGCGGCCTACATCGCTGCAAATTGCTCATCCGACCGCCCCCGATTTTCCTCGCTCCTTGAAAATGTTGCAATTACGCAAATCTATTTTTTTTTTTTTTTTTTTAACGCTAAGTCGCTTTAAACATTTGACGCTAGTGACTGCAGTTGTCGGACAATTAAATTTATCGTCAGAAGTATCACAAAAATTATAATTAACTTCAAAAGTGCTTGTCTCTCAGAGTATTCGCTATCCTAATCTGCGTCGATGGCCTACATTCGCCGCGGTTAAATTGCTCGCCTTCGTTTTTCCCCGTATGCAGATCTCGCGGTTTGCATGCAATCGGCGACTCGCGGCCGCTTCCTCATCTTATTCCTGCTCTTCTTTGCGCGAACGCGATACGAAACCCTGGCGGTTTAATAACAATAATAATGACCAGAACGCGCGTGACGGTATGCACCGATCGGATTACTTCCAAGAGGAACGCGAGGCCGTCTAAGAACCGCGACTCGCCGGTTTGTTTAGCATCCGATCTTGTCGCGGCACTGGTCTACGACGCGCGGGAGATCGAGCCTCGTTACATTTGCACGCGACTGTCCAGCTACACATCGAGATGACAAACATGAAAGTCCCCCTTCCCTCCCCTTCGCGATAAACCCTTTCTGTAAGATTCACGACTTCGTTCGCGCGAGGATCCAATTACGTGGACCGGGAACGTTGGAAAATCTCCGGGATTAGGTTTCTGGATAAGTCCCTAACGCGAAGACGAACTCGGAGAAAAATATAATTGCTCTTGGCATCAATTGTATGATTTTTCTTAACGAATGGATGTAGCTAACTCTCGGCTGTTATAGCCATAAATAGTTGAGTAAATTATAGATAGGGTTAAAAATATCATGAATAATATCATAAAAAATATTGTAAAATATGAGAAATAAATATAAAAAAAAGAACATTCGTAAAATTATAGTTAAAATTCACTTTTTCTCTCAGTGTAACTTTATTAATTATTTCAAAGGCCAATGTCTCGTGCACTTGGAGTGGAAACTAATTTTTTCTATTTATATAATCGAGAACGACTCTGCCATATTATCTTTATTTCTCTGTCTATCTTACGACTCATAAAAAAAAATATAAAATTTTTATGAGAACTTCTATAAACGTGGGACTCGAGTTACAAAATCCACGGTAGTAGTATCAATACTCAGGAAGACCCGACCATCACGGAAACGACGTAATAATAAAGAAACGGTCGAGAAATGAGGCACGACTCGGGATAAGTGATATCTGTACAAATACACACCGCGGCGTTTTTCTTTTATTAAATTTACGAAAAAGGTGATGTTCAATAATATTTAGCCAACACGCGACGTTCTAAGTATTTAATTTTTAGAATTTAATTTAAATTAAGTATTTAATTTATTAGAATATTTTTTTATGTTAAAATAAAAACTGTGCGAAGCAGCACGTGTGGATAGATTATAATATATTTGCCCTCCCGCAATTGACATACAATAAACAATTTAAAAAGACAACGAAAAAATTAAATTGTTGTAAAAAATTATTACAGACTCACCGGTTCGATGCGCAGTGGTGGAGTTTATCTGCTACGTTCGATGACACTGTAACAAAAAATATAAAATATAATTTATGGATGTCTAAAATACTCATAGTTAAAAAAAAAAATTTTACGCGTTTCTAAATAATTTTTTAATCAAATGGTAAAGCATAAAGTTATCTTGGCGAAGCAAAATATAATACATTAGACTTTGTTTAAAACGTAACAACTCTTTCTTTAAGATTTTTTAATTTACTTTGTATTTAATTACTACTGCAAGAACAACCGAGCGATCGTCAATTTTATGTAATTGAAAATGATTCTTACCGATACGTTGCTCCACCAAAGCATGAAGTCCTTCCTGGACCTCCTCCTCCTCTCAGTTTGAGCTGGTCGGGCTTCTGGGCAGAGAACACTCCCGTGCGACACTTTCGTTCAGAAAAAAAAAAAAAGCAAAATTAAGACGCCCGTTTGCTTGTACGGAATAACACTCGCGAGAAAATCCGAAAAATTAATTAACGTCGCGCGATACCACTTTACGACTCTCGCGGTAAAAACCGACAAACCGTTTTGCGACTCGTTTACTATATTAAACCGACGAGACACGGACGTAGGTCAGGCATCTTCTCCAGATCTGGCAGAGAATAAAAGTATTAGTAGGATACTGGCAAATCGAATATGAATATCTTACAAGAATAACATTATGAGCCCATTCATTTACGCAGCAGTCTACGCAGTAACTACACTAGTTCAGACTTTATATCTTTTTTTCTTAAAGTGCAAGAAAAGAAAGAAATTCTCTGAACGAGTGTAGTAATTGCACTGACTGCTGCGTGAACGAATACACCCTACTTTACGGCGCACGGACAGACATCTTGCGGCGTTCGCTGCGTGACCGACCTTGATGCACGATGCCTGTGAATGCAACACAACACCCGACCGCGACGGCACGTACGCCGTTCCGTGCTCGAGTTATCGACCTTGGACCGTCGTTCGCCCACTACCCAGCGATACCACGTTGTGCGTAGAATTCCGTAGTCGACACGAACGCTACCGGCAGCACTCGAACTAATCGTCGGCTAGCTCGCTTGGAGCTTGATCAACGAAGACGCGAACCGATTTATCCGCGTATACGAGAACGACCCCGAGACGTATATACCACTCGCGTATAAACTTACCTTAAAGAAGTCTTCCGTGCTCTCCGCAAAGAAACCATGGGTGGAAGATGAGATGACTTTGGCTGGAGTTGCACAGTCGTTGGTCAAAGCTGCGTATTTCCTCCGGTACAAACGCGACGACATCGTACGGAGACCTTACCCGATCGAGAGCCCGAGGCACTATGAAATGGAGGGATTGCTGCTGGTGACTAGTGCCCCCACTCACGGACGCGCATGCGTTTGTGGCGCTGCTACTGCTGCCTGCACTCGACGATTTTCTGTTCCTACTGTTACAAAATTTAATGTGTTATAAAATACGCCGAATTGTATCGCGAATCTGTAACAGATTGATATGTCGCGGTATAATCGTAAAGCTTGATCAACGGAAAACCGAACCGATCATCCCGCGGTTATGAGAACGGCCCCGAGACATATATACCACTCGCGTATAAACTTACCTTAAAGAAGTCTTCAGTGCTCTCTGCAAACACGCCATGGGTAGAAGATGAGATGATTTAGGCTGGAGTTGCACAGTCGTTGGTCGAATCTGCGTATTTCCACCGGTACAAAGGCGACGACATCGTACGGAGACCTTACCCGATCGAGAGCCCGAGGCACTATGAGATGGAGGGATTGCTGCCGGTGACCAGCGCCTCCACTCACCGACGCGCATACGTTTGTGGCGCTGCTACTGCTGCCTGCACTCGACGATTTTCTGTTCCTACTGTTACAAAATTTAACGCGTTATAAAATACACCGAATTGTATAGCGAATCTGTAACAGATTGATATGTCGCGGTATAATCGTAAAGCTTGATCAACGGAGAACCGAACTGATCATTCCGCGGTTACGAAAACTGCTTTGGGACCTGAATATAATTCGCGTATTAACTTACTTTAGAGAAATTTCCTGTGCTCTCCGCAAACACAGCAAGCGTAGAAAAAGCTGATTTAAACTGCAGTTGCACAGTCTTTATTTTCGTTGTAAATCATTATATTGTAAGTGGGTGGGTGTCTTTAAATGAATTGATCAGACATTAAAAATTGAGAGATGTTGAATCCTTACAGGCTGACGTCGAACTAAGCCTCGCGACGCGAAACCTCGCACTTTATATACGGATCAGGGTAAGCAACTGCAAACCAATCAAATTTTTTTTTCAATATTCGAGACTGTAATTGGTCAGCAGTTGCTTACTCTGATTCGTATATAAGGTGCTGCATTTTGCAACTTGTGTCACAGTTTGAGATTAGAGTTCATGAGATTAACTTCAACATTAACATTAACCTCAACATGAACATTAACAATAACTCTACTTTTGATATAAGGCTAGTCCTTTTAAGGATAGCCGTTTATAATGTTAAAATATAATAATTGATACCGATGATACATTATTTGTCGTTAAATAACCGAATAAAATAAATATAATTAATATGTGTACGTATATATAAATTACATTAAAAAAAAGAGAAGTATTAAAATAAATAAATAAAAGTATTATATTAAAATAAATAAATGTAAAGCAGTTTTCTTTAACGTAGATAAAAGAAAAATATTATACCGCAACACATCAATCTGTTACAAATTAAAGATACAATTCGGTGTATTTTATAACGCGTTAAATTTTGTAACAGTAGGAACAGAAAATCGTCGAGTGCAGGCAGCAGTAGCAGCGCCACAAACGCTTGCGCGTCGGTGAGTGGAGGCGCTGGTCACCGGCAGCAATCCCTCCATCTCATAGTGCCTCGGGCTCTCGATCGGGTAAGGTCTCCGTACGATGTCGTCGCCTTTGTACCGGAGGAAATACGCAGATTCGACCAACGACTGTGCAACTCCAGCCTAAATCATCTCATCTTCTACCCATGGCGTGTTTGCAGAGAGCACGGAAGACTTCTTTAAGGTAAGTTTATACGCGAGTGGTATATATGTCTCGGAGCCGTTCTCGTAACCGCGGAATGATCGGTTCGGTTTTCCGTTGATCAAGCTTTACGATTATACCGCGACATATCAATCTGTTACAGATTCGCGATACAATTCGGCGTATTTTATAACACATTAAATTTTGTAACAGTAGGAACAGAAAATCGTCGAGTGCAGGCAGCAGTAGCAGCGCCACAAACGCATGCGCGTCCGTGAGTGGGGGCACTAGTCACCAGCAGCAATTCCTCCATTTCATAGTGCCTCGGGCTCTCGATCGGGTGACGTCTCCGTACGATGTCGTCGCGTTTGTACCGGAGGAAATACCAACGACTGTGCAGCTCCAGCCAAAGTCATCTCATCTTCCACCCATGGTGTCTTTGCGGAGAGCACGGAAGACTTCTTTAAGGTAAGTTTATACGCGAGTGGTATATACGTCTCGGGGTCGTTCTCGTATACGCGGATAAATCGGTTCGCGTCTTCGTTGATCAAGCTCCAAGCGAGCTAGCCGACGATTAGTTCGAGTGCTGCCGGTAGCGTTCGTGTCGACTACGGAATTCTACGCACAACGTGGTATCGCTGGGTAGTGGGCGAACGACGGTCCAAGGTCGATAACTCGAGCACGGAACGGCGTACGTGCCGTCGCGGTCGGGTGTTGTGTTGCATTCACAGGCATCGTGCATCAAGGTCGGTCACGCAGCGAACGCCGCAAGATGTCTGTCCGTGCGCCGTAAAGTAGGGTGTATTCGTTCACGCAGCAGTCAGTGCAATTACTACACTCGTTCAGAGAATTTCTTTCTTTTCTTGCACTTTAAGAAAAAAAGATATAAAGTCTGAACTAGTGTAGTTACTGCGTAGACTGCTGCGTAAATGAATGGGCTCATAATGTTATTCTTGTAAGATATTCATATTCGATTTGCCAGTATCCTACTAATACTTTTATTCTCTGCCAGATCTGGAGAAGATGCCTGACCTACGTCCGTGTCTCGTCGGTTTAATATAGTAAACGAGTCGCAAAACGGTTTGTCGGTTTTTACCGCGAGAGTCGTAAAGTGGTATCGCGCGACGTTAATTAATTTTTCGGATTTTCTCGCGAGTGTTATTCCGTACAAGCAAACGGGCGTCTTAATTTTGCTTTTTTTTTTTTTCTGAACGAAAGTGTCGCACGGGAGTGTTCTCTGCCCAGAAGCCCGACCAGCTCAAACTGAGAGGAGGAGGAGGTCCAGGAAGGACTTCATGCTTTGGTGGAGCAACGTATCGGTAAGAATCATTTTCAATTACATAAAATTGACGATCGCTCGGTTGTTCTTGCAGTAGTAATTAAATACAAAGTAAATTAAAAAATCTTAAAGAAAGAGTTGTTACGTTTTAAACAAAGTCTAATGTATTATATTTTGCTTCGCCAAGATAACTTTATGCTTTACCATTTGATTAAAAAATTATTTAGAAACGCGTAAAATTTTTTTTTTTTTAACTATGGATATTTTAAACATGTCTATAAATTATATTTTATATTTTTTGTTACAGTGTCATCGAACGTAGCAGATAAACTCCACCACTGCGCATCGAACCGGTGAGTCTGTAATAATTTTTTACAACAATTTAATTTTTTCGTTGTCTTTTTAAATTGTATATTGTATGTCAATTGCGGGAGGGCAAATATATTATAATATATCAACACGTGCCGCTTTTGCACAGTTTTTATTTCAACATATAAAAATATATTAGACTAAAAATTAAATACTTAGGACGTCGCTTGTTGATTAAATATTATTAAACCTTTTTCGTAAATTTAATAAAAGAAAAACACGTCGACTTAACGCTCTACGCTACCTCGTCCTCTGATAACAATCAGGCGGTGCCTCGAAAGGGCTAATCTGTATCTCAAGTAAAGTTCGCGGCCGGAAAGAGCGCGCGTTGTCTCTAATAATACGGTAAATAAAACGTAGAAAGATTCGAAGCATCAGTGAAAGCCGGTGCGGTCGTTCATCAGCGCGATTCGGAGAGAAGGCGGTAACATTAAGAGCGAAGTGCGGACAATATCGAAATAGGGCTCACTGTTTTCAAGGAAGCCAACAAAATAAAGAAAAAAATATATATATATCTCCTTTCTCGAAAGTGTGCCGATCGCGAGATCAGCGAGGTGACGCCCTCGCTGCCGAAGGATTATCGCCGGCCGACATCCCGCTGCGCGATTTTTCGCCCGTCGAGGACGGGGCGAGTGACGCGCATTCATATCGCTGCCGGAAACGTTGAATCTGTTCCAACCGAATGGTTCTCGGCGCTTCCACTTAAAGTCCTACTCGCGGAGAAAAAAAAAAAATTAAAAAAATGAAGAACCGATCGTTTTACTTGCCGAGATCACAGCAGTCGATCCGGCGGCATAAATTGAAAAATACTGATACGGGATCGCGATCGAAAAAATTACAAAATTATTTTTATATCATCTTTCAAACCGCAAATGTTTAAAATTAATAAAATAGTAAAGTTGCCGATAATTTAGAAGTCATTAACGCGTTCCTGGCGAAGTATACGCGTTACCGTCGTGCAGAAAGTTAACCGGCAAATCTAATTTTAATCCCGCTTGATGTATCAATTCGTGAGTTTACAATCGGGATCGGTCACGTTTATCTTGCGAGGCGATTAGCGGCCGGTCCCGCGAGTGAATTTTCGTCCCTTTGACAGCCGCTAACCCGATTCCGGCCGCGAACTACAATGTTGTTGCGATTCCCCGGCACGCCCGTTGTTAAATCCATTCGCCACGGGCGTGCAAAACGACGACAAGGCCGATAGCCCCGGGAAGCTCGTCCTCGCGGCCAGACAGCTGTAAAATTGACGTTGGAATAGGCGCAAATACGTCTTGCCAGTTCCGACTGCCATAATGACGCGCGTAATATATCACGACGTAGCGCGGCGGAGCCCACGGAAATATTAATGCGCGTATGAAAAGGCCAAGATCACCTCGGGAGTGACAGGAAGACTTCCCGCCTACCGCACGATTTCCGATCCACGATAAAATCGTTCTTACCGGTCGTAAAAAAAAATTATTAAAAAAAATATTCTATTTATAAGCAGCTAATTTCTCTTAAATTCTATTACCTAAAAAAATTCTACATAAAAAAAATTAACACGTTTAATTAATGTATATTGATTTATAAAAGTGGGTATTTCATCATGCAGTATATCTCTGTAAAAAATAGAAAAAAAAATATAACGAATCCTTTTAAGAACGCGGAAAAGAAGAAAATCGTTTAGAATCGAACCAAATTATTTTTTAAGAATTTTAATTCACGGAAAATTTCATCGAATTAAAAGAAAAAAAAAATGATTCCTCTCTGGAACGTGCGATTTATCGTTGAATCCCTTACCGGTCCCGTTTACCGCGACGAATACAAATCACTCTTGGTTTCAAATTTGCGAGAGACTTTATCGGAACACTTTCGCGAGGGAGAAAAACCCGCGATACCCTTTCAGCCGCTCAGAAGCGAGCCGAAGGGCCATATATCTCGGATTAAGTGTGAGAAGAGCGCGCGCGGGGTGCTGGGAAGGGTGTTAGGTGGTCGAGGTATTCGGAAAACGCGAGGTAAATTGACGCAAAGTAACGTAACGTGGACGCGAGCGTTTCGCCGGGATCCTGATTAATGCGGCCCGTGACGCGCCGTATAAACTCGATCCTGATTAATACTGTTTACAGCATCGCGGGGTACCGGGGCCCATTAATCAGGATCGAGTGGCGACCTTTTCTCGAGCTGCCGTCCTCGAAGGCGCCCGTGCTAATGTTAATCTCGCCGTTTATCGCGTTTTGCACTACTTTTCGGTCTGACTACTTTCGAACTTCGAGGCTCGATTGAACCGAGCTTTGACTAATTTCATTGGAAACCTGAATGTCTCTTAGAAGACAAGCTTCAGGATCTTCTATCGAGTATAACCTTAGATTAAATAATTAATCGCGGAGCTTGGTCCAGCCTGACTTTAATTTCTACTTAAAAATTTGATTCCTTATGAAAACGCTCGCCCATATTAGCGGGTGGTTAAGAAAATATTCTGCGCGAGCCTTGTTTAGAGGATGGTGCGCTTGGCTCGAGAATCATTAATCAAGATCGAGCGCAGCGATCTCTTCTTCGTTTCATTCCCGAGGTGCTAACCTTGGATCTATGGCCGCGAACCCGAGCAGGTGCGAGAGAAACTTTGTCGGTGACAAGCGGGAGTATCGTTATCGCGCTGAGAGAAAAATAAAAGTTCGATTGTAATTAAAAAAAATTTTTTTTGCCGTAAATATAATTAACGCAACCACTTCCGTCGCCATAAATGGCTTAGCTACATTTCTACGCGAAGATTTAAATATAGTCGTCACTCAGAATTCGAGAGACGGTCCGAAGTCTTGTTTTTTTTTTTTTTTCTTTCGCGAATAAGCGAGAAGAAACGACGGGAAAGAAGCAGCGTTCGCGAAGTGCATTCAGAAGAGCGAGGCACGAGCTAAGTCGAGAGCGAAATTAATAGCCCACTTGTCATAACAGGCAACGATAGGCGCGAGCGAACGTGGCAGTCCGAGAGGGAACCGGACTCGCGGTGATCTTAACGGCGGATATAACGTCCAGCCGCGAGCAACTCGCCGTGACGAATTTCCTACGTCGGCTCTGCGCTCGCTGGCTCCCTCAGCCCGAGTGACGTATGCAAATCGCGCGCGTCTAGGAAAGCGGTAATTTCTTTTCGCCGGATTATCTGTGGCCTGGTAAAAGGCCACGCTGGGAGAAAAGTCCTTGCCTCGGTTACAACTTGATGATATTTCAAATGATAAACGTACCTAGTTGACTCTCAATCGTCACAATAGAAAAAAAAAAATCTTTTTTTATTTTATTTTAATTTTGCTCGGTTATCGGAACCTATCGTTTCCTTCGAGGGTTAATGTTTATTGTTTTCAAACTCAAAGAGACGGAAAAAAAAAATGACAGGTAATCTGAACAGCCACGCATTATTACGCGATAACCGGCGCGATTTAACGCGGAACAAAAGTGGAAAGCGGCTCGGATTTTAAGTGCGACCTCGAGCATCGATTTTCTTGAAGACGTAGGCAGGTAGCGACGCGGGAAATTATGCAAAATTATCGAAGTAAACTGCCGTAAAGCAGAACTTATTGAGCTGTCGTAACGCGTATGAGGAAAAAAAAGTATACTACTTTGGACCCGATCGTTATTTAATGGTGTTTCTAACAATAATTGAATGTAATAAACTCAATTATATTTATAATTCATTTAATCATATTTATCATTAAAAATATTATAAAACTGTACTTGTGAGACGGTAAACTCACGCATGCAAGAAACGGCCACCCTTCCCCCCTTACCCTCTTTTCTTAGCAGGCGTTACGAGATCACCTGCTATCCGTCCGATAATGTATTCCCTCGATAATATTTCACCGACAATCCCCGGCTATTGAAAGAACGATCACCTCGTTCGCTCCGCGTGTCTTACGTCTCGATACCCGTATCGTTACTTAACATCGCGGAACACCGCGAATTGACGCGCGACATGTGGTAGACAGGTACCCAAAGGATTAATATACGCAGTACGCGGGACTCCACGAGGGGGAAGGGGGCCTCGAAGAAAATCACATCCGCCTTCGAGGCTCGTCGCGATAAAGAAAAACGTCTCCTCGCGGCGCACCCCTCATAGAAATTCTCAAATTATAACCATTGAAAATTATAATTATTTTAAAAACGTCGACGAACACTTGAATATTTAAAATAAATAATTTTTAGTTTCTTTGTCGGACAAAATAATTAATTTTTTAACGTTTTAATACTCGAAATAAATGTTCGGTGCCTTTTAATTCTCGAAATGAGTACAAACTTCTTCGGCATTTGTTTTTCGGTATTTGTTTGGCGGTATTTAATTTGGGAATTTCTGGATGGTACCCGGATGCAGGGCCACAGCCGTAAAGATGCCGCCGTGGGGTTCCGAATGGCACCGACGCGCGCCCCCGATAAACAGCGCGCGGGCGTTGAAATTTAAAGCGCCGACAGCGGCTCGCGCAAAGGTGCGTAAATACGCATTCTTTGGCCAAGCGATTTCAATTTCACCTGGGAGGACAACGGCGCGACGTTCCCGTTACGTTTCGCGTCGCCCGGCACGGTCCTCGTAAAGATAAGACCCGGCCGGCCGCGTTCGGGTGAAAGTTATTAAAAACTGGACACGCTACAATGTTTCCCGCGCTTCGAAACGTTGGTTAAGAGACAGCATCGCATTAAGTAATAGAAACCCTTTTGTAAATCCGATAAATTTGTGTTAATTATTAATTGGAAAAGAGCCTTTTCGATCCGCCCTCCATGGTTATTTGTCTCTTTTATTTCTATTTTATTTCCCACGTTCCAATTACTGTTATTTATTACAATATAATTATTTTTGTTGCGATCAATTTCAAATTATCAATTATTATTAAATTTTACGTAACTCGGGAGCAATTGTCGTGGCAATTCTTATCGAACGAAAGCAACGACGCGACTTCTTCACCGATTTTGATATAGAGGTCCTCTCGTCGGATAATTAATGCGGCAATCATCGGCTATTAACCCGAATGCGCCTAAAAGCACATCTCCGATCTGGCCTCGCTCTTATCAGTCTTCGAATCCACGCGATCGGAAGCCGCCGTACAAGAGAGCCGCCGATGATCGATGGTTCCCGCGATTGACAGCGAGGTTTTCGACGTTACATCAGCGGCTAAAAATACACCTCGGGCCGACCGTCGTGAAATATGACGTTTTATTGACATCGAGCGCCGGCGGGAGGCCACTAATTAACGTGGGAGTTATTTTTGTACGCAGTATTAATTTATTCACGTACTTAATTTAAATCCGAGCAAAAATTATTATTATTCTGTTAGAAATAATAGAAAGATAAAAATATTAGTTGATGATAAAACACTAATTAGTTTGTCCGGAAAAAAAAGAATAAAATTATAAACTTTTTAACGCTTTATACATTTTGTAACATAACTTTGTAACATTTTTTATTGGGATTATTATATAAATTGCAAAAAAAAAAATCATAAAATTATGACTGGGTCCAAAAGTAACTGTTTTTTTTTTTTGACGCGAAGTTTCTTGAAGGACGAAACGTGATTATTCTCATATTCTGCGTTATCCCCTGCTCCTGTCACCCGTACAACTTTTATTACGTTACATTAGGTCTTGGTCTCGTCTCGCGACGAAATACAATACGATTTGAACCGAACGTGACAATGGCAATCAGCCACGGCGCCTCCTTATCGTAATCAGTTTCCAGGTACGCCAACGGCGATCGCGTAAGGGCGAATGCGACGAATTCTTAGAACGTTTCGTAAGCGATTCTTCTTGCGTCGCGCATATGTGAGCCAACATGCCTGCGCGAGCATGATATATCGTTTCTTACACCATCGTTACGTGAAGCCGTGAAATTGGCACGTACAGAAAGCAATAAAAAAAAAAGGGGGGGAGGAGGAAGGCAACAAGATTCCTTCCGATAAAATCGCGTGATAGATTTTTTGTAAAGGGTCGATTTTTATTATTCGAAGATACTAAGCTTGCGAACTAAAGCCCAAGAACAAATTTAAATTAATATGTTCTTAAACTTGAATTGCTATTAATTATTTAATTAATTAAACTTGAATAAATTAGACTTTCGGTCGATACTCCGCGAAGTGATTAAAACTTTATTAAATTTAACAATCGCTACAGCTTAATTGTTAATTTAATTATTCACGAAGCACAAGGAGCACCGCGTCGCGGCTAAATAAATCTTCCCACGTAGCAGGGAATTTACAGCTTCCGATTTAAAGTTATCGAGTATCCATCGTCGCCGTTTTTTTTCCTCCGGGAATTAAACGTAATTCTCCTTTCCTCATCTCCTTTAATTGACACGGCTTGGACGATGCAGTTTTTCCCCCCTTTATCCACCTCGACACGGTATTGCGTTTTCGTAGATTGAGCCCTCGAGATTGAAAGGGGCACGGCCGCCTATGAATCCCGCTTTCTTAATTATTCAGCCGCGCGCAATTGTGCAACGGCCTAATTGCGCTATTTTCGAGGCTGCCGCGCAATTATCTCGGAATGAAAGGATCACATGTCTCATCACGGCGCGATACTCCCTCCCTTCTCCCCTCGTGGGAACGGTGGCTCGTGTGAATCTTATTATGCGAACGAGAACAACGTTAGGTAACTGCGGCAAAAATTGTTTGAGAATAATAAGGAACGTGATTAATTTAAATGACAAAGATTTTAGAAATTTATTATTTTAATTTATGCTCCTGCAAATTTTTTGCGCGACAATATTCCAGCTGAATGCAAAAATTCAAGGAAAAAAAAAGCTGGCGGCACTAGGAAATTTTTCTTCGGGCATCGCGGCGTTATAAGAAACGAGCAAACGGGGAAAGACCGGCTTCCCTCCGCCGCATCACTCAAATGATTTACACGGATGATTTACGCGGCCTTACATCGGCACAAAAGGGAGGGAGGGGGAGGGGCGGACGGTAACGTCGCGGTTTAAATTATGTAAATCCATCTCGTTCGCGTTTTCACCGGCGGACGCGCAGCGGGTTTCACTTGGAAAGTCCACGCGCGATTTCCACGCGACCGGCGTAATCGCCATCGCGAGAATAAACGCGTGCCGTCCGATGTTACGCCGACCAATTTAGAAATTAGGACATTTCGCGGCCCACTTGCGTCGACCGCGAAAACGTTGCGGCTCGTCTTCGTCTCGCTCGAGAGACAATAGGCCGTCGCGCACGTGGACGCCTCGGCGTCTGTCACATTCGGCGTCGGACGCGTCGTGTCTATCAGCTCGCGATTTTACGAGCCAGGTGTTCCGCCAGAAAGCTCCCACGCGTTTCGAGCCCCGTCGGTCCACTTAGGAATTCAATTTCACCACGCGTTTCGTCCGCGACAGTTCACCACGTTATCGCTAGTCGCCCTATACTCTCCCACGGGCCCCTCGCCGGTTAATTAATTGTCCGGGGCCCCGGCTCGGTACGGCTCGCGCGTGGGCGCAAGGGGGTCGGCGGAATTCCAGCGCGCACGTTAATCATCCTATTCATCGATCCCGACGAGATCGATGGCGACCGAGCGGGCTGTCTTTTCGCGCGTCCCGCGAAGATCGCGTCCCCCCGACCCCTTGACTTTCCAAAGAGCCACGGCAAGATCGGTCCGCGATTTGCGAGCGTCAAATCCAGCGAAATATAACTTTGAAATGCAAGCCCTTTTTCAAAGGGTATATAGGTACACGCTGTTTCAATCACTTTGCTGTTTTTTTTTTTTTCCTTTTTAGTTTAATATTTTAACGCCGAATCTATTAATTTTTTAAATATTAAGGAACAAAAATTAGAGAAAAAAAAGTCTAATTTTTGGAAGTTAGACCAAGTTAGCGATTTATTCGAGGGTTAATTTCGCCGATCGGCTTGAGCTTTAAATCCATGGCACCTGCAAGTCTTCTCGCGAGAGGCTTGTGCGCGACCTACATCTCGCTCGTCGCCGTAATTCACGAGAACGCTTCACGCCCGACGAGAATTCGCGTGATATTTATCAGGGGAGGGGCGGGGTGAGCGCGATTAATCGAGACTTTCGATCGTGCGACTGAGAGAGAAAATAGCGCCACGGACGCCTAATGATCACCCAACGGTCCTCGCGATCCGAGGAGGCGCGGAAGAGTGATTCGCCGATTCGCGTCTGCCTTTCGCCCGGCTCCTTTCGCCGTTTCGGACGGCGCGACGCGCAGCTCTTTAATTGATCTCTTCCGGCACGCGGCAATCACGACGCGCGCTCCTCTCGAGGCCGCCGAGGTCGGGGAATTAAATTGATTTCGCGATCCTTTCCGGGCAATTAACAGTCCCGCGACACGAGCCGTCAAACAAAACAGATTGGTAATAAAAGAATAATAAATATTGCAATAAAATCAAGAACTTAATCCCCATTAATTAAATCAAATTAGTTTCCCACTTTAACCGGGTCGCTATCGGAAATTGTAACGAAAGAGAAAAAGGGTTGCTGAGTGCTTTGGGTTCGGTACGATCCTGTTTCCCCGCGTCGTTATCGCAGCGCAAAAATTTCCACAGCGTCGCGTATTCGTGGAGAGGAATCTGAGATTCGAAATTAATAATTTTTTTTTTTCCTTACCTCGCGGTCGTCGCGATAAAGTTCTCGGGAGCGACGCCACACGTGGGGGATTAACGCCAAGGGGGCAAGGCTGACAAGACGCGGTCCGGAAAAATGCGTAGCGCAAGGATCCTTTCTTTCCTCGCGACGATCGGTGGGTCCTCGATCAAGGCCGCGCACCGGCTTGACGCCGCCTCGTTTCGCGACAATTAAATGCGATCTCTGAGGTCGTGACAGACCCGGCGCGGACAAAGCGTGCGTTCAGCGAACAAAGAGGGTCCCGCGGTTATTTTTAGTCCCGTCGTCGTCGTAACGCGCCGCCGATTCAAGCACGCGTCCCATGCACGTCATCGTCCCTTAACCCGGGCCCATGCAGATGCGCCGAACCGGATGCCGCATCGGCGAAACGAGAATGCATCTGCGCGCGGGCGCGCGCTTTTACGGGCATTTTTATCGCCACAGGACTCTTTACCGGAGGATGGAATCCCGAATTGGAAAGAAAATGTGAAACGCAGCACGCGCATGTTTAGTATACGCAGGTATCGGGTAGCCGTAATTGTAGCTGGGGTATATTTAGCATGCGATATATTCGAAACTTATATTTCTTGAATAAGTTTATTGATATTAAATAAATATATAAATATTATATCAATCAAATTGAAGTAACGTGATAAATTAATTTATTTCAACTTAATCTATAAATTATAAATATAATCTTACAAATAAAAATTTTATAATAATAATGTGTATTAAAAGATGTAATATGCATCACGCTTCCGACTTTCCGCCGCGATTATTTCCGGGATCTCGTACATCTCTCATTGTCAGATACACGAAGATTACTGACGATCAGGCGCTAAACCGCGTCGCGGTTGAATGCAAAGTACGGGGGCCAGTTCGTTTTCCCGTCAACCGACAACAGAAAATTTATGCCGTCGATCAGTGCTTCGTTCTTCCTCTCCTCCCTTCGTCATTTACTCTCGCGACCCCGTGCTTCGACTACCATCCTCGTCTTCGGATCGCGGATCACCTTCGCGCCTCCGGTTAGCGGAAAACTGCGACGTTGAACGAACTTACGTAAACGCATCCCACAGCTTCCACCTTCGGGTATTAAATTTCTATCGGGGGTGGGGACGCGAGGGCCCTCTGCGTCGTTATGCAAGGGTGCACGCTCCTCGCGCTCGTTTACGAGTCTCGAAACGCGAAACGCGGCGGAGATCTGCCTGCTTCATTATTTCCGATGCTTTTTTTGCTCGTTACGCGGCGATGTAGTTCGGCGCGCCGACAGTAATAAGCATTCAGTAGCTCGCAAGGGCTCGCTCTTGCCCTTTCTCCCTCGTCGTTTTTCCCGCGGGCCCGCCTGAAGGTAGGTAATTCATGAGCCTCCGCGAAAATCGCGTACGCAAAGGCGAGCCGCCTTTGTGGGTCACACACAGGCGCAGTGAAAGCCGAGATTTGACACTGGTCCGACCACTTCTTCGCACCCTCGCGCCGTATAACTCACGGCGGACACGCCGCTGCGCGCCTCTTCGGAAGCGTCCGCTCGTTACTCATCGTGCCGCGAAAAAAAAAAAAAAATGAAAAAAAAAGAATGGGAGAAGGGGGGAGGAAGAAAGTTGAAGGAAAAAAAAAAACATTGAAATCTCTTCTCTTCCGAGAAAAGACCGCGCGACTATCTTCGCACTCCCGATTAGCTGTCAATCACGAGACGGCGAGTTTGATAGATGAATCGAGGTGATCAAAAATCATTTTTAAAGACCGAAACGTAAAAATAAAAAATCTTAATCTCAATTTCTGCTTTGTCGTTTTTTAATGCGTATAAATAATTAAAAAAGAGGCAAATATAAAATAACAAAAATATAAAAATTAGAGATTTATAAAAATGCTTTTAATTTATCTTCTTGCCTTATAAAATTAAAAAAATTAAAAAAAAACATGTATCTAAGTATAGTCGAATATAACTAAGCGGAATTAATAGTATTTTAGAATTTTAATACGAGTCTTAGAGCGTCCGAAGCACGCTTCGCGCGAGCTGCTTCGATACGGCACCGCTTGCACGTAAAAAGCAAAGTTTGACAACCCGCCTGAAACATGTTTCGTCGTCGGGCCGCGGAGAAATTCTCCGTTTCCATTCTGCTCTTATCCTACCCGCAAGTAGGCGGATAAGTTAGTGCGAGACCGATCCGGAAAGAGGAGGCGATATCTTTCTGCATCGGGTACGCCACGGGACAACTAAACTGCATCGGATCATGCGAGTCGCGGCTTCTAAATTGCGTCGATAAACTGCGAATCGAAGCGTGCCAAATTTCCGCCGCTGGCTCGCGAGAAATAGAAACGGCAATATCTCGCGTCTCACGATGAGAATCATTTTCACCAAAATTCCGTTCGATCTCCTCCGCAGAATTTGTTCCACGATAAATGTAAGTCGCGTGTCAAACAGCCGTCCACTTTCTCTTTTAATATAGTTGATTATTAATGCATATAATTGATTCCAAAACTTCTAACAGTCCTGTTGAAAATAAAATAAATAAAAAAAAAAAATTAAAATTAAACGGAAAAGACTTTGTAACTGAAAAAAGTAAACTTCAAAATCGATATACATATAATAATATTCCTCGACGTTAATTATATTTAATTGCTTAATGCAATAATTTAATATAATTAATTTAGATATGTTTTTTGTGATTTGAAAATGTGATGGTCATTTAATTTTTATTTTATATCTTTTTTTTTATTAATAGTCATATATCTAATAAATTAATCCTATCGATAAATGCATAACTTACGATGCTGAGAACACGGCACCGCGTTTTCTTTCGCGTCGAGTGCTAGCCGGAAACGGGAAAAAAATGCGCTTTCCTCCGTTCACGGACGAGCGACGAGGCGGTTTCGCGATTACAATGCTTCCTCGAATCCGACAAGATTAACGACCGCTGTGTCCCGTGAGACTTTCGGAAGAGATCCTTCCGCGTCGTGACAATTTACGTACGCCAACATTTTCCGGGCATTAAACTTCGTAGAGCTCCGTCCGATTTTTCCGACGCGGTGGAAAATAAATGCGATCTTCGATCGTCGGAATTAAAACGCCCAACGGATTCGCAGGCCGGCTTATTTCGGGCTTAATGAGGCTGCGAAATGGCAGGATTGACCTCGCAATATTCCCGCGCAATTGATAAATAATGAGAAGGAAGGTCTCTGGTCTCGCGGGGAAAGGCCGCACGACTCTCATGAGACGCACGGAACGGGGAACGAGGCGGGGGAGAGAAACCGTCGGCTACAGGTGGCTGAGCGAACAATGCTCACGACACGCCGCTGCCACAATGGAGATCATAATCGAATCCCGCGACGTATAATGACTTATGGCCGTTCGCGTACGCGGAACAATAGATCGAACGGCGCAGAGACTCGCGGCGGAAAATCGTCCTGGGTCTCTAAAAATTCTCTAAAGAAATCTTTATAAAAAAAAAAATCTCTTAAAAAAAAAAATTTTGTTTAATTTTTGTACATCGAAAAAATGACGCGCATTCTTGTAAAATTACATAACGTTATTTTCCTGGATCGCTGCTCCTCGCGACGAATTTCACAGTCTCGCACCGATCGAGTTCAAATCAAAGCTCCGTCGTGCAACCGTTTTGCAACCGACAGCTGCCGAAACGGAAAAGGTCATGCGGAAGCCGTGGAGACATTTAAAGAACGAGTCAAATCTTAATAAAAAAAAAAAAAACCGTCGGTAATTAAGGAAGATATTAGCGCGCGGCATTTCCTGAAAGAACAAGGAACAGATATCGAGAGCGAGATTCTGGTTTCAGATATCGTTCATCACGCACAGAGTAACGAACTTTGTTCAAACATCGATATTTAATTTCGGATAAACGCGAGTGGACTTTCTTTCTTTAATCTTTAATCCTGTGTAGATACATTTTCCGTGCGGACGTTGATGTCGCTCGAGACTTGATCGCCGCGGTACACGTGCCGCGAGTACAAACGTACGTGGTTCACAGGGAGGTTTTTTTTATGCTATAAAACATGGAATTAGCATATAGATTTTTGTGCCGTATCGATAAACCGCGTTTGGGAGTGTACATTGCAGGAAAGGGCATTAAATCGAATTCGGCGAGAGACACGTGCTTTGCGTCTGCGTTTTCGAGAGTGGCACGGCGTTCGCGTGACGGACGTCGCGTTCTCCTTTTCGCCGGGCGCGCGTTTCCGCGTTCGTTTGCGTAGAGCCACGAATCGTGATGAATATAACGGTGTGCCGATCCCGGCTACGCCGGAGCCAGGAGCTGCTTATATATACGTTTGATTGGATCATTCGAAATCGACCGGCGGCGGCCGAAATCGTTTCCCTCGCCTCGGCCCAAGCGGCTACGTGAACCTGCAATTTAAACTGCATTTTCGCGTGAGCCGTTATAATTGAGGACCGGCACAGTCGCGAGGCTGCGCGGCGGCCGAGGTCATGGTGCATGCACGCCGATCGAGATTCATGCCGAATTGATCTCGCGCGATCGACGAAAATCCGCCGACGCGACGGGCGCGAGGTCGAAGGGCGGCGCTGGCCCCATTCGCATCCTTCGGCCTTTCCTCGATTACCATAACGCGTTACAATTCCGTCGGAGGTCGGCGAAAGCAGGGGCGACACCGCGCCGAATAAAGCGTATTCGTAAAATTAATTAAGAAAAAAAGAAATTTATTAAAGCGAGTTAAAAAAATCATTTAAATAAATTATAAAATAAAATAAGCTAATAAAGTATATAATATAATAATTAAATTAATAAAGTCTCACGTTAAATATAAATGACGATTTGTAATTCTGTCCAACTTTACAATTAAACATTTTAATCCTCGCAAATTCAGGACAAGATCAACTGATTTTTACGCCCCCCAGGCTCTCTCTAGCGTTACCCGGACTTTTAAACCCGTTTGCTATTTGGAAAACTTCCAAGCGTCCGCGTTTGCTGTCTCGTGTCAGATCGCGCCAAATCCTTAGGGCTTAGAAAATCGCTTCCGTAGTACAATTGCGATTCGCGATCGAGTGATACGTTCGCGCGACCGGGCGATTAACGGTGTTTAGATTGAATTCGTCCGCAAATGCGAGAATGGCTTACCTCCCCTCGCGAGCTATCTCGACTTGGGATTAGCCCGACTCGAAATTGACGTTTCCGGCCGCGCCTATTCCCACTGATTGCCGCTATTGCTCCTCGGCGGCACACTGACACCAACACCGTGAAAGTAACTCCGCTTTATCTATCACTAGTGTCGGGTTGAACAGATAAAAAATTGTTTTTATGGCACATTTTCGATAATATTTCCATATACCTATAAATTAATTTTTACACGATGGTAATCTTTATAGAATTTGAATTAATACTGCGAATAAATATTAAAAAGATTTTATACCGAGTATTAAAAGTATCGTACTTTAAATAAATAAATAAATAACTTTTTCTTTTTTTAATATTTAAAATTATTTGATTGATTATTTGGCGGTATTGATTGAGAATTTTCGCAAGGAAAATTAAAAGAGTAAGGACTCGTGAATTTGAATCAAGACAATCCATACGGTGGTCCGCACGGATTGCCACTTTGTAGCCGATCTCTTCGCTTTTCGTTTACCGATAAATGCCTTAATTTAATTGCGTAAAAGTGATATACCGGGTCGATAAAAAGAGGGAGAGAAAAAGGAGACAAGCAGGCGGCCGGCAAAAAGAATCGCGGTGGGTTTCAAGTTTTTATCTTATAACCTTATTACTTCCTCAATTAAGTTTCGCTGGGAGCACATTAGACTGGATAAAACGCGCGAAGTGAGAAACGCATGGGACGGATAACGTTGTGGGACTTCGCGGGGACTGGTTTCGCAATTCTCGACCGCCTCGTCGTCGACATAACGCACTCGGTCGGCCGTACGAGATGCGAAAATCGGAGAATAGATTGCTATCGCGACCCGCCTTTCCCTATCTCGAGATAATTATGGGTCAAGATCCAGCGAGTATATTTTCCAGCTTTTCCCGCGTCAAGTTATCAAAAACTAAATTAAAAAGAAAAAAATAATAAATCAATAAATAAAAATTTTCCGATAACAAGTTTTTTTTTCCTCCATCGAGATAAATTAAATATTTAGCTTTCGTTTCTATAATTAGACCGAACAACGACGCGGTTTTATTCCCATACATTTTTCGATTATCGCATTCTCAGAAAGCGCGCCGTCGGATTATTACATTCTCGCGTTGTTACACCCCTAAGTGATTACATCCTCGGCCGGTTAAATCCGCAAATAATCGCATCCCCCGGGTCGTTGCGTCCGCGGGCAATTGCGCGCCTAAATTATTATAATCTCGTCGTTCTCGCGCCCCCGAGCGCGCTCCTCGAGACCATCGTGGCAACGAATCGCTCGTTCGCGAGTACATTTCGCGGTTACGGCGGAGGACCTTACAGATTGCTCCGCGACGCTGCGGTGTTATTCCGACAAATTACAGAGAGCGAGGGAGGCAAAGGGAGAGGTAGGGCCTTCTTCGAATCGGTGCCGTGGGGGCCCTAGGACGTTTTAAACGCGGCTGTGTCGCCGCAAAATTCAATATTTGCGGTGTGGCAGCGCGACTTTGTCTTCATGGCGCCAATGAATTCGCCGCCATCGCGTCGCCGAGGCCTCGATTTCTGCCGACGAGCCGGGAATTTCGCGTTACTTGAACGTGCGCGCTATCACAGCGATTTCTCCAAATCAGCCTGGCGACCTTGGCCAAGGTGCCGGTCGGTATCTTAGGTATCGCGTGTAAAAAGTGCGAAACGAGTATTAACTCCTCGAGGTAGAAGATCTCGCGACGCAGGCCTGTTATTTTTAGACGCGGGGACTTTGATCTCGATATTTGACTTGGCACTTTTTCCCCGGCGAGTTTTCCTTTCCCTCTTCCGCATTTTTTATCGTCGATCACAATTTCTCGGAACTCTCGAAATCTGTATTTGATATGCAAATTCGCGGGTCTAATACGCCGCGCGGTAGTATTTCTCGACTCCGCAATTAGTGTTGCCCTTCGCACCGTATCAATATTAGTGTACCCCGCCGTCATTAAGACCGACCTGTCGGCCACCAACCTTGGACCAAGTTTTCACCGCGAGAAACGTGCAGATGTAGACGTCCAACTCCCGATCTACACGTCGTTCGCTATTCACATATTTGTTTCACTAAGTGAAGTGCCGTGTTCTTTGCTTTGCGCTGTACGTCGTAATTTTAATCTGTCGCATCGATCGATTACAATCGGGCGCGACGCGCAATTAAAAAATTATTCGGCAGAGAAACGACAAAAGTTACATCGGTTCTAGAAACTGGAGGAATATGGAGACCAATTTAATAATAATTTTAACAAATTAATATTAAAGTCAACTCAATTATTACAGTAATAAAAATAATTAAGTCAATTATATCTATTATCAAAAATATAATAAAGTTGTAGTTGAAGCTGAATTTTTCTCTCGCGGTGCGAGTTCAATTTCCCTCCGGAAAGAAATCGATCCGTACGATCACGTCGATATCCGAGAAATTTCGTAAAGGGCGAAGGGCGAGGCGCCAAAAAGAAATCCGACGTTTCGTCTCGCATAACGTGCATGGGAATGCGTTTTCGTCGGCCTTATAATTCCGCGGAGTATAATGCAGTTGGGATAATCATGAGCATTACAGGGGAGTCCTTAGAGGGGCGGAAATGTACCCTTTATTCGCCGCGAGAACATCGAATTTTCAATGATCAAAAGCCGCGGCGCAAGCGATAAAAGTATGTCAGACGAGCTCCTCGCGTCTCGCATTCTTCACGGAAATTTCCCCGGCAAGCTGTCGATACGCGCGAGTTCAATTAAGCGGTCTCAATGCACCGTCTAATCACCGGCAAGACGTGAGAAACTCGTGGCTGGAAAATTAAACGTCAACGGAGTCTCGGCGCAGCCCGGAACTTCGAAATGGAAGATATAATTGCATCTCGCGATCGCGGAAACAGTCGGCCCGACGTTATCGCTTTTTCCAGACGGCGCAGTATTTCAGTGGCGCGGGTAAAGCCCGTGTCAGACCGGAGATTAAAATCGGGTACGGATGGAAATTTGACGGGTCGAAGTTCGCCGAGCCAGATATTGCTTTTCCTCTCCTACCGATCGGCTCGAATTCCAATTTAATCGCAATTTTAATCTCTATCCCGATACGGACCTAACGATCGCGGAGTCGTAACGGTATCCCTCCACCTTCTCCCCCCTTGGCCCCCCCTTCGCGAACGGCGACTGTCGGCGCCGTGGATTCAAATGCGCGCGGCCTCGCCGAATAAAATGTTGCACGCGGCGGAGAAACTCTCGGCGGATTATCGCCGGCTGTCTGACGCAGGAACTCACCGTTTCTCACGCCGGTCGCCGATAGGATCGCCTTTACAATTTGTCTCGCGCTCGAAATGTCAGCGGCTATCGACGGCTTTACGATCCGCGGGGAGACTTATTCTCCAGCTTGGCGCGGAGGGCGAAGGGAGCGGTCTCTTCGAAGCCGGGGCACAACGCGCGGCCGTAGGATGCAATTAAATTTACGCGCAAGTCTACTAATACAAATAAAACACCGTTAATTATCTGAAAGCACAATCGGCGCAAATCTTTCTTGATTTGCTCGTTATCGTTATTATTATTTAAATAAATTGCGACGGGCGGAGATGCGACAAGTTCGCATGCCTTTCACGGATAATTTAATTTAATTTATACTAATTCGCGCGCCGAACGTCCTTACTCGCGGTGAGAATGGAGAGGAGATCGCGAAAGTTAAAAGGTATATATTATCCGATTACGAGGGCCCATTGTGGAATAGGAGCTATTATGATTTCGCGTAAGCGCGACCACCCAGAAAAGGGTCGCGCAGCGAGATTAATCCGATGTTTGTAATGACTGTTGGAGGCGCGCGACGACTCGCAGGCGAAGGCGCATTCTCCGTGAGTCCGAGAAGAACGGGCCTTTGTCGAGGACGCGCTCGCGCGACGAAACTCCGTGGATCGCGTGAATGGGCGTCGGGATTAGCCCCGTGACACTATAATGAAGATGAGAGCCAAGACTAATGCCGGCAAAGTGAGCCGACGCGGCATTAATCAATGTCCCTTCAACAAAGAACACCGGTTCCGCGGAAACGCACCGGGAACGTCACTCGGCCGCGCGCACGATCGCCAGAGAAAGAGAGAGAAAGATTGCCGATCGTATGAAGCAACAAGTCCATCCGTTAATCTCCTCTCAGTTTATTGTCAACTTTACTTTTTTTTTTTTTTTTTTTTTAATTTATTTATTTGTATGATAAATTATTTTTAAACGAATTTCTACGCGAATAAAGATGTTTGCGAGTCAAGCGAGATATTTTTGTTACGGGTCCCGCGAGCGATGGGTGCTTTAAATGCAATTTAGACCACCCAAAAGCTTCGCGAGGAAGCAGGCCACCGACTGGACGCGAGAACGCTGTCTGTGGCTGCAATTGCAGTAGCCGATGATCGATCAGTTCGGCCGCGTCATTACAACGGAACAACGTGCCAATCAAAGTTAACGGGCAACGCGCATAATTATCAATGATACTTTCTCGAACAGGAGCGCCAACGAGGATAAATGATTGACCCAAAACCCGCGGCAGTGTCTCGGAACCGGCGAGCTTGTTTTTCCTCTAATAAACGCGCGACCTATATCAACGTAATCAATAATGTCATGATAATGTAGCGTCTAAGTAAACTCGTTCGGATTCCCGTATAATTTTCTAAATTGTCCACGTTCATTAAGAAAAAAAAAAAAATTGTTAAAGTTAAAAGAAAATTGTTAAAATTTTTTTTTTTTTTTTAATACTTTTTTCATTCGGAAAAACTGGTTAAGAGTCACGGGGACGCGATAAAGGGCTCGCCGGAAAAACGTCGAGGGTCACAATGAATTCGCCCGCGACCCACACTCGCCACGACGGTGCAAAGTCGCCGCAGTAAACTTTACGACACTTAATAACAATATCCGCGGTGGATAGCCAGGACGAGCGAGCGACGCGTATCTTTATCACCCGGTTTTACGGCATCTACCTTCGTGTCGTCATAACCGCGTCTCCTCATTGTCGTCGTCGTCAGCGTCGTCGTCTTCTGCCTTATTAAAATCGACGGACGGGGAAGAGAGCGCCCACGTCGTCGTCCCTACGACTTAAAGTTAAAGGGCCTTGCACACGCCAGCCGCGCGATTAGAAATTTAATCTTCCAAAATGTGATTATCAAAAAATGAATAACAATGATACTAGCAGATAAAAATAGTAAATTGAATGTAAAATTAGAAGCAATTAAAAAAATAATTTAATTAATTCACTTCTAAACTTATACGACGTTGATGAAATAAAATCAAATTAAATTACATTAAAATAATACGTATAAGAAATATAAATTAAAGAAAAAAAAGTAAGGTGCTTATCAATAAGTCATTCGCAATAACAATAAAGTATCTGTCCTTACTAAATAATTTCCAACGAGGCGGGAGTGTCTCTATGGTGGAGAAAAATAAACGAACGAACATCCGAATTTCCAATGCAAATGTGCACGGCCCTTTACGTGCATCCGTATGCGGAAGTCGCGTCGCAGAAAGTTGAACGGCGGTTCTTTTTCCTACGTCCCGCGGCGAACGAGGGATCTCCTGGCCGCGAAAGCGAGAGTGGCCGGTAGGCAGAGCCGCGCAAGAAGGAGCCGTGCGCGAATGCCGGGGCCCCAATTAAACCGCGTGGCAGCAAATCATCGCCCGCATCCGCGGCATGATCGCGAGGAGCACCGTGCGGTAGGAGGGAGCGGGAAGGGAGGAGTACGGACCCCCGATGCACGTTCGCCATAACTCATCCTCGCGAAACTTTCCAACGCGTCGGGAATCAATTACGCGCGAAATTGATCGTGTCCCGTGTCGAGGGAGGCGCGCGTTTTCAATTAGCTTCCGATCGCGACGGTCCCCCGTTCCCTTTTCCCACCGGGGGTGACGTAACGCGCGAAATATGGAGGAGAGCACCGAACTGGGAGAACGAGATGGTTCCCTTGGTGGAGTGCCGGGGTCTGTTATCGGGCATCGGGCTCGGGTGCACCGTCCTCATCGCGCCTTGGTCCTCGCCCGGGCTCTGACTCGGCCCCCCTCGAGTGAGATTGTGATACACCAGTCGCTCGCGCGGTCGCTCGCCTTCGAGAGCATCGATAGCCGGCTTCAGGTTATGCAACTATGTAGATCGCGATAGAACCAGCTCCTTCAAGGCCCCGGGACGGCATCAGCGTGCTCGGGAGAACGCCGATAAGACGCGCGTTTCTCTCCCCATCTCTCGTCCCGACACTTGCCCATTAATTAAACCATGAAGCGTCAATAGGCGAAAAACGGTTCGGCTCTAATTAACGCGCGTCACCCCTTTATTTCGAGAATCTTCAAATAGTATTGCGGTTTAGTATCAGAAATATATAATTAATTTATTGAATACGTTTATTAATTTATTATAAATAACTTCAAAGACGGGACGAATGTCGAAAGCTCAATAGAGCCCGGTGACACTTTCCTGCGTCCCGGACGCAGATCCGGACGGAGATCCGGACGGTGTAGGTTCCTTCATTACAGGGATTACACGCTCGCTCGTCGTACCGGTGTGCCCCGGCCTCTTCTTTCTGTCCCCTGTCCCTTCTCTCTCTTTTCTCTCGCGCGGGCTACGATCCTCTCCTCTCCACTTCGCGCGCCCTGCGCCTAAGGCATGTCTTCAATGGCGAACACGCTGTTAAATATAGCCGGGGCATTCATAAATCAGGCGAATACCGGCGATGTTAAAAGGGCGGTTGCCTCGCGTGGGCTGGCGAAGGGAACGCCGAAGTGAGCAACGCCGGAGGAAGAAAGGAGGAAGAGATAGGGAGACTATAACTAAATCCCCCCGTTACCCCTTGCTGCCCGAGGGCCCTTTCCTCGCCGGCACCCTTTCCCTCCCGGGACCTCTCCGTGTCGCCGGGGGCGACCACTTACGTGTCTGCTAATTGCTACCGTGCGACACTTTTCTTTCTTTTTCCTGCCGCGCGAGAACGCCGTTCGTTTGAATTTTTATCTCGAGAGAACGACATCGAGTTTACCTCATCAGGATGAAAAATAAGCGAATAAATAAACGGTTCTTCCGAATTTTCGATCATCATCGCGACTAGAGAAAAAGGGTTAATATAAAAAAAAAGAAAAAAAACAAGAAACGGGCGGTCGAGTATTGAGTGATTTTCAATCGTTTCGTGTAATTTATCGTTCGTCACTTGTAGAAAAATGAAAAGGGTAGGTTAAAATGTATGCAAATGACGTTGCGGGATATTGCTACCGTTTCTCGTAGACACGCCACGATCAAAAGGATAAATAAAGTCGGGATGAATGAGAGAATGGCCCACTTCTCGATAGTGCCTTATATGAGCATCTATTACAATGCCGGCCACGGGCCTGAAAATGCCTGAAGACGAAACCGGTCGTGAAGCGCCTCTTCTTTCGTCTACTTCCTGCTTTTTAAAGTCGAAGTGAAAGTGAACGCGAAAAGAAAAATGCCCGCCGCGCTTGCAGTTATTAATAAGCCCTTATCGAATCCCGAGAATCGCCCAGTCTCACTCAGTGACTCCGGAATTGAGGTGGAGAACGCCCGGCAAACAATGGCACATAATAAAAATGAGATGTAAAATAAAATATTTATTAATAACGTAATCGCAAAATTAGTCAATGCAAAAAGAAGTTAAGGTTTTTTTTTTTTTTTTTATTTTGATTCCGTATTCCGATCCTAATACCGTGTTTAAAATTTAAAACTTTATACGGAAGAGTCGCAGATATTTCCTTCGTCGCCTTCGGCGATTTAAAATCGAATTGAACCTAAATCGTGAATTAAAGTTCAGTGGGAGTTTATTACCGGAGTAAGTAAAATAAATGATGAAAATAGACTTTCCGCGAGGCCGAGGCGAATTTTCCGCCGGGCTATTATTTCGGTAACGTGAAATTATTTTTGGAAGTTCCGCCGGCGTAACTGCGCCTCGTATAGAGTTTGATATTATATTCGTCGCGGAACGGCTGGATTTATCTCGTTATTTGTTTAGACGTAACGAACGTCAGCGTTCAAGAGTCCATCGGCCGACAATGTCCAACGAGGCTCCTATTTCGGGTTCGCAATTGCCGTAAAATAGACGAGACGCAAAATATTATCCTTCCTCTGAAGCAAGTGACTATTAGTATCGTGAAACATGCTGTGAAATAATTGCTTGAGAGTACCTAAATTACCGCGGTATACCAAGGATAGATGAACTTGTAAAAAAAAAAAAAAAAAAAAATTAAATTAAAAAAAAATAATAAAAATAATTTATTAAATTGAAAAAAAATCTACGTGAATATTAAAATATATATAATAATAAAATTAAATGGATATTTTTAAAAATAAAATCACCGAATGTAAGAATAAAGATATCGAGATTTTCTATTAGACTTTAAGACGGAGAGAGTAGCTAGTAAATTGCAGGATGTTGGATGGAACTTAAAAGATCGTAAAGATAAAGATAATGTTCGTGAACAATTATCGTCGCGTAAACCAACCTGGCTTTTTTGATAGCAGTCGGGGTGGGAAAATCGATAACGCTCGATTCGCAATCACGTCAGCCCGCCGATTAATCAGCGGCACTCTTATCTCTCGGGTCTCGTTCGGAATCGCGCACCCGCGTTCATATACAAGCCTGATAACAACGTGATCTTCCCTTTCTCCCCTGGGAAGCCTTACTCGACGTTAATTAACGGATCGGACACGGGATTCCTTAAGATCAAACCGCAGCACGCCGCCATTTTTGCGTGGTAGCAGGCTAGTAAAACCACCGCTCTCGGACACTCGTGCCGGGCGATCCTTGTAAGGGACAGAGCCATTTTTAACGATTTTAATTAACTCCGTTAGCCGGCGTGGGGCCCCCGTGTACGCAAATGCAGTGGTCGGTCGCTTTTACCGTTAGAGGACTGATAGGGAGAAGATGCGGTCACCCGCGTTCGGGTCGCGGGGAAGCAGGACGATTCCTGGGGAAAAATCTGTATGCAGGTCGCGAGGAACAGTTCTCCTTAAAACCGCAACGCCAGAATGACCACCGCGACTTCGGTCGCATTAATTAGTTTTTTTTTTCTTTTACACGCTCGTAAATTGTCACTAAAAATAATTTCTAGTCATTTATTAAAATATGAAATTTTTCTTATGCAGCATAGGAAAATGCGTGAATAAAAATCGATTGATCCTTGGAGCCCTCGTTCGCCGAATCGCGAACCGAAATTGCGCGGTGGCGAGAGAAAAAAAAGAGCCGATTACGTTTCGTTCTGTATAGTTTATATGTGTTTCGAGCGATTGCGAGTCGAAGCGGCCTGCGCTAATTATTCGTTTCTCTCATAAACAAATTACACGCTTCCCGAGAGTATCTCGGGTGGTTAAAAGTAGGCCGCGTGATGTAACGTTAATTATAGGTGATGACATAGAAGGAACCTCGTTGACGGCGCGATGCGACGATGATGATGACGTTCGGGATGGGTGTCGATGATAATGACGCGCATCATTCCGGATCGCCGGGCGTGTAACGCGAGGAGTGGGTCGCCGCGTGTCGCGATAATATGTTTCTGGGTCACTCGCCGCGCGTAAAAAATAACAATCGGGAAACCGCCGCAACCGAACGGCTGTTATTTGCCAGAAATCGACGGGACGAATTAAACGTTTGCTTTGCGAAGAGAACTCAGCCACTCTTTTTTGTAATTGCATTCACGACGTCGAGTGTTCTCGCTAAAATTTTACGTCGACATGGGTGGCATTTTCTGCGGCATTTAATTTACGAGAACTATTTGTTTTAATTATTATTAATATTAATATTTTATTATTTTATTTGTATAATAATTATAATAATATTACATTCTAAAATAATTAATATCTAATTTATCCCAATCCGTTCGTTTATTGCAAGATGACGGCTATTTAATTTCAACGACTTCCCCGACTGTCACGTCGACTTCGCGGCATGCGCCTATCACTTTACGCAACGCGAGAATCGGTGATTAACCCTTCCTTCACCAGTAAACGACGAGCATTACTTTTATAAGCGATATGCGGGACGCCAGTCTCGTCGTTTAAAAAAGAAACGCGAAATAAATTTCTTTCTTACCGATGTCTTTCCAAATGAAATGGCGGTTTATTTCCCGCGAGCGTAAACAGAGTAAAGTATACGAACACTTTTCTGCGAGCTGAGCGGGGCAAGAGCGGGCATTATTCTCCAATTAATTTTAAATGACACGTTAATAACGGTGACAAGCTCTCGGTTACAGCGGCGGAAGGTGCGCGATTGTCCGCGATAATATTCAGCAGACTGGGAATTGGGGATAAGCGGCGCGAAGTCGCGTTAAACCGCTCCGAAAACAGGTTTATGTGCCCGAAGAGGCATTTGCGTGTGCGACGGAACTGGAAAGAAAACCAGTATCATGAGGTTCCGCCGCGCGATCGCGAACGGTTACGCATAATTCCGGAGTTCGCGCGATTAGACTAGGCCAACCATAAACGATCTGGAAAACGAGCGAGCAGAAGGAGAGGAGCGTTGGGCGCTTTTCAGCGCCTTCGATCGCACGATTTGTTATTTCTCTCCCGTAGATTCGATCGCGAGTTCGTTCTCGTAGATCCGTTCGTACCGTTAGAACCGAGCCAGAGAACCAGCTTCTCCGCCGTTCACTTTTTCGTACAACTACATTATCTTCCGGTCCACCTTGCAGCGTACGCGTCGTAGTTTAGCGGAGTTAATTACGTCAACAGAATAATTCGGCCTCCTGACGAGAGCCAGAGTGTCTGGTCTGTCCATCCTTGAAAGTTTTTGCAGCTTCGTTCATTCTTCTCTCCAAAATTTTTTATCTCAGCGACACAAAGTCAAAGCTTTTTTTTTTTTTTTTTTTTTTTTTTTTTAGGAATAATATAAAATTAAATAATTATTAAAAAAAAAAATTTTTTTAGAATAAATAATTTAATAAGAAAATAAAATTAAATAAATAAAAAAATTTAATTTCGATGGACGGACCGGCCAGATGCGACTTGCCGCGGTTATAAGACCGGTACATCTCTATTTTATTCGGGTATAATGGACAGCCCGGTCTCACGGGTGTGTGCACACGGCCGCGGTAACAATATAATCGCGATCTCGCAGCGGCTTTTGCAGGAACGGCCGTTCTCTCGCGAGAAACAATACGCGGAAATCGCATTAACGCGCGCGCGGCCGCGGGGTAGAAACCGCCACCGTATCAGCCCGAGACAACGAGATCTCGGCATCGGCGAAAGGGCGGTGCCGAAAACCTTGCGTGGTCACTCATGCGAGTCGCCAGTTTTCCCTGTTGCGAACGTATGCCGCTAACTCACCGTTCATTTTCAGTTTTCTCTTATAATACCCCACGCGTAAATAAATCTGCATTGTGTCCCACCGGTTCTTGGTTTCTATTCGCCTCACGTTGCCGAGACACTTGTAATTTTACCTAAACTCTAATAGAAAATGAAATATGCACATTTATTTGAACGAGTTCATTTTTAGGAGCGATTTCCGCTTTTAAATTAGAAAAAGAAAAAAGGTAAAGAAAAAATTTTAAAGCGAGATACAACTTAAATTTTTTTTTTTCTTTTTTGTAACAAGGTGGAAAGATTAAAATTTACGTGATTTGCATAATTGAGAAATAAAGTTTCTCCAATTATGCAAATTACATATTTTAAATTTAAAATACAATTTTCCTCAAGGACGTACTTTTAGATATTAAATTTTAAGATGCTAAGATACGTTGCAATCGTGAGCGCGACTGCCTTTCGAAATTAACGCGCTTCCGGCGCGTATTATACGACAATGCATCCGTTACGTAATCTCCGAAAGAGGAGGCGTCCCAAAATGAAAACCGTTCGCATTCTGCCTGACAAGTCTAGAAAGAAAGAGAAAGTCCCCTCCTTCCCTCGGTTCGAAACTTCAAAACCTTATGATTGACCGAGGGCCGCGGTTGGAACGTCCACTCGCTCGATTCTTATCGTTATTATACCGTTCCTCGCCTATTTCGGAGGCCGTAATAAAAGCACACGTCGACCACAATGGAAACGGTACCGTCGTGTTACTCCATCGCTCCGACACCGCTTTACTCCGGCTACACGCGACACCGTAAAAGTATATTTCCCAACTACGAACGTGGGCGCCCGATCTGTTTTTGGTAACAAATTAACGTCTTAAAGTAAGTAAAACCACGTAACAATAAAATTAAAGTAATAAAAAAATACTAATAAAGTAAAAAAAAATTAAATTAATAAAATAACTGCCGGTCATAGAGACAAAGTAAAATACATACAATATTTTACATCCTCGACGAGTAAAATAAATATATAATAATTTTGATTCTTGTGAATAATAAAATATTATATATCGTGTGATTTATATGAAATAGAGGTCAAAAGAAGTGTCCTAGTAAAAACGTGTATCCCATTAAATTTATCTGTCCTACATACCGCCCTTTCTCCCTTTACTTTCTCGATTCAAATGAGAAATAATGCACGCGCGCGCAAATCTAAACATTACGCTCCACCTGCACGGTGCACCGCAAGGATTACGGTCGTTTTTCCGAATCGCGATTCGCCATAAACGTCCGTGCAGGCGAGAAATTTATAGGATTAGAAAAGCGGGTCGCGCGAAAAGGTAAAATTAAACGAAGCAGACCTTTTTTTTTTTTCTTTTTTTCTTTTTTTATCGCTAACGCTCTAATTAACGTCCTTAATCCGGCGAGTTGTCGTGACAGGTAAATCGTATTTCCGGATTATCGGTCAATCCTCTACGTCGCTACTGAATTCGTAAATCTCATAATTAATCGGCTTTGATAAACGCTCCCGATATTCAAGCCCCATAAAACTAAATTGATGGAATAAAACCTAACGAGATAATTGTATTTTATGGTAACACATATCCGCAAGTTGCCGATTCGTAATACATTCTAATATTAATGTTCGGCGTAATATTCGGGGCATGTACTCTTTTGGAAATTTTGGAATCCGGTAATTTGGATAGGAGTGAAATACACAAACGATGGATTTTAAAATAATAATTATTTTATTCTAAGTACAGTAATATATTAAAAAATATATATATATATACATAATTCTCAAAGAAAAATCTATACTTTCAAAATCATAATCGATACCGTTAAGGTTTTTATAATAAAATTATCGAAAGGATAAGTTATTGTTCGCGTTAATTGAATTGCGATGATTTCAATCTTCCGGTTGTAATTAGGGTTTCGATGCGCCGCTTTTTATCGCTGGAGAATCGTTGGAGCGCAATAATCTAGCGGGTCGCACGTGGGAAAACCGTGCCGCGCCGGTTGTTGCGACGACGCGAATTTATTTCGCTTGCAATAAATATGCCGGCCGGCCGTAAACTCGCGCCTAATTACGGCGGCGGTCTTACTTATCTCTCTCGCTCTGCCACGCGAAAGCGATTTGCATCTCGCCGCTGCAGCAGATTATAGTCGATTCGCGTCTGATTCCCGGCGAGTCGCGGAAAAACTCGCGCCTTCGACGGTCGTATTATTCGATAGCCCCGTATGATGACAGCAGCCTGAAAATAAAATAGAAATCACGACACTGTAGCCGATTACGTCGCCTTTACTTGGAAATTGGAGAACTGGGTTGAACGACTGCTGCGAGAACGATCGCGCCAGTTACATCACCGACCGCCGTCTATTTCTCGCGCTCATTGTAATTACGGCGCGATAATTGATACGTCGAGATAACCGGCGCCATTGGTAATTTCTAAGTTCTCGGTCCGCCGCGCAATTATTTTACAACCCGGGAAAATGATATGGCGCTTTAATCAATGAGCTCCAAAGGTCTTATCAATTTTAGATCGTCAATAAATCGTATTAAAAAAATAAAAAAAATAATATTTAAAAAAAAAATAAAGAGATTAAGAAAAATTAATTTTATTTTTTGTATTAAAACAGCTTTGTAATTATATTTTATACTTAATATTTTATAAATAAAAATTTGTTTTAATTAAAAAATGAAGAGGTGCGACGGCTGCTGTGACGTGTCATATTTTACGTTGAAATTATATAGAATCAAAACGGATCGTATAATCAATTCGCCGGATGATGACTGGCTCGGATAAAATGTCTCGTTAAATCCGTTATCAGGAAGCGGACCGAGGCTGGAAGTAGCCACCGTCGGTTACATAAAGAACCATAATCTCTACGTTTATTTATCCCGATTTAAGGCGGCGACCGCCACTTTATCGATCACCATTGTTCATTGTAGAAAGTCCTGGCGGCAAGTAATCGCTCCTAATTATCACCGGTCCAGAAGCAGCGATCGCGATAACAGCGCGTTTCCTTCGAGTACCGCGCCTCGCGCAACCGAAAAGAACCCGATAAGCCGATCTCGCGCCGTGCTCGAAAATGCGAGCAGCTCGTGAAACGGCGACCCTAAAAACTGGTAAAGCTGTAAAGCGGGGTAGAATTTTTGATGCATCGCTCCCCCCGTCCCATCTTCGAAGTGCTGCAGCGGCGCTGGACCGCGATACTCTCGATTAGTTAACCCGACGGATTATTACATCCCGCGATTATACGGTCACGATTGCATCTCCCGGCAAATTACATCTCGTCGCGGCGTTACACAGTTTCGCTCGTCGGGGCCTGGCTGATACTCTCTCGAGATACGCGGTGCTCGCTTCGAGCCGTTTCCCATATAAATATAGATCGGGCGGGCGGCAAAAGTGCGAGAGCGCGGCTAAAGACAATGGGCAGCTCGCGGAGTTAGGTGAAAGCACGCCAATCATCTACCGGCGAGGAATCTCAACGCTCTCTCTTTCTCTCTCTCGTTCTCTCTCTCTCTCCCTCGGCTGCGAACAAACAATGGCGTTTGCCAATTACTCGGCGATGGACCTGCCGTTTGATATCGCGGATCGACCGCTCTCTCGTCGCAACCGCACGCGCGATTAAACGGCGGGGTTTCGCGAGCCGGCGAAGGTTTAGGTGAAAGCACCGAGCGGAAAGCGTCGAAGATGTTAACGTAATCTACGAGCCGCGGACAAACGAGTCAATCGATTTTACCAAGCGCAAAACGATGATCCACACCGAGCGAGGCGTAGATAATTAGAAACAGTTGGATGATACTTAACTCCAGTCTCTTGGGTGTCGAAATTACGCGGAGAATTAATTTTCTGATCCTCGGAGAAATTAGATGCCGAGATAGAGGAATCATTTTTTCTTTCTTACTCTACCAAGAAAAGAAATTATTATAAATGTATACCTGGGTCAAAAACATATGAAACAAATTTTTGTAACAATCACGTTAATGGTCGGTCTTCGTTAAATCCGTTTAACGTTAATCGTCCTTGAAAATGTCATTATTGTACGATAAAACGTCGCTACGAGGCAGCTTTACAACGCAAAGTGTGCAGCAGGCGCGTCTTAGGCTCTTTGTGAGGCGGATAATCGAGTTGGGAGAGCGCGAATCTCGTGACCTCTCTGTGCGCCACGCCGTGATCTTCGGGATCCCTTTAAGGGATAATCTACCGAAGGGCTGGCCTAGGTAGATCCTTGCGATCGAGGTCGCGCGGGGGAATCCGGTGTGCGCGTATTAAATTTCAAACTCCCGAGGTCAGATGTGCCCTGCCGCGGCGGGAGGCTGGGCTCTCCCTCTGCCTTCCTTCGAAGGCGGAGGTGCAAGGTGCAGCGATTGCAGAACCGTCGACCTACGACCTTGGCAGTCACGACGCCACGAGCGAGCAACACGCGGAATACCGTTTTCCCCCCGCAACACCAACGCGATCGGGTGATCGGCAGCTGCGGATCTCGTCTGGGAAACTGTCGCTCGAAAAAAGACGTAGGGCTTCTAGACGCGAAATTTCTTGGATAGAATTTCAGACAGACCTGCGGTCGACGGGAAAAATGTTTTCGTTTCACACGATCTCGAGTTCGATCTGGGTTACATTATTACTACTCGTTTAAAAATCTTGTTAAATATTAAAATTATTAAAATTGAAATATTATAATTAAAAATATTAAAAAACGTAAAAATATAAATTTGTATTTAAAAAAAAAAATTCTTTTCTGACGCTCCGAAATCGGCGTTTAAATCTGCGAGGGGGAGAAAAAAACCGTGTGTATTTACAAAGAGTGCATTTTTCATTGGTTTCCTGATAAAATCAGAGGAAAATAACTTTTATAAAAAATAGACTTACGTAAGAAATTGCGGAGTCGAAGACTTACGTAAAGGAGACCAGCGACATTTACCGCTGAACGGTGGTCATCTAATTCTCGTGTTACACGCGTTTTCGCAATCGTCCTGAATATCAAACTGGCGGTCATAATTCGCGCCCGATAAATCTTTGATTCCGTATTGATTTTGCGGCGAGTAGAAACATTCTCAAACGTCATTCTACTTTATCATTTTTTCGCGAGACCGCGGATCACTTTTACAGCATCCTTTTAAACCGATAAAACGAGCAAGGAAAAAAAATATAGTACAAAAAATATTTTTACAAATTAAAGTTCAAAAAAATCGCTCGAGAACAATACTAGGCTAACGTAATCCAGTGCACTTTGACCTCGATATCTTTCGGCGAGAGTAGCTTAGTTTTATTTCGCGAGGTTTCCCCGCGAAAAGAGATGAAGCTAAACGTCGACGGATTTATTCTTCGTGACACGACGGAGCCCCGCGAAAAGACGAAGGAAGGGGGGCGGGACTTCTTCTCTGCCCCCCTCGCTGCGGCTGAACGTCGTTTTCACCGTCGCGAGTCGGATAACGCCGGTGGAAATCGTCGCTTTCGCCGATAGCGAGTCGCGATTCTCTTTGCC
This sequence comes from Cardiocondyla obscurior, assembly GCF_019399895.1. Taxonomy (NCBI): domain Eukaryota; kingdom Metazoa; phylum Arthropoda; class Insecta; order Hymenoptera; family Formicidae; genus Cardiocondyla; species Cardiocondyla obscurior. The sequence continues at coordinate 986,706 of NC_091878.1, forward strand.
GTGCCGTGCCCCACGATTTCGCCCTGTCGCTCCCTGATATCGCTCTTCGTTGAAAGTCACAGCCCGCGGGATCTAGACAGGCAGGGTCCATCGTCGCGCGAGTACGTGGCCGGGTGAATTTCTAATTGTCGCCAATGGCGCCTGAACGCGTTGATTCAACGAGGGCCGGGGCGAAAGAAAGAAACAAGTTTGATCGAGTCAGTGAAAAACATGAACTGACGATTTTTCGCGAAGTCTCTTACTACCGGCAGGCGGCACCGACGAGATAAGACCCGTGGTATCGTTATCGGCACGGGGATTAAATTACGCTCGTTAGCGAGTAATAGCACCACCCACTCGGGTGGCGCGGGTTAAGCCGCCGTTCAATTCGGCGCTTTCTTAATGCATTTCCATCTCATTAGCAGCTGACAGCTTCTCGACGGGTTCGGCTTTGACTCGTAGCTCTCTCGATTTCTCGCGTGAAACACGCAGATTGTAGTTGTCGCGTGGGGCAAACCGATAAAGTCTCCGAGGCGACGCAATCCCGACGCGTCGCATCGTGGCGATAAATCGACGGGGCATCCGAACGTCGTTTTAGCCGCGCGGCCGGATCGTTTGTCTTGAGGAACGAGGAGGGCATCGGGCGGCGAGGTAACACGAGAGGAATTCCCCCGAGCGTTTAGACGTTAGACCCGCGGCCGGGAAATCTTAAACCCTGGCCTTCGAATCTTTGTGCCTGCTTGTCACCTCGCCGTAATGTCGTCTCGCGCCGCGAAACGGACCCACACGGTCCGTCGCTTATGATATACGGACGGTCCGAGGGTTTGGATACCCGAAGGGAACCGAAACCCAGCATTCGATATTTTTGACAAGTAATTAATTTAGAGACGCACTTATGAAGAAGCGCCAGGAACACCGCCGTGGAAATTTTTTTTTTTTTTTTTTTAGACCGCGCTGCGACCGTATGAAAAATATCTCTATGCCGTTCGAGAATTATTTCCCTTCCTACTTTCCATTTCTCACACTTGGGTCATTCTCTCGCGGAATTTCCGAAGTGAAGAACTAAACGACCGAGCGAATTAATTCTCGGTAAGTTTTATTATCGCAGTTATGCGTTATTAACCGCTACGCGGTGATTTAGTCGGCCATATTACCGTCGTTGGAATTTCTCTCTTAGATAAGAGAGATTCCTATCGCTGGAAATTTAAGGCTCTCGTTTCGCGCGAGATATATTCGACTCGTTTCCGTCGATACCGCCGTTCTTCGCGCCGCCGTTCCTTCTTTTTTGCAATTTTCCCCGTCGGGCAATCGTGTCGTCATTGCGAGGGAATGCACACATCGGGGGCCGTATTTTATTTCTGTATTCCGCGACTCGTGAGGAGACAGGCGGGCCACATGCTGCACCCAAAACCTTGGCCCGAATCGCTAGTCATTCGACGACGGGCTCGCTTAATTTCGCACGCAAGACCGACCGACTTTTCACGAAAATCTATGACCGTGACGCCAATCGCTGGCTCGCAGAGAACAATATGGCAAGTGTTGAATTTTCTTTGGCTACGCTGAGAAAATTTTTTTTTTTTTTTTTTTTTTTTTAAATTTTACTTTTAACGAGAATAATTAATTATTTTATTAAAGCACAATTGTTTAATTTTATATAAATACGCATATTACATCTTGCATTTACGAAAATAAAATTGTTTTGGAATTCTTTCTTTTAATTAATTGACTTACCATGGACAACTGCCGACGATTCGCGAAAAGAAAGCGCGCGGGAAAAGGATGGATAATAAAAAGTGGAGTTTAACTCGACGGAAGGATTTAACAAAAGACGCTCCTTTATTTTTATCCTCTCTCGATAACAAGTGACTAGCACTTCGAATACAGCGATCGACATCTGCCCGAAATCGAATCATGCACTCTCTCACTCTCGCACACACGCAAAAAGAACTAATTTCGAGTGGAATGTATCGTGAAAAAGGGAGACGCTAGCCGAATCGTTTCGGATTCAAACAGACCGGTATTGAAGGACCGCGATTCACGCTCTTTCTCCTTTTTATCTTTTTTATTATTATTAAATTTTTTTTTTTTTTTTTAGAAACTGACGTGCTAAAAAAATTCGCGCAATTTACAACTCGTTAACTAGCAATTTTCTTAAACGTTAATGTAAATAGAGTCATTTCTTTTTTTTTTTTTCTCCATTAAAACTCTCACGTCAGCCGCTGGCAAAAACGTGTAACGGACCTCACATTGTCCGGAAGGCACTTTTATAGACTACCTCAAAAGTCGATCGTAGTCTCTATGCTAGAAAAAAAAAATAATAATAATAAAGACACGATTTAAAAAACACGCGCGATTAAAGACCTTAGCAAAGAGGCAAACAACACGCTTCCTATAATAAATTGGACGATAATCGGCTCGTCATCGCTGACAGACGAAACACCCATTCGCTAACAATCGCTAATATATTTTCGAGCCATTAATAGCCGTCTCTCATCGTTCATTCCGGTCCGCAAGAAACTTTAATGCAGATAAAATGAAACTAAGCTAAAAGAAGCTTCATAATCCTCTTTCGAGATTCAAATTTTTTCGTGTTTCCTGTTGAGATCGTAATACTCGTCATGTGAAATAAATAAATCGAATGATAAGCTTTAATTGCGAACATCCGTACTCCTTAATATTCTCACCTATAAATCTTAATGTTTATTCGAGTCTCCAAAACAGACTCTCCGCAGAGTGTAAGTGAACGTGCGCTATTTACACTTAGGCTACTTTCTTTAGGAACATTAGTCATCGAATCAATCATCCCTGCTGATGAAGGGAATCCTAAAGTAAGCCGATATTCTTTTTTTCTTTTTTTTTGTAGAATAAATTTTTATTTAATTCGCAGATCTTCAAAATCTTTGGTAATACAGAAAATAAAAATAAAATGTAAATTTTTTTTTTTTTGCGTTATTAGTCGCGTTAGAAAAGAATGCGGCCTTTGCTTTAGAATCCCCTTAAAGTCGCTTTCAATGAGAGCACTTGTCAACACCTGTCGAATGCAATCGAGGCGATAGGCAGAAAATCGAATCGAATTGTGTGTATCCCGTCCATTTGCTGGGAATATCGGAATTTGAAAGACTCACGGGTTTCGTTCGGGAGCATCGAAGAAGATAAACTATAAACCCTAAACAGTACGAAATATTTCCAAATTGCATTTAACAAATTAAAAAAAAAAAAAAAATGTATATATATACAAATAAAAATTACGTAAAAAAATTAATAAAAATATCTTGAAAAGTCCAAGGCGTTTAAATGTTGAAGAAAGCTAAAGCATTTATTATATTCACGTACTGTTTAGGGTTAACAATGTAATAACTTAAACGAGTGATGTGCAAGTATCGCGTATCCTAGACCGCAAAAGTTCCACTCGCAAAACCTGACTGCGACTTGCAACCTTATAATCATTCTCAAAAAGTCTAAGAGCTACGTCGTTCAGGAACAACTCGCCAGTCACTTGTAATCACTGAAAACTTATCGCGATATTAAAAAGAAAAAAAAAAAAAAGAATACTCTTTCGTGCGTACCACGAACAATCTCTGAGTCCTACCGTCGACGCACTTATCTCCCGCCACTGAAGGTAGAATCACACGCGACCACCAAGTTTCTTTCGCGGCGCACAAAACAGTTGTTCTTGTAAACGAATGTCGCCCTCCACGATCGGAATCCTCACGGAGTCTGTATCTCTCGGCTGCCAGATGTCGATGAGGGCCTTTAAATATACCCCGCAGACTGCCAGAGTGCGTCGTCTGGACCCCGTTTTCTCGACGCCAGAAAATCAGTCTTATGTCCTCGGAGTTTTCGCTCTCGCTTCGAGATCAATTCGGCACTCCTAAAGTGTCAATTAATAATAATAATAATAATTGACAAATGGATTTTTCGTCGAGATACTCGAAGAGAGAGAGAGAGAGAAAGAGAGAGGCTCGTTCTTTCGGGAAGGCACAGGCAGGATTCTACGTCCTCAGCGAAGACGATATCAGCGGTTGGAGTAAACGTTGCTGCTGAGGACGACGATGTCAGTCCTCCTGCCTGGCTCGTCTCGTCCTCCGAGGAGGAGGGCGCATAGAAGGCGTCATATACTCAGCGACGGCCTCTTCTTGCGATCCTTGGTAGTGTTCTTGCCGAAAATCGTCCCGAGGACCCTCGATACTGAGTGCACGCCGAGCTTTCGGCGGATCGGCAACGCCCGCAGAAGCTGAACAGACCTCGCTTCTCGCAGGAGCGCCTGAAAAGCTAACGCTGCTCCCGCGGGACTTTCCGCGGCGCTTACCTCGTAAAATTGACATCCGTGCGCCAGTGATAACTGCTGCCCTTCGTCCACGCACACCTCCCTGTAACAGAAACGTCCGTCGGTTCCTCTTTAACGATACCTTTAAATGCGCGCCTTCAGTTTTTTTTTTCCCCCAAACGCTTAAGATATTTGTCTTAAAATATTGCTATAACGCGTAAATTCTATTAATTGTTATCTCTTATAATCAACGCTGATTAGTTTTCTCTCGTTTGGCTTGTTTCACGCCAAGCGAAAATCAACGTCGGTTGTTAAATCGGCAATTTTGAGGTTTAATTTAATTTTAATATTTATTTAATATGTCCAGACAAAGACAGTCTTCGCGATTTTAACTAATTATTTGGGTATTTTGTTTGCAGGGACCAGTGCGAGGACGGAGTTCAGACGGTCTGAGAGGAAGCACATTGACGGGAAGCCTGAAATTCTGAGAGGAGGAGGAGGCCTCGGAAAGGCATCCTGCATCGGCGGAGCAACTTTTAAGTAAGTATAAATATTTTAAATAAAATCTTGAATTAAAAAAAAAATTTACTTTTTTTATTAACTTTATTAATTGATATACCAGCATTTCTATATTAATATTTTGCATTTTATGTTACAGCCACCGGCAGAAATCAACAACTCCGCTGAATGCAGTTTGGTGAGTCGCATGACTTTTTTTTCGTAGTTTGGAATTGGGGTTTTTTAATATATAGCATGCGCTTGGTTTTTTTTAGTATTATAAATGTACCGCATTTGAATTAAAATTTTTCTTAAATTCTGCCAATCTCGTTTCACATTTAAACATAATAAATTAAGCGAGTCTCACAAGACTCACGATCGATTTTGTCTAATTGTAAATAATAACTCCGCAACTTTAATTTTAAACAAAAAAATAATAATAATAAAATTTAATAATCTTATAACTTTATGACTTGACGATCATAAAACTTGGGGACTTACGGTGTCTCCGATTTACAAGTCTCTTTATAATTGACGGCTTAAGACACGCTCGGGGTCTGCTAAAAGAACCGTTTATCTCGCATGATTCACAACGGGAGTGCTTTACGTCGCGGGCCACGCGAATCACGTGTTGAAACGTCGATCGGGAGCGGAAATGCGGGACCGGATGCCGCGGGCGTTCGCAGATTTATGCCCTGCGGACGTTGCTTTCCAGAGTCAATGGAATAGTCCAAGGCTGGAATTAAATCCTCGCGATACGGGGCGGCCCGGCCGACGAAACGCCGCCGCGAGTTCGGCAAACGCGGGTGAGGTGATCGAACGGCGGCCGTAAAGACCGCAAACGTTTACGAGAGTCACTGGAATTTCGCCAGGATGCAGCCGCCAGGCGCCACAGGATATTTACGACGCCCGGGTTAATAAGAGCTTTGTCAGCTTGTATATTTCTGAACACCTATAATGCGCGCCGCGTCGCGTTTCTTATAACGTATGGCATGTTATTTCATCCGGAATGGAGAGCGGAACAAATTTACCGGCGGGATATTCGCGGGATTGTTCGGCAGGAAAAATTAGCCTTGCAAACTGAGGACGGATAGCTCGGCAAGTTTGACGTCTTGCGTTGATAAGACTATAAACATTAGATCGCCTTATGTCTCGTTTACTTTTTTTTTTGCTGTGTCAATTTTTTTTTTTTTTTTTTTTTTTTTCTTTTCGAGAAACTCGAAGAATACGTAACCCTTTCGTAAAGCGTGAAAAAGAGTAGAACAATTAGACGCGATCGCGGGCGAGCTCATTCCCTTTTATATTTCATACGCGAGGCGATTCCCCCTCGCGTTATTTACGAGCGTAGGCTGCTGGTTTCTTTCGTTCTCTCTGTCTCAATTCGCGGCGGACGGACCGAGGTATTTACGACGAGCGTTCCGAGACCAGAAACGCGTCAATATACTCGATCGGACAATGTGCCGTACAAACGGTTTGGAAAGATTTGTGGAGGAAAGAAAGAAAGTTACTTCAATTCAGGTTTAAATCAATTTTAATCTTGAAATAATTCGAGAATAACATTTTAATAATCACAGCGCGAAAAGACAAGAAACTCGTATAAAAAAGAAAATGTTTTAATGACAAAAGGTATGGGGGTTAGAGAAATTGAGGCGCTATAGATCGAAACGGAAGCGCTTCTTCCCGAGCCAGTTCGTCTTGTCGCGTTCACGCCGCGATACTGTCAGATAAGCGTTATCGATGCGCAATATTCGCGAGCGAACGATGCAACAGGCTCCCCGACAGCATCCAAAGTGGCGAGAACTTGTTCTCGGGAGAGCGGTCTCACCGGGCCGGCAGCGGGCTTCGCTCTAATCTTTATGAACTCCATTAAGACGACGAGCGTGGCTACCGGATAGGAGAAGACGCGGCTCCCTCGTTTCACGGATCGATCGTCCTTCTCGGGTTCGATTTTCACGGGTTTCTCTCAATTAAAGACTTGAAAATTACACGTTACTTTATCATTTTAAATTACATTTTTCTGTAATTTATTTATTAAAATTTATTTAAAAAATTGTCACTTTAATTGCCGTATCAGGAATCCCTTCTTAACTAAATTTTTATTTTAATCTAGAACTTTAAATTAAAAATAAAAATGTAATTCTTATTCCCGAAATTTTGCAATTTTATAAAAAATTATTCTCTAAAAAATTAGAAAGCGTTTTAAAATTGTTTTGTTAACTCTTCGAGGTTGAAATTTTCAGCTCACTATCTCGTAATCAGGAAAATTAACTTTGTTAATTATACGACCAGAGAGTTTTGTAGCAGATAATATATATGTGCATGTTTAAGCAGACTTCGTCTCTGCTCCGTGGTCCCACGCGCGAAGTAACGTCACGCCCGATAAGATTACCTTAAAATTGATCATCTTCCCCGCACGCGCGGCGCGAGAAGAGCCGTAATTTATGACCCGGGGATCGATGGGTCTCTCGAATAATTCCGGTTTAATTAAATTCCTCGACGATAATCGTGACAGTTACGAAGAGCGCGTATCTTTCACGTGCCATCAAAATGCCAGTTACGTAAATCGAATTGCTCTTTTGCCCGCCGCGAATAGATGGCCGGATCGGTCAATTGCGACACCATAGGGATCCGTGACATTTCGTCTGCGTGACATTTTTCGCGCTCGCCCCGCGGCGGTCCGGTATCTCGATCCTTTGTTAACGCGAAAATTCCCGACAGACAGTTCGCGACATCCCGTTCGCCTCAATCGCACTCGTGCGCTTTGTGAAACTTGCACGATCTCCTGCCGCTCGCTCTTGTTGCTCCGAAAGGTAAACCGCCGGGATACATTTTTTTTTTTTTTCCTTTTATTTTTCTGAGGGATTCTGCATAATAGCGTCGAAGGTCTGTAATTGCGGCGCCGGCATCGTTACTAGATCATCGATGAGATTTCTCCTGGTATGCAAAAGCCCATAAAAGCAGCGCGAGAGGAAAGAGCTGAGCTCGTAAGGCGAGAAAAGGAGCGTGTCTCCGTTAATGACGATCCGCATTCTTGCGGGAATCGCGCGGGAAATTCCTTCGCGCCCGATGAAGAAGGGGAGAGCCCTTCTCCCGGCGGCCCGCAATCTCCGCGTCACAACGAGTAATAATTAAGACGATTCATTAAGGAAAAGCGTCGAGATAAGGTTGCTTTATACCTTGGCCGCGTAAAAGAAAATTTGCCGTAAAAATCGCGCCGATTATTATAAAATCAGCGACGTTGAGAAATTTTATTTTTTTATTTTATTTCTCAAGAAGGTAAAACTTCTTTTTTGCGATCAATTAAAATCCGATTTCAAAGTACTCAGAGTCCGACAGCGAATTTACGTTCATCATCATTCGCGAGCTCGAAAGAAAATCGTCGACCCGTTAATCGCCCGACGTGGGTTCACGAGGTGCGTCTCGGGAGATTCGAATATTTATTCACACGCGCGTCACTGTTCTGTTAATTTACGTGCGGCAGACACACGAGAAGCCGATCCGGCTAATGAGCCACCACTCTTTATTCGGTTTACAAGCAAAAAAGCGAGTACGCGTATAGGTACTTGCATTTCCTAGCTTTCTCTCGTCCGAATCACGCAACGTCGATGATGCGCTCAGTCAGCGATCACGGTTGCATAAAACGCAACTAGATGCTTGAGAAGAGTCTGCATACGGATATCGCTTCCATCGCGCGTCTTTTATCGAACAATTTTCCCGCGATATTTTATATCGCGCGAAGAAACCGTGCGGGTTTATAAAAGCTGGTCGCTGTTAACTGTAAGACTAGTTATTAAATTAGATTCAGCCTCCGTATCAATGTAAAGCATATCGTGTATCAGAAATTTTGTGATAAAAATCTTTCGGCTACTAAATTAAATTCAGGTCACTGACCCTGAGATCTAAATCATCAAAAGCGAATCTTAAAAAATTTATTATCATATTTAGAAATATCGTATAGTTATAATTAATATTAAAAAATGGCAGAAATAATTAATATGTACGTAAATGTTATAAAGTTATAGAAAAATAATTTTTTTAATACGATGGAAATTAGAGAGAAGCTGTATAATTAATGCAATACTTTCTCTCCGTTTTTTTTGTCTTTTTTTTTCGTTAATTTTTTAATCGTCAAAACTCCGGGATACGGTTTCGATTTATTCGCATACTATGTTGAACCGCGAGATCCTCGACGGCAGTAGTACGTGAAACGTGACACGTGGCGAGGCGAACCGCAGCCTCGGTATCGAATACCCGCCAATTCGAGAAATGCCCGGTAGTAATTCACGCTGTACGTCGCTCGTCTAGAAACCGTTCGCGCTGTATTTCGCCACGCGATCTGTTTACTTGTCCGAGCCGGCTGACCGACTTGGATGAGTCGCTCGGCAGAGTTGACACGGCCGGTCGGCCGATTAACTTACACCGTCATCGTGTGGCCGATCGAACATTTGGTTCGTTGAACTGGTTTTTTGCGAAAACGCGCACGAGAGAAAAAAAAAAAAAAACGAGCCTTACGAGCACGCGGCAAAAAGTTCCAAAACCAGAACGTTGGGTGAGAAGTCTCCTGTAATTCCGGTAGTCCGCGAGAGAACGCGAGATATGGACAGCAGGGAATTAACACGCGAGCCATAAGCTCGAAGGCAGACGTTCGATCATTTTCGAGTGGTTAAAAAAAAAATTTGTATTTAACGCAAAATATTAAAGCAACCGGTTCGCGGCGTAAATGGGATTATAAGCGAGCGCAGAAGGGCGTGAAGAGTCCGCATGATAAGACGTCGTGATTAGAGTTCGCCCAGAGAGATACGAGTCGCGTGTATGCGAAATCTCACCCCGGTCTAGGAAACGGTCGAGGGGATCCTGTTACTCGCAGGTGGAAAGTTGAACTCACGGGATTAATGAAAGCCGTGTCTGTATCGCGCGCGTGTACGATCGACGACGTTGACGAGAGTAAAAAAAAAAAAAGAAAAAAAGGGAACGACCGAATAATCGACGATCCGCCGAGGGCGATACACGAAGCGGCGTCGCGCGAGATCGGAGATCGTACGACACAAAATGATATTGTAATTTTTGCGCCGAGCGAATCGCTTAAGCGGTTCTCATACGATTCGTACTCGAGCGAGCATTGCATTGGTTCACTGATAATTACCGTTTTCATGAGAAGCGTGCAATTTATTCGCGCGTATATCAGCCAGAGGATCATAACACGCCCCCCTCGTAAGAATTTTCATTTATCCCAAATTTACACCGCCAGATAAATACCGAGAGTTAACTTATTCTGAGTATTAAAAATATTGTTCAACGTTCTGACATTCAAAATTAATAATTTTTATCGTAATACTTAATTTCTAGAATTTTATTTGGCGGTGTTAATTCATAGATTTTTATAAGGGCGAGGGATTAGAGTTACGCTTACCGTGCATGGTCCAAGTCTCGCTTGTTACCGAGCAGAAGGGCAGTAAAATAGGACGGCAGGCGTAGATCCGCGAGCTGCTTGAGAAGTCCGCGTGCCTCCTGAAAACTCCGCTTACAGGTCACGCTGTAGACCACGACGAACGCCTCGCCCCACCGTATGTGCGAATACAAACAGCCATTCTCCTGAAACAATCGACAGAACACGAGCGATCACTATGACATTCAAGAATTAAATTTAATTTGACGTATCTGCGCTCGCATCTGTCGACACCCCAGCGCGTTTGAATGTAAGCCAGTCTCTTGGGCGACATTCGCTCTCGGCGAGTAGAAATCGATCTCGAATTCTAAATCCGTCCGGCGCTCTCGTGAGAGCGAGAAAGAGAGAGAGCTTTGCGAGACACGTCGCCGAAACAGTTAAAAACGTAATAAATATAAATATATTTAAATATAACTTGAGATATTTTTATTAGAACTTGCATCTCGGAATACAGCGACCAGCTTTCAAAACGCGTCTGCATCACAATGCGCCTATTTACGCAAGCGGATAAAATCGTCTTTAACGACTGTAAAAAAAAAAAAAAAAGAAAAATAAGAAAAGAATAAAAAAATATAAAAGAACCTGTCGGATGGACACGCTTAAAAGTCGCAGCGCGTTGATTCCTCAACCTGCGTTCATAAATTCGAACCACCACCTAAACTGCGGCGCACATCCGGCGGGAATAAATTTTATAGACCGAGATAAATATATACCCGGTCGGTGTGGGTATACACGGGCGTTATTTACGGTCAAATCTGTCGAATTAACATTGCGTGTAACGCGCTCGTAAATAAGCGCCGCCGCCGCAAGAACGCCGGTGACGGCGAGTGCGCGCTTCCTATGCAGCGCGATCTTACAGTATCTTAAGAGCACATTTTATCTCCGGCAAAAAGAGGCTCGGCGCCGATTATGTCGCGTAAAAAAATTTCGTTATTGCTCAAACGCGAGTTTGACGCGAACTTAGTCGCAAACATGATTTAAGGAGCCTCAAAACGCGCAAGTGTTAAAATTACGTAAGCACGAAAGTCTTACCTCTCAAAATTATAAAGGCCTCGGATTTATAGAAGTTATGTGACAAGGAAAAACAAGAAAAAAAAAATGTTTTAAATATTTATAAATCCAATTACAAAATTTTAGAACCGCAGAGATGCAATAATTTTGCGCCACGGAGGCGCGGTTAGAAAACTCGGTATATTTATGTGTGACGAAAGTACGATATTTCATGTGATTTTACGGGGTCTCGTTATTTTGACGTTTCGCACTTTGAAGAATCGAACAAAGATATGCATCCACTTTGTCTGCGGCTTCTAGCAGATGTCGTCAACGTAAAACGGGCGTGCGCCTGTCGCGCCGAGAGACGTGCTCATAAATATTTATTGATCGGCTGCATTCGAGGCGATCGAACGCGATGTCGGATATTGCGTTCGCGCGCGAATGACGTGGCAGGTTTCGTAATGCCGACGGTGATTCGCCTGGTTACGAAATCACGCAGGGCGCCCTTTAATTAGATCCACTAAGAAGCCAGAACAGCTCACACGCGAGGCCCTAAGATAGATCCCTTTTATTAAATATACAATACTTTTGAAACGTAATATAATCATTTGCGCACATATATACGTAATTAAGCTTAATTAAAGCGATCCGAATCGAAAAATCCTCAGATCCGCTTCGTGCGATCGTAGTCGCGTTTATTACTCGGCCGCTGACAATGAGTTACAGTGTTATTACTTGGAGTTTTACAACGACAGAGTTCCTACCGGGCTGGCTCCTAGTAAAAAAAACGAAGATAGCGAAGGGGAGAAAGGAGAAAGAGAGAGAGAAAAAAAAAGTACGGGCTTATGGTCAATAGCTTATGGCTGCAACGAGCGGCGACCATTCCACGCGAGGGAAAATAACGTCGAGGCAATAAACTGAATGATTGTTGTAACACTTTGAATCGCGCGTTACGATCGCCGGCGTGTACATGGGAAAGATCGAGTCCACCGAGCGTTATTGGCTGCGGACGAGTTTGAAAACAAGAAATCGCCGGTATTTATTAATCGCGGCGCTCCGGCTCGCCGGCCGCTAATAACGTCATTAATCCTGTCGCTTAAATTAACGTTGATTCGTCTCGCGAGCGTACAACGTTCGCGGAAGAAAGGAGACAGAGAAAAAAAAAAAAATACACAACTGTGAAAAATACGCGCCAAAGTAGAGCTCGCATCTCGGTTTTTTCCAAGACGCATAAACCGTTATTTTTCTCAACAAAACAAGGAAAGCTGCATTTTTTTATTTTTCGAGAGAGAAAGAGAGAGAGACACCCGTGCGAGAATTGACGTACACGCGCTTGTTTGCGCACCTGCAAAACACTCGGAGATAAGGCCGTTAAAAACGGAATTTCAATGTCGATCCGAAACCCCGCCACCCGAAGACGAAGACCGATTGACATACCGCGTGTGCGATCACTCGTGGAAACATTTTTAGAAGCCTTCGACGCGAGTCAACGCGACGCGCGCGAAATTAAGACGTGCACCCGAAAAAGGAACCCGTCGGCTCGTTGTAATTAAGATTAAGATTTATTCGCGATAATTAAAAACGTCACGCGGTTCGTTTATACCTGCTGTTGGCTTCTACAGAAGTGTTAGTCGAATTAAGGCCGAGATCGGCACCGATACGGCGAATAGAATTTTATTTTCAAAGCTATCATCATCGTTGATTTTTGCACTTGTTAGAATACTCGCCTGCTACGCGTAGAACTTGCAGCGGTGCAAATTAGAATTATAAATATTACATCTCTTAATTTGGATCGACCAAGTGCAAAAGATATTCAGTATCGAAGCTTGGTGATTCCCGCCCTCGGTCAATTTTTCACGCCCAAACGAGCATTTGCTGCAGCTGCGGGATCATTCCTTTTCATCGTTCGGTCCTTCGTCTCGTTCTTTTCTCTTCCGACTGCCTCGCCGGCGGCAGAAGGGGCGCGCGCTTAATTATCAATTATCCACTGGCCCTCCCACGAAAAGCAATCGCAATTATGTGCCGGTCACGAGGCCAGGGGGACTCCGGTCCCCTTTTCTTCCTCCCTCGCTCTCGCCGGCCCCTCCCTCCCCTTTCCCCCGCGCGGAGATTTATCTCGTGCGTGCACGCGGATGAAGAACAATGCGAGAATTAGGGAAGTGTGTCACCAGGCTGCCGGCGCTCCTCATATTCGCGAGGCGGAACACCTGGGCGCCACGCGGCGCGCAGCATCCCGACCCGGTCCAGGAGATGAGGCGGTATGATTGATATTTTATTGCTGCATGCGCGCGCGCGCCATTGACCCGCTAAACCGTATGTAGATTGTAAGAAACGAGACAGACGCGAAAATGACAGCGGAACAAAGCGAGAGAGGGCGGAAGAGAGAAAGGGAGCCGGAGAAAAAGAAGGAAAGATTCGAGAAGGTGGGGGGAGGAGAAGGAGGGAAAAGAAAAAAAAATTAATCTACCAAAAGTAGAACGTACGCGCGATCGGGGCGAGATGAAGTACGATTGATACTTTATTTCGACCTGAGACATTGACCTATATATCGAAATTATAGATTGAGCCAGTCGTATGTAGATTACAAAAACGCAAACACGCGGCCGGACTGACGTCAGTCGCCGGTAGTTTGTCGACTTTCCTCTCGCTGTCAATGGATCGAGGTAAAATCAACCGACCGGATGAAATAAAAAAAAATAAAAAAAAATAAAGAAATAAATAAGTAAAATAAAACAAAAAAAAAAATAAAATCTTCGACGTTTCGAGCTGCATCGAATTTTACGCGATTGAAGGCGATAAACGAAAACGGGATTTTAATTTATCTCTTTTACGGCGAAAGAAAGGATAATCAATTACGCAATTGTTAATGCACGCGCCGTCGAAAGAATGCTAGGCGTTACCGAGCGTTCGATTGTTCTGAACTAATTATCGCGCGGCGATATATCCGCGCTGACGTCGTAAATCTCGGGACGCTGAAATCGGAAAGGCGGCGCCAACTATTCTCCGTTTCGGCCGGTGGCGATAATACGCGGCGGTTACGAGACGAGGAAACGGTAAGATGATCAGCTGACGCGAGAATATTCGCGAGGCGGCCACTGTTAATGATATAAATCGGTCTTATAAATGGTTTCCGTGGCGGCTTATCTCAGCCGGGCGAAGATTTACGTGACGAGGAACAATGCACGATGGAAGTATTAATCGTGGCGGCCGACGAGGTCGAGAGCCGGCCCAGCAGCCACCTACTCATTTGTTGCTCGACTTCCTACCTACGTGGCCGATTCCGCCGGAGAGCACCTACCTGAACCTCCCCGGTACCCTTGTTAAGCCGGGTTATTATTATACCCGCGTTGCGGAACACCTACTGCGATCCTCGTGATCGATATTACAACGAGATGGTCTCTTTCACTTTCTCTCCGTTTTTCTCTCTTTATTTTTTTCCCTGCTCTCGGAAGCCGAACGAACATTCTACGAAATTTCAGCCGAGCCGAGAACAATCGGCTCGCTCGCTGCTTACGCGAAAAAGTGCGATTATTACCTGCAACTCGACCCCGAATTTTTCAAACTCCACCTGTCCATCCAACTGAAGAAAGTAGAAAAGCTCGAACCAATTTTTATTTTTTTTTTTTTCTTTTCCGGCCCTAAGTCTCAAATAAACCACTATCCTGATGACTTAATTTCTTTCGGTTATATTTTGGAAGCTTGAAAAGTTTCTTCGAGCTCCCGAATATTTCGCGCAAGGTCGAACAGAGAACGCCTCGGCTAGATAGATTTAATTAAGACAATCCATTATCGGCCGGTATAATAGACATAGTAGCGCTACGAGATTAATTAAGTCCAGATTCGCGGAGTCGCCGGCGGGCATCGGCGGCAAGAAACGTTTCTAGCATCCGCGGGAGGATTTATTACCGCTTCTTGCGGGTCTCGCAAACGCGACTTAAGACGCGTGCCGCTGTCACTGCGCCCAGTGCCCGTGACAGTCGGCCCGACTGTCTTCGTTAGTAATTGACATCACGATCCGCGTCAGAAGCACGCACACGGAGACGCGCGCTGGCTGCAAAAAGGGCTTCTCTCAATCGGTTTCCTGTCGCCTATAAAGCGCCGCATTACGCGTCGCTAATTGCGCACTGAGAGAAACGTATAGTTGGCCCCGACTATAATTTCATGATATTTCCAGCAAATAAATATACCATTACGGTAATAAAAAATAATTGAGACAGAAAATTATAGACGAGACTGAATTTAACTCTCTTCAAATTTATTAATTTTTTTTTTTATCTACGAGATTCCAGCTGAACCGAATGCACTCGCAATTTTGTCCCCAAGTCGCAAAAAAAAAAAAACGTTATTAAATCCAGTAAAAAAATATTTATTTTGTAATATAAAAATTTTAATAATCGCAAATTGAAGAACAATTAAAATTGCGGAACAAAAATGGTAGAAAGAAAGTTGAAAAAATTCAGAGACTGAACTCTGAAGCGGAAAAGTCTAATTTGTCAAATGTAAAATAAATAACTAAAGACCCCGAGATTCCACGAGTCTTTTCTCATATCTCTCGAACACGCGTTGATAATAAAAAATAATTTCTACTTCCGTTAGGAAATTCCACGCTTATCTCCTTCTTTCTCTCAGCTTCTTCGAGACCTTTTCGTTTTCTCGATACATTTTCGCAATCTTTTCCGTCCCCGGTTTTCTCATTGCGCAGTTAATGAGGTGGCTCGAGACTGCCCATCGCATTAGAACGGTATTCGTCATTAACATGAAGCGTAAAACGGTCAAAGGTAGGCACGCTAAACTGGCACGAGCGGTTGCAAGCACGTAAACGTTCGCGTGAACATAAACGCGTTCATAGACGTCGGCACCGAGGGACACATTCTGTTCTCAGGATTTCTTAATTAATGCGGAAGTGTCCTCTTAATTTTTGCTATACCATAGAACCCGGTAATACTTATAAATCGTAAGAAAAAAAAAAATTAATAATAATAATTAGGAAGCAACGTGAATTTTTCGTGACATAATTTTTCCAGCTTTTTTTTTTAACTAATTATTGGACGAATATTTTCGAGACGCGAGAAAATAACGAACGGGTTCCCGGAAAAGAGACGTGGATTTTAGAAGAGACCCGCGTTCAGCGGGAGAAATTAAATAATGTAACAAATAGCATCTGTCGAAATCGGAGCCGGGGCACTTCCTGGTCGGTGGACGCCGATCGCGGCCAACCTTGCGTGGCGCTTATCTGCAAGGACATTTGTACGGTGAATCGTCTTGCTCGGCCGATTTTCAGGCGTATCTTAACGGCGATTGGGGGATCGGTGTCCGCTAACCAAGGCGGTTCTAGCTGAAAAAGCGCGGACGTTGACCACGTGCGCTCGATGGGTTCGCGCGCTTTAAGTGCCCGCAGATCGCACCCGGCATCCCGCTGTATCGGGTTATCGAGATGTACGTTACGTAGAAATGTCGGAAACGGATAATTCCGTAGATTAAGGCGCGTTTAGGTGCGAGGCTTATGTGCCCTTTAAGCTGCAGCTCCTCGGCAACGTTCGGGCGCGACGTGCGATCAGTTATCGAGGCGAGAAGCTGTGAAAAAAAATAATACAGAATAGACGTGACCGATCGCGTCAAATTTTAATTATAATTAAAATAAATTTTAACTGTATAAAAAAAAAATTCCCGTAGCTTTAAATACACCCGATGAACGTAATATCGCGGCCAGATATCGCAAAAGTGAGAGGAATGTAGGGATAATTGGAAAGATAACACCGCGAGCGTACGCCGTGTTATGTACTTTATTGGCACGGTCGGAGCCTTAGTTTAGCCACGAATTATTGGCTGTTTGTTCTAATACCCGTTGCACGTCTCTCAGATAGTCGAGATAGTCGACATCTGGGTCTCCTCTCTCACGCGAAACATGAGAACACCGTCCCTCGGCAGTTAGAAAGATTTAGAAACCTGAACGTTTGCAAATTCGTGAATGCTGAAGTATATAAAAACGGATATCGAGCGTCTCGGGATCGAGGTTCGCAAATAATGAAAACCCAGAAACCTCGAAAGAACCTGGGGAACCGAATTTAAAAAGGTGAAAGCACGGTAATCGCGAAAAAAAAACTCCAGGCACGAGAATTAGAGCTTGGAGCTTAATAAAAAAAAAAAAAAAAAAAAGAATTTAAAGTTTGACATTCAGAGACGCGGGCAGGTGAACGTTCGCATAATCACAAGAGATTCAAAAGTTCTAATCGCACCGCGGCCGACAGCTTTCGGATTTACCGAGGCTGAACGTGAGTTATGGTCAACGCAACCTGATAACAAAAATGCGGAGATGAAAACGATACGCCGCTCGTAAATGTTGCAGCCGTGATAAACAGCGCGTTATCCAGGATTGATTGATCCCGGCGCGGGCTTCGCGAGGATTTGCCGGGGGAGTAAAGCGGGCCGATGCAAAAGTTCCGTTCACAATGGGACCTCACGCGTCGCGACGTGATATATCGGCACGACGGATTTAGAGAAGTGTCCGCCGATGGTAAATTTAACGATCCGCTTCTTTTACGCGGAATCGGCATCGACTTCCTGCACCACTGCCACACTGATCCACATCGATATCGATCTTCCTAGATCCTGTTCCCTAACGACGCTCTCCGTCATTTTTTTTTTTTTTAATTTTTTTTTTAAGTTTTTATTCGCGAAGCTAACTGAATTAAAAAAGAATTTCTATTTACTTGAAATATCGAGTTCAGCGAGAACTTAAAAGCGTGATTTGTAAATCGCAGAATATCTCGGGATAAAAAGTAAAGGTTTAAAAGATATGAATCGTAGAAGATGGATTATAATATAATCTTTGTAAAAGATATGTAAATTGGCGACCCAATTATGTCAAAATATTTTTTAAGTGTAGCAATATTAACTGGCAAAGAGGCGTTTAAAACGTAATTTTATACGCGTACGTACAAATCGCCAGTGTCGTTTCCTGTTCCAGATTATTTATTGTATTCGCAAGCTAACGGTGCATGCTGCCTTACGCGTTCTACGTACAAGGTTCTCTAAATGGACAAGCATTGTTTGCTGGCGAATCGTGTAGTGACGGTTAATGGTGCAGTTGCATTCATGTACCGAAAATAATTTAAACGCTAAATCCGAAATGCGAATCAGAACAGAATAATATTAAAAATTCAAAAAAATATTTTTAGTTTTAACAATATCCAAAAAATAATAAAAATAAAAAAAATAACAAAACGTAAATTTAAAAAATCTACTAAAATTTTATTAAATATATAGATTTGAAAGATAAAACTGATTTTTTTTTTTTATTTGAAAACTCCCGAATTGAGGGAGTCTCATAACTCGAAAATTTAGGAAAGTGAAAGATATCAATTCGTACGGTGAGGTGTTCGAAGTATCGCGTTCTAGACCCGCTGTCCTGCGGATCACGGCTCGCGGGCTTTTAAGCGACAGGTGCAAACATTCAAGGAGCAGCGCAAAAAAGGAAGCAGGTAATTGTGGTGGAAGCCCCGGGTAGAAAAACCAGTTTGCTAAAAACAACCCGGGCCCGATCGGGTCTCGTTGCAGGGCTACCGAATAACGAACGCGCCGTCGGTGTGGACAACGTGCGTGTGGGGAGCTCTCGTGAGAGGCAGCTTTTGGAAATCCGCTTTAAAATGTCCCCTCGAAACCGCGATCCTGCGGAAATTATGTCCCGCCGAGAGAGGAGACCTCATTCGAGGCACTTTGCGGCGCGCGAAAAATTATACATTAGAACGATCGGTGTAAATCACTTTTATGCGTTGTCGCGGGAAGATAAACCTCCTTAACATTTTTATTATTTACTAGAGACCACGGAACGCGCGTCTCGTGCACGTTATTATCTTCGGACATTAGTTAATTCAATTAATTTTTAAAGCAAGCCAAGCGAGAGGGCCAATCGGCTTTGCAGCAATAATAAACAGTTAATTCACACGTAACACCAATTTTTTTTTTTTTTTTTTTTTTTAGATAAAATATCCCTGCCCGACAGTCAGGTATAAATTAACAAGAAGGCGGCGATAAAGTTACCCGACGTTGAAAATCTGTCCTTTCGCGTGACGCATCTGACTTTAACGTAATAAATGCACGCGTCATACCGGCACATTGAAAAGGCGCCGGAGAGCTGCAATACTTGAACCTATATGCGGGAAATACTTTCTATGAATAAACTTTCTCACCGCGCGTCGAGAGAAAGATACAGTTAAATGCCAAAACGAGCTGCACGGAGAAAAAAAAAAAAGCGCAAAGCTTCTCCTGCCGTCGCGTAAGATTGTTTCGTGCTATTATCAAGTTACAAAGAAACTACCGTTCCAGCAATAATTAATTGTCTTAGGTAATTCAAAATGACTAATGCTCAGTTATTCGAATTTAATAAAAAAAATTATAGAACACAACATAAGAATCGTGGCTCGATGTATTGTCGAGCGAATTTCCATCGTGTGCACGTTCGAGCATCGATTTCGTGAAAAAGGAGAACAATGCCTTTCGACATTACTGCAGGCGACCTCGCTGGAATTTCAACGAGCCCGCCGCTCGCGACAGGTGAAGCCACGTGTTGCCTCGTGCGATCGTAGTCGCACTCGTAGTCCCCTAGATTCAAGTTTCGAGACGCGTTCGTTATTCAATTCAAATACGCTAACGGGCCACCTCAAAGGATTTCCGCCTTCGGCGGCACAACGATCGTTACCACATTCTAAAAGAATCAGGTTAGGAAAGGTCAAGCGGAGACGATCGATTCCGCAGCCGGTCAAGTACAGCTTTTCGTAGAAAGTATCGCGTTGTGTCGAATAAATCATATTTCCTCTCTCCGATTAAATCTTCGGAAACGAAAACTCGATGCGAGGGATATTCGGCAGATTATTACAAAGAGAAAATTTTTATAGACTTTATCGGAAACTTACCTCGCACCTCGACGTGTCAAGTATTTCGACCTCCGTCGTGACGTTGTCAATAGTGACACTGTGTCGATAGAGAAAATCTGCAACAGACAAAAACCGATATGTACAACCCTCCAGCAGACGTGTAAAAAATTTGAAACGCTCGAGGGCACTTAATTTATATTATACTGCGTATAAATAAAAAACCAATTATCTTTGTAAAATACTAATGAAGGGTTAGTTGACTATAAAGATTTTTATTTTAATTATTATCGCTTTAACGTGGTGGAACTGAAAATGTACAAAAAAAAAAAAAAAAAAAAAAAAAAGCAACGGTACCCAAATGAAGCAATTTTTCTCAAACGGCGTTTCAACGACACTCTTCAATCTTCTTGCAAGAGTTTAAGAGACAGTTTCCTAAGAAAATGCGGCTAATGCGCGAAAGTGCCGAAGCAGCTAGTAACGACAATTCCAATTAGTTCCGCTGACGGTCGCCGCTATGTCATTACGATCATTGACATCGACACGTGGGTTTTCGCCGGGAGGTTCGTGATCAAAAAGAATCGGACAGCCGCGTATCGCGGCTCTCGCATTTTTCGATCGTTACACGCTCGATTTATTCGCTCGCGAGATCGTTATCGTTGAAAATGCCCATGTACAATATGTTTATATTTTTTGCCATTTTTATCACGTATTTAATTAAATAAATTCCTGAGCTTTTTTTCTTTTATGTTAGGATACAGATTTTTAGATGCTCGTTTTAATTGCATGCGTTCCTGAAGATGACAATAAAATATTTAAATTTCTTGATTAAAAAAATGTTTTCAAACGTAAGAGTTTTTAGATTTTTCTAATGGGAAAGAGAAAAGCTCACATATTTCTCGGGGGCTGATTGGAGGTGTTAAAAGTGGAAGAAAGACGCGGAAGCACGTCGTTGGTAGTAACCTTAACAGGATGGGCGCAATAAATATACGATAAATAGACTCATAAACACCTCGTAGTGTCAGCGGCGAAGAGCCGAAGAAGCCTAGAAATAACCCGGCAAGGATATGCAGCTCATATTGGCGGCCGTTACGCTCGAGAAAGTTTTATCGCTGAACAATGCCGTAGGGAAAAATATTTGAGCGAGCATCGTGATAGTAAATTTACTGCATTCTAGGATTGTAGGAATTTATTTTTGCACGCGAGACACCGATCCGTAAAAAAAAAAAAAAATAAACCCTTTAACCCTTAAATGACGCACTGTGTTAACCACTCTACTTTTTTTTTTTGATATCTTTATCTCGACGTTTTCTTTTTGGATATCTTTAAATTTACTGCATTAGTTTTGAAGGATTTTTTTATAAGAAAATTTTTAATAATTTTAAACTTTGAAAACTGTCCCGGGTTATCTAGTGGTTTATTTGAGGATTAAATCGACCGCGCAGTAAGACGCAAAGATTTTCTCTGCGGAACTATCTCATGGAAATCTCGAAAAAGAAAAAATAAAAAAAATAAGAAAAAAATTAGCAATCTAGATAAGCGGAAGTGGTCGAGAACGAAGGATGAAATTCAACGGAGTTATTTCCCAGATAAGACACGCGGGGGTTCGGGATATCTAATTGTAGTCCTATCTAAAGACAGGAATGGGACAATTTGCATATCGGCACGGCGTGGAAAGTTAAATCTTCGATGAGAAACCGCGATAAAAGTGCAGGGGGATTTGATTTCTAAGAAATCGAAAGTACGAAAAGAGAGACACGACAAAAGCTGCGCGTCGCAGCGAAAAGAAGCGGTAGCCGTGACACACTTTCGTCGGAGGCTGCGAGACTGTCGCACGGGTTCGGTTCTCGCCGAAGAGGACTCATCTTCGGCCACGCGAGCCCTATTGTCTTCTCGTCGAGGAAACCGGGACGGTGTAATCTTCTCCGTGCGCGGGCAAAACTCGCGCGCCGAGGAATCAATAGAGCGACGAAACTCGCTTTCTAAATCATTGCCTCGAATTATTCCGCGCAAAGAGAAAGAGAGAGAGAGAGAGAAAGAAGGATTTGCATTGTTAATCGAGATCAAAATAATAACGACATTGTCTGCATCGTATCGGGAGATGAAAAGTACCGATTATCTCCCCCGCGAACGTTCGCCGAATGCCTTATAATCGAAATTGCCGGTAAAAAGAGCATCCTCGATCTGCCGTCAAGAGATCAAATTTAAGTCGTGCGATAGAGGCCGATATAAAGTGGCTATTTCGAAAGTACCGTCGCTATCTCGCCGCGCTTGCACGTTTCGACGTCTAAATTTACGATAAAGAAAAGGAAAAAGATTTTTTTTTCTCCCCCCTGCGCAAAAAGCGAGAGAGATTCAGAGAGAGAGGAGATAGTTTGATTCTTAGACTCTCACATTCCTGCGCATTTTTTTTTTTTTTTTAATACACGTGCTTTATAATTATCTATACAGATATTGTAATTAATGTATTCATATTTTAACAAGACGTAGATTTTCTATTTTAAAACTTATCCTCTCAAAAAGATTTCTAAACGCGAAATAAAACATTTCCTTTCCTACCCTGCTTTCAGCCGTTATATTCAATTCACGAGGAAAGAAACGTCCCGAATATGCGAATAAAATCCCGAGGCTTTATCCGGAATTTATCTCAATCAAATAAATTTACATATTTTACGTAATGATATTTGCTTCAAGCGCATCGATTATCGGCCGCCACGATAGCGCGTACGTTACCCGCGACTATCCGGGCCGTGATAAAACGGCGTTATCCTAGCCAGGCGTGGATGCGCCGAGGCGGCCCTCGGCCGGGGCGAGGTGTTAAAAAAATACGAGCGGCCGGCCGGCCGGTTCAGGGTTAAGGGGACAATACTTCACCGAGGATTTTTCCAGGTGGCTCGGATATCCGCGGACCCCGCCGTCGTAGCTCACACGTCCGCGGGCGTGCACGGCAATTATTACGGCGAGGTAGCCTGCATGAGTTACGACCGAGATCTGCATTCTGCGGACCCTCCTCACGGGCTCTATTTCATATCGAGTGTTTAAATCTCCGCCCTCCGCGGGTCCAGGCGGCGTGCACGCGGCGTCCGTCTTCTTCCCTTCCTCTCCCGTGATACCCCGGGCCCCTACCCCTCGGTTCGTTCCCGCGGGTTTTCTGCGGCCGCAAGAACGCCCCGCGGACTCCTCGGACTCGCGAGGCGCCATGATTAAGATTTTTCCCCCGGTACCCTTGAATTAGAGTCCGGTTCCGAGCGCGAGAATATTTCACCGGGCGGATTTTTCCGCCTCCCCGGTGCAGGCACGCAAGCGGCTTCTGCGCCTCGATCGAGATTTAGATCCGCGTATCTCTCGCGCGGTGTATTCGCGTGCAGGCCGGGGCCGCGAGATGAGCGCTCGATAGCAGGGCGGGTAGACTCGAATACGAAGCCGGACGTTCCATCCGGAATACGACGCCGCGAAATTAGCCACGAATGGACACAATCACTCATGCCCCGCGTCGGCAATTATCTCAGAAGGGGGACGAAGGGGGGGGGAGGGAGGGAGAGGCATAATGAAGAAACACTTACCACTGGTGGAGCTGTACTCGCCGATGTATCGCCTCGTCAAGTACCGCACGACCACAGCTGCAACCGAAAAAGAAAAAGAACATCGATTGGCTACAGAAATATAATATCGCAGATAATTGCAATGAATTCGACAATGCTCATAAGGAATCGAAACATCTTTTCTCTTCTTCTTCTTTTTTTTTTTCCCCCTTTTTTTTCGAGTATACTATAAACGTCCCGCAGATAATTGCAAGCAATAATGCAAGGAGACGCGTTTTCTTCGGTATTTCTTCGCGCGCAGGTGTTGAAACGCCATTAACTTATTTCCAGCGTTAATAAAGGAACCATAAATATCGCGGGGAACGGGTTTTCCTGCGGGTCGCCGATAAATTTCTTGCGTCATAAATTCCGTTTCGTTGCGACGCGAAACGCGGCCCGGGAATCCGGCGGTGCTTGACGAAGCATCGGCCGTTGTCGTCGTCGTCGTTTGCCGTTCAAATCGCGCAAGACTTATCGAGTACATAGATTCGTACCGCTCCGTGCTCGTAGGTGCACCGCTTATAAATCTGTCGTCGAGCTCAAGTCTGGAGACGACGAGAACGACGACGACGACGACGACGACGACGACGAGAGGATGGCGGGACTCGCGAGGAGAAGAAAAGAAAGAAAGAAGGTGAAAGAGAGGAAGCGGGCAGGTACACGAGGCAGAAACGGAATATAGAACTTGATTCGCGAGCCATTTGCTGAGATGAGAGATAGAGTGTGCATCTTCGAAATATCTCCGCGCAGCTGGGCGACGATATTTCACCGCGGATTCAACGCGCGCGGAAAATCGATGTCCCGGTCGAGAGACCGAACCCCCTCGGGAAAGGAAATTCTTATTAACTAACCCGAATAATAACTCAATCGACGCGTCAAAACTTTAATTAAAATATAAGACATAAACATCGCGACGGGCAAAATTAAATCACGAGTGTATGGCAGATCGATCGAGACTCACGTCGCTACAATTGGCGTCTTGCGCCGACGACTAAATAAAGTAAGAAACCAAAATTATCGAATAGGCCGCGCGCTATGCAACAGCATCCGCGGATGATTGCCGCGCCAAGTGCAACGGAATGAAGACTTTGAGACGACTGTCATGAAATCGACGTCACGCGTAATCCTATACGGGTCGCACGGACGCGGAGGATAATTGATGCGAACACGGGAATGTTGCTCGTAATGCCTAATAGCCGCAAGAGTGATCTGTGCCAAGCGCCCAGGTCTAATGAAAGCGCGCTCAAGCCCAAACACGAGAGGAAACCTGATACCCGCGCCGCGTTACAACGCGCTCATAAAATTCTTATCTCTCGCGAGGGCAGCTCGGGTGAGCACCGGCGACATATGACAGTTTCGATACGGCTGTATTTATAAAGAAACGACGAAGGCAGTCAAAGATCCAACGTAGGTTTTTTTTAAATGAAAAAAAAAGCGAAAGAAAGAAACAAGTCGGATGGAATTAGATGTATAATTAAGTGGCGAGATTTCGAAGAGGGCCAGTCGAACTTTTGGGGGGAAAGTAATTTTTCGACGGGCAAGTGCTGCGCGAAATAAACGAGAATGAGAAGGAGAAAGAAAGAAAGAGAGAGAAGCGAGAAAAGAACGGGGGGAAAGACGACGAAAAAGAACGGGGAGGGAAGCCGATTAAGTCACCTGCGAAGAATTGTGCGTAATGTGGAAGATGCAACGGTACGAGCAAAAGGCAGCCGTTCGCGGTGCCATTCGCTGACGTGCGGTGCCAGGGTTCTATAGATAGATCGTTGGAGGATAAGCCGCTTGGTGGATGTAAGAAAATAGTAATTACGGTTGCGATCACCGCGGAGGGGAATCTGAAAGAGGGAAGAAAGGTGGGTGAAGAGGAGAACGAAAGAGAGAAAGAAAAAAGATGGAAGGGACGGAAAAAAATAATGAGGCGCGCGATCAAGCACACGGTGCATCTTTTGTTTCATGGAAACCTTTTTGTTTTCCTCAATCATTCGACACGATCTTTTATTAGAACAAATTTCGTGCACTTCGATGTCTGAACCGTGTAATTTTTTTTTTTTTTTTTACCGGCGAGACAAATTTTTTAATTGCCAGAAATATTTTGCGCAGCATAAAATAAATAAAAAATTAAAGTAATTTATAGGAATATATCGATTTTCTTTAAGACTTGGAAATAACGGGAAACGCGATTTTTCGCGGGTATAAAAATGAAAGATTAAATCGCGATTCAATCATGTAACATAGAAAGTTCTATATTTAAAGTATCGAATAAAAAGTAATGAAAACTCGAGATTAATCCCGCGGAAAAAAGAGACTTATCGGAGCGCGGGCAATAATCAATCCGCATTTCTTGTAACGCGGCAATAAAGTAATTCGTTTAGATCAAATGAATTTATGAACACGTTCCAGCTTGGATAGCGACCTCCAATTGCTTCTTCAATGAGCGTTAACACAGATAAATAGCTCAAGATAATAATCTCACGTTTCTTACCGCGGTCATAATTTTTCTCGCGATCCCTCACTGTCAGAAATTTTTTTGCAAAATCTGCTCCTTCAATAAAGAAAGTGAAGTATTCGGATATTTTCTAATTTTTTCTGGTGAGATTTTTATTCTCTTAGAAAAAATTACGGTTATTTTTGCGGGCACGCGATATTATTTTAGGATCGGAGCGGAGGTACGATAGTGCGAGGAAAGAGAGGTTGCCGCGAGAATTCGAGAATTTGAAAATTGAGCTGGGCGACAAGACGGATGTATCGAATGTCCAGATCTCGCCGTCTTTCGCTTGCGGGATTTTTCGTGGCGCGTCCTCCCCTTTCCCTCCTCAAAATGATATTCGATAACGCCCGCGAAAGTCCTTATTACACCCGGCAAGATTCCACGAAGGACTTTTAAGGATTCGCTTCCGTCGACACGTCTCTTTCTCTCGCCGTTGCAATCGCCACGTGAGAATGCATCATTTTTGCCGCAAAAAGTGGAACGAACAACACTGTCGCGCGTGTTTTGCCGCAATCATCGCGCCGCGCGACAAAATGCACGGAGCAACGAATTGCGATCGTATAGAAAAAAAATAAAATAAATAAAAGAAAAAGCAATAACTCTGACTTGGAACCAAGCCAGCCTGTAACATTCCGAGGATGCTATGCGACACAATTCTCTATTTAAAGAACCGAAAGTCTCGTGAATGAAGAACTCCCGAGCGCCCGGCGCCGCTGAACCCAAGCAATGTCTCTGATACAAATAATCGGCGGTGATACTATATAGGGTGCCCTAAACAACATATCGGTCCTAAAAACTGTACGATAAAAATTTTTAATTTTATAAAATTAAACACACGCGACTGTTTCGTTCTCGATTCTAATTTCCTAGCTCACCGTTTTCGAGAGCGGAGCGTTGTTTGGAACACCTTGTATATAGGTGCATCCTCGCAAGTACGATAATTTGCGGGCCGGTTGATCCCGCCGAACAATATGAGCACGCAAAATTGTCGAGCGTAGGGAGGAGCGGAAAAGGGGCCGAAGCGCGGACGGGATCGGAATGAAATGAGGAGCGTGCCTTTATTAAGGTCGCCGGTCCTAGCGGTTATTAATAGGATTTATTCGAGGTCGGCGAACCGCCTTATCACAGCTTCGTTTGCTCGCTTTGTATGCGTCGCGCGACTGTCGAGCTAACTAATGCAACGTATTATTCCGCGAGCCACGCGTGTACGTCTTAACGGCACTTTCGTTCAACGCCGCGCTATTAGACAACGCGCAGAAATTACCTTTCGCAGGACGACGCGATATTAGCATCGCGCCGCCGTAACGAACATCTTTCCGTCACGATTCAATATTTCACGACGTCGCGCCGTAATCGACCCGCACGTCCCTTTTCTCGCCCCAACTCCCCCCCCTCGCTCTTCCCCGTTTATCATCTCGCGGATAGATATTGATTTCGACATCAACCCCGGCGGTGTTTTTGCATATTTACCCTCCGCCGTCTGTCTTGAAGCCCCTATCAGACTAGAAATTAAAATCGCAAAGGAGAGACAATTGATGCCGAAATTCCATTAACTAATTTGCTACGATCAAATTCCAATCTGACCTCAATCCGGATCTCGATCCGTGGTTGAGCTCTTATCGAGATTCACGGGATCGACGCGCAAAACCTTTCTCTCTTATCTCACAGATTACGCGATAACGGCGGTGCGACGTCGCGCCGTGATTTTCTGTAGTTTCGAGTAAACAATTATTGCAATTTAATTATTTTAATTATTAGAGATCGCTTGGATGGAAGTAGCTTTAACCGCGAATGTTTGCTTGAACTTCGGGAGGCTCGGCGGCAAAATAAGTTAAAATAGAACGCAAGCGAACAACACCTTTAAGCCGGGAGAAAGGTTTTTCCACCGGCTATAATTAATCGGAAGGTAGGAAAGAAAAGCGTAAGATAGTCACCTGATTTGCCGACTCTGGGGCCGCCGAGGACGACCACCTTGATCCTGTTAACGTTTGTCATCAGCTGCGTGGGTCAAGTGTCATTCGGGCTGGGGTGGCATCGCACATCGCCTCCGCGGCGGACGCACCGGTTACATCACTTTACACTTTACCGCCGTATTCACATTCCGACCCCCCCCCTTCCCCGAAGGGCCGCACTCGCGCGTCACAAAAGGGCCCAACGATCTTCCGGGGCACGCGACGTAACTCTCGAATCCGCGATCAACGCGTTCGCGCAATTAATTCTCGCTGCGCTCTGTCGAATCTTCTGTTGGAACGAGTCTTGTTTTAACGCTCGTGAGGAATTACGCAGATCAAGCGGAACTGATAATTACTGAGCGATGTCAAAGCGCAAAGACGCCGGTTTCCAAAAAGGATCAGCGGAAGCAGTCCTCTCGCTCTTGTTCCTCGTCGCGGCCGGCTATTTAATCAGCGGTTATCTATCTATTAATCACCGAGCGAAGTCGTCACCGCTTAGATACAAGGCTATTAATGGCAGCGTTAATTAGAACCTTCTCCGCTGATTCCCGGCGACTAGCAAGTCCGACGTGTTCGTTTCGCGCGTCGTTTCTTTTTCTTTTTATTCTTCTTTAATCGCGGGACGAACTCGCGCGTTGAGTAATGCAGCCTCCCTTTTGTGTAATCTTCCGCGGTTCACTTCGGGACTCCGGAGCTAGGCAAATTTCTTCCTTTGAAGCCGCCTCGCGTCCTTTGATCAAAAATCGCACGTCTCTTTCCTCATCAACTGGTGACTGTTCATTAAAGTCTAATGACCGTCGCTATCTTATCACGATTTCCCGGTATTTTGAAAATGACGACCGATGCAGCTTTTGTCCGCTCTTTTTCTCGTCACTCTTCTTCCTTCGATGATTCACGGAAGACTTTTGTTTAGAAATCTACCCGCGATTGTCCTCCAGCAGCAACTATTTTTTAACGGGAACTGCGGAGTAGCAGAAAGAGCTCCAGCTCCTTCCTTTTTCGCTTCCGTTTCGCTTGCTCCGTGTGCTAATTAGCCGCGGCTTTTTTTTCTTTATCGCGAGAACGCCAGAAAAGTTCGAGCCTCTTCTTCTCGCGCCGGACATCGAACTCGATGGCGCGATTCGGGATCGCAAGGGGGGGACTCCCCCTCTTTCCTTTTTCGCACCTTCGGGAGCAAGGGTGGCTTCCGAGCGGTCCGCGTCCCGTCGAAGGTGCGCTGCAAATAACAACACAAGCGGCGATTCAAGAAATGCTGTCTCTCTGGTTCCATTTGTAACGGGTCGTCGGCCTGCCTCCGCGTCTTCTAGCTTGGCGCCGCCGACACGTCGGCGATTACGAAAAAAGGACAGGCACGCACGCACGCACGCTCGCATCTCGCTCGCGCGAAGACGACAGCAGACGACGGCCGCGAGAAAAGTAGGATGCATTCATCCCCCGCGGCGACATGCAACTTTGTTTCGCTGTCCCTTTTCTTTTTTTTTTCTTCCTTTCTTTTACCAAATGCCTGACGAGCTAATTTTATCGAAGGAAGCGGCGGGCTTACTTTTGAATAAGGTAATCTAGAACCGTTTCGGAGCACGTTAAGGCGGAGAGAAAATCCATTTAAGGCTCATTTCTGCCAATGCAGATTAACTTTTAACCTGCTATTTAATCTTTTTTAATTCCAAAATTAATTAAAAAATAATAATAATTAATAATAATAAAGGTTCATAGAGCCAGAAGATTGTTTAATGCACAAAATAAATTTTAGAAAACAATTAAAAAAGTGATAAATTATTTTTTTTTATAAATAAATTCGTTTGACTACTCCAGACATAATTTTTTTTTTTTTTTAATTAATTTTATTTAATGTAAAAGAATTTTGCTGTGCACCAAGTGTAACGAGAGAAACATAGTTTTAGCTCGTTGAAAATCGTAGTCGCTGCCTCTCGTTCTCACCTTCACTACTCTCGAAACGATATCTAGATTAGATAACGTGTCCCGTATCACGTATTAAGACTCATTATCTCCCAGGGCGCATCGCGACAATATTATTCACGAGAAATTCTTCTCCTTATCGCGAGACTCATTACAATGTTGGACGACAAAGCGCGACGTGCAGGTGAGTGAAATCAGACGCAAATAGAATAATAAACCGAGTGTCAAAGAGTTGATAAACCTGTGATCATTTGTTACGCGAGGCAATTGTCGGTCTTTCAATTATTTAAATAAACAATAAATCGCCGGCAAGCTAAGAAGAAATTTTTTTTACGTAAAAAAAAAAAAAGAAAATTCCGCAAACTGCACGAGCGATTCGACGAAATACGTGATTGCAGCGGGTTCAACCGGCGTAAATGTTTGTTAATAGCCAACAAGTCGCGATTCAGCGTTTCGAAAAGACAATAAATATGAAGTCATCGATGATACAACGAAGGAGTCGGCGCCGCGAGTAAATTTCGAGAATGCACTTTCTTGCAAGGTGTCGTCACACTTTGATCGCGCCAAACAGTTTTAGCAAGTAAAATTGCGTCGTTTCCCATTTCGGCCGTCGAGTGATTGAACGAGTCCGCGAGTCGAGGCAACTGTTGAACATCAAATTAAATTTATCGCGCCGGGCGTGCAATTAATTCGATCAAGCACTTGGCGGTCGCGCGACCGATCGGGCCTTTCAACCTCGCTCTTATCTGCCCGCTTGAATTTCGGCATCTGTCACAAATGTTTCCGTTCCGCCGGGCTGCGTAAGTGGAAATCGAGATCGCGATAGAAGAACGTAATCGGAAACCATGGTGTCGGTTTCCCTTGCGCGTAGCAAGCCCCCATAGCTCGCACGCCATGGTAAATACTAAACGCGCGGATGCACCACGATTGTTTATTTAACGAGATCGGCTCTCTTCAGGGAATTAATTGCGTCCCGAAGCTCCGTTCTTCGCGCGCCTCGCGAAATGTTCGCCGGCTCGGTTAGCGTCACTCAACGATAATTGCAAGCAACTATTTAGATTCCACCTGCCTGTTATCTCTAATATTTTCTATATTATATTTGTAATATGTTACAATAAGAATTGTTGCCTAAAAAAAAAAAAAAGAAAAAAAAAAAAATAAGGGGGGGAATTTATTAATCGCGGCCGAAAGAAACGAGCTTTGATCGTGCGTAACTTCGATTGGATTGTTTCCGAGGTTTTCTCTCCGCGCAAATTAATTCCGTCGATTGGCAATCGCGAGTCGCGCTGGCACCAAGGAAGGCCGATGACTCGTGGATTAAATAACGCGTTTCCCCGCACGCCAAACGTAACTCCGCCGAGATACTCCAGCACGCCGGCTGATATCAATTAAGTCACACTCACGCGCATCAATTAATTTTATTAATTGATTCCGAGGGAATCGACTGGCGACCTTCGAGGCACGACGCGCGCTGGAACCTCTCGGCGAATCTCTCCAAGTGCATGGGATAATTACCTGACGCACCACTGATAACACCTTTGCTCCAAGATCGGCGATCAAAAATCGATCGACTCACTTTGTCGAGGCTCCAATAAGCGTTCGAATTTAACTTAGACCGAAACACTGAAAGCTGGGACCGACCACTCGCCGCGACCGTGCCGGGATCACGGTTTCGCCGACTCGCGTAGAAATTCGCACTGATCGGCGCGCAAATAATACGGGTGATAGATGACGAATAAACGCCGCGCAAATCGTGCCCGCGAGATTTCCGTCCGCGGAATTTTCGGAGCGGCACTCGAGGCGCGCTGGACCACGGCCGGCGAGAGAAAGAGCCAGAGGGCGTACGCGACCACTACTCTCGAGATCTCCACTCAGCGAGCGCTCGCCGGTGAATGCACGGCTCTCGCGGCCGCCTCTCGTCTAATATGCACTTGGCTGCGCTCGCTCACCGGGACCGGCGACCCGACGATCATGACGACCGGCCACGACGACTGCACGCCTCTTTCATTCGCCGCGTACTGCCGCGCTTCGCGTTGCGTCGCGTTGCATTACGACGGGCAGCAAGCGCATGCGAGCACCGCGAGTGCACGTCTGCAGGAGGGGGGCTACAGATGCACGTTCAAAAAAAAAAATAAAAAAAAGAAAAAAAAAGAAAGGGGGGGAGAATACTATACTCTGGTACCGCGAGACGCGACGAAGGTGGAAATCCAAGTTTATCCCTCAGCACGAAGCTGCACTCGCAAGATTGTAAATAAGAATACGCGTGATTCTCGGCTGCGAGATCTCTAAAGCACAAACGCGCCAGGTGTATCGATACAATTTTAATAATTTTAAAAAGGCACGACGGAAAATCAAGACGTTTTAGCATGCATTGCACTTGATTTTCGTTCTGATTTCGGTTTTTAAAAATACTAAGATTACGGAAAACGGACGGTAAAGCGCATGAAAAGGTATTCTTATTGATTACTACGAAGGAAGGCGATGAAAATCAACAGCTCACGTATCCGTAGCAACGGGTAACTCGGCTGATTAAAACATACGTGAGACAGTTAGAAATTATTTACAATTTCGGGGGGAGAAACTAAGACAACCCTTAAGCTACAAGTTTTAGACCGATAGCAACCGTGCAATCTTGCAGATTCTCTGGAATTCTCTCAAGATCGTGCGGCTGCTAGCGATCCAGACGCTTCAAACTCACAGTCCACCGGCGTGAAGGTTACGAGATCAGGTCCTGATCATCATAGTGGCTGTTAACGTGCTCTCTTAGAGCTGAAGTCGCTTCAGACTCACCGAATCTGATCTTGATCTCCATCTCCGTATTTTCGCTTGGCCTAGACAATTGTTCCTGTCGCAACACATGGACCACATACCGGATATAACTAAAAAAACGAATGCAAGTAATATCAAGCAGAAGCCCGAAAAAAAAACTTTACTCGAAAGATATAACTTACCGGTGGAACATCTCACGTACGAATTCATATCACAGTGTACAAATGGAAAAACTCTGGAACAGATTGTCCTCATTTTGCGGTGAGTTCCTTGGAAGTTGAGACAAGTAGACCAGCATTCGTACTGAAACTAATCAATTATCATTATTATTTATTATTTTACCTTAATTTATGTTTTATTATTTATCGTCATTATTTTTTTTATTTTGTGCTGACATAAAAAAAAAAAAAATAACTTTGCAACGTTTGCCAATCTTTATGCGAAACGATATTAATTTCATCTCGGCGCATCTCTCCTATTTTGAGTACCTTTCGGTTAATCCCCCGTACATTATGATAATTACAGTACGCACTAGCGATTTTTTATGTTTCCGCTAATCGTCAGCAGGATTTGCAACCCTACCGCTTTAAGCGCTATTAAACCCGTTATTTTCCGGCATGTTTATTAACGATTCGTCATAAACATCTCCACGTGCGGTTTTAATACCAGTTCTGGGGAAGAGGGAGAGTATCCAGATTTGACGAGGCGCGCGGAAGAACGTCTCGCTAGGATTCAACCCACCAGTACTATTCTGAGAGAAGCAGAGCCAGTTTTGAGACGAAATATGTTAAATGCGGACGAACGGCGGGTAATCGATGACGACATCAGCCAGTGGGCATGTGAGATGCAGTTTCGCGAGAGAGATTTAAACGACGGGCAGGTCATTCTCAGCAACCAGCCCTACCTGCAACCGGAAATTCGAAATATTAATCTAAACGCCGCAAAAATACGTTCCTACAATAATTAAAATGCATACATATATTTTCTTCAAATAATTAACGTGAAATATTTATGTCTTGCACATTAATCTACGTTAGTTCATTAATTCTTAATATAGATAACTAAAATATAAAATATGTTTTAAAAAACACGGTTAGATAGATTAATAATTTCTTGTAATTAAATTAAAGCCTACCTTTGAAAAAATAATCCTGTACAAAAAAAAAAGTATGTTGGAGGAGCTGGGATTTGAACCCAGGACTTTCAGCATGCGAAGCAGACACTCTACCACTGAGTTACACCCCCATTTGATATATCTTACCTTCAACAGAAAAACATATACGGCACCATTATTTTTTAATTTTCTTTTTACAATTACACAGAATGAAAATGACAAATGATATAATAGTATTACTTTTTTTACAGCCAAGTATTGTTTCACTAGACGCTGCTTTTCATAAAAAAATCACGAAATCGTTCCATTTAATTCTACAAAGTGTACATGTTTCATATTAATTTCAAATTAAGAATTTACCTTCTTCGGACTCTTAGATTAGATACAGTGACCACGTTGATCGTTGCATTAACAAAAGAAACCTTCTCCGCTCAACGCAACCGCTCTCTACGATTCTTCCTTCGATTCTTTCGCCCGAACGTAAAATACATTCAGCCACAGCGCTGCATTTGCAGCTGCTGTAAAATTCGATGTTCTGACTGACGTACCGCTCTCAATCCCGGGTGAATTTACAAGTCCATCAAGATCGCAAATTTTGCAGCAGCTGCAAAAGTAGCACCTCTGCACCGAGCACATCAGCCATCTTCGCAAGTCTTTTTCCGTTTCGTGTGTTTCAACGTTTCGCCAATGAGACGCGAAGAAGAAGCAATCGCGCAGGGTCGCCAATGGCGCGTCCCGCACGATTCTCGGTGCGAGTAGACTGCGTCTGCCGGTTGGTCGCACTGTTCGCGGCGACATCATCCGCGCCCCGCGGACATGTATTATTGATGTGCTAACCTCCTATGCGACGGCGGACAACGCTCGGCGTACTCGTCGCGACGGAGACCCATGGAGAAGACTCACGAATCCGGCAAGTAGTCGCGAGCGTGAGAGCGTCATTGCACCGTGCCGAGTTGCACCGATTCCACAGCGTGAGTCCGCCCGACGGCGACGACGCTCCACGGCCACCGACCGAGCGTCACCCCGCGCGCAGCTGGCATCCCGCGTCGTCGTCGCGGCAGCACGTCACGTAGTGCACGCGACAAGCCGCCCTGGTCGACCATCCCCCTCGGCCACGTCGTGCGACTCCGATCTCACGTTCCTGAAACGTAAAAAGAGACAACGGTGTTCCTGGCCTCGCCGGGGCCACTCGCGGCGAGCCGCTTTGACAGTTCGCCGAGATACGTTTACGCACACAGGCACGTTGGTGTTGGCGGCAAATATTGCCCAAGTATTGTTTTAGATAAGCGAAGGTATGTATGCTTTGCTATGTTATCTTTAACAAGCATTAGACGTATATATCTATATATATGTTTAATTATTAATATTAAATATATATATATATATATATATATATATATATATATATATATATATTTTTTTTTTTTTTTATTAGGAAATGAATAATTTATTGAACTACAAGTATAATAATTGATACTAGATATGCAAAGTTGACTTTTATATTTTAATTAGAGCAATTATTAGTTTTATTTGTAATGAAGACAAAGGCACAGAACAGCGGTAAAAAATTATACATGGATGCAATACATAGAACGAATATAAAAATAATTTAACTTATTTTCAGAACAGCTACTGTTGTGATATATGGATGAAATACAAGTCACTAGATGGTAGAGTGTGAAAGGTTGGACTGTATCAAGTCCAGGGAAAAGACCAGTGAATTGAAGGAAGGAACGCGACACTGTCCACCACGGCTTTCACCGAGATGGTTGGATTGGCGGGCGGGGGAAGTCACTTGTATCCCTCGCCCCCCATGCAACCAAATCCAGAGTGTAAATATTGCAGTATTATTTGTTAAATTATTTAAGTCATTACTGGTATCAATTATCTCTTATTTTTTTATTTAATAATTATTTTAATCTTAATGATTTTATTTTATACACGATTTAAAAGGAATAATTTTTAACACAGTAAGAGAGATGACTGGGATAGCACCCAGCGCACCAACCAGTGCAGATGCTTGCTTAAGCATTGTGCACTCACTGATGTGTCATCGTCAAGGTGGCGAAAGCGAGGGCTTTAGTAAACGTGCCATCGAATCTTTAGTGAAGAAACTCAAAGTAAATTTTATATATGTTTTTATATCGCTAGCATAGTAATGCATTATAAAAATTAATATGCAATTTATGTATAATTTGCTCAACAGGAAAAACGTGACGAGTTAGACAGTTTAATTACTGCAATAACTACCAGTGGTGCACACCCAAGCAAATGTGTCACCATCCAAAGAACGTTGGACGGTAGACTACAAGTGGCAGGACGAAAAGGTTTTCCTCATGTAATCTACGCCCGCATTTGGAGATGGCCAGATCTGCACAAAAATGAACTAAAACACGTGAAATACTGTCAGTTTGCTTTCGATCTGAAATGCGATTCCGTATGCGTGAATCCGTATCACTATGAACGAGTGGTATCACCAGGCATAGGTATGTCACGACACGTAATTAGAATTTTTATTTTCAATACGTTTAATGTTTGCATTTTGTATACGTATATTTTACTCCTTTTTTGCAACTTTGATTTCTTCACATTTCTGTCAATCTCTGTTATTATTTTGCAAAAAAAAAAAAAAATGCCTGTTTGAGCTTAATTCTGTATTACTTGCAATTATAAAATTATTCAATGTGTTAACAATAAATTTTACATCCTGGGGTTAACGAATACAGAAAATTAGAGAAGAAATATTATTGATTGTTGTGGTCTTCTTGGTGTCTTGATGGAATGGGTTGGTTTCCCCCGCACAGACCCGTTCTTTACAGACCTATCCGGCCTGACCTTGCAATCCGGCGTGGGTGTGGGACCCGGTGGAAGACTGGTTAAGGACGAATACTCGGTTGGCGGTGGCGGCACGGCTGCCGCGGCAGCCGCCGCCGCGGTTGGATCCGCGATGGACGTGGACGGCGAGATAAATCAGACGATTCAGCATCACCCACCGGCTCAGCAAACCTCCTCGAACAATGCGCAGCAGACCCAACAGAGTTTTATACCGGGCTTACCGCCGCCCAATCCGAGTAAGTTGAACGTGAAAACTTTTACTTTTTTATTTGTGAAGCTTTCACTTTATCGAGAATCACCAATTGGCTTTACACTCGATGTGAATCTGTTTGTAATTTATGTCTAGTGATTAGAATAGTACACGTCAAATGAATCGCTGTGATATATTGACACGTGGACGTATTTTGTCATCTAAATATAAGAATATTAATTAATACAAAATCCGATAAATCGCAAATTTGGCATATAATAATTACGTTACAGGAAAATTGAACCGGTTACCATTCAACTGTGCTAAAAATATACATACGTATGCATATTGAATTTAACGCGCTCGTCGATACTGTTGTAAATTATTAAAATAATTGCTAACGAGCCAGCCGCTTTCGTTCATTGCTATCGAATGTAGATCTAGTAGGCAAAAGTACGCTTCGCAAATCTTCTCATTTTTGTTGCGTAATACAACTTTTGGTTTGGCTTCATTGTTTTTTTTTTTTTTTTTTTTTTTTCTTTTGATTGTTCGGCACAGCCAGTACTGAGGGTATGTTTAGCACCGGTGGTGGCAGCAATAATGGTAATCCTCATGCTAAGCTGGAAGACAATAATTGCCCCAGGCAAACATGGATTCCCACACCTCACCACTCGGCAGGCCGTAACATGCATCATCGTACGTATTCCATTGTACACAGCTATTTATTTAAGAAGCTTCCGATTATATGTCGCTAATTAGCCGATTGCTGTCAGTATATAAATTTTTTTTTTTTTAATTGGAATTGAATCAGAGTTTCTCAAGTTAAGTATAGCATTTTGCAAGTAAATAACTGTAAAGTAATTTGATAAAAAAGTTACTATTAAATTTAGTGTTTCGTAGCATCTTTCCTAAATGTTTCGAAATTGAAAACGCATTAATTTTGCAAAAGCCGGTACCAAGAATGAACTATTGGAATATGGAGTATCTTTGGAAAACGCTGATTCGTCTAGTGTATGGTTTCAGAGGAACGATAGCGAGGGCCATGTTCGTTGTATTTTAATACTTTATGTTGTCTGCATCGTGTATGATCTTTGATTTTGCAGCAGTAGTACATCCAATGAGTCACACCGTAGGTAGCCAGCAACAGTCGCTGAATGCCGCATCGAGCGGAACGTCCGGTGCACAGATTCTGAGTCCCGCGCAAGGACAATCAACCGCCGATACGTTCTACAGCACCACCACACCCCCGCAGGACATGAACCAACCTCCGACAGTCGACGCATTAGCGGCTTCTCTGGGTATAAATTATATTTGCCCGTCTTAAGACAGGCATTAAAAAATTTTATTCTATTAATTTACATTACGATTTAATTAGGTGAAGGACAGAGTTCTCCCGTATCGCCTGTGCATCTTCATCACCCGAATGGCTTTCCCGTGGGTACAGCACCATACAATTCGGGTGCACCGCAATGGACTGGTGCCAATACCCTTACATACACTCAGAGTATGCAGCCACCAGATCCTCGACATCTTCATACAACGTCATATTGTAAGTTAGTTATATTAACATAAAAAAATGTTGGCTTTAAATTATAACTTTAAAATCTTTTATGATTTAATATATGATATATGATATAAATTAGGGGGGAATCACGGAAATGATGTCAGTGGAAACATCGGAGGATTGCTTTCTACGCAACCAGCCCCAGAATATTGGTGTTCCGTCGGTTATTTTGAATTAGATATCCAGGTCGGAGAAACGTTTAAAGTCAGTAGCGGATGTCCTACAGTCACCGTAGATGGTTACGTGGATCCGAGTGGCGGAAACAGATTCTGCTTAGGTGCCTTGAGCAACGTGCACAGAACGGACCAGAGCGAACGGGCACGTCTTCATATAGGTAGTCATAATTTAATTTAACGTTTTAAAGTGTACATTCAAGAAAATATTATACGCGCGATTTTTTAAATAATTAAAATAAACTTTTTAGGGAAGGGCGTTGTGTTGGATTTAAGAGGTGAAGGTGATGTATGGTTGAGATGCCAGAGCGAACACAGTGTCTTTGTACAATCTTATTATTTGGACAGAGAGGCAGGCCGAGCACCTGGTGATGCAGTACACAAAATTTATCCCTCAGCGTATATTAAAGTCTTTGATCTAAGACAGTGTCACAAACAGATGCGAGGCCAAGCCGCCACTGCTCAAGCTGCTGCAGCAGCGCAAGCTGCAGCTGTCGCGGGCCACCTGACGCATGGAGCACCTATCACCAAAAGTAAGTCTTTAATCTTGAAATCTTTAAATGACGCTTTTTAAATAATGTACAAATAAATGTATTTGAAGACACGTAATATATTTAATGTAATTATTTAGGTCTCAGCGCGGCTGCGGGGATTGGAGTCGATGATTTACGAAGACTTTGTATTTTGCGTTTAAGTTTTGTTAAAGGGTGGGGTCCAGATTACCCACGACAAAGCATAAAAGAAACTCCATGCTGGATTGAGGTATAATTTTATCTTACGAGATTTAATAAAACACATTTTTTTTTAAGCGAAGACTAATGTACTTTAAAATTCAATATACAGAAATTTATCAATCTTTTACTTACATTTTTTTAATCTAAAAATATATCATATAAAAAAATTAATATTTTTAATTGGAGTTTAATTGTTGTATCGTGTACTTTTTTTTAATTTGCTAATATATATTTTTAGGTGCATTTACATAGAGCGCTTCAATTACTGGATGAAGTGTTGCACACGATGCCCATCGATGGTCCACGGGCAATTGAATAATTTCATCAATGCGAATAGAAATCACAAAGAGAACATCACGATATTGTTACTGAAATCAAGTGCATAAGTGTTACATACGTCGTTTGAACGAGCACACGAGTAATTTTGACGGAAATGCAAGTGAACAAGCCGAACCTACTAAATTAATCGAAAATAATCAGATGATTGATACGCGGAATTTGGCCGAGAAGTTCGGGAAAGAGATCTTACAGAAGCTATTTATACATTTAATGACACTCGTGATATAATAACCTGTGTAAAACAGGGGTTCCCAAACTTTCTAACGTCCATGCTGCAAAGTTCGTAGGTAAAATATCTATAAAATATCTATATTGCAAAATTCTATATAAATTTTACATGTGCATGTTTTTTTTTTATCGTAGAATGTACGTAATGTAGCTCATCTCTATTTTTTTATTTGCAAATAATTTTTATAAGTTAATCAAAGAGAAAAATGAAAAAACTAATGAGTCATCGCACACGATGATTACATAATTTATTGTTACAATTTAAATTTACATGATAAATTTTAATTGAACATTTTTTAATCATTTTTTATTACAATTTTTTATAAATGAAAAAAATATATAGACATGATTATTAATTTATATAATATATATAATTTATATTTATATTTGTTATATATAATTTATATATATTGAAAAAAAGATTTTAATAATGTGTTAGATTTTAAATTTCTGATATTGTTGGTGCATAATTCGATGACTAAAAAAAAAAGTGATCATTGTCATTTTCTTTACTCTTTGCTTCAACTGTTTTTTTTACTGGTTTGGTGGACCCCTGGTGTAGGATAAAATATGTGCCACGGCCTTGCACTATCATCAACGTACAAAAGTGAAAGAAACGTTATTTTTATTTACAAGATGTAATTTTTTACGGAGAGAGAGACGACACAGGACGTCTCACCAACGGAGGAACCGAAGAAAATAGAATGGCAGTCTTCTATTTTGCTAGATGTGCGATGGAGAGATTCCCTCGGCGACGCGCAGTCCGCTAAGCTCACAGTGATACCAGTTTCAGAATTGAAACCATTACATAGTCACGACTCTGTTCTTTGAGATTAGCTTTGTAAGTTAGACTAAACTACTGTCTACATTTATTACTTACTGCAAATGTTAAGCTCAACATTTATATCGGACAAGAGGATGGTCTTGATTCTTTGAATTTCATGATTCGTGGACGTGAGATAAACAAAATGTTAAAACTTTTCTAACTTTTAAATTTAAAGAAAGAATAATAAATATATAAACAAATTTTAAACCCTATTATAATCACAGAAATGGTATCGTAATAATTTCAATAAAATTTAACAATTAAATCTGTAAGTTTCGACGTAAGCGTTCAAGAATCTAGAAATTCGGAGATCTTAGACCGCAGGGATCTCAGAATCCAGGAATCTTAAGGCCCGAGGATTTAAAAATCCGAAAGACGTAAGAATCCTAGGACATAAGGATTATCTTAACGCATGCGTATACAGTAGAGAGAGTATCTCGAAAGACACAGTAATACATTTCTGCCAAGTAGCAAACGTAGGTCTTAAGAATCACCCATGCATACACACAGATGTAATAATCCTTCTGTAAGGATAAACGTTTTATATTTAAATTCGCATAGAAAGAATGTCGTAATGTCACATTTTTCTAATTTATGAAGAGATCATATATTAGAAAACATATTTATCACAGTTTATATATGCGATAGCGAATATATTGGCAGAAATTTGGTACAGTGACGTTAGAATTATTTGTTTATTACGAATGGGTAACTTGTTTATTGTCTGTTTTACAGTTTATAACCAAAAACTATTTTATATATAGAGACCTTGAAGTTCTATAATGAGCATACTTGTTCAACAATTTTTTTTTTTTATTTCTTCGTTTCGTCAGATAAAATCGTTTAATTTCTTAGTTACTATTGATTATCATTATTATCACTATTGCGGTTATTGGAGGAGACAGTAAAACGATTATGCGAAAAATTATCGTATGTATCGTAGAGTAACAATGAGTGATGATATATTTTAAAATTTTTGAATGGAGAGATGATATTTTAAGAATATACCATTTTATTACGTCTGTTTTACATTGATGTTGAAAGGAATCGGCAAATTGAATTTAAGCGAATAAATCTCTCTCGGTCTCTTCGGTTGTGTGCCTCCTTCAGTTAACCGCTGGATGTTATTATTATTACAACGTAGTACTTGTTGAATAATTATACTTACTGTTTATTAGCTAGTTTATTAAAATGTAATCGTACAAAATATTCTTATATATATATAATATTTGATAATATTATAACATAGAGTGATTATATACAAGAATGAGAGAGAAAGTGAAGGAAAATGAGTCGACCAAATACAACGGTATGCATGTACAAGGTGCCTTCAAATGATCGAAACCAATGTCTTTGTCCACCTTGTACATATATACTCCGCACATATTTTATTCTGATTGATTCGCGAAAGCTGGAAAAAGCATAGAGATATTTAACGCTTATTTAGACACGATAGTATTTATCGATTCTCGCTTCTTTGTTGCAATTCAGCCTAGCGTTGCGGAGTGAATGTAAGATTTTTCCATGAGAATTGAGACGGAGTCGGAGAGAAAGAAAGAGAGAGAGACAGAGAGAGAGAGAGAGAGAAAAAAAAAGGAGATGAGAATTGAACGTTACCGTTTAAACTAAGTTCGAGAAAAAAATTTGTACTCTGAATACATACATAGGAGTTGTCCGATGATTACCGTATTATTTCTCAACGGTGGATTTCTTGACGGCGATCTGCGCGCCCGTCAAGGAGTCCACAATTAAGGGAGAAAATAATTCAGTAAGCGCGGAGTGCCGTCGATGTACACAATGCCTTCCTTTGATCGACCAATGAAATGTACACTCAGCTCAACTATATTGTCGATGAGAGATTCTTGCTTACGAAGCCAAGCTAAAAACACATGTGCCATCGTTTCCGTGCATATATAAGGAGAGATATAAAACTTAGGATTTCTTACAAGACTGTATTTTTAACTCCAGACTAAGCGTTCCCCGTGAATCCACTAAGAATCTAAACTACCGTTGATCTAAAAAAAAAAACATTTAGACTCGACCGCGAAGCATAATATTTCGAGGCATCCGTAGGTCTAAGAAGCCGAAAAGAAAGAGAGATTCGAACTTTGATAATTGCATGAATTTTAAAAGATCTAAGAATGGCTCCAAGGCTCTAAGGACCTTCCGCAAACTTTATGGTTCTACACGATAACTCACAATTGTAACTCGACCGTTTAACCGCTTAGAAATCTCCCGATAGCGTAGAACGAGCAATGGATATAGCTTCTAAAACAAACCACAAACTTTTTATATACACCCATTGAAGAAAATTACTCGGCGCAAATTTCTAAAATTAGTGATTGAAGGGCTCGTCGACGTGCTAAACGTAAAATAGACAGATGTTTAACAAAGACTTAAATATATTAGCAATTAATGCTTTGTCGGCCGTTATTTGTGTATGAAATACTGCCACGTTCGAGTTCATAAAGTCTGTGAACCCTACAATCCATAGATATGTAACGTTTAGCATGGCACTGCCCAGAGCCCTTCAACATCAAAGTCCAAAGCTTCCGAAAAGCGACACGCCGCAAAATGTTTATTACAAATCACTTCTTCGTTCGACAAGATCGCCGCAAAACAGATATTTTTTTTTTTATCTCTACGTTTCTTCGAAGCAAATGGTACAAACTGGTCTGCGTCTAAGCCAAAGATACCCCCGACGAGATGCTGCAATGTTATAAATTGTTGAAAAATATTTCGAGATTTCGTTCGATTTACCATTAAATTCTGATTTTCGCTGGTGTGCGAAATACCGACTACGTTCGATTCGCAAGTTGCGTAACAAAGAGGGTAGAGGAGAATAGGAAGGGAAAAGGAATGAGATTAATATAGTATACAAATTAATATCTGTGATTATCGTCGATGCAGATATATTTTAAGTAATTTCTACAGAGTGTTCGGGCACATTTGTAAAAAAGAAAAAAAGAAAAAAAAAGAAAAAAAGAGAACGGCGAGATAAAGAGAGAAGGGGGGGGG
This sequence comes from Cardiocondyla obscurior, assembly GCF_019399895.1. NCBI lineage: Eukaryota > Metazoa > Arthropoda > Insecta > Hymenoptera > Formicidae > Cardiocondyla > Cardiocondyla obscurior. Next base: position 1,030,484 of record NC_091878.1, read on the forward strand.
GAGTAAAAAGTAAGATACAATAATGATAATAACCATATACGGCGATAATACTTTTAGGACGATTGTTGAGATAAGATTTATTCGTGTTTGTGTTGGATGCATGTTGTCGTACCGCGTGGTGGACGAAGGTTTAAATACGCATTAATTGTAATTAGGATTATTAATATTATAGTACGAGCACGCTATTGCTGTTTCATGAGGAGGAACAGAAAAAGAGAGGAAAAGAGAGAAGAGAAAAGACACGAGGGAGCTCGAATGAATGTGTTTCGCGGAATCCAATTTTGTTGTTGTACATTATAGATACATCGTATTATACACGATCATTTTCAATAAACATATTCTATAAATGATATGTTTCTCTCTTTCTCTCTTTAAAAAAAATTTTTTTATTATATCAATTTTTCTTTAATTTTCTTTAGCTTTTATTTGATCTTTGCATTAAAGTTTAATTAATCATTAAATTATATCATTAAAATAGATCCCACATGTATTATCTGAAATCGGTATAATTTGTTTTAGTTTTTAGGAAATCCGCTACGAGCCATCACTATCTTTACTTGAAATTTTTAGAGCATCTTAACCTCACTCTTCAGAGCATGAGAATTGAAGTGAACACAATCAAATTGGAACGGTAAAGCGATGAAAGATTGTTGTTAGTTTGAAGACGAATATTACAGTACGAATCATTTAATTATTACCGTTCAGTATGTAAATGTTACAGGAGCTTTCACAATAATTAATTCATTTATACTTCTAGAAACAATGCAGGCCACAAAGATAATAAAAGTCAATGCCTTAACAATGGGTACCTCTGGGCTCTGCGAGACCTTTGCGCCAAACTCAGTCTATGTACAGTGCATACGTTGGAAAAGAAAACCAATTTGGCTGCCCCCAGCAAAATCCAAAATGTTTCGAGTACCGGAAAGACCCGTTATATCTATCGAGGAAAAATTGGAAATCCAACGTTTGTACAATAATTATAAGACGTATATGACATCATTTAGGTATGTACAAAATTGCATCACTCCAAAACTTCAATTTGTAACTCATATACGATTAAAAGATTCTAACAAACTATTATATATGCCAGATCATATTTAATACAAGCTGCAGAAAAAAATGAAGCGCAATGTAAACAGGTGACTAGTGAACAGACTGAGGAGGAGGATTTTAAAATGTGCAGTGCTATAAATGACCAATGGAATGCGGAAGTAGCGAAGAATCGAGAGATCAGACTGGCGAAAATGAGGGAAATGAAGAAAGAGGAGATCTTAGAGAAATTAATGCAGCAAGAGCAATTTAAGGAGGAACAGATGAAGAAGCTCAATGAGTATGTTAAACAAGTCAAAAGAGAATCCGTCACGTTTATTACCGCGGAAAATATAGACTCGGCAATCGAGGAGTGCTTGGCAAATGTCGTCAATCATAATCGCGCGTTAGACTCGGAAGGAAATTGGCACGAAGGAAAATATTCCCCGGTTCGATCTGTCGAAAGAACGCAGAAGTCGACAGCCGTCGAGCAGTAAAATTAAACCTGTTCACTTTTTGGAAAAGTTAAATCAGGATTTACTCGACTTGAATCTTCGTGAAATGTTTTTTTACATTGCTCGAGACGAACACAACTTGTATCATAGATATCGCAATAAATATAAAATAGGTAACCAAAATACTGAAATAAACACTCCTAAAAAATTGAGTCAACTAAACGCTTAAACAATTAGCCAGCTATTTTATTATTTAAATCGAATACATGATTATAGAACGTAGTAAACTATATATAATTAAAAACAATCGATAGTTTTATTACAAAAAAAAATGGTGTGAGTTAATGCGCAGTAGTAATATTGTAGCAAAAAAATTCAAAGGCACAGTTGATTATAGCATTGATCAATTAATCGAAGGCTTTGCATCTTTACGGCGAGCCTACGGGAAAAGTATCTAAAGTGGTCTGGATAATTAGTGTGGCGCGCGCCACTGAGCACCTCATTAAAACTGCGCGACTCACATACAACCAGGTTGCACTCACGACGGATGTAAGTATGTATGTTATACCTACATACGGGCGACTGCTTACTGCTACTATTTACCTGCTTTCCTTAACGCACTTCAAAGGTCCAAGCGCAGTCTGTCGTGGACGGTGCGCCGACTCGCATCACTGACTTTACTTTCTCGACCCTTATCGCGAAAGGAATCCGGAAAAATATTCATAAATGAAGCAGCGAGACCGTTCCGAAATCCAATCCAAACTCGTTTGACAAACAAAAACGCGTCGGAAATAGCCGTTGACTGGAAAGTGTGCAATATTTTACATAACAATTGTATGAATAAAACGTGATTATCGGAGACTTATAATTAAATTTTTCGCCGACTGTTGTGAAATTATTTTCTGTCAACATTTGCAAAGTTACTTCGTTGTACAAAATTAATTAATCGAAGCAGCTTTTGTGCTGTGAAATTACGCACCGCAAACATTTCTTTATAACCAATTTAATTAAAAAAAAAATTTGTTGAAATTTAGTTTCTCAAACCTTAGAATTAAATTAATCGAATTATTGAAATTCATAACGTTCAACGAAATTGTTTCACTGTAAAGCGCATTACAAGAGTTTTTCGAAGAATTTCGGAGGAACAAGTCGGATTTAATTATTACAAATTGGCGTATCGACGAAAATGTATAGTGTACATGTGACACCGGGAAGGTCCACGGAGCGAAAGAAAAACTCGGACGACGTGGACAACGAAATTAGAACATATAGTGGCCGAAGAAAGGAATCGATTTCTATGAAGGTGATAAACTACATTCGTTCGCAGTTTCACCCAGATGCTATATCAGGTGAGTCGAAAAAAGTTTAATGCTTATCATAAATCGTTAAACATTTATAATTATTGTTAGATTTTGCTAACTTTTGACATTTACACATTTTACTCAATATGTAAATGTATAAATTAGATGTGCATGTTATTTTTTTGATGCATGAATTTTATTTATTATACACATTTAATGTACAAAATCTTACAACTTGACTGGACAATCTAACTAAAGATATATAAAAAAAAAATTATTATTTGTTAATTATCTTTATGATTATAATTTTTTATTTGTTTTATATAATATATAGGAAACGAAATACTTATATAAATCCTACATATAATATAAAAATCCTAATAATTCTCCCCTTTTAACACATAAAAAAAAACGTAAGTCTTCTCATCGCGTTATTATAATTTTACATGAATTCAAGTACTTAATTAAGATAAGTATTTTAATGATTTACCTCCGATCCACGGAATATTTACTGTTTTATAATATCGAATTCTGAAGCTTCTGCGTTTCAAAATAAGATTCCCAATGATATATTTTTTGATATCGCTCCGTAATAAATCAGTGAAATAATTATATTTATCGATGATGCGGAAAAACACATATAGTTTTCAGTTTTCAACAGCAAACTAGAACAATAATAAGATATTTAGCTCAAAAATGGAAGAAACTGCGATTACTTTCACAAAGAAAAAAACATTGCTTATCATTATTTCAGTTTGAACGACGCCATTCGTTCTCACTGGAAAAAATTACAATTTAATTTTAGTTGCTTGTTCAGTATCGAAAATATTTCTGCGCGCAAGTTTTAAGTTTTTGCCATATCCGACATATCCGAAATATCGTCGATCCGATCGGTAACAACGCTGTAAAATAGTGAGTCTGAAACCTGAATGTCGTCTGCGATAGACGATGGCTCGTACTGATTCATCCACACATCATTGATAGGAGCGTTGTTCGTGGTTTCTTTCAGATCGTCGTTTGAAAAGATAGTTGCGTGTGTCGACATAGATTGCTCGAGCAAAGTGTTATGTAAATTCGTCATTCGCATTCCTTGTGACGTGTCGTTGTACAACATCCAGTAGGGCGAGAAAGAATGCTGTCGATATTCGGCGGTGTATCTTCGTTCTATCGAACAGCTGTTATTTGATAGATTAGATCGTTGCGAGACGATCGGCGCTGCGTAGCAATAAACGCAAGATGTCTGGCTCAACTTGGAGTAATCCACTTGCTTGGGTATGTGGTAGTTCAAAATATTCTCCAGATTATTGTTAGGCTCGGTACTCCATTTTGGCCAGAATGCTTCCAACGTGTCTACTAAATAAAATATTGCTTAATTAAAAATTATAAAAATAATTTTATTTAAAGAAATAATATCTAAGAAAAGCTAATACGTAATTTTTTATTTGTATATAAAAATTATATATGCATATTTTATTTACATTATCTATTTATAATAAAAAAAAAGTTACGCACCATTTGCCGGTCTCTGTAAATTTCTCGTATCAATTTCTTGATTAATATTATTTTCTATTACTTTTTCCACAAGATTGTTTTGTGGTTGCTCGTATCTTTCGTTCAATAAATTATTTGTTTCTTGAGCGATTCGAGGATAAAGGTATTGATACTGCTGATCGTTCGGATATGTATTCTGCTGCATATTATTTTGTTCGAAGGTATCGACATTGCGAAAATATCCTGTACTCGTATCTTCATTGTGCTTGTCAAAATTTGGTAGATAATAAATATCGGAAGAGTCGCTGGTCGCCACATCAGTTCCCGTCGCATAATTAACGTCCTGCGTCTCAAAATTCAAAAAGTTTTGTTCCCCGTTACAAGCGGTATCTGTCTGATACTGATAAACCGGATTGTTGTCCGAGTTCGCGACAGTCACAGCGGGGTCTGTATTATTGTAATAAATCGTGTGGAATACTTTAGAAGATTGATGGAGTTCGCTATTGGGCATCTCCATCACGCTGGTGATCGTCCAGTTTTGATAATTCGGTCTATTGCTCGTGTCGTTAGAAAACCTGTACTGATTTTCGTCAGCTGGCACGTTAGAAACCTGGTGAGGCATTAAGTTTGCCTCATTCAACAAGAACTCTCCTTTAGAATTTTTCAGCAAGTTATAGTATTCATTGGTATTTGCCTCTAGCTGATCTTCGTTCTCATTGTTCTCTGATTCAGCGGTCAGAGTGTCGGAATTATCCAGGAAGTTGCTAGCCCAGAAAAGGGAACTAGCAATCTCGCCTAGATTGGCGCCTACTGGCGCCTGCAGCATTCTCTTAAGCAGAAACGAACCCTGTTGACCTTCCTCAGGTTCCTTTAGTATTTGATAATTCGATCTATCGTTTGAAGAAATCACAAGAGAATCCATATTATTGATCAAATTCGCTTTCGAATAATTCGATTCTACTAGAGAAACGGTTTGAAGATTAGGCGACATTGATGATGTTCGTAAATCAACGACGTTCAAATCTTCCACTTGATTATTGTTATTATCGCATCCTTGAAACTCCCGCTGGATCCTCTTGAGCAAAAACTGTTTAAACTCTTCGTAGTGCGGGATCTTAGGGTCATCCTCTTTGCTGACTATCTCCTCTTCAGCACCAATCTGCAAAAATGGAAAGTACTTTGTGCGAAGTTAATCATTGTCGTATATTCACTACGAAATGGAATTTCTTCACATAGAAAAGCAAATAAAGCGCAAAAGTAAAACATTAAAAAAAATAATGAGAACGCTATTTGACTTTTACAATAAATTAAATTATATCGAGACTAATTACGAAAATTTGTAGCAACTCACCCACTGATAAGGCGAAGATTGTTGCTGTAATTGTTGTTGCTGTGGCTGACAATAATAATCTTCATCAGCCATTATGTAATCTGGGCTGTGTAACGGCGTTGACGTTACTCCAAGCTTAGAATCCTTTGATTTTCTCGTTTTCCTTTTGCGATTCTTCTTTAAATCGTGCAGAAGTCTGCTAAACTCTGCGTCATTTCCATTTTTTGCAGCTTGCAGAACCTTGACGAGTATCTTTTTCTGCAATTCGAGATTATAATGAGATTAATTTGTAGTGAAAATTAAGCACAATTTACAATAAAAAAAATCACTGGTAACAAATTAAATAATAATTAAATACATCCATTTAACTCGAGTATTCTGCAGCTTGTCCAGCCGTCTCATCTTATCTGCGTCTGTTAAAACGAAAAAAAAGAAGAGAAGAATTGATTAAATTCTACGCAGCTTCGTCGTTTAATAATTGCTAAAGAAAGGTAGAACAGCGTTACAGGCGAGAATCATCTGCATCATGATGCAAATAAAAAGTAATTTATTTGCGAAGTGCATACGGACCTCGAGGGGCCATGGCGGGGGGAGGTTTGCATCACGTCGAGCGGTCGACTTCACGTGATTCTTGGTTAGAACCGCAGCTTCCTAGGTTGGTCAGATTGGCGGCATCGCGGCATGAAGGTGACGGCGACCTCGCCGGGTTCGAATAGAAGTCGGTTACCAACGGAACGCAACGCTCGCGTGCCGCTACGGGTGCTTGAAAGGATCGCGTCTTTGGTCACGGCCCTCGAAGTTCTTCAAACAAGCGAGTGGTTCAGATCGCGGCGGCGCCGATCAGCGAATCGGCCGGGCCCGGCGCGCCATGAGGAGACTCCGTGACACGGGTCAGGGACCGCAGCCGATCGATCTCGAATAAATCTGCGGAGAAGCTGGGACCAGTGACGTGGAGGATCAAAGGTGATCAGAGGAAAAGGAAAGCAATTTTCAACGCCGAACGGGTGACAGCATACCTTGATGTTGCCGGGCACACGGTACCTCAGCGCCAGGGCTTGCAGCTCCTTGTAGGACAGCTGCGCGATATCTCTGCCAACGTTCATGTTGCCGGTGATGCTGCGCGGTGGAATTTCGTCTGCGTCGTACGGACGATTTTCGAATTCGTGCAGAGTTGCCTTTTAAGCGCGAAACGTTGTAAAGTCACATTCTCAGGCGAGTGCACGATCGTTGTAACGAACGAAGGGGTTGCGGGGAGAAACTCGCGAATCGAGCTGAAACCAATCGACGCGGGGTGCCCATCGGTTGGCACCCCGTCGCGAGATCGACGCGCCATTGATCGCTGGCGCGGCGGATCTTCTCCAATCGCTCGCGAACGAGATATCACGTGTCGATGCCGATCACTTCAGGGAGTTCCAATGCTTATCGCCCAGCTGGGGCTGCATTCGCGAAGAAGATCCTAATCACAATAATGCACGGCTTTGATTAGGTATAATTATATTTCTCACTTCAATTAATCCTTAAAAACAACCTTTGATCCGGTCTTCTTCATCTGCGTCGCGAAAACAGCCCGGACTTTCAACGCCAATTTCCCGAGAACGAAGGTATGTTTATTCTAGGTTGTTCAGATTTAATGCATTCAAAAACGCTTTCGAAGGAACTGCGACTCAATCTAACTCGCCTTTTCTAATTTTTTTTTCTTCGTTTTTCTCAGCGCTTTTACCTTTTCTCTGCGAGAAATAAGAACGTCCAGGGATATAGGATCGATGATGATCGTGCTCGAGCGAACCCCCTTCTCGCCGTCATGTATCCACGTAATTGTAATCCACTGGAAAGTTACTGGAGCACGTGTTAATCACGACGGAGGTTCCTGCGAAATGTATGTACGGCATAGGTACGTAAAACGTCACTAAGGACTTTATTATGCTTTCATTTTAACGCTATTTTATTTCTACAACTTAATGTGCGAGATAAAAAAAATAAAATTAAATAAGAAATTTCTTCAAGTTTTCTTTTCAACGAATTAATGCTTTATATAGTAATTGCGGGATACTTAGGAAAAATAATGAAAGAAAAAAAAGAAGAGATCGTTATGATAAATTTTGGAGTAACACTGCAGCGACCATGAAACTGTGTTACAGATGAACCGAAATATTCTCACTTTGTGCTACCATTGCACATTAACCTAATTGCGACTTGTTTTACATTTTTTACGTAAATCAGAATTACGTAACAGAGAGAGTTTTTGTTTAATTAAGTAATAATAAAAAAAAAAAAAAAAAAAAAAAAAAAAGAGGTAAGAATGTTGGACAATTGAATCTTTTTGCAATTTGATGTATAAATGGAGTGTCACGCAAATTATAATTTTCAGGCAATATCGACGTTTGGCGCTCCGATGTGTGACGCAAATAAACGTAAGAACATCGTGAATTAATAACTATTTGCTATTTTTGCAAAATCCATTGTAGATTGATCCGCTTTACTTTGTCCGCTTTACTTCATATGAAATCGATATACAGATATTTGAATAAAAAGCGAGGTGTTATACTCGTTGAAACATTTTTATTGAGAAGATTTTTCTTTGAAAGAACTTCTAAAACAAGTGTACAATATACAGTGTCTCTTGTTAATAGTAATGACATTTTTCAGCAATTATTTCAGTAACGAGTTATTACAAGAATATGTGGATATAAAATTTAAATAAGGCAGTAAGCAACGAGACAGCTGTCAGTTTCATTCTGTGGTGTAAAACAATGTTTACCATTTCTTAAGAACGACAGAGTTGGGTAAGTCTTTGATAAAGTTTTAAGAGTTTCAAAACTTCCTTCATTTTTAAAGCTTTCAAGTTTTGTGGCATTGAGAAACTTGGAGGTCTTTTCTTTTTAATAATCGATATATAAGCATTTTTTTTATGACCGATATATAAGCATTTTTTTTATTACAAAAAGGTACAAAAATTTAATTTAATTTTTTTTTTTTTATAGACATAAAATTTGTAGATGTTGGAAAAGATTTTTAATATTTTTTTTTTTTCAGTAAGACCAGTGGTATCCGAAGTAGCGATTCGAAACTTTTTCAAAGTTCTCATTGACTCGTCGCTACCACCGGCTGTCGAAGATCGTCGCACTTGCGCGTTAAAAGCGACGTGTGGTACGTTTTCCCACGAACCCCCTGCAGTGGTTCGGTGTGGCACCATCGACGCAGTATAACGTCATCCGCAGCCACCGTTCAGCATCACGAAGGACGAACGGCGACTGCAGTAGCGAGAGTGGCGTATCCCGTGCGCAGCATCCACAACTGCGTGGTGGTCCACCTTTTGCTCTCTCTCTTTCTCCCACACCGCTCCGTGCGCGTGCGGAGTTTTCTCGTTGAGAGAGCGTGTCTCGGAGATGCGTCGCGCCGATCAGTGGTGGTGAATCGAGTAATCCCGATAATCCCGTCCAGCCGCCGATATATCAGGGGCAGGCCTAGCGAGAAGTCTGCGCGCTTGCTGGCCGATGAAGGCACGTAAGAGCCGCGACAAACGTAAGTTTGGAAGGCGAGAACGACGGTAAAGAGAAAGAAAGGCTGCCCCGCGATCGAGGTTTTCCTCCTGTTTCCTCGCCCTGTGTCCGTGTGCAACACCGTTCAATATACGTGCTACTGCCGTTGATACTTGGACCAGTCGATCGACTACTCAGCGGAGAGCGTCGTTGACAAGCGGAGTGACAGCCGGGGGGTGATAACTGCCGAATGCAGCACCAAGGTGCGATGATCTGATCCTCTCTGCAGGGTCCTCTCTTCTCTTCTTCTTCTCTCACACCTTTCCCACCTCTGTGGAAATGGCCTGACTATCTGTCTGTTTGTCTACCTTATCCGTTTGTACGTAGTAATTCCTTGTTCTATGAATGGTAGTTTTTGCGTAGGTCGGAGTCCATCCTCGTACCAGAGCTGTTAATGTGTCAAAGGTCATGTTTGCGTGTTAACTTGGTCCAAGCCTCTCAATCGTGGGAGCTGATATTTTTGGATAACACTCTTTGTCTGATCTTCCAGGTCTCGCTTATCGATTCTCGGATTCTTTCGCTCGGCTTTTGAAATTCATGAAGCCTCCCCCTTTCAATCTCACTCGACCAATTGTGCATCTGTCCCTCTACAGTGATGTCGCACCTTAAAAAGACTCAGTAATTAAAACTTCTGAATTTTAATTCTTCTTAAATCCTTTAAAGATTTTATATAACTCATATTTCTGAATTCTTATAGCCTTCTCGAGATTCTCAAAATCTCAAATCTTCCACTTTAATTAGCTGTCTATCTTGATGCTACACTTTAAATCTAAATTTTGGATTGTGCTTTTTTTTAATCGTAGAATTTAGAATAATTTAGTATTAGATTCGTCGATTTTAAATCCTTAAACATTTTTTTTTATTCTTAAATTTATAGATTAATTCTTAAATTTTTTCGTGCTTTTTTGCAATAATATTTTTTTAAGAAAACGGCAGGATTATTTATAATTCTTTATAAAACAAATTAGTTTGCAATGATTAAAAAAGTAAAAAAGTTTTTTCTTTAATTTTTTTATCTAATTTTTTTTATTTAATTATATTTGCTACTTGATTAAGTCCTTTGTAAATTCTTTTGTCGAAGAACTTCTCTCAAAGAAAATCTTTGATTTTCGCGTTTTCACGTAATTCGTGTATTCGTGTAATATTTATAAAAGCAAGGGGCGCTCAGGAAGTAAGGGGTAGGACCTGCAACGTTACCATAGCAACTCCGGGACCAGGGCTAAAAGTCGGAGCATATGTAGGGGATGAACAAAACGTCGCAATTCTTTAGAAAGTGATCCTTGACATGCTACCATTAGTAAATTATACACGACGTAAATCTGTAACGAGATTTTCAACGTACATTTTTAATTGTTGCTTCAACTTGATTTTTTAGATTGCTAAACTATTTTATTTTTACATTTTTTAAATCTTAAAGTTATAAATTTTTTAATTTGTTGATTTATAAATTAAGAAAGTTTAAAGTACTCAGGTTAAGATTTTGTAGTCCTTAAGTGCGTTTACGAGCATTTGAATATCTACTTTTCAATCCCCTGCATTTCTAGATCTTTTTAAACTTTAAAAAAATTCTCTTCTTTTAAATCTGTAAATTTTTTCCCTGTATTATATCGTAGATTTCGATTGCTTAAGTTCGTAGTTTTTTTTTTCTTAGGATAAACTGAGCTTTTTAATAGCGAATTTTTATTACTTGATTAGTTAGTAATGCTAACGTTAAATTTTAAGTTGAACGATTTTTCAATAGATATTACTTTGATGAAAAGACGAACAATTAAAAGTAAAATTGTGACTATCTTATAGTTTTTATTTCTGTTTACAAGTTGTTGAACTTTCGCTTGCTTTTGTAAAATATCTGTTTTTCATCAAAGCGATATTGGAAACACGCACATACAATTGATTTTATTTAGAGAACAAAACCACCTCGCACTGTAGAATCTATATACTGAAATCCTTTCACTTTCAGAGTATCAAGAGTTTCGCGCAATGTCTTCTTCGAGTTCTTTCGCTCTTTCTTAATTCTCTTCTAGATTTGCACTATAAAAACAGTCGCTCATCAAACACAATTATGAATTTATAATATTAAAAATTTATTACTGTCTTAATAAAATAAAGTAAAGAAATGCAAATTATTTAATATATAAAACTTGCAACAGCAATAATTGTCTTTATTTATTTTGCAAGATATAATTTTTTTTTTTTTTTTACATAAAACATACTTTATAAATTCGTAATTATAAAAGTGAGCGACCTTGTGTGTGCAAGCCACTCTCACGACATCTCTTCACCCCTGTTGTCTCTCGCCTCTCACGACTTCTCCGCCTGTAAATCTCTGCACACTGTGTAGATCCCCTCTAGAGTAGAGTACGTATCTTGTCTTCAGGGCTACGGTCACGATGGTTCCCTCAAAAGTAGAGAAAAAAAAGTAAAATAAAGGAAAGAAGAATCTCCTTAGTATCTCTCTCGAGTAGAAAAAAAAAAAAAGTTTACCTCCCTTCTCGACAATCGTGAGCGACGGGTGCCCTTTGCCGAGCTTCATAGAGGCTCTTCGGGCGAAGGGTGTCACTCTTCTACGCTCGACGACAAGAGGAGGGAGGCGCGAGAGGGAACATCTCGAAAACGCGACGCAGTCTTAGGAGTGAAGGGCTTGCGAACTTGCAGAAGGAGAACTTGAAGGACTCGGGGGCGTTTTAGGGAGCTCCGGGGGCGCAGCGCTCGCCCTTGGCGGTCGACATAAGCCGGAGGAGCTCGCCACCCTCGCGGCCACCACCAGGTTTACCCGGAAGGAGATCCAGCTGATTTACCGGGGATTCAAGCAGGAATGTCCAAGCGGCTTAGTAGACGAGGATGCCTTCAAGCAGATCTTCTCGCAGTTCTTTCCACAGGGAGGTAATAAAGAGATGATGGAAATGATAATGATATGATAATAATTATTAATAATTTTAATCAGTGCAAAGAGGTATAAAATTCCTTCTTTCCTTGAGTTATCATTCTGATCACCACATGTTGTAGACGCAAGTCAGTACGCTCATTATGTCTTCAACACCATGAAGAGAAAACCGTCCGGCAAGATAAGCTTCGAGGTGAGCGATGTGCGTTTTCGCAGACAAATACTTTGAAAGGAACGTGGATATGTCCTCGTGGCATTTTAAACTTACTTCCGAATTTACTGAATAATTATTCCACTCGCAGAAAAAATCCATAGACTAATATTAATATTTTTTTAATTAGGAATTCCTCACTATATTGTCGAAAGTGTCAAGAGGATCGGTGGAGGAGAAGCTACAATGGGTGTTTGGTTTGTACGATCTGGATGGCGACGGTTTGATAAGCAAAGAGGAAATGTTAGACGTCGTGGGCTCCATTTACGAGATGCTGGGTCGTTACACGCAACCTCAAATCGCCGAGCCACATGCGGCCGCCCGTGAACATGTTGATCGCATTTTTCATGTGAGTATTAATACGTTTAACTGAAACAAAGATAAAAATTTAATTTTATTGTTTAATCGTATAACAATATGTTGTATTTGATATAGACATTAATTTTTGAAACTTTATAACTTTTAATTGATAAATTAATTATTGATTAGGAATAATATTTCGTATATTTTTAGCTGATGGACGCAAATAAGGATGGTGTAGTGACCATCGAAGAACTAGTCCAGTGGTGTTCCAAGGACGAGCAATTGTTGCGAAGTCTCGATACCCTGGACACCGTATTATGAGATCTTAACGTTCTATCGGAGATTTCAGTATTAGATTATCAACTACGCTTTGAGCAATGGCTATGAAATATTGTGAACCTTACCATCGATCTACTCGCCTTTTTTATACAGGCAAGGGGGATACGTAAATTCTCAAATTCTCATAATTTATACAATATAATTATATTTAAAAAATAATAATGTTTATTAATAATATAAAAACGTAAGAAAAATTTAATTAAATCTGCGAATGAGTTTACGATTTATGTGCATAGCATAACGATTTAATATTTACGAGAAAAGAGAATCAAACATGACCAATTAAAGTGTCATTGCTCGAGACGTGTCTTTAAGAAAAGACCCTGGAAAAACCCTTTCGCACGTGTCTTTGTAAATATGTATGTACCTCGTTTACACACCTACCCAGTCTTTCAAGTGCAATACTTCCGATACATCGTTCAATAATTGAGTATCTGAAGGAATCGGCGATTTAAGCCACTTTTAAAGTATACTAAAACTTTACAGTTTTGGAAATTTTTAACGTTATAAAATGTCTCAAGTTATAATATTATATACAAAATTTTTCAATGATTTATGTTAGTGACGAAGAAAATGTATCGCCGGTCCGTTCAGATATTCGATTGAAAAGTAATCGATGCCAATTTAATCTGCAAAGACAAAGAGCATATTCATAATTTAATTAACATCAAAAATTGATTTTGACTCTAATTATTCTTACGACTTCGCAAAAAAAAAAAAATGTGCATCTTAGAAACGTTTTTATTGACGATCGTATATATTTTTAGATGATCGTTATAATTGAGTAGTGTTACGAAGTATTTAAATCTTTGGAATCTTTAATGACATGTATTAATCGATTCTTCGAGGGCGAAAGTCTGCCTTAACTCTTTGAAATTTCCAAACTTCATCAAATCTTTCAATCTTAATGTATTATCGCGAATGCAAAAATTTCTAAATCATTAAATATAAAACTGTATTTTTCTCAGGCCACGTAAGGAAAATCAATCCCTGCCCCGTTATTGCTTGGCCTGTACCTTGTGTGATGACCTGTACCTTATTATTATATAATACTAATGACATTAACATACAATTATTATATATATATATATTTATATATAAGACAACTCGTTATGTCTGTCATACAGTATGCCGTCAAAATTAATATATCTCTCATATTTTATCGAATCTTTTTATATAACTTTGTTTACAAATTTTTTTTATGTATGGAAGTCTTGCATTTAATTCTTTATTATTTAGATTTTTTTTTGCATTTGGTTTCTAACGGAAGATATATTTTTGTATAATTCTATTTCGATTTTGACGGCAGATAAAGTATTGACACTACTTAGTACACTCGTTCTCGAATTGTTGAGGTTTCAGATTTAATCCTTCTTACAGAAACGAGCTCTATATAATACACATGCATATGTACATATATGTACATACACGTATGTATACATATGTAACTGTATGAAGTTGACTGTTAAAACATTCTATAAATTTTATTCTTATTCGCAAACGTAATTGCGAATTTTTCGGCGTTGTGAACGTAAAATACGCCTTTTGCGTGTTTAACAAGATTAGCGTGTAGCGTGTACATACATACATGTATGCACTTTTGTTAAAACGCATGTATACACTTGTGCATACCTGTGAAAAAAATAAATCTACCTTTGTACCACGTGTCATTTGTTATTAAAAAATATTTAATTGTTATATTTAAATATTTAGCAATTCAGCAAATTGACAAATTTAATGTAATTTTTCTTAGGCTTTTGTTAAATTAATAAATATAAATGCCTTTCTGATAACTTTTGAATTCGAAAATACCGCCTGCCGGCGAATGAAATGGTGGATATATCCAAATGAGCTTTGGTGTGTTTCATTTTATAGTTTTAATAACGTAATCACAAGAATTTTCAAAAAATTAAATTTGTAATTAACATATAACAAGTATTCTATTTTAACATCGTATATATTTTTTTTTTCTTTATTAGGATCTGATTTCTCTCTTTTTCAGGTAAACAAGTATGGCAGACAAGCAGATCGATCGAGGTTATCGTTTCTCGTCACAACATTTGTTAGTTCTTATATCTTATCGGATGTTTTATCAGGATCAAATATCCGAAATAGGCAAACGCAACACATGACTTTAACATGCTCATAGTATGAATATATTTAAGTGGACGCGAGGGCGGACGCGAAAATGGCGAAGATACAGTGGTCCCTGGCAAAGGCACCGAGCGTTCTACGGTAAATATGAATAAATATCCATTTTCCGTACTTAAGATTTATAAACTAAAAATTAAATTATATTTCTCGAGCAACAAATTTATTTTATTTCTATTTTTGATCGTATTTATTCCTTGCAACAGATATAATTACATTTTGTTGGTTATTCCTTTACAGTGTCAAATTTATATAAACTCGAGTATCTCGAACTGATTCCATTTATTTTTAGGATCGGCTTGAAACAGAGGTGGTGGCGGCTACAAATTGTCTTCAAATCCCTGTTCTACAATGACTTCTTAAATTGGAGTTATGCTTGCGATATACTTATAGAACCGATGTTCTGGTTCGTCGAAAATTTCACGTCTGTTTTGGGTCCGGTAAGATTTTTATATTATTTGCACTTGCGATCACTTTCGTTGTATTTTCATTAAGATATAATTATTATTTTATGTGAATATTGTTGCATAGAATATCCTACAACTATACTTAATTCTATATAATAAACTTTGCAACATCCACAATGTATTTACTAAGCATTGCAGCCCATAGGCGTTCGTGGTCGTGGTGAGCCTGCTGACCGTCAGCATTGTGTACATCGCGTATTATCTAGGCCTTCCCTGGTGGTGGGAACGGAGCCCATCAACAACGATCGTTCTATTAGTAGTTGGAAACTGGCTGCTAGTGAACGTTTGTTTTCATTACTATATGGGTGTGAGTGTGCCGGCGGGTAATCCTCCCGAGGGTGGTCTCATTCCCGAGGCAGTAAGTATCTGCAAAAAGTGCATCAAGCCAAAGCCACCCAGAACACATCATTGTTCTGTCTGCAATAGATGTATCCTCAAGATGGATCACCATTGTCGTATCCTTGCATATTTTGTAGGTTAATTTTGCATATCCATTCACTTATCATCGGTAACTTGTACATAGATCAATTATCGATGAGAACTTATAGTCGGCGTTCTCTGCAACATCTTACAAAGAGTTTTTCTTAATCAATGTGTTAGCATGGTTAAACAATTGCGTCGGTCACTACAATCACCGACACTTTTTTCTATATATGGTTTACACTGTAGTTGGCGTTACGTTCATTATGATATTCGGCGTGCAACTCGCGTACGAGGAGTTCTTTTCTGATCAGGAACCGGAATTGGACGGTCATCCGGTACGCTTCAACAATTCAGAAATAATTCCGGTGGTATGTTAATTGATTAGTAATTCATATTTTATCGAACTATTATTTTTGCGAAATATTTAATAAGGGTTTAATGATACAGACAGAGTCGTTGGATCACTTGAGCAAAGAGGAACTGGCAGAAATAGCAAGACAGGCGGCAGAAACCGCAGCGAAAGAATGGCGACACAAATTGATTATTTTTGCGGGTCTAATATGTGTCGGCACTTTCACGGCGCTGGGTGCCCTGGCTTGGTGGCATGCCGGTCTTATCACTCGAGGAGAAACGAGCATTGAAGCTCATATCAATAGCGCGGAATTGAAAAAGCACCGAGCCCAAAATAAATTCTATCAGAATCCGTACGATTTTGGACCGAGAGAGAACTGGAGATTGTTCTTAGGAACAAAAACAAGGTACTAGAAGTTTTATTAAAACAGATTTTTATCTCGTGTTTGAAATACATTCGATCTAAACAACTACAATACAATTTCAAATGTGAAAAAAATTGGAAAATAATAATAGTTGCTGCAAATTTTAGTTCTATAAATTTTGTATTGGCATTTTGTGAAATATCAAATTCGTATTATCGTCAAATATTCGTCTAAACTCTAATATCATATAAACGTTCATTGTTACAGAAACTGGTGGTATATTTTATTTCCATCAATTCATGGTCCTTATGGCGACGGACTTACGTGGCGAACTATTCATGACAGCAAATTTTCTTGATTTTTAGTTTAAAAAGATAACGTCAATCCTACATTCCGCAATCCATATCTTCTCACGGTTTCTTTATCCTAATGTTCTAGTCACAATCACAGACTGCTTAATTGCATACCATAGTTGTAGTTAAACCATATAATAAGCCATTTACAATTTTATAATTCTCTCGATAAGAGCAAGTTAATTTTTCTAAAATGACAAAATTATTCTGATGAACCGTGTTATAAAATGATAAGTAGAAAATACTTGCAAATGCCATAAATTATTTTGACTTTCAAATTATTTTATTAATTATTCGATAACTGATGACTGCGTAAGAATTGATTTTAATAATTACAATTTAATAAAGAATGTTTTTCGTACCTTTCGTAAAAGTCGAGTAAAATGCGATTATTATTCTTGCGGCCAGATAATGTTTTCGATCCACGTAAGATAATGGGAGACTCGCGTGTAAACGCCGGGGATATGATCAGTCGCACAGCCCATGCCGAAGCTGGTGACACCAATTATTTGAAAGACACACTCGTTCGTGGGGTGGATCATTTGCAGAGGACCACCGGAATCTCCTTGACAAGAATCTTTGTGAGGATCACCCGCACAAATCATGCTCGGGGAGACACCGTATGGGACCTCTATAGAACTGTTGTATTGTCTTGTGCAGAGTAAGTTATCTACTAGATCTAGTTGAACTTTTTGCAGAGTATCGCTAATGTCTCCGCCTAAAAATATTTAATTTAATTAGAAACTGTTTTACAAAATATTTAACTTCTGCAATAAGAAGGAAATTAGGATATTTTACCTACTAAATATTTTTAATAAATTTAGAGTTTTTAGATATCTAGATTTTTGAATTCTATAATTATATAGTTTTCAAGTTTTCGGTAAATTACTAACCAAATGCCGTAACGCCCCAACCACTAACCCAAGCTTTTGTAGGCACAGTATCATATTGTTGATATAGACATGCGGGTCGTATAGACGTACTAAATGGAACGTCGTTCGTAAGTTCTATCAAAGCTATATCCGCATACATTGCAGGTGGCGTGTAATCTGGATGTCTCGTCAAATTTTTAATGGTAATTAAAATCCCCTCCTGCTCCGATAATTTATGTAAGCCGATCCTTGCATGAGTTGGACTTCCTCTATAAGAAAATACATTATAAAAAATTTATTTTGCTAATCGTATTTATAAATAACTACGAGATTAATATAAATTTTTCTAGATTAAATTATAATACGTTTAAGTAAAAAAATTATTAAGATTTTTAACATTTTATAATTTTTTTTTTTTGAGATTTAAGACCGTCGTGTTATCTTAAAAAATTGTAGAGTAAATTTTAAAGAATATTCAAGCGAAAAAAAATAACAGTAATATACTCTGGTCCATAAGTACAATGCGCAGCCGAAAGGACCCAATTATGTGAAATCAACGAGCCGCCACACATCAGGACGAATGTGGAGCGTTCAAAACCTAGAGCAACCATGTGAGGGAATTCGCTGTGATCAGCATCGACGCCTCCGACTACCAGGCGATTTGTATTCTCACAAACGTTAGGCACTTTAATCACGTCTGACGATCCACCGGTCAGAGGCGATATTATGGTCGAACCCGCAATTTCTTCCACGTAAGTATCGCATTCTGAAATTGACAATATTTTTTTTAATATTATCGCAGTTTAAATTAACTAATATATATACAAAATAAATTGCATTCACCAGAAACATATAAATGTCTGACCTGTTACATCATAAAAACTTAATCATATCTTAGATTTTAATCTCTGTAATTTGTAAAATCCTTTAAATTCCTAAAATGCACAATTACTTACTACGTTCAGATATCGTTTTCACTAAATTGGTCTTCATGGATATTATATCTTCCAGTGATGGAACATGTGAGATTGGAGAAATATTTGGAGAAGGCATTTTAGAAGGCGATGTTACAAAATCATTTTTATTTGTTGTTGGTCTTGGCGTATTAAAAGGTTGCGAACTAGATGATTCAGTACCAGTTCTTGTGTCACTTTTAATAGGATTCAGGAAGGGATTGTTGATACTATCAGGAAAGTAAAATAAATTATCATTATTCTCGTTCAATCTATTAGGAAAGAGATTATTATTAGACGGTGTTGTAATGGGTGGATTTTCATTTTTGTTAGTATTTACGGGTTGCAAAAAAGGATTTTGATTTTGATTATTGGGAAAATGTATAGCTGACCGCAGAAAAGGATTGTTGTTAATGTTCGAACTGAGTTCAACTTTGTTTGAATCCTTCTTAGGAAAGCCATCTAAAAAATATATAAGATAAATTATAAAGACACTTTTATAAATTGTACACACATATTTGTTTTTATACATTAAAACTAAGCCACAAAATTATCAAAATGATAACTGAAACAATTATTAGTTCTGAATTGTTCTTACGGGCGAATCGAATAAAGATCACATCAAGTATTAGAAAAATTGCACTCAGGACTAAGCAAAAATGCATGACTAAAAAAAACGCTTAAGAAGCACAAAAATATCAAGTATTTGATGTTAAGACAATTAACGACGACAATAAACTGCTTGTGGCGGTGAAGAATCTCCGCGTTTTTCTCTTTTATCTCTCGCTTTTAATTTTGTGGAGATAAACATGATAGGTAAAAAAAGCAAAAGGAAATGAAGAGAGGAGAACGCGTAAAAGATCAGAGTGGGGAGCGACCCTAACATTCTAACCAAGGTCGTGACTTAAAAGATATGCACGTTGCAGTTTTCATTAAAGTTTAATCGCAGTAGACAAAATCGTTAATTGCGTTAAAAATTAAATTATAATATCTCAATTAAATTGTATGTATCTATTAAAATTGTAAGTATAAATTAAAATGTGTTTAACGTAATAATGACTAATTTTGCGAATATAATTATAAATGAAGTATATTTTAAATTGGACATTCCATTACTCGATCATAGATAAGCACGAATCTTGATCCATAATATTTTCGTAATAAAAAAAAAAAAAAAAAAAAAAAAATGAAAGTATCACACATCAAGGATAAATACCACAAGCAAGCTTTGTACATCTTCGATTAATGTTCCGTAGATCAATTGGGAATCTCCAATTCTGACGTAACTGATTGAAGTGGACAAACCAGTTAGTAGTTCGCAAGTATTAACAAGATAATATTAAAAAAAAAAATAAAATTACGGTATTACTTATCAGTGTGCGTAAAACACGTCTGTAAAGAAATTTTATTAAAGAAATAATCGTTATGGGATAAAAAACGATAGTATAAATAAAACTGCATAAAACAATAAATTTTATTAAGTTAATATAACATATTTACATATCGACGCATTTAACGTCTTCGTGATATTGTAAAAATACTTGAGCTTGATGAATTCCTGTCTCATATGCCCCATGTGTCGTTGAGTAAAATTCGTCATGCGTGGCTTCGCCAGCAAACAATATGATTGGTAAATTCTGTAATATTATACCAAAATTTATAAATTAATTGATAAAATCTTAAATTTAAGATTTAAAAAATGTTCCGTAAAATATAAAAATTTCACCTTTTTCCTCTTTGTATTTTTATGCAACATTGTTGTCCAAACTGGTTCGGCCAACGTTCTGGGCGAGACGTCATCTTTTTCACAAATCTTCGTGATATGACTATAACCGCCTCTCGTATATCTATTTCCGTTCCACTTAGTTCGAATACATTTTCTCACTGGTGGAATATTGCGAGACGGCAAAAAACGCGTCAATAAATTTATGCAAACCTGCGCAATTGTCTCCTCCGACAAATCTTCAATTATACATGCCCCTCGGCCACCGACCCATCCTACAAGAGTGGCTGGATGAAGCGGCCAGACGTCGAATCCTGTGAGATCCTTGGTCCATTCCGGCAAAGACTGACAATCAGCATCTTTACGCCAAAGCAACTGAAAACCGCTTTCGCCTTTTTTCCACCAAGGTACGCCAAAATCTAAAAAAATTTTGCTAATGGTTCCAAAACCAAGGTCTTCAATAGCGACGCTCAGGCGATTTGGCAGCTGCGGTTGAAACATTTGTCGATAATTTTCTTTTAAATAGCCGAGCGAGCAAGTGACTATGACCGCGTCGGCAAAAATTTGCGTCCCCTCGTACGTCTTTACAGTGATTGGAGAATCGTTCAGAGAGTCAATGGAGTTTCGCCAGTAAATAATTTCCACAGGAGTAGCTAGGCGTATTTTTCGTCTATCCAGCTTATTAACAAGAAGATCCGTCAAAGAACTGTATCCAGACTTGAAGAGTAAGTATTCCGGTCCGCCCACGTACTGTGGAAATTCTTATTATTTTTATATAGAAATTATTTTTAAAGCATTTAGAAATTAAACTTACTTTGAATTTTCCCCAAAGAAGTGCCGATAAATCGTTTAATGAATGACAAGAGTTATCGACCAAAAGAAATCGCACGTTCCAATCAAAAATTTCTTGTTTTATTTGCTTCTCTTGCGGAGAATCGTTTCTTTCGCGCAAATAACTCTCAAATCTACTCTTCATAACAGAGCCAATATTCTCCTCTTTTAGAAGTGTTTGAGATTCGCAAATATCATCTAAGATGGTTCGCACGAGATCATCAACTTCATGAACCAAGTTCTTATTCATTATCATTCCATCGTCGCGTAAAAAAATTCCTTCGCCATCCGTACCTTGAATGTCCGAAAGTAAATCATTGTTGAGGCAATACTGAGCAAGCTTGCTCTTGTCACCGTGTAAAAATTGCGCTCCGTAATCTATCCAACCGTTATTCCAAGGCTGAGAATAAATTCTTCCTCCAACTACGTCTTGAGCTGTTAAATAACATAAAATATAAATTATACTATTATTTTTTTATATAATAAAACTGTTTTAAAGACTAGCTCGATTAGATCAGTTAAAAAATAAATTTTTTTTTAATGATGTGCATGTACCTTCAAAAAGAATATAATCTTTAAATCCTGCATCTTCTAAAGTTTTCGCTGCTGCCAATCCTGCAATTCCAGCACCTACTATCACGATTCTCGTCCTTTCCATTTTTTTGGCGCTCGCGTCTACTTTTATCCTCAATGCTTCGTCGAAGTTCCCAATCAGTTGATCTAAGTGATCACACGGTCTACGTCATCCGAAGAAATTAGTCTAATAAACCTCAGAGAGATACATATGTACACTGAAAAGCAGATATGACGTTTGCTGCGACGACGGCAGCTACCGAACGCGACTTTAGCGTCGTGCGCGTCGAGTTTCATATGTGCCGCATGTATGTACCGCGCCGGCCGGTTGCCGATGACCGATTTTCTCCCCGTTGTTTCTCCCCATTCCTTACCTCTACCGCCTAGGGTTACGTACGCTAGCTGCTGTCGCCGCAGAAAACGTCGTATCTGCTCTTCGGTGTACATCTAACATACATACATACACACACGTAATTAGCTAATATTCTACAAGTTTATTCTAATTTTAAATATTCTACTATTTAAAAGCTATATACGAGAAAAGTTATATACTATTTGTTTAAAAATAGTTTCAAATAAAATTAATATAAATTATAAATATATATAATAAGTAACATTTTTCTTACTAATAACGTAACATATATATTTTACGTAAACTATTTTTTTCAAATTTTACAACAAGTAACAATGTTAACGACTAAAAAAATTTACATTATAATGTACAGTGTAATTTTACACAAATTTATATCTTATAAACAATCATAGTCACCCATGTTTTAAATATATTCGCTTGTTGCGAATTGCAAATATTTCTAGTTTGCCATAATCCTTTCATTACGAAGATGCTGTCGTAGAAGATGTAGCTAGAGACGGGCGTTTAATTGCCTAAGAAAAAGCATGCAATAAATATAATTTGAAAAATTAGTTGTGCATTTGAAGCTGACATGTTAAAAAGTAACATAAAATTGCAGAAATATCTTTACTTTTGTTAACTATTGTGTAGAATAAATAATTAAATTATATTGTGTAGAATAAATGACAAACTCAAACTCAAATGCACATTAATAAACTGGACATAATAAACACAATACACGATCATGCAATAACAGCAAAAATAAGCGAACGAGATTATTAATTTATGATGCATTACTTCTCTTTTTCACTTATTAACTGGAAAAAAATTATAATTTAATAAAAAATATACTATAACAATTTCGACAACAAAAATTTGTAGCCAAAAATGTTTAAAAAATTTTTTTGCAGATTTGTTTTCGAAGCATGATTATAATATTGTATTTGCCAAGCTGTTATTAAGCTTTAAATTAATTTCAATTAACATGTTCATACCTTTTATAATTGATTAGTCTATCCGCTTCACGGAAACCAGTTTCAACAGCGCCGTGCACAGTAGAATAATAATGGTCGTGCGTAGCTTCTCCAGCGAAAAGAATTACCTAACCATAATTTTTATTGTTAAATCTTTTTTTTACAATACAACAATTACATAAGACAAAAATACACGATTTAAAAATATATTACTTCTACTTCGAGTTACTTACAGGTTTGCTTCCATTCATAATTGGCTCAGCTAAATCTTTCGGTTTTGCATTTATTTGCTCAGAGACCATGCTTTGAAAACTGTACGAGCCTTGAAAATGTTCATCGGTAAACCATTTAGACCTACAAGTTTAAAAAATAAAGTCATACAAATTATCCGATAAGTAAAAATAAATTTAATTATATTTCTTTCAATCAATTTTTAGAGAAAGCTACCTTAATATTCTCGTTGGTTTCACAATGTCGTAATGTTCTTTAAGTGCTTTTTCTAACAGTAGATACAACCCGTCGGCTACGTCACTATCTGATAAGGTTTCCATGTGTCTCGCATTTCTTCCAACTATCCAAGCACATAACAGGTTCGGCTGATAAGCCACCGTGAAAAATGAAAATACATCACAGAGCCACTCGTTATTCTAAAACAAATATTTGATAAAATTAGTAAAGAGACAAAAGAGACTAAAAACTGTCAAAATTAATTTTTTAACAAATTATTATTTATTATAATATATTTCAATATATTATAATATTAAAATAAACGTTCAAACATAAATATTCTTAGATTTGCTTACTTGACCGTAAGTTTCTAAAAATTCTTGTTTAATTTGCTCCGGCCACATAAAATTAAAAGTAGATTTATTTTCCGGCCACCATCTATGCGGAAACTCAAGGAAGACTTTATCTACCGATCCGATATTTAATCCCTATAATAACATCGTATTAATTAATATCAATATACATACAATATATATAATATACCAATTTATTTTGTAATACTATATTGTTAAAATACCTCTATCGCACGTTGCTTCTTTTGTGATAAGGGTGGCACAAACATCGTAGAATGTTTGTCTTTCAGAACACCCAAAGACCCAGTAAATATTACATGCGGCGCGGAATACTCACAGCCATCTCTGGTGGTCACTATAACGTTCTCGCTTGAGTTATAATTAATGGTCGTTACAACTTTTCGAAATTTTATTTTCTCCATCACAGGCAAGCGTTCTTCTGGATTTGGAATTTTTTGCTAAAAAAACAATCACACGTACTCGATTAGAAATAAAACTACGCGCCAATTATTTATCACTTTGTATTTAACATTTATACATAACATTAAGTTTCTAATTTAATAAGAGATTTCTTACCATTAACACATCTAGAATTGTTTTATAACCACGGTCTTTCCAGTTTAACAAAAGATTGCCTTCGCAATCCCAATATTCTATCAAACCTTTTATGGAGACATCAAACCATGTGTCGCTGCTTTGTATAGAATTTTCCATTTTTTCTAGCCAAGACAAATATTCAGCAACTCGAGAACGATTCATGAAAGGATTTTCGTCGAAATCCTTATAATATCTGCAACATTAATTTTTAATTTTTTAATTTATTATTATATAGGGTGTTTAATGTGTGTGAGAATCTTTATTCTTTAGATATTTCCTTTTAATCTGAATTTTGGGCGGGTAGATAAGGATGAATCATCCTCAACCTTGTACTCAATTGTGGTGGGGAGGAGCTCATTCTGACTGACACCAGCACTACCAGTAGCATGTCGCAATCATTGTGTCACATATGAGGAAAGCATAGCCTCCAACAGTGATATTTAAACTTTATGGATTAATTCGTTCAACTTGAGATCCTTATATTTTTATATAGGTCTTTAAATATTTCTCAGTTATGGGCATATATTGCATAATCTCTACACATTATTGTGAACAACAACTCACTAATACATTACGGTAATAAAACCAAGTTCTACTGATAACGTGTGATAAACATTCACTGCCACAAAACAGTAAAACAGCAAGATGTTTGTAAAAAGGTAATATAATCTAATATTAAATCACTGATGACCATAGAATCATAACTAATTTTGCCTTCACCTTAAATCTAATAAAAAGTTAATTTCTTATAAAATTAAATATTAAGCAAATATAAAAAAAACACGTCATCTTGAAATATTAACAACTATAATTTCAGAAAAGTCGATTCAGAGCTTGAGAAGCTCAGGAACGAAGTAGATGGCCCACCAAATTTAGATATGACGATTGTGAATATTCAGAAAGAATCGTCACGGATCCATGCCGCGTACTTATTCGAGGATATTGGTAAAGCTACTTTACAAAAATTATGTTTGTTGCTAAGTGCTACGGCAACAGGAAAAATTTACGACGGATGGCAAGAGTTTGCAACGCATATGGGTTTATCAATCGAGCAGATACGTGTAAGATTATAAAAAAATTATTATTATAATAAGTATTCACAAGTTCGAACTGAATTATTCACATACCGTTATAAAATAATCTTAAATATGACGCTATTTTATTATCTAGTGCATAGATTATGACTTCAAAGGGCTTCAAGATCCAACGTATTATGTACTCCTAACTTACGTGCAGTCTCCCGAGGCAACATTGGATAAAATTCTGAGTGCCTTGCAACAAATACAACGACTCGACATAATAAATCAAATTAAGGATTACGTGTACGATCTGGTCGATGCTGCCTCGCAACATATTATAAATCGTAATGGTAAAAAAGTTATAAAAAAAAAAACTATAGCACTTTTTTTTCTAAATGTTACAGAACAAATTATAAAGTAAGTGAAAAAGTATAATAATTATATACATTTAATTATATTGTTTGTTTTACGTTTAGAATTTGAAATAATTGAACCCGGACATATACCAAGAGCACCATTAGTCCTCAGTCCCATTTTAACAGTAAAGAGCAATAGAGAAATAAAAGAAAAAACACCGATGTACATATCAGAAGATAAAGAAAAGGTAGTTCAACTGATCTGTATATTACATATATGTATATAAAAAATTACTATGTAAGACTTTTAATTAAGAATTTTTAAGTATTATATTTTATTATATCAGCATAAGCAAACATACGGGTGTATAGTTATGCTGACATTTGCTGACGATGGTTTACCAACCGTTGAGTGCATCACGAAAATATTTCGATCCAAACAGCCACGAATTGGCGTGGTTATATTACAAGAACAGAAAAAACACGTTTATAGTAAAGCTGAAGAATTTATAGACGATTGTTTCAAACAGGTAAACTAATATCTTTTTCGTACTTTTACTTTCTTAAAAAAAGCAAAATTAAAGTTTCTTTTAAACTTTCTTTCACGTAAAATAGAGTAGAGTAAATAAATTTTATTTTAGGTCGATTATGTTATACCAATACTAACGAGAGGCTACATCGAAAAGATTAATAGCCCCATGAAAACATATGAACAAATGAATAACAATTTGGACACAAAATACTTGAAATATATATATTCGTTGTTAAGATACGAATATATGAGAAACCAATGCTGCAACAATCGTGTGAGGTATGATTTGATATATGTCTTTCGTAAATCACAAATTTCTGAAAATATTCGTGATAGAATGATGTCGTTCGTATTTGTTTACAATTAATTAAATTATTAATGCAAAAAAAAGACAGTTGTTAATATCTCGTTTTTTTCGTTTTTTTTTTTTCTGTTATCAGATGTATTGTACCTGATAAAGATGTTTATACAATTGTGCGAGCAAACCTGCATCCCACATTGCAAGCGTGGTTTCGTGAAAGTGACGTTGATGGTTTTGTCAGTAATATTCTTTTTCATAAAATTTAATATAAAAATCGCGAGTGCAGTCAGTTTCGTGAACTTTTGGTTGTGACAAGTTATATCTTTTATATCTGTTTAAAAAAAATTTCTAACACACGGTACTAATAATTTTTTGTACATAATATTCTAATCTATATTTAATTAAAATAAAAAGGTTAACTAAAGCATAAGAATTTTACAAATAAATATTACAAATTAAAATTATTATGCTTACAGTAATCAGTAAGTGTACTCACTCTCTTATAAAGAAGTCTCCATAATTTCCTGTTTCCTTTTCAATTCCTTTCTGTTTCATCTTGTCTAAGTTATTAAAATAAAGTGTTAGAGCTGCACTGCTTTCCTCTAGAGGCATTATTTCGCCATTAATGGTGACAAATTCATGTTTGCTGGGATCAAGGAGAGATTCACCTGAACTCAGCAAGTCATGCTTAGAGGCAAGATTAAATACAATGTTCCCAGTTTCTCCATGAACCCATTGAGCTCCAAGGTCTACTACATTTTCACCTAAAAATATAAAAATATTCAGACTTTAAACTTTCCTAAGTATCAAAAAAAAAATCATTAAAGACAAATAAAAAACTGGATAAAACAAAAATGAGAAATTAATACAAAATTAATTGAGAAAATTACTATTTACCAAAGGCTTTAGTATATATCCTGCCACCAATCCTGTCATTAGCTTCTAGCACTATAAAATCTTCTACTCCTCTCTTCAACAGTCTTGAGGCAGCTGCAATGCCAGATGCACCTGCTCCAACAATCACAACATCTGTGTTCCTCTGCATGTCACAGGTGCTTGATGATTCCTCTGCACTCACTAGTTTTATTCCACCGTTGAAGGAACGTTTATACACATTGTCGGGAGTAAACGCAAACGACGATCTTAAATGAACTTGAATTGGCTCAAGCAGATAACGTATCGGATTAGTCAAATCACTACATAAGATAAATAGGATAAGAAGAATCATAGTGTTATCTGCAACATGAACAAAGTACATTGGCAATTTTCCCGAATAACTGTTGCAAATCACATGAGCTTTATTTCTACAGATTGTTAAGAAAAAAAAATGGAATTAAAAAAAAAAAATTACAGCAATTTCCTTCCCTTCCAAGTTCATTTTCTCAATCAATTTAATTACGACGACCACGTCTCGTATAACATCGCGTAGTATTTTACACATACCTGATTAAATTTAACGTGTTGCAGGAAGTTTTTATTCAACACTTCGTAGTGAAATTGCGAGCGGCTCTTCTCGTAAATGTCCACACGTAACCGGGTGACGCAGGCTTTCACGAAAGCCTTGCCTGTTGATAAAAAAGGGAATATCAATTAAGCGATCAAGTGTGATAAAAATTTTGAATTACTCGAGAAATAAAAATTTGTTGAACAATATTTAAAATAATTTGATAATTGCTTAAGTGGCTTACGCATTTAGAATCACGCATAAAGGACAGCATAAAACTGAGAGAAGTCCGGCAGTGCCCGGCTGCCCGGCAGTCCGGCTGCTGCGATCACAATCCCCAGAACATGCGCAATATGGTGAGCGTTAGTAGACGTGGTTGAAATTCAAGATACGGATGCTGAGCTGTACGTATTTTATCGTGATAAGGGGGTATCGTAAGACGTGCCCTTGAAAGAAGAAAAAGTGATAGTGGCAAACGTCGCCTTCCGTCCACATCAAACTCTGATAACCTGGCTTCTGACGTCATGCGGTCTTTGTTCAGCATTTATTGAGTAACCAAGACAGAACGACATCGTAAATTAAGGTTATCTGAATTTTCGAATAAGTAAAATCAAGTAAAAAGAAGAATTTAATTACATTTTGTGGACGACAGCGATCGAGTCGAGTCGAAAGTTTAGGGACTCTAGTTCACTAAGCTCACTTCAGCCACCCTTCGGCAACGACATCTACTGGAGTGTCGTTTGGCAGCACTGAAAGTTCATCGAATTACTTCAATTGAAACTTGATCGAGGTTGGGCTCTTTACTCCGAAAATCACCCACGCCGCTTATAAATTCTCAAGTATCAATTACGCAAAGCTAATTAAACCTAAACGTAAAAATACATTTTGTTTAACAGGAACCGGCTCGCTTCTTTGCATCGAAAATGTCTATGGTTCCTTCACGGGCTTTTAGAACGCGACCAACGTAAGTTAACATTTTAATTAGAATTAAAAACTAATTAGTAATTGTTATTGTACAATATGTAATTTAAATTTTATTACATTTTTATCTCAAGCGTAAAAGATATTTTCTGTTATATAAGTTGTATATATAAATTTATCAGTAATTTTTCGTATTTTTCTCGTGCATAATACATCGGATCAGATTGCCGACACTCAGAGGAAAAAGTAGCAGTTTATCGGATGCTGATTTTCGAAAAAAATCATCGAGGAATGATTCAAGATCGAAGCCGTTCGGATTCTGTTGCTCTCCGGATCGCTTTAATCCACTCTCACGATACGATCAACGAAGACCACCCTACAAATCTTCGCTAACGGCAATCACCTCCGTGCACGAGTGTCCGATTGTTAAGATGCAAGCGAAATTTTTTATCCCGGAATTTTCCAGAGAGAAAAAGAAAGTGACGAAAAGAATGACAGATGAGAGGGAACCATCAAAAGATAGGAAACTTAATGATTTTCGGCTTAATAGAAACAATCGCTATGTAAGGCAATATTTTATAGAGGACGAAATTGCATTGGCCAAGGATATTTTCTGGGCAGAAAAGCAAAGAATGTACAATGAGGCGAACAAGAAAGCAATAATATTGACAAAGAAGAAATGTACGTGAGTTTTTTAAACAACTTTGAAAAAATATATTGCAGTAAAAACGATTTTTTTTTAAATATAATTTATTTTAATTTATATCAGTTACAATTTGCACAATTAACAACATCTCATTATGGGTTATCGGTGTATTACAGGTCATCAATGAAATTGATTAATTATATATTATTTTCTTTTCTTATAGATAAGAAATTCTCGCAAAAACTGGAGCTGAATTATCCGCGATGGTATCAAGATTTTTCTTTAGATCAAGTATGTCATGAGAAAACGTCTTTCTATTTTTGTTACTTAATAAGTATTTAAAAAAAGGGAAAGGAATTGCGAAGAATTTCTTCAAGTTTGTACGATCAAGAATGTAAAATGATCGATAAGA
This sequence comes from Cardiocondyla obscurior, assembly GCF_019399895.1. Lineage (NCBI taxonomy): Eukaryota > Metazoa > Arthropoda > Insecta > Hymenoptera > Formicidae > Cardiocondyla > Cardiocondyla obscurior. The sequence continues at coordinate 1,060,782 of NC_091878.1, forward strand.
CAGAAGAAAAGATTAATGCAAATCGAATAAATGTCGATGATAAAGAATATATAAACAACAAGTCTGATTTCTCAACGATAATGAAGGTATTTTTAAGAATTTTTAAAAACTGATAATTAAAAAAAAAGTCAATATCAAACATTTTATCTACAAATGTGATATCGACATCAATGTCGATCAGATCATGTTTTTTCATATCTTTAATATATATTTATAAAATTTTAGAATGAGTTAAAAAAAATGGCTGCAGAAGGCTACACATTCGCAAAATTGCCAAAATGTTATCTGGTGCCGCAGCTTCAAGATTGGATCATGCACAGAAAGGGCGTTGTTTTCTCAAAAATGGACAAAGGTACTCTCGATTGCAACAAATTATTTTTTTTTTCCAATTGCTTAATTGAGTTTTTTTCCTTTTTCAGAAAATTTGATGCGAATGAGCCGCGCTGTCTGGAACACGACAATAATACACAAGGCTGCACATATTAAGAAACCATCATTACATATGAAAAAATCTGATCTAAAAAAGTTGACTTATGATCAAGCCAATTGGATGAAAAAAAAGGTTGACCTAAACTTTAAGGATATTTTTTTTAATGAAAGAAAAATTATCTTTATATTTAATTTAAAATATAATAATAAGTATTATTATGTTTTTTTCAGATTAAAAAGATTAAAGAGGTATTTTACAGCGAAGTGCGTAAAGCCCGCGTTTCTTACGCTCGTATAATGTGGAATACCATGGAACATGGAAAATTTCCTTCCACATCGTTCAAAAAAGCTTTTTTTACTTATATGAGTAGCAAAGAAGCTGATGGACACGTTTATAGACCTTGAATGAAAGGTAAAAGATGACAATACTGCACAAAAATAGTAAAAGTTGTAGAAATTAATTAAAATAAATTACTATTATATGTAACTGTGCAGTTAGTCTCGCTTAATGTGATTGCATTTTCTAACAGAATATCATGAGACTGCAAAATAAACTTATTAACAAGTTCACTCGATCTTATAATTATCAGCTATTAATTTTTATAACTTGTATCAATAATTATTTATTTTTTTCTCGTACAAGAATCTACTTACCGACGATAATTTATTTTCTTAGTTGACGAATAAATCGCTAGATGACATTTTAATAAAATAGTTTGATGTCTTCATACTGTCGCTAGTATCGTCACGGTGGCTGCAATTTTATACGTTTCATACAAATTTGATTTCTTTATTGTTCTTCAAATCGTTTGCATTATTACTATTTTCTTGTTAATGATTTCAGTATAGAGACGTTGAAATTAAAATGTTTAAGGAATTTTATGGCTAAAAAAAAACCTTTTAATTGACTAGTAAAAATTATTCACGAGAGAAAGAAATTCCAGCAAAATGTCTTTCGGTATGTTAACGTTTCTGCATAAAGCTAATTACTTTACAATTACAATTTCAATCATTAATTTATTCGATAAATACGTTTTCTGCTTGTAAATTTGTAGAAATAGAGACGAGCCTTTTAGTGATCGTTCTGGATGTCAATCCAATGCAGCGGATAGTAAAGCAAGAAATAAAGATACTGTCGCAGTGTTTGGATTCTACAATCGTATTTGCCAATGCTCATCTGATGCAATCATCCAGCAATGAATTAGCAGTAATGGCATGTCACGGTCACAGCGCTAAATTTCTCTACCCCTGTGAGAGTGCAGTGGAAGTGAGGCAGATGGATGGACAGTATGAAAAATTTACTATGGTGGAACGTACAGTGCGTCAACAGTTGCAGCAAATTATTAGTGAGATTACCACAGACATGCCGTTAAATATGGAAAGTCTCATCTCCGGCGCACTTAGCATGGCGTTGTGTTATATCGCTCGATTAGAGCGAGAAAAAGTTCCCAGTCAGAAACTGCATCCCAGAATACTGGTGATCACTGCCAGCAATGATTCAGCCATTCAATACATGAACTACATGAATATATTCTTTACCGCGCAAAGAATGGTCTCTGTCTTTATAATTTTTATAATTTATGATAAAACTGATGATTTGTAATGCAAAAACATCTATCTGACTACTTTCAGAATGTTATTTTGGATGTATGCAGCCTGGATCAAGAACTTACACTTTTACAGCAAGGCTGTGACATTACTGGTGGTAATTACCTGAAAGTGCCACAACTTGCTGGGTTGCTACAGTATTTATTGGTGAATTACTTGTTGCTTAATTTTATTACAATCAATATAAATGCAGCTTTATGTAAAATTATTTATATATTTTTTTTTAATGTTTAGTGGGTGTTTTTACCAGATCCCATTGTTAGATCCAAATTAGTTCTTCCTCCACCAGTGAAGGTAGACTATAGGGCAGCATGTTTTTGTCATCAAGAACTTATTGATATTGGATATGTCTGTTCAATATGTTTATCAAGTAAGTATTATTAGAGAAACATTAATTAATAATAAATTTTAAATGATATAAAATACATTAATATAATTTTTTTTAGTCTTCTGCAAGTTTAGTCCAATTTGCACTACATGTCAGTAAGTATTTTACACGATATATTCTATATGAAAATTACATATTTTAAGTATAGTATAAAAGATATTTATTAATTACTAAAATTTTTTTTTAAAGCACGGTGTTTAAAATGCCAGGACCGATACCAATGAAAATGAAAAAGAAAAAGAAGAACGTGGATATTGTTCATTAAATTCGTATATTTTACAATTTGCAAACATGGACAACACAATGCAAAAGTTGTCTTTAAGATTATGATTTTTTAATCATAATCAACATGATTAGTTAATGGAGAACGAACTCATAGGTAAGAAGAACGGCTATACTTTGTATAAATACGTCGTATGTAAATATGTATTTGTATTAAACATCCTTTTTTTTTAAAGTTAAAATTATGTAAGAACGCATAATTCGGCTGCTATGCATTTGTGCTGCGGGTTATGTGCTGCGTCGCGCTTCGATTACGAAAGTAGACGGATGCTGCGGTACATAGCCGATACGTTCTTGAATCTCGCTCTGTGGGATCTTGCCGCCCCAGGCGGGTGGGTTCATAGACGATGATGCTTTCTTTTCGGCATCCTTTTTAGTTTCAGGCGCTTTCCTTATTTCCTCATACACCTGTAAGTCGTCTAATCGCATTTCTATCCGCGTCGGGCTTCGCCGTATCATTGTGCTGAAAAAGAAAATAGCTACATTCTTTTATTCAGGATAAAAATTTATATATATTTTTTTTTTAATTTTATTTTCATATAATTAATATTTAATATTTATATATATAATTAAAAAATTTTTTATTGAGAGAAATTACACGCGAATATATGCGACTTCGGAAACATTTTATTCTTTCTAAGAATTTTTAATAAAACGTAAAGACGGATAACCCAAAATACGAATGTTCAGCGAACAAACACAGTTGTAAACGAGCGTCGTTGAGAGTTAGTTCCATCAAAAAACTCCGAGCTCTCGCATGACGTCCCTGTCGATTCGTCGCGCAATATGGCGAGATGCGAGATGATAGTATCAAATAATTCCGAAAATAAAATCGCCCGGACCGAGCTGCGTTGTTGCTCGACAAGGCTCGTTTTGCGGCGGCAATCGCACTCTTTTAGAAATCCGGAGTGAATGTCCTGGCTGGACGAGGGCGCGAGGACGACAAGAGCGCGCCGGAGGCGCCCCAAGAGCGCGGATGTGGCGGGGCTGGACGCGCGCGGGCACGCTCTTGATCAGCGCGTTTCCCTGCGAGGTCCCGCGGTATTCTGCGACGTGCCGACAACGGGCGGCGGACACTAGTCAGGGTCATCAATCGCAGGCGACCGGTGGCGCGGGAAGATGCTCTACCTCGAGGATTATGTCGAAAGTGCGTGCGAAGTGCGGAGCGGCTCGGCTCGCGGGATCCTAACCTACGACCTGTAACGCGCGGACCTAACCACGAAACGCGATGACCCACCCGCGCGGGGATCTCCGTGCCGAGCAGACGCGGCCATTTTTGTTTATGCGCCGCGGCCGGCGATCGGTACCTCCTTCTGCATGCCGATCGCCGACTTGCGGCTCCTCACGGGACGCGGCGACGCGAGTGTCGCGACCCGGACTCGAGAGGTTAGGCGCGATGAGATGCTCGCTACGGTTGATAAAAAAGCGAGATTGATAAAATATCGTCGAAATTCCCGGGTTGCCACTCGCCGAATCTCACCCCCCTTTACATTTTAACAGGATTAACTGAAATTTTTTGGGATTTTTTTTTTAATTTTTGTAGCTTCTAATGTACAGTAAGAATGTACAACAATGCCCCTTTTTTATCGATATAATATAAGAATGAAAATACTAAATGTTAATTTTATTAATAAAGTCGTAGTATTGTTGCTATTAGTAGTTTCGTGTTACATTAATTGCAGAGATTATTACAAATAAAATGCGCATAAACAAATAATATATTAGAAACGGCTAAGTCTAGAATAATTAAGGTATATGTTGAAAATTAATTGTTAAACATTTTTTGTTAAATGTCCTTTATGATTTTAGTGATCGAGCATCTTCCACAAGAGCTGAGGGATCGATTTACAGAGATGAGGGAAATGGATCTAGGTGTACAAAGTACGTTTTATTAAACGCGACAGTTAAAAAAAAAAAATGCGATAACAAGCGTAATTTATACGAAACTAACGTCGATTTTATCTACAGATTCTATGGATAGCCTGGAGAAGAAAGTAAAGACATTTTTCTGTAATGCTAAAAAGATGAAGCCTAATGAAAAGGAGACCGAGTACGAGGCTATTAGGAAAGAATATTACAAAACTCTGGAGGATGCTGACGAGAAGGTACATCTAGCGAATCAGATGTATGACTTGGTAGACAGGTACCTGAGAAGGCTCGATCAGGAGCTACATAAATTCAAGATGGAATTAGAGGCGGACAATAAAGGTATCACCGAGATCCTGGAAAAAAGATCTCTAGAGCTGGATCAGCCACCCACAAATAGTAGCCAAAAAGAAAATCGTTACAGTTTTACTCCGAGCAGGACGCGGGACAACCACAGCCATTGTAAGTTATTGTAATCTCCGATAACAAAAAGTCCAAAAAAAAAAAACAAAAAAAAAAAGGTTTTTTAAACAATTATTAGAGCACTTTAATATTTTTTCTAATTATTCATTTATTTTAAATAGAATATAATATACACGATGATGTGTAACAATTTTTAGATAAGTGATTTCCATCATTTTTAGCTCGATCGGAGAAACGACGAGATTCCAATGCATCTTCCACGTCGGTTGAGAAGAGGCTGGTGATCGAAAAGCAACCAGCGACAAGTCTGCCGGAATCGCGGCCGGCGTCAGCGAATTCCGCGCCTATTATCGCAACGAGTAGCGTCTCGCCGGCGCCGGCAGCAATTGCTAATTCTGTAGGATCGGTGTGTTATAATCTTGGCCATATCGGTGCCGGTGGTAATGCCATCGCAGCAGCTGCGTCACAGGCGATCGCAGCTACGCAATCGATGCAACAGGGCAGACGTTCAGCTAGTTTGAAGGCAAGCTATGAGGCCATTAACACCGGCGGTGTACATGCTGCGGAGTTTAGCAGGGAACTTGCTGGTGCAGCTCAAACCGCCATTGCAGCTATACAGCAGGAGACCACAAAAAAGCATAAAAAGTATGTGTGAAACGAAGCATAAAAATAAGAAGCAAATAAAAAAAATTGCTTTTTGCTTACCGATTCTCTTTATGAGAGAATTATAAATTAAAAGACTGTGTAGTTAAATAACCATAAGTATTAAATTTACAATTTTTAATATAGAAATTTATTATAATTTTTATTTTATATGTGGAGACGTTTTCTATACGTTAAAAGCTTGTTGCGAATTTTAGAAAAGTAACAGCTGCTGTGCCGAGTTCGAGCGTGATCGCAGCTACGGTGCAGCAACCTGTGTCACCACCGGTGGTTACCACGACCTCGCAAGTGGTGGATGCGGACAATCCGGATTGGACGTACGATCCGAACGAGCCGCGCTATTGCATATGCAATCAAGTTTCGTACGGCGAAATGGTTGCTTGTGACAATTCAGATGTAAGATTCGTCGACATCTTCAAAGTCAATTACAAGTGGATAGATTTATAATGATTCCTTTTAGTGCCCCTTCGAATGGTTCCATTATCCATGTGTGGGCATCACTGCATCACCTAAGGGGAAGTGGTATTGTCCTCAATGTACGTCCTCGATGAAGAGACGTGGCGGACGAAAGAACTGATTAGGTGAGAAAAAGAAGAAAAAGAGCCCCATGTTGACCACATTAAGGAAGCATCGCTGCTACTACCTCTTTGACACTGTCCGTCGAAAACCGACTTAGTTAGGAAGCCGTTATTATTATTGACTCTGATTTTGTATAACTTTTTCAATGTGCTGTTTCGAGTCTGCATTATCATTTTGATTTCTATTTTCTCATTTTGCAATCGACTGAACACTGCATAGAAACGACTCTGTCATTCTATGAAAATTTCGAAGTAATATATATCAAATCGAAGTATTTCACATCCATCTCGATGTGTTTCGCATATTGCCCTCACTTTCGAATGATAAAAGAAACGAAAATATGGTAATTTGATAATTATGATAATTATAATATATTCTTGGATGAATTTGAAATCGACTGCTTTTCCTCAAGAACTTAGATTTAAATCTTAGGTATTTAATAGAAAACATTTTCTGATAAAGGTTGTAAATAAAGTAAAAAAAGCTCCATTTTTTTAGTAATTTTAGACGAACTTTAGTTTAATAGGAACATAATTTTATGTAAAATTTGAACCTCTGGTATCGGTGACCACTATGTCACGCAATATTTCACGATGTGGTCCACGTATTTATATCAACAGTTTCGTTTCGAAAAGTCGAGTGCAAGATTATTCTCACGCATGCAAACCGCTGTTATTTCGAACTCTATCTAAAATAATCTTAAAGGCAAAACTTTTAACAGAGTTAACAGAACTGTAACAAACTGAAATGTCTAAATAAAGTGGTTCGTGCAACAGAAATGGACGTTGCCGAGATAAAGAATTAAAAACTGCTTCATTCTTTTATCGAATATTTTTGGTCACGTCGATTTTTGTTTTAATATTAATTAATTTAGATGTACTCGTCAATTAAACGACTATAATATTTTCAGTTCGAGTGCTGTAAATAAAGGTTTCGAGACAAAGAACGTCGAACAATAATCGAATTATATATGTATTTTAATAAAATTTCCAATGTTTTTTTTTTTTCTCTTTTGCAGCCAGATTTTCTGTGTGAATTCATGATTTTAAAGTTCTTTTTTTTTTTACAGAAAAATGTCTGATTTAAATTAGTTCCGCTTGTGGTCACCAGGTGCGCTGGAGAGGGGAGGATCTTTGCGTCGCCCAATCTCGCCGACAAGTTCCGATAACTCGCGCTGCTCGTCGCGATGAGGTGACGGCGCCGCGGGACTGATTCGCGTATAACCGCGCGCGCGCGCGCGACTTCCTCGTCGACGCAGGCTTCGGTGTCGTCGTCGTCGCCGCGCGACTTCCGTTTCGCGCGGGCCGCGGATGCAAGACGCGCGCGAGTTCTTTCTACCGAGGGACAGTGAGAGAGCGCGCGCGCGCGAGAACGTAAGATGGCACAGGACACCGACGACATCAATCTCACGCCGCAGGAGTTGCAGACTCTATCGGAGCTGGACAGGTAAATCGCCCGCGTACGGATCCCGCGAGCCTCCGGCCCGCGGGTCAAACGCCGTTGCCGGGGTTCCACCGAGTCCCGCCGCGGCGCCGAGATAACCTAGAAACGCGTTTGACAGCGCGCGCTCGTGCGCAACCTACTGACACCGTTTTCACGCCGCCGAGTGTACCACATTTCGGCACCGGGAGATTTCTCCCGGCCGGGTTGACGCGAGTAATGACGAAAAGCGAAAAGCTAATCGTCGAAACGGGCGGAATCGCGGATCTTTCGGTGCCGGTCGCCAACGATAATGAACGGTGGGTCGTTGGGGTGGCGAGATGCGTAAACACGAACGTTCGCGGACCACGGAGGCTTCCTGGTCGCGCGTAATTGTAAATGATACAATATGTAACTTGTATTTCTCTTTTTGTGCACAGTCGGCAGTTTGGCTTTCTGAAACTGAACTCCCCGGAGCAGGTGAAGAAGAAAGCCTTGGTGGTGCGTGCCATCAAATACCTGGAGCGCATGCTGGTACAGGCCCAGGCGGAGAAACAGCGCAGGAAAGCGGATAGTACAAAAGGATGCCTGGATGATAAAGAGAATGAGGACGAGGATAAAGGAATAAGCATCGATCCTAAGACATACTGCAAGCTGGGACATTTTCATTTGCTCTTGGAGGATTATAACAAAGGTATATAGCATGTTCACTAAGTTTACTTTCGCGGTAAAGCAGCCTACAATACTTTACTTTTACTTAAGATTTGTAATTTTATTTAATTTGATAATTGAAATTTAAATATTATTTAATTTGAATTTTATTTTATAATTAAATACTTTGGACAAGCAGGATTTTCTTCAATTTTTCGTCATTTCTTAAAAATAAATATCTGAAAGAAAGATAGGATAAAATAAAATAGTTTTTATTTAATTTTTTTTTTTTATTAACACACATTTGTAGTGAATTATATATTTTACATTTTTTTATTACAGCAATGTCGGCATATCAGAAATTCTACTCTTTAAAGGGCGATTACTGGAAGGATGCTTCATTTCTTTACGGATTAGGACTCGTTTACTTCCACTTCAATGCCTTCCAATGGTGAGTCCAAATAAATTTTTATTTAATCATATCCGTGCGAGAGAAATGTGGCGAATTTTATTACAAGCTTCCTGCAATATTTCAACTTTTAATAATATAAATGAAGTAAAATAGAATTAACTGTGAATTAATTCACTGATATTAATATATATTAAAAAAGAAAATTATAGATTAAAGAATTTAAATAAATTTATATTGTAAATCTTTTGAGAAAAACATAGTTAATGTTTTTTATTAAAATATAAATTGCCAGGATAGCTGTGACTTTTCGTATTTTTGCTTTATTCAAAGAGCGAAAAGTAGCGGCTGGAAAAAAACTTCTCAGAGTACTAGTTGCAAATGCACGAAGCTTTATTTCTCGCGCGTAATCCTAAGGTAGATCTCGCGGTCAAGTTACTTGACCAGGTCTTAGAAAAGCCGTAAGGGCGAAGGGCCGCGCCGGTGGAACGGCAAACATGGCGGCGACAGAAAAATTTCCGCGATCTCTCGCAAGAGTTGCTCGCCTTGAGAAGGGGGCGTCGGCCCTTGCACGTCGTACACATATGCCGAGTTCATCGTTCCCCGAGCATATCTTTCTCTTTCCTTCTCCGCGTTCGTGCGTTCTCTATTTATTTTTTAATTTTGTATTGCACTCGTGACGCGGCCCGCTCGCCGATAAACGGCGAGCTCTCTTTTCGCGGGTCGATAAGTCGCGTAGGTCGAACGATAAATCGCAACGCTTGTGCTCCGAAAGATTTTTTTTTATAAAATCATAATTGTTCTTTCAAGTCATCTTTTATTACGTTTCTGCATCGATAACTCTTAGGCTTCTAAAATTTGTATATTTGACATTTAAATGACGACGCAGTTTTGCGTAAGGCTACGTTTTGTACGATATTTTTTACGGGTGGGAAAAAAAAAACCGATGTCATAAATTTATACAAGAATAATAATTAAATATTATAATAAAATATTTTCGCTCTGCGTTAAACATATGCGGTCGATAAATCCGCATGTTTGTCGGCAATGCGGTCGCGCGACTACGCGATGTGCCACGTGAGTCGTCAGATGTCTCTCGCGCCGCGGAACGAACGTTTACGTTATAAACGTGCAACATTACGGCGTGCCGGCGGTGCCTACGTGCCGAGCGGCAGCGCGATCATGGCGGCGCCGCCGCCGTTGCTGCTCGATTGGCGTTAGGCGGAAAGGGGGCGAAAGCCGCGGAGAACAGTAATGGGCCAAATATGCAACGTCTCTCTCGACCGAACCAAAATAGAATTTCGGGAGCGCCATACGCGCGCAACTCTCTCTCCAGCCATGACGGCGGCGGATTGAGTAAACGCCACCGTAAACAAACCCAAGCGTAGAATCTCTCGCAAATTCCGCCCGTCCGTCCGAATCTGCGGTCTTATCGCGCCTGGGATATCCGCGATCAGGAAAACTCGCGTGGGGGTGGTGAGGGAATAACGTGGTAACGAGGCTCTTCTTCTCTTCCTCTCCGTTTCGTTCTATTTTCGGCGTGTGCACCAGCGCGTGATTATTTATGATTGACGCCTCGAGGATTCGATGATGAATTTGACAAGCCACGAGTTTATTAAGACTCGACCAAATCGCGCTAAGGTGGCGAGAACGTGAATTCTTCACGAAGTCCCTGCATATTATAAATGTAAAGTTGCGAAAGAAAAAGTATATCGCGAATATTCGCTCCGCGGTTTAGGTGCCCTCGTCTTTTGATCGATCGACGCGATTTAAAGAATTTATTTTTGCTTTTTACTGACGACGCGAGTATAATTATATTACGTTAATTCGTGTAGTATATGTGATTGATTGAATTTATTATGTATAATACTGTTAAGATAATTTTACATATGTTATGTGATATTTGATGCGGATTACGTAATATGCAAATTTTTAATTAATCCATTAGCCAGAAAATTAAATAATACTTTTACGGCAACGTATATTTTTAATTAAAATTCTTAAAATATATATAAAACATTAGGAAGAGTTTTAATTTTTTTAACACGTTAATTCTTTTTAGTATATTATAATACGTGTGTATTATATGACGTAAAGGGATTTTTTCCATGGTGTACATTGCTTTCTCTCTCTTTCATTCTCTCTCTCGCTTTTTGCTTGCTGCATTTCTCGCGTTCCGCGCAAATAATAATCGCGCGCGAATTTGTAAATTGGGTCGGGTTCACTTAACTACGCTTAATTGCTGGCGCACCAAAAATAGCCCCCGATTTATGCGGAAAATTGCACGGGCGGTATAACATCGAGCAACATTTTGTCGTGTATATTCGCGCATTCGTTATTCTACGATCGCTAACCGCGATTTCGAACTTTTATTCCCAGCGCGAAGTCCTTTTTCGAGCAAAATAATACCGAGAGACTGCGAGCAATGGTAGGAATCAAACAAATGTCGGGATATCAAAAACTATTTCGCTCGTTTTCAAATAAAAAAGACGGAACGGTTTAATTGCATCGATACTTCTTCAGCCACATTTTTTCTAATTAATTTAAAGTTAACGAGCCAAGAAGAAGCTACGAAATTTGGGGTGGGTAATTCCGAAAGCCGAAGGGAGGCACCTCGCGTCTCGAGGTCGGTGCACCGGGAGAAGAATATAGTTACTTTCGAAGTCGGCTGTAATTGCGTAATATTCATAACGATAAATACGGTTACACTTTGTAATCGATTCAGTCGAATACCTAGAATTAACACCTAGGTGTAAAAGTAAAGCTAACATCTTTCTAAGCGTGCGGATCCCAGAGACGACGAGTCGCGCTGGACCGCCGTGGTTCTTCGCTGAACACGTGTCGGTATAAGAGAGCAGAGCGTGAAGGCCGCTATAAAATCGATCGCCCGTTCATCCGTCCGCTGCTGCTGGCGCGACGCATCTATGCGTCGGCTGCGTCGCGCGTGACCCAACGTTGCTCTGCCATGGCGGACGACGCGCACCCGACAGTTGTTCCATCTCGAAAAGCCGAACGATACGCCCCGGGCGAGAATCCCCCTTGCCTTCCTCCACTTTCCTCACCCTTCCCCTCCTGCTCCGCTCTTTGCCGGCCCTTTCGCGACGCGATTCTCGCCCTTCCCGCGCGCGCGCCTCCGTGCGAACGTTCGTCCTGCAGCCGTGAATCTCGCGCTCCTCGTTCTCCCGAACTTGGCCTAGATCCCTCGCGCGAAGTCCGCGGATCACGGAATTTTCTTCGGAGTCCCCTAAACTGTTTCGTTTACTTTAAAAAATTTATTTGTCGGAATTTATTTGTACGCGCACCCGCCTCTTACGTTGATCCGTAAAGTCGCGACGTCCCGGAGACGTCTGTGAGGTAAACGAGACGAGGAAATTGTTGGCTTTGGTATTAGCTTACGGCTGTCGTTGTATTTTTATCGTGTTGTTGCGTTTCCGCGAGCGAAATCTTGAATAGAACGACGACGCGGAGTGTGCGCGATGGCGTGTGAATCACCTTTAGGGTGATGCTGCATCTCGGTTCTCAGAACTCACCCCCCGGAGGGTAACAAGAGGGAACAAAACCGCTGGGTAGAAGGGTTGCGTTACGCGTGCGGTATTATGTAAAATGACATTTCTTTTCTACGATTTGCGCGGCGTATTTAATTAGAACTATGTAAATTAGCATTATTTTCAGCGATTGATTTGAAAGATTTAACGAGACCTTATTCACTAAGTAATTCTTTCATAATTCTAATTTTATTCTCATTGCATCGTTGCGACACCGTCACAATTTTAATCAGCAATTATAATGACTCCGAAAATTCAAGTAATTAAGGCGCAACAAAACATGTTTAGAGAAAAATGTGCACGATAAAGAGTCGAGCATTTCTCGCTTTAATCTCCGCGTTTCGCACCGAATTCTCAGGAAATTAATTGTCCGAAAATAGTTGATTATTTTCTCCGCGCTCTCGTCAGTGGACGCCGAAAATGGGAAGGACGAATCGATAGGGTTGGCGGCTAATTACCAATTCAAACGATCCCGTTACGAAGTCCGGCCATCGGTGGCCGCCTACGAACGCATTCAATTCCATCTCAACCCTTTCGTCCGGTTAGCAAGGGGGGGAGGGAGAGAGACGAGCACAAAGCGCAACATGCGCAATTTTATTTGCGCGTATCTCGCGTGTGTATGTTTCGCGTGTGCGTATACGCATCTCTTTCGGAACGAAGGGGACAAAGACCCCAAGAAAAGTGCTCCAGCGTGGCGCACAATAGCAAATTCATTACCGAGGGACCAACCCTCTTGCCCGTGGCTTCTCGTTAAACGGGACACGCTGTTCTCGCCGTCCGAATATTTTATTTTCACGCGTCAAAACTGCACGGCGCGTCGCGTGGAAAATTGTAGCGTTCTCTCGCCCAGCAGGTACCAAAATTAGTTAATTTTTTTCTTTTATTTTTTTTCCCTTTTATTTTCGTTCTCTTGCCGCTGGATTTCAGCTTCAAATTCTGTTGTTACCTGTAGATTGTTACCGTGACATTTTTTAAAGTAAAGATATACCTCTTTTTATGAAATAAACGGAAATGAACAACTTAAGTTAGTTGAGACGAAGTGAGGTCGTTCGTTCTCGGGTCGGAGAGAGTCCTCGACGGATTTGGAATTTTCACGGGCTTGCGTTACAAACGCGGAGCGCGAGCTTGAAAACTAAGTTCGGATACAAAGTTTTTGAGTCCACGACCTTTCGCCACCGAAGTATGTAGGATACTCTTTCGGGAAGACTTCGCAAATCAGGTTCGCCGAGTACTCGCGGATATCCGGTTTCGCGATTTTCGACGGGTTCTCGCACGTGTTTGCGAATCTCTGTCTCTGCAACGGGTGCAACCACCACCACGGGCCGTGCACCCTGGAGAGAGAGAGAGAGTGCAGGGCGAGGTGCAAGGTGCATGCGAGCTCTGACCCAGATCGCGCGGTCGATATTCCCTGGCCCAGATCTGCTTCTTGAGATTAAATATTTTTTCCACGCGAGCCCGACGAGGACGACGGTGACGATTAATCGTTCAGATTTTTTTTTTTTATACTCAATAACTTTTCGCTAAACGGCTCGACGGAAGATTTCGCGATTACATGCACGTACAATTTAAGACTCCGTGCGAATACCGGAAATACTACAAATCGATCTGCTTTAAGCGAGGTTGATAAACCTGAACGAGACCGTAATCGTTCGATTATATTCGCGCAAATTACCACGTCGAGTTTCTATCATTAATCATCAATTGCGGATCGAACATCTCTTATTCTCGCACACTTGAGAAGAACAATATTATTTTAAATAATACGTCGGGGCGCAGATTGAAATATCGCTGCATTCTACGCCCGATATGATTATTGCGGGTGAATTAGGAGTCCACGCGATAGAGTCAATATACGGCGACGGCGAATCGCCTCCTCGGCGGCGGTGTTCGTCACTTGGCGAGGTCATGGTCAGGCAGCGTGCTGAAACTGAGAGTCAACAAACTCTGGCTCAGTGGCGAACGAACGAACAAGCGACCGGCCAGCTATCCGACCGGACAGTTAACCAACCCAAACGTAACCCCGACCACAGCACAGAGGCTGGTTCTCCGAGTTGGTAGCGGATTTTGCTCCTCTTTCTTCCACCCGCCCTCTCTCTCTCTTTCCCCTTTCGTCCCTTTCTCTTTTTGCCTTTCCCCCCTTGTCCTTACCTCTATCGTTCCTACCTCTCGCGTTCCGTCCCCTCGGCGCGTCCATCTAAAAATAATTCGCGATCATTATTTATAGCTCGCTTCTCTTGCGTGACGCTTCCTTGCGACAGGTTCACGATCGATGTCAACGAACCGCGACGATTTCCGAAAGATCTAAGATCCCCGATCCCCGTCGTCGAACCTTTGCCGATCAACGACGCTTCTGCGAGTCCTGAAAGTTAAATTCTCAATTCCGGCGTAGCAAAATGTACAAGACTACGTTGAGACTTTTTTTTTCTAATAATTTAAGCGTGCTGTATATGCGCGTATATTTAAAGTGTTTGCGATTATGAGTATTCTTACGGGACTTTTACTTCGCTCGGAGTTAAGCGAGATTAAAATAAAAATTAATTTATTAAGTGTTAAGGCTGAGACTGCTCGTCTCCCGTAATATTAATTTTCTCGCAGCGATTTTGACGCGAAAACTTGCAAAAGTCTATACATAGAACGCCGCGAGGCTTTATTAAAACGGGGATAAAATAAGAAAGAAAAAAAAATATATATTGTCTTATAATATCGCGCTGCTAAATTTACCTAGTTGTTGATGAAAATCGAAGTGAGGTTCAGACGCTATAAATAATGCGGAGCTGCTACAAATTTTCACGTGACGCAAAACCACGTCATCTGTGAAAGAGCCATTACAAAAGGATTATATTATTTTACGGCATCTCGCCGATTATTAGCACGCGTTTGACGTCATTTGCATCATCGTGCCTCGCGCTCAAACTCCGGCCACTTTCAAATCGTACGGGACGTGTCACATCGACATACTCCCGCGTCGTGATTGCGCCCGACAACTCGACAACTGCTAATGCTCCGGCAACATATTGGAGAAACCTAAACATATGGCTGAACGATAAGTGACATTCCAGCGACAGATTGTACGGTTTACGCCGCTAATGCCGTCCAGAAGAGACGAGATTTCGAATCCTCGCGAGCGGCGCGGCAATACTACGAGCACTCGATACACGCTTAGCTTTAGAAGGCAGAACGCCCCGGGTGTTGACGCGTAACTAAGATTCAAGCCGGACGAGTGATTCGACGTTGCGGTCGGTGACGTCGTCACCGTCGTCGACGGCGACTCCGGGGCTCCTTCGTCCGCGTAACGTGACGTCAGCGGGTCGGCGAATCGTGTAGCTTCACGTCATAACGCGCCCCCGCGCGCTTACCGCGTTTCCTCGGCTTCGTACATCGCGCGCACACCGCGGACGGAGACAGCGGCGAGTCACGTGACGTCACGGCACGAGGTCTGGGGACGGTGCCGCGCGCGCGAGGGTCAACGACCTCGCGAACCGAGTTCAATACACCACGACGACCATACGGAGAAAGAGAGAGAGAGAGAGATAGATACGTATAGGCCGCAAGAGTCCACGGCGATGAGTTCCTGCGTTCGTCGCTCGCAACGTTTCGCCTCTGCCTTCCTTCCTGCGGTTCCCTGGAAAGAAGGAGCTCTTCTCCATCTCGTCCTCCCTTCATTTTTCTTTTTTTTTTTTTTTTTTACCTTTTGCTCTGCGCGTTACGCACGGGAAGCGCAGCGGCCCGCGGTGGCAATCGAGGTGAGATCGCCTCGAACGGATGTCCTCGCGACGATGGAAGATTTGCACGAAATATGTAGGAAAGTCGTATTGAAAAGTCTCGTTTGAAAGACGTGTGTATTCTGCGCGAATATTGGTGGTTAAAATGAATAACGCGTTGAATTGTATATATTTTTTTAATTGCTTTTATTTTAGTATCTCTCACTGGATATTGTTTATAAAGCGTCGCTTAATTTCTATCTGCGTTAATGATATTTAACGTGTATTTTATTAAGCGATATCGCGAGCGTTTCGAAAACAGTTTCAATTTCACAACGTTATCGTTTAACAACGTTGAATTAATACGAACTAATAATTTGATAATCTTGGTTTATTACGTTCATTGATACGCGATTGATATATGATGCCTGATTTTATAAAGTGACTAAAATTTCATTACGTATAAACTCACCGCGATTTTCTCTCGCGGGATATTCGTCGGCGGTAATTCGGCCCGCAGTTTCTACGGCGTTTAATCGATCTGCTTTTATTTCGGTGCACCTCGTTTCAATTGGTCTGTTTTTCTGCATTTAGCTGAGGAAGTTAAAATTAGTCGACGCGACGCAGCGTTACATGTGGAAGTCACTGACTTGCGGCGATAAACCGGGCTTTCTTCGGTTCGGCGTGAAAAAAATTTCTTCCGCAACGCAACACGAGGAAAAAAAAGAATAAAAAAAAAAAAAAATAAATGCAGAATATCGCGCGTCGTAAATGAACAAATCCGCTTACTAATTAAAAACTTATCTCGAAGTGGAGAAAAACGTGATATTTATTAGATTAGAGAATTAAATAAGATAAGTGATTAAATATAAAACGTATGTAACCCACTTTTATTATAATTATATAACGCGCATAAATTATGTATCTGGAACGATGTTCCATTAAGGCTTGCATTTCGGGAATAGAAAAGAAATAGCGAAGTCGCGAACAGCGATAGTAATTTTAAAGATTACAACCGACTTGGCGTGAACGTTTCTTCCACCGGCGATGTTTTATTTGTCATCGTGACCAGTCGTTTATTATAAACTTGATATTTTGCGAGGTCCATCTGGCCGAGACCCCGCTGCGCGATTTATACGCGATCGTTTCTAACGGATGACGTGAAAGCATGCCGTTGGCGCGAGTCGCGCGAGGTGCACCTTGCGAAGCGAGGTGCGTGCCGCCGCGACCACGTGGCTTTGGCATCTGATAAGGTCGACGGAAACCCACCTCCTAGGCCAAGTTTGCTCGACACTCGACTCTTTTTAGGTTATCGAACCTTCGTAATTGCACTTGTCAGAGGTAACTTAGCGTACTCCCCCGGTACCTCCCTTTCGTTTTATTTTCTCGCCGGGCACACAATCAGATAATTAAGACTTCAATTAATTAACAGAAATTATCTCGATTTTATTTCGCTTTATATTTACAGAAGCACGATTTTAATATAGATATTATGTGTTCTCGTTGTAATCACGGAGGCTCAGAGTAGCATAACTCGGGGGAGTTATTTTGTAATCTACTTCCGTCGTAAAACTTAAAAGAGAAAAATGTGGCTGCGCTCTTAAAATATCAAGAATAATTGCACCGTACGTAAATTTTATTTCTCACTGTGAACAAATTAAAAATATCGCTACATTCTTATCTAAGGTCAAGCGTTCCTGAGCAGTGTTATCGATAAGCGCAGCGGCTCGCGCCTCGGATCATCGTATTTTTTTCTTTTTTTTTTCCGAACATGCTATTTGCTACGTTCGTTTCGTATAACTATATTTGTATCTTTGAAGACCTCGGTGGACAACAATAACGTTCAACGAGTCGCGTTGGCGCGAGGTAAAATAAAAAAAATTGCATTCGGGTGGAAGTGTTTGAAAAATTAGTATCTTACTTTGTGCCGATGATGGCTTGAAGTCGAAGTTACATGGCGGACAGATTTCGATTTTCGCGACGCGATCGCGGTCTCTATCGATTCGATTGAAAGTAACAGCGTTTTCCGTACATAAAAGTGAGTTAGCGAGCGAACGACCACTCTCGTATTGGCGATGTTTCAAGGACGGCACGGCAAATAGGGTAAGCCGCTTTAACATCTTGAATATATGTCACGATTGTGTGACAAGCGTGTGAACTTCCGCGAATGATAATGACACAACGGCCTTCTACTTTCAACCATTTTCATTTCTATAAAGTTGGAGTTTTCCTGGCATATCAATGAAAATTTTACGAGATATATCTTTACATCCCATTCCATTTAGAAATTTTTTTTTTTCATATTCCGTGCAAAAGTAATTTTTGTAAAACAACATCGGGATATATTTTTTTTTATTTTTATTTTTTTTTAATGAAAATAATTTTTTTTTTTTTTTAGAAGTTTCTTTTCAAAAGTATTTTGTTCCACGCGCATTTATTAAATTCCGCGTCATTTCAAAACGCAGCTGGGCTTTTAAGCCGTCGCGCGGCATAAATCTCCGGTGTAACATATCGCTCGCGCGCGTCTTTCTCACGGCGTTTATTAATTCGCCGCGTGCGACGATCGTGACGTAACGTTTAAACACCGTTTCTTTGTTAATCGGGCCGACGTCGTTCGGCGCGCGGGACAGGTGCATTTTTTTTTTTTTCTGCCTGGCGTAATCGCGCTCTCGCGCGCGGGGTTTTGTTACGTGTCGTTCGCCTGCTATTTATAGATCCGCGGATTAACGAAGTGAGCTTGAAATGAAATAATTGCGGGCGCGTACGTTTTTACATAATTAACCTTCCGCGGCGGTATTTACCGCGTGCTCGTGGCCGCCGCTTACGCGTGATAACCGGCCGCTCGTCCGGATAACGGGTCCTTACGCAGCCGCCGCATTAATTCATCGCGCGGCTGTGAATCGTCGGGCACATTCTGACAATTTCCTTCGCTCGTTCGTCGAAAACTATATTACCTTTGCTATTATGGGAGTAATCGTTGATCATGGATTTTCTGTCAACTTTTTCTTTCCTTTTTTTCATGTTAAGAAAATTTTTTTTTTTATGTATAGTATGTATAATTAATTATAAATATGACATTATAGTTGAGTTGATTTAACTATACAATTTGTTGTTAGAAATACTATCAAAATATACTCGGCGCTAAACGTTCTTCTCTCAGTGTTAATTTCGCTATGATTTTTCACCCTTTGAAGCGCACGGGCTGTTCACACCTCGCGTGACATGTCACGTATTTTGGGCAAAATTAACTGCATGTGTATAAATATTCGAACAGGGGAGAAACGAATACATTTGAATACTAGGGTACATTTAAATAATTCGAACGTTCTACGTCGCGATAGAAAGTTTTTCGGTGCCCGTCAATTCTTTCTGCGGTCGTGTTAAACTTTCGCGAGTAGAAAAACCTTTTACGGTTCAATCTTTTATTTTCTTTAGTATTTTTTTTTTTATATAAAAAAAAAATCGTTTTCTTTCCAATTCAAAAATGTCGAAAAAAGACTTTGAGAGCCCGGCAAGGTTCTTCCTCGCGTCGCGCAACAAGAGAAACGAAACCGGAAACTACCGTCGTGTATATTTCGGTAACGAAGGTTCCGGTAACGGGAAGGGCGGGCGGCAGGGTCCGCCGATTCCTCGAGTCGCCGCAAAATTCCTGAGCCGGCGGTTTCTACACAGAATCCGATACGGGATACATATGCGAGAGAGGCGCGGATCGTAGTCTATGCGCTGTCAGACGTATAATCAGCCGATTACGCCGTTGTAATAACAGGCTTAAATTCCGAGTAGGCCGGATTCGCTGTCGATACCTCAGGCCGGCGCGTAGTTTTGTATGTGGTCTATGGGAAATTTCAGACACAAAGAGAAAAGAAGAAAACGCTCGCGCGGATTTCGTCGACGGCTCCAATCGCAGCGCGGCGATCTCGTTTCTCCTTTTGCTCCTCCGTACCTTCGCTTTCGGCCGCGGCAGGTTGAATCGGAGACGCTCAAATTCGTTGGCTTTTTGCGCGAAGCCGAGAGCCAAACGTTCCGAGAGGATTTATGCCCGCAATATTTTACATTCGCCGCGGCGGTTTATTCTGATAATTTAAAAGCGCGAGCCCGATTGTTATCAATTTAAGCTCGGACTACTGTTGTTAGATACTCCGACGTTATGGTATGTATGTCATTTGACATATATGCGTTCAATTACTGTTAAAGTAATTAAAAGAACACAGAACTCGGTCTGTAATAGGGAGCATAAAAATACTTTTGATATTGCCTGCGCAAAATTAATTACATATTAATAAGAAAATATGTTTACTTTTTTTTTTTTTCTCTGGAAACAAAGTTGCTTCTTATCTCGTCTTGAGTTTATCACTTTAATTTTTAAATACAAGGCAAATATTTTCTTTATTACTTCTTAATCGTCTTAATTACATCTTGCAATTTGATATATTCATTTTAGGGAAAATAATTTTTTTTATCTTTACTCAAAAAATTGTTCTGGGCTACTAATCTAGTGGTTTCATATAGGAAATAAAATAGGAACAAAATTTTTGTGCCATTTTTAAGGTTAGGGATAGGATACTTTCAGGCTTTTATTTTTTTTTTTTAAGATTGTTCTCAAAAATAAATCGATTCGGACATCAGGTGTAAAGTGGTAAGCGTCATGGTTTTATTCAGCATAATAGGTGCGAATTTGGTAGTTTTACGTTCCCGCGGTATTTCATCTCGACGCGGTGCGTCGCATGACATCACACGACGTCGCATCGTGAAGAGGGTGGACGCGCGTCGGGCGGTGGCTCGGCAACGAGTGTCGCGGCGTGCTGCTCTAAAACAGGGCCGCTACGCATGCGTGCTTCCTCTTCACTCCACCACGGTGGCGCGAGTGGCGGCTGCGGGGTCAGGAGGAGGAGGAGATGCCGCCACCTAATCCCAACTTGCCCAGCTTGCCCTACGTGCCAGCCAGGCGCGTCAGTCGCGCGAGAGCCTTCGACGTGTGGAGGTGTCTCCCCGCGCTCCGCGTGCGTTACCGCCGCTCTCTCTTTTTCTCTCTCGGACACACACACATATACACGCTCGCTAGCTCCCCCGTATCTCCCCCTCCCCCCCTCGAGCCTCGCGCGACAACGTATCACTGCCATTAGTGTTATAATAATTATACGATCACTGCCGGAGTTGCTGTGTGCCGAGGCGCGCGCGCATAATCGCGATCGCCATCGCGTGATTAACCGCCGAGAAGTTGGCTGTATCGGAGTGCACTTCACGCCGCGCGCGACGCGTCGAGCTGGACGTTCCGCGAGTGCGTCCGTTTCTGAGTACTCGCGCGGTGTCTCTCTTTCTCTCTCGTGTTCCTATTCTGTGTTCAATCGCTATTATATGACGTACGGTACACCCCGTTGGCAAAGACGCGCGGGCGACCTAATCTCGGCGAGGATCATCGGGACCATGAAGCGTCGCTGAACGTTTCGACGTCGCGCCGGGGGAGGTAGACTGCAGCGTCGAGAACAGGACGGGAGGCGGAGAGCGCGGATACATTATCGTGCTGGAAAGAGGAGAAGAGACGACTGATACTCGACGACGCGCGTCGTGATTTAAACTGCCACTACCGCCACCGCCACCGCCGCCGCTGGGAGATTTAAATGGTGAGTGTTGCGTAGAGTCAGCGGCGCGTCGCGCTGCGTCGATCGTGAGGCTCACGCGGCAGCCTTCCGAGCGATCGTCAATCGTTCCTGACGCGTTCTTCCCTTTACGGCGAGATCGGCATCTTCAAACCTGGCCCTTTCACGGCTTTTGCCGCCTACTCTCTTTTTCTCTCTGTTTCTCTCTCTTTCTTGTTCTCTTTCTCTCTTTTTCTCTCTCTCTCTCCTCTCTGTATGTGTCTCTATTTCTCTCTTTTTTTTTTTTTTTTTTCTCTCTCTCTTTCTCTCGCTCTCTTCTTCGGAACAGCAGCGGAGTGAGTCGCGCGTGTGAATTTTTGGCCAGTGCTCCGATCGATGCCTCGGGGACGACGCTTTCGTGTACCGCCCTCGGCTCGCCGCTCTCGTCCTTTGACCCTTTTGCCGTGCAAGCGGCATGCGCGCAGGGCGCAACTCCACGGAGGGCTCGTCGCTCGGCCCGTTCGTTCACCACCACCGCGGGGTTTTGCTCCTCGCTGAAATACCTTCCTCTCCCTGCCGCTTCTGCTCTTCCGCTGTTTCGGGATCGAGCTACGTGTCGCCGTAGCTGCGTCGCGCGAAAATGAAAGTGACGCTCTTTTACGGGCGACAGGGATTTAATGACCGCGGGATATAGATGAGTTTTTTTTCTCTTTTTCACCCCCTCTCTCTCTCTCTCTCTCTCCCCAAATGCTATTCATACGAGTGTCATCCACACAGCTCGCGTTTCGGCGGAAACCGCACATGCTCTTTGACTAAATTTGGAAAATCAAAACCCGACATTATTCATTATCGCCACTTCTGCCGAATCGACGGTGAGAAATAAAATACACGGCGTCTTTGTTTCGGTTTAACTCTCGAGAATCGGCTTGAGCACTCTCTCGTCGCTTGAATGGATTTCGAAGTTAAATATTAATGCATATCGGCTTGTAATTAGAGTGCGCTTTTATCGTGGAACACAGGCGTGTTTATTTCCACGATTATACGGTGTAAATAATGCGGAGACTAAATACGCGGGTTATCGACGAGAGAAGAACGACGCTACTTCTGCAACCCGACCATAATTGAGATATTTTTAGCGATAAATATGATAAAACTATTTATAATTGTAATTTGATTCAGTCGTGTTTATTGTTAAAAATATAAAGCTTAGGTTGAGTCCATAAAATTAGTTAATCGCTGAAATCAGTTAATTAAGTAATCGGTTTGTAAATAATCTTTTGATAGTTTCGCGTTATGTAAAAAAATATATATATATATGTAAAGGGCTTTTTTTTTGATAAGAGGTGTGTCCTCGGCTCATGCGAGCTCGCAATCGCGCCGTGGAGGCGGCGATGCACATGACGTTTTCGCGTGGAAGCCGCACTTCCGGCCATTATGCTCTCTCACGGCCTTGATGAGACCTTGCTCTAAATAACGAATAAAAGCCGAAGTGCCGAAGCCGCGGATCGAAACGCGGCTCTAAACCTTGGCATTTGCGCTAGACCCGTTAAATCTCGTGCCTTTTACCGTTATCGCGGTAACTCGAGCAGAAGAAAATTTTCACGCGATTCTTGCACAGGCGACATCTTTAAACTTCTTTTTTTTTTTTCTCCTCTTTAATTTTCTAATTTTAATTTTTTATCCGTTTTTTTAAATTTAAATTTTGCCCCATTTTTTAAGTATCCAGTTGTTCTAATTTTAATTTTTTCTTCTATTTAATTTAAAGCCCTTTTTAATTTCTTAATTTTTACTTTTGATTTTGTAGTTTTATATTTTTCCGATTTTTTTTCTGTTTAAATGATCAATTTATGTTGCGAGGAACAGAGTTTAATAAGCGAAGATGCGTGTTAATGTCTCTCGGATGAAAAGGACATTTAAAAACTCCTCGACGATATAAAACATACGTCAGGATCACTGACCTTTGTATCGGAAGAGCCGGGGGCGATGGAAATCGGAGGCGGTGGGATGATATTTAGCGACGCTTTTAATTATCGCGACTCGCGTTTGAATAAATGCAACAAGTTCTGCGAGCGCCGTCGGACGTTCTCGATGGTGATAAAAGATCGAAAGACTGGATGCGTCAGCTGGTCAGTGCGTTTTAAAAAACCCGAATCGTGTTTCTCTCGATCGACAATTTTTTCTCGCGTCCCAATCTCTTCCTATTTTTTTTATACCACCTCAGGGTTCAAGCGCGGACGATTAATAGTTCAGAAAAGCCAAGTAGATTACAAATAATGCACTGAGAGAAAAATAAAAGTACTTTTAGACCCGGCTATAATTTTTTAATATCTCTAACGATAAACATGATTTAACTATCGATTATCAATGTGAAATATATTTTTCACAATAAATACAGTTCACTAGACATATAAAGTTTCAACAGAGACTAAACTTTTCTTCTTACCGCACAGAAGCAGCGTCCTGATAAAAAGTTATCTCGTTGCGGTTTTCGATCCCGCCGGTTCGGGTTTTCGGTTTTTATTCCTTTTTTTTTTTTCTTTGGCACGCTGGCAAGATCGTGCCGCGGGATTCGCGAGATAGGAAGACGGCGGGTTGATGGGAGTCGGCGCAGAATTTAAATCCTCGATCCCTCACGGTCGCTGACCATGGCATTCAGGCAATGCCACCTCGCAGAGTGTTGTTGAACGAGTTGAAGATCACTGGCCCCCGGCTGTTTCTCGGTCAGAGCTCGGCACGCCGATGTGCCCCCGAGATCGATGAATCGTTCACGTATGTAGGCGCGTGCGGCGGAATCGAAAGAGAGAGATAGAGAGAGAAAGAAACGAGAGGCACCGGATTAAAATTAATTGACGAACTCCGAACTTTTAGTAAGGTAACGCTTAGAGAAAAGTATTGCTTCCTTGGGCCCAATTATCATTTCATATTTCTAACAGCAAATACGACGGACCTTAATTACAATTGACTCGGTTATATTTATATTTGAAAATATCAAATTATGGCTGGGTTCATAAAATAACTAATTTTCTCTGAGGGTAAATGACGATTAGTGATTAATGGCATACTCAACATTGATTCATCGCAGCGTGTTTTAATATTTCAATAGGTTAAATTACACTGGGCAGTCATTACAAATATTGTTATTTGTGCAAGAATTTATTCGACGGAGATGATAAAAAGGGGCGGGTTTGTATTACTAATTTATGTCGCGGTTATTTAATCTACGAATAATTGCCCTTTAATTACATTAATTTGTGGCGTTGTTAACCGCGATGACGATCGCGCCATCGATTTATTACATTTTTTTTTTATCATATATTTGTATCGCGTTTAATTGAACGAGCATATTACGTTTAAACATTCGAAGGGGGGAAAGGAAAATCGAATTAGCGCTCTGCAAAAGGGGGCTCGTAATCAAGTGCTCATCGCGTTTTAAACCCGATTTCACATTCAATCGTGACGCGAATAACGAAAAGCAAAGAAACCAATTCTGACCCGGTTGTAATTATCGCGTCGACTCGGCGCTCGCGTTGAAAGGCTTTCCCGGAAAAATGCAGTTCGCTCGCTCGCGTTGCGTTTACAATTTTTTGTAATTACTGTTATTAATCGCGATTACGCGCGACCGCGCCGTGGCGCAATCGCGATCGGCGACCGGCCGGCCGGCCGGCCGGCTCGCGGCGGAGCCGATCAGCTGACACGCGTGATACACGCGCGAATTAATATCTCCAGTGGGTTAAGAGCGCGCGAGCTGTTACCGCGTTGGAGCCGAGTAGCGTTACGGCATTCACGCTAACCGCGGGAAACGACGGGCCACTTAACCCCGGCGACTCCCGAGGCTTGTAACCCCATCGGCTGGCATTTATATCGATTCCCTTGTCTCTTATCGCCACTGGTTCAAGCCGCGAATGCTAACGCGGCTTTGTCGCAAAAATACGAAATTGCGTCATGCATTCTAGCTCTTCCTTTCTCGCGCCGGAGCCTTTCAAACAGCCGCTTTTCTCGCGAGAAACACTAAAACGGGATTTTGTAATTTATATCACGTATTACTGAAATAAAGTGCTGAATATATATATAGTAATAAAGCTGCACAATAAAGTACGCACAGACACTGACGTTACTCGGAACCAGCAGCAGAGAGAAGTGTTTTTACCTCGACGGTTGCTTTAATCTTTATCAAACACATTTTTTTTTTTAATAATAAATTTAATTTAAAACTAAAAGAAGAAAGAAAAAATAATTATATTAAATTGTGAGAAAAATTTTTTCAATTTATAAATTATTATTTATCGATTTATAAATTAGTACTAAAAAATTAATCTGCAGAAAAGCCTCTGTTCTAGAAAAGTGCGCACATTTATTTTCCTACGGCGTAAGTAGTTCGAGTTAAAAATTACCGCGTAGGTTCGATCTCGAGCGCCTACGAGTACACGAGCGGAATCCTGCGGGAGTAATTTGCGCGTAAGACTAGTTTCGCGGACGAGGGAGGGAAGTGGGGAACCGAGAGGATGCGTTCGCACTCGTTCGCTAGCGGTTAGACTCGCGTTCCGCCCGAGGAGGAGAGATGAAGATGATACAGGTACTAGAGAGGAGAACGAGAGCCGGTCGTTGACCTCCGCCAGCGGACGGTCCTCCTCTCGTGCGCGGCTCCGCGCGTTCTTTCGGCCGAGGTTTTCGTTCGAGTTTCTTATCGCCTCGGCCGCCTCGAGATAAAGATTCCCTCTCGTCTCATCGCGCCTGGAATCGTGTAAATTCTGGGCCTCTCTATGGGCGATAACGGACTTTCGACGCCTCCCGATAACGTAGGGACAGGGCCGCGATGACATTGAATAAAAAGCACTGCCGCAGAAACGTATTTATTTTGTATCTAATAATAATTGAAAAAGATTTTGGGCACTGGTGTGAAGCAATGATAATTATTATCGCGTAAAGAAAATACGATTAAGAAAGATTAAAGCGGGCCGCTGCGAGGAATTTAGATACGCTCAGATAACGGTATTATAGAAACGTCGTATATCGTTATTAGAAGAAAAAAAAATCGAGTAGTTGTAAAGATATAGATGCAAATGAAATATGAAAGAGGTGAAATTTTTATAATTTAACAATTTGTCAGGATAAATGTTGCCGATACCGATGACTACATCTCTTGATCGTCGATATTTCTCTCTATACAAATTACGCATATGTTACATGATTTCCACATACTGTTATTTACGGGTTTTATTATCGCTTTTTTCTTCTTCTGTATTTTTTACGGTGTGTAGTTTAGAACTTATTTACTGCCAAACGTGTCTAAACGCCGTCAGTGCGAGAGAAAAAAACTGCCGAGGCGGGGACGTTTTAAAAAGTAGACATAGAGGATTCCGGGACTCCTGCATTTAGCGTGAACCTGGAGAAGGCAGTGTTTACCGCTAAGCGGTGTCTTCTCTAGTCTCACGAGTGGAATGAAGGGGGACGTCTTACCGCGAGGCTGACGGCACATGGAACGTGGGGGCCGATCTTATCTCGATCTCCCTTATCTATCGGGCTTTTCCTTCGTTCGTGCAGGCGCGTTTTCACAGCGGACAGCCGTGGCGGCGGTTTCCGCCACGTCCGTGGAATCCTGCTCGCACTTAGTCACCGACTACAGTTAACTTCCTGCCCCGCCGTCCTGTCTGATCGCGCGAGGCCGCCGCCGAGACGTGCTAGTCTCTTTTTCGAGCCTCGCAAGAACTCTTGTAACCTCGAGCCCGCGACACTCGCGACGAACCGGGAAAAATTAAAAGGAAAGTAAACGATAAAAATAGCGGTCGACTCCCGTGAGTCATTAGCGCCGGGTCAACGTTCCCCTATGCAATTAACGCCGGCTTTTCAGATCTTCGGATTTTTCTCGCGATGTCGAGGCGCCCCTCTTCCTTCGCCGCCGACGCGGCGAACGAGTGGCGGCTTTCGTGCCGGATCTAGAAGTAGGACGGCCGAAAGTGAATCTCCGGCGCTTTCGCGCGACCCTGACTATTTCGCTCGCAGCCCCCGGCCATCTCTTGCAGGGGGCGGGGGGAGGGAGAGGGGGAGGGGAAGCAAGGGAATCGGAGCCCTTGCTTGAGCCCCGAAACTGGTTTCGCGCGTCGGGCCTTCGTGAGTGCCGTGCTTTTGGGAAGAGCGACGCGCGGCGACGGCGACGCGACGCTACTCGTCTATCGCGTGCCCCTGAGGGGGGCCAAGAGGCCCAGAGACGAATTAGACGACCGGTCGTCCGTTGCCCGGTTCCCGAATCTCGCGCTCGTTCTTAGACGCGTTTAGGAGTGAATTTTCGTGTCGGGTCTCAACCTGCCGGTCTTCTCTTTTTCTCGCCCTTTCTCTCTCTCTCGTTTTCCTCTCAGGCCCCTCCCCCCTCCCTTTGCGGCCCCTTCGTCTTCCTCTCGCTTTCTCTCTTCCGCGCGCAAGAGGCCCATGGGAGTGACCCTGAAAGTTCAACAGCCCTCCCTCGAATGGCGTTTCCCCCCCGGCCGCGCGCTGCACTCTCGGGTTCTCCTTGTGTTCCCCCTCGCTCCCTCTCCCCCTTTGTGTCCCTTCTTCCCTTTGTGTTGCGCGCTGAAACCTAACTTCGCTTAGGCCGGCCGCCGCGTCGATGCACCGCGCTGCGCCTCTTTTTCGCCACGTTCGGCTGGGACTAGACTAACAATAAGATTTCTAGAACCGAAAAAACGACATCCATTAGAAAAATATAGGGTTATTTCGACGCCTTATTTTATTTTTACAGACAAATGTATCTCTGCCGCACAATTAATTTTTTTTTCCTTTCTTTTTTTGTTTTTCTTTTTTTTTGTGAAAAACTATACGCCTCACATTTTTATTTATTATTAATTAACTAATTTAATTATTATTCACCATTATTTATTCTGTGATATTTCTAACCATAAGTGTGATAACTTCTACTGTGATTATTAGATCGAATAACATCGTTAGAAATATAAAATTACGGTTGAATCCAGAAGTAACTAAATTCTTCCCTCGCTGCAGGGCCCAATTGAAATCGCGTTCTCCCGCGGTGCGGCCCGAACAAGGGTCTCTTTCTCTCTCTTTCTTTAAAAGCAAAGTTTAAACATCCGTCTCTCGCGCGTTTCTCATTCGAGTCCCCGCGTCAATTATCAAGCTAGCTCGCTCGCCGCGACAGGCGCTTCCATAAAGCATCCTCATTTCGGGGCACCAGGTAGAACTGACGGTTGGTTCGATAATAGTCGCCTGATCGATATTCTCCGCGCTGCACGCTCGTGAGCGCCGCGTCTAAATTCGGAATGAGATTCGGAATGAGATTCGTCCTGCCGGAAAGAGGAGGGAGATCGAAACCGTTATAATTCCGGCGAGGAATTTCTGATAGCGAAGCAGGGGGAAGGAAAGTCTTACGGCCCGTTTATGACGAATATGTAAAGCGGACCGGGAATTCATCGGTCACGCGTTCGATGCGGCAGCGATCGACTGATCCTCCTACGTCCTCTTTAACGTCGTGAATAATGAAAGGCACGATTTCCGTCTGAAAAACAAAAGCGACGCTCGTGTCAGCCGTGTTACACTCGCCCGCGTTTCGGCCTGCAGTTGCAAAGTTTTGCCGATCGATGCACGCGAGCCTTGCGTCACCGTTGCATCGCGTTTTATTCGCGCCGGCAGAAAATTTCAGCAACAGGGATTGCCCAGCTCGTCGACACGAACATTTTATTCCAGCTGTTACGGAAGGAATTCCGTTGGAATTCTTTCGAGTAGAAGTACGCTTCGGTAACAAAGCGGGAAAACTTCGCAATTATCTTCATTACGGGGAGATTTATCGCGTAACTTTTTTTTTTTCCTACAAAAAAGGGGGGGGGGGAAAGAAAATAACCGAGGATTTAACGGCAAGATTTGCATTTTATATAATATTTTACCCGCCGAGGATCAAAATAAAAGGAGTCTTTTTAGTAGTCGACGTGACACAGTCCCGTCCTTTGAATTTCGCTCGCGAAATCAACCTGCACTTATCGCGTCGTTTTCTTTCTCTCTATCTCTCCTTTCATCTCGCGAGGACGTTTTCAGCGAGGCCGCGGACTCTTCCTGTTACGCCTGGTTCTCTTTCGTCAGCTGATGATCTCGCACATGTTATACAATACATATACCTATCAAAAAAAATTATCTATACATAGATATATATCTGTATATATATATATATATATATATATATATATATATATATAAATATGTACCTGTATCGGCCGCGCTTGCATGTGTGGCCGCGGCATGTGCGTACTTGAAGGCCTCGTCCTTCGGTCGCGCGCGCGACGCATACATCGCACGCACACGCTCGGTACATTGCCGCATTCTGTAAACGTCGCGCTGCACATGCAACGCGAGTCGTCGCCGCGCGCCCGCCATCGCAACGGCGACGCGTAATCAGCGCTTACGTCATCTTCGTATGCGCCGTGCGTGCGTGAATACACGCGTGGACGCGTGCGTGTGCGTTCTGTGACCATGCGCTTCATTGTTCTCCGCATGTCTCCTAGCACGTCCGCCGTTACTACTGGGTGTTACAAAACTGAGCGGAGGTCTTCCAAGCTCGCTTTTTTTTTTTAATGTAAATACGTTTGCGCTTGCAATTATTTTAACGGGACTCGGCTGGGTTAATATTAATTATCACCGGAAGCTTTTTGTTTATCGGGCGACAGTTTACGGCATATTGATTTATATCTCGTTTCTGTGTGAAGCTCCCGATCATCGGAAGTCGGATAATTTTACAAAATTGAGAGAAAATATTGTATTCGTTGAATAATTTGTAGAATTAGCTTTCGCATCGTGCTTGCACCTGTAAAACATTCTCTTTCCCGCCGTGCCCCCTCCGCTCTCGTTCCGCTTTTCTCGATCTAAATTTAGACGCGGCGTCAGCGAGTGTGTCAATTAATTCCCGGATTTAAATAGACGCTCGTAAGCATCGCCGAGCCAAGAGTGCATCGTTTCCTCGTGCCGGAAGGTAGGCCTTCGCTTCGTTCCGGCTGCCTTTGCGGTTTCGCTTTTGCCTCCCATTCGATAACTATTGCGTGCATCGTTCGTGTTCGCTCGCTATGTGTGCGCGGCATCGCGCCGATAATGCCGCTCGCATTCGCCTCGCTAGCTCGCCGCTAACATACGGACTCGATCTGTCCACTGACTTGACTGACTGACTGACTGCCGCCTCGAACGCATCACCGAGTCGTCAGAAAAGTGGACCACGAAAATTTCTCGCTCCGAAATAAAAATAATGATCGAATTTATATATAATTTTAATTCGATTATCGTAAATTTAATTCAGTCATTTTTTTTATATCATTAATTTCGTTATTCTTTATTACAATTATTATTTTAAATTAAATTCAAATTAAAGATTGTTAATTTAACACTTTATTCTCGCAAAATCGATCTTTTCCACCTGCTGAGTTTGCTGAAAATTTTGCGAGCCCTTCGTTAGAAAGTCAATGCGTGCAAAGGCTGGCCTTCTTACATATCGGTCCATGCTATTTCGGTTGCAAAGGCGATTGCGAGTTACCTGCGAAAAGAAAAGCAAATTTACGTTCTCCTCGCCGCGGCAAAATTGCGCGCGGCGCGCATCTCGAAGGTCGAAACTATTGTCGCTGTCGTTTCAAGTACGACATTAGTAATGCAAACGGTTAATGCGCCGACCGCGGCGATTAGCAAACACCATTAATACTCGACGGACGGGTTTAATATTTGCGCGTAAATAGGGTAACCGTTCCAATCTTGGCGAAGGGCTAAAAGCGGCCGTTTTCGTGCGGACGGACGTTTAACGTCTCAAAAGATTCGTAATGCGAGAAAAGGCAAAGGAAAACGAGTTAAAATCGGTATTCAGTTTTGGTTATTAATTTCTAATTATTACATATAAATTTTTATATTTTCATATTTTTATATTGTCATTTTGTAACCGCGCAATTATTATCGCATCGTATAATTTTTACTAATAATTCTCGGCGGCGTTTTCTTCATTGAAATCTGAGCAAAGGTTGCCAGTTAAACAAAGAGGGCTACGGCCATTCTGCCGGTAGTACACGTGCGCCGCATAGTTCGCAACGTGTGCACGCGATGGGATAAGTGCATACGGTTAAAATCGATGCGGCGATATAATCCGCGTTCGCGAAGCTCGGCGCAAAAAGGAGGAAGAGGTACTGTACTTCCGTGAAGGTGATCACGTGTTTGCGCAAAGGGGCAGTTCTCGGAAACGTTGGTGCGCTGCGAAGGGTTGCGAGCACTCGGCGCTCTTTCCCCTCTTGAACGAGTCGTTTATCGTATCACCCTCCGTCGCTAGATATCTCGCTCCCCCTCGCGAGATTCCGTCTGGATTTAGCGATATTCGTATCCTCCTTCCCTCTGCAAAATTCCTCTTCTTTTTTTTTTTCTTTTTTTTCTTCTTTTTTAGAAGCCAAGGGGCAAAATATTATTTTAAATTCTTTTGAACACGAGGCAAGTTTCCCGTAAAATTTCGCAATTTTATTTTCAAGTGTTTTCCGAGGGAGCAGTGATATTCGGTGAAAAATTTTAGCGATTTTTTATATTGTAATGTTATTTCGATTGAATTTTAACGCGCAGAAAAGCGGTAAAAATATCGACGCCGTTTTCCGGGGTCAACAGTCCAGCGGCGTTTCGCGCGGTATCGCGCTCGCGAGAGGATATTATTTATCTTCGTTCCGGTTGCAGCTTTTATGATTTTATACGCCGACCCCGAGGAATCGGAATATCTAATTCAGTGCCGGACATTCAAATGAGCCGGATATTGCCTTGCCGCCTTAGTCTAGTGCTCGAGAAAAGGCGGTGTAAAGTTTATCGAGTGGCATATCGGGAACGACCGGCTTATCGGGCGGCCTCTCGTCGCGCTCGCCAATATCTTTGACGGCGACGACAGTTGCACAATCGCGGTGGAGGCGCGGCAGGGAAAGGGCCGCGATTTTCCTCCACCGAGTCAATTCGCTGTTCCATTCAATGCCCCCATTTCTCTCTCTCTCTCTCTCTTTCTCTCTTGCTATCTATCCGTTGCAGGCCGACGCAACGGTACTCACCGCGACGCGCCGCATACGATACGATGCACCGACGACCAACGATAACGCACTGTCGCGTCGCCGCTCGCAACCTTGAAAGAATCTCGGCACACATCGATCCGCAAAGCGAAACAATAAATTTCTACAGCGACCGGCCGCCACGAGTTTCGATTTAAATTGAGCTCAATCGAATTCGTCGAATTAAGAACCGAGCTAAATTTAAACGTGTGCGTAACGCGGAAATTTGCATCGCGCTTAAATTTATATTTTAACCCGCGATATATTCCGCGTCTTCGCGGATATTTAGTCTGAGATTTCTTCGTATCTCTTCAATCTGCTTCTCAGGGCGAGGGTCATTTCAATTTAAGGAACGGTCCACCCGATCGCCTCGACTTGCCGCGGAAATCCTTTTTCATATTTTCCGAAATAGCCCCTTTTCATTTTACGACTGCAGTAACGCTCGGTTTTACGCTGCCTGAAAATCCTTTCTACGCGGCGATCGCAATTTTCTCTGTCGCCGATCGGTGGGCAGGGCGACGATTTTTTCCGCTTCGCGACCACGAAGGGGTGAACATCCTCCTCTCTCGCCCTCTTCGAGGCTGTTCGCCTCCCCCGGTACCGCCAGCCGTTAAAGCCGATGTGGCGTTCGGAGTATTGACCCGTTTATTTGCCGCCTTCCGACGCGCTGCCTTCGATGTCATCTCTACGACACCGAACTCGGTCATTTCTCTCAGACGTAACCTCTTCTCTCGATTATCCTCGTCGGAACAAATCGCTCGTCTCACCGCTCGCCGCGGCGCAAATGTAAATATAAATTTCAAATGCCGGCCTTATCGGCCGTGCTTCTTTTTTTTTTTTTTGAATTAAAATCAGATTCGACCGAGGCGGAATCCACGCTCTCTCGGTTTCGAAATAAACGACGGAGAATCCCGAGGTTTCTATATATACTTGAAGCGAGAATCTGGTAGCGCGGTACGTGCGCGGCCGGCTTTAAAAATGAGCCGCGAAAACATCCCGTGGACGCGAAACGAGAGAGAAATGACCGCGTTCCTCGCGCTGAAAGTGCAGCGCGGGAGCGCGCAAACTTGCACATCCGCGTGGAATTCATCTGTGCGACGCGCGAAAATCGATGGGCACCAGCCGCTTATCTTCCTCCGCTCACTAGCCACCCCGATGGGGTACTCTCACTTCTCCCTTCCACCGCGCGTTGGGCTAGGTTAGGCTGTGTATCCTCTCGCCAACGTTGCTGGATGCTGCTACCGTTAGCGGTCCACGCGTCGTCATAATTATCGCCTTAATGACCGGCGATTAGGATACTTCCAGGAAGCGTCTTAATGCAGTTTTAATTCAATTAGGTGACAGTCACGCCCGGAATTACCTCGTTGCTTTCTATTGTCACGTAATTAAAGAAAAAGAAAAGAAAAAAAAAAAAAAAGAAATAAAAAGAAAAATAAATTTACATACTTGTTAAGATGATTATTTATTAATGTAAATTTTCTGACGGCTGAAACGCGAGGCTTTAGAGAAAATCGTGGAAAATGCACTTTGTGATACACAAAGCCTTTTGATAGACGAACGGGAGAAACTTGAGAGGGCAGAGGGCATGCGATAAAAAATTAGAAGGCCACCTATATCTTCAGTTCTTTGTTGTGCTATACGTGGGCGCCTTTGGCAGGCAAAGTTTCGCCCTCGGCAGGCCCGCAGAATATTTTGCCCTACGACGACGTAGGGCGAGGAGAATGAGGCTGTCTGGAGAAGGACGAGAAAAAAAAAAAGGAAAAAGAACCGGGCCTTGATTCGCCGTTTCGAGTTAAATCAGGACTCGATTCTCTTTCCTTATCTCACCTCTTTTAAGACAAAAGGGATTTAATTGGGAATGTACAAAAATATTCGAAGGAAAGTGTTTTTAAAATCAAAACGTAACCGGGGGAATAATTTCTCAGCGTCGATGCGAAAAGTCAACGCGAAACTAAATTAGGTTGTTTGTCAAACTGTCGAAAAATTGGCAAAGTGTCTGAGACAAAATCTACAAGATAGGAGCTTGAAAAATATTAAAGAAAAAGTGTGACACGAGACGAGTATTTTATCGAATTAAATCAGGAAATCGATAGCAATATCGGAACTTCAATATTCCCTCCCCGTTTACGTTTTAATATTTATATTAACATATTACATTTCGGCAATATCAAAAAGTAATATTGGAAACTTCAATATTTGTTCGTTTACATTTGAAAAAGAAATATGATGAAGCTTAAGGTAGAAGATTAGAACTTGAGGTAGAAATAAATCGAGAATGCGATAATTAGGGATTAAAATAAACGTTATATCTAAAAGGATATAAAAGGCTCTCGGAAAGCTGGCTAACTTTTTGCTTTCGTGTTATCTAAATTCTCCGTTTCCCTTCCGAATCGTAACAGATTAAGATAATAATTTGCCAAAATTAAATTAAAGAGGCATGAGAAATAAAACGTGAAGCACCCGTAATGTAAATTACGAACGTTAAGAGTATTAATAAAAATATCGTACCAAGTTTCACGCAAAGTTATTTATTGTTATTTAATAAAATTATAATATATAGGAACGGAATGTTAATTATTTTAAAAACAATATAAATGTAACATTACCAAAAAAAAAAAGAAAAAGAAATTAATCAAGAGGCGCTATAGGTGTGTAAATTACGACGCGAATCGAGATCAATGTTGTACCGATGGGGAGGATCCGGTGATTTCAAAGAGCAGACTATCTCGCGTTTCGTTCGCCCCAGGTGCAGGCTCTGGGATATTTTTTGAAAGGTACAAAGGGAATCTGATCGACCATGTGAATTTGCCTTCGAGCCGAGATCGGTTTAGAGGGATTCCGATCGGGAGAAAGCCCGGGAACGGGCGGCGGTTGGCGGGGGCGAAGGGGGGGAACGAAAAAGGTGGAAGCCAACAAAAACTTAACTAGTGGTCCACTTCGTGAAAGGAACCATTCGAAAAGATCGCGCCGCCCGACGGTTGTTGCGCCGCCGGAAGAGCGCCGTGAAAACCCCATTGTAAAGAGGAAAAGAGACCAAGATGGGAAATGCGTGTTGAGGGCGCGTTTTCCGACGGGGAAAGCTAAATCGATCGCGCACCTGCTTGCTGCCGCATTTCCTTTCCGCCTTGCTGTAACTCCACACATTTCGACGGACCGTGAGTTTTTGAAAGCGTGTTCGGAAAGTAGAAATTAAAATGAAAAAGATAGGTACTCCATATTAAAGATGAAAATATTTTACGTATTACGAAAGATCGAATTGAGATGTTTCACAGAGAGGAGATATTTTAGGGAGAAAGAAAACGAGATAATAAATTAAAAAAAAAAAAAAAAAAAA
Organism: Cardiocondyla obscurior; assembly: GCF_019399895.1. Taxonomy (NCBI): domain Eukaryota; kingdom Metazoa; phylum Arthropoda; class Insecta; order Hymenoptera; family Formicidae; genus Cardiocondyla; species Cardiocondyla obscurior. Next base: position 1,096,691 of record NC_091878.1, read on the forward strand.
AGCGACATGAAAAAATGGTAATGGATCGAAATTTCGATACATCCTCTCTCGCGCGGCAAGGGCGGGCTGGAAGATCCACGTACGCAGGTTTCGTAAGCGCGCGACGCCGAGGTGTATCATCCTCCAGCTGGTAAACAGCTGCCCACATCCTGTCTCGGGCGCTTCCTGCGTCCCGCTCTCACCTTCGCCTTTCTTCCTCCTGTCCTCTCCCGTTCTCTTCCTTCCTCCCTCTGGCACTCCTCGCCGTTGCCGACCGCGAGATGCCATACGGGCCCAGAGAGAGTGGGACCAAGATGGTGGACAGGTGCATCCTCGACTTGCTTGCGCTCCGGACGCGCTCGTGGCACGCGTCCTCGCTCTTTCTTTCCCTTCCTTCCTTCCATCAGGCTCCTCGAGCACTATGAAACATTTTATAGCTGCGCGTGTAAGAAGCCCTACATAAACAGAGAAAAAAAAAAGGCGTTCTTAAATTAAGAAACTGAGATTTTTATATAAGTGACAGAATAATCGCGTTAATTTGGAAATATAAATTTCAATTTGAAACAAATCTTTTGTAATTTAAAAAGAATACATTTTATTCTTTTATTTTATATATATTGAAGTTTATTTATAGGATAAAAGAATAAGACAGAATAAAAATTAATATATTCGAATTAATGCAATTATTGTTTTACTTATATACGAGATTTACATTCTCAGTTTAAGGATACTTACTTCCTGCGTATGTTAGAATGATAAACGACTGTTTGATAAGCAAATTATTCCGATACATCGAGCTGCTGCAAAAAAAAAAAAAAGATATGTTCTTTGAGCCTCGATTACATTATTCAAGAAGGAAAGTGAGAAATGTACGGGATAGAGAAAATATTTATTTAGTTTCGGTTATTTAGGTTTCTCGCGAGGTCCAGCCGTTTATCTCGGTTTTCCACTCGCTTCCTTTTACTTGTACGCGAAAAAGTGTTTTGCTGCGCGGCGCCTTCCGCGTGAAATTATTCGAGACAACAAAAATTTGCATAGCTCCATTAGAAATGCACCGGGGATATTCAGGGTGCCGTGCGATTTATCTTTCAATCGATAGACACGGCGCGCCGCGTTTAATCGACAACGACGACGATTAAAAAAAAAACTTTTATCGCTCTTACGAGCGTATCGTCGTAGACGATCCTCGTCCGCGCGATCGAAATACGTTTAATTTATGCCGCGGTATCGTAAAAGGTGCGCGCGGTTCACCTGCCAGCGTGGTAAACACTCGAATCGTCCGCGCAAAGTCCGGGCAAGAGAGACGTGACAAAGAAACTCGCCGCTTCTGGGACATTTGCTACGCGAGGCTCAAAAGATCGGAAAATAATTGTTCGCGCCGTTTTGCGAACGCGACCCGATGACGGCGACGCGCTAAAACTCGATTATGGAAATTGCTCCGTAATTGCGTTACGCCCAAGGTTGTTTATAAGCTCCGTTTCGAACGACGCGAGAAGACCGACAAGAAGAACGATTAAAGTCGACGGAGAATAATGTGCAAGCAATAAACAACGAAATTGAACAGGTGTGTGTGTGTCCGCGCGCTTATGACTGTGTCCCTGCGTGCTCGCGTATTTGCCGGACAACTGCGTTAATTGCGGAGTGCCCGACACTCGACCACGAGTCGCTTTCATCCGGACTTCGCGAAAACGATTCCGCGGCTCGGTGTACCCACGTTACCCATTAACGGATGCGACGCACGCACAAACGTATCGATCACCTGTTTACGGCGGGCCCTTTCTTTCCTTAAGTCACCGAAAGACGCCACCAGTTGCACAGGAAACATGCACGTGCAAGAGACACATCCGCGACTGCAGCCGCGAAACGTAACGGTTCTCCTTTCTTTCTTTTTTTTCTTTCTTTCTTTCTTTCTTTTTTTTTCTTTTCCGGAATATGATGCGAGATACTTCGGCCTCTCGCTATTGTTCGTTATCGCAAATGGAGTCCGACGTTTAACGGAATATTCAATTTTCCAATCGATGTTCTTGCAGCGTACAAGTGGACGTCATATTCGCGAGCGTACGTTTCGTTTTTGAAGTATAACGAGCGAGTAGGAAATATATTATTCAGAGCGGGCTCGGTTAATTTTAAAGACACTTGACTTCGCGATGTTACGAGCCGAGGCGAACGTTTGTGACGGGGATTTACTTATTCACGACGTCTCGGTAATGGAGGTTGCACAGCGAGGTAATTGCAATTCGCTTGATTCGGCATTTATCTGAATATAATAATCAAAGGAATTATTTTGAAATATTCCCGAGACGTACACTGAGGGAATAATATAGTCGCTCTTGGACTCAGTCATAATTTTATAATTCATAATCCTCGTAATTTTAATACAAAATGATTATCAATCGCTTATTTTATGATTATGATTTTCTGAAGAAACACCCGATAACGTCATAAACTTTCTAGACATGTCACGAAGTTATAATTGAGCTGAAATGTAACTATATTCTTTCCTCGGTGTAATACAGTTGCGACGATTATGAAATAGCGGCGATCAAGGTAACAATTAAGAATCGCACGACGAGTAATATGGAAATTAAACGACATAATAATGACAGTTATATAAATCTTGTAACTGCAATCCCCGTTAATAGCCGAGATCGCCGAGGGTCGATGGCGGCGGTAAGTTTTCGAGGTAATTAAGCGAGGTGAAGAGCCGCTTGCTCTCTCCAAGCCCCGGCCGTCGCGATGCTATCAAGCGTTTAGCGATACGTAATATTATCATCTTCCCCGATCTTTCTCGGCGGTATATAACGCTACGCGTGCATAATGCAATACAAATGCGGACGTACGATTTTCCGCATTGGTGCTTCGCGGCCGCCTTCACGAAATCGGGCAGTTGCGGAATTTTATCGTCGTTGACTGTCGTGCACCGAAACTGTTTCTCGAAAAGGTCTCAAGAATCGCAATTATAATATTATTATATTATATATATTTTATATATATACATATATATATATTTTTTTTTTTTGTAGTAATATGAATTTATAAGAAGTAACGTGTGCACTCGTCGAGGGTAAAAGCTTTGAAAAAGCATATTTGCTGAATAATTTAACTAATAGCTTTTAATTTATTTCTCGTTACCCGATGTTTTCCTTCGTTGCCAAGCGGCCGAGATAACTCGGGCTTATTCGATCAGCTTAAGATTAACGAGATTACGAAAGAGAACGGCCGAAGAGCCTCGTACCTATCGACGGACACCTTGTCCGGCAAGATTTAGCGCGCCGTGCCGGCACACACCTGCGCGCTTGGCGCGTGCTACGCGGAGATGCATCTGTCGCCGCACCCGGGTGCATGTGCATCGCAGTCATTTTATTTTTAAACGCACAAACAATAATATTGGCTTGGCAATATTGATCTTCGAACTCGGAGATTGGTTATATGAAGCTCCTTGACGGAAATATTAATTTTGATTTTAATACAAATATCGACGTGACGCTTTTCAGACAGTTACGTGCTACAGATAAATGTTTATTTTATATATGTATATATATTTTTTTATTTTCTTTTTTTATTTTTTATTTATCGGGAAAATTGATTTATCGAGAGACCTTCCGAAATCGGTGCACCTAAGTCAATGTCTGTAATTAACTGTGCGGAAAGCTCAGCCTTCGGCGTCGCGAAGATAATTCCTATCCGCGAATTCGCGGCCTTGCCTAAGTAGACCAAGCACATACGCGGACTTCCCTTATCACTTCGTACGCTATCTCGTATATTCATTTTTATTTTTTGCCCCCTTCTTCCCCCCTCCGACGTTTCTAAATTTACATCGAGAAGGCCGGAGATAGCGTCGCGATTTCGGGTCGCTTGCTCGTTCGCGAGAATTAGTTCGCGCAGTCCGTTATGCAACCGCGCTCGCGAGGCTTTGCATCCATCCATTGTCCATCACGCCGCTCGACTCGACTCGAGTCGGCGGTTCTTTTGCCGGGATAGTGGGAGGTACCGTTGCACACCGCCGTATGCGCAGCAGGAGGAAAGAGAGAGAGAGACCGAGACCAGCAATCTCTCCAGCCGCGGTAACACGACAATGCCGCGCCATTGCGAAAGTCCCGCCGGACCCCTCCCCCTCCCGCCCGTTTCTCTCGTCGTCTCTCCCCGTTGCAATTTGCAACGTGCACGTGCGGTCTTAGATACCGCCGCGCTCTAATTCGACGCCCGCGGCATTTCAAAGCCAAATTTACTTGGTACACGTGTATGATTTTAATCCGGCTAGGACGAAAACGTGCGGCACGATTATCTAAGGCGGAGATTTGCCGGTCGCGTTTGTTGAACTCCCAGGTTAGTCCGGGACGTTGAAGCTTTTGGAGTGATTGTCAGAGGTGAGATTGATGGGATTGAGAGGACTTTTTTTTTTTATTTTTTAATTGACAGCGATACTTGCGGACAATAACGACGACGCGAGAGCGCGTTTGAAAAGCGACTTGACGAGGAGAGTGCTCTTTGTTTAATCGAAAACTACCGTTCGATGATTCATTGCAAAACGGCGAGCGGCGGGAAAACGGCGAGCCTCTCGTCGCTTCCGAAGGTCGATTGTCGCAACCGTTCTGTCGGTTGCAGCTCGAAAATACTCGCGTTGCGAGAATGTATGTATGCGCGAGAGAGGGACGATAGGTAGAAAGACACGTTAGTTGAATCGCGCAGCTGGATCCTCCGAATCGTTGCAGGTGCAGGTGCGCCAAGGCACCGTGCACACGCTCGCACGTGCTCGCACGGTGACACCGGAGGTGCGCTCCTCCGAGAATTTGCATCGCGGTATGGGCGGGACAGTATTATACAACTCGGCCAATACTGCGGAATTTTCAGATCCTGAATACTCACGTCTGCGGAGTTAGTAATCTCCTATCATTCGGATAAAAGGAAAAAAAACGATATTTGATTTTCTACGTTGCAATCACGTTCATCTTATCTCTGAAAAGATAAACAGAATTTTTAAAAGTTTTTCTCGAAGTCGCTCGACACCCGTCGCGATAAGACTTATCGAACGGCTCCCACATTTTCTTAAACGAAGCTTTAAACTTGCTCAATAATTTAATTTTTATTGCAAATAATTATAGAAGACATTACAATTAGCAATACAGTTTTACTGACAGATCAAAATGCTTTTTTTTTTTTTCCTTTTGTCCAAGTTGACGAAATCGAGAAACGAGCCAACTTTCTACTTCGATTCCAGAAGCATTAGTTTATAGTTCCGTGGCAGTCGTATTGTGTGCGTATTTGTTCGCCGTCACGAGAGATACAGATGCAATTGAGGAGAAAGAGAGACAGAGAGAGAGAGAAAGAGAGCACTCGTGTTTGCGTGCGTGGGAGTGGGATCGCATCGAGAACGCGATGTGGGTCACTAGGAAATTGTTAGTCGTCGTCGTCTGTTAGTCGCTCCAACAGCCTTCCTGTGTGCGACCGGCAGCTGGGCGCTACGTGGGCGTCGTAATCCCGCGGTGCAGAGAACTTGGAAAGGATGAATGTCGGGATCTACCACCCCATATGTTGTCTCCTGCGCGCTTTTTACGTCACAACCTTCGTCCTCTTTCTTTCGTCGTTTTTTTTTCTTTTTTTTTGTTCTTTTTTTTTCAGTGCGTCGTCGTTCTGTTTTTCGACAAACTGTTTGACGAGCTTAACATCGATTTTCTAAATAAACATATAAAAAATTATTACGGCACAGTTTTGATTTAATTGCCATTAACGTCACGTATTTTTGCAACTAAAGTAAGTCACGAACTTTAATTTCAACTTCGGAAGCAAAAGTCACTTGAATTCAGCTCAAGAAAGCGGTCGGTTTGTAGTCCCTTTAAACTTTGAGTCTGAAACTTGCTTTTTTTAGCTCAGTTGGGTAAAGAGTTTATCGTTAGAAAGTAATACGCTGCGAGTGAAATGCCCTGGATAAAATAAGAGAGTTGACATGACGTTAGTTAAAGACGGCTATGACGTTCATAAAAATTTTTCTATTACAAATTTTCCACTAGAACAAACTTCCCTGTAGGCGATTGTAATAAGTCGGCCTTTCGCTACTCGAGAAATTAAACTAATAAACGTTCTCATGTATTAGATACGAATATGTTTGAACGGTTTGTCTGGAAAAGCGCGCCGCGCCGCGAGAGATTCATGCGTGACGCGTCGTGCGATCGTAGACAATTTATGCCGGCCGCGGGAGAGAGGTGGAAAAGACCTTTTGTTCAGCGGGTCGTCGACAATGGCCGCGCGTGGATGTCGAAACTCTCGCCCCGGCACGAAACTACCACGTCGTAGAACGGGAGAGAATAGTACTATCGTGTTGCGTAAGGGCACCGCCGACGTACGCGACGATATGCACCACCGCCGTTAGGCGGCCGGAGGGAGTCCGTTGCATTGTTACATGGTGAATCTGCATGAGAAAACTTCTGTCACTTCCAAGGAAAGATGTGAACACCTCAGAATTATAATTGAAACATTTGCAACGTAATTGTAAAGCTAATACGTCGAGGAAAAAAAAAAGAAGAAGTTACTCAACGATACTTTATAATATTTTTAACGATAAATATGAGTGAGTTAATTATAAAACTTGACCAAAGTTTGTCGGTCGTTGTTTGAAGAAAATTGCGAGTTAAATTTTTTTTTTTTTTTTTTAGTTTTTTTTTAGTTTGATTTTAATGTTTAATGTAACGCAATTTCAAACAACCAAGGTTCTCGTCCATATCTTTTTTATATTTCTCGTTAAAAATGCGATGGTGTGGTAAGAGCAATTTTTCTAACTAGAGATAAACGCAAGGAATAATGAGGCTAAATGAGTTTTTCAAATTACTTTTGCAACATTGAAATTATCTGATAACCGACGGTCGAAGCAAAATTTTTTTTTTTACGATCTATTTCTAATGCTTGTTATTCGCGAGTTCTCCCGCGATAAAGCGCGTGCTGCGACGTGCGTGACGCGTGTCCAAGTCTCGGTGGAGGTGCGTGTGCCGGCGATCAAGATAACGAAATTGTAATAAGGAAGTCATTAAAAACGATTATTCTTCGGGGAGAGGGTTTTTCTTCGTGGGCGAAGAATTTATTCGATACCCGATCGCGTAATCAGATTTCTCGGAACGCTCGCTCTATCTCCGGCGTGTCGAAATTATTGACGCTGACTTTGCAACTGCACAGAAATGTGGGCCGTTTACAAACCGGTGCACTCAAGTACGAACCGGCAAATGAACGCCGGCGGTGTTGTAGACATCGAAGGCGCTTAATTTTTGAGATCTCGTTAATAACCTTTAACTTTCTTATTTCGTTTGTATATAATTAATTTATTTCTATTCTATTAAAAAAAAAAAAAAAGATTTGGATGGAAACTATATTTGGAATTATTGAATGCGGTTATATAGTTGCAACGTAAGAAGTAATATAAATTATTATAGTTTCCGATAACTGTATCGCAATGTTACATAAATTTTATTAATTAATTTTTTTATTAATAATAAATCTCTACGAATTTTTTTTAGCTTTATCGATTAGCTGATAATACTCGTCGAGGAAGGGAATCCGCGTCGTGAAATTGTTAGCGGCGGGGGTCGCCTTAACTAACGAATCATACTCGCGATTAATTTATGAGGTGTTAAATGACCGGCAGGTCGAAGGGTGCATTTTAATGCACCCTTCGTGCAGCGCGACGGCGATGTGACGCGACGCGACGCGACGCGACGGCGTCTCTCGTGCCAGGAAATTCCAAGTGTTGCACGATAATGAGAAGGCTCCGTCCAAAGATTGTCTTTAACGATATCGCGCCCTGCCGGCACACGTCACGGTGCCCTAACGACTCCATTCGCACCCTTCTCCCTTGATCGCGGCCGCATTTCGCGATCTGGCGTTTGTTATGGCACACTTTCGCCACGCAAAATCGCAATCTGGGCTACCGTCGTTGAAGCTCGCTTCCATTTTAACGTTACGCTATACAGAGCGTAACCGAGCAAGGAAATCAACTTCGGGCGGGCGGTTCGACGTGGAGTGGAAAGAAAAGGGTACTATCGAACCGATCGATCTAAATATACCGATTAAATAAAGAAAAATAAAATCATAAATGTATTTCAAGAAATATTTCTTCTATAATTACAATATTTTTTTTTTTTTTTTTTTAAAGGTGTATGTATAATAATTCTTGAATAATTTAAAATTTATTTACTTGCCATAAAAAAGCTGTTTAGAAATATGAAACAAAATTTAATTTATTCAGTCGATTAATTGTTGATGATCATTGCCGATGGCATCTCTCTCTCTTCTTCTTTTTTTTTTTTTTACTTCATCGACTATCATGCACGATTATTTCGCAAGGAGCAAACGAGTCACTGACATTTCTCCTTCTGTTCGACTCGACGCACGCAGGAGTGACTCATTGCCGAAGACAACGAACCCCGAAAGGAAACGAAGCGAGTGAATGAAGCGATGAATGGACCTTTTTGTGAATGAATTTACTACCGCGTTGCTCTTTAATGTAGTCACGAGGATGACGGCAACGATGACGACAACGACGACGGTGATTCTTTTTCTCCTCGTTTTTATTACTTTCGTTAAATCCCCGTTTATTTCCCGATACGTTATAAATTTCACATTGAAAAGCGATCCCTATTAATAAGCCTGTTCGTTGCCATTCATCTGCTTCTCTTTAAAAAAAAAAATTAATTCGAGATGCTTAAAAAATTTAATTATCTCGTATCGGAACACGTCTGGAATTATAGAATAAATAAGTAGGTATGCTTTTTGCGACTCCGTGTGTCTAGGAAAAAATTAAAAAAAAAAGAAGAAAAAAAGAAAGCGTAGGCATTTACATTTTAAAATTCCTAGACAGGCAGCGAATCGTGCATTTAACAACCGCGTTGTTACAAGTCTCCATCGCGGGAGTCGAGCAATTTTGAGCCACGCTCGTGATTCCGTTTCACGTTTCTGCGGGATTGCCGGCGAGCAAATCCGCCTCGCGAAAACGCGGCTTGCATTCGGTGAAAGGCCGCTCGGGCTCAGCTGTTACCGAGTCTTTATCGCGCGCGGAGATAATCGTAAGCAGCCGCGCGCTCGCGCGCGCTTACGTTACGTCGTTCGTGTTTCATAACCGCGCTCGCTTAGGATAGGAAAAGTGTGCCGTAACCCCGCTCTGTGAAAAGTGTGTCGCGCACATGCAGCCGGCAGCGGAGTGTGTTTGTGTGCACGTACGAAGCCGCTGCTCGACACGCGTGCCCGGCTTCGCATACTAAAATTGGAACGATATGGGGAAGATTAGTCGGCGTGGACCCGCCGACACGCGAAGTCACGTGGCGCGTTTTTCCAATAAACAAAGAAACTGAGCCGCGCTTTCTTGAAACCGTGCCCTCGGGGATAGGAGGGGGAGAAGAGAAAGGTAAAAAAAAAAAAAAAAGAAAAAATACAACAATGGAAATTGAGCGAGGCCAGAAAAGTAAGGCTGCGCTGGGAAATTAAATTCTACGTGGAGACAATGCACGAATAAAAATTTAAAAGACGGCGGGGAAAGAGCGGACGGGCGCTTTCGACGAAATACGGGAATTTAGTTGTGACCTATATGACGGAAACGGTCGTCGTTTAACGGGAACGAAAGTGACGTCTTCGACGACGCTGCTGTTGGCTGTAAACTGACATTGGCTCGCGTCCAGCGGCGACGACGCTCTGAATAAAGTAACGATCGAAGGCACACCCTCGTGTGACCGTCTGCCGCCCTAAAGAAAGCAAACTTTATCACCTCATATCACCGGGATGCTTTGCCGACGCGTTCGGTTGCGCAAAAAAAAAAAGAATGAAAAAAAAAGAAAAAAAAGTCCTCCCTGCACTTCTAACTTTCGGGGGGATTACTTTTATAGAAAAATATAGTTACTTTTCTTATCTAATTAGTGTAGTTCCCAGAGAAAGGAAACATTGATAATCGAGAAAGCTCCTTGATCTCTCTATTGGCGACGTAAAAAGCGAAGCTATTTTAACTTATTTCATTTCCGCGGACAGTTTGAAAAACAGATGAAACTTCCATCGTTAAGTTACACAAATATTGAACTTTGCCTGTCCATCCTTTTTCACGCGGCTGAGGGACTTCTATCAGCCGCGCGATTAATAATTTAATACCGCGGATTATTTCTGCTATTACTAATTATATATTCCATTCGCGATTTCATGTTATATGAATATACATACATAATCACGTCTTATTTCAATTATTCTTTAGATAATTATATTGCAAATTGCACGTTATATCCTACGCATATAATTACCTTCCGCTCGAAGATTGTGTCAAATAAGATTTTAAGCCCAGGTGACGATTTCTAATTTCTCATACTTCTCGACTAATCACCTTCGAATCTGCTGGCAAATCTCAAAAAATAAAAATCGCCGCTGGGAATTTCTCGACACGGTAATTCTCGCTTTTTTAAGAATAGCCCTCGATCCGCTAAACGGCAGTCGGTCGATCGCGGATCGTGCGGAACAGGTCTCGATATTACGGTCGTCGCGGTTTTTTTTTTCTTTCTTTCTTTCTTTCCCCTCCGTACGTTGCTCGCTTCCGGCTTTCCCTGTGCATCCGTGCGATCGATCAACGCGCATCGATCGCGTCGGGCACGACGTGGACCTGCGATATGCCGTTCGCGACAATTGTTGCTGTTACGCCGCAACGTCGGCCCCCTTTTTCTTCCGCGGGGGGGAGGGAGAGGGTGGGGCCCGTTGTCGCGTGACGGCGACTACATACTGACCATTTCCTGTGTGCGTTCACCTTGCCACGTCGCGTGCACGCGGCACCGTAAGCTTTGCGGGGAATGAGAAGCACGGCAATTTCGCCCGGGTGATTGCAACAACCAACTTGCAATGTAACAAAATTAATGTCTGCGATTAATGTACGTCGTCTGCGAAGTTGGGGGAATTTATTATTCCGGATTATTCGGCCTGAAAGAGAGAAAAAAATAAAAAAATACACTTAATGTGACGGAAATTGTCACCTGGCTGGTGGTGTCGGTCCGGTTCTAGTTGCGGCGAAATTATTATTTTAAACGCCCGTGCGAAATATTATGGTAAAATCCGCACTGTCCGGGAAACACTTTTTTTTACAAAATATTTCTAGGGCTGTCGACTTTTTGAACCATCGATTTCTATTCGGGCACTGGCTTTCGATATCAATTATACGCATACACTTGTACAGAAATTAATTCAGTAATAAATACGTAAAAAAAAGAACAAGAAAATTCTTTGAGAGATGAGAAAGGAAAGACTCGCCAAAGGTCTACGAATGATTTATTTGTATATAAAAAATTACGTAAAAAAAATTTAATTAATTTTAGTAATTAATTTATGAAAGTAATTTACTTTATTAACGGCACCTGTATTGTTCTCTTGTTTTAGGGCCGTGAAAGCGTTCCAGCAGGTGCTATGGGTGGAACCAGGATTTCCACGGGCCTGCGAGGTTCACCTACGGCTCGGCTTGATGCTGAAGGTCCACGCTGAGTTCGACGCCGCATTGAAGCATCTAACCCTCGCCCTGATCGATGCCACCACCCCTGCATCCTTCTCCAAGCTTGAAAGTAAGCGCTTGTCCATTTATTTGTCAAACTCGCGGCCGGAAAATTCAGATCGCGACTCCGTAATCGCTCGCTCACTTTCCTTCGCCGAACTTGACCGCCTTTCGCTCGATGCCCGTGTCAGCGAGATAACTCTGTTCTGCGTTATTCAGTAGTTCCATTAAAGAACTTTTCAATACTTCAACCTCAATATTTGTCAGGCCAAAAAGAAAAAAAAACAGTAGCCAACACTGATTTTTAGCGGTATTTTTATATGCATATCAAACGTTATTTTTAAATTATAAAAACGTTTACGATAGTCACACAAGTTTTTCCTGATTTAAAATAATCCGCCTACCGCGCAATTCCAGTTCACGATCAGCTTTTGATCCCAGTAAATAATATGCAAATCCGTCTAAATGTTTCTCGATAGCAAACTCCAGCATTTAACAACAAATAACTCGACGAGATTTATATCTATTTTATAAAGCAACACGACATACGTTAATCGCCGGGAGGAAAAACTTTTAAGCTCTTTGCAGGAGCAAGTGGATTACATTTTCTGTTAATTTCCGCGAGTTCCACTGCGGAGATTTCAATTTCGAAGTCACAAAGAGAGAGAAATCACAAAGAGACGGGGAACTCCCTCGATTAACGTCGCCTTTTCGTTTTTTTTTTTTCCTTTTTTTTTCCGGAAAAAAGGATACTGACTACCGATGCATCGGGAAATCTGACATTAATATGGAAATCGAACCTCGTGGGGATTCCCCCACTCTGCATCTCGCGCGCGGATATGTATCTATGTATGTAGAACAAGTTACGGCGGTTCTGACTCACGTCAGCGATGACTGGACTGATTCATGACTCCGAATTGTACGTTTTCCACGCGATGATTCGCGCGGGAGTCATTCCTCTCCTCTCTATCTCTTTCGAGTACCGAGAATTTCGCGCGAGAACTACATGATTTCCCGGCGGAAGTCGCGCTTTTAAATAGCCGGTCCGGCGTGTCTCGCGCGCTAGTCTCGCGCACGTGCTTATCGGGCTTCGATGCCGCCATATGAAAACTGATCAAGCTCCGAATTAATTTTTATTGATGATCTCCGTGTCTCTTTAGTCGAGTTCCGGTTGACGAGTCCGCCGCATGATGAACATATCGGCGAATAATATAATTTGATTCCCTTGTCGATCTCGGAGAAGAACCGAGGCTGTGCAGCTACTTCCCTGAGAAACTTACTGAAGAATTGTTCTCTGTGTGTTCGTTGCAGTCAAGTTCCACATCGCTCACTTGTACGAGGTGCAAGGCAAATATCGTCTGGCTAAGGAACACTACGAGGCCCTACTGAAGGAAAAGGTCCTGCCTTTGCATCTGAAGGCCGACATTTGCCGTCAACTAGGTAAGTCACCTAAGATTTTTCACTGTTTTATTAAAAATAAATTTAATTTAAATATATATATATTTTTTTTAATTAAAAAGCGATTTAAAATTATATATTTATAATAATCGTCGGCTTAAAAAAAAACCTGCCCTTTGTAACTTTTTTGGTAAATTAATTTTGACATAATTTTTTACAATTATCTATTTACACCGTTAAAATTATTTGTTCGCAAAGAGAAAAGATAAAGATCGATCTGCTAGACCATCCTATGTAAATATTGAAATCTTATTGGAAAAGGATAACAGGAAAAAGTTTCATTCCACTTCGTTCTACGGAACTACTTAAAGATTCCCACACACTATATTTAGCTCGGGGAATATGCATAAATATCTTATACGCAAATATTTAAAGTACATTGAGAGAGAGGAGTACGAAACAAAAATTTTACTTTCGGAAAGTTCTTAAAACTACCGATATTTCCTAGGAGAGCATAAATACTTAATCCAGAAGAAGGATATAACCGAAGTGTAGGAACAAAAGTTTCGCCGATAAATTTATTTCCGTCTTCTAATCGCAAAGAGGAATATTTAAAAAAATGTTTAATAAATTCCAAACTTTCCCCCCCGGCAATTTTCTGTTAATTTAATAACCAATTCCTTCGTAATTATTACTTTGTCTGAACTTCATATTGAATTAGGCAGTACCTTTCAATTTATTCTCCAATTCTTTAAAACATATAATTAAATAAGATGAAAGTTTAACGAGAGGAACGTAACTACGATATTTTCAATTATTTATATTTCCATACGACTTAATTATTTCGAGCTACAGTTCCCCGGCGTTGTAAAATAATTGCAAACGTTTGCCGAGAGGCAAGTTTCATCGACTGTTTGAGAAGAAGTTTCGTCGACCCGCTCCGTGTTACTTTTGAAAATAGGGGTTCCGCGAGCTTGGTCTAGGTCTAGGGGGGAACACTCCACCGTGCCCTCGTCGCGATTCGGCGGCCTATGCGCCAGTCTGGAAGAGAATCGGGCGGGAGAAAGGGAGAAGTACGTAGGGCAGGTGCGAGAGAAACAGAAGCAAAGGATAGTTTTCCCACAACTAGGGCCTCGCTTCCTCTCACTCGGGCTCATTCACGCGGTCTGTTCTTCTCTCTTTGTCCCTCGTTCATTCACTCTCCCTCCCCCTCCCCCTCCCCCCCGAGCTGCCGCTCCGTCTCATCCCCGGCCCACCCTAACCCGGAATAAATCAATACACGTGTCTGCAGACTACTTGGCAGAGTGCAGCCGGCCCGCCGAGAGCCTTCAGCCGAATCTGCGAGGCTGAAGGCACGACGATCCGAAGGAAAAACCACCCCTTGCCGCTCTTCTCCCGCCCTTGAGTCGTTTAAGCCGCGCGGGGGCGATATATCTTTTTCCACCCATCCTTTTTTTTTTTCTTTATTTATCAGGGAACATGGGTTAGACCGTGGAAGGCGAGAAGACTTCTTTTTTTTTTGTTTTTTTGTATTTTTTATTTATTTGCCAGGAAACATAGATGGACCGTGAAAGTCGGCAAATAAACGACTCACGGTTTTTTTTTCTTTCTTTCTTTTTTTTTTGTCAAGTAGAAATATTTTCTTCTTGACCCTGTCCCTCGCTCCAAAAATAAAAGTTTTAATGAAGGACCTTCATGCTTTGCGAAGAGTTGATCGCCGTGACGTTATTTCTCGACGTGACGCGTGTAAGTCTCGGACATTCGGGTCCGTTTTTTCTTTTCCACCCTTCGGAACGGATTGCACCATGGTGAAAGTCCGCACGTTTCGCCCGTTTGTCGACAGGCGCGTCTCCTCTTTCGGGGCTGCGCTTCTTCGAGGACGTGGCGAGCGTTGCGAACGGGACATCCACTTTACGGCCCGTTTATGGCTCCTCGCGTGTCGGCGAACCGTCGCGACCGGTCCTACTTCCCTTTTTTTTGGAATTCTGCCCCGTCGTTCTCGTCTGGTCGCTCTCCTTTCTTTTCTCCACGAGGAGAAACGAAGGAACGCGAGGAATATATGAAGAAATGCATATTTTTGAAAAATCTCGCGCCTTGTTTTTGGTGAATCGTCGAAAAAGAATTTTTTTTTTAACAATTTCCAACGAGTTAATTAAATTGATTGACGGTTCAATCTGATAGTTTTGACCCGAATCCAGTCCTTTTCGCTACTCGTCTGTGACATTTGATAACCGTGGCCAGGTGACCAATTTGAATTCACAGGTCGAACAAATTTGCAAATCGAGCGATCACGCGGATGCAGCGTTTAGGGAACAGGTCTGGTTAAAATGTACCAGGTGAATAAATAACAATGAAGGTGGATGGGATCGAGGAGAACGGCAATCGCGCGGTGGTTATTTTAATCCTGCGATTGGACCGGCGAGGAATACTTCCGAGAGGATTTTGAAATGCTGCTCGGTCGTTATATTGAAATATAAAACACGACGGAGTATTGAACGTTGAAATCTGATAATTACAATGAGAGAAAAGTTACTTAATTTTGAACTCGGCCATAATTTTATAATATTCCCAGCGATAAATACGACAAATCCAATTATATTTATAATTAACTAATTATATTTAATATTAGAAATATTACGAAATTATAATCGGGTTCAATAGTGAATATATTTTTCTCTCACAATGCACTATCAATTGATTAATTTTATTTCTTTAATTAAAGTAATGCTTTCCTTTGCCATCAAAGTAAAATATATTGCGCGATCAGATCGAAGTTGGCTAATCGGAGAAATTATTTAACTCCGTCTGTTCCCACGCGCGGTTCCGCCACGTGTTTGCCTATTTACGGTCGTGCATTTATTGTTACGAACAACAACTTTTTGCCGACGCCTCGCTTTTCCCACGACGATTAATCCACGAGGTATCAACAGGTATACACGTGTCGCGCGAGTATAGAAGTGGCGGGCATAAATCAGCACGTCGTCCGGGGAACGTGCGAAAGAATTAATATTATTATTATTTTTAATTATAGCGGTGACATATTACCTTACGCTGCATTATTCCGAAGCGAGAGAAGCGTGCCCCGAAGGGCTTTAATAATCGTATAACATTTTATACTCCTCGTCCTGCATAAAAAGCTAAACAATTCGCAATGATCCACGACAACAGAGTTAATGAAACATCTTAATGTCGTTGGGGGTTTCCAAGAGAACGCGACAGCTAAGTTTAAAGTACCCACTGAATGCAAGTACCGAATGAAAATCTTTCAAGGCTCTTCCGCTCTCGTTTAAGGGACGAAAATCCTGTTGCACAGCGTTTTTCGCGCTGCTGCGCCTATGTTTGAAAAGAAAGGGGGGGGCGAAGGGGGGTAATTCGAGACAGAACCCCTAGAGAAGGGACGTAAAGACGACTGCTGCCAGGGCTAAGCGCAGGGCCATACCTGAGAGGTCTATTCAGTCTAGTTCTCTAGTTCGTCATGTAGCATCACGTAGCGTCGAGGTAACGCGCGATTCTCTCGGAATGGCAACCGGAAAAAGAAGACTGGGAGAGCACCGCGTTCATTATTCCTATTTTTTTTCTTTTTTCTTCCAGGATGGATGTACCACGTGGTTGAGTGCACAGTCTTGGGTATAAGCAGGCAGCAGAAGCAAGCTATAGCCATACAGTGCCTGAAGCAGTCCATCGAAGCCGAACCCAAAAGCGGACAAAGTCTCTACCTTCTGGGACGCTGCCTAGCCGCCTCCGGGAAGGTGCACGAAGCGTTCATCGCGTACAGGTAATGACACGAAAAGATGTCAGGTGCGATGTCGTCGCGAGCCGGTCGAACTTGTAACGTTTTATTAATTTCGCAATTTTAATAAGCAACGATGTGCGACTTTTTTTTTTTTTTTTAATACGTTGAGGCTGAAAATATTTCTATTGCGAGAAACTGAGCTAAAACTGCGCGTTTTAATAATTATTTTTAATTATGTA
This sequence comes from Cardiocondyla obscurior, assembly GCF_019399895.1. Taxonomy (NCBI): domain Eukaryota; kingdom Metazoa; phylum Arthropoda; class Insecta; order Hymenoptera; family Formicidae; genus Cardiocondyla; species Cardiocondyla obscurior. The sequence continues at coordinate 1,113,528 of NC_091878.1, forward strand.
GTTGTTATTGATTGAAAGTAAAATTAAATATTGGTATAGGTAGTTTTTCCTTAATATTCTTGGACTTTTTTTTTTATTTTTACATATGCATGCTTTAAATTAAACTACATTTATTTCTATTTTTTTTTCTTTTAGTTATGTATTACTTTTTTTTATTCTTTTTTTTTTTTTTTTTTTTTTGGTTTTTATAATATGTTTATTGTAATATTTATATAGGAGTATAGTCAAAAATACAGCAGAAAATTGCCAATGTAATACAAACATATTGAAATTAATGTTAAGGCAAGTATGGTAAATTTAATATTAACACAATTTTATATTCATATATAATTATCTACAATTTTATCTTATTTTATTTGGGAATTAACCATATTCTTTATGTCCAACAGAAATTCAGTTGAAAAATCGGAAGGCAATGCGGACACGTGGTGCAGTATAGGCGTATTATACCAGCAACAGAATCAGCCTATGGACGCATTACAAGCCTACATATGCGCCGTACAACTAGACAAATCTCATTCAGCTGCTTGGACTAATCTAGGCATACTGTACGAAAGTGTTAGCCAGCCGAAAGACGCTTTGGCCTGTTACGTTAACGCATCTAGGTAATTTACGCGTTACGCAAATAATTTTTATAGAGTTCTGTAATAATAATTTTTTTTTTTTAAGTATAAGTGCCATTTTCTTTCTTATTTTTTGCTATGACATATGCAATTTTATGCTTTATAATAATCGTGTATTCTGCGTAAAAATAATCGTCATATGCCATAAGTTGAAGGCCAAGCTTGCATTTGATAATATTAAAATTTTCTAATGATTGCGTTGAGTTACTGGGTCAGCGTGATAAGATTTCTTTTTACTCGTAGGGGAAATAGCAATATAGCGAATTGTACGGGCCCATTCGCGGGTCTGGGTGGCGTTAAGTCCGGTGGCAACAACCCGATGAACCCGTCCCTTCACCATCGTATCAACTTTCTGCAGGGTCATCTAAGTCAAGCACCAATGCCTTCCGTCGCAACCAAGTAAGTCATCGTTGAAAAGTCAAATTACGCATTACAGTTCCAGCATAATCATTCTCTGCACAGTCTTCGAAACTTGAAACAAATATATAAATATTTGAGGATTTACACATCTGTGAAATATGTAAGATGGAAAAAAAGAAAATTTTTTTTTTTTATATTTGTTAACTTCTTAATGCGAAACAAATTCTTTCATCTCGAATATCTAGATTCAGATGACTTGGTTTACTTTGTAGTACACACTCACAATTTGGTCTCTAATAGTTTTATTTATTTAAAAATTATTTAATTTTTTATCTAAAGGCGATAAAAAAGTTTTTTTTTATGTTACATTTATTACTCCTCTTCTGGGTATTATAATTAAATAAAAATAAAGAAAAATGTTAATTTGAATCTAATTTTATCGAATATAAAGTTCTAACAGTTATAAAGAATATTGATAAAATAAAAGAACATGAGTTTATGATACAGGAATTCCATCTGAGAGAACCACAAAACAAAATATGAAAACATCATTAAGTGAGTTAAAGGTCGAAACAAGCCACAACTATATCAGACAGCCGACATTTAGTTTTCCTTTCTTCGGCTCCGCGGTGGCACTCGTTCCTTGCCTTTTTGTACTACCTTTATTTTTTTTATTTAGGAGGCGGCAATTGCCGTCCATCGAAGAGGCTTGGAATTTGCCGATCAGTGCAGAAATGTCCAGCCGACAGCAGCAGCAGCAGCAGCAACCTGGCGGGCCTTCGTACAAATACGGTGCCACACCGAGTGGACCGCCTCCACCTTATCCTCAACCTCAGGGACAGAACGCTAAGCGCTTTAAGGTACGTTAAAATAGAAGACGTTTTCTAGAAATCGATACAAAATGTGCGTTTGCTTTTTTCAGTTTTTTATAATGATCCGCTTGTTTTCTCTATTTATTTATTTTACTATTATGATTACGACCTAATCTAGATAACTAATTATTAATTTTCTAGAAACTGTCTTTTCTTTATAAAATTTATTTTATAATGCCGTGAAAATAAGAATTTAATTATTACAAGCGGAGACAAATTAAAAAAATAAATAACGTGGATTAAGTATTTCGAGCTTGCATTAATAAAATTCAATTCTGATCGACAGAGTGATGAAGTGATATCAACCGCACCGCAACAACGGGCAATGCCGCCGTTCTACTTATCGCATCAGCAACTGCAAACGCTGAATTGCCTGCAACAAAATGTCAACAGCCTGACACCACAACAGCAGGCTATGCTTCTTCAGCTGCAGCATCAATATCGTTTGATGCAACAGCACCAACAACAGATTAGGCAACAGCAGCAACCGGGACAACGAGGTCTGAGGCCTGGGCAGCCTGGTTATCCCGCGGTATACAATCATCCACAGAATCTCGGCCAATCATCGGGTGTCGTAAAAAATTATGGCATACCGCAACAACCGGTAATTATTTATCTTATTGTTGAGATCAAATTTTTACGCGATCGAGAAAACTACGACACTGAATATTTTAATTCTCGCGTAAAGTACGGTATGTGTGTCACGTCGAAAATCAATACTTCGTTTAAATTATTTTAATTAATCAATTATTCAGTTGCAGCAGGGAGGTACCGTTGCGCTACAAACGGGTTTCTCTGATACCAATGTCGGCTATAATACAGCGGCGACCGGGAATACCACGCAGACACCAGGAATGCCTTACAAATCTGCCTCCGACACGACTTATCCGCCGCAGAGGCAACAGATTGCCGGCGGTGCTCAGTACAGCGGCCAATATCAGCAGCAACCGAATCAGTATGCTGCTCAGAGTTATACGCAGGTCACGTCGGCGACCAGCGGCTACTCGGAGAGCTCCACGACGGTTGCAGCGAATAAGGATAACTTAGGCGTGACGGATCAGGAGTTGCAGGCGCTACTGTCGCAGAAGGACATAGCCACATCGCTAGCGGAGGATCTGCTTAAGCATTTCGGTTCCGATGATTTGGAAACTGTGGTAAAAGAAGAGCCGTCAAGCGGTAATGTTATCAGTGACAATGGCACGCTCAGCTCCGGTCCGTTCTCGCCATCAAATCTTGAGGATAATGCGGTGGACAAGGTGAAGGAAGTTAAGTTAGAAAAACCGGAAGACACGGCCTCCCAGCCTCCGCAGTCGAAATCGACGACGGATGCTGTGACAACGACGGCCATGACAACGACGATTGCAACAACTGTAACGACGGTGAAAAGTGAAACGACGTCGGTTAAGAATGAGACGACAACGTCGTCATTACCCTCCAGCACGACGGTGACGACGACGACAAGCAAAAGCGAGACGACCAACATTTCCAAAGCAGAACCGATGATGAATTTAAAACTCGAGTCGTTATGCGAGTCACAACCGGAATGTGAGTTGAGCATTAACATGGACGCCAGGGGAGTAATAGAAGCATGTAAAGGTCAAGGATTGAAGGGAGTGCCGAATTGCTCGATACTGAGCGATCGTTCGCCGCCGCCTGCACCGCCAGATCCACCGATTCAACGACTGACAAGAGAACAACTTCTGCCACCTACGCCAAGTGTCTATTTAGATAATAAAAAAGACGCTTTCGGCCCGAATCTTCAAGAATTCTGTCTAAAACACCCGATTGCTGTGATACGTGGCCTCGCGGCGGCGCTTAAGCTCGATCTGGGCCTTTTCTCGACGAAGACTCTGGTCGAGGCGAATCCAGATCACGGTATCGAGGTGCGCACGCAAATGCAGCAGACCAGCGAAGAAAACTGGGACCCGACGCTCAACAAGAAAGTCTGGAACTGCATCAGTCATCGCAGCCACACGACGATTGCTAAATACGCGCAGTATCAAGCTTCCAGTTTTCAAGAGAGCTTGAAAGAAGAAAAAGTGCAAGGTGGCGTACACGCTTCTAATCTGTCAGACTCGGATTCGAAAGACAGCACTGGTCAAACGGTCAGACGTAAAAAGAATACATTTGGCTTAGCTGGTCGGCCAGGAACCAAAATGTTGCGCTTTGGTACAAACGTGGATCTGTCGGACGAGAGAAAGTGGAAACCACAGCTACACGAATTAATGAAGTTACCGGCTTTTGCCAGAGTGGTATCGGCTGGTAACATGCTCAGCCATGTGGGCCATGTAATCTTAGGAATGAACACCGTACAATTGTACATGAAGGTAAAAATTAATTATTTAATATAATAAAATTATAAAACAAAGCGTATTTAACATTTTTAAATGTAATTTAATCTCTGTGCTTGCTTTCAGGTACCTGGCAGTAGAACACCCGGACATCAAGAAAATAATAATTTCTGTTCTATTAATATTAATATCGGACCGGGCGACTGTGAATGGTTCGCCGTGCCAGACGCGTACTGGGGCGTGATATGCTCGCTCTGCGAGCGTAATGGTATCAGTTATTTACACGGCAGCTGGTGGCCAAACTTGGACGATTTGTACGAGGAAAATATCCCAGTGTACAGGTTCCATCAGCGACCGGGTGATCTCGTGTGGGTGAACGCTGGTTGCGTGCACTGGGTGCAAGCGGTTGGCTGGTGCAACAATATTGCATGGAACGTTGGCCCGCTCACTGCTAGACAATATCAGCTCGCAATTGAACGTTACGAATGGAATAAGCTGCAGGCGTTCAAGTCGATTGTGCCCATGGTGCATCTTTCGTGGAATTTGGCGCGTAATATCAAGGTGTCGGATCCACGTTTGTTCGAGCTGATTAAGAATTGCCTTCTACGAACGATGAGACAGTGCTGTTTAATACTGGAATTCGTAAAAAGCAAAGACGTAGAAGTGCGCTTCCACGGTCGCGGCAAAAACGAGGCCTCACATTACTGCGGCCAGTGCGAGGTACGTTTTCCTAACAGCCTTAAAATCACGTTTAAAACTTTATTACTTTTTTTTTTTACTTCGAAATTTGCCAAAAATAAATTCTAAATCAATTAAACTCGATAAACAAAATTAATAATAAAATAATAATCACTTTCGAGCTCCCAAATTGTCATCGATTTAATTATGAAATATTTCACATATACTTAAAAACTTTTATTTCTAGTTTTTTGCTTCAATAAGTTTGTCATATTAAAAGGGTACTTGATTTCTTTGCAGATTGAAGTGTTCAACATTCTGTTTATCCGTGAGCAGGAGAAACGTCATGTAGTGCACTGCATGGATTGTGCGCGTAAACAATCTCCTTCGTTAGAGGGATTTGTCTGTCTGGAGGAGTATCGTATGCGTGACTTAATGGACGTTTATGACGGATTTACTTTGTACATGCCGCCGCTGGTTACTGCTACTAGTACTGCTACCACCACCACCTCTTCCTCATCGTTATCGTCGACGGTACCGACAACGTTACCGGCACAAACCGGCCAGTCCTCCTGAGGTTACATGCAACACATATATTTGGACTTTTTAAGTACGCTGCAGCAGTAGTGATCACTACCATCCGGGAAACACGAATTTTTTCCGGATGGTGGCGACTAATACTGCTAAAGTTAGTCCTCGTGTTAGCATAAGGTAAGAAGACATTTCATACGATAAGCATTATCCATGTACCTGAGAGCTACGCGAAAAACGGCGGGACCGGCTCCTTAAAAGCTTCCTCGCAGGCGATTGTTCGCAAATATATCAAATGGCGTGGAAACTTGACAGTAATTTCTCTCGGAATATTGCTCTTAGGGAAAAGTAATTTCGAATAAAAATTGTTCGAGCGTGAGGATGCATTTTTTAAATTATGAAATTGCTTTGATTTTGAAAATATGCACCGTTATTTATTAATTAATTTTTTCCTCTAGTAACAATATTGTTGTCGGAGACAACTTGTCATGCTTTACCTCATTCTGTACATATATACACATTTTTGTATATTTTTAAATTCGTGTACGGTTGTAGTTTTTTGATCTTTTTTTTCTTTTTTTTTTTTAGCATGTGCTTTTATCTGAATTTGACTATTCATCAAATTTACAATTAGGAATTACTTTAATTATTACGATAAAGCTTTGTGAGCCGGTCCCAAGAGATTAAAAAGAAAGGGCAATTTTCGGTAGACGTGAAAACTCATTCGCGCTACTTGCAGCTTGCTCGCTCGCTCGCTCGCTCGATCGTTAGTTAGCCCTGTTTGTACAAATCTAACTCGCTTATCAATTAAAAAAAAAAAAACATCACCGCCGTTGCTGGATTATTTCCTGTAAATACGTGACGGCGACCACGGTTTTTCTTTTTATATAGCTCTCGGGTATTGGTTAGAGAAGACTGTCTCTTATTAAAAGGACGTAATAGCGTAATAAGATCGACCCGCGCCATCGTCATGCGATCGTATCCGCATTTTAACGCGCCAGATATCTTTTGCTAGATTTAACCTGGTTCTCTTCATCATTTTTTAAAAATTTATTAATCGAATTAACGATCATTGCGATTTGCGGTAAAGAGTAGAAATCTTTTATATATTAGATATTGCGTGAAGCGTTTATTTCTTCATCACAGACATCAGATCTTATATTTGAATTTTTTTTGCCTTCTTCACGATTGGAGTCTAAGATTATGGATAATACACCTTCACTGCCATTTTGCCGCTGAGATAAAACGAGAGATTTACCCTTTATCGTGTAAGGACGAAAGATTCCCCATCGTTGATCAATCGCTGTTAGAAGAAATACGATTGCAAGCATACTACTGCCGTGTGTGGTACTGCTCAAGTTATTTATACGTTTTTGTATGCGAATCTACAAAATCAGGATATAAAGGAAATTAGAATATCTTTAGAATAGCGCGATCTTTACTGCCAATTAATACATGTTGTTTCCTGTAAAATAAAACAATCGGGAATTAAAATTTAAATGTTTCACGAAACTGAAACTTCGAGCGTGTAAGCTTGACGTCCAGAATCACTGTTCGTTCAAATGTAGAAGTTGAAATTAAAAAGAACGGTCGAAGAATAGAAGGAAATTAATCACGGCGGAGATTTGTACGTCTCGGAATTAGGAGTAAATTTTTTTGAATTTTATTAAGTGTAATGCAACGTCAAACTACTCTTTTCACCGAAATGTAACAGTATCTTTCTTTGCTTTTAATCTAAAGTTAAATTAAAAATGTAAATTTATATTCCTGCGATAAGGGGTTAACGTATATATGTGTGCGTGTGCGTGTGTGTGTGTGTGTGCGCGCGCTGTGATTTTCGTTAGCAAAATTCTCGAGCTCTAGAAAACAAAAAAAAACGCAAAAGAGACGGATGTGCGAAAGTTGCGCGTCGCTCGCAAGGCGATGATACGCGGCGACGAGACGAGAAAGCTGGACACGATCTCCGGAAAGGGGAGATTATAGAGACACACTGTAGAGGTGAAAGAGAGCTTCTTGTTCATCAGGTTAATCGTACTTTAAGATAACAAATGTACCTTCACTCACAGTCTCGTCAATTGATCACGGCGTTTACAGCCGCTGTAACGTGCCAGAGCGCTTACTGTATCGCCATTCTGTATATTAGCCAGATCCGAGGAGTATGAGGATTAAAAGTAACACCTTTGTTATAGTAAAACTGACGTTATGCAAAAGAGATCGGTGAGAACGGATCGACCTAAGATACTTGAACTGCCACTGCGATTAGACTAGATTACCCTGAGAGAAAAATATAGGCACTTTTGAGCCCTTTGAAATTATGCTCGGGTTCGAAAGTAATAATATTCTATTATCAGTGTGAAGCGCGAGTGAGAATCGTGTCGATACGATTATCTGCAAGTGTTCCTTTGATAAAAAAAAAAAAAAGAAAATCAGATTTACTTTTAATTCTCAACTCCTCGGTTCCCGTCCCAAGCGAACTGCGCGCGAGAAGGGAGGCGGAAGAAACTAAAATAGTTAGCTTTCTTGCGTTACGAAAGAGGATCATCTGTAAAAGAAGCGATGTATTTTTGAATATCTAGAAACGCTAGTTCATCCACCGAGTTAGTAGCTTCGAGAAACAAATGAGAACAGGGGAGCCGCGCGTTCTCCTCTTATTTTCTACAATTGTACTCTAGACAAGTCATAAATGCCTGTAGCATTCGTCAAATCGGTGTATCAGTGTCTTTCGTCACCTTTAATAGTTCTCTTGTATTTTATGTTTTATTTAAAGACATATACGTGTCTAGACATCTTTTAATGTATACACGTTTTTAATTAATTTCATTTGTATATACTTATAAAAATATATGGTTCTTTATCCTGCGTGGTGGTAATTATATATAGCGAGCAAAGCGTTTGATCAGCCTCGGCACAAAATGTACCAATTTTCACTTACGAAAGTAACGTATTCGAGCGAATGTTAAGGCATTTGTGGCACAGTTAGCGTACAACGGCGATGATCACGCACGACGCTTCGGGACGAAGTTTTTGTAAATGAGGAAAATAAGGTAGACGAGTTGTCGATGCGACGGAATTCCACGATAGAGCACTTGTCAGGGAACAGCGAACAGCTTGGTTTCTCATAGATTTTAAATCGTACCCACGAGCACGCTATATGATCTCAACTTTGCACGACGCCGGCGGGAAAAGGAGGTGATCTACGCGTATTATTTTCCCGTCGGCGAACGCAGGCTCCGAACTGACTTGACACCCTTCGATTAACGCTACTCCGTAAATTATATATACATATTATAAATATATAAATATATATATAAATATATATATATATATATATATATATATATATATATATATATATATATATATTTAATGTAAAGGGTAAGGATACTAGGCAAATTCACCAGTAGAAAGCTCGCGCGAGCTTCCTCGTAATTAGAAAAATCAACCCGGTCGTATGATGCCACGATCGTGCGCGTTTGTTCGATATTTTCGTAAATTAAGGCGACAAATTGCGTGCGTTACGCAGAGGCGCGCTACTCTGATCCTTCCAGTTCGAAAACGAACTCCCGCGACTGCATAATCTTTTGTAAAGACTTGATGAAATATTTGCTCGTTCACGAGCCGTTTCTCTTGTACGTAGAAAATAAACGGGAATCTTTCGAAGGAAGGCATTCAGACGCGGGCGAACGAGCGTGCCCGATAAATGCGCACATAAAAAATAGAGGCCGTCGATCCTCTGTGGATATGCAGGTAGAGGAAGGAAAGCTGATCGAAAGAGCACTTTTCCTTCCAGAAATCTTATCCGTGGAGGATTAAACCGACCTCGGAACGAAAGAAAGATTGTAACGAGGGCATATTTTCGCTATAAACTACTACTATTATTATTACCGCTACTATTACTACTACTTCTACTTTTAATTTAAGTTGTACACCCGATAAAAGAGACCGAGCAAACGAAGAACTTATTTTTGGTCCGTGAAGTAAAATAGCGAATATTTTTCTCATCAATCCAATAATCGCATATGCGTGTACATACGGATTAGAAATATGTATAGAGGAGCCGTGGTGTTTCGTTATACATACATATATTTGTGTGTGTATATGTATGTATAAGCCGCAGTAGCCGGCGATCGTAATATATGTGTATAGCTTCGAAAGGGACACGGCTGAACACTGCGTCGCTGTAAATGTATTTCTTAGCAGCAACAACAATGTGAAAACGTTCACTGCCAAATTGTGATAAGCGTGAGAGATCCCACCTTCAAGCCAGGAGCGTTTTCTTGACTTCTGATCGCATTGACCAACCGTTTTTCGCGTTCCCCGTTTCCTCCCCCACGTTTTCCGCAATCTTCCCTGCCGCAAAAGTTCACTCCTATGTAATAATAATACTAATAATAATGATAAAATGATAAATAGAGTTACCGCGCATCCAATCCGATCATAGTCATATATTTTTCCTTAAACGAAGCTAGACTAATCTAGACCGGGAGAAGTTAGTCTCGACCAATGCAGCTAGAAACGAAGGAAACCGCTCCCCTATTTTAAGCGCCGTAATTAACGGCCGTATTTTAAAGCGACAAATGATGTATGTAGAGCGAAGCGATATTTTTCAACGGGGCACGTTTTACCTGTCGAGCGGTAGGAGATGGTAGACGCGAAAGGGGAAAGGGTTTTTCATCCGCCGGACTTCCCTTTTGCGCTCTCCCAATTGTATTGTTCATTACGTGTACAGTGCCTTTGTATCTTAAATGAGACAAGTCCCCCCTTCGTCCCTCGAAGAAAGCAATCAATTCCGGGACTCGAGCAAAATTTCCCCGATCATTTTTGACCATAAAATATGATCCTTATTAAGTTTTAATTGAAATGTCACGGCAATCGCAATAAATTCGAAAATAAATTGGAAAATCGTTTTTTTAATATTTAGAATAAAAATAGGATATGGAAACATCTTTGAGAAAATCAGTTTTTTGTCAGATGTCAGACTCAAGACTGTGACTTCTTCTTTTTAATACAGCGCCGGTTTGATTTGTCGTTTAAATTACATTCGTGCTAAATTCCGTTTAAAGTTATTTTCCCCGTTAAAATTATTCCCCGGTAAATGCGAAATTTTGCTGATGACCGATATTAATAATAAGTAAAAGAGATAACTGCATGTGATCTTGAGGGAGAGGGAGGCACGCGGTCCTTCCTACGTATCGTGACGTTCTTCTGACTAGGTTTGTAATTGTAATTAATTGTCTAATGAGTAATATGTAAAATTAGATTAATTATTCGAGTATGTTGTAAAAGTCGTGTACAGCCGGGCCGATCGAGTCGGCCAGGAAGATGAGGTGGCCCCCTGGAAATCGCGCGACGGCGGCCACCCTGTAGTTAGCCTTATTATGATTATCATTATTGCCATTATTATCATGGATTATTATTACGATTATAAATATTGTGTTTACCGTAATAATTGTGTAATATACGAGGTTACACGAAGCCAGAAATGTTGTGTGCATTTCTACCTGTCACCGACTACTACAATTACATTAGTGTAACTATAATGCCTTTTACCGTAAGTATGTATGTTACAACGCCGTTCTGTGATAAAGTTAACAATCAGTTTCTTCGTTATATTCGCAGAAGTGTTAGTTTCCTATTTTTTTTTTTTTTTTTTTCTTTTTTTTTTCTCATTTCGAAGTAGCCGACTGTTAGAATTATCATCTGTGTAACAAACGAAATTTGTGATTAAAGTTTCAACTGAAAGAAACCGTGGCTCGTGTTTGTATAAGATCGATTATTTATTTTAAGTGCTATATACATTCAATACTTTGTGACAAGATCACACGGAAATTAAACTGGATAAGACTTCCTTTTGCCGAGACCCGATCGAGACGTCCGCTCGATTTTATTTGTGGCACTTATTCGTCAGATTGGCGCAAAAGTTTATCGACAATGTGATTTTACTGTACACTTGTGCGTTCCATTATTCTTTACGAATTGAACCAATTAAAAAAAAAAGTGCATCGCGGACTAGTTTGACGATCTAAGAGCACGAGGTTGCATGTTTTGCTTTCAACTAATCCGCGCCAATCTGGCATAGATAAAACTATACACGGAAAACTATACTTAACAACTTTCGCCGATCTACGTTCTTCGCATCGCTTGCTTTCTCATCTGCTTGCGACGTGCTTGAACAACACCGTAAACCACCGCGGCGAGGCTGCGGCAGGTGCTTCTGTGCCTGGGAGTGCCTTCCTGCTGCACGGTAGCTTTGCCTAGCACGAAGTACGTCTCCATCGTGCCTTTCCCTTTTACTTCGATTAGCCCGCGTTTCTGAGTCTGATAACCCCTGGATTCCAGAAACTACGACAGATTAATAAATTTTCACGGTTTTTAATGATAATTTAATAATATTTTTATGAATTTTATTTTATTTTTTAATTTTTTTATTTTATTTGCTGATAATTCGTCAGTTTTAATTTTGTCGTTACCCTGGCGATATCGTGTGGGACTTGTATCTTGCCCATCACCCCAGTGGAGTCCATCCTAGAAGCCTCATTAACGGTATTGCCCCATATGTCGAAAACTGGTTTTCGAGCTCCGATAACGCCACCCACGAGGGGTCCACAGCTGATGCCGACTCGCAGGTCGAAGTTGTTGAACGAGTGAACGTTTACGTCCTCGAGACGATGGCGCATGGCCACCGCATAGTCCACTAGCTTACACAAATGCTCCATATCGTCGCCGTTGTTATCCTACCGGTAAAAATTTTTTTTTTGTTTTATTCCTTTTGCGATTTAAATTTTTTTAATATTTTATGTATTATGTTATTAAAATATTAATTAAAACTATTATTTATTTTAATAGGAATATAAAAGTAATTATACTGCATTGCATTTTATATTGTTATTACGGTTTGACTGGGATTCAAGCCCGACGCGGCCATGTAGGTAGCGCCGACAGTTTTTATCTTCTCAATGCAGTGGAACGCCGTCTCATCCAGCAGCTCGTCAAAATCAGCTGTACATTGCAAATTATAAATTATATGTTAAAAAGCATAATTGAAAGGGCACATATCAATCTTATCCAGCAATAATATCATAAAATATAGCAATTAATTTAATATCTGTACCGATAATTTCATTGAGCAAGCGAATGCATTCCATCCCCTTATTCACGTCTTCTGAATAGAATTCCGTAAAGTTTGGCACGCTGGCGAACATCACGCCCACTTTGTCCCGCGATTGCGAATAGAGTTCCTGAAAAAAGAAATATTAGTAACATCGTGGCGTATAGATATATATATATATATATATATATATATATATATATATATAAATTCAGTCTACTGAATAAAACAATTGAGTCTTACTTCTGGCGCGCGATCCGCCGTAAGAAAATGATGAGCTACGTGGTCCGGTAGGATGTTTTTCAGGAGCTGCATATTATTATGGCGCGACTCGATCATGTCGCTCAGCTCTCTCTCCGCCTGTTGCTTCCACAAGAAGTCTAGACGCGACGTCACTTCTACCAGCCTACCATGGTACGTTACCATTACAAGGAAGACCGTTAAAAAGGTTAACATCTGCGCCGGCAAAGATATTGCCGATCTGAAAAAAAATTGAAAGAACTTGCTTTAAAAACTGAGAAGTATTTAAAACGTAAAAACTGCAATTTCAATTTATTGATCCAAACGACTCACGCATTTCTTTCTCGCTCGGTGAACATGTCCTTGCATACGACGAGGATCAGCACCGCGTATACCAAAACGATCGCTGCGGCCAGCGCAGTCTTCACCAAGTAATACAGTTTTAGAGCTGAAGCAAGCGCGATCAGGCATAAGATCCACGTGAATACCATGTACTCTGGTCGAATGCAGTTAATCTCTTCGAGCCCCTCGGAAGTCTTCCAAATAGATCGCTTTGAGCGGACTTGAGTTTCCCCCTCGACATCGTGTTCGCGCGCTACTCGTCTGTAATGCCGACTACCGCTTTCCTGCTTTCCATAATGCTGTTCGTATCTATAATATTAATTCGCTTATTTTATTTTTCAAAAAGCATTAATCAATTAAAAAATTATTTTAATTTTTATTGCAAACGCCCGCTGAAATCCTGCAATATCATCTTAATATTGTCGCAAAAACAATTATAAAAATTTTATTTTATTAATTATTTAATTTAATTATTTCTTTCAGCATAAGTAATTCATTTATAATAAATTTTCGTTGAAATTAATATATTTTTAAATACACATCTACGTACCTGTAAAATCTGAAGAACTCCTTTCTACTTCTTCCAGGTTCCCTGTCGTTCACCACTCTGGTCAGCTTTAGCTCGATATTGCTAGACTCCGTTTTTAGAGTATTGTTCTCTATCGAGGGGACGGTCTTTCCTCGTTCAGTAGATTCGTCGCTCAAAGCAGCCTCCAAAAACGTGAGGACAAAGTGGTCCAAGCTCGCCTTCGCGGTGGTCGCTACCAATTTCTCTTGCGCCGGAAGCGGCTCTGCCACGGTCGTCGTCGGTTCCTGCTGCTGCTGAAGCACCATCACTTCCTGATAAGGACGCACCGCAATGGGACAAGTTAGGACGCCAATGATAGACGTCAACGTCATCAGGCTGATGACGCCGCAGATAAAAACGGTGCGGTGTTTCTTGTTGTGAACTAGCATGGACGACGTGTGTTGCAAGTACGTCGGCATACCTTTAAACTCCTCCGCCATCACCAGAATCGATGATGCCACCAGGATCACAGTAGTTACCAGTAATGAGATCAGAAGAATCAAGCAGCTATTTAAAAAGTTTAAATAAGTTATTAATACATAATAATATATTATTGCGCTAAAATTTCGGACTCCAAAAGTAAAAAATTACATAATTAATTTCAAATGTGTTTAAATGTACTCACTCGGATAAGATTAAGGCTTGGCTGATGGCGATGAAGAGCCATATGACGAAGCAGCATATCATATTGGACTTAAACATGTCTTCTCGCAATTGGTCAAACTAAAAAATAAAATGCGACATGATTAATTAATATATGATATCTCGTAATTAGGCTTAATAAAAAGTTTGATTGAATTTTTTTTTACAGCTATTTATATATTTTGCTTTTTAGAAAAAATTAAATTAATTTATGAAAAGATATTAATAAGTAAAATCAAGTTTACCTTCGACTCCAGGCTTTCATCGTTATAGCGTAAGGTCCATGCGTTTATATTCGCCGATCTCATACGTTTATTGCTGGCGGTTTCAATGGCGTTTTTCTTCTCGCTGGCCGTCGGCGAAGTTGCTTTATGGCTCGGTTTGGCTGGCTGGCCGTTCTCTTCCTCCAAGTACTCGGACTCCAAATTGCTTACTGACGTAGCTGTGTTTAGCTGTAATTACGAGATAAGAGAATATATTTATTAAACTGGTTGCCTTTTATTATTAATTTAATACAATTAAATTAATTTATTGTTAACTAGATATATTCGAATTTATATTTTAACGCTCACATTTTCGAATGGAATTTCAGGTGTCCAGTCGACTCCGATATCGTCATCCAAAGAGCCCGGGGGCTGCGGCGCATTGCTATTCACAGCGTGTGGATTCACTTTAAAGCTCTTTTTGTTTTTATTCGCGGCCAGCTCTTCCTCCGTCCAGACTCTCGGTTTCGACGACTGCCTACGTTTAGATTTGAGAGGTTCCACTTGCTTGATGAGGTATGTTACCACGTTCCTATCTTTGAGATAATTGTCTCGCTCGCATCCGTAACCGGGTTCCACCTCGTAAACGTCATTCAGGCACTTGAGCGTATCGGCGGAAATGTGTACTCTCCTAAAATAAAAATAAATTCCGCTCGAGCCTAATCTTTTCAGACTAAAAACTTTAAAAAATAAAATAAATTTGATTTATTTCGTACCCTGGTATTCCCCCGCTTTCAAGATGATTCGCAAGCGTCACGTCGTACGACCATACATCGAACTGCCACTTCCGCAGGCCCAGAACCCCGCAGAGCACTGATCCGCTGTGAATTCCTATCCTCATGTTCAAGTCCACCTGCGCCGGATAAAAAATATAAAGAAAAATTAAAAACTAAACGTATTTTAATAAAATAAATTGAAATAATTAAAAAATAAATTAATAAAATATAATTTATATGGAGAAGTGTCTGTACCTTCGTTGTAAATCTGACATCTCGTATGGCCTTGATCATGTGCAAGCCCATCTCCACGCAGCAGTGGGCGTGATCGCTCCTGGCGATCGGCAGGCCGGAAATGCAGTAGTAACAATCGCCGAGGAGCTTTATGCGTAGACAATGGTTCTCCGCCGAGAGCTTGTCGAAACGGGCGAAGAGATCATTTAAGACCTTAACCAGCTCCTGGGCGCTGCACTGGCTCGCCAGAGCTTTGGGAGAATCGTCAATTGTCATTGTGCGCAGCTTTCCATATCCCCGCAAACACAGAATATCACAGTAACATTTTAAAATGTTCTGTATTTGCTGAGTATATAAAATATTAAATTCAGTGAAATTCTTCTCTTTTAAATCTTATACTGTAAGTCTACAAGCGTAACGTTACCCGTGAATCCCTTGATATCGGCGAATAGGATGCTGACGTTCTCATAGCGGTGGATGTATATCCGGTGGAATTGATTCGGCGTGAACGATATCGTCCCACCACGTGCCGTCTCGCGGGCGATGTCGCGGATCATTTCCTTGGCGACAAAGTCGGGGAGCACTTTAACAAGATTAATTATTGATTACTTCTCTATCGCACGCGCGACGATGATACGCAAAGGTGTGTAGTTCAAGGCTTCGCGGAACCTCCGATTTGCGGTGAATCTCTTTAGCGAGGTAATTATTTGAAGATGCGTTTAAAAATACGCTTCTTCGTGGCTGATCCTCCCCAATATCACAGAGAATCGCGTTTAAGCAAAATTTTTTTACATAAATTTAAGATTAGGTTATTCCAACTTTCCGGTAAATTTTTCTATCAGGTAATTATATGTCTATCTTTATACTTTATTTTAAATAGATCAAGGTAAACGTATGTTTAACTGATAAATAAGTCTGCCAGGAAGTTTAAACAAACGGCACTAAGGAAGAGTTCGTCGCGTCTGGTCCAAAATCCGACTATTAGAAGATCGTGTCAATTCTCGCTGGCCTACGATTTTGCGTAACTAACTCCTGCCGCGTTCGGCATTAATTCATGGAAAACAAACGGTCCTACAGGGTTGAGGGAGCAAGTAATAGTGGGTCAAAGGTGGTATTTATGTAATCCAGCGTAATGTATCTCGGTGAGGGGTATATTTTTGTAGTCGCTACGAAGAGCGGTCGATATATCGGGTGGGATCGGGCGACGTAACGCGCAAAAGGCTATTGGAAAAACGTGCGTCCAGCTGGCTCAATCGGCCGAGAGAGTGTCTAGTGACCCTTTTTGACACTCGGCCGAGCAAGTTACACGGACGAGCGGCGACGACGAGCCGCTCGCCGCGCGTTGCGATAAATATGCACATAAATACCCAGCCTAGTTACGACCCCGCGGCGGACGCCGCCTTCCCTCTTCGGAAACTGCGAGAGAAGCTCTCAAAGATTCCCTCCGGCCTCGCCGAGGGGTGTTCTTGCCGAGGACGCGAGGAGTCTCGTTTCTTTGAGCCGCAGCCGAAGGCAAATATGAAAATCAATGCTCGCGTTGTCGCGATTATTTTTCCTTCAGTACAGAAAAGAGTATTACTTAAGAAGACTATAACTTGTCTCGCAAGAAATTGAGCATTTTTATCTCTGAAGATTTTGTTCTCAAGTCTGCGTCCGAGAATTTTTTACGCTTAAATTGTAGACGGAATAGTTTTTACGCCATTACGAGAAGATACGGGAAAAAACGGCCCGAAATGTTCTTTTTTTTTACCCGAAAGCAGCAGCTTTTCCTGTCGATTGTTCTCGTTCTGTGTGCGTTGTCGCGTTTCTGTGGAACGGTGAGTCTCCAAGAAAGCCTGTCGTTGTCCTCGGTCTGTCAGGTACTTGGTGTACATGCCGGCCAGATTCACAGCTAAGTACAGCAATACGTTTGTCGTTAGCATGCGAACAATGCACGCCGTATCTCGTACCTAGAAAATTAATTTAATGACGTGAAAGTGGTAATTAAAGCAAAGCAAACTGAATATTTACAGTTAAATTAAAAAATTAATATTAAAATATAAATTTAATATTATTCATTTAATGTATAAAGAATTTAAATTAAAGCAAATGCACTTAAGACTCACAATAGTTAACAAAATTTTGATCGGTTGCATTTTTCCACAAATATTACCGCTTTACAATAAGATAATTTAATAATTCAAGACTTTACAAATTTAATTGATAAACTTTTTTTTCTTTAATTAATTGATAATTGAGAGAAAATTAAATGTCTTTGGTTGACGAGGCTTTAAGTGAAAATTCCAGGGACAGAGTTTTCTCACGTATGTCGAGTCCTGCAGAAGACTTATGCCGGCCAGCACCATGTGTGTTAGCGCCGTTCCGTAGCCGGCAAGAACGCACCATCGCAACGGCAGGGGCAGCATCGCGTAGGGCGCGTACACGACGAAGAGTATATACCACATGAGCCGCTGTTGCGTCGTGAAATTCAAACCTGCACCTATAAAACCTGCAAACAGCCACGAGATATACCATTACGTTTGTTAACTTCCCTCCCCTCTTCCCTAAGTGACACATTCGATTGAGAAACCGGAACAACTTGACCGAAGATTGTTTAAAAGATCATTTTCCACGTGTATGTCAGAATGAGAACGAATAAATTGCCGGTCGCAATTCCCGTTTTATTCCACGCTACGATGGACGTTCGCCTGATACGCTGACCAACAGAGCAAGACGACCGTTCAATTCAATTGCAGAGTCAATACAAGAGTATTGATAGCCACCGAGGCTTTAGAACAACGTAAAGGTTTTATCATTCCTGCCAGCCAAGGTCGGAAGCGAAGTCGCCGAGTTCCAAAGTTCCCAATTTTTACGCTTGAAGACAATGAACCGCCATTGATCCCCGAACGTTTCTCTTTTAAAGATAAAAAATAGAAAATTATTAATCTTTTTACTATTTTAGTTGATAGCTCTGTTTATGAAGTCTAAGTCTATAAAAAAAAGACAAAGCTATCTACGCCAATTTGACGCAACAAAATCAAGTAATTATAATTACGTAGAGTTATAATTACAAGAGTTGATAGGTCAGAATGAGTCGCGTGGGCCTCACCTTGAGAATTTATTAATAACCAAATGAAGATCGAGGCCCAATACAGGTAATTATTAGAAAAGCAACGCCACCAGCCGAGCACGCAGATCACCAAATTCGCTGCCATGCAGCACGCGGCCCACGACAATCCCTCGATGAGCCCTCCGCCATTTGGATCCCGCTGCCAGAGCCAGATCGCCGTCAATGTGATCTGCAAAATAAAAATCTCTTCGATCACACAGTTCGCCAAAGAATACCTTTAATTAATTTATCATTTTTTAAAGTTTTACAATAAAAAGTGAGACCTATTAAACAATCTCGTATGATCTTAATAAATAACAATAAAATTCTAAAGTGGATCTTAATCTAATTAAAAATTTGGACGAATAAATCTCAGATGTGCACGGTATAAAACGGACACTAATTAAATATTGCTCGTCTCATAAATTCGAGATGTTCCCATCATGTAATAAGCTTCACGTTGCTTTATTACGTGACTCACCTTCAGGCTGAGATCTACGATATTCAGCATTATCAAAGATTTCTGCCTCTGTCGGTTCGAGTAGAGAAGGTAAGACGTCTCCAACTGCTTGCTGTGGAAACTGTTGGTCAGCGAGGGCAGGAATATTCCCTTGTACAGCATCCCCTTCTTGAAGACATCTAAAAGAATATTCAGATCGCACACATTTTCGGGCCTTTCTTAAATTAACAAGATATATTTTTTTTTCGAAGGATTGGAATTTCGTACCGCGCTGGGTCTGAGCCTCTTCGTCGGTCACGGCCTGCTCCGCACCTTCGCCTTCCTGTTCCCCTTTCGAGGTCTCGTCATCCTCGACGGGTAGCTGGCCGTCGTCCTTCAACTCGGCGGCGACCTCGGGATCCGTGTTGGACTTCCGGTCCTCCCACGCCGCCAGTCCTTCCCGGCCCAGTCTTTCGGAAGTCAGTTTCTTCACCGCCTTGATCCATAACTGTTTCCTCGGCGAAATGCTCGACCTGTTCCATAATTATCGCACATTACGTTTATATTCAATTATCTAATAACGAGAAAAGAACGACCGAGTTGATCGTTAGCATCGTGTAGTGCAAAATTCGCCTACAGGCTTGTTCTTTCTACCTGAAGTAGAACTTTTTTAATGTTGCTTTCATTATCATTATTTTTTTTTTTTTATATATTATTTATATCCAAGAAAAAACTCTTACGATAGAGATACGACGGGAGACTTATAGTTAATATAAAATAAAATTTATATTACTTTCTATTTTTCTCAAGCACAAAACATCCTCGCTCCCGACTTGGACCAGGCGAATTTCGCACTCGACGGCGGGGGGCTCGACATTCTGGGTGGCTACTCACTCGTTGATGCCCGTGACATCGCTGTCCAGCATCATGCTCCAGGTCTGTTCTGTAATCATTATCTCCCCGATGATCCGCGGATCACGACTGACCGCTCACGTTGTGATTGTCAGTGAGGCAACATGTGCCCTAGCGTCATCCGGCATTGTTCGCAGACACCTTGAATGAAAACCTGACTGCGAGGAAGCGACGATTTGCGAGCACCGCGCTTTCACGGAACGGTAATTCTCCCCGGCGAGAGGAGACCCACCGGGCGTGCGAGATCGATCGATCCGCGATCGCGATCGCGGCCGATCGGCTTTGCCCAACGAGACGGATACCCGGCCCGACTCTCTAGCCTCACGACCGGCGGGATGCGACGGGCGTCTGATCGACAAGTGCCATATCTTTTCCTTTCTCCTCACGGTGTATCGGGTCGTGACGAAAACGCCTCCACGGGGACGCCCACGTACCCTTTTTTTTCTTTTCTCTCTCTAACACTTTCAAGTGTCCCTTCGGCGGATCTAAGTGTTGGCAACTTGTTCATTAGTATCGACGCGATACGCGACGGCGCGTCTTCTTCACTGTGCCTCCATATTTTCGTCACGACCGTCGCGTCTTCGAATGAAGAAGTGTGCGATCGCGGTGGATGAAGAAGATGAAAAGATATACGTTTATTGAAATTGCAGAGTTCGACAACAATTGCAATAAATTTCTCTTTTTTATTATAACAAGGCTATAGAATAATTAAATTTGCATTCGATCAATCTGAAAAGTATCTGCGTACTTCTGATCTGGATTTTTACTCGCGTTGCAATTCCAATAAACAAGAGCGCATAAAACGGCTGTTTCTAAGTCTACAAATGTTACGCGTTTTATGTATTATGCGAAGGTATTTTTTGTGTGAGAATTCTAACAGAAGAATGCGTTACTTTAAAGACACGACAGGGAGCAAACTTACCTTAATTCTCAGAGAAGGAAATAACGACTTCTTTCGCGTTTCAGCATCGAGCGAATAATTCTCGGAGGAAAACTCGAAAATCGCGCGCACGCTTCTGAACAAGCCGATGAACGGGATCTACGGGATGCTCGCAAAGTTCAACTCACATCCCCCATCATTGTCGATTCATCCCCCCTTGCTGAGTCCGACGATCCGGAGAAGGGGCGCGTTTGTCGGCGTAGCAATAACGTTGCTATTGAATATAGAGAAGAATATATAGTTAACACATTTTTATTACGATTACTCGAACATATTTATCATTGAAAAATACCATAAAATCGTGGTTTGGTCCACAGATAACTTACGTGATCCCCTTTGTTCGCAATCCATTTTTAATAACCCTAAAGATCGTATTCAAATTTCTCGTAAATGCGCATATAACCGTACGAATTCTTCAATAACACGACTCGGCATGAAATCTAAAAGAATACATTTAAATTATTTTTGATCGCACGCTTAAAAGCCAGGCTGGGTCACAGTAGCCCAGTGAATCGTTTAAGAATTCGAAATAAAGATCTATTTAATATTGCGTTACAATACTGATACCTGCTGATTAATATCTGCTTGACTTGTTGACTTGTAGCATTGGGCGAATTCGGAAGTGAAGCTGGTGGCGTCTCGTAGCAGGTTTTTTCGAAACTAAAATGTGTCTTAATTATGCGAATGTTCATAAATTATCAACGTTAGATAAGAAAATTGATAAAGTGATTCTAACGTGGCTATGACTCGATCTTCAAGTTTCCTCTCTATCAAATTAAGTTAATCTCGGTCGACGCTGGATTATTTCAATTATTTTCGCAGCAGACTAGCTTTGCGGTGCGCACATGATCGCCGTTGAACGCGACGCTCCACGTTGATATCGTATTCGTCCAAGACCCTCAGTGTTATATTTCGTTCGCACAATGGGGATCAACGAGGAGAAGCAAAACCTCAGAAAACAGGAATATCCTTACTGCGCCAGGGATGCTCTGTGCAGAATCGGTACAAGTGTTAGATTATCTTAACGCCGTTCGTAATCGGTTTATCCAGCTGCATACGTTTTTTTTTTTTTTTTTTATTATATTACTTAACATTGTACAATTTTTTAAAAATATTATTTATCTATACTATATTATTCCGATAGTATTATAATCTTTCCCTTTTTTAAACATATTAAATTTTGTTCGATAAGAGGTGCTATGCTGCAGACCTGGCAAACAAGTGGAATTGCAAATGGAATTGATAGCGGAATTCGTGTTCGGAGAGATGGAGAAAATAAAAGAATCGGAGAGGAAAAAAGAATCAGATAAGAAGAAAGAGGGGGAGAAGATGAAAGATATAGACAAAAAGAAGGAGATGGACAAGAAAAAGAAACGCAACATGACAGTGGAACTAAAAAAACTACATCTGATAGAGATCATGAGCGATTTCTTCCAGAGTCCAGGTAGCAGTCCAGCCGTGCGCAATGCTCTCTTCTTATCACTTTTCCCAGCAGATAGTTCTAGACACAAGATTCTAGGTAACCTAGTATCAATGGCAATCACTACGCAAAACAAGGCCGTTCTAAACGCGGCTGGCATTTGGATGCAGCAGCTGGGTTCTACCTCACTGCAGAGTGTAGGACTGGCAAGACATTTACTCAGTGATTATTTTGTTCTTACTCCGAAATCCATTGACAAACTGAAGCAACTACCCACACTAGCCCCACATTTCACTGCGAATTTACTAACGGCGATCGGCGAGGTATACGAGGATAAAGATCCGCCTATCGAGCTGCTAAGATTGATAAGCGAATGGATCGAGGAAAACCCAAGTTTGCTGTTAACACCTTTGATGGACAATCCACCTTTGCCAATTGGCGGAATTCCAATGACGCCAATAACACCTATAGCAGGCCTATTCAGGTTATTTCGTATGCAATTTCTAACAGAGATGACGAGTAAAAATATATAGCATTAGCCTAATTCTTTTTTTTTTTTTTTTTTAATAGGTGGTGTATATTGAGTCCTCTGCGCTATGACAATGCCGAAAATGCAGCGAATCGAGAAGAATTGCGAGTATTTTATTCAAAGGTTCAACAGTTACTTATGGATTCGGTGCTACGACTGACTAACAACGGTAGTAACAAGCACGCAATCTCGGCGCAACATTTGGCATCTACTACACGTTTGCTAACAGCGAATCTACAAAATCGTTCGAACATTGACACAAGCTTACGCGATCTAGCCATGGAAAGACTCGCGCAAGCCGTTAGCACGGCGATGTCTGCGAATTGTATTTACGGAAATAAACGTATATATTTTATATACATATGCACATATTAATAAAAAAAATGTATTCGCATATACATTATATATAATATTTCGCATTTGTTTCAGAGGAACTATTAGCTCTCCTACAACCACTATCATATCAGCACTTTTTAATAGAATGGACACTACAAACTTGTTCAACTAAAGCAGCATGAGATGAGGCCACAACAATAACGACGGTGATAAAGACGATAATTAATTAATTTGATCGACGATATTAGAAATAATTATTAGTTGTACATAACGAACATAATTATTAGAGAACATATCGTATTGTATATAAATTATTAAAAAAAAAAAAAATTATTTAAAAAGATTTAATAATTATAATCTAATGTTAAAACAATATTTAACATACCTAAAATGGCTTAAATGTTCGCTTTTGTTTCAATTCCTGCAGTCTCTTTTTATCCAATTCAAATTTTTTACGCAACTCTGCTAAATCTGAAAACAAATCGCCCGATTAAGCACAATTAAAAAAAACAAATTGCACTATAAAGAATCTCGTAAAACACTTGTACTTACTCTGTTTTTTCGCCTCACGTATTTGGAAAGTATAAAAATTAAGTAACTGTCTTTTCTTTTTTCGTTGTTCCTCTTTCTGTTGTACTTTATTAATAGTAGATTCTTTTCTAGACGGCGCAAACTGTCCTCTTTTTTTTCCGCTCGTTACAGTTACCCATCCTTCGTTATCTTCTTCTGCGGCTGTCTCTTGAGCAATACGATCTTTTACTTCTTTATCGTATGCACCTATGTACTCCTCAATGTCTGTTTTCATTTGCCGCTCGTCATGTAGAGTATCATTATACTCTTTACACCACTCTGTTAAAATAATTAAAATTAAAGATATAAACATTGAAAAGGGAAAAAAAAATTTATCATATATAAAAAAAAAAGACAATCACTTTCTAATCCCGTGAGGCACGCGTTCTCGTCATTATTTAACGTAATCACGCAATCTGCCGAAAGTTCCATTGCCTTATCCAGAGAGAATTCTTTCTTAAAAACGATATAAGCAGTTTTGAATCCTTTTTCATTTGAAAAAGAGACCGATCGTACTGTGCCGCAAAGATTAGTGAACGCATGTTTCAAACAATCAATAGTTGCATACGGAGGTACGTTTAATACAAAAAGAGTGCGATTTCGAGGATACTCCGGTTCCTGATTTCTTACGGAATGTTCCTTGAAAAACAGCTGGTGCTTGTCCGAGCTGTTCGCATCGAAGCGAATCCATAACGCTGTAATCGAAAATAATTATGTTTTAACACAATTCAAGATATACTTTTGCAGCATACACAACTTACTTTTAAAGTTTTTTACACTTTGCTTATTGGCTTTTGTAACCATCTTCGAATTATAACCTTAATTTTGCACGTGAATCAAGCGATGCAACCTATGGTTTTTTTTTTTTTTTATGTACAACAAAGTATATGTAGCCTTACGTATCGAACTCCTAAGAAAAATAATTACACATGTAGAATATCTATATAATTATTTCATTAATAAAATCATGATTGATATAGTAATCATACCTTTGAACCGATGAATATATGAGCTACATAACCTAATAAAAGGTTAATGATGTGTTATACTCTTTTAATTTGAAAGGCAATCCAATTAAAAGCTATAAATCTAACACGATAGAACTGTGAAAGACTCAAATCAAGATTATCTTTTCTTTTTCTATCGTCTTCGAACGTAATACCGTGCTCCAACAAGTCGAATCCCACAGTTGTCGGTAGACTAACTGCAACACAATTTCTCGAAGCACGCAAAACACACTAGACGATCATACGTGAATGCGTAAGCATTATAGTTACTTTTTTTGTGATTATTTTATTAATTTTATTTGAAAGTTTTCTAATAATTAATTATTATATTTTAATAATTTATTTTTATAAGAGAACAAAAATAAAAATAAATTTTTAATTTGTTCTAGGCTTTCCTGTTTCCGATCAATTTGTCAAAATTTATAGTGCCTGCAAATTTGCTCTCCTCGCGTTTCTTTTCTATATAAATATATTTATTAAAAAAATTATATCTTTTTCTAATTGGCCTTTTCTAATAAAATAATATTACAGCGTTATTCACCGAAAAGTGACGTCGCTCATTCGCCGTTAGGTTGCAAATAATCAATTCGATCAACCGAGAACATAACGCGTTGCACATGCATACTACATGCCGCGCAAGCGGCATGCACGCAAATGTCACGGACACGCAAACAATTACTGTATATATTAGACTCAAAAGTATATTATTTCGTTTTTTTTTTTATCCGATTTCTCCAGCAAACAAATTTCGCTTTTTCTCTTTCACATTTTAAAATGCCACCCAAACGCTTCTACAACTATTCTATTTTGAATACTGCGTTAAAATTATTATTTTAATTACTTTTGTAGTCTTACGAAAGAAAAATTAGAAGAAAATGATGAGATTTAAGATTACCATTGCAAAAAAGAAAAAGCGAAGAAGGAAGAAGAATCCTTTCGTCTCCAAGAATTACTTTTTTTTCTTGTTTTATTCCGCAACGGCATTTCGCGGATGTCGGCCTGTTTCATGCGAATAATCAAATCGATGCACAAGTCATGGAACCGGGAAATATTGATCAAAGCAGTCGCTTGGCCTCTGACAGTGTTCGCTCGTGGCGATCAGCAGTAGTTATGTGCGGAGGAACGCTCGTCGCACGAGCGTCGCGCACTCGGAACTCGGTGAGGCTGGGTTTTTTGTTGCTGCTCTTCTCGATCGCACATCTGTCGTTGCTGCGACACGCCGATGCCAAAATACTCCAAGGCGACTTGGTTACACGCGAAGTAACTATCCGGTGAAATCGATTTTATGAAATATAAAATGGAATCCACGAGTTGTCTCAGCGGGCTTTCGATCCATGGCTCTCGCGCGCCTCTCGCATGATCAATATTGTTGCGCGACGTGTACGAGACACGATTTTCCACCTGCTGTTAATGAAAAACAATCGAGAAAATTGTTAAATGAATACAATTAACATAAAATTTATAATTAAACGTAAAAAAAACTGATATGTCATACCTAAAATAACTATTTCTCTTTTATTTTTTTTTTCAGAACTGGTCATTTCTCGCAAGATTCTGTTTTTTAACGGAGAGCGGTACTTTTCGGTACCACTTCGAATTAGGAGGTGAAGAACGTAATCTAAACGTTCTGTTGTACTACGATGGACCACACCAATGGCCCACTGTCTACCCTTCCAATAAGACATGTCGCGAAAAGCAGAGTATTCTCAACATCGACTATGGTCAAATAATACCTTTGAACACGTCGATGCGTTTATCATCGGGATGCGTGGAGGGTGACGATGGTATAATTCAATGCGATAGTCAGCGAAGATTTATCTCGGCTCGACCGAGATGGTGGTTCATAGTTTTAGCTGATTGCTCTTCCAAGAAAGGCCTAAACGTTTCATACTGGATATCGTTGACCAACGCAGCGCCCGGGACATTTTGGAAAGAGCATTTTTCTGCTGATGAATTCTGCAAGTAATTTAAATTTATTAATATTCGTCGAGTATCAGAATAACGTTTCTTAATTGCGTTTATTTCTTATTTTAGATATACTACCGTTACTGATACCGACCGTCTGCATATATATGATATTTATTATCCTCAGTTTGTACATAGCGTTGCAGCTACGCTCCAGGAGACTGTTGCATATATCCTATAAGTTGTTCATAGTCTCCTTGCTGTGTCAATTACTCGGCGTATCATGCGAGCTTTACAGTTACGTTAATCTCGGTTTAAGAGGAGTACCAGCAATGAACGCTTATCTGTTGAGTCAGCTTTTGGAAGGGTGTTCCGAGACTCTGTACACAGTTCTCATGTTGCTGCTCGCTATCGGTTACACGGTCACTAAAAGTGTCCTTACGTCATCGCAAATTCGATGGCTCATACTATTTATCGGTAGTACTGCCATGTGTCAAATGTCACTTTACATATACGAATCTGAAGCATTTGATCCGGGATTGGTGTTATACCTTTACGAGTCGCCACCGGGTTATAATTTGTTAGCGTTGAAAATAATCGCCTGGTTCATTTTTGTTATTCGTTGCTTCAAGACCATTAGAAAATTGCATACAAAGCTTCACTTTTACACCTCTCTACTTTTCTTGGGATCGGTATGGTTCCTCTTTCACCCATTAATAGTAAGTAAAAATAATTTCGATGTACATTTTGAAATGATGAATTTCTGCAAAAAATAATACATTCTTTTTTTCTTTTACTTTTATAGGTGCTGATCAATACCATGTTTGTAGACAAATGGGTGAGAGAGAGTATGGCCAAAGGAAGTTCCCTTTTCATTGTCTTCTTGGGTCATATAATGTTTTTATATGTAACTCGTCCATCTGTGAACAATAAACGTTTTCCATTTCACATTAGGACATTCCAAGTTGTGCCCATAGGTGGTCAGGGGCAAGATCACGGATACGAACCTGGTCCTCGAACTGCAGTTACTGCATTTACTATTACACGAACACCAGCTTACTTTAATCAATCACGATAGTTATAGAGAAACATAGCAAATAAAAACGTGCAACCACTGGTGGAATGCACTATTCTTAAAACGATTAGCGAAGAAAATCAACGAATAACTAAAAAAAAACAATTTTGTAATATATTTTTTTACTCTATATGGTGCAATGCAACAAATGTGTACATTTATGCATTATACCTATTGAGATGAAGATCTCAATTCAGATAATAAAATAATATTATCGTTAATAATAATAGATAATTGCCATTGGCAAATATCTATGTAAGTAGTTTTAAATCTATATATACGATTTTTCTCTTATCTTATCACAAAGACATTTAAAATAAAGAGCATGATGCAATTTTCTTATTTCTTGCTTTAATTAATTTATTATACTTTTCTAGAAAATAAAATAAAATTTTAAGAAAAACCTTTCAAGAATACTTTGATTTTAATATCTTTAATATCCTAATTTATGCTTTGAAATATTTTAATATTTAACTTTTATTGCTAAATGAAGCAAACTACTTTAATATGTAGTTTTATTGCTAAATAAAGCAAAAAATCTACATATTAAAGTAGTAGCTTGTTAAATAAATCTATAATAATTCTACAACATGTGTTTAAATAATATTTCATATTATATTCAGGTCCCATTGTACATTTTAAAACTAATGTTGCTACTTATCAATCACAAGAACCATCCATCCAACCATCTTTCCATCTTTGATTCACTAATTTGCAATCAAACTCTGGCTTGCCAAGTTTTTTATTAACCCCATTATGAACTCTGCATAGCCACTGGCTCAATTTGTCCTGAGATCCGGTCTCGGGTGGTGTTTGTTTCAGCTGCTTCTGCAAGTCTTCCGCGCATATATTACAGGGATAAAATTTGGAAAATGTGTGAAAGAAGTTGTTCATGTCTGCCTTTTGTTCCTTGCTTGGTTTGTCAGGATAGTATGCCGCCATCGTGTGTAAGAAGGCCCAGGTCTTAGAACCCAATTCATCCTTGTCTAAAGGACAATCCTCTCGAGCACCGTTACCATTACCCTTGGCAATTAGCGTTTGATCCTGTATTTTATGCGTTCCCTAACACAAAACATAATTCGTAAAGTTACATTGTGATAATCTTTCTTACAGAACGATGATAAAAGGCGGAAAAAATTGTTAAAAAATCTGACGAAATCGGATTAGATGCTTGAGTAACAGCGACGTAATTTGCGATAATCGTGTATAAATTGATTGACAAACTGTCGGCTTACCTTTTCCGAATCGTAGACCTCCTTCTGGCGTTTCGCCCACGTCCGGAAGTCCATGCAGGCGCGGCACGGTTTCTCGTGCGAAGACATTGCGCTCGTGAAGATTCTCAAGTGTCACCGCGACCAAGTTAACGCAGTTCTCACGTGCGACATAACCTTCCAATTCCACGTCGTGCGGCGAAGACTGCTAGAGCTCCCGTGATTTGATTTTTTATACTTGCATACTTAAATTGATCATTATCCGAACGAAATGAGATAAATATGCAGCACCATAAAGCATGTTTTTATAATACTTGAATTTTTACACAGCCTGATTATTTGAAGTCTCCGACCTGCTCCAATCGTCTGAGTCGTCTGACCGGCTGACCATATACGCGACAGTGGCGGTTTGCAGTAAATTTTCTTGTAACTAACGAAGCTTTTTTGTCATTTGATTGGCCTATAAAAGACCAATCAAGTAATAGAAAATTTTGTTAATTCCGAAAAAAATTGCTACGAGCCGCCACCGTTTCTTCTGCTAATTTCGGTGGTAAAGAGTAGCAACCATTACAAAAAAGGCGTGGTCACGAAATTGGCGCAAAGCCACATTCTCGATCATGCCACAAACTTTACTATTCTTCTGTATTCCTAATACTTTATCGTACGATTTCGGATATTCGGCACCACGAAATCCCGGGATTGACGGTATTGTTATCTCATTTACTCTCAATATCCTCGGCGCATAATTAAATTACATATTTATAACAATAATGAACTTTTTAACAATGTCGGGCATTATAAAGCGTACATTTTTTTTTGTTCTGCGAGTGTAGGAGGGCCGAAGAGACAAAGCCGCATACATTTATGCAATAACATAAGGAAATAATAATAAAGTTACAGCAACACGGCAGGTAAAATTATAACAGCAGGAAATTAAGAAATTAATCTAATGGTAAAACAAATTTAATTAAACAATGATATATGTTAAGAAAATAATTATCAAGGTTAGAAAGAATAAGGGAAAGAAATTTTTACGGTAGTCAAAGGAATAATAATGGTTTCATCGCGTTAAAAAAAATATTTTCTTTCACAATGATGAATGCAGTTGGTTTAACTTGACCGCTTTATAAATTAAATATTGGCCAAGACGTTGACAGACGATATGTATTATACTTATATTATACAAGATACGTTTGAGGCTTATAATTAAAATACAATATGAGTGCTGTAAAATTTAAGTAAAATTTGGAAGAATGTACGATGATTTGCCTTTGTTCTTACAGGTTCCATTTTATCGAGAGACAATTTATTACAAAAAAAAAAATGCACAAAAAGGAACTAAGATCATACAAGCAAATTATTTGTCATTTGGAGGAAAATAATAGACATATGCTGGAGGAAGTCAGTAATCTGAAAAAAGTTTCAGAACTGTATAAGTCATGTACTCTTGCTTTTTCTATGTTAAAGGTAATTACTTTATATTTAATCATTTTCATCAATGAACTACGGATGTACTGCAAACACTTTTCGTTTCTTTAAAGGTGATATTCCTTTCTATAATAGGCATTTAGAAAAGTCTGAAGAAATTATTTCGATGTGCTATATCCTACTTTAATGTCATGGCGGAAGGTCATTGCTCCTCCTCAATTTGCCTTATCGTGTGTGAAATTACATGCTTACGAGCTTCGAATGTTCGTACAAATGCCGTGCACACGAGAATGACAATATGATTTACCACTATGTCTGACGCAGGCGCAACTCCTTCGATTCGATAATAGATAAAGCAACGTTATAGTAGCGGAACTGCCAGTCGCTATGCGCTTACTCCACCGTGTTAACTACTTTTTTTCTCTTTTTTTTTTTTACTATTCGGCTTATTAAGTTCGTGTTGCGCGCAGTTTAGTCCGCGTGTTAACAGACGAATAAATTAAGAGTGATTAATAAGAACAATTATCATTTTCGTGCCTGGCTATGAGATGGATGAGAAGCGCTTGAATATTCTCGCAAATGTATATGTTACATATTATCTAGCATTTAATTACAAAAATTGTCTTTCCTTCAGATTATTATAAAATTTTGCTACTTTTATTAATTTAATAATTATAATTTTGTGACTTTACGTTTTTGAAATGCATTCAAAAGGATAACATCGACGTACAATTGTTACTTATGCTATTAAAATACAAAATAAAAATGCTGTAGATGTTTAAGAGCTTCTACTCTATAAAAAACGAAGATCAGAAATTTAATTTCTCTTAAATTTAAAGTAAAATTATTATTAAAAATTTTTATTCGTTTGTAGAATGGATATAAGTTCATTGGTCCCGGCGGGACTTCAAGGAGGGCAAACAGACGCGTGCGAGGTTCAAGCGGGATACAATAAACTTTCGGAAAATTTGCGAAAATTTACCCCGCAGGCAATACAGTGCGCTATTTTTTGTGGTGGATCTAGATGCAAATATGAGAATCCAAAGGCCTGGCCAGCTGTCCATATGGCAATACAGAACATCTTTTCGCATTGGTAAGCATTATAATACAGTGTCTATTAAATTTTAATAAAGTGACAGAATTAAGAAGAAATTATATTGCATAAATTTGCTAATAGAAATCAGCTGTAATTTTAAATAAATGTATACTTATTTATTTATACATATTTCTGATTTGTTCTAATATTAGCGATACTTATAAGTCATTTAATAAATTATGTCGACTTGAAGACATGCATTTGAGTTATTTTGCTATTGATATTCTGTCGAAGTATCGTTCAAGTGGAGTAACCAAAGATTTATTTAGAACAAATATATGTACATTTAATTAACAAATTAATGCCTCTCACAATGTCTATATTAATAATTAACATAATAATTAAATAAAATTTGTTATTGTATATCGCCATCGATTCTCAGATATCAGTCTTCAATCTCAATTGTTTAATCAATTAAATATTCTAGGGTAACGGACGATGTCCTTGCGATGGCGCGGCCTAATACCTTGCAGATAATAAAAAAAGATATAATCGCCCAATTTCAAGGGTGGAGTATAAAAACCATAATAAATCTACAAACACCTGGCGAGCACGCGAGTTGTGGTGGTCCATTAGAGGAGAGTGGCTTTACATACGATCCTAATATTTTTATGAAAAACAATAGTAAGTATTAAATATTGATGAATAAATTGAAACATTGTTTCAATTTATCAATTTCGTAAATTAGTCCCGCTATCGTATAAACTAACAACGCGGTTATTGTATCGCATTTCATATTTACATGGTATACGTGTGGATCACGTAATAACGGCGGTGAAATAAAGCGAAAAATTTTACTTTTAAATCGGCAAAAATAACAGAGAAAATAGAATGGAGGGTAATTTATTCTTGTGCTAAACGCATGTAGAATCGTGTGGGAGCGTTTCTTCCCTGAATCCTAACAACCACCAGTTAGATCGAAGAGCCTCACGATATAACATGCAATGCAGCAAAAACATATATCTATAGAGAGGAAGAAAAGTTCCGAAATAACGTCGGTGTCGCGCTTACACCCTCTGTCACGGAAAAGTTTCGGTTTAAAGTTGTCCAAAGTACTGATCACGAAAATCTGTTGCAGTTTATTATTATAATTTCGCTCTGAAGGATTATGGTAGCGCCACGGTGGGAAAGCTTTTGGACATGGTCAAGGTTGTGGCCTTCGCCGTGCAAGAAGGAAGAGTGGCCATTCACTGTCATGCCGGTAAATCGATTTTTCGTGCGAATGCACTTGACCCAATTGCATCCCCTGCAGTTATCATGGCTTTTTGAATGTATGATCATGTGAGATCGATGTGGGTGCATAAAATGATGTAGATATACAAATGTGTATCGTAGGGTGGTATTTTAATCTTCACGCTACACACGCGAATAAGTTTTATCACATACTAGGGGAAGGAAAGATATAATTAATACGTGATAAAATTTAATTTACAAATTAATAACATGCAATGTAATGTGATTAATATTCTTGCGTAGAATTTTTACGCTTTTCACTTGATTCGTAAATGCTGTTTTAAAAATTACATTTGAGGTAAAATATTAAAATTAAATATATAAACCAATTTTTAAAACTCAAAATTTTTCTGCTTACAAATGAACAGTGTATTAGTTAATGAGAAGTTTATGTTTAAAGTATGTTTTGAAACGAGAAGAAACTTTTGCATGATTTCCTAATACATAAATGCTAATCTTTTAGCTAAAAGTTAGCTTATAAAAAACTCAATGCTGTTGCACAACTTCACCTATAACTACGTAATTGAGTTAAAGTGTATTCGTTGCCAATTACATTAAGGCAGTAAAGACTAGGTTTATTACGTTCCATTTAACATAATTTATTAGCTTCGTGGACGCTACCACGTCGCAAGGGAATTCCATTCCATTCGAATCATAAAAAGCGGATGGAACGATAAGTGATTTCGAACTTAATACAATTTCAGAGTTCTGTGTATTTTTATATTACATTTAATTATATATTACACTTTACTGAAATTTAATTACTTATGTTAAAGTTGTGAAGATTTTCAATAACGAGATAAGTTTACCATTCAATTAAACATTTATTTAAATTAATAAGATTAAAATAATTCTGAAAATATAAATTATTGTAATAATACCTGAAAAAAGGTGAGCTTTGTGTTAGAAATCCATTATTATTCAAAGCAGCATTTAAGGACATGTAGAACGAGCGTTTATTCTGATCGATCGATCAGTAATGGTTGCTTTGGAACTATCGCAAGTTCACAATCACATTCTTGTTAAAAAAAAAAGTGTTGGCTTATATAAGGAATCGTGCACGGCATAAAGCCGCAAAGCAAAATGCCATCAAATATCATTTTTGTCAAAAAGTGGGGAAACTAACATTATTAATTTTAATTCTAAGACACTCGGTCTTCCATGATCATTTTAATTACCATTTTATAAATTAAAATTGATAAAAGATTAGATGCAGTAAAAAGATTTAAGTAACAAGATAAATCTAACAAGCGTGATTAGGAAAGTTAAATTGCGAGATTTATCCACGTAAGATTTATCGCGGTCAGTTGAGTTGATCAGCGTACTACAACGCTAGAAATGTCTTGTGTGCATGCTACGTGACTTAATTATATGGAGAAAACCTAGGGAAAACGAGAGATCCGAGTACTGTTAATGTCAGCCAGATATCGAACTATATGCCACTGTATGCACGTGTGTACAGCTTTCAATTTTTTGTGAGGCTACAGTTGATATTTCTGTCTTTAGTTTTGATATTTATTCATGTAAATTCATGTAAAAGTTTTCGGATCGATAAAATAATGCTTTATCACTAGCATGATTAAATAATCGTGACTCTCCTTTCTATTCTTAGAATGTAAAATGCCAAAAGTGTTTTCATTTAATAGGCTTCCATTTCATATCTCCCCGAATCTTACATGTAATCTTAAACTGCGATCACTTTTCTTTGCTTCCGCGATAAACGTTTTCAAACATCATTAGAAACATTTAAGTACCTAATTCTCTTGTGCAATTATATTCTATATGTATGCATATAACATTTTCCATATGATTAGACGTAAAATCACTAGTTTTTTTAGACTTAAAAGTAATCTTTTTATTTGTAGCGCCCGTGTTGTTTCATATAATTTGCCTGCTTGCTTACATGTGATTAATGAGCCAGCAATTAAGCCAGCTGTAGTAGAACAATGCCGAAAGTATTTTATTTTCAGGTCTCGGCAGAACTGGCGTTCTGATAGCGTGCTACCTTATTTACAGTCTTCGTGTAAGGGCGAACGATGCCATTAGATTTGTCCGCATGAAGCGTCCCTCCGCCATACAAACGCGCGGGCAAATAATTTGCATTCAAGAATTCGAGCACTTCGTGCTTCCGCAAATGATTGTTTTCCCTTTGCACAGTACAACGGGAGATCGCAAACCCTATAGTCTTCAATCGTACCTGAAAAAGCAAAACAACATGCTACATGGATATGAGCAGCGCACTTTCAAGCATATTCCAAAAGTGCGAGACATTCTACTTTTTTTTTTTTTTTCTTTCACAATTCACTGTTATATGTTAAATAGTTTCAATATTGAAAAAAGTTAAATATTGTTAAAAAAAAATATATATATATATATCTTTAATTTTCTTAAAATTTATTTTAATACGCAAATTATATGTCCATTAGTTGTTGATTATTAATCGATTATACATTTTTTTAGATCGTTTTTATTATTTGCGAGCGAATACTACAGCTCTGCGATTGTCAGGAGGACAATTCGCCTTCCGAAATTGCGTATGCGGTTTCCAACGTGCCGTTTACGCAGAAGTTCATTTGCCACGTGCTGGAAAAATTTCGTGACAACAATATGCGGCACTCCTATTCCTGGGCGGAATCCCTTCCGGACTCCTATGAATACTCAAGTGAGAAGTGTTGCATGCAATTTAATAATGAAGCAATTTGTAATAACGCCTAATTAATTCATACCTCAAAGGCTATTCGACACATCTCTATAATCTTTCTCTTATATTTAAATATTTTAAACGTAAGGCAAATATTTAAACCTAATCTATATTTCTTATTGTTATATTTTAGCTTCCACAAAAGCGTGCAGTAGCAGTCAAGGATCTCGTGGTACTTGCGATGATATAGGAAGATTGAGCGACGTATTTTGCATGTCACCGGACACTCCTTCCTGCGATTCGACATTTCCAGGTACTATTGAGAAGTTCACGTGCAGACGCACACGACGTTAAAGTCGCGTTCTCTAGCTACCGTCGCCACAGCAAACGCCGTATCTGCTTTTCAGTGTAGGTATATCTGACTGCAGGATCTTATACTGTCACAGGTTTGGACGACAATTGCGTGGACGATGTCCTGGGCGATGGTATTCACGATCAGGATCTGATTGATAACGACTGTTACAAAGAAATTCAGTCGCACATGGACTTGAAAAGCGTCCCTCGTAATGACTACGAAACGGTGACTGCTGAAGAAGCTATTAAAGCACTCATTAAAGATAGTGCCTTGCTCCCTGATTCCATCAAGAAACGTTTGCAGGATTATCAGGTGCATTTTATATACTTAAACATAAAAAAAAACACTTTTAGATACTACAAGGTTTATAAGCGTGTGCGGTACAATTACTACACGCGTACAGAATCATTCATTCAATTTCTTCAAACTGTTCAATTGCTAACTTGCACTTATAACTAGCTCTAGAACCGTCAATAGTGAATATTGAGCGTAGTCTATATGCTAACAGAGTAAATCAATTTAGTATACAGCCGCGAATATACTTTATGTATTGACATATTGTGTGTCGTTCTATTTTTTAAATTATAGTTAAGTCGAAAATATTGCCTCAAGCTTAAATAAAGATACCATTTTTATTCATATATTTTTAGAGCGACTTGAATCATCGATGTACTGCTTGGCAGCGTCTAGAATTGGAAACCAATTTGGAGTTACTATCGACGTTGTTGTTCGAATGGATAGAAGGTCTTAAACATCCTCTTCTTGATGTGGACAGCCTCAGTTACATCGTTGCGTGGAGTTCGAAGCCTCAGCGATGTCTTGGAAAGCTAGCTGTTCACACAAGATACTTATTCGAATATCTTTTGCGATTTATTACTCGCTTGAGGCCTGTAACTGCCGAAAGCCAGAGTTTAATTACTAAAAGGCTAATGGCAGCATTGACTCAACAAAAAATTTGGATCAAAAATTGTTTTCATCCCTCAAGTACGTACTTTTGTTAATTAATTTACAATCAATAATTATATATAATTTAATTATAGTTTTCAATTTAATATCCCCCAAGAATAACATTTGTTTAAAGATGTTTCAAGATACTCGGTGTAATTGCGTCCTATCCATCAATTCTATACTTTATTTGCGTCATATCGCGATCCCTAGAATATCGATTTGTGCTACACAGTCTGTCTTCATCCTATTTATATTTCAGCATCGATAATCATAACGTCTTTATGGCGACTGTAAAGGACAGACTCATATACACTACTTTTGTCACTCTATTACTATTGAATCGATTAATCCCAATATAGAAATATATGTGGCATTCTGACGTCATTAAAACTTTTATTTCAGGCAAGCATTACCAGAAACTACGACGGGGTACCACTGGTAAGCTCAACGAGTTTTTCGTACGCCTGATGAATTTAATAGAGGAAGTTAACACCCAAGGATTAGACAAGCCTCCATGGGCGTCAAAGTGGGAATTATTAGCTGGTCATTTGCGAGATGTAGACAGTCCGAAGAACAGCAATGAATAAATGTGAAAAATTTGCAGTTTAGCATTTCGACGATTTTTTTTTCGAATTGCCAACGACATAGATTGAGTTCTAATCTTTTATTTTTCATCAGGTATGAATTAAAAAAATTATTTATAATTATTCAAATTTTTCATCGTACATTAACAATTTTCTTGTTAAAGGAGAAAAATAATGTCTGTAATAGCAGTTGCAGATCAGCGTCTAGACAAGATTCAATAGATTAAAGATATAACGGATAAATTTTTTAATATAAAATAAAATAGTACATAATGCCTTTATTACTGTATTAGTATTGAAAATCACATATTGTTATTCTGCCTGCAAAATTTAACGATAGTGCACTGCGGTATACTATTTGTAATAAAGCACTGTCATTCTTTTAAACAAAGATTAAGCAAATTGACTTCCAATATTAACAGCAACTGCATGATTTTATAGCTTGATGAAAATTATGTATTGTAATATGGAGCTATTGACTCTGATTACTTTACGTGGGACTTTATACATTTTTCATTATCACTTGTATAATGAAAAATATA
This sequence comes from Cardiocondyla obscurior, assembly GCF_019399895.1. Classification (NCBI taxonomy): domain Eukaryota; kingdom Metazoa; phylum Arthropoda; class Insecta; order Hymenoptera; family Formicidae; genus Cardiocondyla; species Cardiocondyla obscurior. The sequence continues at coordinate 1,151,255 of NC_091878.1, forward strand.
ATTTAATTTTTGATCGAAATCTTGACATATTTAATAACAAATGCGTTAATTTTATGTAAATTATTTTAATAAATAAAGAAAATTATTTTAGCAGAAAGTGGTCAGTAATTTAAAAACGAAACTGCATATCAAAGGTGATAACAAATAGCAAGAAATACTTAAGGAATTTTTTTTTATTGAGTGCGTCAATAGGGATTTTGAAAACAGAATTTTTAAAGAGTTTAGAGTTTCGTTTTTATATATGTCGCAGTTTTTATTTTATAATATATATATATATTTATATTTATATTTATATTCATATTTATAAGTATATCCTTCTCAGATAATTTTATATCAGTTAGGATCTTAATACTAACGCTTACGTCGAGCTAGAAAATGCGGTTCCGTAAGTTCACTATTTACAGTATGATATAAGTGCTTCCTGCGATCTAGACATATATTTTTCCTAAATACATTAATTTACGTATATAAATCTCAATACGTCTAACGGGATTATCAAGCATTATACAAACGATGTCAGTCTTATCCAAAGAAAGTACGGTGAAAATTATAATTCATCGGTACTTACAATTAGGTATACTACTTAATCAACTATTTCTACGGTCCATCCATTACCATTCCCGACGATAAAGACCGGAGGTTGATAAGAACAATTGAAGAGAAATCGTGCACGGTTTTCTTTCAGTAACACATTTAATTTCTTAGTAAAATCGGTACATTTTTACAAGGCAACTTATCATACAAGTACTTAACAAAGTAATCCAGACAATAAACATTATAGGAGAATGCAATGATTTTTAATTTATGCTGGCGGTATCTTACTCGATCGATTATGTGGTTCTCCATGAAATTTGTATCTTTGCGTGAGCTCGAATTGCGATAACAACCTCCTGGTTTCTTTCCCCTTGCAAATAATTTTGAGTTACATATTAAAAGAGAAATAAAGATTATGTTGAAAATTATTTTCTACAATTTATCTGTTTCTTTTTTTTACGTTAAACACACTCGTCTGCACGTCCTTTAGCACGTTTGATTTAATTACAATGATTGCGAGGGAATGCTTTATTTAACGGGAATCTTTACGAGGTATTACGTACACTGAGAAGCAGATATATCATTTGCCGCGATGACGGCGATTAGCACATGACACTTATGATGTGCGGCGATCCTCACACGAAACCCATAGTTAATATATCACCCTTTGGACCGGGCCTAAAGGGTGGTAATTAAAAAGACAGGGGAGGTAGTAATAAGACTGTTCTCTCCCTCAATTTTCGGTGGTTCTCAGCGGCTGGCGCTTCACGGTATATTAATTATGGATTTCGTGCGAGGATCAACGCACATGACGATAGTGTCATATGCTAATCACCGTCGCCGCGGCAAATGTTATATCTGTTTCTCAGTTGTACAAATTCGTGAGTGTTGAATGGAACGCAATGTAATTTGCCATGAACATGCCCATCTCGATCATAGACATACAATGTATCGAAATTGCAATACATTTGGGTGTTTAATTAATTAATAATTAATTATTATTTCGCAAAATACGACAAAATATCATTTTATTTTGGTTGCGTGTTGTATTGAGATTTTCTAACAATTTTATTCTAGGAATAGATAAAAGAAATTTAACAAAAACTTTTAGAAATCAGCAGCAAGTAGTTTTCTTCGAGGAATATTTTTATCCGGTCGATTTATTCATTTTGTTTTTATTATTTTCTGTTTTTTTATTAAACAAATAAATATTAGCATCGATTTGGCACCGTTCATGTTGGATCTATTTGATATGATTGCACACAGAACCGCCATCGGTTACGTCAAAGCAAAGCAATAAAACGCCAGGTAATGCATCGCTGATTGATTATCGGGTTCGTTATCGGCAATTATTTTTCGAGCGCTTTGCAAAGTTCTACGCGGTACAATTGAAAAGCGGCAATTTCTAAGGCATATTGTGCAAGCAAAATAATAAAATAATCCTTTCGTACAAATGCGCGCTAATCGATCGCAGTGCCCGCGTACATAAATCCAAATTGCTCTCGCCAACAAACATAACAAAAAGACAAAAGGAAAAACATTAATAATAAAGCATCTGTGGGTACATGTAACATTGTCGTAATACAAAAGATTCAGCAGCAGATACGCGTTGCGCGAGCCCGCCCAAAAAACGTCACGCGACGCGGCGCTTGATCGATCAATTAACCGATTATCAATTATAAATTATCCGGTCGTCGGGCCCCGCCACCTCCCCGCGACGTGACGAACGTTCACCCGGCAAAACGAGAAAATGTCTTCCATCGAATTATCTTCCCGCGTACATCGGGAAAGAGAGTGGGAGGGAGGGATGTAGACTTGAAGAGTCGAAAATTAAATGCAGACGTGATTACGGGGTTAACGGGTAATTAACGCGTGCACTCGCATACACAATTACACTCATGCGTACACATGCACACGTATATACGGCGCGAACGAGCCGCGATATCGGCAGAATCATCCGTACGCGAATGACGTATGCGCAAATTCCTAATGCCTCGATGAGTTTAATTATTTACAGGAGAGTCTTCTATGCCATACATGTGTTCGTGTGCCTGTCTGTATGTAGGTGTGCTTGCGTGTATCAAGTTCCCTTAGTTCATTATACATAATACATATAGACTTAGATTATTAATAGTACCATACGCGAAAGCAAGCCCAAACGGCACTGAATCTCGCAAAATTTTATCGGTGAACCGCAGGTGACTGCCGTACGTCTAAACGGCGATCTCGCAAAAAACCAAAAGAACAAAAAAGAAATGCAGGCATACACATACATACTTCGCATTCTCTCGCATTCCTTGTGCCTGCCTTTCCAGCTATGCGCGTGTAATTTCATTAATTTTTAACCCTGCGGTAATTTACGCTCAGAGTACATGCAAATATCAATTTTGCGTTTTAAATTATTTCAGTTAATCAAATCTGTCAAGCCTCACAACGCAGATATGTATGTCTCGTTAATTAATTAAAATTGGGCCGTGTCAATTTAAGATTACTTATAACTCGAAACGCGAAAGTCATGTAATTGTTCAATATATTTTTTTTTTTATATTCTTAGCTAATTTTCGACAAATAATATAATACTACAATTGCAATTTTAAAAGTAAAGAAACGCATATTTGTTATTCAATCAAAAATGAAAAAAAAATGATTATGCCATAAATTTCATCGAATGAAGCTCTTGATGCTCTGTGCATAGATTACAAATATTTAGTGTACATAAAAAGCCGTAATAATAAGGATTGTAAATAGTTTGTAGAACAAAAATTTAATTAAATAGTGTGTGCATCTTATAGTCACTTTGACTATTGAGATTTTTTTAATTTAAATATAAAATTTATAATATTCGTATTATATCAATAATATTGTATCTTTTATTATTTTTATTTGATTGTTTACTGAAATACTCTAATCCATATATTCGCATTATTATAATTCAGTTTCCCGAAATGAGAAAGATACTTATTTAGACTGACGAACAGAAACGAAGTATACTATATTCATTTATTAATAAAATTTAACATTATTTTTGTATGCATCTTTTAACTAGACTGCGAAAGTTTGTGAGTTCTTACTGTAAGCTAATCGTTCAAAATACATTGTTTTTCTCGCAGCTAGAGTAGAAAAATATTAGAAAAACGATGTTATCCAGAATTTAAAAAAATAACAAAAATTAATTTCTTAAAACGGGTCTTAATATCGATAAAAAAAAAAGGTTTATCGTCAAATTTCACAAACTTTCGCATTCTACTTACATCATAAGAGCAGAGAAACATCAGTATCCATGTGCAACGTCAATAAAAATTAGAATCGTCACAATTGGAATTACGACTGAAACGAAAATTGAACGATCGTTAATAATAGATATCAAAGGAACGTGGAAGAGATTCTTCCGAACTTACATTAAACAAAAAATGTAACAATATTCGATGACGCTGCGAAGTTACGCTAATCAATTCTAAGTTAATTAGTACAAGTTTACAAAGTAACTTTGTATAGTTCAAATTTCTCGCAAACAATTTTTCAAATTGCACATAATGTCTCGTTATTATCTAATAAAATATACAACTACACCTTTTGTTTCCGTCAATTCACTGCACAGAGATGATATAAGCGCAAATTAAAGCTTCTAAGCTCGACAAATATGTTATCGTTAAATACGGGGACCGAAAAAAGAATACTGACGACTCAAAAGAAATTCGAATTATCCATGTAATATCGGATTCCGAACGATTTAAAGTGCTCGTTGTACCGATGTGAGCGCGCTTTCTGTATTTGTGTTTCGGGATTCGGAGACCTCGCATTTTAGAAGAAATCTACTGGCCTCAATCGTGTGCATATAATAGGACTAGGGTTGGACGGGGACGAGGGAAAAAATTTGATGGGGAGGGCTGTTGACATCTAATTTCTTATAATTTCGATACGTATACGTATTAATATTTTGTATATATGCATACACATTTTTTTAAATTTATTTATAGACTTGATGCTTAGAGAAGTAGGGAGATCATTAACGTGATACCTTGCCACTGTTTTATGCAATATTCCTTTCGACATTCGAATAGCGTGACACATATTAACCGTTTGTAATTGATCGGAAACGTCGATATACAATAGACTTAGCAACCAAAAACGACTTGTAACATATAGATATATATATAAGTCCCTTAATTATATGTATATATATTTATATATAATTAAATATAGTGGTCTTACTATATATTTCATCACGTATCACAGAAGGAAGTGCTAATAACTATAATATAATCTTGAACGCGTAATACCTAACAACTTGAAATTTTTACGTTAATTGTCCAAAACGTTGAAATACTAGCTTTCAATGTGTTGGAACTTGAAAAGCACCATTTCGCTACGGCGCTGAGTCTATCCTATACCTTAAATAAAAGATAAAAAAAAAATAAAATAAAATAAAAAAAACAAAGAAGAAATAGCGATGCTAAATATATATATGTATATGTATATCGTATAAAAGATCCGTCGAATCGCGTTGACGTCAAATCTGAAATTTTGTTTGCCGCGTGGTACACATGTACGTTAATATAAAACGTCGCGTTAGCGATCTTCCCACTTATCCTCATTCGTCGTAACGTTCGCTCGAGTGTCATCGATCGTCTCGCCGAGCTACGCGTACAGCCACGTGTATTGTAGCTGTCAATTCAGCATCGCGGATTTTCCTGACCGGCTCGATTGCAAAGTAATTTGAAAGATCATCGCACGCGCACGTGCCGCGTGTCGTAGCGCTCATTTACAAACATCGATCGCCTCTTGTTCATCCTCCTCTCTTTTCTTCGACTGTTAATTACCATTTAATGAATACGAAACTACTTACGATCAACTTCACTAGACTATACAGAGTGCTACCAAGTGTAGCGGACGGGTACGCCGGGACGCATCCTGTCTCGTCACGGATGCGATTCTTAGTTTAACTTGAGTGCCTGATACCGGGGACCTCTTCGAGGGCTAGGAGGGCCCGCTTAATTGCGAGACTAACACGTCGCTCTTCGCTGGGCGAACGCCTTAAAGACTAAACTCAGTCGCTCCCGTACGTACCCACCACCACCACGTCCACGGCTTCATCGATTTATTTTCTAGATTCAATCCCGCCGGACTGTCTGATCGACTTCGCTTCTCCGGCGGAACCGCGCGTTACTTCTTGGCGATGTTCCCTTTTTATTGGAAAGGATAAGTTCCCAATAGTTGAATGCACCGACGAATATATGGCACGCTGCTTCGCGTTGGGTATTCACATTTACGAAACAAAGATAATTTAACTTTCTCAAAAAGCAAAATGTATATAAAATGTTGCGCCGTAATATATTTTTAGATGTTGCAATAAAATTATATTATTACTAATTCGGCACAGCGTGACGGAAAGGAATTTAAAGACTTGCTAGGTCTAATCATCGTACTCGGTATGTTGTATCTAGTCGGGTATGCTAGGACGAAGTGCATAATCGCGAAGTTACAACGGTTCCTCCGGCGAAGAGTACTTCCTGTCGCATTTTCGGGGCACTCGGTAAGACGCGCCGACCGCAAGGCGCGCCGTGCGCGGTGCTCTATCGTCGCTATATTAATTTCTAATGCAATGTACACGAGAGAAAGAGAGAGATAGAGAGAAAGATATATGTATATATTTATGTATATGTGTTCTATTAGATATAATCGCGGCTCCGGAACGGAAAAAGATCGAGAGGAAAATAAAATACATCGTTGTTCGTAATTGCTTGAGTAAAAGATATGGATCGAAGGATCGCTCCCGAATATCGCCGAGATTACGCTACCGGTGTCGGACGCTGATGCTGAGACATAGTCGATCGGTGGTATCGCCCGGCACCGTCGTCGCTTAACCGACAGTGTCCTTTCGCAAGTTTGGCTTCTTTTCGTCATCTTAAACGCCGCTATTGGGACGTCGCGGCACAGATATGATACGTTGAGGGGAGGAGGGGGAGAGGGAACTCGTACGAAGGAGGAGTGTGGAGGGGGTGGGTGGTCCTGGAGGGCCTTTATCGTCTTCTTCAAATCTCTACTTCCGCGACTCGTTCCCTGTTCTTTCTTCCGCTCTTTAATTTCCGTGCTTGACTCTACCCTGGTCAACTTAGGAGGGCTCCTCTCTTCGCGTGACCGAGCAAACGGGACACCTTGTATACATCGCGTATTTATCGGTCCATAGCGACGAAGCGTCACTACGCCTCGACCTGATCCTCCGGGATCATTATGTCAGGCGCCATCGACAGGTCCTCCGCTATATCCTCATCCTGGCCTGAGTCGTGGCCGTGGCTTTCCGAGTATTCCCTCTCGTCTGTCTGATCCTCCTCCGTCTCTTGCTCGATAGGGCCGTCCGGCAGCTCGCGCTTTATTAATCTCGTGTGCTTCACTCCTTCCGGGCTCTGGCTCTCCTGCTTTATGTGCACGGCTGGTTCATCCAGCGGCGACCTGTTGAATCAACGACACGCATGAACATGTTGTGTTACGCTTATGAGTGGAAAATTTGAGGGAGTATCGCGTACACGTCCACCGATGCGTTGGAATATACATTTCATAGAGCGTGGACAGATACAAGCGGTATATTTTTTAGCGCCACGGCCAACAGGGAAAAAAAACGATTTCGCCTTTTTCTTTTTTTTTTTTCCTCCCCCGCTATTGTTTCATTGGCGCGGCTTCGCGCGGTTTATCAAACTGCAACGGATAGTTTGTGTTTTGTGAGAGAGCGGCGTGGGTCGGGGCTCTCACCGGCATTTGCAATGCGCGGCGATGTACTACGAAGTGGATTGTACAAATCGTCCGTAAACACGTCCGTGAATAAAATAAATTTCACGAATGTTGAATAAATAAAAGGTTTTTGGCACGTTTCGATAACATTATTTTAAGTTAAAACAACAGTCCGAAAATATAAGAGCTGAAATACAGATTTGTAAAGTAAAGAGTTATCAGAATTCTAGCAACCTTTTGCTCAGGACTTGATGATAGTGTATTGTTAACATTCGAAGAGTATATAAAAAAAAAAAACGTGGCGCATTTAATGACGAACGCTACTTACATTAAGTCGTTGTGAGGTAACACGTGTTCCTTATCAGGACTTGTCGCTGTTGACGTGCACATCGGATTCAAAAATCCCATGTTAGACTCCCCGAGTGCCTGGAAATACTCAAATTGCATTAGATGGTTAGTTATTACAGATTTAATACCAGAATGTTAATCTCACTTAGATGCTACTTATACAGACACAAGCAAAGCCACAAAAAAATGCTTTCGCTTGACGAAATTAATTGCCGATGACAATTTCGAAAAATTTATAGACCGAAAGTTCATCAGCTGCTTAGATATTTTTTAAATAAACGATTTGACATTAATGACAGACACGTTCGATCGTATAGTTATTCCCCGCTACAACTTTAATTCATATATAAAGATTATTCGACCGAGACCAATTGCTAAGGTTTCGTAATGACCATTCGTATTTTAGAAATAAATAAATTAATTATTAATAGTTACCTGCAGGTTGGCATTAAGCGCGTCACCGTACATAGTCGGACTATGCGTTAGCGTTGGACTCTTTGACGGTACACCCCTAGATATCGACAGAGAAAAATATGTTAATAATATACGAAATTCGGCCGTAATAATATATTTCCTGAAATCAATGACGTGTTTATGAATTTTTTTTTTTATCGTGTCAATGTTGGGACGGATTCGACAGAAAAGGAGGAGTAGAAGTAGAGTATGGTGTACCGTGTGCATGTGTGTATGTGATCGAGTAGTAGATATGTAGACGTATTAAAGACAAAATTGAGAAAGATAGAGAAAGCGAGAGAAAGAGATATAAAGTGAAAGAGAAGAAGAGAGATAAAGAGAAAGAGAGATAGAGAGAGATAGAGACAAAGATAATTATATAAATATGAAAAATGTATACATATAAATATATATCAAAAAGAGATTTAAAAAGAGCAAAAAATGTATCCGAGATACTCTTACCTACTTACAGTGCCTCATATTGTTTTGTCCACCGCACTCGTCTCGTCGGTGATTGAGCGAGATTAGATAAAAAATTACAGAAAGAGAGTTTAAAAAAAAGCGCTCCGGTTTCGAAACTTCATAAATAAAATAGTATTTTATTTAAATCCTTTTTCTTCTTTTTTTTTTTTCTTTTCTTATTTCTTTTTTCCTCATTAATTTTTTTTACACAGTATTACTTCAGTTTCGAAACAAACGTACTTATAAACGGCCACCAGGTTATCTGAGCTTACCGTTCACTCTTGTTACCTCGCAAATCATTTATTAAGACTCGATTGCACCTTGCATAACAATCGACTAAACGGGATTTTCTCCTTGACGATTTGCGAAGAATTGTTCGCCGTGTTTCTTGCAATTATCGTCAAGTAATGATAAACGTATTTCGGTCTTAACGTCATCGGAAATCTTGACGAGAAATTTTTTAATGCATGCGAAGAAGAAAATGAGAAAAAAAAGATTTCCCGAGGCCGTTTATCAAGTAAGAGGGAGCGCTGAGTAAAAAGAGAAGTAGAAAAAAGTGAAGATAGAAATAGAAGAGAGAATAGTTGATAGAGAGAGAGAAGTAGAGTGAGAGAAAGAGAGAAGTTAAAGGGAGAGAGATTGAGTAAAAGTAGATAAATTTTTAAAAAGTATTAAAGATCAATAAGTAAAAGTTTTTCGAGAATTATTATCGTTACGTATTACTGAAATTTTATAATCCACATGGTACCTGTGATACAAGACGAGTCGCAATGATGAAGATCGAAGAATTCCACCCGAAATTATAATTGTAACGCATAGTATACACATTTTACATGCGCGAGTAGCCCTAACGTACATATTCACTCAAACCAAGAACCATTCGTTCATTGCGGAAGCATGATGTAAGATGCTAAAGTTCATTTTGCGATTTTTAACAATATTTGTTATTCCATCTAAAAATTTTCTTCTTAATTCGTGTTAATACTTGGACGTTTTAATTTAATTTGTTATAATTTATTTTAAACAGATAATCGATGAAAAAAATTTTGACAAAATAAGCGCAAGTTAAATTGTTTTAACAGTTAAAAGCAGACATTCTAGTAAAATATTTACTAGATATTTGTAATATAGTTGAAAATCGCAACAAATTGCAAAGAAAATTGCATTCGATAAAAAAAAATAAAATTAAATTAAAAAAATGGGAAGGAAATGAAAAAAAGAGGAAACAGAATCTCACCAGGATGCTACACTGCTACATCACTCTGTGGAAACCAAATAAAAATGATGAACATAAAATGCTACAAATGTCTATCAACGTCATGGCAATCCTCTACAATACAAAGAGAAAAAAATAATTCTCTACGATTATGAGAGAACCAAAGAACAAACAGAACGAAAAAAGAAAGAAAAAAAAAAAAATTACGAACGGAAGCAAAACTTCAACACAAAAGAACGCTTGCCCGCAGAAACACTCCACTTTCACACGAGACGCTACGTGAACGGCATTACATTAAGCGTCAAACGTTTATAAGCAGTGTTTTCAAAGTGGGTGGGATAGTTTAGAAGACTTCATCGGGAGATGGGATATTGGGTAATCCATGCGAGCAACTAATAAACACATTGAAGATCCGGCAACTCTGACCAATCGTCCTGTTGTTGGGATGTTGCAAGACCGTGCAGGACCAAGCTATCACGGAGTGCAAGAGCCTCGGGTTAAAGTACTGGTGACGTATACGGGGATGGTCTTACAAACTCTTGAACGTCATTTGCAAGTGTGAAAAATTTATGCTCTTCGAAATAAAGAACTTATAATTTAAATATAAAAAAAAAACTATACTGTCTTTAATAGAAAAAAAGTATAATTATAAAATGAATAACGTGTATGTACGTTCAAAATTACATTTTGCAATGCTACGTTAATTTAAACGTTTCACATATTTATATTTAATTATATGGTAATTAATTTTTACTAATGACATGTGCTATAATATCAAATAATGTATCATATTCAAAAATGAGATTGTTACTTGAAATTTTTTAATAAGGTTTGCACTTGTACAATAGATTATATAATTTTAAGACAGTATATTAAGAAAAACCGGAATAAAAATTAAATACTTGTAACAAATAGACGCACAAGGTAATAGTGGGATGATACTACTGTCTAATTTCTCAAGGAATCGGACTTTAAAGGCGCTCGAGGCAGGCATGATGCGGAAATCATTTTCAAAGGGATTGGACAAACTGCATGGAGCTGTTTCCTGCTGCCTTGGCATAATCTGATCCTTAAATTCGCGATGTAACTTGAAAGTATAATAATTTTTTTTTTTTTTTTTTTTTTATAAAACTAGTTCATCGATAATTATATTTAACTGTGAAATTTAATTAATTCAAACTCGTTTTTGTATCTAAAATTGCAGCTGCTAGAATAATAAATAATTAAAAAAAGTTGATTAGAAAAATTAATTTATAAAACTATTAGAATAATGTTGTAATTCAAATTCTATATGTAATGCACAAAATATAATGCGTAATTATCAACATTAAGTTTAAACATACATTGTTTCGTATTAAATATTAAATAAATTAGAAACGTTAAATCATTATCTTCTCCAACAAGTCCCTTAAAGCGTATCCATGTCTGTCTCATTATATTAATTATTACGTTAAATGTACACTTAAAGTTTCACATATTAAAATTAAAACTTCTAACATTTATCCATGCAGAAATCAAGTAGATTTACTGCTTTGTAGCAAAATCTTTTATTCCGAAAATCTTGTCATTATGTCAATATAATAGTAACAGCTGCAACTGAATACGACCACGTGGCAAACGCACAAAGACTTTCAAAGGCAGCAGGTTGTAAAGCCCATTTAGTGGTTCAATTTGTAGACAACGACCAAGCGAAAACGTCCCGGTCGCCGCGTTCATAAAAAAGTACCGCGATAAGGTCAGAACGTCGCGCCAGCCAGCCAGCAGAATTCTAAAAAGTGGTAGTGCTTACTGTGCGGAGAGGTGGGGTGGAGTGGGTGATGGGGTTGGGTCATATTTCCTGGGGCGGCCGCGGGACAGATGCCGCCGCTTTACGAACTCGGCGTCGTCCACCATCCAGAATGACCCGAAGTCGTCCTCATAGCGCACAAAACACTTGTGCAATGATAGATTGGTGCGGATCGCGTTCTGTATACACAGACAAGACCACCAAGAAATAGAGAAAAAGAGAGTAAAAAAGATAAAGTTTCTGGTTGTTTTTTTTTTTTTTTTTTGTAGTTGCGCATTTTCATGTTTCTTTCTTTCTTTCATAATTTGCGCTCGGCCCGCTCGCCGCTCGCTGCTCTTTGTAACGAGGGCTAGCCTCACGCATCGTGCGGGGGCCAGGTTTTGCTTGCGGTCACGTTTTACGGGACCCAGACGCGCCAGCAACGCTGGCATGTCCTTTTGCCGACAGCTCCGTCGCTCTTATCGTGTTGCCGGGACACACGAATGATCTCGGAAACGTCGGCTTTTCAGAGAGAGCAAATAGCAGCACAGATTCGCAAAAAAGAAGGGGTGGACAAATCAAAGAAAGTAAAAATAGAGACGCAGAATAATAAAAAACGTAGTAAGGCGGCTTCCTCTCACTACCTGACAAAGTGTAACACTGCGGTTCTCACTCTGTTTCCGGGGGCAATTCCGCTTCCGGGCATCCGGGCTTTCGAGACTAGACTTGGGCCAAGATACTCGGCCCCACCGTTCTCGATCGGGTTAGTCGCTGCAAAGCTCACATGCTCATTATGAAAGCACACACGACGTACTACGGATTCCCATCTCCGTGAACGTGATTAGCATTTCTAAACTCTCTTTCTATCTGAGTGTGTAATATTTTTTTTTTTTTTTTTTTTTTTTTTGTCCTTTCGTCTGTTGTGGCTCTTTCATCGGCGACGCACTCTCACGCAACATCCACGCACCCACCAGACTGCCGACTACCATCACACGACGACGGGCAAGTAAGAAGTTCACACACACGCGGGTTCAAACACAGTGATGACCGCAGTTTCTCGAGGATTTCGGCCACCGTAAACATCTGTTTGCGAGGTCACGGAACTACCCATTTTTCAATGGACCGCCCGCTTCCCGATTGAGAAGAAACGTCGTACTATCCGGCGCATTCCAATGATCTCTTTATCTTTCGACCTGGTCGCGAGATACCCGGGAAATTCTATTGAACGGCACCTCGAGAAACTGCATATTAGCAGCAAACATACAGACAGACGACAAGCGACGTACAGTAAAGATTGTTATGGCGTTTAGGTGTATAAAGAGGTTTATACACACAACAGATCTATACGTATGAATGCGCACGTATCAAGTACAAACAGGTACAGTATACTATGAAAAAGAGATGTATAAAACAGGGTACACGACGTAGACATATTGTGTAGGCGGTCAAATATATGATTGGAAATAAAAAAAAAAAAAAAAAAAAGAGAGAGAGAAGTAGAGAGAAATGCACAGGAGAGCGTGCGTGTATGTGCGTATACATACATACGAAGGTTACAAACGCACTGATACGTGCGTTCGCCTTTAAGTCGCATATATATGGAAATATATATATAATATATAAAACAGATATATATATTAAAAATACATATATATAAAAAGAGCTATATGTACGTATAAAATAGAATATTAAATATTCTTAATATATATATAAATATGTGTAAATATATATAAATATTAATATATAAAAATACGTATAAAAAGTATGTAAAAAGTTATATAAATATGATATAAAACTGTAGAAAAATTGTAGTATAGGGGGCTGGGGGGTTGGTCAGCGATACGACTATAAATATAGTAAAAGCGAATAAGAGTGAATATAAATATGATTTAAGTATATGTAAAAAAGACAGAGAAAGAGATAGATAGTGAAGTACAGACACGTATATACATATATATATGTATATAAATATTATATGCATATATATAAATATAAAGGGAAGGGAAAATACGGCGGACGTCGCGGGGAAGTTTGCGATTCCTGAGAAAAACTGTCCCCTTGACATACTCGGAAGGAGGAAAGAGTGTGGGCTTTCGAGTCTCGTCGATCTCCGCTCCGAAAGGAGAAGACCTTCTGCAGGGAGATCGTAAAAGACACTTGGTGTAAGAGACAGAGAGAGAGAAAGACAGAGAAAAGTGAGAAAGAGAATAAAGAGAGTAAAAAAGCGCGGTTGTAATTATTATTATTTTTTTTTTTTCTGATCGATGGGGCATGGGGAGGGGCAACGTACCCGGTCGTGCTGCAAGCGCGCTGTGGGCGTCTCTTGTAAAACTCCACTTCGTCCACCGTCCATACGGCCCCTTTCACGTTTTCGACTCGCATGAAACATTTGTGGAGAGACAGGTTGTGTCGCACTGCGTTCTATACAAAATAATACACAGACTAAATAAGCAACGCAAAAAACGAACGAAGCCAACTCAATCACGGTCCCGGTAGTCGGCGAAGGGGAAAAGGATCACGGTCGTTCGTGGCGATATGTGCCGCGGTTGTGTGTATGTATGTATGTGTGTGTGTGCGTACGTGCGGGGCCCCGTACGTTACGCAGGCACGTTAGAGGGTCCTCGACATCGGCTGATGACGACCGATCATGCTGATGAGGCAAGAACCGATGATGATCGTGAGACCGAGGCGCGAGGCTGCTAAGTGAGACGTGCGATATTGTGCGTGTACCACTGGTATGGTTTGTCGAGGTGCCAAGGTGCCAACGAGCAGCGTTGCGAACCATCTCGTTTGATACGCGAACAGTTTTTTTTTTTTTTTTACCATCGTAATAATTAAAAGAAACACAGAGAGAAATTAAAAATATTTGTCGACAAATAAATGCCAAGGCGAAGTATTTCTTCGTCGTTTTTACCGTGATTAGAAAATTTCTAATAATTAAATATATTGGATAATATAAAAATATAACAAGCAATAATAATTAAAATATTGTAATTAAAAAGAAATTTAATAACTCCATGAGCGTTCACATTATGGTTATATTGCAATATTACGGGAAAGCTACAATCAAATTTTTAAATATTTTATGACTTTATATACTTTATATACTCTTGCACAAAATAGCTACTTCAGCCTTATAGTTATGGTCTCGATCTATAACCTAGATCTTGTATTTCCTCGTTTCAATACGATTCAAGTCTTTTGTAGATAGTACTTTCGACCCGGATCAATTTTTGGATGACCTGTTCGACAACGCTGCTCTAAAAGCGCATTTCACCCATCTTTGAAGTATTATATGACGTATAAAAAATGCATATTTGTGATGTATTTATAAATGGATATATATGAATAAATTATAAAAATATCTGTAAGAAAATAATAGAAATGTTTTTCAAAATGTATATAATTATACTTTATATTTTATTAAAAAAATTTGGTTTACTCTTAAATGTATTATTTTAAATGTATGATTCAAAGATGGATGTAATTTAGCTTTGTTGAAGAATACAAGCGAAGCTGCCACCTTAAATTAAAATTTAAAAATACTATTGTACAATTTCTACTCTTTTTTCTAATTCGAAATAGCGTATGTCCAATAAGTTTAAACAAATGCAAATAAATAAATACTTTTCATAGTATTTAAAAAAAAAAAAAGCTGTTTCTATTCTGGGACATGTAAAATAGAATTTTAGAAATGCTAAGCAAACAAATAAAGTAATGCAAATTGTTAAATGTAAAAAAGAAAAAAAAAAAAAGCAGCGCAAGTTACTACACAAGTGCAATAGTGTGCTGAATTAAAAAAAAAAATCTACATATCTATGTAGTTATACAGCGGCAACTAGTTTTATTAATTAAAAAAAAAAAAAAGTCTTTTTTTCCAGGTGGCAGCCAAACGAGAGAAACGGAAGTCCCGATCGCGTTGTAACATACAGAAAATTAAAAAAAAAAAAAAAAGAAAAAAGAAATAATAACAGAAAGTCTAGCCAGCCGTCAGTAATAATTATAACGTATTAGTCCACCATCAATAATGGCTACGGCGACAATGACGATGACGATGATGTCGGTGGCGGTCGATCGCTGTTAGCACAGAAGGAAACCGGGCAATGAAACCGCGACGTCGAAGGCCGCATAAGGATGAAACGAACCAAAATATGATTAATCGAAAGAGACACGGTTTGTGGCATTCCTTTATCGTTAATGCACAGCTAGTCATCTAAATCTAGGGGCAACGACAACAATTATTCATGCCGCAGGGCCGAATGTAAAATTCGACGAGGCCGCGGGAACGCGACCAGCTCGATGAAGTGTTCGTTGCCATCAGCTACCGCCGGCGTGTTGGCTCCTCCGGGCTGCTCCGCTCTCTGCCTATCTGCCTCCGCTATCTGCGGCAAACCTGTTTGCGTTTCTTTCTTTCTTTTTTTTTTCCTTTCTTTCATATATTTTTTTTTTTTCTTCTTCTTTATGTTTTCATATACACATAACCATGCGAGGCAAAGCGTCATGGCAAACGTCAATTACTTTCACGCACACTCGCACACACGCAAAAAAACGCACGCGCGCAAACACTCTAGCCAACAAGCGGCTTGTCACGTCGGGTTACAAATCGATTATGAACCATCGGTACTTTTATATTCGGACGACCGGGAAATGAGTATATGTTAATTCCTATTCTTACAGCTCCCGCGACGTTAATCTGCAATTTTATTGCGGTTGATCGGCAACGGATTAAATAATGGATGACACGTCGGAAATCGTCCGGGCTCGTCTTGCGTGTCGGAATAAAACGATTCGCAAGATCCCCCATTGAGCGTGTCCTTATTATTATTTAAATACGTTTTTACGCGTGACGGCCGCGACCGTCTCTTTTGAGCATATTGGTGGCCATTATTTTAAATGGCAAAATAATCGACGTAATAACGTCTGCGCGATGTTAATGCGAGTAATCATACGCAAGGACATTTCAATTCTATTTACTATTGATTTGGACTATTAGTTTACTATTAGTTTAAGGGGATGCTGTTATTCTGACACGCGAGGCTATCGAGTGGTCAGCGAACGAAGGGAAACAGGGAAGAATATAATGACAGATGGCTCATAAATGACTCGTAATATGTCATAATTCGCATGTTACCAGTTGTTTTCTCCTCCCTCCCCCTTTCTCCCCCCCCCCTTCACACCTATTCGAGAAAGCAACATAATTATCATTACCAGCTGCTCTGCCCGGCACGTCACTTAGCCTGTTAATCCAAATTAATATACATGTAATTATCCGAAATTCTCAATAAGCTGTCACCCTTTCTTGTTAAGCGCATTCAGCTTAAATCATTCGTACAAAATGGAAATTGCGAGATTGGTTTTTGTCCTCGTGACTACCGTGGAATAAACAAATTCGTACTTCACCCAACAGTTAAAAGAGAGTTGCTTCCATGTCATCGCAATTCTTCCGCTATTTAAAAGATTACGCTTGAAATGTACTTCGGCTTTCTTGTAGAAAAAAAAAATAAAAAAAATAATAAAAGCCGTAAGAAATTAGAATTGTTTCGCGCCTTGTAAAAATTACTGGCTGCAAGCGTAATAAATTAGAAAGAAAAGAAAAAAAATAATAATAATAAAAAATGTATGTTCTAGATATCTCGAATCTCAAATTTAAAAAGCTAACAGTAGTTTTATCTTTGGTTCCTGTTTAATTTTCCTGCCCTGAAACGATTGTATAATTATTTTATTAGAATTGTAAAATATACCTTCCACGTTGCTGCGTTGCGCCGGAAGTAGCAGAATGTGTTTTGGAACCAGTTGTAAATTTCATTGAGCGTCAGCTGCTTCTCGGGAGATTCGATGATAGACTATCAAAACAGTAACATTATAATTATATTAACTTGTTCTATTTTAAAGTGCACAGCATCATAATTAAAATATTTAAAAGCCAAGTAAAACAAATGGAAAAATTTCTCATTCTTTAAAAATTAGTTCACGCGTCATTAAAAAATTTTCAATTGCAATGTCCCATAATGATTTAATATTAGAATAAAAAAAAAAAGTAAAATAAATGGCAAAATAAATTTTAATGCGCAAATTATAAGTATATAATTACGAAATGTACTGTAATTCCAATATAAAAAGTGATCGTTTATTACATAAATTTATATAAATATATAATTCGGTCAAAATAAAAATTAATGTGCTAATAACTTTAATAAATAAATTAAAAATAAATTTGCAGTATATTCTCTAAGTAATTAAAATAATAATAACGTGAACATTCAACCTATATTATACTGTTAAAGTCCTCGGGATGATGCGCTGTTAATATAACGCGGTGGAAAATATGATATTCAGATAATCATCGGACAATTGTATTAGGTACTCACCTGCCGAATTAAGGATGCATACGTGAATGGTGGTCTGACGTCTGCATTCTTGTAGAATTCTCTATTTCGCTGAATTTCTGAAACCGGACGCAACAAATTTCATTTACCCTGTACATTTTTAAAAATTGGAGTGATTGGGAAGCTAATGTTTTCGTTACGATAATGAGCAATTACACGTGATTAATTTTTTTTTTTTT
Organism: Cardiocondyla obscurior; assembly: GCF_019399895.1. Taxonomy (NCBI): domain Eukaryota; kingdom Metazoa; phylum Arthropoda; class Insecta; order Hymenoptera; family Formicidae; genus Cardiocondyla; species Cardiocondyla obscurior. Next base: position 1,169,324 of record NC_091878.1, read on the forward strand.
TTTTTTGCAAAAAAATTTGAATAAGAAGTACAGCAAATAAGTAAACATTGTTTCGTTTCATATAAATTTAGATATAAAATATGATCAAATTCTAATTAAAAAATTTTCACTAAATAAACTAAGCTGTATATAATTTTCGTGATATTTTCCTATATTTAGAGAAATTAAATCGACGAACATATGTATATTAATTTTAAAATTAATTTTAAACTGCAATTTAATATAAAGCATTACATAAGTATCAAATTTTAATTTCCTACTTTTATATTAACCATTTTTTCTAAAAATGATTACATGTTTTTAATTAAACTACTAAACTTTTAAAATAAGAAGAGGTAATCAAATTAATTTTAAACTATATGCAAAAGATAATAAGAAATCTGATCATCTCTTAAAATAATAACTCTTTGTTAATGCATGCTCTTACAAAAAATATAAAAAGGAAGTTACTTAAAAATCGAAAGAAGGCAATCCAAACATTGAAGTTCACATTAAATTTTTTTTTGTGACTATTAATTTTTTATGTATTCGATCTGTATCTTAATATTAAAATTAAAAACCTTATTTGTTTGCAAAAGTTAAGCAAAAATAACTCGAACCAAATATATGAATCACCTTTTTTGACGGTAAAAAAAAAATAAAAAATAAAATAAAATAGAAGCAATTGAAAATGATAAACTGCAAGTCAATTTATCCAATCCCAATTGTTTGCACGGGGTTTTGGAATACTTGTGATTTTAAATGTTTCAGGAGCTTATCGGTGAAATTAGGAAAATTGGTAACTACGTGAAGAAACGGGGAGCGGGGCGAAGGCAAAGAAAGGAGATGAGTGCAGCATGCAAAGTGCAGCCTTTTTTGCAAGAAAATTTGTAAGCCACAAAAGGGAATGTGGAAAATAGGTTGACAGTACCTTGTTGGACGTCAAGGCCAGCACGCTCCAGCATGTAGGGCAGCCCTACACGGTGGGGAGGGCGGGCAGCACAAAAAATAAGGAAACAACAAAAGCATCGATAAGAAAAAGGTTCGAGCTGGCGGATGAAAGAATTTTATTTTTCATCACGTATCATTTCTTTTCTCATCGAAATTAATTTCCTTGCATCCCTCTCTACACACCTATACTCGTTCTACGCCGCCAACAAGGTGTCGAACACTGTCGCTTCACGTGACATAGTCGCTACCATAAGTAATCTGTGCGTGTGATACAATTTACGACAGGAAAAGGCACGAGATCAAGAGAGGACCGTAAAGAGCATTTGCTACAGGATCGGATATATATATTTTTTTTTGTTTTTAATTTCATCAGAGTGATTATGTTTTCGTGACGAACCTCGAAATGCCAAGAATAATTTTTTTTAATATGCATAATTAATATATAATCATCATTTAACGTAAGATTGAAATAAAAATGTCTTATAAAACCATGTTATTTGTCGAATAAATTGAAAAATGTGCATTAAAACTTTTCTTTTTTTTGTTGTATATTATTTTATTATATTTTAATGATGTATTATAATTTTGCACACACGTAAATTTGTTATCTACCATGTATTGTACATAAACTTGAAAAAAAACAAAAGAAAAAACAATTAGCTTCTCCTATTAATAATTTAATAAGAGTTGCACTATGAGTAAAATTTTTCGAAAGCGTTTCGAAGCTCGCGCATCACTCTGAGTATGATCTTGTGTTATCGTTACCTTCGTTAATATCTATTCCAGATCTATCGACGGCTACTCTGCGCCTTACAGTGCCCTCGTCATACAGTCCTACGAATAGTATTTAATTTCTGAATTGTCATTTCTTTCGTTTCACCTTGTTTTGAGACGATATTAATCCACTTCCAAGCTCACGTATCAAGCATAAAGCTATATGTTCGGAAAATGGTTATATCGAAAACATTTTAATTAAGGGCATTAAATTTACAAAAAGATACGTTTCCATAAATAAAAAAAAAATTGTACAGTAGAACTACTCCTAACACTATTAAATTTTATATGCAGATTTAATTCCATTTAATTAAGAGTACTAAATAAATCCTTAATAATTCAATACTTTTTAATGTTTTCGTAAAAATCCCATTTTCTGTTACTCTATCTCCATTAATGTGTAAGCAATTAACGAACTATATTATGCATTGATATTTCAACGTATCAACGATTTATTAACACAAAATCCTTTTTTTTTTTTCCTTGAAACGGGTAAAACGGAAGAGCTGTCACTAAATTGACGTTAACATTAAATTGATCTTGGTAACGTATAATGTGCGACTTTGGCTGTTATTAATCCTAGAAGACGCGATCTTAAATCTCAGGCGAGACAATTAAACAGTGAGATGAAGAGTTGACCTTACCTCCTGCCAAAGAAAGAGCTGACTTGTCGCTGATGCGCCGTCTGATTGGACCAGCCATACTCGGCATACTGCCAGGCATATTCGGCATGGGCGGTAGACTGGACATATTGGGTATGGTAGGAAGCGGCGGCATCGGACCACTTCCAACAGACGGGGGTAGCTGAGTACCCGCGGGTGACCTCACGGCCGACACCAACGCGGACATGGATACCGGTGACACTTGGGAGACCCCGAAGTTAGGTTGCGGCTGACCCATCAGCGCAGTAGAAAAATTTAGCTTTGGTAAATTCGTGCCCGTCTGAAAAAGAAAATTGTTGAAAGTATTAAAAAACGTCGCAGACAAAAAAAAAGCGATACAGATATAAGCATCGATTCGGTACCAGACCGTAATATACTGTTAAATAAAGATTCGTGTACGTCGCGTAGCGATTTATTAATTTCTCATAAATCTAAAAATATTTGAAACTTAAAGAAATATATATATATATATATTTTTTTTTTTAATAATGGATATTGTATAACATGTCGCAGTGGTGTGCAAACATTGAATCTAATCCTTGTAGCGGAATTACTCACACAACCGCGTTAAAATAATTAAGCTGTCAGCCGTCGAGCGTTGTCGTTGGCGCAGGCTAATGCGATATTGGTATTCTCCGACTGCCCAACTTGTTAGGGGTTTTAATTAAGGCGATATAAAATTACCGCGGCTCCGATGAATTATTAATACGAACTTTATGTATAAATTAGCACTCGACTTGACGGCGCGTTAAAACTGAAACTCGCGTTGTTGTTAGTGGGCCGCGAGAAGCTCGTAAAATCTTCCAACGAGCTGGTCTGTCGTGAAAATCCTGCTTTACGATCTCGCAGCAATACCGCAACGGAGAAAGTTTACGCATCGCGGTCGGACCGTTTTTCCACGTTCGGCTTTCAGTATTCATTACGACAGCGAACTCTTAAGTGAATTACAATTGCGGTTTTATAATAAAAATTTTCTTTTGTTTTATATAATATTAATGTTTAATTTGTAATAGAGAAAGATAAGATTATTTTCAACAAAGTGTATTAAAAAGCAGAAATAATAAATGAATCTTACCGATGACTCGGACGACTTTGGCGGTTCCGGGGAAGCCATTTGTTTTGCCATATGCAAATGATGCATCATGGCACCTAGTCGGTCCCGTTCTTTTTGCAACTGAATTTCTAGTTGCGACACTACTTGCATCTGGACCCTGGCCTGCGCTGTCGATCGGTCATCCAATGTGTGCTCTGTATTTAAGTGCCTGCAATAATTCAAGACCAATTTCGATTTTATTTAAATCCAACATCGTTTTGTCTGTGCAATAATTACTTAAAAACGAATCAATTATAATATATTCGCAGCCTGCATTTTCTAAAAGATACGGAAAAATGCAGAGACAGTCGCACAATTATATTTCAAGAATTGGCGGAAAAAAATTCTGCGTGTCAGAAGTCGCAAAAAAAAAAAAAAAATCCTGAGCACGTAACGCTTTCATTCTCCAATCTCGAGAGCTCGAACCCCCAAGAGACGCTAGGACAGAAAATTAAGCTTCGCGTCGCCGTAGGTAGAGAATGAGGGTGCCAACAACGCCAACAAGATTCCGTATTTAAGAATTTCCGTAATCCTTCTTCGTCGACAGAACAGACGGCTGTATCGACGAGAGTGAAGAAGGATGGCGAGGAGGAGCGGGTCGGTTGAAGATGCGGGAAGGTCGAGGGAGCTTGAACGAACGGACTGAAGGGGGAGAGGAAAGGGATTAGACTGAGGGGCATAACGATGCGGTCGAATGTCGTGAATATTAATGAGACAAAGGTAATTAGCGTTTTTCTTTTTTTTAAGTAACAGCTTGTTTGAGGGAGAGTTTGCACCGAGACGAGCTACGTGATTACGAAAGATCTTTCAGATGGGATGGAGCTTGCGGTTGTGCGGCTCGAGGCCGATGAGCGAAAATGCCTGATGTCAATGAGATACGCTGACACGAGCGATTTTTCTACACTTTCTTTACCTCATTCTCCCCAATTTAATTACCGACTTTATTCCTCCAATTTTTTTCAGCTTCCCGTATACGAGGTATTCGAAACATTCTTTTACATTTATCTGTTAACTTCAAAAATAGTTTACTCCTCTCTAAAATATGATGTAACGTGGCGTTGTTAACAATAAAGTCTGACTTGGATTAATGCAAATTATAAATATTTTTCGATTTTAATTAATTTCGCGAAATTAGAATAATACCTTTATTTTATTATTAAAATATTTCTAAAATTATACTTATAAAAATTTGATATTTGTTAGTTGAAGATAGTTTTTGTCAGGTTCGATACAAAAGTAGTTAGATAATTGCACAGACAATTTTAAACATTAAAAATGTAATGAATATATACAAAAAAAAATTAAGAAAGGAATTTAGAAAACTCACTTAAGGAATGCTTGATAGTCTTCACAAATTACTTCACAGCCTGGCCACTTGCAAACCCCATGGCCATAAAGGGGATGAACCTTGTCGTTGCAGGAGGCATCCAGCGGCTTCTCGTCCATCGGTGTTGTGCCGTTCACCTCGGACCGTCGGCTCGAAGCTATTGAATTCAGAATGCCTGCGATAGTTCGGCAAACGAACGTCGCAAAAGTAAAACACAAACATAAAAAAATTAGAGTACAAAGGAAACGAGCGAGCTTGTGGTCATCGGAAAAGCGTGAAACTGTTGTTTTACCGTTTAATCCGGAATTGGATTTCGACACGTTGGAATTCTGATGGGATTCTGGCGTATCCGAGGGCTCTGACTTCCATGATGGCAGATTATCACTCGGTGGCAAACCTAATTAAGAAAAAAAAAATATATATATATTTATTTATAAATTATGTATTAAGTAAAATTAAATTAAATAAAAAAAAGTATAATAATCGTCAATTTATTTCTCACAGTCCCTTACACTTAATTTTAACATATAAATACCTGAAGAAGGATTGTGGCCTTGAAGACTCAGTCCTTGTTGCAACAAATATTGCCTTTGTGTAATTTGCAAATGCTGTATTAATTGCTGCTGCTGAATCGCGAGCTGCTGAAGAGTCCCCGACGCTTTCTTTTTATCCGCCGTTTGCAATAAATGCGTCTGTTGAAATAAGTTAAGCTGCAGTTGTTCATGCAGTTGCTGCATTGTCTGCTCCAGTTGTTTTTTATTGAGTTCCGCAAATTGATGCTGATGCTGAAACAAATTTGTCGCCGGTATTTAAATGTAACTATTTTAACGATTACATCTTTAAAAATAATTAACATAAAACGTAAACAATTTGATGCATATAATTTACTAAGAAAAAAAAAAAGAATAAAAAATCCATTAATTTTTCCCTTGTAAATGTTACATTAATCATATCATGGCAGCTTCCGCATAAGTTTCCTACAGGCTGTTTCCTAATTAAAGAATATAGATAATTAATTGCAAATCAAACGATACCTCACCGACAGTTTCTTATTAAACGTCAGAGAAGAGAACGTTTCGGCCCAGCCAAATTAGTTGGTCGGAATAAAAAGGAGAGGAAAAAAAAAAGAAAAAAAAAAGGGCGGCACTTACGTCTTGGAATGATGAATAAATCACGGGCGCAGATAATTCGCAGCACCAAGGGGGCAAGAAGATAGAGGGCAGTTGATGGGTAGCTCGAAGACAAACAACGAGACACAACGGCTGATGGCGATGCTTAATTGCTTACCTCACCCTCCAAACTAACTCCCTCCGCCTATTTCATTTCTCGGTCTCTCTCCTACGCCTCGAGGATATTTTAAAACAAACTTCGAGGTACGCACCCTTTATCATATTATTATAAACGAACACTCCGCACGATTAATAGGCGCAAACACATTCTCGCTAATAAGCATTTTCCATGTTCATATTAAGCATACGAGTTTCTTTATATTTCGTATTTACCTTATACTTCGCGTACAATTATCGGCGCAATTATAAATTTCGATGACGTTCCGAGAATTTTTATTTTTACCCGACATATCCGCGATAACTCGTGTTTCGATTTACAATTTAAACTCCGCGCGGCGTTTATTCGTCTCGGCGAATTAAATATTATAGAAATCGTTACGTTAAACTCGCGATCTTGGAAGCGAGAGAACAATAGCCTGTCCAAGCTTGAAGCTCCGGCGGGACTTTCTTCTCCTCGACGAATAATTTCTACTACAATAAACTACACGGTGCCACGAAAAATATTTGTTGCCACTTGCGTTAGGTATTTTTGAAAAGAAATATCGGAGTGCTTATTGGATCGTAGGCGCCAGGATAACATTGCGGCTAGATAGCAAAAGTGGTTCGCGCGACGTGTATTGTTATCGTAACGATATAGAAGGGACTACCTGTTTACACAGACCGAGTATCAACCCTCTCGCTACAGCGTCGAACTTCCCCGGCAGTTCTGCCGGCCGCAAATCGCGCGTCCACCGAGAAATTCAAAACCTCTTTCAAGATTAGCCCGCTCTCACGAAAGTGTCTTACGTTTCCGTTTCGTTTGTTCAATTACGAGTTAAATTTAAGATACCGCGTCATTAGATTACGACGTTATATTTGCACGGCGCGGCGCATCTCGCTCGAGGTCTTGCGCGAAAATGTGGGTACGCGTTCGTATAAAAGTTACGATTAGATTTCGATAAATTTATCCATTGAGTAAATAGCTACGAATAAAAAGTTATTTTCGTTGGGAAACGTGCAGCTTTCTTTTCTTTTTTTATTTTTGCATGAAAATCTTTAATTCATTACTACTGTTTTTAACCATTTCTCAACTGGTCAACGGCGGTATTTTAATATTCGAGCGCAGAGGACGTTAAGATAGAAAGAAGTCAAAAAATAGGTACGCGGCGCGGTGCGTGAGTTTCATTACCTTCACCTTCTTCCTTCCTTCCGCCCGGCGACCAACATACAGCACGTAGAACGTAGTCGAGGGACGTTTTTAACAGGAATGATACGCATGTCGGATGTGCGGAGTGCATCCCGGTGCCACGACTTCTCCGACGAGTGCTTCGTCCGCGGAAAGCATCTTGCCAAGCGTTCGGAAATAATTGCAGACGTACATACATCTTCTTCTAGTGGCGGCGCTCTCTCTCGGATTGGAAATAATTCGGCCATGTTGGTCTTGGGAACGGCGTACATGCACTATGCAACGATGCGTCGTGCTCGGACCGTAGCGGTCATCGCGATCTCGGTGCTGTATGCACGTAGCTAGCGCGCACATGCGCGGTACACGGACTGGTAGACGGCCACGAGAAGCACGTAGTCGAGGAGACTGCGGGGACCGTGGGCACGACGGAACACGATGTGAATGCACTCGCCGGCGCATCAGCTGACAAGTGACCTACTTTCCACGTCGTCCTTCTCCCTCGCGCCTCTGCCGGCGACTGACGCGCACCCACGCAGCTGGCGCTCTGCGGACTTACGGCAACTACGCGACTTACGGCGAACTTCATGGTGACGCTTGTACGCGACTCGCGCGCGCAATCATCGCTCTGTACGAGATGGCTGACGCGTCGAAGATAACGGAGCCTCAATGCGCGCCGAATATTCGTTACGCGGAAGGTACGTTCAAATATATTCTTATAATATATTAATATACTTCGTTGACCGAGAAAAGCATTCGGCAATTCGAGAGAAGAAGGCGGCCGCGGGGAGGCGTTGTGCATAGAGTTACGCGCTGATAGATAATTCACTGATCGCAAGTTGTTGGCTGACGCGATTAAATGAAACTTGTTTTCTATTTCAGATGAATATTGAGAAGAGAAACGAATGTGGGAAATGTCTCATGTGCGAACAAAAATCCGGCCCGATATCTCGAGGGAAAGAATCAGCCCTGAAGAGGCATCATGCACGAACGAAGCAACCTCGAGAGTAAGCATTATTTTGTATGTTCATAAAATCGATAGTCAAAACTCACGAACTATTGAAATAATGTTCAAAATAATATTTGCCAGAATAATCAGCATGAAACTCTTTTAGAGCGTGAAGACTTGCTCCGAAGTGAAGAATATCCATAAACAAGTTCGGGTGACAGTCGAACGAGCGGTGAGCGTAGCCTTGTCAAGCATTTCTCAAGCGGAATTGAGTCTAACACACTATGCATATGCACCACGAGGCGAACAGACTTCCTATTCTTCTCCCCAAAGGTAATATCATTCAACAATTCAAGATATTGATTCTCGCGAATTAAAAAAATTTGTTCAAGCCGATTAATACTTTCAGCATGTCTGCAATTTAAATTTTATATTTATTTGTTACAGATGATCGTCAACTCCGCTGCTGCGCATCGTTCGGTGAGTCAGAGATCTTTTTTTCTTACAATATAAGAACTTCGGGTGGGTAAACTTTGGGTGGATTACTTTGCACACAAAAGTATATTAAAAAAAAAAGAAACTTGCGTAAATCGGGTACGTCGCGTAAACCACGTACGTCGCGAAGAACAAATAATTAAGTAATTAAAAATTTTACTTACGTTCTTTAAAGAAGAGAAGTAACCGAATCGCTCCTGATTAGATGCATGATCGGAAGATGAATCCTGCAATATAAAAATATTATAAATGTAACTAGCGCAATAAAAAATTAATTAATGCAAAAGTATAAAAATTAAGTATAAAAAAAAAGTTTTATATGTGTATATAAATACATTGATTTATTACATTAACATATATACACACATATTTACAAGACAATAGATTTTAATAGATACTAAATTTTAAACACAGTATATATTTCATTTCAAATAGAAATTTGTTGTAAGGTACACAATAATGATGTCAAGTAAAATTAAAAAAAAAAATTTATTCATAAAATAATAAGCTAAATGAAACCAATACACGTTTATAAATATAAAATAATATTGGTCAGAATTTATATTAATTCTATTAAAACGAGTGCTCACAAAACACTTAACGTAATAAACGAGACACGAATGAAATTCACCTGATGATGCTGCTGTTGCTGTTGCTGCATGTACAACGTGTGCTGTTGCATAAAAGATTGTAGTTGCGTGGGGCTGAGTATGTGCTGCTGTAGTAACTGTTGCATCTGCTGAAAATTGGTGGAGTTGAGCATCATCTGCGATGGGGTCTGCGACGGCGGTGCCCCTGGCGGGCCACCGGGTGGCGGACCCTGGGAAGGATTCGGCGGTGAACCCCTCTGTGGGGCTTGCGGGCTTTGATGCGGGCTAGGCTGGGGCCCCGGTGCCCCTGAGCTGGGCTGTTGCGACTGCTGCGTGATGATAGGCTGCTTTTGCTGGGTCATGGGTGCTGATGTCACTGCGTGCCCGGCGGGACTGAGCTTCCCATTGCTTTGGTACTCGATACTGAGATCCTGCTGCTGCTGATCAGCAACGCCGCTACCGCTGCCGGTCTCCGCTATATTGCCTCTGCCGGAGTCGCGATTACGCACCGCGGACAGGCGGTCCCTATCGCGGCACTCGCGGTCCCGCGACGAGAAAACGCTGTCGCGCGATTGCTGCTGCTGCTGCTGCTTCAGGGCTGCGAACAGCGAAGTAGCCTGCAATATGAAAATGGAGATCGAGAGCTCGATCACAGGCTGTTTGCGAGCTGCCTCGTAGTAAAATCGTAATAGCTTCGTCACGAGACAAAGATCACCCGAAATTTTAATAGCTAAACTTCTAGATTATAAGATAAAAGTCGATCGGGAGGATTTTGCATAGCGGCGAACGTCAAAATAAGAAACGAGAGTTAAACGAAAGAGATTGTCTGACGGAGGATCACAAGGAAGCAAAGGATTCAGCTTCGGGCGGAATATTCATGATATAAGAGCCGCGTAATGTACATGCGTTAAACTTCCACTGTATTTTGAACAATATTGATCTTATCTAATGGTATTCGAGCGCGGACCAGCCTCGGCTGCTCCGTCATCATTGGCTGGCTCGAAGGAAAACTCGGTGTTGTCTAAATGACGTCGGTTCGAGTCTCCGCGGCTGTTTACACAGCGGGATTTGTTTTATTAAGTTCCATCATCAAGCAGATTGTCGAGTGTAAAGGCGGAACCGAGGTTCTCTTCTACGCGTTTCTCGCGAGGGTCGAAACTTTCAGGCGCGTTTCAGACGTCTCGATAAAGTTTATCATTACTATTGTGTTATTGTATGACGTAATGGAGCGACATTTGACAACGTTCTCAGAGAAATGTATTGTTCTTAATTACCACGAGATATATAATTCACCGTAGAAAATATCAGTTCGCTCGTGGAATTTCTCGATCGAACGGCTTGAATCTTATTGCATAGATAAATAATTTAAGTATCTAGAAAATAAAACATTGCCGCAAAAAGCACTCGTTACAAGGAACGTTTCTAAGAGATTAGTTTTCAACGACGTTATTCACGCGCATGTATTTAATTTCTGCCAATTAGTTAAGTAGTTTGGGTCAAGATAGAAAGCACGGTTTATTAATAACTTCGGTAACGCATATAAATATTTTACATCCACATGAAATATGTGGTAGTGTCATAAATCGCGAACAAAATTAAAACAGATGAGTAAGCTACTCGCAATATATATCGCTCTAAATCAACTGCTTGTTCTGGTAAACACTTAGCTTAAACATATATTATATCACGTACAATAACAAGCAAAATAGCTTGCGAGACACGTACGGTTGAAAATATTTCCAATTTGAGTGCTCGTTGGCCTTGCACTTCGTGCCTCCGTCGGGACCGAATTGCATAACAAACAATCATCACGCAATGAAGTAATTACCACAAACACACGTGTCGCGGGAACGCATCGCTTGCGCAAATATTTATCATCGCGAAGATCCATCGAACAACAGAACAGCAAAACTGCTTATCGAAGACGCTGGTATACGTTTTCCGCGATATGTTTATTACGCGTACATATTCTTCCTTTTTTTTTTTTTTTTCTTCTTTCTTTTCTTTTCTTTGTAATATTTCTTACGCACTTCTATTGCACTTTACGTCATTAAAATATCAAATGATGCAAATTCGCTGATTCCGTCAATTGTCGTTCCAGTCTACGAAAACAATTGTGCAATCTACATACGCGGCATAAATGTCTTTATAATGACATGCGTACGTGTGAGTTTATTGTATACCTCGTTATGAAAATCAGATACATTATGACGTCGCGATCTGCAGTTGCAATTATAATTAAGCTAGAACGTAAAGAATTAATCCATAAAGATGAATTTACGCAAATTTTTTTTTTTTGTAGTGAACTTTTATTACTTTACAAGACGCTTAGAGCTATTTAAGGCTTTTGTATTGTCTGCTGCTAACAATAATTAACGGCTTGTGCAGTCAAGCTGCGTAGAATCTACGGTTTCAAAGTCGGGTGGCATCCTATCAGTCGCTACCAAAGACGACGGCGGAGATAAATTTAAAATACGTTTGCCTTTACGCGCGGGGCTTGCGAAATGATTGTCTCTCAGGCGGAAGACCGTGTGTCTCTTGCAAATCCAGCATGCCGAGTCCTATGCTAATCTTATTTGTGTACGATTACGTATGTTTATAACATGCAAAGAAATTCCGCGGCGCGCGTTATCAGTGTTTAGTCAGGAGCGCCAGCGCGTGGCATTTCAAGCTGAAGTCCGCGAGGCAGAGGAAAGAAAGGAAAGGAAATAGAAAACGGTGGAGTCAGAGGCGGCGAAGGAAAACAGTAGCGAAGGCACTCGCAGAATTTGACGCGGGTGTGCGCGAATTGACGCCGCTTCCCGAATTTGTTCTTTCCGTCACTTACCGCGAGCACGAAATTCTGCGGCTAACGCTCTAATTTAACACGAACAAATACCCGTGATCTATTCACGCGATTGTAGCCAGGTATTCGCTGAATAAACTTATCTGTTTATCATTATTAAACATGGCCGCTAGCACGTGGCAAAGTTTAAAATTTAAATTACATGATATTGACTTGTGAACAACACGGACAAATACGCAAGCTGTCGACGTCGATGTAGACTTGCAAAAATAAGAATGTTATTTTCGTTAATTATGAATAATGCTAAAACGTTATATGTATCGGGCAAATAAATATTCCGAGTCCTTTTTACATCTACTTAAGTCCTTATGAAAAAAAGAAAGTGCAGTATAAACGATAGCCGTAAATGCAACGGTTGCGTAAAAATTGCCCGGCAACTGTTATTAAAGAATTAAAAAAAAAAAAAAAAAAAAAAAAAGAAACCCACGTTCAGATTGCCGAGCGTTTGCCCACGAAATTAATGAAACGCGACGATCACCGGAACTGTTTAACTTCCACTCCGGCTCATGCTAGTACCTCCCGTGAAGTCGACCTTTAATTTCTTAATTAATTCCGACTCCGCGTCTCTCTTAATGAAGAAACGAGGAATCTTAGACCGAAACCGCGACAGCGCGGCGAGGATTCTCTCTCTCCGCGAGAGCGCAGGGGTTTTCCGCGGCAGCCGGGCACACGACAAGGGGAAAAGACGATGAAGTTCGACGTGTGTACACGAGGGGGAAAGGGCGGAGGGAGAGAGAGGAAAAAGATATAAGAGTACGAAAGAATGAAAGTATAAGAGCCGACGCTGAAGGGCCATCGACTGCAGATAAGAGGGACTCCTAAGACTCTTTTAAGAAAAGGTTAAATAAAGGTTGGAGGCTGCGCTTGTTGTTGGCTGTTCAGATTCCTTCGACCCCCCCCCGGCCACCCCCTCACGCGCCCTCGTTCCCTTCGTGCCTCCGCTGGTACCGCGCGTAACCCCACTTATTTGAATCCCGGAGGCTCCTTCGAATTTCAACCCCCTCCCCTCGCGCGCGGACGATCTTCATATCTTTTATATATTAGAATTTTCACCAGCGCTTCCTCGCAAAAGCTTCGCTCTGTTTACTGTTTGGATTTACTCCCTCGCTCTCCTGCCGCGGACGAGTCTCCTATCGGAACTCCCGTAGCTGTATATGAGTCCCTTATGTACATCCTCGCCGTGGTACTTTCGGTTCTCTGAACTGCCGAACGTTTCTATTACGCTTCATCTGCCGGCACAAGGGATACCCTGGCAAAGGACCGTTGATTTCTAAGAGTTTAGACTCGTCGGCTTTGCGCCACATTTTTGACCGATTTAATTGTCATAAATTAATTTTCTAATTTAAACGCAAATTATTAAAAGATATTTTTGCCACCGTTTGAATGATCTTCGTTTAAAGAAAAAGTTTCGCGATCTCACGAGATTTAGAAATCATTCGGCCGGTGTATAGGAAATCAAGATGCTAATCACTTAATGACGAAATTGTCGTGATTTAATAGCGAACGATCAACGCCAATCGTTCGGTAATTGCTTGCTAAGCGGAAAAAGAATGATATCGATATCAGCGGATAGGCGGGAATGAATACAAAACGGGTATCGAAATTTCTGTTGTATAGGCGATTGTTCGATAGCCGGGCGAACCTCGGCCGTGTTTCAAACCGGCGGGATATCGTTAGATTTTAAACTCGTTACAGGCACCGCTGTCAGGAGTGTTTATTCAGCGCGCGTTTCTGCATGTCGACGATGCGCGCAGGCTAAACTACGTGCGTCGAGCCTCGTTCGGTGCTCTCGTGTGTGCAGACTCGCTCGTGTTACAGATACTTTTGCACGGGGGAGGGAAAAAAAAAAAATCGTACGAAAAAAAAGGGCCGGACGTTCAAATTGATACCGCATCGACGATCTACTTGCACGATGAATCCAAATCAGATTCCATGCCGATTCTTTATTTGTATTTTGCATTCACCTGTCTATTTTGCTTCGCAGTTTTGATATACGTGGCCGCTTTATCAGACGTTTAATTGATTACGCATTACATATAATTTTTTTCACCGCTAACCTGAAAATCAATCTTTCGCATATATTCATATTTAACGCGCGGAAACATAAAATTTAATTTAATTTTTCGCTGGGAAAAAGAATTATTTTCTTCCGCGGTACTTATCGCATAAAAAAAAAATATAAAATGATACGAGATGGTATCAAAACCTTTACTCGATACAGCAGGTCCTCCCAAGATACAAAAGAATAATGGAATTAAAAACCGGAAGACCGCGTTTTCAACTGGATTAACACCTGGTCCCCTTGTTCGCTTTATCCGCCGGAACTCTCTTCTGGGTTTCAGTCGCAGGAGCAAAAAGGGAAGAGTAGCGAAGGGCAAAACAAGGGTTGGCGAGATGTCCCTGTCTCTCGTTTCGTATTCACGCGGTTGCGGGCCAATCAGAGACGCGTCTCTTTACACCCGCCTCCTGTTGACGTTTGTCATAATATTTTAATATTAAATCGCGTTACGGGCAGTCATGCGCTCGCATAATCAGACGTTACTCGCTGGCCCCGAGTGTGTGTAAGAGTCTTACGAACGGGCGCGAGGGAGAGAGCAGAAGAAGGGAGGATGAACAGACACGACACGGGTATTCGACGTCCCCATCGTTTCGCGAGAAATGTGGAATACAAATTATCTCGCAGCTCCCGACTGCCTGTCGCTATCATTGTCAAGTGTTCGAAGAGAACGACAATTAAAAAAAAAAATATAATTGAACGCGACGAAAATGTTCGCCGGAGGTGCCTAGCTCGCGAGTTAAAGATGCAAACAGCTGAGGATTTTTATGTTTCACGTAATACCGATTCTCACGGTGTACGTTCTCTCTCGCGAAAAAAAAAATATATAAATGATAGTTTTAAATATAAGACGCACAGGCAGCCAGCGTTAATCGAACGAATCGATTTGCGCAATTGGAAAACGCTTTCCTAACAAAATGGAGGTCCCGATCTCGGTGAAATGTGTCCGCGACTTCGTGCTTTCCGCTCGCGCCGCAAATGTCCGTCTCGGAGAAAATAATCGCGAGAGACGCGTTCAGCTAGAAACGCCACTTACGCCCTTTCGGCCGGCGAAAGGGACGTCCGCCCGGTGACTTGACGTGGCTTCTGAAAAGGACGTGCAATATTGAAAGGAATTAACGATTCCGCGGGCGTCCGTTTCGGTCGACGGTCCGACGAACGTTTCACGTGCCGGCTGCGGAAAAGAGAAAAGGGGCGGAATTGCCTGGGCGGTGGTGCGGGCAGGTTTCCTGGGACGATTGACTAGCCATGGCGGATATTTGGAGAATGGCTAGGACCAAGCGGACGGAATGTCTCTGGTCTCAATCGTTAACGGGCTGTGTACATTATAGATGGCCCCGTGATTGGTTCGTCAGCCTCTCAAAAACTCGAACTCATCGCCGTCGACCTCCTCCGCCTTCTCTCCTCCGCTCTGCCTCTCCCTTTCACCCTCGTTCCTCCACCGAGCTCTCAATGCCGTAGTTCCGGAGTTACCTGGCCGCCGCCACTCGTTTCGAAGGTTTATTTTAGTGCAGCGACGCGACCGAACGGATCACGATGACGACCCTGGACAGACTTCTATCGAGGCTGATTCTCCCGACTGACAATGTAAAAGCGCCCTTCCATTGGTATCAATTAGTACGATTCGCTAACCTCCGTTCGTCAGGAATCCACGACTCCATCCGTTCTCTTGTAGAGTTTGTTCATCGTCTGACGGTGTCTCGATCGTTACAAAAATTCTCGATTCAATTATCGGTCGTCGTTTGCGATCGCCGAAATTCCCGTTGGTCCACATTTTTTATGGCGCCGCGATAAATTTTTATCAATCACTCGACCATAATTTAATATTATTATTAGAACAGCGGAAGAAAGATTCCGGTAAAAAAATCTTTTACGAGGACGGCTCGCGGGAATCGACGAGAATTACGTAACGCGTAATCCTATCCGAACGAGTCTTTCGTCGAGGATAAATATCAGAGACAATCTATTGCAATTTTTCGCAGTCGCGCGCGGTGTTTCAACGTGTTCTTCATTTCTGGGCAATTAATAGTGCAAATAATCATCAACTGTCCGCAGAAAATCCGCGGGGAAATATTTACGCGAGTATTAAACATGTTTACGTTGCTCTTGATGTATTTTATAAATGAGGAAGGCCTCGCGTGGAGAAAAAAAAAAAAAAAAAAAAAGAATGGCCTTTCGGCGCTCTCGGGATAGCGTGACGGACGCGCGGCGCGAAGGAAGAAACAAAGATCGCTGGCATTATGCAAGGTAAACGTTGCCCGCGGTGTGCTCTCCCGTAGGTATCCGCTGTCTGTGTGTACAGGAATTAACGCATAGAGGTGTGGGATCGTCGCAGCTGGATAGGCGAGATACAGGAGATCGAGGCTGCCCAGAGAGATGGAACCGAAGAGTCGGAGCGAGCGGGAAAATGTGTGCGTGCGAATCCGCGGGAGAGGGCGTAGGGCCGAACATCGGCGGAGGGTGAGAAGCGAGAGCGGATGAACAGAGAAACCGGAACAGAGGGTGCATCGGGGAGAGTAATTTCGACATTCTGCGGGTTTGCTTACATCCATCGGTTCAGCGATTTCTACGTACGCATCGCGAAATGTGCAACGTCGTACGTGTCGCCGCAACGGCAATCCTCGATTTCTTCTCCCGTTTCGGTGGGAATACGTGTGTGCTTCCGACCGAATACCGTCGGTACGGATAATAAAATAAAAGGAGAGAAAAAAAAAAAACCCCCATCCCGAGCAAATATGCGAAGTTTCTCGCATCTTGCAAACTGCATTTCGTTTGCTTGTTTGACTAATGGATCGACTTTTTTTTTTTCCACCAAAATGTTATAAAAGGCTGATCGATAACTCATCGTAAAATTTTTCCACAATTACTTCTTCCGTCGTTCGATATTTAATTCTAAAAAAAATGTTCTATCTCGTAATTATCGTTATTATCGCCCGTGGCAAAAGAAAATTTTTTTTTATGCATTATTTATAGTCTGTGAAAATAAGCATGGGGGAACGAGAAAAATTTCAATTAGCAAAATCAAATGCCGCTTATATATACATGAAACAATCTGTTGTTTCATCGAAACAATGTTTAAAGTTTCTCTACCAGGAAACAGAAAACTAGATGGATCCTTAGGCAATGGCCAGGTAATCTCTTCGCGCCGGAGGAGGTTGTGTTTTACTTTCATTCCGATTAATAATTCAGTATCAATTAGTGGCCGTTTGAATTATGAAGAGACCTTTCTTCGCTCCTGACTTTCCGGCTGGCGGATCTCGTGGCTTCCTTGCCAAAGGAACGAAGCAAAAAACACGGGGTCGACGGGGATACTTGTGCTCGGATCTCGCACGGCATATTGCGCCCGTCCCGTTTTTGATTAAATTAAGTCAATTGCTGTAATAAGTGCGCCGGCACATCTAAAGCAGCGTATGCTTTTACTTGATTAACAGCTAATTATTCGAAATGTTTAAAGGCGCCGGACTTTTTTTTTTAGCGGACTTTACCAGCTGTATTTCTTGAAGATTTTCCGCGGGCGCGCGAACAGCTGAATTCTAATCTAATAAATTTACGTAAATTTTCGCGGATCGCAATAAACGGAGCACTAAAAATCGCACTGCACGGCGATAGGATTTCGTGAAGCCTGCGATAGCGCGGACCCGTGTTTTAAATACCCTTCTACGTCCATTTTCCGAAAAAGGTAGCTCAAACACTGCCGCGAAGGAACAACAGTTTTCAGACTCCTGTTGTAGTTGTACAAACACCGTTAGACTTCCCCGTTACACCGAACGCGATATTGTAATATCGAGCAGCGGCAAACACGACTTCTATTAATTCCATTTTCGCAAAGATACAGTAGATTAACGAAGGCTGGACGAGGGGCGGAAAACGAATACGGGGAGGGAGAAGGCGGTATACGATGAGAGAAAGAGAGCGAGAAAGAGAGAAAGAGATGGGTGAAAAGGCAGCTGAAAGAACGTGGTGGACGGGAGAGGCCGGTAGAAGCCCTCGCTGATGCAGTGGAGGAAAGGAAAGGCTGACGAAGGCAAAACCACCCCTGAAAAGTCTCAGGGGTGGAAAAGACTGGGACGATGGTAACCGCCAAGTGGATGTAATTTTTCCGTTGTTTGATTTTCATTAACGACTTGTGGCCAACGCGGACTGGCAACAACCGTGGCTCGAAGGCAGGGGAGGTCCAAGAAACGGAAAATTATGCTCCACCAAACAGATGTATCCTTTATTTCATTTTCTTCGGTGGATGTAGTCGAAAGTTTATTTCTGCCGCCAGAGGCGACTACGCGCTAATGGCGAAAAGTCAGCAGGAAACAAAATATCTCCGTGTTTTATCGTTCGGTAAAATATCTTGAAACAGGGTCAACGAGAAAGCAATGAAACGACGCAGTCAATATCGGAGAGACGGAGCGGCATAATAAAATAAAATAAAAAAAAAAATCAATTTGATAACTCTTAGCTCGGACAGTTCCTTCGAATGTAATTCAATCGGGAAAGGGCATTGTATAATAGAAAAATATCAAACGAACTCTTGACGCACCCGCATAAATTTCTCTACGATTAAGCTAAAAGAAAAAGAAACTTTTTTAATCTATAACCCGCGTTTTCTATAAAAGAAAAAGAATAAATAAAAATACAAATGGGAAGTATCCAACATAAAGACATGTGGGAACAGGAAACGGTTGTCTTTCTATCGAGTAGAACAGCCCTCACGTAATTTTCCCAAAAAGGTTGCGCGGACGCGATAAAAAAAAAAAGGCGCGGAGTGAATAATGGAAAGTGGCGAATTCCTTTTCTGGTGGTCGCAGGGCAGACGAGCTCCATTAAAGGTCTCTAAATCCCCGACGTATCCCGCCCCCTCGCGCTACGCGATTCACTCATCCCTGCGATCCCCTCTCGTAACCCCGTCGCGTACATGGACGGATCATGACCCAGCATACGGGCGTTCGCTTTTGCTCGTAGACGCATATTTATTCGCAGTCCATTTTGGTTTGTTTGCACAAACGAGAGAGTCCGTCAGGCCGACGACGAACCTCCGCCGTCGCCTGGCCGCCCCACTTTTCCGGGCACTTCGCTTTTGCATTCCTACGCGCCTCTGCTTCCGGGAGTAAAAAAAAATGCTAGGAAAGATAGGCCCGCCAATATCTTTGACGTATTTTCACGATCGCATTATTGTGAAATCATACTACCGCCTCCAAGCTCCCTTTCACGTTAATGGTCTAAGACGGCTTCACCTATCGACGGAATATGATCTTCATTTTATAATTTATATCTCGTAATAAATTAAATTATATATATTTGCAGCAAATATTATTTAAACCTCGTAACCAATCTCCCTCAAATTATACGTCAATTTAATAATAATTATTATTTTAAAATTACTAAATAAAGTTAAAAAAAAAAGAAAGAAAATTAATCAGACTGTAAAATAAACTGTCGAATGGTGTGTAATTATATCAGCGGGATGTAATTAATTCTTCTCGCATAATTTCTTACGCGATATATACATATTTTTCAGCTCGCGGTAAAAGCGTATCTTAATGACAAACGATAGTAATGCAAAAAGGAAACGCGATTAAGAAGGAACGTAGTGTGCGAAGGGGGCCGGAGTATTCGAGTGGCGTTAAACCGTTTTGAATTTCAAGCCCGACGCGGTTGGAATATCGGATGAGATTGTGGTTAAAAATTGTACAGTATTACTTAAGCCTCGTCTCGCCGAATTTGAGGAGTTCTTGATGATACAATTAAGTCGCGCAACAGCGGATCTTCTGACTCGGAAAATTATCCAATATTTTTCACGCCCCGCGCAGGAGGGACGAGCGAAGGGTGAGAAAAATGCCAGGTTGTTCCGGGCTCAGGAGTTAGAAGCAAAAGAAGGAGGGGGGAGGGAGCGCGAGAATATTGGGAGAAGTATAAGGCGCCTTTAGATAGGACGAAAGGGGTAGCCCTCCTCTAATGAAAAGTGGACCTGCTAAGATGTTTCTCGACAAGAATAAAGAGCGCTTGCAACACCTAGCTTAAATAAAACTGCTCCTTCTTGGCATTATCGCGATGTAGAGGCGATAAAAGAGTTTAAAGTATTTATACAAGAGTCGCGCGTTTCGAGATGGATTTTACTTTAATGTTTAAAATATGCGCGCGGAGCTTACTTCAAAGAGCATTTTTCAATTCAAGGATAATTAATTTAAAACTATTCAAACGTCGTAATGTAATTTGCTCGCTTCGCTTTCGATAGATGACAAATGCCACGAAAATAAAGCAAATCCAATTGTCGAAATAAGTAGATTTCTGACTAGTATACATTTCCCGATTTCAATCGCAACACGGAATGTATTATAATTCGATTGCAGGTCGAAGTATGTAAATCGTGTTAAACATATTAATAATTCTTTTATCTCACATTTGGGTTTGAAATGCCAATAAGATTTTATTCTTTATTTATCGAATTATGTTGTACAAGCAGTGCTCAGTCAATTTTTTCATATTATATATAACTTCTAGATAAGACAGAAATTGAATAAAGAAAAAGAGAATGTATTATATAGAAGGCTAAAACGATTACCGCGTTTAATATTCATTTCGCGCGTTCCCTGTCTTGAATATTAACGTCGATATAAAGTAGAGAGTATAGAAAAAAGAAAAGAGCGTGAGAGAGTATCGTACATAAAAAAATAAAAAAAAAAAACAAAGGAACATAGTCATTTTTTTTTTAATATTAAGATACAACAAATTTGTTACACTTTAAAATAATTCTACGTCCACGTAAACAGACTTACAGCAATCAATGAAAGTCTGAATATAATTATTTTTAGTTGTCTAAATACGTCCGAAGCTTTTCTAGACACAATTAATGGATAATTAACGACCCTTTCAATTTCTCCTATTCCAGCGCCTTCGCCGGCTAATCAAAAATCGATCTCGCGTAGTGATCAGTAGTGTCGTACGTTCTCCAAAGAGTATTCTTTAAAAAAACCTTTGCAAGTCGACGTCTCGGACTTAATCGCGGACTAAGGGAGGCTCGCGTAAATCACGTTTCTCTAACGGAGCAAAAGGAAGAGACGGTCTCTTTTCGCCTCCGCGAACTCCTGTTTTTCGTCGCTAATTCGCCGAGAATTGCGTTACGCCGCTTCCGAAAGCCACATTTGTATTCAGTCGGTGGCGTCGACCGGATAGGGGGGGTGCGCTCCCGAGATCGCGGCAGATGAGGTGCTTTAAAAAGAGAAAAGGAGTAAACGCGCGCGCGAAACGCGACCGCGCACCCAGGGCCACGATGGGAGAGAAGGCCGAGATGAATAAGAAGGAGAGGAAGGCGGTGGCTGCAAGTGCGGGAGATCTCCGCGTATTTCATATGCAGGGGGCTGTTTTGCTTGGCCTCGGCAATATTATTACCATATTTTTCGCATAATGCGCTCGCGTGTATGTCTCTTATTTCACGCGACACCCACCCTCGCTGCGCGCTATCGCGCCGGAGAACGTGATGCATTTTAACGTCTTATCATTCCGTTGTTCGTCCCATGTTTCTTTATACGCTATTTGCGATGCACCGACCGAAAAATTTATGCGCCAGGGTAACGCAAGAATCGGAATCCGTCTTTTTTAAAATCCCGCCGTTCGATGTAACCACTTTGGTGAAGATATAAATGTTTTCACTCTTTGATACCGAAGTTGAAAACGTGCACGAAAAATAGGTAAGAAATATGAAAGAATTATAACGCGATTTAGACAAGTTAGAGAGAGCTTTCAGAAAACTCGAGGTATTAGTCAGTGTTGTTTAAAAAATTTAACACTCGTTATCATCGAGTCATTAGAGATACGTTACCGAAATACCATACATATTGTATTAATATCAGTGGAAAATGTTTTCGTCACAAAAAATTGATATGTTTAATACAAAAATATCTCTGTCGATAGAGAATCAAGATTTCTCCGTAGAAAAATCAGAATTTAAAATACACGCTGCCCTATGAAAAATTTTAATGCTCCTTCCCATACATAATATATCCGCTCTACGACACCGGAAAAAAAAAGAAAGAAAAAAAAAAAAGTAAAATCGCACAGTCATTTTCCGAACATTTACCAAGGCATTTCAGGCAATACCTCACTCCTGAAAACGGAAGGGATAAAATTTTAGAGTCGCGGAGCCACGAATGATGGGAAAGAGTAGGGAGATGACGCGTCGAATCGTAACGCTTTTCAATACAAGCTACGCGGATGAAAGTGAAGAAAGCGGTACAGCGGAGGACCCGAAACTACTCGCATCACCCTCGTACCACTTCGCGCACGGTCCGCAAAATCTATTCGTGTGTAGATTCCGGAAAATTATGGTCGATAAAGAAACAAATTTCGAATTCCGTCGAAACGGCACGTTATAAACATTATTCCGCTTGTAGCGGGACTCCGACCGCCAGCCCTCTCGGCATTCTGTTTTCTCGAGCACCCTCGTAGTGTTTCGAGCGGCATTATCCCTTTAACTTGAATATGATTTCCGAGTGCTCCTGCGCGTGCAATAAACAACGTACGAATACAGCGAGCGATCGTAGTATCGACGAGGCTACGGTCGTTCGAGCCGGTAATTTATTAGCGATCGCGAGTTCCATCTTTTCCGTAAAAATATTTTATCGCGCAAAAAAAAACGTGCTCATCACTTTTATACCCGTGCGTTAAATCGCGGCAAGCGTATAATATAATAAAAATTACAATAGATTTTAGACGAGTATTTATTTTAAATTGCGCGAAAAAATTTAATTATAATTATAGCGCACAGAAATTAGTACTTCAAACTTTCATTACGTTTCGCTTACCTACGTGTTTGAAAAAGTAGAAACTTTTGGAAACGGTTTGAAAATTCTCGAGGACAAGCTCACCTGAAAAATAAAATAATATCACGTTACATATCAAAATATTTGATTACAAGTTAAATTAATTATTTAATCTAGTTTATTTCTACATTAAAAAATGAGAACTTCTATTATATCATCCAGCTCAGCGAAGCTCAATAAAATTTTGGAGATGTTACAATGCTGACATATATTAATTATTATTCAAGTTTTCGTAATAAGTATATTTATCAGAAAAAAAAAAAAGCGTTTGCTTGACAGAAATCGATAAAGATTTCTCAATTGAAACAAACAATATTCGTCTGCGTAAGGTATCTATCGAAGTATTTACATTGCGTAAAAGTATAGGTATACATTTAGACTTAATTAGCAGAACACGTTACGTATTCACTCGCACTATCAGTTTCTAAATAATTGCGCAAGGCTAAAAGACTCTACTCCCTCCCAAAAAAAAGCGACATTACATATAAATCGAGAAAAAGCATTTAATCACAAGTTTCTAAAGCACACGTTTCCCTAAAGTTTTTGAAATTTCTCAAGTTTCCACTGAAAGTACATATACACGTCTCACTCATTTACAATCGATATTTGACTCCACGACCGGATACTTTATCACCGAGGCAGAGGTGAGTTAGAGTGGACTTTGTTTCTAACGGGACAGAAAATGATGAAGACATGAATGGAGGTACCCGAACGACCGTTGGTCCCAACAGGGTGCTTAAGTAAAAATATTTAGGCCGTTATCGAATCGATCCCGCACGTGACCCGAACTACTTAGCGAGTGTCTCGAAGCTTTGTCTCGACGGCGCACATTTCGAGGTATATAAATCCTTGACTCCACCCCCTTTTTTTCTCGTAATAGCGAATTCACCATTGTAAATTACACGACAGACGCTTGGATAGTTTTTTTTTCTTCTCGTTATTAAATTTTCTCTCCATAAGGAAATAAAAAAAAAATTTTATTATTTATTTAAATCACATACACTCGTAGGATGATCGGACCGCGTAAAAATGCCGAGACGAGCATCTTTCTTTTAGATTAAATAGATCTTCAGGAGTCAAAGCAATTACGATCGAGAGAAAAGTGAATATACGGAAGTTGTAACACCCCTAAGTCGCTCGTAGATTCTATAAGGGGGCAGTTTATATGCAGCCTACGGATGGGGTCAGCATGGCTGAAGATATATATTTTTCAATATAACACGCGGGGGACCGGCGCGGTGCCTCGGACCGTGTGAATCGTTCGACAGAGGATTCGAAGGAGGATTCGAGCCAGGAGTCGATGTTATTTTTTATCTTTATTAGATTACCGGGCACCCGTTAGTTGAGGTTCAACGTGCTACGGACGAACGTGCATGAATATCAAGTGCCGGGTAACACGTGGCGCATTTCGTCCTCCCGATAACTTTAGTATATCCTTCGGCTATAACGGACTCCTCTCCGTGTCAACTCTTTCGATAATGGACTAAAGAAATTGCCGCAATTGACTTAGAAAATAAATCTGTAATCAAACCGGAAATATATACGGATGCGATTTCTAAAAATTAAATCCCTCAGTTATTTTAAATTAGTTTTACGCAATTTTACGAAGTACATTTTTACTTGTCGCGGAAACAAATTTTTGTGTAAGATTAAAATTTTTTTTTTAAATTAAGTTTCCGAAATGATGCACTGCACAAACTTTTCTTGTCGATTTTTAAATAAATAAGCTGCAATTACGTTTTAAGGAAGGCGGATGGGCCCGCCGGGCGTTTGTACGATAAGAAAGCGTAGACGGATGTTTGTTTGGTGGGCCGTTAATGTCGCCGCGTGTATTGTTTACAGAATAACCGCTCGCCTCCACCGTCAGCGGCGGTGCGGTTTTGTCGATATTGAGAGAGTCGACGCGGCGGTGTCTTCCTTTGAAAAATACTCAAGGTAAACTCGTGTGTTGATTGTATGTTCAGCCTGTGAGAGGGCAAGCTCGTGTGTAAAGAGCATCTCTCGGTGGAATTTCCAGGACGTTACATCGGCGTTACTCCTTCCAAAAGTACTTTAGTTTCCGTGGGAATCATAATCCCAGTTGTGAACGACTCCGCGAGTTATCGGGGAATTTGCAAACATAAGGGTCGCTTGGAAATCTCGCCAATCGGAATCTCGTCGGCCTCGAGTGGGTCAAAGTCTTCGATTTTATCTTACGTAGAAACACGCGAAAGACAAATCTCGTTCCTCATTGCGCAAGCACAGATTTTAAGATGCGGAATTGAGACTTTGCGTCAGCTTTTGACGTCAACGTCTGCGCCGCGCGGCACGTTGTAAGACAGTAAACGCGCAAAGAATTAATGCAGCCGTTAAAAAGTTAAGCAGACGTTGAAAATGTTCGTTGACCGAATTTACGACGGAGAAAAACATAATTATGGGGATTTTCCAAACAGCTTAGCCCGTATACTCCCTCGCGTCGCTCAAAATGCGCATAGACACGCCGGCGGACAGTAATTAATGGAGACGTAACGAGTGGGCGTAACCGGGGACTAATATGCGAAATAAATCTGCGGTAATAGTAAGTAATTTGGCCAATAAGTCGATAACAAATTGGGTTTGCCAGCGGCAGTATGCGGCTCCCTTAATGGCAGGCAAGTGACCGGATCCACCCCCTTGAACACCCACTACCCTTTCACCCGGTTGTCGACCACGCAGGGCTACCCCGCTCACGTCGCCTTTCGTCCCTTTCCTTCACATGCTCGAGAAGCAGCACCCTTTCCTTCTCCCCCCATTTTTCGGCGGCGTAGTCAATATTTCACGAACGCGTAACATAGCAAAGTTTTGTTTAAGCTAGAAAATGAAAGGGTAAGCGACAAAAAAATGATCGTCGTTTAGTGGACGATTATTCAATCGAAACGAGGAGCGTATATCTAAGATATAAAAAGAAAAAAAAAACAAATTTGATTTTAAAATTATCTAAATTAATTCAATTTAATTGAATATTAAAAGTATACTGTAATAAATTCTTTTTTATCTATAAATCAAAGATTATCTTTTCGGTGTAAACGCGATTTAATATTCAATTAGACAGATGATATATGCCGATGTATCGATAGATACGACGGGTCGAAAAAAAGAAAAAAAAATAGTTCCTTCTTTTATTTGAAGACGAGGAGGCATAAAGAAAACCCGTTGGTCAGTCGTAATGAATAATGCCCACATCTGTTCGGGACATCCCATCAGTAACTGCAGCCCCTTCGTCCCTTCCTTCTATACTTCCTCACCTTGGTGCTCACCCTAAAAACCATTTCCACCCCATCGCTGCTTTCTCACCCGATTTCGCTGCATATCAAATTATGGAGTTCTGAATGGCCGATCGTCGCCTGCTGCTGCTTGTGATATATTTGGATATATTAAATTTTTTTCACACACCCATACGCGTACATTTTACTGGACACCAAACATATACATTTACGTTTGTATCACGGACAAATCAATATAATATTCGGCCCACTACTTCCGTAAATCCTTAGACGCTCTTTTCTTCGTTTCGCGGTACTAAAACGATACAATAACGAGAGAGAGAGAGAGAGAAAAAAAAAATTCTAAATTTTGCTAGTCGCACGCATCGCCAACATAAATAATTTAATTAATAATTCTGTATTAAAAGATATGTTAAATTCGGTATCTTGAGTATTTTACAAAATATCTCGTAACGATATGAAACATCAGAAAGGCATCGGAATTGACGACGAAAGCGCGGTCGAAAATTTGCAAGAAAAACGTTTATTGGACAATTACGTTTCCCTTCGGGCCACTTATAAACCTCCACCCATAAGGTCGAGAGGCTTCGTTTGCATAGTCGCCGACACCTTGCGTGTCCATTACGCGGGGGTAGCACAGGCGAGCGGGGCGCGTTAGGGGGGAGGGAGGGTGGGCCGGCGAGGGTGAGACGGTAAGAGGTGTGAACCGTAAACGCGCCACGTGCGCCAAATGGAAATGGACCAAATATCGCTGCAAACACTCGACCGTGCGAGTATCGATATACGACGCACCCTCCTACATCTCTTCTACCTCCTGATCCTCCCCCGAACTCTACTACGATCAAGGCACACACATATGAGGCCCCGGGTGGACCTCCGTTTGTCGTTTATATGCCACCCTTCCAGCCTCGTCTCGTTCGCGCACGTGTGCGACGTTCTGCTCGAAAATTCTCCGGTCATTCGAATCCATCAGGAGTCCGCAAAATATCGCGAGCTACTTCTCTTGTACTCTTTGACGCTTTTGCGGCGTGCGTGTGAGTGTGGCGTAAAACTGTACATGGCACCGGGGAAAAGGAAACCGTACGTTTTCTAAATGCCGCATATTCTGCCGAATATTTTATTGCGTACGAGAAACCAGTAAATTTCGATTCCGTTCGACAAATCGGTTTTACCGCATAATTGTTTTTGCCATTAATTCTTTAACAATTTTAATATAAATGTGTAAAGTACTACGAATTATTATTATATTTTTATTCAGAGAATAACTTAGCACTTAAATAATATTTTCTGATAAAATTTCGATTGTCGCAGTTATCAATTTCAATTCTCTAACGCTTTATAAAATTACTTTTTCTAATTACTGTCTGACATTGAACGAAATCTTGTTTTACGGGTGTAAATTTCGTGCAGTAAACGCATTATCGCAGACGGATCAATTAAATTTGTTAACTTACGGGACACCGCGAAGAAGGTAGAAGCGGGAGAAAATAATTCCCTCCTTGCTCCTCCGAGCGCTTCTTCACTTATCTATTCATCCAATTCACCGACGAGAATCGCAGAAAACATGAAACTACAGTGGAAACAAGCAAAACGGAGAGGGATAGATACAACGAGATGTAACGGAGGAGAAACGGAGGAAAAAAAAAAACCCGTACAAAGAGTGACGAGGAAGGTAGGGAATAAGAGAAAAAGAGAGAAAGAGAAAGAGAGACAGGATCAACGGGAGATGGAGGGAACGAGTGCTTCTAACTAAACAAATATGTACTCACGTACTCATTCACCTATCTCCCAGTCAGTTCTACCTACGCTCCTAGAGCCCTTTTAAAGACTTTTCCTGCTGCTCTCGCGGCCCCCTCGCCCCGCGCCGCAGCTCAGGGTGCCGACACATACTCGCGGCTGGACGCCGACAAAGAGAAAACGCGTGGTCGGGGACTTGAAACGCCGAGGTGTACATGTGTGGACGCTCGCTCGAGTCGGTTTTAACGGGAAGAGGAACGTCACGCGATGCCCGGAGTGCTCCTGCAGCGATTGTAGCGAGTCGTCGCGGCTATCATCGGCCGAAGATTTTACAAGTCCTTCTACGTGGAAGCCACCCGGCACTCGAGGCCTCGAAGACCCCCGGTACACCGTCCGGCCCCCTCGACTCTCCGTACGCGCGCGAGAAGCCGCAGAGAAATAGCTTTTCCAATTCACCCGCCCCGCGTCACCATGTATGCAGATCAAAGATAATCTTATTTTTACGCGCGGCCGTTACACCACGGAGGATATCCTTTTTCGTAACTTCATTCGCGATTTTCCCCGTAGCGCATAAGTGAGTCATTCATTGCCGGCGGGACATCTTGTAAACACGTCAGATAGATTAATTATACTTCGCCCAGCTGTATTTAATGAGAAGTAACAGCTCGAGTTTCTTGCGCTGGAAAAAAAAAAAAAAAAAAGTTGCCTGGCCGAAGAGATTTGCATTTAACATCGATCACTCGGTCGCATATCTGAGCAGATCTCGCGCGAAATCTCGCGCGTCGCGAGTCCGGGACAATTAGTCACGATATTTACCGAAGCGCGGGGGAAACGATTGTATCACGCGCGAAGTGCATCGTGCCGATTTCGGAAAATGGCATCAGGTACGATTAATCGCGATGCGGGAAGCGCGCGCGCCCTTAACGAAGAACGCGGGTCGGACGTAATCCGCTCTCAGAACGAAAAAGAGGGAACGGGAGACTTCACCGAGGGGAGAGAATCACCGTGGAGCCCCTTCCTACCCCGCGCGAGATGGGGTAGTCGCGCGCTAGATGATATCCAGAGGATTATTCTCTCCCGGTCGCATCACAAACTCCCGTGACAAATCGCCCTATACTTTATGAGACAAGTCTTTCTTCTGTGTGGCCCAGCAGCCGCTCACTCCGTCGAGGCATATATCACCCGGGGCTGTCGATATATTATCGCCCACGACGCCTACCGTCGCTACTCAGCAGAGTCAATACACGATGCGCCGAAACAAATAGCCTGCGAGAGACGCATAGCGCGAGCGAGAGAAGTGACAGTAGCAGCCGGCCGTCAGACGAAATCCTTCGTGGATTTAGACGACGATATATAGTCTCGAGAATCAATGCGATCGCGCCTCGACATTCTTTTTTCCGTCGCCGGTCGCTCTCGGTAAGCGCGAATACTGCGGGCTACGTAAAAAAAAAAAATTAAAAAAAAATATCCGACGCGCGAGGCGTAAGCAACGTCATACGGAGTTTTAGTCCGTAATTATATATTGTCGGTAAAATTTATGCGCTATAATTCTCGCGCGTATAAAATGCATACGGCATCGAAGCGAACGGTCTCTATTCAGCTGCGATAAAACGACGCTCGTTAACAGTCCTCCTAATACCGAAGATAATAATTTGCGATGCACCCTCGCGTGGAGTTTTGCGCGCACCCGCGACGTAAGCTGGCACATTTTTAATTATGTTCCTTTCCTATTGCGCCAGGCTATGTCTTTTAATGCGGGCGGTATAACTTGTTAATTTATAATTATGATATTCCTGGCCACTTTGTAATCGCGCAGCCGTTTCGCCATTCGGCGTTTTCTCAGCCCTCAGCCGTCGTAACCCTTCCCATAAATTTCCTGCTTTCAGTGGCCGATTTATAATTACCGCTTTCATATACCCAAAGTGTAATTTGCTTGTGTAAATTCCACATACTCGGCTCGATGTAGTAATATTTTACGAACAATTCTGGAAAGGTATACGGTTTACGCGAGTGGCCGCATATTTCCAGCGGAAGATAACGGTTTGTATGAGATTTATAATACTTCTATCTGTATTATACCAGCATATATCGTTTTATTTTTACGACTTTTAATAGAAAAGTATGCGGGAAACGCCACGGCGTTTGGGGCGGGCCTTCAAAAAAATGTGCGAGGTTCGTGAAAATTTTCGTGTACATCGCACGGGCAAATATAAAAATTTATATCATTACGCTAATATTAGTTTTCGGCGGGTGTCTTCCTCAAGGCGCGCAGACGCGATAGCATTCTCTAAATATAAATTAAAATCGAAGCATTAATGCTTAAATTAATAACGAAGTAATTGAGACACGTATGTCATATAGAATTTTAGCCGGTTTGATAATCCCGGTTTGTACCAAAATGACGCACCGTACAGCGAACTGTAATGCAATTAGATTTTAATAGGACCGTACATTATTCAGAAACGGCAGTTTCCACGTCGATGAAAATTTAGAGGCGATACTTTATGTTTTAATATTCATATGTCATATCAATGTCGAATAAGTGCGCAACTGCTGTCCACGATGCTTTATAATATATGCAAAGCGAATATGTAACTAAACTAAAATAGGGATCTTGGCGATTTTTATTTCCGCGATAATTTTTTTTGCCCCCCTTCTCCGTTGACAAAAGACATTATCCTTATCAGATAAATAGACAACGGAAGTGTAACAAATTTATCACGTTCATCGGGGAGAAATATCTTCTTAATTTTACTTAGCCCAACGTGACGTTCAAGAAATTATTTTTAATTGTCGAGCTTGCAAAATATAAATAATTAAATTAACATATAAAAGCATTTATATATAAAGATATATTTTATTAATTACTACGAGGTACGTGCAGCTAAGAGGCTGCGGGGAATTAAAGAGGAATACGAATATTTGGAAATTAATTGGATTTCGATATAACGCGAGATGCATGAGAAACGAAAGTGTGCGGCACGCGTGCGATCGGCATTCTGCGGTTTCGCGGAGATTGCAGGGCGATGCATCTCGCGAGCGAGAAAACGTTCAATTTTTTTTTGTTCTTTTCTCTCTCTTTATGACGCGGTTTACCGATCGGCTAACGTTCCACGGTACTTTCGTGCGCACGGTGGCACGGTAGCCACGCGACTGTCGAGCAGGTAGCAGCTTACGGCTTTTCGAGCGTGGAGTTTCGAGGTTTCGCGGTTTCAGGAAGGGATAGGACGAGAGAGTTGTGCGGGTGAAAGCGCGTGGGGTGGAGTGAAAGGGGATGAAGCGTCGGCGCCCAACGATACACTACACTACTCGACACAACGATGCGTGCGACTATCCCAGTGCGTGCCACGCGCCCGACACGACAACACGTATTCCCGTATGAATCCCATATCGTTTAAAGGCAAATCTGCTCGATGCAAAGCAAAAAAAAAATCAATGGCAAATTTTTAGAAAAGTTTTTGAAACTTATTGACACCACGACGATTATCATTATCGATTGTATCCGAACATTTTATTAACGTCCATTAAACCCAAGCGATTAAATTTAATTTTTAAAAGAGTCCGTTAATAGATGAAGTTAAGTCTATCAAGGGAATTAAAATGGTCTGACATTTTTAATACTATAATTATTACTAATTTTTTTTTTTTTTTTTACTAATTGTCTTAAATTTTAGAATTTTTCTGAATTTTATTCAAACGTATGAATAATAAATTTTATAAATCTCATACATTTTTCTTTGCGCAATTTTTTTTTTTTAATTATTTTTATATAACATTTATATATATTTATATGTATTATCGTGATGTATATTGGGTACTTGTAAAGTGTAATAAAGAATTTCGCGTTGTGCACTTTAAAGATTGTACTAATGATATTATCTACAACGAAACAAAATGGTAACGGAATGTCGCATAAAGTGCATTTTATTTTCCGCTATCAACGTACGAGTACTAAACATACTGCGCGGCTCGGCATAACGTCGAAAAGGTCGAATTCTAGACTTATATTACATATTTTACAACGCGGCCCAGTTTATTGCGCGGTGGAATTTCAAATATTGCATTTCCCAGGAAATGCAACTGCCGTTAATAATAACCGGCCCTTAATAATCGGCTGCCTGCAATCCCGACGTCGCCGTATGAATGCAAAAAATTGATCCGACGATTTTCGCAGCTGTTCACAACACGTCAAAAGAGAATAGCATACTCTTCGCTCCACACTTCTCATTTTTTATTCATGGGTCTAGACCTGGTAGATTTGTGCCAAGTTGTATGAGAACGGAGCATATATCAGTCATCGGGCGCTTACTTGCTACAAAGAAGAATGATGACGAAGAGAGACAGATGTTGATAACTTCTCTGATTTATTATTATTCGACGATCTTTCGTGTTTCTGACGCTGATATTACGCGTTCGCTCGACCCCACTCGATCATCGTCTTTAAAAATCTGAGTGATTCGCATATTCCATTTAATCGCGATTCCTCGTGTAACATTTGATTTGCCTCAAAAATTTTATAATCTCGCCCAACGAATATTATTCAAAGTTGAAGAACGTACGGTCGTTTAGCAACCTGTTTATGCGCGATAATTTTTTTTTTTTTACCGGCTCGAGAAACTTGTAGGCGCGTTCCGCCGTTTCAGTAGATGCAATTGCAGGCGATAGCTTGCAAGATGACCTGATAACAATCGCGATCGATAAAGAAAACAGCTTGGCCGACGATAAAGCGTAAACACTGCGTTCCCCCTTTGTCAGGGTGTACACGCGGCATCGCGAACGTGAAACAAGATAAAGCGGAACAATACTTTCGTCGATTAAATGGATGCACTTAGAGGAAATTAATTTTTCGCGCTGGAAATAATGGCATCGGGTTGCTGACATAATTGACGGCGCTTCTTATGAAATAATAACGAACCACTGCTTGTACGTAATACGAAGTAAAGACGTAATTCGACGTATTAATCCCGAAATTCGGCGTCATTCGTGAGTTGCAATTCGCGACAATTATTAGAAAATGCGTTTCGTCTGGCGAAGATAAGGATAAGAACGCGCCTATCTAAATGATGCCGTTACAAAGTAGCTACGCGAGATAAAAAACAAATTTACTTCTAAAAATAAATATGCAAGAATGCTAATATGTTTCCAACTTTAAAAAAGAAATATTCAAACCAAGTAAAGATAAAAAAAAAATATTTCTCAATACTTTTCTTCTTATTATTCCTTTTTTTTCTTTTTTTAAAGAAAAAAAAACGGCACAGTACGTCGCAAAAGGCAGTGGCGACTACAAATATTGCTCATTAAGTCACGTCGTGTTTAAAGTTCGCGTAGCGCGCGGGACGCATTATCAGTTGCTTACTTTACATCATGTCGCCAACGTGAAAATTAAGCCGCTTGTTTTAAACGCTTGTCAAGAATTTCGAAGCTCTAAGTAGCCCGTGTATCGATCCGCGCATTTTGCTGCGAGTTTACGCTTACACACCTGTTTGATTGCCTCGGTTGCTGTTGCTACAAATTGACACGATGTCCTGATAGCACTCACGATTTTAAGCTGACGCGCGTCGGATTCATATCAATCGAAACGCTTTGCTATGATTGCGATACGTTTAATCGCGATGCCTCGATTTAATAATTCACCACGTAGCCCCAACGAGCTCAAACTCCCGCATAAGAAATATTACGGACGAATTAAAGAATCCGGTGTGTTAATGATAAAACGTTTCACTGCAGCGTGCAAGTCTTACTTGTCAGCGGCCTCGCGGCACGTAAAACTCGACGACTTTTACGCGGCAATGCCTCACTATGCAATTGAATTAATTTACGATATAGTTTACATTTTTTTTAAATGTCTTTACACGTGATAATATTATCGAAGTTACAGTTTAAAAGAAACGCCGCGCTTCGTTCGATAAATGCACATCGTTAACACTGTCAGCATCCGCATATTTAAGAACTCTCGAATCACTATTGCACTTGCGCCGCAGTTGACAATTACGTCGCATCCTACTGCATCAGCGACGAGACTGCCGAGGCAAGTACATCCGCACATTCGCGAACGTGTACACTGATCAATCACTGACGGCTCGGGCGCCCGATCTCGTACTTTCGCGCCATATGTCATTCCCATGGGATTCACGCGCGCGACATTGATACGGAAAAAGTATCGCCGGGATTCCACTCCATTCACTGTCAGAAAAGTTCGTTGCGTTCTCTTTCTCTATCTCTCTTTCCCTTCCTCGT
This sequence comes from Cardiocondyla obscurior, assembly GCF_019399895.1. Lineage (NCBI taxonomy): Eukaryota > Metazoa > Arthropoda > Insecta > Hymenoptera > Formicidae > Cardiocondyla > Cardiocondyla obscurior. The sequence continues at coordinate 1,203,522 of NC_091878.1, forward strand.
GTGTTCACATCGCGCCCGAGGAGGACGATCGTTGCGCGATCTTGGTGAACCGTTAGACAGAGAGAAGCGGATCGACAGGTCGCTTCAAAACGAACCCGAGCGTAGGAGAGAGACGGACATACTGGAAGTGACCGAGAGAGCAAGCGCCGAGTGTGCGAGGGAAAGAGAGAGAGCGAGAGAGACAGTCCGAGCACACGGACACACGTGTGCCCAGTGTCCGTGTATGCTCACAAGGAGGGAAGAGATAGATAGAGAAAGAGAGAGAGAGAGCGAGAGAGAGAAAGAGAGAGAGAGAGAGAGGGAGAAACATACCCCAAAGGTGTCAGAAGGTGCTGGCAGTGTTCCGCGGTATATCTGCCGGTTGTCTCGAGATATCCACGCTCTGTAGGCGATACCGTGTTTGCCACGACGCTACGAGGCACCCCAGGCAGGCCTGCGAGGGTGGCCTCGAAGGCGGAGGTAGGGCGACTTGCTGTGTTGTGTCGGATGCTACCGGGTAGCGAGTACTTGTTGTTGAGATGCCGGGTATAGGGGTATAGGGGTGGTAAACGCGGGGTATACGGTGACAGAGAGAAAAAGGGGAGAGAGCGAGACGGTGCATACACACAGGAAAAAGAGAGAGGGAAGGGATTGGTGTACAAAGGGAGAGAGAGGTGAAGGGGAAAGAGCCGGGGGGGTGGCACCCCCGAGAATGGCCTTGCGCAGCTACGTCGGCTGGGTGGCGGAGAAAGCGCGGGATAAGGCGGTGGTTGTGGCCGCGGGTTGGGTAGATTTGTACGCTGCGGGGGTGGAGGGTGCGCGCGAATCTCTAGCGGCTGGTGCTCCTGCTCCTGCTGTTGCTGCTGCTACCACTACTGCTGCTGCGTCTGATGCAACCCGCGCCGAGCGGCGGTTCGTCCGCTAAACAGCGGACGCGCGAAAGCACGCGAAACACAACTGGGTCGCGACGTGGCTCCGTAGTCATTCTCGGCGATATAGGGGTGGCCGCCGCGATACGGGCGGGGATGCAAACCGAAGGGATGAGAAGGTGGAGGAAGACACGCGGAACGTGTCGCGGAATGCTGACCGGAGCATCGGACCCTAGATGCGTTCGGGAATTACGGGATGCCCGGGGGCAGTAGGGAGTGAAAACGACTGCGAACTCGTACGCGCGTTCATCGACTGCGAGGGATAACGGAGATGATCTGTTTGCACGCGACGCGACGCGACGTGGTGCCGCGATATCTCCCGACGTGGCGAGCGATCGGCCGAGGACGCGACAGGAATGTACACGCGGCACGGATGCGCGCAACTCTGCGGGCGGGCACGATCGGCTGCGCTGTTTTCCTCCCTGCCGTTAAAACAATAATGCAATATTTAACCATACACACGGGGAGCGAGAGAAAGAGCGTAAGTGAGAGAAACCGAGAGAAAAGGTGGCGGTGTCGGGGCGAGAGAAGGTAGGGAGATAAGGAAAGTAGGGGCGGCATGGTGGAGGCGCGGAGGGATTTTCTCCCCTCCAGAGGCACCCGAGAGGCAAGTTGTAAGCTCTTCTTTCTCTTTCCCGCTCTCTCTCTCTCTCTCTTTCTTTCTCTCCCCGGCGTTCTCCAGCGATCGTGGTTGCTTCGTGCGCCGTTAGTTGTCTCGATGCTGCTTTCTCATCGTTTTGTCGCTCTGCGTCTCTCACTCCCTTTCCCACCTCCTCTTTTTCCACGCTTTCCGCTTCGTTTCTCTCTTCCTCTCACCCTCTTTCTCTCTCCTTCTCTTTCTTGTAGCCTCGCGCGTGGTGCAAGCTTTTAGGGGCATCTCAGCACCATCCCGCATCCAACGCTTTTATGCGACGGCGGCAGTAACCGGGGGGGTGAGGGCGCGAGAGGGGTGCAATATAGGGGGCGGATGTAGTAGTGGGGATCGGAGGCGGCGCACGCCTCTCTCGAGAGGGATGCAAGAGCCAGCAGCCTGGGGTGGCTCTAGACGCATTCTCCCGGCGATGCAGGTGGGCGAGTGCCGACGAAGAGGATGGAACGGACGGTCGTGCACGCGTACACGCCGTCGTCTGACTGACGGCACTGTCCGAAAAAGAATTATACCGGACTTTGCATTTAGAAACCTATAAGAACACCTGGACACGCGGGATTTATAACTCGACCGATTGATAACAGATTGATAACAGATCTGATTCTTTGTATGGTATTTTTCTTAAAAAAATTTATCGATATTAGGCGTTCTCTACTATCGCCGAGATACAACGTTATTTTTATTAAAATCCAAACATAAATTTCTAGCATTTGTTAATGAGTAATTTAATCATCGATGAATATCGTTCAATTTAATTTATATATTAATTTCATCAAATTTAATTTCGACAAAAAAAAAAATTTTTTTTTTAACACGTGTGCATTGTTTGAAGCACGAAGAAAGGCCTTTTTTTCCCACAAACTTATTAAAATTAATTATTATTTATTTATTTGTGTTTTTCGCATACTGTAAATTATCTCTCCCGAGTACGAATGAGCATTTACTGCTGCTTTTACATCAGTCAATCAATCGCAATTATACTTTTATGCAAATTTTTATTGAGTCGCCGGCATTTACCGCGACATTTATTTCTACGATCGACCTGCGTGATGCTATAATTAATATCACAGCATGTCTAACTAGCGAATATAAACCCTTAACAGTGAGATCAAAAGTGGTATCTAAAATTACAATTTTCATCGATTAATCACAGTAGTAGTGCTCCATGATAACGTAACCAAATTCGAATTTAATTCGATTATATCAAGTGGACACGTCTGATATTATCTGTCAATGATTACTCATTGTCCATAGGCAACAAATACTGATTTATGTCATTCATTGGCTCTTAATGCAGATACCACGAACAGATTATGCCATTTGAACCAGCCAAATTCCGCTCGCCCGGTCAAGAGTTCAAAAGGTGAATCATCAAACATGAACGCACTATTTAATCAGTGCATGCAAGTAAAATGATCGAACAGCAAGTAATTACGATTTAATTAATTTTTCTTTTTTCTACTTAAATATGATTTTTAATTTATATTTTCGCGCTAAGTGCACGTTTATTATTTCGCGTGACGTAAAACGCGTGGCAATGTTCTTAAATGCAATTATTATAACACACAGAACGTGATACAATATCCAAGTACTATTAATTAAATTGCATTATTCGCCGAATGATTGTCGCGAGGAAAATCAGATCGATCGCATAAAGAAAGGCTCGGTTAAGAACAAAAAAGAGAGAAAAAAAAAAAAAAGAGTTGAAAGAGCATCGCGATACGTTACGTTAATTAATAACGACTATAGACGAGCGATTGCCATAAGTTAAGCCGAGGGGTCATAAGTTACACGGTGAGATCGAAGTTTTCGATACGAAAGCGTCTCGTAAAACGGGGCTTCGACCCGCGTCATAAATTTGCAGTATAATTCCAAGAATAATCGTTAGGAGCAGATGTTGCTAACAATAATCTAGGTAGATATCAGCACAGGTCTACTAAAACATTCCGGAACCGATCCATTGATATACGTCGTAGCGCGCGATAGGTACGAATATAAAACTGTGTCGGGTAAGATTGTGTGCATGAATCGCGCGGCTAGATAATGCTACGCCGGTGATCGAAGTCGGATATGAGAGAAGCAAAGAATCGATACGGGAAGGATGTCTGCGTCCTATTGAATTTCCACTGCACTGTCTAGGCTACGGCATACATAATTCTTTCTTGACGTGTCGTCATTAATGTCTGAATTATAGGTTTTTCATAATGTAATAATAATAATTTGATCAGCCAAATAAATAGAGACGTAATTCTCCTGTAATTTCGTATTTTTCAATAAAAAAGAAAAGAAAAGAGAGAGAAAAAAAAAAAAAGAGCACGTCATTTATGTGAAATGGCTGTACACACGACTCTCTCCTTTTTCTTCTTCTCTGTCCCTTTTACCTTTTTACCGCATAAAATTATACACATTATCCAATTATATACACTTATCATATTAAATAAGTATATGTCAAATTATATATACTTATGCAATTAATATTTAATAGAACTGTAACAAAATTATGCCAATTTGAAATCCTGCAAAAGATACAGCTATACCAGAGCCATTCGTTAATTATCAGCGATATTAAAGCCTCCTTCCCAAACCATTCTTGCATTCCCCAGCATAATTCCAAACGCTGCTCGCCGGATGCTGGTAGCTCAAGCAGCAAAATTAAATAAGAGTCACGCCTGCATTCTGCGAGGCATTTCTCCCCCGTCGTTACGAGCAGATACGAGGTTGGTCCGCGTACGTAAGGTAGGTACTCGGAAAGGGTCATCCCAGGACCCAGCCACTATCCGGGGAGGACGATCGAGACGGGTAGGAGCGGCATGGGGGTAGCTTCGCGCGTAGTCCAGATAGCCGGTACACTTAGCCGCGTGTATAGCCGTTCTCTCTCTCGAGGACAAAGTAGGGACGTCGATGGAGGGGGCAAGAAGTGGGGCCGGTGGAGGGTAGGTGGCAAGCCGTGGGGGTGGCTACCACCCTTTGCAACCCCCCACCAGCGCAGGAGTCGCGTCGCCGACGCTCGGCCAATAAGGAGGCCCGCCGACACAGAGACAATTCAAATGCTGCGCCAATAACAAACGTCTTTTGTTGTTACACGGCAAACTTTCTTTTCGCCTGGTGCTGCTGTTTGTGCCGTCCCCGGGATGCCCAACCCTGCAGGCACCCGCTACCACCCTCTGACTGCAGCCTCTACACCTCACGACCGCCCCTTACCGGCGATTCTGTCCGAGAGGGTATTTTTCTTTTTGCTTTTTCACTTCTCTTCCTTTTAGTTTTCTTTTTTTTTTTTCTTTTCTTTTTTTTTCACCATTCTGTCCCCCGTCTTCTCTCCCTCCCCCGCAATCCAGCGGAGCGTCAACATATTAAAACGGGGAGATGCAGTAGGCGGTGGCGGCGAGAGGATCTGCGCAATGCTGACATTGCCTTTCCGCGTTTGTCTGGGGCCACTGCCTTTCGGCGCTTTCGTCTTTTTCTCCTTCCGCACCGTGGAGCGTCTCGACGCCTCGTAGTGGTCATTCTCGCCACATCCTCGAAACATCCACTCGACTTCTTTCCTCCCCCTTAGTTTCTTACACGAAATCACAACTCCAATTCGTACGTTCGAACTTAATCAAGTTTGTCAACGAGGCTGTTCGCCATTCATAATTTTCATTCTTAGAAAAGTCGCAGCTAAATTAATTAATAGAAAATATATGCATTATACATTAACTTTATTCGCTTGTGAATGCAAAAAGTTTTTCCCTTGGAAAATTTTAATACACCGCAAAATTAATGCAACTCGTTATCGTATTAACTCAATTTTCGATTAATAAAAAAATTCGTATACTTGTGTAACGTGCGTTTTCAATGCATCTCGTTGTTTCTGCGCTCGAAATACGTGTGATTTATCTTGGGCTCGCGCGGCATCGGGACGTCGGATTAAATACTGGGGAAACTTCGTCAATCGACTTCGCTTAATGTCTCGCCTTAAAAGAAAGGAACACCGCCAGACCACCGCGCAGGGTCGAGGTAAGATGGAGCCTCGATGAAACGAAAGGATAAATATTCATTGACGTCTTCATCAAGACTTTTATGACCTGGTAGGGAGGATGAGGCGAGAACTACGCCTTGCCTTCGGCTGGCTCACCGTAGTTCGTAGGGACCGGGTGTATAACGCAAAAAAGTAACGACGCGAAATATTTATGCTCTATGCATCATCGGGCAAGACACTATTCTAAAAAAAAATCACAAAGTAATTTATATTAATAAATTGTGAATTATAACGAGTAACATTTAATAAAACGCGTCAAGTTATATTTTGTGATCTTAAAAAATGACTGTAACATATTCGCTAAAGGTAAATCGATAAGGTCAATCGCGTGCGATAATTTCAGATACAGATATTCATTCTGGAATATAATTTATGCCATTTAATATGTATGGTAAAATCATGCGCGCGTAAGAATAGCCAAACTCTGACTAGTATAAAATGTCTGTTTGACATATTTAATGCTTGACGCGACGTAATCTATAAAAATCTTATAAATTCTCTAGAAAGCAAGTCTAAGGAAGCTAAGTGCATATCAATTTTCGTAATACATGTAAAAGATAACTTTTCTTTTTGGAAAAGACTAAAGAAAAAAAAAAAAAAAAGAAAGGGATTTATCAGCGCACAAAAATAAAAATATCTTTTCCAGTATGAGAAGAAGTAAAATAAAATAATTAAAGACTTTTCAGATCTACTTCTAATTTTTTTTTTTCTTTTTCCTACTGCAGTCTATTTTTGTTATTTGAGAAAAAAAAATTTTTTAGGAAGTCCTCTGTTCCAATTAGAGCTCGGAACCGCATTAAACAAATACGCCAGCGAATGAGGGTTCGGAGAAACGTCGGGAATCGAAGCGACGTGGTGTCGAGGCAAATTAGCCGCGCGAATATCGCAGCCGGATGTGCCAAAATTCCCAGCAAGTGACGGTACCGCTTGCGGGGGTTAAAAGAAAAAGGGATCTGTCGAAAGGCTGCTCTTCCGCGGCGCGAGGCGCGGCACGAGGGTGGGCGGCAAAATTGAAATTTCTTCGCTCGAGCGACGACGCAGCAACTCATAAAAAGTTTAAACGTTTCACTCTCTGCTGTTGCTCTGCCCGAGTCTCGCCTTTTTTCTTTTTTTTTTTTCTTTTTTCCTTTCCCAATATAAACTCCCTCTTCCCGCACTTCGCCTGTCGATTGACTACCGCGTCTTTCTCCATTCACCCTGATACGGCTCAACCCCGTCACCCCTCGCGGAGATGCTTACGGTCGGCAACTTTTACCCTGAGAAATTAGGGGCTTTCCCGCGTCTCTCTCCATCGCGTTACCCCCTCGTGATATCGCGGAGCCAGCATGCGTGTCACCCACGAAGTATCGCGGCGCACGGTTGTTTTCATTTATAACGAAGTGGCCCGCGCGATATTAAATTCGTAAGACAGCGACTCTCGATAAGGCGTGCAATTGACGTTGTAATTGTAGAATAATATCTGTATTAATTTTAAATAGAGATTTTAATTTATTTCTGCCATCAATCAAATGGATGTAAATTACGTTTTTTTTTTCTTTTCTTTTTTTTTGTCATTAGCGAAGGAAGTGATTACGTCGATGACTACACCATATGGTTATAGCTTACTGTGTGCTCAGTTACGAACGCCTAAAGTCAACGGGCGAGAGTTGCTGACTCCTATTTACCGATATGCTGATGTAATTATTATATTGCCTTCAATCTTCCTTCTTGACGTAACTTCTTGTTATTTACAGTATTAACGTCATGCGTATTCATCAGTCCCGATATGCGATTATTGCCGAGGCGTCCGGATCTGCATTTTTTAAATCTTTTTTTTTTTGCATTAGATACCTCCGCAACGACTTGAAGTAAAATGAAACAAATATTTCATACGTATCAAATATAAATTTTCAATAATTTAGATTCAGCTAGGTTTACGCTTAATAAGTCACTCTTCGATATGCAACTTTATACGTATCCTGCGCATGTTGTTACACACTCGTATATCATTCATACACAAAACCGCTTAGCGCAATTTAAAAAGAGACTGCGGATAACGCAATCTGCAGTGCCGATTTCATGATGTCAACCGTCGTCTTCCATTTCTGGCTCACGCAGACCAAAATAGTTTCTCGATGCGCCGTTCAAACAATATATATTCAAATGGATAATTTGATCTCGCCTGGACGAGAATGCGTGGACCGGGGAGGAGTGAGGAGGGAAAAGGGCTGAACGGAGTGGGCGGAGACGTGTGCTTTACGGCTCGTTCCATTATGAAGGCAGGATCTGACGACTGTCGATGAAAATAAAAACGGGCGCACGGAAAAATGTTGCTGCAAGAGCGGCAAATATTGTTGCGCCGCGGTCGGAGACAGCGCGCGGCGCCGGATGCCCGGTCGAAATTATTAATCGCGCGCCGCTGGTCCTTCGACCAGCGGCAAATGTTGACGTTACTGGGTACGGCGAACGTTGCGATCGCACACCGACGTGCATCTACGGTGAACGGCCCGGAATTTAAGAGCTTCGGGAATTAATTGTATCAGCACTGCGCGCCCCTCTCGTTCCAGCAAGTGCTCTCCTGTTCTATACGCGATTAAAAATCGTTGGCAATTCAATTTATTTAATTTTATTTAACACCCGTCCGGACGTTGTTTCGATATTAGTATATCTGCTTCTCAATAAAATAAGAAATTTAAAAAATATATCACAAGATTAATTTTATTAATGTTATTTTAGTTTTTTTTTTTAATTAGAACGTTGTTAACTTGTTGTTGGTGAAATATTATCACCATGCAAATGAAAAAAAAAGAAAATACAATTCTTATTAATTTTTTTAACTATCTTTTCATAATTTAAATAACTTTAGAAGAATTCAATAACTTAGTATCTGTAATAATTAACCAAAAAATCCAGCTGATCAATCGCGCCTAATTATAATTAATAAAATTCACGCTTTGTAATATTTCGGAAATAAATGTTATTCTTTTCTCAAATCTATGGGAGTCCTCGACGAGATAGAGATGACGGGGGGTGGGAGGAGGGTGGCGAAGCTCGGTTGCTTATAGGTCGCATGGGTGTCAGAGTCGATATCTTGCCGGCTCTGTGTCACAGAAGGGACGCTGGCGGCGGAAGGGTGAGAGACGGGTAAGAGAATCAACAGGGGTGAAAGGGGAGGTGAGGTGGAGTTGCTGGGGGTAGGTGCGGCTGCGAGCGTTGGGAAACGGGTACGAGCGAGGGGGCATGATTAGCATTACACTCTGAGCCTCGATGATCAATAGTGGAAACGTCTCTCCCTTCATTCTCATTCTCTCGCTGTGTTAGCCTTATCTTCCAACCCCCTCGCACCCTGTTGCCCCCTCCCGGCATCGGATATGCGCGAATCTCCCACCCCCTTTCCCGGAGCTTTCTGTCGCCCTTCCTCTCCCCCTTTCCGCGCATTCCGAGTACCTATTTCTCTGCCACTCTGTACTACTCTGCTACTGAACGTCTCTCTCCGTCTCTTTTTACCGAGGCTCTACGTTTCTCTTTAACGCAAATGCTCGAAATGACGATCTTTAGCTGCTATATGACGCTTTCTTCAGCGGGAACCAACGAGTACACAGTATAATTGTCGTTATCGTTATTTAAAGTTATAATTAAACTAATAAAACATTGAAAAAGTTGTAAAAAAAATTACAAAATTTTAATTAAATTGGAAAATTAACGTAACCAGCTTCTCTGCGAGCTCTTCTTGTTACTTCAGCCAATCTTATATTCTGATCGTTAAAAACAGATCGCGGGATTGAGGTGCTATGAAGAAGCCGCGCGCGCGTTCATCCATCCCGAGCGTCGTATCACCTCATCTTTTTCGCGTGAAGCACCTTATAAGCCCCAAACGCACCATTTCCGGCGGCGAGCGTAATCTTCTGGCGCGAATCGCCACGCCAACTCTGTCCCATTCCCCCGCGACACTCCCCCCTTTTCCGCCCCCTCCCGAAACGAAAATGCCCGCGGGTTTCTCACATTTATTCCGAGCGCCGCACAAAAAAGTGCCGCATCAGCCGGATGATGCGTGGTGTATCTATACGTACGTACATAAAGAACCGAGATTTCCTCTCGGCGTCTCGAGTCTATACCGTAGGTTACACCTTCCTCGGGCCCGGCCCCGCGCCAGCCCGAAGACGACCCGGGGATGTTTTATTTGACGGTGTCAGCAAGCGGGAGATATTAACCGAACAGCTCTCGCCTGCTGGAATTATGTGGGCGGGATGGGTGGCGCGAGATTCGACTTCCATGGAATTTCCGGAGAACGCGGTATTGTAGCGAAAGAGAGCGACGGAGACGGCGCGGGGGACAGAAGCGACGCGAGGGAAAAGGACGTAAGGGAGAGCGGGGAGGTGAGGACGGACGGCGGGTCACACAGGGAATCTACCGGGCGAACTTCACCATTCCGGATACCATGGTACCCCGGAGACACTGGCCGTGCCTAACTGCAGTCTCATCCCTACCGGTCGTTACATCGTCTGGATATCTGCATCTGCATCGAGAGCATATCGTATTCGGCGGTAACTCACGCGGGTCGCGTCCTCGTCGCAGACTCAGAGGTGATCAATGAGATATAGCCAGGAACGACGGAGGGTTAATTTTTTTTTTTTTCCTTTTCTTTTTTTTGCGAGATCTACGCGAGCCGGATATTTAGCGCGATACTCGAGAGATTCCGCGGCGCCTCGGAAAATACAGCGAAAGGGGATAAAACGTCGAAACAATTTGTCTCGTTGCCCGATTGTTTCGTCAGGGAATTTAATTAGCCCCTTCGAGCAATAAAAGATAATACAAAAGTAACGCCGGTTGTAGATCTTTATCGTGTCACTCAACGTTCGCTGCGAGGTAATTACAGCGAATCCCGTAAACTTTTCAGTGTGTTTCTGGCTGGCTGCTTCGAATAAGTTTGAGAAAAGTAGCAGTTTTTGGAACTTTCGCGGGAGTGACAGCGGTGGCAATAAAAATTCGCGTAGATAAGACTCCGTTCTCCGCAGATTATAAATAAAAGAACGTGGCGACGCTTGTGACTGTTCTAGATAAGATAATGCTCGAGAGAAAAATTTTTTACCTTATATTACAATCTATGTATTATACGCGTGTGTGTAAAAAGAAGCAAATTGATAGCCCGTTATATGAAAAATACATAATTACTGCTGGCAATTACGACAAAACGATCGAGTCGAGTATCGGAATCGTCTTTACCGTCATTTATCGCGCACTCCCGCTCTCTATTTCCTCTCTTACTTTGACAATTTCTTTCATCGGATCTCCTTTCGGTTCATTTGACGGGACGACCTTTTTTCGCGCCCGCCGCACAAAGTGTCGATCCGTCGTTGTCTTAATGGGTGGCAGGCCACTCGTCCTTATTGCAGACTTAATTACTACCTGACGCCAGAAAGTTATAATGGCCAACAAGGAGTACTCGAGGGCCCTGGAACCTTTCACCCAGACGGACAAATCACTGTCGAAATAAAATTCCTTATTCCAACGATATTTCAAGTGATGCTGCCGATCCATCATCTCGGCAGTCATATAAGCGAAGAATTACGATCTTATTTGAATGGATTTAGTTTGCGCCGTGGCTAAGTTTTAATAATAATAATGAATTTAATGTTACAATTAATGGCAAATATCACCGAGTGGAAATTTATTTAGCTATTCTCATTTTGCAGCTAATGATTAGATCGCGCGGATTAATATATTAACTAACGCGGATTAATATATTAATTAAATATATTAACTAACGACCAGCTTGGTGCTAGACATAAATTATAAGAAAGCATTTATTACTCGGTAACTATCTTCAAAAGATAAAGTTGTCATTTAAAAAAAAGGAAAACAAAATCCGTCTAGTATCGATCGTCTAGTTACTGTTCAGCGCGGACCGTGTTTTTAAATAGATGTCTAGACTTTTTTTTCGCCGCGCACTTGTTTACTGTTGTGTTTTGACCATACGCAACGTTATCTCGACTCCCGAAATTGCCAGGCAAACCGGTTCTCGTCGTCCGCCGCCCGCGCGTCCTCCACCTTGCGAACTTCGAGCCTAAGGTGCCGGCCAGATGTAAACACACGCACGTACCTCACACTACCTTCAAAGTACGGAATGAAATAAGACGAGCACAATTTTATTTTATGCAGTACAGATAATATTTTCTCGAAGTGAGCATTACGTGTAAAATGCAAATTATTTATACTTGAAACTTTCCCACGGAAAAAAAAGAAAGAAAAAATAAAAAAAAAAAAAAAAAAACAGATGGAAAAGGCACACCTCAGACAATTGCCATAGAACGACCGCGACAATAAAAGAAAATTATGCTTACTATAAGAAAAATTTTTATCGACTTGACGATCGCGCGCGAACGATACTTCTATACTTCTACGAGTGATAACATAACGTAGAAATGGCGAAGCATGGCAGCTACGCGTTCGCAAGGGACAGTCTTTGAATCGAAAATCGGTCGCTCGCGAGGTGCCGAGGGGTGGAAACGGCGAGCCTAAACAATATCTTGCGGCAATGTAAGGAGCGTCTATTGGGCCATTACCGGCGGTGGCTGACCATTTTGGCCATTTGGCTTGGACAGTGCTACGTCAGCGGTCTCGATTCTCCCGCCTGTTCTCCGCCTATTTCTCCTTTCTTCCCTACCAGAGTCGGACTCGGCTCACTTCCGTTTTCTCTGCCCTTTTCTCTGTCTGTTAAAAAAAAGTTTGTATCGTTCGGCAATCGAGCGTCAAATTATAAATTTAATCTTTAAGGATTAATTTATCACACAATTGTGCTCAATACGCGTTGCCGAAAGTTCGGAAATTTTTTCAAACGCATCTTTATCAATTATCCTTTTCTTTTTATCGATGTGAACGCGTAAGAATTGTGCGCAAAGATATTTTAATTCTTAATTTCCGATTCCAGCCTGCGATATATATATATATATATATATATATATATATATATATATATATTTTTTTTACAATTTTTTTTTATCTTACCCTTGTTCTCCACCCTACTTTATAAAATTCGATAAACGTCGAATGTTCACGGTTTTTAGGCTATCCACGTAAATACGCGTTTAGAGCGCGAATCGATGGATCCCGCGATTCATTTCCAAGGCGGTGGGAGAAAGTATACGCGGCAACGACACTTCGAGGAATAGCAGACCGAGAAACCATACGAAATCGATCGCAGCCTTTCAATGTGTCTCGACTTTATCGTCGGCCATATATCATCGTGCCTATATCACGGCTTTGGGATCTCGAAACTTAGCGCTTTTTTTTTTTTTTTCCTCCTCCGAGATGTGTAGATACGCGCGAAATCCTTGAACCCGAAATCGGTGAACTCCATCCACAAAACATAACGCAGAAGAAATGAGACACAATTTCTGCTGACGCGTTAAACCCTCGTTCAATAAGTACTATATCATTAACGATACAAAAACTATCGAGTATAATAAATTCTATTCGAAATTAATTTAGAAATATTTTAAATACGCGGCGATAATAAAAAGGCTGCTCAGAAATGAATAAAAATCTCACGTATCCTAAACGACTTTTATTTTCCAACGCGACACACTTGGTCCTTTATAAAAGGGAATTCAAATTTTCCAACCGCCAGAATCGTTGAGCTGCCTGAACCCGTCGCTTCGACATCGACTACGAGGGAGCATTGAAATTCGATGCATGGCGCGCAGCGGCGTTTACCTTCCCGTATAAAACAAGAATCGCGCAATTCCCGGTGGAAGCGCGTATTATCAGCGTCTCGAATAAAATTCAAAGACAAACGCTCGCAGGGAACGCTCGTTTTCTTCTCACCCCGTAGGCGCCACCCTCCGCCGCCGCCTTGCTTCTTCCACGCGCTCCCGGTTTCTGCTCCAGATCCAATTCTCGGTCGCTTCTCTTCATCACCCTCTCATCCCCGTCCCACCCACGGCGCGCTTCTCGTTCCGCACTCTTCGAAACATTGCGCGAAATAACGTTAAATATTTACTTTCGGGACGATTGTTCCCGCTGGTATGACGGGATAAACATCATTATGTAATGTATATAAAGCCGCGCGGACGAAGATAGGAAGCGCGCGAGAATATGCGGGCGGAAGACGGCGAATAAACTTTTCTGCACCTACCGCGCGAAGGATCGGATCCTTGCGCGAGAAGACCCCCGCCGGAACCATCCATCTGACCTGTCCGTTCGCGACGCCGATGTCCACATCCTTCATCCGCGTACTCATCCATCCATCCGAAGCTCGACCGTCGATCGGCCGCTCGCAGAATCACGGCGAAATTTCAACCATTAGACGAGATTCAATATGTTCAACAACTTATAATGTAACCGCTACCTTGTTCGCTAAGTCAACCGGAGGTTTGTGAATATTATGTTTCAATCAGAGCAAATACACAAACGACCCTCCCTCCTCCCCCATGTAAGCTTATTTTCTCAATGTTAACGCAATAAAATTTCTTTTTTTTTTTTCTCTACTTTGAGTTACTTTTCGAATTAATTTTTAAATATATTTATCGCAGCGTTAAAATTATTGAAAAGTTATTTTGCATTTTTTAACGAACGCGCGAATAAAAAGAAATACTTCAGGTATGTACGGAAGACAAGACACTTGTCCGTCATCAACCATTAACCGGTTGGTCGCTGACCCTAGTTTGTGTTTCTGCATTGCGAAATGCGAACTGAATGGCCGGCGAACAGTTCGCTGGGGGAGCTGACGTTGTTCCGCGAAATCCCTCAGGGTAAGCGAAGGGTCGTCGCGCGTAGCCGTTGAAGGCGACGCGATCGCCACTATCCCTTCGAGAACATCGTTAATTATTTCGCGGTTTTCGTCTAGCGTCATACTCGACTCGGCAGACTGACCACCGTCCGTAACGCGCGGTATGTTTATGTACTTTTCAAAGAATCGGATGACGGCAAGGGACAAACTTTACAAATCTTTCCTTTAAATTAAAAAAAAAAAAGAAAAAAAAATGTTAAGTTTGACTCGCATACTCGTGTGAATTACTTAATCGCTCTTACGTTTGTTTTCCGTATTAATTTTTCACATTAACATATATACATATTTTATTTCTACTTACAGTAACGTGGAAAACTGTTTAGATGTCAATCGAGAAAGTTACCTGAAACAAAAAAAAAGGTCTCGGTTAGTTTTGATGAATTATTTTCAGGGGCTTAATAAAATTTGCATTCAGTTGCGCTTATGTTGTTTAAATAAGTGAGCAGTAGCTAGTTGCAATATCGTCGAAATAAACAACTCGGCGGAAATGATCGGGCGGGTTATTTCCCCGGGATATCAAACCGTGACAGGTACCATTGTGTCGTGGCGGTCAAGAGTACAAACGGACCGTACCGATAAGTGGCTCTATCAATCCATTCGGTCTGATAAGGATTTCACCATTGATCGCCGCTTCCCGTACCGGCTCCCTCCTGCCCCTATGACGTTCGTTTCGCTGCGATTAATGGACAACTATCAACGCCCCGGACGACCATCAATCACGATTCCCGAAACACTCGGTCCGTTAATAGGCGATTTTGTATTTCCACGGGCTTCTGTCGAAAATTGTTTCCGACGCCCGATTTGTGTATTGTTTCGAGAAAAGCACGGCTATTTTTCGCCAGAGCGCTCGCTCGTCGCCGCATAACAAAATTTGTGACAAGTTCGAAATTAAACGTTCAACGATCTCAGACGCCCGACAAAGTAAACAATTAAAAATTGTTTTAAAATTTTAATTAATATTATATTAAAAAATATATATATTTAACTACGAAATATTGAAGGATTTCCAAATAGCAGACGCTATTAAGTTAATAAAAAAAAAAATACTATTCAGTCTTAGAAGCTCTTAATACTTCGCGGAGCGACGACACGCCGTTGAATTATAGCGCATATATGATAACGTCATCATAGACCGAAGTGAGCCACGTCGGGTTCGAAAGTGGATACCTAGAGAATGAAAGCGCAGGAGGGGGTGGCATGGCTGGGAACAATATCGCATTTTATAGTTGTAATCGAGAATTGTAATTGAGCAAGTTTGTATGCCTGCCTGTTTCTACGACCGGCTCCCCGCGCAGCGCTCTTCCACCTTCTCTCTAAGACACCCTCGAAGAATGCCTCGGGTGTCAGGCTCCTCGCGTTCCCTCCCCTTCCCTCCCTCCTCCAATTCCCAATCCGGTATCCCCGGCGGTATAACCCGTGCTAACAAGATTTCGTATATGTAATTGGTCGAGTATTAAATTGCGTATTCTAACGTCGGAGCATAGGAAATTGGGGGACGAGGTGAATGTGTGGAGAGACGACGGAACGGCCGGGGGTGGATAATAGCCGTGGGTTGGATCATTTAGTAACATACTGCAGTGCCGTGACGGTTAAGTTCTTGGTGCGGAAAGGGGGTGGTTACATATACCATCCTTTTGAGACGCGCATGCCGTCTTACTGAATCGCGAGCTTTATGTTTTCTTATGCTAATTAGAGAAATGCAACAAACTTTGCAACAAAGCGTTATGTTAGTCTGCATAAATATCGCTTTTCAAACACGTGGCGAGTGCATAATTTAAAATTAAATCTTCAGGCAATTATTTAAAATTATTTATCAGAAGTAGAATGAAGTTGATTTAAGTATAATTTGAGTATCGTGATCGATAACGTGTACAGATAATTTATTAATATTTACTTAATAATTTTTTATTCTACCTTGAATAAATTATTTTTAATAAAATTAAATTACGGCGTTAGTAAGTACCGTCTTTAAGCCACATTCAGTGTCGCTAGGTGGTAATCAAATCAGACAAGCAGTCGGAGCGAACATTACGGCGATTACATTGCGTGTAGTCTTAGCGACCAGCTTGAAGGAATTATAGTTCCGCTTCTCTTGAAAGGGTTGAGAGTAGCGTTGAAGGTACCCATGAGAGAATCTCTAGGAAGATACGAAACACCTTTCAAGCTGTCCCCAGGGTTCGTGGCGAACGGTACCAATCTCGCACAGGCGTCACGACTAGCCAATAAACGCCAAAATCACTAAGCTAACTACTTCGGGCTAGTGAGGCCTGTCGTTCTCTCGTCCCTTTCGCCACATCGATGCTCCTTACAGGCGATCTATTCCACTGATCCCCGAAATTGTCCTTTAGGCGTATATAAAGCCTTCTTCCCTTCCCGCGCATTTAATTAAGCTGAGAGCACTGCCACGATTTTCGAGGCGAGTCAGTACGGATGACTTAGATTGAACCGCACTGTGTGAAACGCTAATTTTCCAGAAGAGAAAAAGAGAGAAAAAAAAAAAAGATATAGCGTCGTAAATAATTATTTTTAAGAATATGAAAGAGTTGATAATTATTAAAAAAATATTTATATATTATAAATGTAAGTAGGAAAATTAATGAGATTTCGTATCTTTTGTTATAGACAATAAGATAATTGAAACACTTCTAGAAAATATATATTACTTCGTAGTTCATGGTGATCTTGATAAATCGTTACGAAACATTCTATTTGAGCGCAAGGATAGAAAGAGACTCGCGTTCGCGCAAAAAAAAAAAAAAAATGTTGCGCGCCGCTGAAGAGGAAACTTGCGAGTTTCGGCTACGATCCGCGAAACTTCTATTACGGCAAAAGTAGCTTGGCAAACAAAGCTATTTATTAACGTAATATCCAGCGAAACTTTCTCCGAGCTTATCCCTCTATATATATCGATTCACTTATCCCTGAGTCTGCAAATCTCTCGTCGAATTCTATAAAAGTCTTATTCTTTTTCATTAAAAAAGAAAAAAAAAAAATTTCTTTAATTATTAACAGATAATTTGAAAAGCATGTTATCCGGCCACTCGCATGAACAAATATACATATAGAAAAATTATGCATTCAAGCTATCATCTTAACAACTCGACTAACATTTCCGTCATTAAAGACTCAGCTTATGCCGGGCTGTTTCATCGTGCTCGATCTCTCTTTCGCTAAGTATCTTCAACCTTTCCTCCTCTTTTATTTAATGCATCCGATATACAAGTGTCCGCTATAACAAGGATCAACAAGCGTCCAGAAATCCACGCCTTACGGAATACATCACGGAGCGTATTTACACTCCCGTTCGCGCTGTAATAGCAGCACGATGATGCCCACCTACCTAGCCACCTCCCCCTTGTGCGGCATGCTTCATCCGTTGGCTTTTCGCGAATATATACTCGTAATTCCGCGATGTTTGTTTCCATCGTTGGCTTTCAGGGCTGCTCTGGGCACGAGGGATGGGGCTGACGATGGTGCTCAATCCTAGCCGCGGCATCTCTTCTTCTGCTTGTTCGTTTATGCGCTTTCTCTAAGCCCATTCATGAATGTCCCTCTTCGACATTTTCCTCTAGAGCTCTAAGCGCGATTTTCTCCGAAGCAAATCAAATATAAAATAACCTCGTTATTTTATAATTATTGATTTATTGCACGAAATAGACACCTTACGTTTTAAGAATACAGAGGCGATATATATTTTAAAAGCTCTTCACATTATTGTCCATATGTTCTCATTTTATTCGGGTTAACCTTTTAATTATTCATTTTATTTTATTCCGTTTCAAGTTCTATTATTTTGCTCGAATAAAGCAAAATTTTTTTTTGCTACCTTGTGAATATTTTACACGAGTTTAGTCCTCGCAGAAAGGGATTGCTTATAATTTATCCATTTACCGTCTTCGCTTTCTCATCTATTTTTCTGCCTAGTTACCTCATAGCCGCATTTGCTACTTTGTTCCGTCTTTCATCTATCCTTATGCCAATCAGCTTTTTAACGTCTTCTCCCTTTCATCTTACCCTCATCCGCGCGTCCTCCTACGTCTTCGCGGTGCGCGGAGTTTAAAACGCGCGGACCCTGGGGGCAATTGCGCGCACGCCTTGTTTAACTAGCCTTTTAATTAGAAACGCTTAAAAATTAAACGGGAGCGCGAAATACACGTCGGTCTCCTCAAAATTGCGCGTGACTGCAACCCTGCTGGGATCTGAGCGCGCCGGCGCCTTTTGTTGCGTTGCTACCCCATTGTGCCGCACGTTGCTTAATATTTACTGCCTAGACATTGACGTGTGTTACACTCTTGCGACTTCATCAACGGGTGCGTAGCGAATGGCGAGGAAACGATATACCAAAAAACGAAAAAATTACGACGACTTTTATGAGTCATAGCTACATAATCGATAAATAGATAATAAATAAAAAAAAAAATTTTTTTTAATTAAAAAATATCTGACGCAATTTCTAATAATATTAATAGTTATTTACTAAATGCATTAATACGACAATGTCACATCTTTGAATCAAGTTTTCATTTTGATATTAAAATTAATGGCTTTTATAGCGAGTACAGCGAAGAATAAATGACGTGCTGCTAAACGTTTGCGTTGAATACTATTCGCATTCAGTTAGCACTATAGAACTCGGTTAGTATTATAGAATTAAAAAAAAAAAATTTTATCCTCCGTTTCACTGTCGTGTCGATTCAAGTTTATGCGAATATCCGGTAAAATACTAAATTACAATCATTTTCATTGCGCACGGTTGATATGTTAACTGCATCTGCGCAACGCTCGGAAGTTTTCGATACAGAAAATATATGTAATTGCGTATAATATTCCGTTCCATTTGATGCCCATTGCTAATAAATGCAAATGTAAAAAATGCAGTCCCTCATGCAAATTTCCTGCGCGGCGCGTTTGTGTGTTGGTGAGCGTGCATTTCGCTCGCTAGAGAATATTGAATACAATATGTGCCGTGTAGCACGGTATTATTTACACGCGAACTTTGTATTTAAAAAAAGGCCGCACAAAGAGTTGGATTTAATTCGTTTTTGGCGGAGTATATTCATTCACCGTTGGTGGCTCGGCATAAAAAAAAGAAAAAAAAAAAAAATATACCGTTACCATATGCAGCCGTTCGAGTGCGCATTATACACAACGTGCGTGTAACCCGCCAGTTCAGCGAAATAAGAGAAAAATAATAATCACGCGTGTATCGCAAAATCGCGAAGTTAAGGCATGATAAAATCGCGCAATAATGGAATAACGAAAGCGTAGCACTTTTCAAAGCGCGGCTAAATTTTATCTTTTCTTTCGTCTTACGTGTAAAATGTTCTCGTACATTTATCAAGTCTAAATTAATTTTTATTAAATATATATTAATTTTTATTTGTACACTTTAATAAAATTAAGTGTTGTCATCTATGAATGATTATTGCGGTATTCAACATGTATTTAAATTAATAAATAATTTGTTTAAATAAAAAAAAATAAAAAGAAAAAAAAACGAAACGCGGAAAGTAGCAGACGGTAAGTGCGAACGAAAAATTTTCGAAATCCCTCTGCAATATTGGATTTATTCAAGCCTACGGGAAGTTGCGCCCTAAATAAAAAGGGTTGTCACTTCCCGGCCGATCCCTCGCGCGCGCCGGAGTCCACCAGAAAACTTCGTGCGCCATCTCCACCATTTTTCGCGCCAACTTTTCTCGCCTTAACTTTGACAGCGGAGCAAAAATACTTGGAGACATTATTAAATATGATTATCCAGGCGAAGAGAGGAGGCGAGGGAGGGTCGCGCAAAGATGCATCGAAGTGAGTGGGGAAGAAAGAACGCCGAGAAGAAACAGAAAGAGGCCGCGGCGGTGGGAAGAAACGACGAGCGGTAGGGTCAAACTAAAAGTAAAAAGTTGCAGAAAAGTAGGGGAGGTGCAGGGCGGGGAGGGAGGGAGGGTTGTAGGTGTGCGACTTCTGGAAGGTGGCCGGCGTTCGGTATGAAGTGGTGCAGCTTCAAAGAGGTGACGCGGGGAGGTTGGAAGGCGTTTCGCGTCGAGCACGGCTCGGGCCTTGCCGAGCTTGACTCGGCTCTCAAACTTTGATACGATTAAGACGGAACGAATTAATCTTCATCCCTCGCCGACGCCGTCTGCTGGCAGCCGCAGGGACGCCGGTGGCGAAGAAATGGTTTTTAAAAAAAGAAAGGGGTGAGCGATAGCCAGGTCGAGAAGAGCTCGAGCTTTGGTGTTGAGGCTAAAAGTCGACCCCTTTATGGAAACCCTCTTTACTTTGAGAGCGAAGGTGACGTTAATTAGAAAGGCGCGACGAGATTTCTGATCCGTGACTATCCTTAGTTGGATCCTTCGGTAGGGCCCGCGTGTCCACGGTGAGGTTTCTTTTTTTTTTTTCTTTTTTTTTTTTCTTAGCTCGCTCGAACGATTTTATCTATATGCGATTCGGCGCGTAGAGAATGATATTTATATTCGTTCGATAAAACATACGATTGTCAAAATTCGTAATATAGAACATTTCCACTTTTAAATTTAATAGAAATTTAATTACGCGCCAAACTAGTACGAGTAAAATTAATTTTCACTCCATAAAGTTAACTCTATAATTAAATATTTTCCTGAATGCGCAGCATACTTACGTGCAATTTTTAACTAAAAATCAGATTAAGTTTTTAAAGATTTTATTGTTAAATTAATTACTATCTGTGTCAATGGTATTGAGATAAATAATAATAATGAGAAATATTTTTTATTTTCTAAGCGTAATACCGAACGAAAAGAGTTTGCTAGCTAATTCGTAGCCCGTTAAAATGCGGATAGATAGGGTAAATGCTTCGCGTTTATAAAGAAGGGATAGTTTCAGCTACGAATGGCATGGTCAGCAGCGGTCTACCGGTCGTTTTTAATCCCATTGTGAACATGGCTTAATCGAGAAACCATTACCCTGGTTTGCTGCGCGAGCTAGAATGTCTGGAAGGGTAGAACCTCTTATAGTGGAAAGGGAAGGCATGTGGTTCTGTGTGGATCAAGCCACCGATAGAGAAACTAAACCGTTGTCTCACACCTTCTGTTTCAAGAACTGTGATTGCGGAATCAGGTTTTTTTTTTAAGTAAGAGCTCGATTCTAATCTTTTCAATACTGACTTCATAAGCATCCGCCGAAAAATGCATTCTTAAAAACAAATTTACATCCCAACGTAATAATATTTTAAATACTAAACAATATTCTGAAAATAATTATTAAATTAAAAAAAAAAAAAAAAATTTATATCGTGTTATGTGCAAAAACTAAATAAAAAATTATATTTAAATATGAAATGCAACGTATATAATGCACGAGAAATAAAAATTTCCTAATTAAATAATTGATAAGATTCAATTACGATGTAGGCACAAGCTCGTTTAGGCTAAAGAAAGGGTGTGAATTTGCTGATCGTATAGTATTTAGCAATAAAGTTCGATTCCCTGGGTTACCAAAAGAACCAACGCCTGATTTCGTCGGGATTGCGAAAATTACAACCCCCCCCGGAGTGGCAGCGTTTAAGCCTAGCTTGTCGTGTATCGAGAGATAGCGACGACTGGAAGGGCGGCTTCCAGCAGGTTAACCGGAGGAGAGCCCCGGAATGGTCACCAATGTGACGGGGAACCTCGGGGGGTGGCGAGATCTACGAGCAGGGATGACAAAAAGACCTCGGGATCGCGCCACACCAAAAGAGAGAGAGGCTGGGGGAGAGAGGGGAAACGGCTGAGATCGGTTCGAATGGCTTCGACGAGGGTGAGAGAGGATCTCTCACCCTGGTCATCGCTCTTGTCGTCGGCGGTAAGCTCGGCGAATGAGGTTCCGCGGGAAACGCGCCGGGACGGATCGTTCCTTTTTCGTGGACGTCGGAGTTCTTTCCCGAGGGCGGTTTCGAGCAGCTGGACAAACTGCCTCGTTACGGGGGTTCGCCCGTCGCTTTTCGGGACGTTAGGAATCCGTAATTGACGTTGGTCGGGCGGGCACGCCGACATAGAGCCGCGATCGCCGTCTACCTCATTGAAAAGTTTTCGTTTAGCGATTGACAGTATTCGTCGAATTTTTTTTCCCCTCTTCGTCTGATTAACGTACTTCTTGAATACCACTTTTTTTTTTTATTTAAATTGTTGAATTGTTTTTGATGCATAAAAAAAAAAAAAAAAAAAATTGAATAAACTGCTCGGTGAAATTTAAATCGCTCGAGTTTACATCGAGAGTATGCTTTCGATCTGTCTTGGAACGAGTCACCCCCTTCCGAGCGGGCTCTTCGCGACTCTATTTACCCAATCGGTTCGCTGATGATCGGGAACGAACGACGGGACCATGGAGCAGAAAGAAAAGTATGGAATATTTAGTGTTCAGTGAGCTATAAAAGCAATTATATGGGAGCTATTGTTTGGCGGGAGTGCGCCTCCGCGATACCGGGGCGAACGCTCGGGGGATACGGGGGCGAGGAGGGCGGCAGCATCAGTCCAATGAAAATCAGAAGTACGGAGCAATAAATACGGGCGAGTCAATCCGTCCCCTCTCCTTTCTCCTCCCCCGCGACTCTCTCGTGGAGTTACAGAAAACCCCACGAAATCTCGATTCGGTTTAAATGTGAACTCCCTTCGGCGGGACCACCCAAGAGACTTTGTTCCGGCGACGGAGTTCACTATCGGTTTCGATATTTCGCGTGAATCAATTGTACGATGCAATAATTTATTCCGACAAGCGGGAGCCATAGAAGCGGCAAAAATGTATTCGGATACTTTACCACAATATACATACATCCGTTAATTTAATTTATATAATTATTTCTATTTTAATAAAATTAATATAATTAATATTATATCGTCAAACAATCGATAGTTCAATATTAAGAAAGCTCGAGCATATTTTATGCGAGCAACTCGCATGTTTTTTTTAATATAGATATTATAAATCACGGTTCGACTGATTTTTATGTATACACGGGCTTACGGATAATACTTGTTTAATGCGTAATTACGAATAACAGATTAGGTCGTCCCGCTTGGCGGAAGGCATTGCGTTTCAAATCTCGGGGAGAGTAAATGAGAAAATGAGCAAGAGCGGAACGAACAAGAGAAGAGAATGCGAGAGAACGAGAGAGGAAGCCGGCAACTCAGAAAGTAACCGGCTGCTCGAGGTGAGGAGCAACGCTTCGAGCATAGAGAAAAGAGGAAGATGGAAGTAAAGGCGGGAGAGCAGTACGGCAGTTCTAATATAAATGTCCAGGGCGAAAGGCGGAACGGAGACATTCGCTAATTAAAAAACTTGAAAAATTAATACACATTTCTCTCGTACCTCGAGGGGGAAGGGGAGGGAGGGTTGTGTTACTCTTCTCTTAATCCTTGGTATCTGATCGGCCATCTGTTCCCCAAGCTATCGCGAAACTGGTCTCGCCTTTTCGACTCTCGCCTACTAGCACTCTCAACTTCAGATATTATTGTACCGTATTGTAAGAGCGCCGCGCTTGTTATTTCAGAGTTCGGCAGAATAATCCTTTTGCGATAGAGAAAAAAAAAAAAAGAAAAAAATTACGAGAAAGAGGCTATTCTATTTTATATACATATATATGCATTAGCAACACAAACAGCAATTTTGTTTTTATCGATACCGGCCAGTCTTATTGGAAATAGGTATATTACGCTATTGTCTTACCCCGAGAACTTTTTTAATTGGCATTATTGTATCAGACGTATTTATGTGCATTTAGACAAAGCAAAATCTTAATGTTAAATTATTAATTTGCTCGAAAAACCTTTGTTTTGCACCGGCGTTTTATCCCCGAAATAGCTGCGGTCCCGCAGCTTCCGCCGCTACGCGGATGATCTCCGTCCGTCGCCTTCCCCGAGTTGACGAAGAGGTGACGAGATGATGAACGGGGACGGAGAGGAGACGACCGGGTTGAAAGGGCGCAAGACACCGGGAGCATAGCCCACTTCGTTTTGGAGACCAGACAGAAGCACTTAACTGCCCGCCTCACAATGGAGTCTTTCGCATTATAGCGTTCAATGTCTTGAAGCCTATTCAGAGCGACTCCTGGCCCATTCTTTGCCATTGTCTGTCTCCGGCTGGTTATAGGAGGCTACCTCTGATCTCCCACCCTCGCCACCCATTACACCCCGGGAGACGTCGGAGCCTTGGAACAGGGCCCGCCGAGGGTACGGGGGAGATCTTTTGCGCCGCCATCTAATTAGCCCCGGCATTTAACGGGACATAAATAAGTTAAACATCATTGAATTGTTGATAACGATAGTCCGGAGCGAGTCGCTTCCTGTGCGATTTCTTCTCCCTATCTTACCCCCTGCGTTTTGATAGCTCGACCCAGAACGTCGCTTCAACCCTTCCGTCAAAGCCCTACCTCTCCCTCGCCACGGTTCGTTTATCGAGAAATATATTTGACTTCCCTTTAGCGTTCCGAACAAGGCGTCCCGTGGGCGAAGAAAACTCGCGGGCTTATACAAAGATTTTATTGATAACGTATTGAATTTAAGATTTAAATAATTATACAAATTCGGAATTTTTCACAGTTCTCGGGCTATAAATAAAAAGAAGGTGTGTATTTATAATAATAAGGACGTGATTTAGAAAAAAAAAAAAAAAAAAACACAAGAGAAGAAACCGAAGAAGATGAGGCGGGGAAAGTTTCGGTATTCTGCAAAAGAAGCGTCTGACCAAAGCACAATTCGCAGATGATAAATCGTTTAAACCTTTTCGCCGGGATCGTTCGGCCGGAAATAAAATGAATTTAAGATCCAACCGCGAAGACCCACGGTTCTGCGGCTCGACAGAGATGCGGGAGGATGAGAGACTTCCTCTTGCAGTCAGAGAGGTTTCTTTAATTCGCGGCACCAGCGCAAAATTTACATATTAATGAATAACGCAATCTTTAATTAGTTACCGCCTTCTTCTGCATTTTTAATCTGTTATAATTTTCATTTTATTTTAATGTTAAATAGCGGATGTTAGAAAAATCGCAAATAATTGTAAAAAAAAAAAAAAAACCAGCAGATAATTCACGTACTCTATGATTCGTGAGGTTTTCACGTATACCTGATTTTCATAAAGTAATATTAACATTTCTAATCATTTTCTACCAAGATTTATCACTCAGAGGCACTGCATACAATACGATACTTTAATTTAAATTAAAAATAATATTAAAATGTACAGTAAATAAGAATCGTTGAAAAAAGAAAAAAAAATCGAGCGAGTATAATTATGGAAAAAAAAAAAAATGTGAAAGACTTGCGTAACCCTCTGTTAAGTTATTTTTAACCCGCAACATGTTACAAATGTAACGCAAAAACAACGCGAAAATTGTACAATATGCGGCAACTGTTTTTTAAGCATCGAAGCAGCAAAAATAATTTAAGTGTATCGAACAGATACGTTTAACGCTGCAGCAGTTTACCGTATCGTAATGAAAACAGCGAAAACAAAACGGACATATTTAACTGAGGCTGTTAGTTACTCGGTTGCGTGTTTATTTCGCCGCTTGTTGCGCGTGTGCTCAGCGTAAGCAGAAAGATTTTACTTATCTCTCTCTCTTTCCTTCTATTCTCCCACATATGTTTGTGACGTATAATTAAAAATATTCTTCGCATTCGTTCGAGTTTATCCGTGGGCCTCCGATTCTTTTCTGACATACGTATCTTCGTGAGCGCTTCAGATTCCTACCTCAAAAGTCCACGCGGGACTTCAAGCTGCGTACAAGTAATCGCGATTCTTTCAAACTGCATTTATAATCGCACGCGAATTTTTCCAGGATTAAAATTTTACTATTAAAATCCGCAGGCTTTAATTCCTTTAATTCATTCGTGGTTACCGTAAGAAAAAAATATATATTGTGTTGATCGGATCGCTATCGCGTGCTTATGCTTTCTTGAACGAAAAAGAAGAAAGACGGTGGCGGTGCGGTGTAATCTCGGACGGGAAAACAATTCCGAGTAGCAACTGCTAACGTGAGTCTCGACGTATCAGTAGTGGTGTTTCGTTGTGCACGTTGCGTCCGCGAGATGTGCGATATCCAATTACCTTCCTGTATATACCGACGGCATGCACGTACAATTTTCGTTTTCAACCGGTTCGCGTCGCCGGCGGCGTTATGTACGTCATCGCGAACAATAACGGGGTGCCCGTCTTGTCGGCATTACGCAGTGGAATTAATATTTCGTTTCCGATGTATTTAAAAAAAAAAAAAGAAGCAAGAAACGCACTGCGTGCGGCAGAATAAAAATTAGACGAACGAGAGAACGAGTTCGGTCGTGACATTATTTTTTAATTTTCGTGTAACTCTGGAACGTCCGGCGGTGTAATACTACTTGCGTTTCGTTTCGACAGCATTATCATCTTTTTCTGTCACCTGATACACGCACGCTATCCGATACTACTTCACCGATGGAATTCTCGGCTACTTACGAATTTATGTAATTCTTCAGCTGCACGTTGTAACATTTAGCTGTGTAAATTTTATATAATTCTAAAAAATCTATAAAATAATTTAAAAAAAAAGAAGATTATTTACGTAAAATATTTTACAACGTGCCTAAAAAATGTAGTGATCCCATTCTGTCAATCTAAAATTTACGCCGCAGCGTCGTCGAAATTCTCACGGCGCAACAGTGTTCTCTCCAGCGCACTTCTAATTAATACCAACGTTCGCCAATGCGTAAAGCCCGTAAACGATGAATCTACTTCGCGAGGAAAGTATTTTTAGAACAACCTCGTCTATTTCTTTCTTTTCCTCCCTCCCTTCCGCTGTCTCTTTTAAAATAGAGTAAAGATATACGTACAACGTAGTGCACTCGTCTCAGCTTCGAAATGGTGCGTCATGCCGGTCGTTCGTGTCCTTTACGTCTCTGATAGCAGCTCGTAAACCGAATTAACAGTACTCTTCCCGCGCGCATACGCGTGCACACGTACCGTCGATCGCTCGTCTACGATCCGGTAAGTACGAGGGAGTGAGGGAGCAATAGAGAAACCGACATAGGATAGCGCGGAGAGAAGCGGCTTGTGAAGAACGGCGCGGGTGGAGAAAGGTCGGCGGGCTGCGAGCGGAAAATGCATATCCACGGGCTGAAGAGTCGGTCCCTCAGTGCTGGCACGGTACAGCGGGTTATCCGGCCGCCACCCTCTCGCGACCACCCGTCGCCGGCCCACCCTTCCCCCCTCGTCGCCACCTCCGTGTTACCAGTGCGCGCGAAACCGGCGAAATATCTTCTCTCTGTACACCCTTTCCCCGCGCTCATCCTCCCCTTCAGTCGCTTACAGCGCTTCCAAATTCACGTAATAAAGCTTGCCGGCTCGGCAGCTTGCGCGCACGCTAAGTACATTTACACGGATAGATGAAAATATCAGAAGGATCGACGGAGAAGGCGGCCAGAGGGGCGAAGGCAGGCCGGCGGGAGTAAAGAGGAAACGCGCACTGGACTACTTAACATTCTTTGCCCAAAGCCGACGAATGAATATCATGTTCCTCCTAAACCACGATATACATATAGGTGTATATTTGTTTATAGATATAGCACACTTCCCGTTTGGTCGGCGCGCTACGGAAAATGAGCCGTGTCTCTTTCACATTTCTTTTTTTTTTTTTCTTTTTCCCTTTCTTCATTTATATAATTCCAGCCGTTTGTACGCCGATGCACATTATTTACCCGAAATAAGAGAGGAACCGAGAGCTACCTGTTTTCCGCGCTTTTTTACGCGATCCCCTGCTTCCTCTATCTTTCCAATCTCTTCTCTTTCGTGGTGCTTCTTGTTTCGTATTTTCATCGCACAATTCAATAAAATGTAAAATAAATCGAATTGTTCATAGATACAAGACTCTTTTTTTTTTCTTTTTTTTTTAATGCAATGGAAATACTATATGAAATAAACATCGTCTTTTTTTTCTCATTCTTTCTCAGCAACTTTAAAAATTTATCTAACGTGTCTCTATTATACGTTACAATATTCAAGAAACGCGTCGAAGACTACTTAGCGCAGTTTTTTCTTTATAAAATTTTAATTTTCACCCTTATCAATTATTTTTTATCGTACCGACTGTCGACTTTTTCGATATTTCGTTCTACCTTACAACATCATTTACGCGACTCCACAACAAAACGTGTAAAGCACGCGTGTGTGCGAGATTCTTCTTATTAAAATACGTCGCTTTTTCTACGCCGAGCGATTCTGACAAGGCCGTGTAACTTCCTCATCCTCAGTGATGAACCGCGCGCGGAGTTCCGCACATTTGTATTTATTTACTCGTTTTTTCACGAAAGAATATGAAAAGGGTGGGACGCGCGGCGGTTCTACCCTACAATGTTGAAGTGTGTACCGGGCGCAGGAAGCCGGTACTTTTGCCGACGTGCAGCTGGATAGGGGGGTATGTACGATGTTCATCGGATACTCGCTGCAGGCTACATTGGAGCAGATTAACCGGAAGGGATTATTACAAGGGAGAATAGAGGATGTACGCGTTTATTCGGGGCAAGGGATGAGAAGGACCTGCACGTTGCCTCCGCGATGGCCGCACTGCGAGCGGATACTTTTTAATTTCACTTCCCTTTTTTTTTTCCTCCCGCCCCCCTCCTACTTCGAACTCGCTGCCGCTACCGCCTCGGCTGTCCTTCAACGATCCGCAACCGCGATACCAGCATTTGATCTTTCCTCGATTCTGAACTTGCGAATTCCGCGGGGCACGCCGCGTTCAGCCGACCGTAAACTCCCGGCGTACGTCCACGCGATGACGGTTCCGATTGGTCTTCGCGCGGTTAAATCGTAGGAAATAAATCGCGCAAAGGAGAAACGACAAGCTTCAAGCGTAAAGAACACTGCGATCGACGAAGCATGTACTCGGCTACTCGTTCCGGGTAGAGAACGTCGACTTGTCGACTCCGATTCTGCAGCTAAGACTCTTCCTTCGTTTTATAATCGAGATTTCTTTTTTTTTTTTTTTTCTAAGACTTTATTATTGAAGTCTCGTCAAGCGGTCGGCGAATAAGATAGGTATATCTCAGTGCGAATCGAGCTTTAGTTACACGCACAGGCAGCACCCGCCGAAATACATTCGCGCCGGCGTGTGCCCGTACACGTTCCTATCCCCGACGAGGAAAGCAGGGATTAGCGCATGCACGTGCGAATTCCTCCCCGGCGTATTAAACGATTCGACGAGTTTTATTTATTCAGGAAATGAAAATCCTAATAGACTTTTGCTCCGTTGTTATAATTTCTTGCCGTCCAACGTATTGACGTACGTACCTTTCGCACGTATCGCCGCGTCGCCGCGCCGACTGATATCAGGTACGTGATCGCGCTAGGTTACGGAATAAACGGCGCAGCGGCAGTTAAATATCGAAATGAATGGATTTTCGCCGGCGCGCGGAAGAGTTGTCCGGCCGCGATAGCGAGAAGAGGAAAAAAAGAAGAACGATTCTTTTTTCCCTTTTTTTTTTACCAATCGATCTTGATACAAGCAAACGTCGCTCGCCTCCATCTCCTCGCGTTCGCGATATACATATATAAATATCGTTGCGCAGTAATAAAAGAGA
This sequence comes from Cardiocondyla obscurior, assembly GCF_019399895.1. Classification (NCBI taxonomy): domain Eukaryota; kingdom Metazoa; phylum Arthropoda; class Insecta; order Hymenoptera; family Formicidae; genus Cardiocondyla; species Cardiocondyla obscurior. Next base: position 1,233,421 of record NC_091878.1, read on the forward strand.
GCGGATGGCAAATATTTGTATAATCTTGTGATATTATTGATAAACTGCTCTTCGCGCAGAGTTCCCTTTTCGATAATTGTTCGTATCGAATAAAAGAAACTTATTTGTACGGCGCAACGGGGACTTGCACCGTACATAGTGTCGTAGTTTTTAATAAAATTAATTTTTTACAGAACGTGCCGCGCTGTAGATTCTTCTCGTCCGCTTCATGGTAGGAAGGGCTCTCTCAGTCTGGTAGCCGTGGCGCGTTACAAACATACGGTCGTCAGGAAGGAATCAGGTAATTTAATATATGTGGTACCGCTCGCCGATATGTTTCGAAATCGTTTGAAATAGCGGGACGAGGGAAAAAATCCATGAGATAATTACATCAAACGACGCCTATGCGTCCGAACCTCTCGCATACGCATGATGTATATTAGAGCGTATTGTTTAAAAGGGCCGAAGTACAACGCGTGTGCGAGGTCGGTTATCCGGTATAAGAGAGGCGTGGTAAATATTAGGCACCGTCCTGCAGCGTTAAGTGTATAAGGGTGAAATGGACAGATAGGGCGCAGGATCGTGGAGGAGGGGAGGAGAGATACCTTTCGTCCGTAGAACAGCTGAAGGTAGAGACGGAGGCGGCGACCAAATTGAATTTGGGTTCTGGCCTCTGTTTAGATTCCTCGTTGGTTGTTTAGTTTAGAGGAACAAAGAAAACATCTATGTGTTTATTCTAGCCGACGCTTCGCCTCCTCTCACCCTCCCCCCTCCCACCCCTCGACTGTACCCCATCGCGGCTTCGTCGCACCCGTTCTCTTTCTCTTTCTCTCGCTCTCGCTCTTTCTCGTGCGCGCGTGTAGGTCCTACCCTTTCGCGGACACTCTTTCTCTGTCCCTTTTTCTTCATTTACCTTCACCCTGTCGTTTCTTCCTCTCTGACCGACGTACGTACTCTTTCGGCACACGTGCGCTCGCCTCTCGCCCTCTCGCTCTCTTCCTCCAGCGGGGAGCGATAACCCCTTCATCCCTTAAGCGTCTGACACGAGTGCTACGCGGCGTTTTCAATTGTACATCGGCAGATCTCCCTTTCGGTTATTTCGCCAATTGTGCTTACGATCGGTGTAAAATTATTTCAGTAAAATAACTCGCATAGGAAATTCAAAAAGTGTCAAAGAATTAACAGAATTTAACAATTTTATAGCACGACGTTTTTTAAATATAATTTTATGCTATGCAAATTCTAAAAAAAAGGTACGTCAGTACGTTTCTTCAAAGAAAAAAAAAAAAAAAAATTACCCGTTTGTTTAATTATTGATAATTAGAACGCTACAAAAAGATATTTTCTGTTTATATTGTATCTGGATTTCGAAAGAGTTTCCAAAAGCGTTTTCGCGCGGCTTTATCGAAAAAGATTTCAAACCCGTTCGTGAGAAAGCGTTGTCTAAGCGACGCAATTTCCAAAATAAACGATGAACGGCGGCTAGGCAAATAATCATCGCGCGTGCTTTTAATTAAGTTTCACTGTCTGAGAACTGGATATTCTCGGGAAGCTCTCAGTCCGAGACTCCTTTCTTCCAACTTGCGATATGGAGAGACAGATACTCCGGTAACATGCAAAGAGCGATAATCGCAAGGACAGGAAGTGCAGTTTTCAATGAGGAAACGAATTTGTACTGTTCTAACACAATTATCATTATAAAATAATCATACTTCTTTCCTCCGTAGACACTGCACTTAATACCGTAAGATAACTCGGTTGTGAAATATTTCAAATATATTTACAGTTCTGATTAAAAAAACGGAAATGACGTAATAATAACGGGAAAAAAAAACATATTTATGATCATAAATTAGTAAATTTATAACGATAATGAACTTACGCAAATTACTTTTGCGACTAAATTATTAATATATTTACATAATTATAACACTGCCAATTTAAAAAAATTCTTTCGCGAATATCATTCAATTTAAATACGAGAAAATCTAACATTTAGAAGATTTCAATACATAATTAATATCCTTTGTAAAATATTGAATAACCAATCTATCTTCGATAAAAGTAGAATAAGGTTAGACAGCTTCGTAATTTATTAATAATTTTAACCATTTAATAGTAATATAACCAATGTAACTATTTTTGATTAATATATATTTCTTATTGGCAATAATCTAGGTTGTTTAATTAAAAAAAAAAAATTATAGATTACATTATAAAATTTCAAGTAAAAATCAATTTTCGCTATTCCCGCTTAATGTCCAAACAATGAAATATATTTTTTTTATAGTCATTTAATACGAGCGTCTTATCTAATTATCGTAATTTTACGTACGAGATAAAATGGAACATAGATCCAGCTCAATCCTAGAATTGCGCGCGAGTTTCTTTCGAAATTTAGACGAGGAACCAAATCTGGAGTACAGTATTACATATAAATGAAAGCGTCGGAAGTAGAATTTTTCAAAATGGACCTCGAAAGAAATCGGATATTCCGATTCCCACGCCACTGGCGACCAATGACAGGCATGATAAGGTAAAGCGACAGTATGCATGTGGTGGCTGTGATAAAAATGAACAGATGTGAAGATACTATGGGGGAAGGGGCCAAGGTGGCGTGAATCTATCTGTCTATCTTTCCCGTCGAGTCTCCGTTTCCTCCAATACGTTAAATTTGTAAAGCTTAACAGCTTGATCAACAAAACCTAACTAAAGAAATGTATCTTTTTCCTCAACGTGTTGTTACAGGCCTGATTCAAACAACTTTTGAACGAACAAAAATGTATTCTCTTTTTTTACGAAAGACACAAGCATAAAAAAAAAAAATCTGAAATTGAATCTTTAAAATAATGATAAATTTACTTAACGTTTAGTAGTAATTTACAGTTACGCGATAATGATATATTAATGAATTATCAAGCTGAAATATCTCGAAACAATTTTTTTTTTCTTTTTTCATAAATAATAAGAAACGAGAAACCGATTATTTCAGGTGTGCCGTACGGGATATCGTTATAAAATTGTTTTATATTCTATCGAGCACCAATCATGATCGATATTTGTCACGAGTCCAATGATGTAGTTACAATGTGAACGAGAAATGTTTGGTCACGACGCTGACGCGAGTTATTTCAGGTGGGATCTCAGTTTTGTCAACTGACATTAAGCTGATCGCCCGAACTGTGGAAATCACCGCCGATGTCGTCATCGTTGTCTTTGCATTTGATTGCAATAACAATGTTCGTTTACGATATTTATAAAATCAACCGTACCTTCGAACGAAAGACGATTCGTTTCCGGGATAACAATTACCGCCGATCTTTGGAAATAAAAACGCATTGCACCGACGGTAAAATAAATTCGCGGGCAATTATACATATACGACGGTGACGTAAATAATATACTGCGATGTATCACCGAACGTTAGGATGTTCGACAAGTTTCTCCTCGGGTATCACTCAGCGATACGAACTAAACGTGTGAATAATGGAGGGTAATCGCCCTTGCCAGTCTCCGTCGACCTTTGCTCTCTCTCCGAGGTTAGCAAAGTAGGAGACTAGAAGGGTGGGATTTCTAGATTGGATTTAAGTACACAGCCGTGAGGTTTCGACCGGTTAATAATGCAGATAAAACCGAGACTTGGAAGACTACACGAGACGTCGCGCTACAACTGTGGCATTCCTGAGTTTCTGACTTCCATCTTACCGTCGAAATCCGACCTTAACCACGACTATCGTCGTCAGCCGCTCCGGTGCTCCTGGATCTGATTACCAGCTTTGAAAAATTGGTTAATTAATAGAAATTAAATTCACTCTGAAATATATTTCTGTACCGAGCGCGAGAATCTCGTGACATTTCAGCTGTTTATCAGTACCACTAAAACGCAGCATTAATTAAAGAATTATAGAAATTTGAAGAACGTCAATTATCAAACAATATTTGCATAATTTTTAAATTTTTTTTATCGTATATGTTTTTTTTTATTTTATTTTTTTTTTTTTTAGTTAATTAAGTGCAAATTTAGTTTCTTCAATGTGCCTTCTCGAATTCATCTAATGGCCTACAATTCCGACGATTTTCATGGCATTAAGCATTCATATGTATATATAGCTGTATCGGTCGAAAGTAATTTAACGAGATAACCTTCTTCCATCACGAAATAATCGCAGAAGTGCCGTGTTACGCATATTTTCCCACACTAGCCTATCATTATGTTTTCATTAGCGGCGGCTCATTAGATACGCGTATTACGACAAATAACAACAGCTTTTGCTAACTTACCACTTTGTGAAATAACGAGCGCTATAAAGATAATCGTGTCACTTACGGGCAACACACGTTTCATAATAAAAATCGAGGGAGCAAAGAAATAAATATAGCTAAATTAGAAGCTAAAGATCATTATTCTCCAGCTATAACAACCTTCATCATTATCTCTGCATACATATCGTGCCCTGAAAGCAATATCATCTTTTATGCAATAAACGATTAGCTCCACAAATTTTTTTACGAATGTATAAACGTAATTTAAATATTATTCAACACGTCTGTGTTTACAAAGAACATTTCTGAATTCTATTTTTGACTTCGCAATAATAAAAAAAAAAAAAAAAAAAAAAAAGAAAGAAAGAAAAAAAAAACATTAACATGAAGAATTAAGATAAAGAATTAATTAAGACGTATCGTGAATACTCTTTTGGAGAAGACGTTATTAATCGCTTTCGTCAAGCTGAGTCACGCTCGACATACATACTTTAGCGAAGTAACCTGAGGGGGAGGGGGAGGGGGGGGCGAAACAATTCCCACTTCGAGAGTTTCTAGCAGCACCCGGCGCAAACGAGCCTAATCAGACCAGAAGCAAACCAGATCGCTACTCTCGGGGAAAGGAACTTCCATCCCCGACGATGCAAGGCCCCGAGAGGAGAATAAAGGCCACCCAAATCCACCCGTTTCGGTAATTTATTAAAATCCTCGTCGCTCACGTCGTACCGCGGAGTTCTTCAGCGCGCAAGAGCTACCGGGAGAGCGCTCCGATCCGAGACCTTTTATGCCCCGGCCAGCTGGCTCAGCACGACAAAAATTCTTTCAATTACAGAAAAGCGAGCTCTCCTTAACTCCGCCGGCATCGATATTCATAGCGAAGCGTGTTACGTAAAAGTTACGGCTTTCGGGCCGGGAGAGGAGAGGATGCGAGCCGCTTATAGACTGCAAGGGGTAGAGGGAGGGAGGCAGAGAAATGGCAACGGAGGTAAAGCCGGGAAAAGAAGAATTGGTCGGCGAGGGGGAATGCCAAGCTTCCTGATTGGGAAGGACAGCCTATCCGCAATTTGCGATCTATAAAACTCAAGCGGGAGGTGAGAACTCGCTTGTCTTTCATCCATGCTCGTCTCTTTCACTCCCCTACCCGCCGCTCTGTCTTCCTTTTTTTTTTTCTTTTTCTTTTTTAATCCCCGCTCTCACCCTTTCATTCACTCGCCCGTCCCTCGCAACCCCTTTTTGCATTTCAAGGAACGCTGATACTCCCGCTGGAGATCCTTTGGATTCTCCGGGCGTTTGGATATTAACCGGAGATAAACGGAGTGAGGGAATCTAATGAAATATCGACGTCATTCACGGCAAAAGTTTGTTTAATTTCGAAATGCCGTCCACGCGAACGAGCGAGTTATCGAATGCACGGAGAGCGAGCGGGGCATCGCCGCGGCAGTTAGTATTAGAAATAATTCGGAGTTTTTATTCGGGAAAAGGTGAAAGGTAGAGTTTCATTTCATTTCAAATGTCACGCAAACTCGTTCGAGAAATACAATACCTATTATCAGCTCATTATTTCTAACAATACGTCGTGTATATTTATCGTATAAATCGAAAAAAAAAAAAAAGGTTAAACAGCTGCCATTAGCAACTTTTGAAATTCCTTTCGCGTCGTAATTTAAAATTAATCGGCTAAATGCGCCGGGATAAATAAAATTATTTCGATAAATAATTGGTAAACTAAAAAATTCAATGGAAATAACGAGCGGCAAGAAAGAGGCGATATATCGCGTTGGTATATACAGACGAGTTAGAAAATTCCCGGCTCACACGGACGGCACGCACGGACGTAGGTTGTAAAAGAGGATATTGCGTTAATGTGTGTACATATATGACCACACACGCGAAACCTACATTACACACGCGACACCGTACATCTGCTCAGTCGTTGCTTGTGTAAATAAAGATTCGCTTATCGGTAAGCTAGCCTGGCGTATAGCGGGATATTTTGGAAGCCTTCTATATTACTTCTCGTATGCATATTCACATATACGCGCGCGCGTGTGCCTGTGTGCGACGGAATGGGATGACTAAACAGCGACTGGAAGCAATACTTTAATGCTCGCTACTTGGAAAAATAACGCGAACAATTATGCCGCGACAATAATTTAAAGATATTAAATAATAATTTAAGAATTACATTAATTTCTCTATTTAAAAATGGAGATGTAAAAGTTTTATTGTCGCCCCGGTTATTGTCGTTTTTTCGCAACGTCGATTGGCCCTCGGTCTCTCGTTTAATTCGCTTTGTGCCCGTAGGAGTAAAACGACAGTTCGATTTTTTTTTTATTATTTTATAAATTTTAATTACTATTTCCCCGCGTGTAATGTACTCTGTGCTGAATTTAATATACTGCTCGGCCGCGTATAATATGTATACGGAGCTACACTGTGTATCGTTCGACCGCTGAGAAAGGAATGCGAGAGAGCCGTAATGTCAAAGTCGCGAACGGCCGCCCGCGATCTTTTTTATACGTTACAATATCTCGACGAGCTATTTGTACACAGTTTAACGTGTTACAAATGCATTTGTACACCGAAAATTATATTCAACGCGGAGAAAAAAAAAAAAAGAACAAGAGTAAACAACGTGCGCTCTGTATTGAGACTTCTCAGTTTCCGAAAAGTATTGTAAGCTTCGGTACGTGAAAGCCTTCGCGCAATTCTCGGGGTCATTTTACTTTTATTTTAAACGCGGAGGAAGGAAGTGTCGATTGAATCGAACATCAACGAACTTCGGGATCTTACGATTTTATGAAGTTGGCTTGATCGTTTTGGGATCGGAGTTTTGGGTAACCATTGACTTTTGCTGACCGTCCTACGGTTCGACCGCGATTTCCTTACTTCCATTGTGTCACACTCGAAGCAATCTTGATAGACTCGGTAACTTCGTAGAGTCCCAGCTAGCTTTCCAAGTAATGGCTTAGGTTAATGTCGACAATTGTCCCGTTGAGTCAATTATTTGCAATCTCTATGCAGAACTTCAAGGCGATTCTGTAGTTAACTTATTAACGGGGCGGAAAGTTTCAACAGAAGTTACGACTCCACGCCACGCCGAATGAGATATTACATCAATGTAACGAGAATTTTTATCCACGGGAGGTCACCACAGAGACAGGAAATTGATATCCGTTATCATTCTCGTTCTTACCGTTTAGAATTAATAATTCTTTTAGCACTGCCGTAATGAAATTTTGCGGATAACGTCTACATTGCCGTGAGAGTAGTTGAATAAAAACTTAGATCGGACTGAGAGTCGGGAATTTTTATATTTGCGCGATTTATCCAACTACGTCAATAAATCCGAACAATTTAATCTAGCCAAAAAGTCCTGACAATATTTTATTTAATAATATTTCAACATTTTCACGAAAAAATAAACGTTGCAAATATATAAAAAAAAAAAAAAAAAAAAAAAAAAGAGTTACAAAGTCAAAAGTGTATCGAATGTAAATATAAAAATCCCATGTACAGTGGAACAATGCCGTTCGCCGAATAATGCAGTTGTCGCTGCAGTTTGATCAAATATGCGAGCTATCCAAAATGGATTTTTGATTGCGAAAACGAGCGCGAGATACCTACAACGGTGTCTAACAACCTTGTCGAAGTCGTTCCGATACGAGCAGTCGGGAACCAAGTTTGCGTTTAAGCTACGGCCGCGATCGAAGTACCGCGGTCTGACACTGTTTATAATTTAAGAGGTTCTTGAGAGTCGAGAGAGCCGGCTGCGAGGGTTCGGAGTGACGCAGTAGCCTAAGGACGTCGCGAGGGACGTCGTTCTATTGCGGTTACGAGTGCAAGGAGATCGGTAGGCAGGAGAAGACGGCGAGAAGGACAAAGTCGAAGTGTCGAGGTGTCTACGTGCCTTGCCATTGAGATTCTGATATCTCCGTTACTTCGTTACGAGAAAATGTAATTCCCCTGGCACTTTCACGTGTTTCAATTCGTTAATGTGTTATGCATGTGGTTATTAAGAATAGTCACTTCGGTTCCCTTCGTATTAAATAAAGCTAAAGATAATGTACATTTATATAAAATTATTCTTGAATAAATAATGAGTGGTTTTATTTCTAAAGATATATAATTAAATATATCATTTAAGAAAAAGAAAAAAAAAAACCCTTAACTTATTTAGCTATTTATCTTAAAATCGAGCTTATTTCTTTAAAACCGAAGTAATTGAAAATGGATAGAAAAATACAATAAAAAAAACAAAAAAAAAATTTGAACGTCGTTAAAAGAAGTGATCGCATACTAAGTAATTATATTTGTATTGGTTTAATATAATATTAGAAATTCAGAATCTCTTAACAACGATAATACTTTTTCGGTTTGACCTGGACGTAATAAAATGTCGCGACCTGTATTCATTTTGATATATCTCAGCTAAACTCGGCAAGATTAATACGGTACATGCATTTTAATATTAGCTCGATAGTCGATCCTTCGGATGGGGAAACACGATTTTACTCCTTGGGTCATCAGGAATAGGAAAACCGAAAATAAAACTCGATAAACGGTTTCGTATTACGCGGGTCCCTTGGTATTAAACCTGCTTATTCACATTTATAATTAATTATCGCGGCTAATATCGGACGCATATAAGGTTTTCTTTTTGCTCCTCGAGGTATATTAAGATTTAAAGCATTTGGGGGGGAAAAAAAAAAAAAGTACAAAGGTGCATAAATATTCTTGATCTACGCTAGCTAGAAGGAGCAAAGGTGGTCTCTCGCGAATTGATTCGCCAGACGATTCGCGAGGCGCATAACGTCATATAGGTGCGCATACGTCGCGAGTCGTATTATGCTTTCCGCGGAAACGAAACTGTGGAAAAGAACCGCTTTAAGGGCCATAAAACATTTGTTTCCGCCGCCGCCGGGCTCGCCGGGGCGGTATATTGCGTTCGTCCGCGAGCGCGTGGGATTTTGAATTGAATTTGAAATCAGGGGGCCCGATTTTATGGCAGCCGGGTGTCAAATGTCGAAGTGTCGCGCGCCCGGCTTATCGCGAGAAAAACCCCCGGGATCCTGGGACGAAAGCTCCAAGGGCGTTATCGGTTTGCACCCGCGGGTCGCGATACAGGATGCGGAGGACCGTTCAATTCCGTTTTTCGATTTGGACTCGGCGTGGAAAAAAAAAGCACAAAAGTGGAAGCGTAAAAGGGCGAGAAGGTCACTGTTTCGTTTTATTAGCCGGACTTCATCTCGGCGATTTCATCACTCAACCCGATCGCGTCATATACTTATAGCTCGGAAGCTCGAAGCTATTTCTTTCCTACTTGTTGCAGATGTTTCGCGCAAGATCCCGAGTCTCTCTTATTACTATTAGCGATATTTGTCGCGGATATTTTTAATTTTTGCTCTCGTGTGCCTACGAAGAGAACATGTACGTAATATAAATATAAAAATAATCTAATGATATTTTTTTAAATATATTCCGCGCGATAATACGCGAGCCACCCACTAACGCCAAATGTTATAAACAAAAAGAAAGAAAAAAAAAAGAATGTGATATTGTTGGCGCAGATTAGCGTCTTGAATCTTATCGCGTATAAACAGCTGCGGTTATATTTAGTGATATTATATGAACGTTATCACATTTCGTCATCATTTGATAAAAGAGGTTGTTTCATTGTTCAAAATAGCACAAATTTAATCTGGTCAGGTCGTCCCAAACAAATAACTATTTTTTTTTTCGTACATGTCTGTGACCAGTAAATATTTTCTCTTCCCTGCTACAAGAATTTCCAAATATAACACTTTCTCACTCTTTCTCTTTCTTTCTTTCTCTTACTCACTCTCTTATTCCATAGAATAACATTTCGGTATTCGATTTATATTTTTGTCGATATAAATCGGCCATAATATTTCTTAATAAAAGTGAATGTATATGTAATATTTCATTATTCATAAATAAAAAGAAAAAAAAAAACAAAAGCAAGCAGAAAGAAAAAAAGTGGAGGAGAAAATCAATTTTAGAATAAAATTATTTACAGCCAGTATGTTGGATGACATCTGTGTTGATTTTAGATTAAAAGAATTCGTCAATCGTTGCTTAGTTCTGTAATGTTCAAGACGCGATTGCATCACGAGAGCAATAAAAAAATAAATATTACACGCGATGATAAATCGAGATTGTTTTCAGAGATTAATTTCTTACCTGATCGTTGTCTTGTTGATCTTGGCCGTAAGTGGAAGTATCACCATTAGGGGTAGTGGCGGCGGAGGGTCGCTGTGACGTTGACAAGTTGATCGCGCCGTCTCCGTCTGTATCATGATCCATTATGCCATCGTCCTGAAATCACGATCATCATTACGTTAGTTACACTCTCGCACGTTGATCTCGTTTATTATAAAAGAGATACGCTTGCAAAGAATACGAATCTCGTCAAGAGATACAATTCATTAAAAAAAAAAAAATTAAAATAAAATAAAATAATAACTATAATAAAAAATAACGCATAAATTACACGCAAATATAAATTTAGCACGGAATTTCTAGACACGCGCAAGTACTCCGGTGAGAGATAACAAAAGTGTAAGAGATTCTCAGAAAGTGCTGCAGAACAAATACACGAATACTCGATGCAACGTGTATTTTAAGAATATTTGATACCGAAATGTGGTAATCGTGATGAAATCTCGAAACTCGCACTTCCATCCGATATTGCGCTCGCGTGAGCGACCGGATTTCTGGATCGAAGTCTGACGCACGTGATTCCACCTACCCGACGCAAGAGAAACAATGTTACGCGGTTACGAAAAAGCTAATAATACATACTTTCCCGGAAATGCTAATGTAACATCGTGCTAAGGCTCTGTTAAATTCACGCCAAGGCTCTGCTTCTCGTCATAAGCAATGGATAATATACAATACCTACATAGTATCGCGATCGTAAATATTTCGGAGCATCGAGCGAATGATAATTCCTGGCTACGTATAAATGATTCGCTTTTATCACAATACGCGTGCATGAGGTAGGCTAAGCGGCTTGTATATTGACGTAAGCTTGAAGTAGAAAATTATACAATAAGTTGCGTACGCGAACGTGTGTGCGGAGCGTGCGCGCGTGTATTATGAACAGCTATATTTCCCACAAAGTAAAAAAAAAAAAAGAAATAAAAAAAAAGCTTTCTAATAAAGAAATAAATTAATCTCACGGGCCGTATTACGTTCGCACTTGCGGAAAATAAATTCTAAATTATATATAAATAATTATTAGCGTATTAATTAATTCGGGACATATTGGTTACGTAATATATACTCTTTGACAACGCGTCTTACCGGCGGGCTAAATCGGAAAGCGTTATTTTCCCACTCTCTCGGGAAAGAAATAATTACGCGCGCGAAATGCAACCCATTAATTAAACTATCGGCCAGCTATTACGAATTCCACGGCTAGAAGAGACGCTCCGAAGAGTATTTCGTAAAATGATAATATATGCATCCTATAATTAATGCCCACTTCGCATCGTCGATTATTCACGACGACAGTCGCGATTAAGATTACGTCACGCCTAAAGTCACTTAAGACGATCGTTTAATTAATTCTTAATTAATGTTTCGCGCCGCCAAAGATTTAATCAAAATTCTTTACATCTGTTTCGACCTGCTGTTGGGCGCGCTGCAGTCCATGGGAATTAACGGCGGCACCCTCTCCGGCGAGAAAATCTCGCGGCGGTCGCAGAACGGCGACACAGTTACAAAAGCGCTTCACCCGGCGAGCGGCATTTCCGGTCACGAAAGCGGAACGACGTGGCGCGTACGCGGGTCGCAAACACTCCGCGCCTACGTCCACTGTAAACATCCGGTGTGCACACGCGGAAACCTAACGGCGACAGGAGTCGCCACTCCGGGATTGCGCCTGACGAAAGGCGCCGGCTATACACGTTTCTCGCACTGCATCCAGAAAGCGGAACTTTGAATCTCCTCCGCGAAACTCCAGTCACTCGCGGCGGCAAGGGAACGGGAGGGAGAAAGAGCGCGAGGACGAGGGGGGTAAGAAAAGCGCACCCCTTACAAACAGCGCGCGACGGACAGCAACGGCGAAGAACAAAAGGAGCGAAACGTGGAATAAAAATTAGCGAAAAGGATTTGAAAAGAGAAAAAAAAAAAATGGGAGAGGCAGGAGAAGTGCGTCGGATTCGCGCGGAAGACGAAAGCCAACGTTAGCACGCCGACCGAGTAGACCGAGGACTAAACACTAAAAGCGGCACAGGCATACCAAGCAGCTCGACCGGCGGGGGCGGCGGGGCTGTTGCTTATTGTGTAAATATAAACAAATATAGTTGAAACCAACCAACAGGCCTGCTTTCAGCTCTCCCACCCCTCGTGCCCCCGCTGCCGCAGTCCTCCGCTCAATGTGTGTACCCTACCTTCTTCTCCGCGCCTCCATACTTCTCCCCGTATTCCCGCTTAGTCCCCTCTACGCGGCACATCCAAAGACTTTCTCCCCTCGTCCCGCTTAGACACCCACCCTTCAACGCGTCCCTGACCCCGCCGCCGCCAGACTACATCATACGCGGCACGTCGTGGTCTGACTCGCCTTACCATATGTTCATTTCTCCTTCTTACTCTCATTCTCTGTTCATGTCCCTATTTCTTCTCTTTCTCTTTTCCTCCTTCTCTCTCTCGCTCTCCTCTTCTATATCCGCGCATCTCACATCGCCGACTCGTCACACACTGTCGCCGAAGTCGGTAGATTACGTGCCAGCGGGGCCCTAAGAGATCTTCGAGGTTCCTCTTTTCTTTTTTTTTTTTTTTTCTTTTTTTTTCTTTTTTTTTTTGTGGGACGCTTCTATGGATTGTAGAGAAAGGAAACGGTCGAAGTGCGTCTTTCTCGGATATTTTTGACGTGCGTGTTGTGGGAATAGCTATGATTATTCCGAACTAGAGTTAACGTGCCAAAGTCCTATCATCAATCAATTGGTAAGCGAACGAACAGAAATATAAAGTTTTCCTCGCAGTTTTAAGTACGAAAATTTCAACACTTTTGCATAAGACTGCTGTATGGCGTCGCGAAATGTTGTTAAAAAATTCTGTCTGATTTATTAGAAACATAAAAAAAAAAAAATAATTAAAATATAAATAATACTTTTAAGATATTTTTTATGCACATATAACGAGTGCTAAAATTTCATCTTTTCAAGATTTTTTTTTCGTTTATTTTATTTCTTTTTATGAAAGTAAATATTATACGAGTTTTGATCGACAGTCTTTTCGAAGCTGGTCAGTTGTCGTATCTTACAAAAAGGTGCGAGGTCGAAAATCAGCAGTCGTCAACCATCGGAAAAAAGAAAAAGGATTTTTCCTCCGAGTACCTTTAAGTGGCTCGCGTACAGACAGCTTTTAACAACACAATCTTTATGTATAAACGACGCATCATGCGCGTCATTGAAGACTAACCCTCTTTACGCACTTCACGATAAGCACCTTACAGCTTTACTCCGCGATTCGCGAAAAGAAACGAAGTGGACGGTACAGGTATGGAAATCCTATTCTTTAGTTAGCTGAGTATATACGTACGAGAGGCGGTACACACGAGCGATAAATACGCGTGTACACACGTGTTGCCTGACGCAACTTGAACCACCGGCTTCGAGTTTGTACAGGCAAGCCGGAAATGGGGGGACAAAATGTTCCTCGAAATGACGTGTGTCCTTAAATATTCCTTTCACTCGTTGCCTCGGCTACTCGACAATTACACGATGTAGAGCAATACTGCAATTCTTTGCCTACGTTCTCTCTCTGTCTCTCTTTGTGAGACTCCTCCAAAAAAAAAAAAAAAAAAAAAAGATACTCAAATTAAGAATTATTACAACACTAGTTTCGCGTTCGGATTTATTATTATGCGGCGATTCTAGGCTGGAGATGAAATTATAATAACGTCAATCTGTGTTATACTAATAATGCGTGACGCAATATTTAAATATATTTTTACTTATATGATAAAAGAAAAAGAAAAAAAAAGAACAGCGGCAAATATGTAAGTTAGATCACTCGAAAATCCCCAAAAAACTAAATTGAACGTTCTAACGCCATTAAACTTATTAATATTTCGCTGTGAAACTTAATAGAGACCTGTTTTACGGAACACTTGAATAAATAACACAAAGCCGAAGTCGAAGTCGGGACGACTAACCTGCATAAATTCCCGTCGAAAATCCGGACGGGCGGCGTAACGCGAGTTTCCCATCGCATTTTCCGCGGCGGTGCCTCCCGCTGCCTTCGACTCGCACGTTCTGCGCGCGCGGGGTTTTAGAGAGCGCCCGCGTAATATAAAAATAAATTCTGCAAAAATTCTAGGCGGATGGTTAACGGCGCAAACGGATATAGCCGGTATTATACGCCTCGGTACATAAAATTCTTATTAAGCGGGCCGTAGAAGGGTAGCTTTAACAACGTAAGCGCCGCACAGCCCGCGCCTTTAATCCACGGGTCGCGGCATCGCGGCGAAGGAAGTTCCGCGAGTGACTTTACTGGATTCCCCGCGATACTGCGCCGGACTATCAGCAGCGTTCGAAGCGATTCACAATTTCAGTCGTCTATTGTCGAAGATGCAGGGCCTGCCCTTATAGTGGCAAACGCGAAGGGGAACCGAGTCCCACCGTCGGTCCTATGACAACAAAACTGGAGGCAAAAATAGACGCAGCCGGCTCAGTCAGCTTATATACGTCGTATATGTACTAAATATGTATTTATTAAGTAAACAACGATGGGTCTAGGTTCTCCGGGTACGCCTCGTTTCCTATTTCAATGTGGATAATGCGTCTGGGAATTTTGAAGGCCTGCTTGCGCCACTGCTCACAGGCGTGGTTGTAGATCATATTTCGAACACAAGGTGTGAATGCATGCTTCCACGAGCTTAAAAAAAGAAAAAAGAAAGAAAAAAAAAAAATAAAAAAAAATTTACGTACACACTTACTGCGGCGGAAACGATAAAAGGGTTGCATGGGAACGGAATAAAGTATCCCAAGTTAAATAATGTTCTTAACTTTTCTTACACGTTTCATTTTGAACACGGAGTAATTGGCGGATATTTAAATTTTAATGAAGATATAATATATAATTTATTTAGATCGTATATATCGCCAATTTAAATTTTATTCGATGAATAAAAAAGAAAAGAAAAAAAAAAAAAAAAAGAAAAGAAATACAGAGAAGATAACATTTAACGGAGAATAATGCTGCAACTCGTTATTAAGCATCGTAAAAGAGGAAAATGATATACGAAGCGACCGATTTACCAATCCAGTCATAAAGGAGGATAATCGCGGAGAGTCGAAGCAAGAAGAGATAACGAGACCTCATATATCCCCATCAAACCGGAAAGGGCGACAAGGCAAACGTGCGTCTTCCCACGTGCTTACGGCCGTTTGAAGTCCTTTCGGCATATATACGCGTACGCACACACGGCCGTCGAGGGTCCGGTTCGTCCCTACTAAATAATAAACGAGAGGATTTACCCCCGTCAGGTTCGCGCGACGGTACATAAAAATACTTGAATCTGAGAAATTAGCGAGGTAACGGGCTGTCGTCCGTTGTAGGTGGCGTAAGAGAGAGAGACGAGGGTGCGAAGCGAAACCGAGGAGAGAGCGGTGAAAGAGGAGACGTTGAAAAAGAGAGAAACGTGGAAGGGGTCGGCCAACGGAGGCGTTTCGGTCTCCGTGCGGAGTGGCCAGGAAAAAAGGGTACCTAAAAGGGTTGAATTAATGTCGCGATAAATATATGATTTAAGGTGGAAACGTTTGCAACTCCGGCTAATTTTTTATCTCAGAACCGCGGCCGTTCGCCGCGCTGCGAGGGGTTTTTACCCTAGAAAAGCAAGCGCGCGACGATCTATCCACGGCGCTGGCCGGGATGGAGACAAGGGCGAAAGAGGGCCGGGTAGGAAGAAGAGAGGCGGTCGAGAGGAGGGCCTCGGATCCACCACGCTTATTTCTTTTTTCGGGTAATTTACTGCCGGCGAGAATTTGAGCGGACGCGCGCTTTTTAATAGTTCTCGCGCGCCACTCTCGGAGGACCGGTCGTGCTTCTCCACCCCCTCGTCCCGCCGCGTATCTCGACACCGTTGCGAATTTTCCCCCCCGCGCGCATAGGCTCGTATTGGTTTTTCCGCTCTGCGATTATTCCGCTTTGTTCCTCGTTCCCGTATCGGAAGGACAGCGAGGAGACGTCGCTCGCGGCGATTACGATGAAAATTACGAGACTATAAAGCGAGCATCTACCACGCACTTTATGTCGCACGAGTTGAAACGACGAATTTTACTACAGATTACTCATCGCTTTTTTTTTTTTACTTTCCTTTTTGTTTTTTTTTTACGTCGTTTAACTTCGAGAACGGCGCTAAGTCCATGGAGGCGCAGTCAATCAGCGTTGAAACGTTTATTTTATGAGCTCATAATGCGCTTGTCACGGTTTTGTCGCGCATACAAATATTACGAAGCACGTAACAATCATTCGACGGAGGGCAAAAGTCATATTGCAAAACTGGCTTTTTCCTTCATTCCTTCGTTCACTGAAAAAAGATTATGCATTCATCTATCAATAAATTCTAAGAAAATGAAAATTTCCTGTCTTCGTCTGGCAAACTTCGTTTGTTTTCCGCCCCGGGGCAATTAATATTTATGCTGCGCGTCGAGAATAAAAATAGCTGCCTCGTTCTATTATTCAGCTCAGACTAATAGATTACAGCTATTGGAACTTATAATGCCGCCAATTAATCACTCCGTGAAACGTAGAAAAAAAAAAAAAAAAAAAAAAAAATTAGCGAAATCGATTTTATAGTTTAATCAGCAATAATTTAGATTTTAAATAACGAGTATTATTTTATTTTTCCTTAAATCATTATCGCGAACTCTACTGCTGGTGATTCACGGGATGCATCATCTCGCGTAAATTACCGCGAAATATTTCAAGATACGTAAGAATTCCATCGCGAAGTTTTTCTCGCTTCGCTAAAGTTCTAAAACAAGAAAGAGTTTCTTCGGTGGCCAGTAAATAAATAGGAAACACCTGCGGGCGCATGCAGCAACATATGCGTCGTCACGTCCGCTCACGCGGAAATATTTATCGTGATGGTATAGCGCGATAAACATCGCCATATACATTTATGTTTGCCTTAACGCCACGTTACGAACGATAGCCAACTAAACATTTACATCTGTCTCGTATCGGCGCGACACGATAAACACATTTCCTCGAATCTAAGGAGGAAAACGGCTATCGTCAGCAGCCGTGCGGAGAAAGCTTCGTCACGAAAAGCACAACTCGATATCCATCCCCCCGGTCGCGTACGCAACCAGAACAGCCGCTTCGTACATGATCCCTTAGACCGGAATATCCCGGCGGGACCGCAAACACGCGTTTCCCCAATTATCTACGTGGTCTGACGTGAGCGGTCGGGAGGGGTTTAAGCGTCGTTACCGGCACCGAATCTCGCGTGTATCAACGGCATACGTGACATCGGCTCCGTGGATGATCGCGGAGCGAAGCGGGGAGCCGACTTTATTCCCAGATCGTACCACGAGAATAGGAAAAGCGAAGGAAAATGGGATATAAGGCGCACACATACGTACGCGCACACTTACATACACGCGCGCGCGTTTCTACGGGAAGAAAATGAGAGAATCCTCGGTACGGAAAGGATTAGCAGTACATATAGTTACGATTGTAGAGGAAAAATAAAAGATTATTTAGCTTGCAAAGAAATGAACACGCGGGAGGGGGGATTGAACGAGAGAGAACAGTGCAGAGAAAACGTAAAGAAGTGCAAATGAAGAAGAGAATAGACGGAACAGTAAACGGAGTGGAGGCCCAGTCGGAGATCATTCGAGAATAACGGAGGGTGTCTGAAGCGAGAGGCAGAAATAAGGGGGGGGGGAGGGAGAGGGCAACCACCCTCCAGGAAGCGAGAGGAGCGCCGACCGCTTAGGTTTCCGCAGCGTCGACGCTTTTTGGATTAACCGCTCGGACATTAGAATACGGAATTGATATATTATGGTCGTGGACCGCCGTCGGCGGACCGTTTCCTCGGCCGTTTCCACCCTCCGCCACCACCCACCCCCGTCTTTGGGCCGCGGAACCGCGGGGGTCAGGCGGATCCGTGAAAGAAGGAGGGCGGATGGTCCGGTTACACACACTCTTTAAGCATGACTGCTCGCTGTTCGCATCTTTCATCGCATTATCTCGCCCTCGTAAAACATTCCTTTATAGGTTGCCGAAATGTCCCCCTTGCACGAGGAGAAGAAGAAAGAAAAGTAGGCTGACCACTGTACTGCGTCGTTGCGGTGGTCGTCTTCGCCTTGAACGTCTCAATTATTCTCGCGAAAATATTTTTGCGTGCTTAAATTTCTAAAGCGTGTAAATAATTTTCGTTTTCAAAGTATATAAAATTATAATTTGCATGTAGAAACTGTTACGCAATTATAAATAAAATACATCATTTAAGACACGAAAGCCGCCGGTGGTATCGCGTATTTTTCGCAGCTGATTTATCGCAGCGACGATTAAAGAGACCGCCTGAAAGTAGCAAGCGTTCGGCCCGAGTGAACGTCGATCGGCTCTCCCAACTCGCGTTCGATCGGCTAATGGCCCTTGGTAGACATTAACATTGACGGGGGGAAGGGGGAGGAGGAGGGGAAGTAGTCGATGGGCGTTTATGTGAGCGTGGCGTTAATTCGACTTTAAGGCGCCTTCACCTACCGCCCCCTTCCCTTTCTTATATCCATGCCGATGGTTCTCTTGTTAGCATACTTATCATCCGCTGGTGGAATTAAGAGAGCGAGCGAGGTACCCGTGGGTGGTGGGACGGCACGAAGAAGCAGCGCGCGAGGGTAGAGAAAGACGTTAAGGGACGATTGTCGTACGGAAAGAAACGGAAAAGGAGGTGGGTGGCGGTGCGGGCTGTTGATAATATCAGTCCGAGCAGGGTAAGATGGGTATTGGCTGGCGGACTATTGTCGGAGTAATGTTGATTGGATTCAAGACCGAAGGCATTAATCTGCCTTCTTTTATTATGGTACCGAGAGAACCATTCTCCGGTCTCGTCTCTCTCGCCCTATCCTCCGCCTGCGAGAATCGCGCCGTCTTCTCGTGAGCTGATACCCACTTACACGAAATACGAAGGTTTCCTTTCTGTTTCAACTGCTCTCGCGCTCCTACGACCGCCGTTCAGCCCCCCCTTTACCTCCCTCCCATGCCCCTGTATCTGCAGTTGCCGTCGATCCGAAATATCCCGATTGAAACTTAAAATATGAAGTGTATCTCGGCGACGTTAAAATCTCGTTCACTGGCATTCGCCCAAAACTTCGTCTGATCACTCAATTTCGGATATTACTTTCGCTCGAAGGACGAGCTCCGTTATATACGCCTAATTTTTAGACCCCGAGATCTTATTGTTACTTTACACGGTATAAAATTTTGTCTATAGATAGAAATCTATCTGCATTCCGTTAAATAAAATTCTAGAACTGCGAGTTCTTTTTGAAAAACCTATTTTTACTCGACAAAAACTTTGCCGAATGCTTGGCTTCCGCTGTGCATTTTTCAGATACCTGAATATTTCAGTAATCTTAAGTAAATTATTCATTAGAAATAATTTAAAAGGAGATTATACTATTTTTGACTTAAAAAAAAAAAATTAATTTCTTATTTAATCGGAAAAGAATAAGTGTTTCGTTAAAATTTAATTTTGATAATATAGAAATAAAATACTCGATGTGTATACTTATAAATCTTACTTATAAATCTATATCTCGTCTTAATTTAAATAACATTTAATAAATTACAAAATGTTAATTGCCATACTAAGAAATTCAACCCGAACTTAGAAAGAAAACTTAAAACGGCACATCGATTACTTTTTAACCGTCGAATTAGATTTCGTCATCAACGCTACGGATTAATGATGATTTATCGGTGCAAACGATGTAGGTGTATCGCGAAAAAATCCAGCTAACAATAGCCGGCGCCGCTATCTCGCAACTTCGGGCTTTTCGCTTTAGAAAAGAAGGTGATCCAGATGGATGATCGTAAGTGGTGGACAGTGCCCGATAAGGGCAGCCGTCGGGAAACGAAACGAGGCGAGGGTAGTCCGTGGCGGTTGCCGCTCCTGAAGAATGGACCTCTTTGTTTAGCCGTTTATGGTGGAAGAGATTTAGTCGGATTGCCGTCAACCGATAGCCACCGAGGGGTGAACAAGCGAGGCGTCGGAGCTCGGAATCCGTGAAAACTCGCACCAATACCCGAGGCGCAGTTGACTTCTTCTGTCTTTCCCGATTTTTTTTTTTTTTTGTACTATCCCGTTCTTTTTGCCTACTCCTTTTTCCCCCCACAGGGCATCGACAACACCTTCCGAGGAGATTCGCTACGCTTACGAGCCGACCCCTCACAATAGCCGGGCATTAGCTGACAACAGAGGTGTGGACACCGGATAGCCCTAACGCCTTTAACACCCGCTCTCGCCTACCCCGCATGATTGGCCGGTTAGCCAGCCGGGCCGAAGCGTTCCACGTTTATAGCGCAGTCGGCGGGATCTAAATAAAATCTCTGCCCGTGCAGATAAGAACAGCAAGGTTTGCCGACGAGGAGCAAATCCTCCTCCGCCAGTTTGTCTCGAAGGATACGTCGAACGATATAATATACTTGCGCGATTCGCGGATTTTCCAGCAAAATAAATTCGCTGCAAAAGATCGGCATAAATATTTTTCTCAACTAACAATTAAAACAAATTTTTTTTTAAATATCACGTATATGAATTTATTAATCTTAATAAAAGTAAAATAAGATTTTCTTTTTCTACATTTTTGTCGATATATATATATATATATTAATTTTTTTTAATTCAGAGATAGTAACTAAATAGAAAAAAAGTTATCGATCGTACTTATTAATATTAAATCATATATATTTATATTTTACGAAAACTTTTAATAAGATGTAATACCCGGGGGACTCTTGCGTTTCCGAGAGAAAAGATTAAAAAGGACGAATAGTCAGAGAGTTTAGAAATGACCCTTAAAATCGACCTTTACAGGAATCCAGACGTACACGACTAAGCGCTTGATACGACCAGATACAGTTATGCAATAATGAGCTAATGTAGGTAATAGGATTATGTCGAAATCTCCTGTAATTGGCCCCTGAAAAGGTGAGCTCGGTTTTGCTAATCACCCACTAAAAGGTAACTTTGGACGCTTTACAGTTAAGCTTAAGAGGTTTACTAGGCTTTACGTGCATACGGAGACTTTACGATTGTTTCCTTTTTTAAAATCCAGATAAGACATAAAGGTCAATAATTATCGTTTTGAGAACACGTTGCGGAAGAATCGGCCGTACGATCTTAACTGCGCGCGTGGGAAACTGTTTCCTTGTTTATCCTTCCAACGTGAAATTATTTTTAACAAGAGAGAACGTATAATAATTAATATATTTAAAAAAATTTTATTTAATATTATATACTGTTAAATTTAATTTTTTTTTTTTAAATATTGAGAATCTTTGAGAATTACTATTAAATTATATATAATTGAGAATTACTTTTAAATTATAAATAATATTTTATTTACATTAAAATGTATAATTAAATATTGTACATTAATTATTTTACGTTTTAACTACGAATTTGAATGAATATTATTCGGGTTCAGAGGTACCGGGATATGTATGTGTATCGGCAGCAGAGATGAAGACGCAGGTAATATCTTACAAATGCCATGACACGCTCGATAATACGCATATCGCGGAAATACCCTCATTTTGCTGAACATCCGAGAATCGAGGGCAAGGGATGAAGCTGCCAGTCGAGGAAAACTCCATAAATCACTGCGGAGGCAGAGGAAACCCGAAAGGAAGCTCGCACGTATGGGATCGCAACTGTGCGAACGTGCGTGTGTTACTGGCAAAAATATACACGGTTTTTACACGAACGGGAGAAGGTCCTTATTTACTCTAAAAGGTAAAGGGGGAAAAACCGACCGCCGTTCTGTCCATCCATACCTAGATGGGCTACTCCTGGAGCCTGACCGTTCTCACAGTAAATATATCGAAGTGAATTGCAACTTCGTCCCTAATCCAACCCGAGCACCCCCCGATGCCCCGACGCTTGATCCATAGCTCCGTGCGCTCGCGCGCGCCATAAATTTGCACCGAATTTATAAGGACTGCTCCCACCGTCTTCGAGAACGACGTTCTTAACCCGCGGATAGATCTTAACCGGTGACCCCGCGGATTTTGTTGCGCGCATTTGTCACGAGATGCGAAAATTCTAATTTGTACTTAATATTTCTCAATAAATAATATAACTTAAGGGCTCGCGAGATTTATTTAAACGCGACGAAAATGAAATACTGCTGGTATAATTTCTTTATTGAGATAACGTGCGAATCATGACAGACTTATGGTATAAATTTATGCGTACCTATATCAAAACGCGTCATTTAAGTGGCGTGCAATTTTGCAGCGATCCCGTTCGAAAAGAATAATTTACCGTTCTCGAGAAGACGCTACGAGGACGAACTACTTTAACCTCTACCTTTTAGCCTGC
Organism: Cardiocondyla obscurior; assembly: GCF_019399895.1. Taxonomy (NCBI): domain Eukaryota; kingdom Metazoa; phylum Arthropoda; class Insecta; order Hymenoptera; family Formicidae; genus Cardiocondyla; species Cardiocondyla obscurior. The sequence continues at coordinate 1,256,252 of NC_091878.1, forward strand.
GAGTTTCGAGGGTGCTCAGCCGTGTAGTGTCAATGAATAAAAATTTGCGGCGAGGGCGGCGTTTGATGCCGATTTTAAAGCTTACCCTCCGTCTCTCTCTCTATCTCTTTCTCGCTCCACTCCGCCGCATTCTCCCTCAACAGTGAGGACATTACTTTATACTGCAGTGCAGGACCCCGCGCGAGGAGTCATGGCCCACAATCAAGGGTGCCCGCGGAGAGGGTAGCTCGCACTTATTTTCGCCTGACTGCCCGCAGCCCCCGCGAAGCCACCCCCTTCGGCGCCTGCTGCGAGCTCGGAATAAGACGGTTTCTTCGCCTGGAGATCATTACGCCACGCCTTAAGTCGAGCTAATATGTCCTCCTGCGCTACGCCACCCCCGAAATTCAACCTCCATCCAACCGCGACTCGTATATATCCCCTGAAGAAGAGAGCGTCGCGAGCCAGAAGCCGCCGCCGCCGCTGTCGCCGTTGCGACATAGACAATTTAATGCCGTTTTATAAATTATACATCGCCCTGCAAGCTCGCGAGACGAGCCGATTACCAGGGTAGATCCTTCGTCCTCTATTTAATCCAGTCTCGGGGTATATATGTGTGCACGTCGAGATACCTATGTACGGCCGCGACAGGTCGGGCGAGTACGTGTACGCGTGACGTGGCGAGGAAGAATTTCAGGGAAGAGTGGAGGCATCCGGACGGGGATTCTTGATGCGGAACTTGCCAGACGTCGCGGACGTTTATCGGCGCTACTAAATGTAGTATGTGGATTCGAGGGAGATAAGTAAGTGTAAGAACGGGCGTGTTGGTTTGCGCGATATGCAACCGAGATCGGACGTGGTCGTTTATAGATGGGTTCTTAACGCGAAAGATATTTCGATAACGTCTACTCGCGCTCGCCACTTCTAGCGCTTAGATCGATTTACAGCTAATTTCGTTAGTTACTTTAAAAAGCGTTTTCAAAATCTGTCGATTTTTTTCCCATTTCTCTTTTTTTTTTTTTTTTTTTTTAAATTGTTTTAAATAAATTCGTAACATTCGAGCGTCTTATTGTTATATTATCGATGGAAATTAAGAACTTCGACGTTACGTTGAAATAAAGAAAGAGAGGGAAGAAGGACGCTCACCCTAAAATCGATAGCTACGATTCTGCAAATCTAAAGCACCCTCTCCACTGTGCCTGAAAAGGGGAGGCGAGTACAGGGCCAAAGGCACCCCACGACATCGCCATGTTATAAAAATAATATATCGATATTGTAATAAGAGAATGATTGGGTACATTGAGGCGTATATATCCATCAACACTCGAAACTTTCACCACTTTTATACTTATTCGCATGCTCATGTTGTATCTTGAAAACGACGCGAAACCGATTTTTAAATAACATATTGTAAATGTAACAAAAAAAACAATAAAACAATTTTTTCTTTAATCAATTATAAAGACTAATTATATATAATTAAAATAATATCCCGTATTTTTATTATTCACCGTGCCGCTCGAACGATAATTCTTTTGCAAATACGCTTATCCGACAATAAATGAAGAAAATATTGTGCTCTTGTTATATACGATATCGCGCGACATCTCCTTCTGAGAGGACAATCTTCAACCCTCGTGGAAAAAAAAAAAAAAAAAAGGGGAACGCGGGCGAAGAAGGGTGCGACTATTCTTTACTCTCTCACGTGCTACGATAGGACTATCGATTCCAGGATTAGGCAGCAATTTTTCAAGCCTACGGCGAATAATTACTGAATCCTTCCCTCGACAGGCGGCTTCGAGCGCCAGCCAACGGTTGGCGTTGCCACTTTTGCCTCCTTGGTGCGCCCGTCGTGCCACCGACACGCGGGCTCCGCTCTGCGGAACGTCAATGAAAAATGTGGTGCGAAGAATTTGCCAGCGTGATTAACGGTCCTGCACCCCTTCCCCCGACCCTCCCTTTTTTTTGTCACGGAGCTCGAAGAGATACGTGGATTGTTTGGGATTTCACATAGTACCGCGACAGATTGTCCCGTAAATTACAATCGACGTAAGAATTCGTTTAGAATTTTATGTTAATTTTTGTATTCGAAAGTTTCACGCTCTACTCTATTTTCCGATTAAATTGTGTCCTAACAAATTTTTTTTATTTAACTTAATGTAATTGCAACAAATATTCATTAACTTTTTTTTTAATTAAACAAAAATAGAACGCCGTTATATTATTTTTTTATAACGATCTAAACGATCGCGTCGCGGCCCGAAGTTAAAGTGGAGTTATACGGACTGCACATTAAAAGTGGAGATTCTTCACACGATATTCAATTTTAAACAATGTCGTTGGAATCCAGCGGCGCGTGACGGCGCGGTCGGACTCGGCACGAGGATTTGAAAGGGCCACGGGGGCGATACACGTCGGTGTAGTAACTTTCTGAGAAGAAAGCGGAGGGGCTAGACTAGATGGAAGCCGGGATACCTTCATCTGCGGATTACTTATGCACGAGCAGCCGGGACTCATTTCATTGCAACGGAGCCAAGAGCCGGGAAGCGAGCGGGAGCCAAGCCGACGGAAAAATGTTTCTATTTAGCTCGCTTAAGCTCTTTATTAAAGGTCCGCTTCTTCCGAGAGTCGCGCGGTACGGGCCGAAGTTGGCGAATCGACGCTGCGATTCGTGAAAAAGAGATTGTGGTCTCTTAACGGCGACATCCCCCTCTTTTTCTCTTATATTTCTTATCTCCGTTTTTCGCGATCCCACGCCGCGGCGTTCGCGTCGGCCTTCCGGTCTAACGACTCGCGAGGGGATGGGTCTCGCATCGACGGGGAGGGGGGAAAGTGGGAGAAATTGCGTCAATTACCCGCTGATTTCAGCATCTGATCCATGGATTACGTCCCGCCGCGAATGCTGATCCCTCCTGCCGTTTATTGAGCGACGTTTTCGAAATGGCACAACGAATAGCGGGATACGGCACACGCGGGAGAGAGAAATCTGCCGCCTTTCACGCGCGAAAGACGCGCTTCCGTCGCGAGAGATAAGAGCCAGCGGGGTAATATACGAAATTGGATGTTTTAATAAACCACCGGATGGTGCGACGAAGCATCGTGCGAGCGGGTGCGGGGGAGGGGCGGCTTTCCGTAATGGGGCGGTAATATTTATAAGGGAAATATATTACCTGCAGTTTGAATTAAATGAATTCTAGCCCTTTACGCTCGGATGTCGAGCGCGCCGCGACGCAACGTATAGGAGAATTAAATGATAATGTGTACAATGAGGCGAGGAGAATATAAAGTTTGGCTTAAATAAATTTCCACTTCCGCGCTCGTATGACGATCTGGCACCGCGATGCATAAAGAGAGAGAGAGAGATAGAGAAAGAGAGAGAAAGTTCGTGCAACTTTATGCGGTGGCGCCATTATTTTACGCTGGAAATTATTAGTAAATTAAAGCTCGCGCAATTGTTAATCCTTTTTAATAATAACATTTATTGCAAACAGATATCTAACTTTGATAATAAAATAAAATATATTGCTTGGTAGGCAAATTATTATTAAATTATAAAAATTAATAATGATGACCGTTTGTAATAAAAATCATCTTTAGTTCAATAATTTCGAAATTAAGCGACAATGTAGTTCATTGCATTGGACTTTTAATAATCCAACAGTCAGTGGAACAAAAAATTTTTCCCGTTTTCCTATAATATTGCTATAATTTTTTTTTTTTAATTCGTGCCGTCAACTAGTTCGACCCTTCACGATCTCCCGACCCTCCGGCCGGAGCTGATTGTCTCATCGCGGAAAGGGTGGTCGGAGGAGGCTACAAATAATTCCGGAGCGTTATTCGATGGCATATTTTCGATTATCGGCCAACGAAGCGTAATCTACGCCGTAAATGGAGGATTGTCTCTGTGTAGCGCGAGATGAGGTGCCGCGGGTTCTTCGAGGGGCGGTGTCGAAGGGGGTCGGCAGCGCGGAAGGAAGATTTACAGGAGTACGAGGGTGGCGGTGAGGGAAAGGAAGTATAGCCACCAGCGGCTCTTTAAAAGAAAGCGGGATAAACAGACAGTTCCAGTAGCACGGGGGAGGAAATGTAAATTTCCAGCGAGGTGGAAGGACGAGAAAAGAATAAGGGCTCGAACACCGCGGGTATATTGAGTGAGCCGCGCCGGCCTTTCCATCCGTACAACGAGTCGCCCCCCTCCTTTAAATTTCATGTGCCAATTGTACGCGATTGTCTTTACTTTGCGTCCCGCGCGCACCGACGTCGCGGGACGTCGAGTTCTCCAAGTTGCGCCCGTTTCTTCCGCTCGATGTGTTACGCGTCGCGAATCTTCGCGCCGACGAGGGATCGCAAAGCGAAAACAGAAATGGGACGATTTTCCTGCACGCGCAATGCGAAAGTCTGCGATCGTTGAACGAAAGATTACAATACTTGCCGTTATTTAAATCTTATCTTGCAAAAATATAATATAATTAAAACGCGAGAAAGTACTAAATTTTGTAATCTCTTTTCAAACCGTTTCTCAGTAATTTTTTAAAGTTAAAAAAAAAAAAATATATGTATATATTTAAATTATAAAACAACGTGACGTTAGAAATATTATAAATTAAGAAAAGAAAAATCAGACGTCGGAAAAAGTCGTATCCGACAAGAGTAAAAGGGTGATAGAAGTGGACGGGTACAAAATGATATTCAGAGGGACCACGAGACGCGAGGACGAGACGAATCGAAGCCAACGAGATCGCTGTCCACGGCGTATAAAGTGAAAGATTCTCTCGCGAGGGGTGGCTCGCGTGACAGGGGTTGAAGCCGACGGTCGCACTACGTGCCAGGAATTTCGCCTTGGGAAGAGGTTGGTTGGAGAATACACCAAGTCCGTGCTGGTGTTGCGGAACTTTCGGGAGGACCGACGGGAGACGGTAAGCGAGAGCAACAGTCGTTGAATAAACACAAAGTCCAGTTAAAGTCGTAATAAATGTCTCTCGCCTTCCGACGGGCTTTCGCTCTCTCTTGGCCGCCGCCTCCGCCGCGCTTACTCCTCTTTTCTTTCCCGGAGACAAACGGTATTGAGGGTGAAAATTGACGGCTTTATCGTGCCGCTTCCGTGAGCGCGAACTTTCCGAGGAGTTGCGCTTTCGCCCGCCTAGCTTCATATCCTCACAACCCAAAGGAGTCTAGGCGTCTATCTACCGATATCCACGATATTCCTCGGTACGGTAGTCAGGGAAAATTGACGCGGCCTGATTTGCAATTATGTGAAAAACCGTGGTACCCCGACGATGTGATCTCGGACAAAGTTTCCAATTTCTTTCGGCAGGCGACATCAAATAAAAATTGGTGGCGTGTATTTCAAAGCTGTTGATTTTACTCGTCGCGTTATCTCGATGATATTCTTAATCGACGCGTCTCACAGCTCACAGCTACCATAAACAGGCTATCTCGTAAATTATTAAAAAAAAAAAAAAAAAATTATTTTCCACTGCCGAATCATTGGGGTCACTTTTCGATTTTAAAATTGTTATTCGTTTATTCTGCCGATACAAATTTATTTTAGCGGAAAATAAAACATTCGGTCCGGTGTAATTCTATATGGATCATACGTGTTTTATGTACGCGTTACTAACGAGCGGTAAAATGCACTATAAGTATAATATTCTAAGGTATATTTTATAATAAATACGTATATATTCGCAAGTGGCTTTGACGCGTAAAAGTGGCAATAAAATAATACCTCCGTGACTATGTAAAAATATAATCTAACAGCTGCCGGGTTTGCAATCAGTTACCTGCAAAATCGCATGACAAGTGACACGGAACATATGTTAAAATTGTTTATTCACGTATCTAGCTAACCTCAGCCCGGTATCACAATCCAGTGAGAAAATAAATTCCCATCGGCCATGTGTTTGTCCGATGTTGTGGGATATCGTTATATACATAGCAACTTTATCGTAACGCTTTAAGACCTTTTCGACGAACCCTAATCCGCTCTACAAAAATATCTATTTTTACATGCCCTTTCCATTTACGATAGGTATATGTTGACGATTGTCACGCACGGATTACCTCATTGTAATATTTTTTTATTAGATTATCAACAAGAGAAACGCAATTTCAAGCTACCGTTTGCAGAATTATCGATTCACGTACGATTTATTTATTCTATTAAATGTCACTTCTTGGAGGTACGTTAAAAAAAAAAAAAAGAAAAAAAGAAACCTTGACAATCTTGTGCATTAAATATTTCTGATCTATTAGTTTAAATCAATTGAAATTGTGCATGTAGCAAATCATAAATGTCACAATAACGTTTGACTATATACTAAAACGACTTATAGCTTCGATGACGTAGAAAATCATATTTTTAGAGCAGTATTAGATAACCAGCATCGTAACATAGAATATGTGTACGGCTGCATTCCGAACTAAAATAAATTCTGTACTTATTTTCTCGTCATTTGAATTATCAGCTGTGACAATGCAAATCGATATTAATACACAATAATAATTTTCAAACTCAAATTCTTCTACAAGTGCTGTAAAATATTGCAAAAATATCCTAAATTTAAGCTATTTTCCACCCATTTTCTGCAGAAGTCGCCTTATGTAGCGAACATTTGGCGCCAATGTCCTGAAATATGTCCCTACAGAAATTCCTGCTGGAAAATTTTGTCGCGAGTTTTATTTTGTTTCTAAGTTTCGCGAAAATACGACAAAACTTTTCGTTCATTAAACCGCAACGATAGCCATAAAACTTACAATACGTGTTTAATTAAATACCTATTAAAGAAAAAAGACATTTTTTAGTAGATATATAATCGAGTAGATTTATGAACAAATTTATCAAGCGTTTAACACTAATAATTTACTTTACTAATAATGCACCCCGCTATTGACTCTCTCAGTAAAATCCAAATTCAACATATGTAAATATTTTATGTGCCAGTCAATTAAAATTTTTTTTTACAATGCCGATCAATTGTCCCTCGAACGGTGTTTTGATCGTTTCGAATGAAATCTGCGCTCATAACTCATAACTCCGCGTTTAGGCTTTTCAATCAGCTCGTTGATTCAATTCATCACAAATATTTACCAAATATTGATCTCACCTGCATGCAAACCCGAACGCCCGCCGTGTGTCGAGTTGTGGTCACGATGATGGGCAAATGGCATTTACTGGTCATCCGCGACGTCGATATTTGTATTCGCTTGTACATCAAAAGGCAGATATGCCGCTTTCTGCGGCGACAGCGGCTAGTGTACGTAACCCTATGCGGCGGAGGCAGGGAATAAGAGAACGGGGGGAAAATCAGTCATCGGCAAACCGGCCGGCGCGGTACATACATGCGGCACATGTGAAACTCGACGCACACGACTCTAAAGTCACGTTCGCTAGCTGCCGTCGGCGCAGCAGACTCCATATCAGCCTTCCAGCGTACATCGAGCAGTAGATTGGCCGTCCGACAATTAAAAGCCCCGCACTTAATACAAGAATACTCGTGTAATAATGACGACCGAATATGAAAATAAAAAAGTTCAAATACTTTTGTTTTTGCGGACGCGCTTACAATTATTACACGCTTATGCAGAATCGAACTTCAGAAGAAAAAAAAAGAAAGAAAAAAAAAAATCGAATAACTATTGTAGCGAGAGTAAAAATACATAACTAGCAATAATGATATTATAGAAGGGTTAAAGCGCGCAGTTTTCTAGAAAAAGAATGATCGCAAAGTTTAGCATGACAATCGCTAGAAAAAGAGCTTTATTTTTAACTAAATTACGGTAGCATATGGTCAGGAAATGTTAGTTTCTTTTCCTCTGCTTGTACACGGAGAAACGAGTCTTATTGATCTACGCGCATCGGAAATATCGTGGATTTTTGCCATGTGCACTTGACTGTTACACGATGATCACCGTTGAAATGTTCTACAATATATTATCTTCGTTTCTTATACCTTCGTTGAATCAGCAATAAATATATCCGTTTAAAAAGAATAAAAATAGGTGACATTTCCGTAAAAAAAAAAAAGAAAAAAAAAGGAGGGGAATATATATGTATAAGAATTTTTCTGATCTAGCTAAACAGATGAATCGCGCACGTTTGAAACGTATCTTTTAAGTCTTAATATATATTTTGATATTAACATAAAAGTACAAAAATCCCTCGGCGTAACGAAAGGAATTAAAAAGTAGTCGCTGGTACGATAACACAGAACGTTGATCCGTGACTTCGAGCACGCGGAAATCTTCATAAATTTTGAATTGAAAATGACCCGAGCCCCCGTACGATCGGGAGGGTACTCGCCGTGAAAAAGAACGGTGTCCTTCATTAGCTCCGCCGGCAGCGCTTAACTTTATCTTGCGCATTCGATAAAATAACCGGATATCAGTAGCTCGTTCGCGGTTGGGGGAGAAAAAAAAAGGGGGGAAAAAAGAAAAAAAAAAAATAATAATTCACTCGAGATTCGATCGGAAAACACAGATATGTAATCACCCCGCGGGTCACTCACGACCGTCATCATTGATCGAAAGACACGGGGATCCCGCGCGGCCAAAGGTGGCTCTTCTCAGCCTCGTACGTACGAGGTCGCCTAACAAAGGTGGCGGAGACCGCGGACGTAGGTCGTTAAAATAATAAAGGTTGTTATTGAACGGCGCCGCTGCTGAGCTGCCAGGCACCCGCGCAAAAATTTGAATTTCTCCCGCTCGGCATCTGTCGGTCTCGCGCTTTACGTCTCATCTCCGAGCCCTCGTCCCCTGCGCCCTTTCCCCGCCCCTTGCCGTTCCGCTGTTCGCCACCACGGTTGAACCTTGGCAATATCAGAGAGCGACCCGATATTATGCCATTCTCAATACTGCACGCGGCCGCGCCGTATTATTAAAGGCATCGTATAGAGTGGCCGGAGCAACGAGAAAGAGCAAAAGAAAAGAGAGCGGGAGCGACGAAGAGAGCCGATCATTTTGACGGCAGTGACGTTATTTTTTCGCTTTCCGTTGCTACATGAATATTCCGCGGTGTTCTAATCGCACTGGGAGGAGTAAGCGAGGGGCAGGAAAAAAAAACTCAACACGGAGCAAAGGGAAAAATATCGAAAACCAGCGCCGCGATCATTTCGTTAATATTATGAAAGCTGTTGGGTAAAAGAAGTCATATCCGCACACGGTTTCCTAAAGTATTTTCAAATACATCGTTTGGGTGAACTATGCGCTTAAGCGCACTAAGTGATATAAAAATGCGTTGAGCAGATAGCTACGGAATCCACCGTTCAATATTCTTCTTCAAACTTGGGCGACATTAAAAAGGAGTAATATATATTCAACATCGCTGTCCTCGGATGCTGCGCGCGGCAAATAAAAACTGCAAGCTCGGAGTTCGAAAGACGGGATTCTCCTAACTCCATGTCAGCCATTTTCTCTTCCCCCATATAAATACTGCATGCATCCGCGAAGAAATCTAAGAAGAGCGTCCGTGCGGACGAAGGGCGGCAAAGGGGGAGGAAAGCGGACAAGGAAAAAAAAAAAAAAAAAAATGCAGAGGAGAAATATACGCCTCCTTCCGCCTGGCGTCGAGGTAGGTCGGAGATTCGCCTTCTACGGTGACGTATTATGCAAGCGGGTGAGGGAACGGGGGGAGGGGATGTATGGAGGCTGAGGTACGGGGGTGGTGGGAGAGGGCGTCGTTTGGCAATCTTAGGGGATTCCGTGGATACAATGGGATCTCAATACATCACTTCACCTAACCCGGCCCTCTCACTCTCTCTTTCTCTCTCTCTCTTCTTCGTCTCTTTCACCTCTCCGGGTTTTCCTTCTCTCGTGCCCTCTTAGGTTGCCGTCGTTTCTACGGAGCAGCACGAACGAGGCTCCCAGATGCCGTAATAGCTTAGGAGCTGGCGTAATAGCTGCCACTGCCTTCCTAGAGAGAGTTATAGTTCAACAACGCAGAAATGGAATCGCGAGAGAAAGGGAGCGGGGGGCGGAAGGTAGGCAGCAGGATGAGTAGAAGAGGGTGGCTCTCGCCATGAAGGAGAACGCGGAGAGGAACCGTCGGAAGATCGCCGACCCGATGCTAAAGGATCCCGGGCAAAACGACGGGGGAAACGCAATAACTGCGGCGGAGGACCGACGATTACGAGGATGCGAAATGTCGCGTACGGAGCGCGATGCATCGTGAATCGCGCGGAGCCCCGAGATCAAACTTGCCGTCGGCAGACGCGATTGGAAACTACAGGGGATGAGAGACATTGGCGAATGTCTCCCGTAATTCGGCTGCGGTGAAAAGCCAGCTTAGAATCTTGTCAGATCGATAAATTGGTTAGACCTTTTAATTTTCTATTCCAGCTGTGAGACATATGAGCTAATAATAAATAACTATAGTGCAACATTTTAATTTAAAATTAAACAAGTCTTACCATTTGACTTCGGAACAGAATAAATCGTTAGATACACGATTCCTTATCTTCATGGTGATTAATAAAAATTTTGATAGCGCGTACATTTTGCGAAAACTTCGAGTAAAATGTTTCATTACATTGGTTAATAATAAAAGACTATTTTAAAATCTAAATGATATGTCAGGATAATTAATAACTATAATTTATGATTAGTAAAGTGTTGGTATAAAAAAAAACATTTTGAAACATTTTATAATTACGAAAACTGCTGTAACAGAAAATGTAGAAACAAAATAAGTAATGATTCTAATATTTTCTTAAATGAAATTTGTTGGAGCTATTCAAATCTGCAGTTCCAAATATGGCTTTCAATCATATATTACATTTTCTATGAATACCTATTATTAAAACTCTAATAAAATATCTTATCTCTGCGCATCTATATGCGTTAATATTTAAATTAAAGATAGTATTAAAAAAGGCAATGACATTTAATTCTACGTTTTTGTTTTACTACAATGTAATGCTGAATTAATTAATATAATTAATTTCGTATAAATGCAAAATTGTTAATATATTGACGTCTCTCCTCCGAAAGATGCTCATTATTTTTACTTGTATCATTAAGCAATTTTTCGCAGTGCACAACAAAGCTGGCTATTGCCGCACGTTTTTTACTTAGCGTTCGCCACTTTTGGAAATTTATGCGACAAATTCTGCAATCACAATTTAATTATCGTATAAAGTAAATTAAAATAAATGAATTCCGCACATATCAAATTATGGTGTCAGCGATAAAGGTAGCGTCAAATTTGACCAAATTTAGATTTATATATAATCCTTTCTCAATATGAATTTATTGCAAACTAATTAAATATTAATTAAAGCGAGAATATTTAAGCTTGCCTATTCGGCGAACATAAAATTCATTTAAGCGACAAATATTTTAGTGCTACTCTTTGATTTCGAAATAAAGTTAGAAATGCACGAAGAAGGGTATCGGCGAATTATAAGCGCGAGCGACACAGAAAAGCCGAAGGATCTTGCCCGTCCCCCGAAATTCTTTTCCCCGGAAAGCAGTTTATCGACTACCACCCGTCAAACAGATACCGCCCGATCTGCCGTTGCACTTTCCAGAAGAGAAAATCACGATCACGTCTGCGACCTCCCTCATTTCTGTTTACCGTGCGCCGAGGCAGGCGCGCTACGTGATGGCGAATACTGTCATCCCGCATTCCAGTCGCGAGCATCGGGAAAGATAGAAAGAATCTCGTTGCATCGCCCGTCCCACCCGGTGTGCCCCGTCCTCTTCCGTTTCCTCCCGGTCCGGGTCCCCCGCGACCCGGCGCGCGTGGAAGGTGCATATTCAGGAGAGAAACCCGTGGAAACTCCGGGACGTTGACACCAGAAGCTGGATTCTGGACGTGGGGATGGCGGTGGTAGGTCGGACGCGACCCGTCCGTTAACATAGTATCCCCGCTAGGTGGTGGGTGGCACGGGGTAAGACAGGAGCGGAGAGGAAGCGAGGTCGCGATGCGGCGACGGTACCATGGTGGTGTCGCGCGGGAGGGGTGGAAAGAGACGCGAGTTGTTCCGGGCATAGTGAGACGTTCAAGCAGGACGGATGCGGCGCCTCCGTGCCGGACTGGACAAGGACGGGGCGATAATACGCCGACAACGTCGCCGTCGTCCTCGTCCTCGTCCTCATCGTCATCTTCGTCGTCGCTCTCGACATCGTGCGGTCGCGGACCGCCGTCGGTCCCGTGGAAAAGGCGTGGCGATATCGCGTTCGCGCACCTTTGCACCTGGTGCGCCGGGGAAGACACGCCTCCGTGGAATTCCTCTCTCCGATCCGCCTACACGCTCGCTCTCGCTCTCTCGGTTGTCCCTCTCTCTACTTCCTCCTTCTCCTCCGCGTATTGCCATGTGCGCTCCTCCGACTTTCTCATCCAGCGTTCCTCACTCGGTCCCTCTCTCTCCCTTTCTACCCTCCGTCGCCTAGGAGGAGATCAAGGATCTCTATTCTCTCCGCCGACAGTTCTCCTTGCCCCCTTCCCACCCCTTACCGTCCACCACCGCCGGCGTGCTGTCGCTCGCAGCAGGGAGGACGAGGACGCACCGCCGCAACCGCCACCGCTGCTACCACTACTACCTTTACCGCCACCACCACCGTCGCTATCAACACTGCTCCACCGCCAAAGGTCTCTCTTCGTCTCCTCTTGGACCTGTATCCTAGCTAAACCGCTACGCTTGCTTGTTGCACGTGTGTGCAGCTTGGTGCACGTACGCGTCCATCGCACGCATGCCCGCCGAGCTCGACGTCTAGTATCAGCGTGGGTTGCCGGTGTCTAGCTTCGCTGGGAGAGGAGAATGCACACGTAAAAGTGCGCGCGCAGTGCTCTCTCTATCTCTACCCCTGGCCCATCCGCCCACTCGATATTCGCCGGTGTCCCGGCCACGTGATTCCCCTCTCGGCCTCATCTCTGGCCGGCGTCGGTTTCAAGGGAGGAAGGACGGGGGGAGGGAGGAAGGCGGAAAAAGACGGAGCAAGAGTCTTCGGCGAAGTGCGATTACCACAGACTCGCAGAATCCTTCGGCTTTTCTTCCCTCCTACCGTCGTCTCCTTTCGCTCGCCTCCCCCGCGTCTCTTCTTTCCTCCTCCTTCTTCTTTTTTTTTTTCGTTCTTTTTTTTTTTCACTTCCTTCCGACGCGAAGCTACCGTCGGGATGTTCCTACGTGCACGTCTCGTACCGAGGGACGAAAGACGTGGGTATTGATCAGACCTCGCCGCGGCTGCGGAAGTAGCCGACATTATTTCACGGGAAACCGGCTGCCTCTCTCTCCGTATGCGCTCGCTATTAACGCGTTCGTTTCTATTAATTAGGCGACTAAACAATCCGCCGTTTTACGTACGATATTGAGAAACTTGCGAGGACCAAGCGGTAGGTCACTTTTATGTTACGAAACATCATGAAAACTTATCTTGAAAGCAGAAAAAGAAATAAAGCTTTACATTTTTTTTTTTTAAATCGTTAATCTCATCTTTTGCATCCCAGTGCTCAAGTCATAAACGGGGAAGAAAGAAAACGCGAATTCTAAAACTGTGAACGTACTGTGGCTAGTAGAGTACACGAGAATATAAAGCGAAGATATACGGTAAATGAAAGGGTCGACACACGTTTCTGCTGGATCGGCGAAATTTCTTATCTGCGAGACTTGACACTTGTAACGAGCACCGCTCGCGAACAAAAATCGCGACCTGTCGCGTAAAAATGATACAATATACGCGCGAAGGAATTGTAAGTCACGCGCTGGAATTTATTTTTAACAATGCTTATGTCTAAGATCAATCGAAGGCGCGACGTTGACAGTCGCGCTTACATTTTTAATAATTTAGGTAATTTCTCATGTTCCCTTCCGACAAAGAAGTTAGCTTATTTCTTACATTTTTTAATTATGCAACCACGAATCGCCTATATGTCTTAGAATTTATAACGTTATTAACAACAAGTACAATTTGCCATAAAATAATACAAAACAACGTTAAAATAAATAAGTTAAAAAAAAGCGTTGCCTCGTATCGAGATGATATTCTCAGGAAAAAAAAAAAACGCGCGGGTCAAACGTACGCTGAGACGTTCGTATTTTATGCCGCATCATAATTCAAATATCGCAGTATATAAAATTCAAATCGTTCGTCGTAAAGTATGAAGTCGTTTCAAGTCGAATAAGGGTGGTGCATTAGCGGCCGGACCTGCGTAAGACTGCATTTAATGCACAGTGAAATCAGTAAATATCCTTTTCATTGTATCCCTTCGCGTTGGAAAGAAGTCCAAGTATCGTTAAAAATATCAACTTTTGCGCGTAGAGATTCTCGGTGGCTGTCGAATCGAGTCGCAAACATCGGAAAAAGCTATTAAGACGTCGTTTACGACGTCGATTAAAATTGGATCAATCTTAATCACGATCCGAAAGCACCGTTACCGTGGTTAACATTGTCGTTCGGCGAATCAAAGTTTCAGCTGCAGCTCGTAACTGCCGTTGATTTATTATTTAGAGATATGCATTTGTAGAAAAAAATCTCTCTTGTCCCGCGTGTTTTTCTGCTCGATGAATAACAATAAAAATAGTAATGAGTCATACTAATAGTCGATACTAATTTAATTTCGATAAAATTTTTATACGAGTTTTTTCGTTTCTAATTGCGTTAAAGTTTTCATAGATATTCCCTCGTAATCTATTTTCATCAACTCTAATAACGAATACCTAGAGATAACTAAACTTGAAACTCTTTTAACAAACACCTCGAGTTGGAGGCGGAAAGAAAAACCGCTCCACTTGACGAAAAGTTTAATTTATAAGTTAATAAATGTGATTGAGTGCATTTCTTTTTTTTTTTTTTCTTTTCGTATTCACGATGTTCAATGCCTTCCTTATTTCGCGTGCCGGCGCACGCAAATTTGTTTGCCTACGAAACGGTAAACATATTACATTTCGTAACTCGAGATATAATCCGCTTTGCACGCGATCGGCAGTAAGTGCGCCGGGTAATTACACACGCGTACACACGCTCAGCTGACGGGTGTTGCAATTTCGTCGCATTAAAACGTCATAATGCCGCGGCGACGCTCGCGACGAATCGGCGGCGCGCGTTCGCACATTTGCACGCGGAGTCGCATTAAATTAATGCTCCGCTATTCCGCGCGCACGCAATCACACTTAAAAACTCGTGCCCTCGCCCCTCTGACGGCGGGGAGGGAGGCGCGGAGCACCGTCTTCCGCCGCATCCGAGACCCGGCGGCGCCGAGGGAGAGCGTGCAAGCTCGAGCGCCGGGTGAGATCGCGTACGCTGGCAATTATTTGCGCAGCTCCTTACCCGCGGCGCGGGTTCATTAAGACACTAATTACCGGCGTGCATGCGTGTGCACGTAAGAAGCTGAGTATATACGACGAGGTACAACAACGGGCCCGGCTGGCTCGCTCAGCTCTGCGCGAACTCTCTCCTCCTCCCCCCCGCGACGCTGTACCCTTCTTGCCCGAGTATGTAGTGGAGCTAGGTAACGCGCGAGAGCTCTCTGGCACGTTCCAGACATCTATTTACAAGGTTGCACGTTTCGGTTACGTTGTTAGAGACCTAACTTGGCTCCGACCGCCTGCCCGCCCGCCTGCTCGCCGTTTGCCTCGGGTTAGTCCGGGGTGAGCAAAACCAAACTCTGCCGCTACTGTATAACATTTCGCTGCGCCTGAGAGCTCTTCCGGAGCGCATTATTCACGTTGCATTCGCGGGTCGCGTTTTTATGCGTTCTTAATCGATAGTATTGCCGCGAATTAATAATCGCTGGATGGATGACACCGAATATCCACGCAGTGGTTTGAAACATATTTTTGCGGTGTTTTACGACGTGGAAGTTACGGTATTTGTTAAGAAAAAAGGGAGATTGTTATTTTGTATACGATATCGAGTAACGCACGAAGGGTAGTTGTCACAGAATCGGGATTATACTTTGGTTGCGTTGTTGGTGTACACGCAACGTGCTGCGTGGAAACTGTTGCAGCGGCCACGTGGTGTATCGCGGGTGAGGCTGCGTTTTCCACAGGCGGGGAATGACAGGGGTGTATACGGTCGGCCGATCAGTAGGTAGAGGGGTTGTTTAGAGCGAGCGAAAGAGAGGATGACAGACGGAGAAAGGGGAGAGGTGGAGGAACATCGAGGAGGGGTGAAAAGCACGTGGCGCAGGCGACGCGCGCCTCTCTGCCACGGGTGGCTGTATATCTATCGGGCTTTCCACCCCCAGCATCACCCCCACTTGTTGTGCTTTACCGTGTTGTGTTGCTATGTTGCCTTGTGTATCGAGAAAGTTCAACGCCGGCTAGACGATGTTTTCCATTCACCGGATTTAGCGGTCTCGGAATCAACAGGCTTCCACCGCGAAGGCAAGTCGAAGGAACCACGAGGAAGATCTCCTTTTCGACGTAATCGAAGATTAAGAATAGCGCGAATTTACGGAAGTGGAATATACCAATGGCAGAAATAGCCCTCTATCTCAAAATTCGCAACAGAAGTTCTTTTCCGAAATTCAATGGAAATTCGTGAGCGAGCAAATTTTTTTTGTAATTAAGAACGTTACGACAAACGTCACGTAATTTTAATATAATGAAAAAAAAAATGTATGTATATATGTATAAAGCTAATAATAAATTTTTTAATACATTATAAAATTTTTACGAGTTAAGTTTTTAATCGCCTTGATATTAAATATTAATAATTATATCTGTTACGAGAGAAGAAAGATACCGAGATGGTAAGATACCGAGTCTTGAAGGGGATGTATGATTATTGGACACCCTTTGCCGAGGTGTACTATAGAATATTAAAGATAGCAAGTCCTAAAGGGAGAAGGAACAGAGAAAAAGACCTTTATTTTGAACGCCACGAGAAAGTTTTCCAGGAGTATCGTTTCAAAATTCTAATTTTAATATACAATTTTAGAATGCAAATTAAATTGTAAAATATTACCTAACTATTTTTTTATTTTTTATTTTTTAATACGTTTAAAACTTCTATTCTTCTTCTGATAAAACTTCGCATAATAAATTCGAGAAATGTAGATGCTCATTTAATTCAGTTTAGCGCGTTGCGGTAGTTTTTTCTAATCCTCCTATTTATCCTGCCGAAACACGTTGAAGCGAGAGAGATTTTCATGTCGATTTCGATTGCACCCTCGAGAATTAAATTCCTTTTTAGCATCCGAGCAATTTCTTTTTACGGGATTCGCGAACGTTTAATTGGCCGAACTGAGAAGCAGGTAGCAACATTAATTGCAGCGGGGATTGCTGGTCAGGTGGTTGCCTAATCACGGGGGTTACGCGGCGGTGGATCGGACCGGCGCGTCGGAAAAGGCGCCTTGCATTGAATGCTAAACAAAAGTTAATTTATATCCGGAGGTCGAGACTATGCTGGAGATCGGGAGATGAATGGCTGTTCTCCGTGCATACCAAGTGGGATGCCGAGCCCTCCAGGACCGCGGAGTTAAAGATCTTGGGGGATGCTCCCTGCAGGGGTAGTCGCTTGTATCTTCAAATATCACGTACGCGGGCGGCGAACTGGGTTTTAGGAGCTCGTCAAAAGTCGCTCGATCGCCGCTTGATTTCTATTCAGGCGGCACGTTTTAGTATGAATTCGAACGCAGTGAATGATATTCACCCCGCGGCACCTAACTATCAGCATCGACGAACCTCGCGTAGTTCCCTTACATTAATAGTAAATTCTAAAAGCTAATTTCGACGTGTGTAGTAAATTTTAAAATATTTATGTAATACAGTAAAAGTGCAAGTTAAAAATAAAAAAAAAATATATGTATATATATAATTTTGATAAATGCAATTAATAATGCCGAACGTAATCTTAATCATTATTACCTGTAGTCCGTAACAAGAATTACGATGCGGAGATAAAAAGCGAAGCGAGCGGGTACTCCAGCCTTTATCGATTTGCGGAAAGAAAAACTTTCCGAGCACGTATCATCACGGTGACGAGCGGGATTCGCATCGCGAGCTTCCGAATCTAGGTGGTTTAATCTATCATTGCGACGGCGAGACGAGAAGCCGGGGGTAACTAGCACGGAATAATTAATAAATGCAGGGTGCATTAGTATGCGTTGCGAGGGATGAGTTCGTGCGGACCTGAGTCGGATGAGCGCGGACCCGGGGCTCGAAACCCGGGAATTATAAAATAATAAAGAGAAAATTACGTAATGTGAGGATCAGATGAGAATTAGAGGACAATGAAGACGGGGTAAACCTCCCGTCGTCTAAAGGGGGCCGCGCGCTCGCCAAAGGGGTTGGCGCGGGGCGGAAAGCCGGAGGTCGAGGACCAGACGTCTTAATGTCTGCATCGTCGGGAGCTCGTCCCTCGCGCATGACTATCTCTACGACCCTTATATCTTTCCGATAAGAACCGTAAGTCCTGGGGATAAATTCGACTCTTTCTGAACCTTTGATACTTTGAATTCCGACGCGTTAAGTCTGGCACGATTCGGTATATCTAATTATTTGGGAACGTCTGAAAAATGGGATTCAAATTTTTATCATTCAAAGAAGTTCGTCAGTCATGTCACTCACACATATATATATATAGTTTGCGAGCTCACTTTTCTTGTAAAAATAACCGTCTAGATGGTAGGACACAAATTAAAAGATTTGTTACAAAAATATCTCGCGAGAACTGATCCAGGCGTCGCGCGGCAAAAAGATATATATTTCAAACATAAGATATCTAATTACGTATTATTCCTAACACAGCAGCAACGTTAAAAAGTCGCTCTTCCACCCCACCTCCCTGCCCCTTTCGCAACCCTTTTATTATGAGAACCGACAAAATGTCGCGAGACTTATCGAAATGGAATACGATGTCGCCGCGGGTGCTAATCGAGGATTCTAATTAGTAGTCAGCCGGCGCAGACTCGACGCGACTTTGTAAATGGTAACAATGTTATGTAATTAGGTAAAAAGTTCTGTAATCAAGAAGTAGATCTTCCGAGCCGTCCGCCGTACCATCGCGCTTTCGTCTGATCCTCCCACCCTCATTCGTATTAAAATAGTCTCGCTAGGAAAGCGTGCGTTGTGCTCTGCATATCTTAAAACCCAGGGGTTGCCGCGGGGACGCTCTAAGAGCCACCCCCGTTCTGATTTTTGCCGCGATTCATATTACTACAGGCGTGGCTGAGATTATGAGGGCGGTGTGAGAGAATCAACGTTCTTCCGCCGGAAATTTCGGCTATATTGAGACGCGCGGAGTACTCGCGCGGCGGAGTAAGCTCGAAATTTCGTGGGGCCAATTATGCAAACTTCACGAGGGGAAGGCGAAAAATATCGTAAACGGAAAATTACTCAACTTTAATTGTTGGCAAGAAATTATTGCCGTAAGAAAATTCATTATACCACCGCGGGTTTAGCGGACGTCGTTGTTTATTCTGGCGGCAGTGACACATATATTGCTGCGTATTATTTCTCGAGATGCTGACAAATGCATACGTGATTGCGGCAAACAAGGTACTGTACCGCGTCGTCGTCACGTAGACGCGCTCGCGATACCGTAGCAATTCGCGCGTATAACCACGTGTACGAGCGGCGTAAAAGGAGCTGCGCCGCGGTTAAGCACACGCGTGTATGCGCGCATGAGATCATCGGTCGCGTACATACGCTCACGGAAACGCTTACGTCAGTGGTTTCGGTTGCTTTTGTTACTTTGCAAACGATCGCGCCGATATGATGGTATCAGGAAGACGACCGTCGATTGCACACGTGCGCGTGACAGTTCGCGAGCGTTTAATAATTCTTAGACAAACAAAGTGTGTCATCCGTTCAAGTATAATTATCTCGAGCTTACAGATAATTTGAAACCTATCGGATTTGTTTCACGTTTATCATATTAAAGAAATACTTTCGTTAAAAAAAAAAAAATTGTAATTAATAAGAAGCGATGGATAAATAAATCAGCGGACGTCAAAAAATAGCTACTACGACTTGTACGTATTAAAACGCGAATATTGGCGCATCATCAAGTAATTTAGATTTCGAACGGAGATTATCGTGGTCGTGCGCAGGATGTGACTCATGCACAATGACACGTGTAACTTGGCAAGAAATATTCATCGTGCCGCGTACTCTTGCGAAACCTATAATATCGAATGGTAATCTGAGTCCGAGCGCGATTCCTAAGATTTTTCACAACAGGACATTGGATCGCGGCGAGAATTAGAATTAGCACGTCGAGTAAAGTAACCGTAAAAATAAGAAAAAAAAAAAAAAAAAAAAAAAAAACCGGCCAGATTCGGTGACACATTCGCTCGTTAAGTTCCTTGAAGGATAAATAACGGACACGCGTACGGAGGGAGGGCTCGACACGGTGGAATTAAATAAAAATAAAACGCGGGATAATAATGTTAGCGAAGGAGCCGAGAGCCCAAGACAAATAGCTGAGGGAAAACAAAGCGTATTATAAATACCGGGTGACAGGACGAGTGGTGCGGGAGAACGAGCGCGAGCGTAAGAGGGTGGCCGGCTACGGACGGACCGAAGGGTGGAGGCACCCGAGAAGGGGTATGGCGATATAGTGGCCGACGACTCCTGAGAGAAAACGCTCGAGGAAGCAGCGACCCCGCCAGCATTTTTGCTACCTGCCGACACAATGAGCCGCCGGATTTCTTTTCCCGTTCCCACCCCCCTCCCTCCCCCTTCTTCCTTCCACATCCTCGGCGCGGGCACTCTTACTCGCCGGAATTATAAATTTGACGCACCCACCCTCGCCGAGAACCCGAGAGTTAGAGCCGATAATATTTAAAGCGCATTACGCGAAACATACAACCGATTGATGTAAAAAGAATAAGTCCCGGATGAAGTTCCACTCATCCTTTTGAAAACTTCCGCGTCTCGCCGGTTACGAACGGTAAAACTGTAGATTAAATTTATTTCACTGCCTAACGATGTTCCACGATTATCGTATAACCGGTGTAGTTTATGCGTTAAGATAAATGAGGTAAAAAAAATGTTTAAAGGTACTTACATTGGGACGGCCGTGGCTGCGCGGATTCAGCTGCCAGGGAACTGCCGATGGCTGAAAATGCTCCTTTCCCCACGAACCGTTGTCAAATGGATTTTCACCGATGTGTCCCTGAAACAAAACAGTATTACGATTATTGAGATGCAGTTATAATTATAAAGACATATGTGTGTAACACATTTCTCAACGTAAGACATTATCTCTATTTCAATTTTATTATTCCTGAAATATATATTTTCGACGTATCTCAAAGATACGTACGGCTCGATCCCTAATAATTTCTCCTTTAGCCTCGTTCAAGAGTCTCTCTTAAAGAGGTTCCGTCGGTAATGAATCGTAAAAATCGTTCGTGAAATACACGAAATTATTTGCATGCTCGCGCGAGTCGTGACCGTAGGATTTTTATTTCCAAGCCTCAATAAACAAGAAAAGTTACAACGACGGGGCAGGTCGAGGGGCATCGATCTCTCGAGGCTCCTCGGAGTTTCAAAGTTTTTTTTTTTTCCTTCTTTTTCGGCGCTTTTCCGCGTCGCCCGCCGCCTCGCCGGCGAAGCTTATTTTTGTAATATATTCCGCGAGCCGCGGCGCGCGTTTCCCCCCTCTACACTTTCCCGACTTTGCACCCTGTAAGCCTTATTTTTCTTTTAACTTTATTTCTAACCTAGAATCTCTTCCGACGGCAAGGTGGCACGCACATAAATCACCGGGTATAATGAGAACACTTCGTCTTCGGGTGCTTCGCCCTCTCGGTCGCAGACGCATCCTCTCCCGCGGACCGGCTATTATATTATTCGTTGCCTCGCCGAGGAAATCACTCGGCCGGCCGACGTGCTTATATTAATATTCATTTTCCTCGCGAGGTGACAGCGGCATTTCGCCCGCCGGCACGGGAGGACAAAGAGCGCCCGTCGATTTCAAAATGACCTCAAAGATCCGCGCGGATCCCGCGGACACGCGACACACGCGCGCGGACTCGTGTAATTTAAATATGATATTTTACTAAATGTCACACAATGGACCATTTTATGCGCTATTGATACTGCGGAATATTTTACCTGCCGTATTTCATGATGTGAAGTTTTATTTACATTGCCGTTATTTTAAATCGCGTTTTTTGCCGTAAAAAGCGAGGCATCGTGCGGCGCCGACTTTATTAAAATATATACGTGACGTGCCTCGGTCGCTTTTCGATGTTTTCGAGCGATCGCGCAAACAGA
Organism: Cardiocondyla obscurior; assembly: GCF_019399895.1. NCBI lineage: Eukaryota > Metazoa > Arthropoda > Insecta > Hymenoptera > Formicidae > Cardiocondyla > Cardiocondyla obscurior. The sequence goes on from NC_091878.1 coordinate 1,278,397, forward strand.
TCTATTTTTTTTTTTTCTTTTTTAAATACCGTCGCCGCAACGTACATGTGTTTCTTGTACGTTTCTTTTTCCTCAACGTTTTCAAAGTTATAAACTGCGATCTCAAGTAAACGCTCGCGCAATAATATCGTCGTCGTATCGAGCCTACGGCTACGCAGCAAATGTGTCAGTGGTCTCGAAATCTCTAAGAAAGCAGGAATGAATATCTAAGCGATTTAAATAATGCGCAACGTTACGGAGACCTCGTGGTCGTAAATTTTGAAACGAGCCGCAAGAACGCCCGTGATCGATTACAGCGCGAAGTCGGCATCAACCCGAAGGGTGTAATTACAAAATGTAACTCCGTTTGTTTCCACGCGCGACGCGCATAGGGGTGGCGAGGCAATATGTAACGATCGTCACGCGCGATCGATGAAACTTGCTTGTCCTCCTTCTCCCCCATCTCTCCCTCTCTCTCACCCCTTCGCCACTTACTTCGGTTTTCCTTTTTCTCACCCTTTCTCTAAAAAGAGAACCCCGCGTGTTCTCTGTATACGAGGCAGAAATAAACAGTCGCGGTGGAAAATACTGAACCGGATAGCATATAGCATAAATATGTGGTGGCTATTGAGGCACATTGTGTGCCGTTGCATTTGCATGAAGCCGGCCGCGTTCTCAGCGCGCAGCTGGACATACACGCGACAAAAGAAAACGCGCAAACAAAACACGCGACGCACACCGACCGCTTGTCGTCGTCCTCGTCATCGTTTCGCTCGCGCGCGCCCGGCATCGCGGAATGTTGTATGTTAAGTATTGTGCCACGTGGAAATAAACAAACGGATCTTTTACCGTAGCGCGACAAGCCCGAAGATCCGACATCCCTCTCGCGACGTGCCTCATTGTCAAATCGCGTCACGTGCGCGAGCGACGACGCGCGAGCAACGCGGAATTGACGGCGATTTTAATTAACTTCTCTGTTACCGTCTCCGAGCGAGGATCAGTTGCAGTTAAATGCCTTTTATATTTATATATATATTATATGTATATGCATATACATATATATAATCGTAACCGTAAAATTGGACGATGCCAATGCGGAGAATATAGACTTTGTCTTCTTTGCAGAACAAATTCCCGCACACACGCGCGCGCACGTTATGCACCGCTAAAATAACATTTCTTACTTGAGCTATAGAAAATGAATCTCGCGTCGATAATGTACGCATAAATAAATAATATGAGAAAGCTAAGAACTAGCGTATTACAATACGGGGGAGTAGTTGATTCCGAAGTACCACCTCCGTGACTCTTTCATTCTGCACTTAAACAAAATTGAGCCTTTACGTAACCCGCCTCGTAGATTTTATTAATTAATGATTTTTAACGAAAATGCGAACGGTGCTGGTTTTACGCCAATCTAATAACACCCGCGGCATAAATCACACGGTTACGATCGCAGCCGCGCGCCTCCTGGTATTCGTAGCTTCGCATTAAGCGGGGCACTAACCGCGACCTAATTCGCAGATAAGATAAGTCGTTAAGTGCACGGCGCGCGCGGCAGCCCCCTCGCGATACTACCCGGTGTTTTATTGCCGTGGCGGCCCACTCCCACCGCCCTCCTTCGGGGCACGGTGAGATTTATTGTAAAATTCGATAGATATTGCCAATTACAACCCCCGCGGCGATACCGCCGGCGCGGTGCAGCGCGGCACGACTCGCGCTATCAACGGAGACGAGGGCGAAGGGGGGAGGGAGGGAGCACCTTCCGGTCGCGCCTCGAGAATTTTAAATGCGTTTTATGTACAGAGACGACGCGGTGCGTTGCATAAATCCGTCCTCGTGAAAATATGATTACGATCACTCTCCCCGGCGCCGTACAAAAGAGAGAGAAAGAGAGAAAAAGAGAAAGAGAGATAGAGAGAGAAAATGGAAGAAAGCCACGAGCAGCTCGCGCAGTTCCCCTCAGACGCGGCGCGGCGATAAAACGTTCCATTTCGTCCCGAGTGTCTCACGAGGAGGCCGAATAATCTCGTCAATTATTATTTTTACTACTGCCTTCTACATGCTAATTTTTCGCGCGCATAGCACGTCTCTCAGGATCGTCGGCCGAGTGTCTCGCGTATGAAATGGCGCCTGTGCATAATTAATATGCAATCAGTTTCCCCGAGATCGGCAGGATTTCCCAGCGATCGCCGCTATTCATTTGCAATTCGATTACTTACGGCATTTACGGCGTTAGCGCGCGGCTGTAAGTGTAAATGGACTTTTACCGCGAAACGCCGCGAACGATCCACCGAGTCGTACTTAAATTGGCATTTAATAACGAGCTCGCGGAGATATTTCAGTTGTAATTTAATAATTAATGTACAACGACGGGGACAATATCGATAAATTTATGCCAAATCCAAGTAATAAGACTAATTTATCACGTTATTCGACGGCATCAATGGAAACTGTTTGTCACGTCATTTAAACGTTAAACCCATACTCGTTATACGTATATTTTATCATTATCGTTAAACGAACATCGACTTTGTTATTTCTATTTTTCTTTTTTTCTTTTACTCATTTTTTTTTTAACCGCGCAAATAATCTACCTCTAAAATGTATAAAAACTTAAACGGTATAAAATTAAATCTCTTCGTACATATAAAATCGATGGGTTTACGCGAACGTAGCTTCGTCCAATCTCTGACGGAACAAGAGAACCCAACGAAACAATATTCCGTACCGCCGGCAATTTTTATCCGCCGTTAGCTCATGTAATGCCGACAAATAGACGCGGCTCGGCTCATTCGAACGCGGCCGTCCGAGACCGGACGAGTTACGGCCGCGGGGGCCTCTAAAAATAAATATGTTGTTTATTCACAAGTAAACCGGATGCCGTTGTTTGCTTTGGAGCAAATTGTTTTGTTAAGTTTTGCCGCCGCGAGAACGAGGCCGCCGCACGCCCGCCCGCCTCCGCGCGAAAGACAGAAACGCGCGCGATGCGAAGACGGCATGAGGGATGAACGGGAAAGGGAGGTCGGGGGAAGGGGAGGCATGACGGAGCCGAGCGTCCCGGTTCCTCTGTGCTTTTTCCGGTATGTTTTGCCTCTCGCCGTGACGCGTGCTAGAATTCTCCAGCTGTATCCTACCACTAATAACTGACACCGTGACACGTACGGCGCGTGAAGACGCGACGAACAGCTGACGCCGTAATCGCGATTCTCATAGTGATAGCCAGATTGCGTCAGGCGAGTGATTTGCATCGCCGGTGACTCACCGGTCAAAAATAAGATTAACGCGCTTAGGCGCCGTCATCGCCGGGATGTAAGAATATATCATTACGCGCGTGTCATCGCGATTGCACATTTGTACTTTATAGACGTGGCAATAATAACCGGAGGCCACACTTGACGGTGGATACATTCAATCGTCGATCACTTTGTGTTGCTTAGCTCGCGCGGATGCGCTCGAATTATTTTTCCTCGTGCGTTTATACAACGGCGAAGTGATATTATTTTCTTCCGATTGCGAATCGGTGTAACACATTGTACGTATGTACATTTTGCGCGGTGGAATTTCCCGAGTAAAAGCCGCTGTGCGAGAAACGCGCCAAGTTCCGCGCGCGGCGTACGAATAAATGCAGAAACGAGCTCGTAAATTTACGCGAAATAATTCCCCGAGATAGAAAGAAGTCGATTCCTATGCGATGCGATTTTTCATCGATAGCTAACGTATGTTAAAGTTGCGCGCCGTTTTCAGCCGCGAGACCAGAGTTAACGCTGTACGGTTCTTCTCGAGACGTTCGTGCGCGGTGCAACATGCAAGGTATTCTTAGCATCCACTTCGCGGGCATAAAGTTGCGATATGCACCGATTCCCCGCATTTCGCGTTTACTTTCTAGAGTGGCGTTGTGCATAATGCAAACAACGTACAATATATCCGCACCAAAGATAGAACGCTCGCGGCGCATTCGAATTATTATTTTAACAACTGGCTGAATTGCTTCATCGCACCTCAGATTCGTATTTTACTTGGATCGCCGAGCGGCCGCCTCGCGCGGCAAAGTGTTCGAATTTAATATGCGAATACATTACGCAATTTTATTATTACTCCCGCCGAACGGATCGCGATCTCTTTTCTTATCATCGTCGATTTAAGTAAAGTAATAACAAATCACGCAAATATTAACAAAAAAAAAAAAAAAAATACTTAATCTTTGAGATAAATGCAGACGACGCAAGCTGCGCTGTGGGTAGCGTGCGCGTAGAATTAATTTAATTCCCTCCCATTATAATCCCAAGACCTACGTGGTCTTTCACGCGAAATCAACCCGGATAACTACACGTGTTCAGTGTACATAGCGTAAAATCCGACAAATGCAATTATGAATCTTGTGGGACACTCGAGAGGAGCAAAACTCGACGACCGGTGGGAAGGTACATCAAGTGGAAAGACAAAAAAAGAAAGCCGGGGAAAAGAAAGAAGCACAGGCTGACGTGAGAACTGAAGGAAAGAAGACAAAAGAAGAGTCACCGAGGAAATTGAAAATTTGTAGCCTCGTTATTTCATTTAAAATCCAGAACTTTGTGAAATAATCGCGCTCGTCGTAAGAACGCCGCGATGTGAAATAATTTTACGCATGTAAATGCATGCGCGGTGCCTCTCTTATCTATTGAATATTTGAGCGCCGGCTTAAGACGTAATGCCGAATTAATAATCGCATTAGATTGCCGCCGGGAGGGAAAAAAAGAGAGCGAGAGAGAGAAAAAAAAAGAGAGAGAGAGAGCACACATTCGCGGCGGCACAATTTACTGATTGGCGTCCTTACCATTAGCCGGCTTAAAATTATTTGTGATCGTTGGCGCGTTCGTTTGCTGACAAACACTTTTTCCCAATTTCGACGGGCGTTGTCGTCATCGTGGCACACTTGTTCAAACACGAGTTGGCGCGCATAAATAACATCACGGCGTAAATAACATTAACACGTGCGCCCTGTACGTGGGTGTCGAATTTCCGAAGTCAAATCGATACGCACGAGCCGAACGGTATCACGCTATGTGTGCCTGTACTTTTCATTTCAAGCAGCAAAAAATTTCAGTCAGCCTTTTAACCTATGACGCAAAAAAAAAAAAAAAAAAAAAAAAAATAAATAAATAATAACTAATTGCACCGATGTATCAGAATAAATAGCTGTATTAAAAATACCCGTTGAATGCTTTATTTTTTTTATATTTGTGTCAAGATAATACCTCGATATAATAAATGCGTGTGAATTTAGAGAAAGTGAAAGAACAAAATGTATCGTAATTCTGACAACTCAGCATACACATACTCTCGGAAACTGCGAGCTTGACTGTATGCTCGCGAGGGCAATAGCATCTCTCAAGGCTACTCGATATGAACGGCTGAAAGATCCAGCGGTTCAATCTGCGCAATTAGATTATCTGACTAATTTGCTTTAATCGTGCCCGTTCCATCATATTTTCCAAGCATATCGACACTTTTATGACATCAACAGCGTGGTGCAACAATAAACATGTTTACTCGTTTCAATATCTCGGGAATAATATATAAGTATTAAAAAAAAAAAAAAAAATTTCTTTTTAACGATGGTGACTTATAATTTTACGTCACGACGAAATATTCGCTTTAATATTAGAGATGGTGTCGCGAGTCGCGTATCTAAACACAAAAATAATAAGTCGGCGGTTGTCTTTTCTTTGCGTCGGTGGGCCAGCAGCTAAGGCACGGCTGGTGGTTGGAAGGGTGGTTGCCGGGTGGCGAAACGCTACCCGAATAAAAATGGGGTGTTTATAAGCAAGTATCCAATGTATCACGCTATATTTACATACACCCCGCTTTACTGTCTTCGTTGTATATCTATAGTAATCTTCACGACCCCCTTGGTTCCGAATCGTTGCCGGTGCTCGGAGCACTGCGTATAGCTGATGCAATAAAAATTAAATACAGCTTTTTCGCCCGACGTCAATTTCAAATGCACAATGAGATTCTCCGTACGATTAATTTTTCTTTTCGACCGAAATGTGAAGTAAATGTTTCAAACGTAAAGCAAAAAATATTAACAAAATCTCACGTGTTACTTCTTTTTTTTTTTTTTCTTTTTACAATTGCATAATTTTTGTTCCTTGAATTCAGTATTATGCCATCAGCGTAAATATTTGTTCGAACACAACGCTGCAATAAAAGAAAAAAAAATAAAAAAGAGAAAATAAATTTGATTAAATTCTTTCAAGATTATTACGCGAAAGTATTTTGTATATACATATTTATACGTGTTGCAAATAAAAAAAATGTTTGTTGACTTTACGTATTAAATTTTATCACTGCTGATATTATAAATTACAAAACTGCAGAATTTACAAAGAAATGCGACTAAAGCTAATATAAAAAATAACTGTAGTCAGGCACGCAATAAATATACCGATATTCCCAAAACTGGGATATTGGAATATTTTTTGCGTGCCTGACAACAAAATGACAAAAATCAGATTCAGACAATCGCGCGGAATCACGCGTCGATTTATCGAATATTGTTGATGAAAAGTCGCTTCGTGATACAAATATGTTTTGACGTCGGGCGATCCGTATTTTAAGCCATAAAGCACGGCCAATTATATTTTTTTTGCGCATCGGACGGCAGATAATTGCGTAAATAAATATAAATGCATATGCGCTGCCGTTAATACCTCCACGTAATCCCGCGTTTAGTGCCGGACGATGATTTATTTAAACAATAAAAAGTTTTGGAATAAAAGTCAGAGAGTAAGCGCGCTACAGTTATCGATTGACGGCGGCGAGTTTATAGTCCGATAACCTCCTTTATTTAGGGGAATTTCTGTTTGATCGAGCATCCCTTCGATGAGAAGGGTCCTCGTGATTTGCCTGATTCTTTCGCACGGCCGCTTCTCAATCTCGGCCTAAGCCTCCGGAAGGACCGCGTTCTATATCGCAAATCATTTCTTCCCCCTCCTCCCCTTCCTCCCGCGTGAGAATTACAAAACGGTGACAGAAAGAAGTTTTAACACAATCTTACCAATTATATTAATTATATTAACTTCATTGATATTTATAATCGAATATTCATTTAATACATACTTCGATTTTCCTTCTAATTTATTGAGGAAGTAATAAAAAATTGAGCTGTTCAAACATTTATACAAAATATTTTTCTAAATCAATTTGTTAAAGACTTTCTTTGAATAAAACGATGTGGAGAAGTATTCAAAAACAATAACCCAAATAATCATGTCACTTGCGCTGTAAAATGTTTTGTATAATTTGTTACAATAATAAATTACGTAATTCACGTACGTGAAAAATAATATTACATAATTTGATTGCATTGTGATTTACCATCGCAACAATCGCTGGCGTCAACAAACGTGAAAGTTTCACGAAGTTAAATCAATGCTTGCAATAAAGGCCAAAACATTCGAGATGAGCGAAGTTTAAAAGAAAGATATTGAATTTACATGACGCGAAAAAAGTTTGTAGTGGCCGAAACTCTCTCTCTCTCTCTCTCTTTTTCTTCCCCCCCCCCCGTCTTTCTCTCATAAATAAAAGTCGAGCCTGGCGAACTTGATATTCTAACAAGAATTCGGCGGTAGCATTCAATTGAATTTTCGATTCGGTTTACAGTAACATGGGTGTCAAGGCGACGTTCTGATTGACGCTGATTCAACCGCGACCTTTTCTCGCACGAGTAATATTCAACATTGGCCACTGGGCCTCTTCAAACACGAAATTTTCTTGAATTTTATTTTTCTTATATCTGCATAATTCAGTATTGCGTCGCGTATACCCTTTACATTTCGCGCGCGGCTAAATAATTTATCTTTATAATTTTTTTATCTAATTTTTTTATCGATTCACATCCTGATAATTCTAGGAACAGACTACAGACTGTTAATTTTCCAACAAAACCCGAGGTATTAATGTGACAGCTATTTACTATTTGCAATCTGACAACGTTCTTAGGATTTCATGTCGGAATAGCCGACAGTGCACCAAGTACGAGAATTATGCACAACTGATGTTATGATGTTATTCTAAAGTTTCAAAAGTGCATGAAACAGTTGCCGGTCAAAGATCTTGCGTGTTTATCATATTCTCACAGAATTCATGAAGGGATACGTTTTATACAGCCTGTTTCAGCTAATCTGCATATGAATTATTTTCTCGAAAACATCTGCGAGTCTTGTCGAGCAGTAAAAGATACATCGCACCATATCAAGCATTAAATTGTACATGAATGATTAGAATCAGTAAATAATTTTTACACGTTGCGTGTTAAAAAAAAAAAGTATGCACGTACTTATTAATTTTAATTTTTAACGGCGCTGATTACTTCAGAACGATGTTCTTCTTATTAATAACGAAAAAATTCGTACTTGATTTAAATTTTATTTCCAGTTTTTCGAATAATTTAATATGTGATAGAAGATACCTATAGTTGAAATAAAAAATTAATATTTATATAAAAATTTATATTTAAATGTAAAATATTAATAACTTTTCGCATTTTGATATAAAATATAGTGTAAAATATATAAATATGCAATTAAAAAAAAATTTTTTACATTTACGTAGCACAACTCGAAATTGAAATCAGAAACAGAAATTGATGCTTAAAAGCTTCATTAAATTTTTCAATTTCATAAATTTATAGATTATTAAACAAATCTAAATATTGGATAATTAAAAAAAAAACATATTGCATAGTATTTAATATACATATGATTTCAAAGTTTTATTACAAAATTAATTAAATTATTTAAAACATCCATGCTCATTTTGATTATATAAAATATATGTATTGTCGCACAAACTTTTGCAACTTTACGTTAACAAGTAAAGAATTATTAAACGCGATAGATTAAATATTTTAATGAGAGATAAATGTTTTATTAAATATTTATTAACATGCAAGCGAGCTTTCCCTATACTTCAGACATTTGTCCAAAATATTTTCGCGTATATATGATAGCTGTTTTGCGAATTACGACGAGTTATCCAGCAGTAAAATTCCACCGCTAGAGTCAACGTCACGTACTGTACGTATATAACGAAACGGGCGACGCAGAAAGTATAACCCGGGGAAAATGTGTATCTCCGAAGTAAAGTCGACGTAAAAATAATGGCGCCGGGGCTTACCCGATTATTTATTATTTCATATACAGAGCCGAGCCGATAACGGGCGCGGCGGTGCATTAGCATTTTTTTGTTGTTTAAAAATGAAATATACGGGGTGTTGTCGGCGAAAGAGCGCCTGGTCTAAAGTCGTCTCGCTCGAGGGAGCTCCTGATCTCCAAATAAGTGAGTATACGCTTTCCTGAATACTAAGTCACCGGCATAAAAACCCTATTGCCCGAGTCATTCATCCGAGTGCTGATAACGCGCGAGGCGCATCGCTCTCGGATTGCGATCGAATGAATCGAATGACTTCTCCTGTTGCCTTATTTAAAAATTAGAAGTAAAATTAGATTAGAATTGATTAGCTTAAACTAATGATGCACGTAGCGGATCTCGCGCTTATCCTGCTTTTAAAAGGTTATCGATTCGTATCGGTACTTTGAATATCGATCGCAAGGGTCATTAGCCGAATACTATGTATCATTCACCGCATCAATGTGCAATGATTTAATAATAATCGTATTTTCAACTCTCTTTAACGACGAAAATCAGACCCGGGTAAAACGGCTGAAATGCGCATATTAAGATATGCAAATTTAAGTATTCGTAAAATTAAAGATGCATTACTCAGAAAATGTTATAATAAAGAGGTTTTAATTCAAACGAATCCAAAATCACGTTCTTTCAATAATCCGTACCCTCGCGAAGTTCGGATCCTAATAATCCGTCGCTCCTTGGCTTCGCGGCTGTATTAAAATTAGCTTTATTAAAGATACTATAAATAAACCTCCGATAACAATCCGCGCCGTTTCAATTTGCATTTAAGTACATATTTAATTAAGTTTTAAATATAAAGATTAAATTGTCAATTTTTTAAACCCTAACTCGTTTCATTTTTGACAACGTGTCCTGAAAATAATTCCTCGCGAATTTTCAATCGTGTTTCAGCTGGTGATTCATCCGCGAATTGTCGCCCAAAGAAGTGATCATCTCGCGGGGGGAAAAAAAAAGAAAAAAGTAAAAAAAAAAAAAAAAGAAAAAAAAATTTTACAAGGCAAATTCACGTTAAGCGCCGGCGAACGTTGACCGGGCAGACTCGAAAGGTGCAAGTGTCGCCAAGGCGAACAGAAGCGCCGTCGGCTAAGACCTTCGCCGCGGTCCTTCGGCGTTATTATTTGGAGATCAGACCGGGGCGAATATCTAATTGTAGTAACGACCGCGATACGTACCCGTACCATCTGGCGTGCCGTTTACCCGGCGCGGATTTGAAACTGGTTCGCGCGTAACAACGTGACGACGTCGCCGGGCAGACAAAAGTTACGCGGCCGCGCGTCCTCGGCATGGCCGGGGCGAAATCTGTGAGGTGTACAATCGCTTTCGTCGCTCCTAAACTGTACCAATTACAAACACTGGCGGCTTCTCCATCCCCGATGTTAACTAAACACTAAATACTAACGACACACATCCACCGCTGCCGCCGCCGCCACGGCCGCGGATGTGCTTCCTACCAGAAGCGAGCATTACCGGAATAAATGGCCCTTGAAAAGTTGGAACCTTATTTCCAAAATTTTTGTTGGTCGCAAGCACCTGCATTTTCGGTGCACAGTGGAAAGAAGTGTTTTTTTTATAAGAACAAATTAGTTTTCGGGTATTTAAAATAATTTTTTTCTTTTTTTATTCTTACGCGATTAAACATTCTTATGCTAAGCATAAATAAATTTTATCTAATTCTATTATCAAGAAAGCAGCCACTGTCTATCGCGCTAAAAACGTTATACAAAATTAATTAATTAATTTTAAACTATACAAAACTGTTTTTTTTATTTATTTTTAGTTCTCTATATCCTTCGGCTAATAAATACATTATACAAATTAAATAACTTATTTATTTAAAATTTATTTTTTACGCGGTCGTCCATCCCTCGTGCAGTCACCTATAGGTCACTAGTATTTAATTGCGGAAATCAGATAAGCATATAGTGGCGAGGCTCACAAAAAAAAAAAAAAAAAAAAAACCCACTCGTAAATATAAAGCTATCCGCAAATTACATCCGCGATGATGCGCTTAAATAAATCTCTTGCCTGTGAACAAATTCTCTAATTTGCGCAAGCCTACACGTCGCCTCTGTTTGCATGCGAATTGCAGCACCGATGCGTCATCAACTTTATTATTACAATACATAAGAACATGTACGCGATTGTACATCGTGCATTGTATTGCGGTATATATTTTCGCTGAACGCGTCGGCGTTCAACGGGCCGTTCTCGAGGAAGAGTATACGGGGCCGAAATAATCGTGCGCACGATACGTTTCGAGTCCGTTTCTATCCCTTGAGCTCATCCGCCACACCCTGCCATTTCCAGTATTAAATCTGACCCGATGCGGCCGCCACGATATGTTTTACGATCCGAGATCCGCGCCCCCCGACGCGATCGCGTCCACGTAGACATCGTGTCCAGCTAGAAGATGAAACGAGGCCCTTCGATAGCGTGCAAGGATTGTCCGTGTAATTCGGCCGAACCGACGAATAGATCGGTACCGCGCGATGTATCGCGCAACGTACGCTAATTTCCATATCGCCTAACGTCGCCGCGACAACTTGCAGAATCCCGCGCGGACTGTACAAGCTCTCTTCCGTATCACGGAACGCATAAAAACCGATGCCTATTTATCTCGCGAGCAATTTAACGGGACGAAGAATTTATCACGGGCAATGGAATATATCCTTAAAGAGGGATGATCGCTTCCAATAGCGCGCCGCGACGCGAAACATCGCGAGGGCGGCTAAAGAATAGTCGCGTGGGGAGGGGGGAGATGCGTAAGGAGGGTCGAGAAAAATGCCACGCATTCCTAGGGACAAATTTACGAGGTGAAACCGCAGCCGTCCCTCTACCTTCCCGCCCGGGTTTCTCCTCTTCAACATCCACCGCCGCGCGGCCCGGTTTACTGTTTTACTTATTCGCCAACGGCGACTGGTCAGCAAAGATACTTTGTATATAAATTTTGGTTACCGTAGGGAGGAGAGTGGGTCCACACCGCCGGCTTTTCTCCGCCGATGCCGTACAACCCTCTGGCCGACTCACCAGTTTCGTTGCACTGCGGTTTCTCGGCCACTCAGAGGGGGACTCCCCGCAGACAGCGGACAGCACGGGGTGGAGTTGTCTTTTGACACGTCCCGCGCACCTTCCGGGACTGGCAAGCAAGACGTGGAATGAGTTATTGAAGAAGAAACCGGCTAGACTTAAAGGGATAGCACAGAATGGCTCTTACTCCGCGCCGCGGCAGTCCGAACAAAGTTACATGGATACGATTCGACGGGTATTAGACATTTATTTAAAGCGATCGCGCGTCGATGAAATATGAAGAAGGAGCTTCCCCTTAATCTTTTCTTAATCTTTGTTCGACGAGACAAACGTGTTAGAAACATACGATCAACGATGGTTAAAGCTCGAGAAGGTAAAACTTCTGTAAGCAAATTACAGAAAATGATATTTGGCTTCGAGAAGTGAATTGTGCGAGCTACAAAGCAAATACTTATTTAACCCATTGAAAGTAAAAAAAGATATTTGTACGACACATTATTTTCTTATTCATGCTGTCATTTTGAAACAAATGATACCGTATTTATCCTCACATAAAGGTATGCGATTACGATAACAATTCTGACAGAACAAACCTTGAGATTAAAAAAAAAAAAAAGATAAAAAATGTATAAGTAATCTGTAACGATTAATTAATTTTGTATAATGAGCATGATATATTGTAGCAAAATTTCTAATGCTTAAAACAAATATATGTAATTATCGATACAATTATCAAATTTATGTTATTAATTAAATCTGATTCTTTAAATAATTTGATTTTACTAATAATTAATTTACATCGTCAACATTATGTAAATCTTTCAATGAGCATGCAATTGCGTTGTATACATATATACGGACTTTCACTTTCATCTGACTAGTGAAATGATCGATCGAGTTCGCTCTTCAAAATTCTCGAGTCATCTTTCTTTTATTCACATATGATGATGCAACGTATCTAACGATATCTAACGATATGTCGCACAAAAGCGACAATGCGTCAATTTGCGACAAATAGCGAGCAGTGTGGAACATAACGATTGCCGTAAGTTAGTTCGAGATGCGAGATGTACCCCCCTTTGCTAAGGGGTTACGAACGAGAATCGAAAGCTGTCAGGAACGGAACTGAGGTCCGGTCAGAAAGGGACGAGTTCGGGGAGAGGGTTCCGTACGCTCGAGCATCGTGTCAGACGCGTTCGACTCTTCTTCCGGTCGCTCCCTACGCCTTAAACGTTTTCCACCTTGAATCTCCTTTCCTTCCCCACCCCCTTCGAACCAAATTCTCTGTCTCGCCCTCCCTGTCCGACGCGCGCGGCGCGGGAGGCGAAAGCGTTCACCTCGGCTCGGCAAACTTGCGCTAAACTTCGATGCCGGAACTCGTCCATGGAACGGAGCCGTCGGGACGGCGAGGCTTTATAGTCTTCGCTGAGTAGGAGCTCGCAGGCACGCTGATCCGTATCGCCTAAACGAGGTTTGGCAACGGGCGCTTAGCTCGGGCCCGCCCGGAGAAAAGAGTTTCATTAAAAGCGGGTAATGAGGCAGTCAGGACCGGGCTCGGCACTACTCGCGAGATTCGCGTTATACGCGAGAGGGTGGCAGGGGGCGGCCCCCGCTATTATTTTGAGGAAGAGTTCGATTAGCGTGGCCGACGACCTCTCTTGGGAAGGGGTTGAAGAATCGTCGGCAGTTTCTTTTTACGAAAGTTCCGCGACGGTACTACATTACTAAGAAATTTATATCGGGCTCTCTCTGGCTTCCCTGATTACATTACTTCAAATTTCATCTGTCACTAAATAATTATCTTCTTTTTTAACAAGAGAAAGAAATCTTGATATGCACATTTTTCTTTTTTTTTTCTTTTTTTTTTCTACAATTCTATAATATTATTTAATTTTATTATTTAAATCGCGATATTGATTTACACCTTCAAATATAAATTATTACGTTGCATTCGACTTGTAACTGTGACAAAATTGTAAGTTTCTCAATGCAGCTTTATTTTTTGTTTTTTTCTTTTTTCGATTTTGTATCGCTGCGAGGTGACGGGACTGTCAAAATATGCACGATATTTCAACGAGACAAAAAAAATATATAATAACTCATGTGTTGTTACTGTTTATATCAGCGCCCGAATGCATCGAGCGTCGAGAGCAATCGAGGAATAAACCGTGGTGATCACAGAGTAGCTATCAACGGATTTGCGGTATCCTAATCGGCAAGGGTAGCTAATCGAGGCGTTCCATCGAGAAACCGGGACATGGGGATTACTCGCTTATGCGTGTTAAGCTTTCAACGAGCTGTTACATCTAGAGGTCTATTAGGGTAAATGCTCGCGATGTGGTATCAGAGTTGTGCACTTCCTGACAAACTGATCCCTTCTCTCCTTTCTTCTCTTCCGCTCTCTCTCTCTCTCTTTCTCTCTCTCTCTCTCTCTCTTTCGTCATTGCAATCGGTATTCGCTTGACGAATCGACGATACTGCGAGCGACAAGCATATTGAATCTAAAATTCACGTCCCAACGCAACGCCTACGCACAACAGGTTTATTTGCATGTTATCGCAACGCGGCGTGGCACTTAGAAACTTTATTAAAAAAAAAAAAAAAATAGCGTATCAGTCACGCCAGTGACGCCTCGAATGAATTAATTAAGCGAAATATTGTACACTTCGTAATGAATATCATTAACGTCAACGAGAGAAATATTAACCGTTCGGTAATTTCTATTTTAGCTTTTTACGATGACGTGCATCAGAAATGCGAGGAACATTATACCATCGATATTGCGAGTGTGAGATATATACCTACACAAAAACATACAGACGCAAGTACGTATATAGATATGGGTGCGCCGTTTACCGATGATTCACAGACCGTTGCACCGTTATTACGCGCTATACGTTGAGGCGTAACACCATATCGGCTTCTGTAAATTGCAGAAATATGCAAAGATTGTATTGTATTGCAGTTGTAGCTGAAATACACTTAAATAAGGCGCAAATACTATTACGTCGTTCTTTACATCGCCCGATAAGTAAGATCGAGCTCCCCGTTTCGTGATTTATAATAATCTATCGATACGGTTAATATTAATTAAAATGTCATATTAAACAGCAATAAAGTTTTGTAAATCTCTCGCGTCGCGTATTTTCATTCTATTTTAACTCGACTGAGCATTACAAAGCGCGCACGTTCTTTTTTTTTTATTAGTTAAAAATTGATCCATCAGTTTGTCATGTTATTTATTTATTTATTACTCTTTTTTAATAAAAAATAAATTTATTTGTTTATCGTATCACAATTCGTGTTATTCTGCATATTTGCGATTGTGTGGAGAGTGAACTTCGTAAATATCATCCCGGTGAGGTATCGTTGACACTGATATCACGGGATATCTCGCGTGTGAGTATTAACGATAGCATTGCCGACAAATTCTCACCGGACTGTCAAAGTCACGGGAAGACTTCGCGGTTTCGCACCGTCGCGAATTAATAGCCGGGCAACGCCGTGCGTGCAACGCGTATCACGAGCGGCAGTCAGGCAGGAAGAGCAATGATAACGGCAGAATATCAAAGGTATCTCCTGTTGCGAGATTGCACCCTGCGTACGTGCATCACGTCCCCGTTCGCGCGTGCTACGCCTCGCTACGTTTGAGAATTATACCGGAAGTAAGATGCGCCCCGGTGCTGCGGCAGCCGGCGTTTCGAATTAGTCCCTCCTTCTCGAGTGGGCCGCGGGTGGCCGGGAGAGGGTGAGTTAGAGGGTATAAGTGCGGGAGGCCAGCCCCTACGTCGGTATACATCGCGGAAGGAGGCCTACCGTTGATGACAAAATAGCGTGATTACGGGCCATCAAATAAACACTAGACTTACCGTTATTCCGCGCCGCTGGCTCCTTCGAGCTGCACCCCCCCTCCCCCTTCCCCCGCCCGCCGACCCGGCGAAACCCTCGGCCGCGATGCCAACAACCCCGCGCTACCCATCGGCCACGCCGGCAGCGAACGGAATGCTGACCTCCTCGACCGCATCGGACCGCCTTTAAAAAGTGCTACCGGTGGCGATCGGCAGAGACGGGAAGCTACAAATTGTCTTCTGTTCCCTGTCGTTATTAAGAAACATCGACGCGACTGTGGTAATCGAGCTCGGAAAAAAAAAAGTTTTAGATCCCATCGCGTGAGAGAGGCTCTCGTTCGACGTCGGCCGATGCGTGTGTCGACGTTGCGCGGCATGACGCGGTTAATAACAAATTTATGTATCGTCCCCTTCTCCCGGCGGCGCAATCACAAAGTTGACTGTCGAATCACCCGAGTTCACTGCAAGATAATGCTATTTTTCAATGCAATCCAAAACGCTAGGTTTTTTTTTCGTCGCCGCACCGCCCGAATGTGAGAATATAATTGAGAAACATCACCGTCTCGATAAAATCTATTAAAACGAATGGCAAAACTTTTCGCAAGTTTCCTCTCGATTAATTAGTCGATCAAAAATGATGATAATAATTCTTTTATTAATCGCCTTCGCGCCTTCTCTCGGTGTACCAACCAAACTTGTCCCGCAATCAACGCCTGTCGGTTGTGCTATTTAATTTTTTTCCTTTAATTGGCTAATCACGAAATTATCAGCCCCATAAAGCTTGAGAGAGGCGCCAACCCTTTGCGGCCCCTATCGTTTGGCGGCGTCGACTCCCGCGGGGGTGGTGCGCCCGCGCTCTTAATTGCAAATTGGTGAAATAATTGAAACAACTCTCGTAAAAATAGTTGAAAAGTCGTAATTCGGTCGTAAAAGCTGAAAACCGCAACGCGCCACCATTACCATCCCACCCTCCCTCCCCCGTTTCTCTTTTACTTCGCGGCTGCTTCGAAAAAGGGATGGGCGGCGGCATCAGGGGCGCTCGAACGGCTCTGTCGGATTTTGATGGGGTCCGGGGTAGCTCGATTTTCTTCGCGGATAAGCCTTATGGTCGCGGGGATGAAACTGTATATCTGGACGGAACAACGCGCTGCAGAAAACGGCGCAATTACAAAAGCGACTATTAAAACGCGGCGAACACAGGACTTGCGAATCGCCGGCATTCGCTCGCTTACGAAGAATTGTAAGGAAAAGATAGCACGTCGAAGATCGTAAACGACCGTTCCGACGGAAACGTATAAATTACCGTCTCGCGCGCGATACAGTAAATTTATTTATTTAAATCTGTCTTACTCGTGCGTTTAAGTGGTTCGAAGTTACGAGCGCAGACACTAACGACTTGCACGCGCCGTGAGAGAGAAAAAGAGAGAAAGAGAGAGAGAAAAAAGGGACATAGAAGGGATAAGGGAGATGGCAAAACTGTGCCAAATTGGGGTTACGGGGAACTTCACAACCTGTCCATGCAAAATTTATCGCTTCATTTACATGTTACTGTTCGGCTCGTGCCGCGCGCTAATACCTTCTACGATCGATGAATTATTCATAAAACGAATGCCGCTTCTTCGCTGTGTGTTTCGACTTATTGTTAGACTTTTTCTCGTATGTTGCAAACGACGGGGATGCCCGCATAAAATTGGCTCGGTTCTTTTCGCGTCAGTAGTAAAACTAGCATGAATATCAAGATCCCGCGGAAAAATAGCCGCGGCGTTACTCCCACGCTGGCGCACGTCCAGCTTCTCGAGTCGCAATAACTAGAAACGGCCGTACGAACGTCCGAGATCTTTAGCTATCCGATTAATAATCCCGATTCGCGTGGAAGGAATAGGACGTAAGCTCGTTGACTTGCATTAATTATTCACTCCTCGACGGTAAAGCCTGATATATAAGATGCTGAATAATTTATATAATCGGCATAATGCGGAAAAGCGCAACATAAAAGTATCGCGGAGAATCAATAGAGCATTTAAAACCTCTCTTGGGTATCCCCAGCGGGAGTGGATAATTTGCATATCGGTTTTCTCAATCTGCTGATATGAAATCAGTCAGTTTTCAAAACATTCACGTCTGCCGGGTTGCGGAGCGGCCGGAGCGTTGGACTAAGTCCCGGTTATATTTCTTCCGGCGGAAGTAAAATATTTGAGCGCGCGCCGCCGCGAGAAATGCAGGCGATCGGGTGTTTTTCTTCGGTGAAAAAATGGGGGTGGAGAGAAGGGGGGGGGGAAGGAGAGAAGATTTGAAAACACGGAAGGAATTTCCACCGCGCTGCGATATTAGCCGGTGTTGTACCGACCACTGTTATATTTGATTGGGCCGTTCGTGTAAGAACACCCCCGAGCTCTCCTCCGATTTCCCATCCGTCCTTCCCCCCTTGCCTGACCACCCTTTGCTCATCCACTCCCTCGGTCTGCGCAGCGAAATGTTGGTTAAATAATATCCGCGCTTCCAACCGTAATTATCTCGCTCTCAGATTTTCTGCCTCGCGGGGACGGCGGAAGGGCGGGTTGGTTCGCTGGGCGAGCTTCGCGGTAAGAGACGCGAGAAAGAGAGAACGAGAGAAAGACGGAGGTGAAGAAGGGGGAGGCGGGGGGAGAGAGGATAGATAGAACTTCGAGATTGAAGGAAAGACTGGGATATGAGGGGATTAGAGATAGTGCTGATATTCGCGCTACAGATATTCGGAAATAGCGAGGATTTTATTAAATGTACCGAGAGTTACTGAATAATACTTTCATGTACTTTTTGACGTTTATTTATCACATTGTTTCGTTACGCCGTCGCGAGTTCAAGCGAGGGAAAATATTTCGAAATTGCGAATAAACACCTTTTCAAATGATAAAACTTTTCTGATTAACGGAATATTTGCAGAGAATACGGGAAATGTATCTAGATATCGGAATACACCTATGCCCCGGCTCGATATCTAATCTTATTTTTCGTTCTTGAAAACTCACGGTTGCCCGGAAATTTTTAATTTTTTTTCCCTTCTCCCGCAGCCAGCGGCTAAACGTGCGTTATAGCGCAGATAATTAATTAAACTGGCGCCTAATTATGAAACGCGAGCGTGCAGCTGAAATGTATAATATTGCATAAATAATATTAAGAACAGCCAGCAATTGCGCGTTATTATAACGAAAAGCGCGAAAAGTACAGTGTGAAAGGACGGTTGGTATCGTGCGTCGCCAGCCAGAAATACAAGAGAAGGACTGTATGTATAGTCGGGCACCATCGTGCACTTTCACGCGATCGATTTTAGCTAATTGCGAACTGGTGCTATATAACGCGCGTATATAAAAGGGAGACAGAAGATCGTTGGAAAGGTGGCGGGTAGGTGGAGGATCCGCGAATGGAACGGGAAATATGCAAAGTGTTTACGATCGTGCAACATGCTGCCGACCCGAGTTTGCTCCCCCTCTGCCATCTCTACATCCCACGGCTTTTATCTATCCCTCTAAGAGGGAAGCGAAGCCCGCGTCACGTTCTTCGCTTCCGTTATTAATGTACAAAGATCTAAATTTCGATTCGCATTCACCTCTATTCCGATAATTACGCTCAATTTTCAGATAATTATTCCAACTTATGTTTGCCGACTTTGTCAGCCGCTCATTCACGAAAGAAAGTTCGTATATTAAGCAACGGGCGCTTTTTAAATTGAGAAAAGAACATTATTTTCATCAAATACGTGTAATGAAGTAATATAAAATTAATAAAAAAATTTTTAATGGATAATTTTATCATAGAAAATTATGTGAATTTTTTATCAATAAAACAGATTTACGCATTTGATGTAATTGGGAGACTTTATTGTTTTATATATTACTTTCACTAACATGAATCGAATTAATTTTTATATTATTTTATCCTACGACTGCACGAGACATTTTTACACGGTATTTTAATAATATACATACCACGCCTATCTGCATTTGAATAATAAGCAATGATAACCTTATAATTATTAGTGATAAAATTATTCATCTGGAAAATCAAAGATAAAAAAAAATTAATGTTAAATCTTATAAAAATAAATTATGCATTTAAAATACATGTTTTTTCACCTAAGGCAATCTATAATTGCATTAATTATAGTTATTAAATTCAACGAGAAGTTAAACGATGTCAATTAAAAACAATTAAATATTAATGTTAGAATCACGAAATTTAGAAATATTAGAAAGTGTCCTGTGTATCGTACACTCGTATGTTAATTAATTTATTTTTTTTGTTAATCAGTATATCGATCACCTTTTCTCAAAATAATCGGTTCAATTATATCTTCAGCAATTTATAGCAAGGTGGGGTAAAAGATATGCCCTTTGCAGCTCGATCTCGCCGCGACTCCACTTATAAAAACGCAATTTCCTTGTAACAATATAGCATAATAAATGCTGAGGGTTGCTTTCTCTGGGGCGGTTGAAGAGCCCACTTTCGTCAGGCGTAGACCAAGCGGCGAGCCGCTCCGATTCACCATTACAGTTTGTAATGTACTTACGTAACTTCTGTTTATACACCAACTTTTCTCCACCCGTACTTATTCCGTCTCAACCTCCCCGCCGCTTACAACGACCCGTTTCATCCCTCGCCCGCGGGCGCTCTGCTCTAATATCGTTTTTAATGTCTGAAAATTATCTCCGCCACCTCTCCGCGCTCCTATCCCTTTTTCGACCAAAAAGCTCCTCTTTACCGTCTTCGTCTCACGCAGCGTTGTGACAGCGTGTCACGCAATTTATTTATCTCTCATTTTTTTAATATCCCAATGAGACATTATACATACATTTGCACAAGAACTCTATTTTGGTTACATATACCTATATAATTAATTTATTTATGTAATTATTTAATTATTAAAAAAAAATATATATATGACCATGCGAGCGGTATTATAGGATTATATTTTTATAAAATTAATGATTGTGGGGAAAAACGTTTGTCTCCACACATTTTCAATTCAAACGCAATCGGGCCGATTTTTAATTCAATTCTTAAAATACTCAATTGACGCACGTGCCTCCGCGCGATATAACTATATTATTTATTACGAGCAAATTTTTGGCGATTAATGCAAAAAATTTTTACCCCGCGCCCATAATTGCGACGATTCGATGCGTAATTCAGCGTGTTGCCCGATGCATTTTTCTCATTTTAGATCACTCGTGACATTTCACAAAGTGCGGAGTTCCGGTACGGACAGACAAGCAGGGGATGAGGCATGGAGATGGAATGCAGCTGCAGTTCAATGCAACTACATTGAAAACAAGCCATGATGCGGCGGTGCCTCGAGCGCTTATAATCGTTATGTTTAGTCGCTTGTGTTCCTGCATTTTCCACGATATTTACACTTCACTGAAATCTCATGAAAAAGTAATAAAATAAACACCGATCCGGGGATCGCGCGCCGGAAATAGGATATCGCGATATTTATTCTGGCTTCGTGTCATGCGCCTATTTATAATGGACGGGATTTACTAACTCGGCTGCATATTTTATCCTTCGCCGTTGCAGTAATTCGGTATAATATCGCTATCACAAAAAATGACGTTGTGCTCGTGGGGAATCAAAGCGAAATATTCCCTCTCGCGAGTTTTTTTTTTTTTTTCTCTCTTTTTTTTTCGATGATTTCATACACGGGGCCATAAAAAAATTTTTGTTATGTCGTTACAAGAGCGAATAATATTTTAATACGTACTTGAACGCATATACTTGATTAACAATATTTATTAATAATTTCACTCTTTTTATGTCATTACTTTTTAATATTAATCTATTAAATAATTTCTAATTATAAGTAAATTAATTGAATAAATATGTAATCGATTTGCGTCATTATTTTGCGAGACAAACGATCTCTTAATTTCTTTTTTTTTTTTTTTGCAAACTTGATAAAAAAAAAGAAGAAGAAACCCGACGAGCGCATATAACGTCATCCACTTTGCTCGTCAAATAAACATTCTCGATGGAACGGCACACGAATAAACTCGAGTCAAAGGAACGATTATCATCGCGTCGTATTTTGCTCGTCGATTTCGTCGGTTCGCACTACTCCGTGCTTCGTGTTTGTGCCGGCCATCGAACGGCGGGCACGACACTCGCCGGCGCGAGTTGGGCGGCAAAACTAAACAGACCACGAGGCGACGTTAAAGTGATGGCGCGAGTTAAACTGACAACCTTCGCCACTTTCCCGGAAGTATAAGCTATCTCGCCCGGCCTGTCGCTTTTGCCGCGAGTGTATTTTCATTGTCGCTTTTATCCTACCTCTGCGATCGGCAGCGCGTCCGCGGCGCGCGTCCCGCCCGCTCGATCTCGCGCGGTGCGCTTGATTGTTTTCCGAATGAATGAGACGAAATTATAAATAGACTCGCGAGCGATTTTCCGCTGTCGTCGTTTCGCGTGTGACTCTCTCGCCGAACATGATCACGCGATGGAAATCACGCATCATCGCGCCCACTTCTCGCCTGTCAAATCCGTTCCAATTAAATGCATATGATCGAATAAAATTACCCCGCGATCTCTAATAACTAGCTATTTTAAAGTAATTTATCGATTTGTAACGTTTCTATAATGTAGGATCCCTCCCCTCCTTCCCACCGCGAGACGTGGTATATCGCGCGGCGCTTAATTTTATTTGGATATTTTAAGTAAATCTCGAACGTTATACCGTACATATGTGTATATATAATTTTAATCGGCAAGAATTGCTTTTTGATGGATATGTTTTGCATCTTTTATTTTTATCAATTTAATTGTCTTCGTAAGATTCCCACGAATCCGATGAATGTCCCGTATTTATTTCTTTATTGAATTTTGGAGCGCGGCCAAAAGTACGATGTAAAATTCATTTGCAAAGTAACATTTACTTGTGCATATTGATCCAAGATAATGTTAGCGTGCGGCACGAATTGCACATCTATCTTTAAAAAATTTCAAAAATATCGCCGCGACGAGTTCGGTATTGCGCAATCGAATTATCCGACTTTACGAAATCTTATCGTTTTCTATCTGGCGGCACGATTGTTTCAAAAATCTCAGCGCGCGGAGAATTAACGGCGGCTCCGGGTCCGTCGACCGATCCCTTGCGGAATTCCGGCCGCGATCTCGTTTTTCTTCGCTCGTCGCGTTTTGAATTCTCGCGGATGCTGCGCGCCGGGGGCTGCACGGAGAGCAGCGAGCCGGAGATTGCAGCCGCGATGACCGGCCGAGAGGCGTAAGAGGCATGAGCGAAACGGCTGGAACGACCGGTAAACAATCCTCTCCGGCCAGACCTGACCGACCGACCGACCCATCTCTGATTGCTAATGAATCCTAACGCTATTATGCATACAACAACTAAAAAAAAACTTAGGTCGGAGCACGAGGGCAGGAGTCGTTGGCCGTTCGTCCGTGTCTTCGCCTCTTTGTGCACGTCGCATCGGGTGCCGATTCACGCGCGCGCGCACGCACACCGCCGCGTGTGAGAGAGCTGCGAGTGTGCCCGCGCCGTACTTCTGGGACAAAGAGTTGTGCAAACACGAGTTTACCAGCGGGGGACATTATTGCCCTGGACCCGGAGCAAGTTACCCCGTCAGGCACTTCGTTAGTGCAATCCTTTTTGCTCGTTACCTTGCCGGTTACTTCGACCTCGATGCGTTACGATCGTTACGATACCTGTTTGCGTGTATGCCTACGTACGCGGCCCTCGTCCATTACGCGCGAATGCTCTTCGCGAATAGCGACGACGAGCCGGCATACCGGCGCGTCGAGATTTCGGCACGACGCTACGTTCCCGTCCGTCCGCGCGAGAATCATTTTTTTCATCGGACGTGCGAAATTTTCAACGGTACACACACGGCCTGACCGGCGCACGGAGCGGCACACTTTAAACGAATTCGGACGGATTAAGTCCCTACGGCTGCGAAAACGTCGATTAGCAAGCGCGAGATAGATATACGCAAGACGTGCATTATGTACAGCTTTGTAAAAGATATTGCCGAAAACAACTTAAATAAAACCAAGATTGTCGCCTTGTAATACTTTTTATATCGCGCACGAAAATAAAAGTAGCTGTACCTCGTAAATAAGAAACGCGTTCCCCTTGTCGTCGTACGTCATATATGCAATGTTCATCGCAACAAATCGCAATTAATTTACCGTAACTTATTTCTTTTTAATGGAATCAGGTTCTTAATTATTACCAAAGAATCGCTATCAATGTCACGTAATCGAAACTTTATGTATTTAAAATACCTGTCATCTCCGTGGTTAATTATTTGAAAACACGTTTTCGCGTCCCAATTCTTCCGACGCCGGCGCGGGCTGAGAGTTGATCGCATTCTCCTCGATAATAAGCGCCCGCGATGCATAATGCGTTTATTGCTTTTTTGCCGCGGTCTCGCAACAACAGAGCACGTAACGTGCATTAACATCGGCGGAGAGAGCCGGGGAAGTAAGACTGCAAAGGGGGCTTTATATGCGGCGAGGTGTGCACGCGATGACGTGATTCTATCGATTATTAAACGAATAATATGCGCTCGCTCGCACTGCCCTGTACCATGTGCATCGAGCCACACAGGCAATTTGGGTATGCATCGTATGCACGAGTTTATGATCGCGCGAAAATCCGGAATGTTCGGCACGGAGTGATACGATGGAAACGAAATAGAGTTCCCCGCGAAACTAATTTCATGGAACGGTTACAACCGACGCCTCGAAAATACCGTTGTGGTTTTCTGAAATTAGAAGTTACACGGAGGGGGAATTTTTTTTTTTTTTCTTCTTTTTTTTTACCCGGGGCTCAATTTTCGGCAACGCAACCGGAGAAGCGCAACCGGTAAACATTTTTAGGCGGCCGGCCTTAATTAAGCCCGCGAGAGAATATCACCATTTTCGCTAAAATAACACGGTCGATCTTTTAATCGCTATTTTACGACATCATAATCAACGGGCGCGGATTTTTAGACGCCAGCCGCGCTGTAACCATCGGGGTTTTATTTTTACTTAACTCTCCTTACATCTTAATAGTGGAATTTTCTGTCACATATTTCAGTTAATAGCATCGCATCGATTTCTATATCCACGCGCTTATTCTTACCCCGTCCGCTTAGATATTCCGCGCAAAAAACGATCGAAAACAATCCAAACAAAAATATTTCACGAGTGGAATAAAAGTTATTATTATTTGCAGGTTGCACCGGCTGCGAGATTTAAACCAATCTCGGTAAGTCGCCGCTGTTCATTGAGCATTTATATAATTTCATTTAATCACCATCGTAATCCTCATTAAATTAATATATAATAATTAAAACATCGAATGAAGCTTTGGTCGGGTTCAATTATAACGTGAATCGTAATTGAGGTGAGTACGTTGTCCCGATTTTTTGACTCGCGCCCTTTTTATTTCGGTCCTCCAATATATGAGCGTCGCAAAGTTTCAGGTGTGCCGGAGACGGGGGAGAGGGGTCGATTTATCGCAAAACGTAGGAAGAATCGAACGGAAGAGCCCCGCGGGCTCTGCACACGACACGACGATCCCGCCATCGTCCTCCCTTTCCCTCCCCCGCGCGCGTACGAACGGGACGCGAGGGTGTACTGCGCGAGTCGAGAGGGTGCAACAATAGCGAGACAGTTACTGTCAACACACTCGGTGCACATTAGTTGTTTCGCGGAAGCGGCTAAAATGTAAAACGAGGATCCCTGGGAACAAAAGGAGCGTAGCGGGTGGAAAAGGTATAGGATCAATACAATAGTATATTTGTACAGACCGACTGATGAGGGGTGGTGCCTTGCAAGTGGGAGGCCTCGCTCGGGGTCGGCAATGTCTGTCCAGGGTGGGTATGCCTGTTGTTTACAGTGAAATGCAGGAAGCACAAGAGATCAAAAAGAGAAGCTCGAAACACCAGGCTCGTTTCGATGTCAAAGCTGATTCGCGAGCGTATCCCCGAATATAATGTTACATCAGCTCTTAAATTTTCCACAGGTACCTTCCTTCGTGTATTATTAAAAAAAAAGGCGGGGCGGGGGGGAAAGGGGGAGGAATATGAAATTCGTAACCATCAAACTTCTACCTTTCTTCTATTAATAATACAACTAGAATGTAACCAAGAAGAGAATATTAAAAATCGAGAGTGATAATTATTACTTCCTTTAAAACGTTGATTCAATTGATTTCCATGATATACGATATTTATCACACGTTATCCAACATTTATAGATAGCTGTTTTATCTAAACAGCGTTGCGTAAAAAATGATATTCAATAATAATTTATGTTAAAAGCAGCCACTTTGATATTGCATCTTGAGAATAAAAAAAGAATCCGATTCGACACCTGTTCGTGTGCTATTTTCTAATTTTTTTTTTTTTCTTCCCAACTTAGAATACGATTTTAAACATACTAAATGATATTAAATTATAATATTCTGAAAAAATGAGAGAATCGCCCGAATCGTAAAAATAGCACGTAATGTTTGTTGAAAATGTCTCAACAAACATACAAAACGTACATCTGTTTGCGATAGCCTCATTTGTGCCGATGTGTAAGCATAATAAGAGCTTATTGATCTAGAGGGTATAATTATGGTTCATGGTCGATTCATGCAAGGGAGATCTAATGTTTTTGCAGCAATTACTGCGAAGCCATACCGTATTAAGTTGTCATTTGAGTCTTTCGAGATAATTCTCGCAATACTGTAATTTTAAAACATATTGCTAATCGCGATGTATTTTTTTTCGATACGTGTAATCTATATTTATATAAACTAATAAATTTTATTTTAAATTAAAGCACAACACAATTCTTTGTAGCATTTTTATTTTCCTTTTCTATCCTTTTTTTTCTTTCTTTTTTTCTCTTTAGATTTTATATTCAATTATTCGTAATAATCGCGAAACGATAAAGATGCATGTGAAAGTTTAGACAAACGAAATATATTTAATCGCGATCAATGTAAATCGCGGGGTATAAAATCATCATTAATACGTTTAATCGGGTTTCCGCGAAGCGAAATGTAATGTTTGTTTTCACCGCGAGATCAAATTGTAATTGTACGTATCGACAGGAATGAAAATTGCAACGAACAAGGTGAATCGCAAATCCGACCGACTAGCAACAATTCTCGGCGTACGTGCACTCGAAATCATTATGTCATATCTACTTCATTTGCTCAACCCCGTTGCGTCCATACACGCTTGTGTACGCATGTTAGTACGCACGCATTCGTATTCCTAATTCCATTCTTTACGACGTACATAATTTGCCTCGATCTTTCACATTTTTTTTTTTTTTTTTTTTTCCTACTTCAGCGTTCTATATTTTAGAAAAAAAGATATTTACATATGCATAAACGATTATTTACAATCGTATGTAAACTGCTCGTTAAGCAAACAAGAAAAAAAGAGAGAAGAAGAAGTCAATTGCAGTTTTTAATTTCGCGACAAATTTTTTTTTTTTTTTACTAGATCCTTGTTGAATTGTCAATCGAGTGGAAAATTCGCGGGTGAAGGTTTTTCTTTCTGAAATGACACTTTTCGCAATTGGCATCGTGAAAAGTGCGAAACGGCGGTACAAAATTTCGACGCGCGTTCCATTAGTCGATGGAGAGAGTTATGCGTAGCAGAATTGAATTTACCAAGTGTAGAACATATAACGTAATACTACTAGCGAACAACGGGCCTGATAATTAGCAAATATGCAATACCTATGATTAGAGTAATAGTTTCGCAAATAGAATATTTTCATTTGACAGGTATGTGTGTGTTCTCTGTGACGTTTACGACGAGCTGGCTAGGCAACAAAGAGCTTGGTTTGCAAAATGAGGATCGAAAATCAAAGCCCACTTAATAATGCGCTGATGAAATCATTCGCGCTCGTATGGTCGGGCATCGAAAATGTCAGACGCTGAGAGGTATTGCCCGTAATATATTTTTGATTAAGTGGCCGGAATAACGGCGATAAATAATAAAACGATGCACTTGTTTACGGGAAACCACAATTGAATCAACGCGAGTACGTCTGTGCGCGTCTACGCTCATCGCGAAAAATCAAAATGCTGCCCCACCGATGCTTACACAAATGTAACAATATGAATAATATGAGGATGATTGATGGCAACGCTTTGCCGCGATCGAAATTGAAAATAATTAAAAACAGTTGCCGTCGTCAATAAATGAAAACTTATGCGATGCTCTCAATGTAAAATTAAATTAAAAATTAGACATTTCTATCATCATAGCGCTTAAAGAAAAAAAAAAAAAAAAGGAAAAGATAAGAAAAAAAAAAAACTCGACTCAAATAAAATAAATCTGAAACTACGAAACGAAAGTACGTACGGACGGGATCGAAGAGATGGCTATAGAAGAATTCGGTGACAGTATCTCGATATACCCTGGAGACGTTTCCTCTCCCGGTACAATCACGTGAGACGAGAGGGTTGGACGGGCAAGGGAAACGTAACGCGAGCACCAGCGTAGCAAAGGACCCGAATCTCAGTTCCCTCGATTCCCGAAGCCTCCACGAAATAATCCTCGCGGACGACACGCTAGGCGACGGTCACGTACGCGTGTGCGTGCGAGGATGAAGCGGGAGTTCGCGAGACTTACATATGACAAATTCAACGCGCTCCTTCCCGCCGCCGTTCCTTCCTTCCTTGCTGACACTTATGGCCCAGGGCCACACACCGGGTATTATTATTTTCATTCCTTCCCGCACATCTGCCTGCCTGTCTGTCTGCCCGTCCGTCTACTCGTACGTCCGTTCCGTTCTTCCTTTCCGCGTTTGTCTCCTCTGTCTGGCCGCGCGCGCCTTTTCCCGCATCGCGGAAACCTCTTTTCGGATGCTTTCGAGGACTACCCCCTGAAGCGAGCCCCTCTACCCCTCTCGCCACGCACGCGAGACGGGGCTCTTAGTTTTTTGCGCGCGACACGTGACGGAAAGTCCTCGGGGCCGCCTTTGTCGCCGGGACGTTGTACCTTCTCCTGCACCACGTCCCGCGAGATTCTTGTCGACGAGCTTTACGACAAGACGCAAAGTAGAACACTCGCATTATAATTATACGTGCCCCGATGCATCGTGAAAACACGTAAAAAAAATTGATCCCGAGAAGATATACTAATTAGATGAAATAATGACTGCGCCTCACGCAAGATTAAACCACTTTACGGTCGTAAATAAAATCGCAAGTAAAATGATCGACTAAAAATATTCACCGCGCTATCGAATTTAAGGCTCAATTCTCGTGACAATTATACGAGCGCGGATTTTACACTACCCGTGGCACAAAAGTGTTCCGCTAAAAGGAAGGAGATCGTATTTCGAATGCGCGGTACCTTATGGTCTTAAATCATATTACCCATGCGCCCTTTTCACCCCTTCTCGCGTTATCTCCTGCGGGCTCGTTCTTATTTTATTTGTTTCGCTTATCCACCGCCGTTCTTGAGGCACGCCGAGATTTCGCGGCAATTTACTTTATGCGCGTTACGCCGTTTTCCGCCCTCTCGCTTCGCCGTGGCGTCGTACCTCTACCCTAGGCCGTACTCTTCCCGAAGACTCACCCTCGCGATGGTTCTTATGGAACTCGACAGCGTCCGACGCACGTATACGCCCGGGCGTTTGTCCGTGTGGGCCACGTAACAGCGTGTCCGTTTCTATCGCCAAGGCGGTCACGAGTGTGTTCTCTTCTACACTTATTTCGCGCTAATTCACCCCTCAAGACCGCTCACGCCTCCCACCACCATCCACCGAACAAGCTAGCTTTTTTTTTTTTTTCTCACGTGCCGCGAAGCAGTTCTCGTTAAGC
Organism: Cardiocondyla obscurior; assembly: GCF_019399895.1. Classification (NCBI taxonomy): domain Eukaryota; kingdom Metazoa; phylum Arthropoda; class Insecta; order Hymenoptera; family Formicidae; genus Cardiocondyla; species Cardiocondyla obscurior. Next base: position 1,308,268 of record NC_091878.1, read on the forward strand.
GGTTAAGGGTAGCTTGGTAAAGAGGGGCTGTAAATTCATTGACTGGCGAAAATACCCTCGGAATTCCCAGAAGCGCCTTCCGAGCAATTCCACCGCTAGACTTATTCGGGATCACACCTAAATCGCGTAAAAATAAGACTGGGTTCTCGATACTTTCGTGAAATGTTTAACCCGGCGTTTAGATGTGTAGATTGTTACTTCGATCAATAAAGTGTAAACTGTTAATGATATATATATGTATAGCAAATCGCAGTGTTTGAACGAAAATAAATTAAAGAAATTATTTTAATAAATCTTAATCTTCTGACAAAAAGACAGCGTCACCTGCGCTGAGGATGCGCTATCGTCGAGGTACAAAAATATCAATGTCCAGTAGTAGACCTCGGTGAATGCGTAGGCGTTCTCGCATCGCAAAAATAACACGCGGCGGCGATGAAAATTCATTCGTTCAGAAAATCGTGCTCGGACGCGCCAGCGAATGATCAACGCGACGTCGAGGATCACTCCCTCTCGAAATACGACCGCGTATATAATTATCAAACAAAATCTACAAGCCGAGGAGAGAGAGAGAGACAGTGGAGGGTCGCGGTTGGGCATTACAAACGCATTTACATTTGGTACTTGACAAGAGCCAACAAAGGGGCCCCGGACTGCCGGAATGTTCACCGTAAATAAGCATTACGATATAATTTTCTGTCACAACAATGGCCGCCGGTGTTACAAAAGGTTTAGCCACGAGGCGGCCGTCGGGTACCACTGCGGACAATGAGAACGGCCGCGTTACGCCGTAAATTGATTTGCGAAAGCGTTCCTGAAAAAGCCCTCCGCGGAGCGGAGTCGGGCCCGCCACCGCCGCCGTACGTGCCGCCAGGTTCGTGGGATGATGCGGCCGGAGGGAGAGGCGCGCGCGAGCTTTTGAGCTTATACCACAAAAATTACGTCGCGGCAGGGATTGTATTTATGTTACATAATTACGCCACGCGCGACCGGTCGGATAGAGACCAGAAAGGGTGGTGGCCGCGACGCGGAACGATGGCGAGCGCGAGGGAGACGAAAAGAAGAGGGAGAGAAAAAAAAAAAAAAAAAAAAAAAGCAGCTGGCCGAGGAAAAGTTTTTCGGCGGCTGGTCGGCCCGACCGAGGCGGGCGGGCAACGCTATCCGGCTAATGAATAGAAATAATTCTCGTGCAATTGTGCTTTTCGGTAGTTTTCAATTAACAGCCGCTCCTACCGCACCTACTCGAGCTGCGCTGGACCAAGCCAAGCCAAGCCGAATCGTGGCGCGGCAAGCCACCGCGAAACACCCGCCGAATGGCGCGACGCACAGCACTGCTTTAAGTTTTTATGCCGCGCGAACGCGCCCCGCGGCTCGTAATTATAATTTTCTGTCAGGTGGAGGGTTAACGCGCGCGTATACCCGCGGACGTGGAGACCGGTTTTCCCTCCCCCCGTCTCTTTTTCTATCCTCCCGCATTTTCACCCAAACCCTTTGTTCTCTTTTTAGGGGGAGAAGGGAAGAGAGGTGGTGCAACGGAAATATGCTCCGATTTCTGAATACGCGCGCATTTTCCTGCAATGAATCGGTTGTTCTTTGTGTTCCGCAAACTCATAAGAGTGTATTACGACTTTCTCGTCTGGATTTTGGAAATTTTATTTGCGCGTACTTAATTTCGTTTTCAACTATTAAATTTCGGCAGAACAATGCGCGTCTAATAAAGCTACGATTTTATGTATCTTAGATCCTTATTTGCGATCTGCACCAATAAAAAATTTAATTCACGATCAAACAACAAGTAAAAATATTATCGTGTAAAATTTACATTGAAAATTGTTAATTTTAAAAAGATCAAGCGCTGTGATCAGCTCGCCTGCGATACTATAACTCCAACCTGTGTTGTAGCGATTCCCAAATCCGTGTATATCCCGGTACCCGCCGGAATCTCTTTGCAACTGTCGGCGCACGCAATCCCACAAAATAAATCGCGTCTTTCGTCCGGTGATCCCCGGCAATATTTGTCTTTCATCGGGCTATTTTACAAGATTTCCTATCTACTCGACTTTCTAGGCAAGAAAGATGAAAATCGGCGGCGGTAGGCGCACTCGGACACGCACTCACGTTGTGCGACGGGGTTTGAAAAGGGGACGATTCCCTGACTCGCCAGCCGGGATGGGTAAGATGGCAGGAGGATATGGACGGGGGCTCCCGTGGGATAAAACGGGTTATCGGATGCGAAACTAGCTGCGTGGAAATGTAAAGGCACCCTGACAAATCGGTTTCTATTACCGAGCAGCGACAGGTCGTCCTTCTATATATTGATGGCATTATTTCGCGCAGCTACATTCGCTGTATTCACTCTACGTCTTTTTCAATGGAGCGCAAATAGGCTTTTAGTATTTTACGAGATAAATTTACCACGAAAGTGTGCGGTACACTTCAATTTGACATTTTACTTCCTTGTACAAAAAAAAAAAAAAAAAAAAAAAAGTTTTAATAAATTAAAACTGATAAATAAAAACAGCAATTATTCGGATTTTTAATTAACAACCTCATCAAACCATCCAATGAAAAAAAAATATAGTTATTCATACGTATATCCTTCACGATGTTTTGTCATAAGTAAATTTGCATAATTCATGTTCTATTGAAATTACGCTGCAATTGAACTTGGAAATTTTTTTTTGATACTGATATTTACATTACGCGCGCATACCGATGCTTCACCTTTGATTTACAATTAAGATTGTTCGTTACTTTTATTGCAGTTAATAGAACGATTGACCGTGGAATTCCCAGCGCATCTCTGGTCTCTGATACAATATAATCGGTGCGTAATCATCCCATTGTTTGCCGAGAAATTAAATGGACAGTACATTCGCGTTGCTAGAGTGCTCGCAAACGATTGTCACAATGTCCGATAATAGCATTTATTACTGCCATTCGCATTTTTGTTTAACCAGACGTTGATCATAGGCAGCCAGGTTATATCTTAATCGTTTGAAATGCTCCCGTGCAATCAGTTAACCCGTTACCATCGAAATCAATTTTATTACGACTTTTAATTTGTAATCAATCACGATGAATTTAGAACACGGGACGTTAATAATACTATTTAACAATTTAAAAAATCGTACATGTCAAAAATTAATAAAATATCTCGTTAGTCCATTTTTCTTTCTCTTTCTTTTTTTTTTAATTTTAATTTCTTTTTTAATATTATATTTATCAAGAAGTATAAAATAATTAATATATCACAAGAAAGAAAAATAAGATGTGGAAAAAAAAAAATAGTTGCGATTGAAATGAATACGTATATGTAAGAAAGTTAATTACAGACAGCGACCGGGACGAGAATTATCATGTAATATCTACCGTTTGCCGAGCCCGTTTTTTCACGGTTGCGTAAAATATTTATTTATAATTAATACAAAGGAGAGCAAGCGTGCGAATTATTTTCAGCCGCGTGATCGTACGCGTGTAAGCTACAAAAGTGAATAAATAATGTAAAAATGTTAATTGTCGTCAGCACTTGGTGTCACTGTGAGAACACAAAGGACAAAGGTATAATAATATATCGGCGATATATATTATTATCAGTTTCAGGAAAATGCAAATTTCCCGGGGGCGAGAAAGCTCCCAGCCGCTCTGCGCTTTTAAAAATAAATTCGAACGAAAGAAATATCAATTAACACGCTCAATAACGCAAGCAATATCCCGAGCGTTCATCCGAAACCACCCTCCCATGCGGTTAGTACACGGGCGGGCAGGAACGCGCTGCACCCATTCATATACAAGAGGATAAAGCATCCCCCACACAACCGACAGCAAATAATTAGTATCTTAGTAATATCGGGAATGCGTTTAATGTTGGCATCTAACTTGCCTACTCGATTAAATAGAGCGGACGGATGATCGGCAATATCGAATTAACGTGCAGTTATTTCTAATTATTATAAATTAAATGTAAAATTATATATTATTTTTATACGTATAACAACCAGAGTGGAAACTCATCTAGCTATTCCATAATTTGTAAAAAAAATATTTAATATTTAGTGACTATCTAGCTAGTGCCATTACTATATAAAATTTAAAAAGTGAGATTGTTATTAAAAAAAAAAAAAAAAAAAAATTGTTTAGCCACTGTCTAGCGCAGGCTATGTGGCGAAACAATTATTACTCGTTAATAACGAATTAGAAAAGCTCGATATTTATACGTTTTTCGTCGCGTACTAATACTATTACTACTACGTGTTCTGACCTATGCCAACGCGCGCTCGACTTCCGAGTTCACTGACCACTGGGCCCGCCGTGAGCACGTGCGTGTGTTTACATCGGCCAGTGGCCATCGCGGTGGACGGTTCACATGGTAGGAAACGTGCGGGCCGCGCGGGAAGCGGGTCCGGCGAGTCCAGTACCCAGCGGACGCGGCAGTCGAGCACGCGTTAAACTAATGAGTACGCGGCGAAAAACAATTTAGATATCTAGCTTTTCTAACCTATTATTAACTAGTATTAATTGTCTGTTACTTAATAAATCACAACATTTCTTTAAATACATTTCTAAATGTTTTCTGTTCAAATCATGTGCGAGACTGTTAACAGAGGAAAAAAAAAGAGCGAGAAAAAGTAAAAGAGAGTATAAGAACGATTCGTGCGTGGGAGAAATTAACTGGCAGAACCATCTTTTGTGGAGAAAAACTATGAGTACACCTGCTTTTCTAGGCCACACAATCAGACATTCCCTTTATTCGCGAATCAAGCAGGAAAAAGTATACTCCGCTCAACGTAACAGGCTAACTTCCAGCCGCACCATCTCTTTTCGCGCTATACCATCGATAACGCAGACAAGAACAATTTCAGTTACGTTTTAATTAGCTAGAATGCTAATGTACTGCGTGAGCAAGTAGCTAGCGAATACTGTGTTGATCCAGAAATAAGCCAAATGTACCCGCCGTCTCGTATACTGACATGTATCGCGCATCCTATGCAGCTCGTACGTTAAAATAAACGGAAAAAAAAATAACGCTTTCTTTTAGTTTCATTCATATTAGTAATCTCCTCTCTTGGGTATTATTCCGAGAAATGCAGATTGTGCATATAACACACAAAGATTAACTCTTTAGCGAACGTTGTATATATTATAAAAAAAATGTTTCCATTAAAGTAAAAAGAAATATAAAAAAAATAAAAATAAATAAATATATAAAATTTATGGAAATTAGTTTCTTTACCAAAATAAAATATACCGTTGCCAATGGCAAACAAGCTAGAATCCCAAATTTATTTACAAAAACAAAATTATCTTTCTACCGATGGCTTTTATAATTCGCATTAGTTCACGCAGTTGCGTACAAAATAAAATACCTCTAAATAAATTTCCATGAATTTTATTTGGAAAATAAAATTCGCCGAGTCGAATCGATATACGGAAATGATAATTCTAAAGATCACGGTGGGAAAAAGATTCTTCGGAAAACGACGGCATAAAATACGCGACGCGGATAGGGAGAGGGTTGAAAGGAGCCCAGCACGTGGGACGCGAGGGTGAGCCGCCTCCCTTTCGCTTTAGGGGGAATGAACGAGACATCGATAATCGTGTTTGTTGTACGACTGCCGATACGAAACTTCAGGAATGCCGCTCAGCCAAGAAGCCAGGGAAGGTTTACGACTTAAGAAGTATTATGTCACCCGAATATTCGCGCAGCATCCTTCTTACTCCCGCCACGGTCGAATCGCGATTCCTTATATGCAACGGAGGGTTGTACGACGGCGAAATTTTGACAACGCTCACCCGTCAACATCCATAACGTTTTAGGGTCGTCGCATATGAAGGGGGTGATCGCTGATCGCGAGATTTACGAAGACTGGGTAGAACTTTAAGTTGCGTCGCGTCGCGCGCGACAAAAGTTTTAATATTTGTTGTTTAAATATTCAGAAGGAGTCGCGACGTCGATCTAAAACCGACAACAGAGCGCTATTGGTTCTATTTTAGATATTTAAATTAATGTATTTTAACTATCCAGTGGCACGAATTCGGTTTCTCTGCAAGATTCGTAATCTGCGGGAGCTCCGATTGTTTCATAAAATGAGAATTTTTTTATTAATACCGATTCGGAATTTATCGGAACGAAACTTTAGTTTTGTTTTCGCAAAATCCTATCTGTCTATATTTGTCTATCTATTTTTTTGTTTCTTTTTGCATTATTTATTACCGTGCTTAAATTAAATTACTATAATCTACTTTTATGAAAGTCTTCACGTAATTGATCGGTTCATTAATACTTAATATTATGATCAAATAAACATAAGTGGCATCTAACATTATTAAAGGTTCGATAAAATATACTTAATGAAGGGGGCAAGTGCAAGAATAAAATTTTACGCATTCTATAACAGCTCAAAGAAACCTCTTAATATTAGATGCACACCAACTACAAAAAGTACTCTCACTCACATCAACGAGCCACGTCTCTGTGTCTCAGAAGCCAGGGAAGTATACACCACTGACCTGTAATCAAAAAGAAAAAATCATTATTAAATAGAATTTTAATTACAAATAATTATTACTTATAACTATTATACATAAAATATTATTTTAACTTGTGCAATTTTTTTTAAAATGCCTTTTTATTACATATTAATTTTTCGGGTTATATTCTCCATAAAACTATATTAAAATAATTTGAAAACATAGTAAAAAAAAATCCATAAAGATTCGCATATCTTTCCAATTCTTGAGATTACAAATAAACGAGAAGAGACATCGAGTAAATAAAATATTGAAGAAATACTACGCATCCCTCTCTAACCTTCAACGTCTCTCACAATGCACGACAGGCCAGCCCGTGATATTCATTCCGCCAGCGAGAAGAACAATACCTCGGCGTTTGAGACTATCAATCCCATTCGGAGCCATTACAACGCGTTCTTCGACTCGGCGGTGCCGTTAATTAACAAACTCGAAAAGTACTGCATAGAAAGCCTCGTTCGTCTCGGAATGTCGACGAAAGAGTGGTGCGGGTCCATCACGTATCGGGCAGGGGTGATGGCGAGCGTAGGACGGAAGCGCGCGCGTATAAAGGGTCGGTGTCTGGCCAGACGGGCAGAAATGAAGCAGCAAGGGTTTTGTTTGTCCGGCTGTCCACCCCTTTCCTTCCTCCGTTCAGGCTCTACCTCCCGCCCGCCAACCCTGCGTAACCGTGGCTCCGTTCTGCGAACCCCGTGGCACTCTTCAGCCCCTTCTTCATCACCTCCTCCCACGTAACCCCATCTCTCCCGGCAACCTCACCCTCCCCCTCCCCCCGCCCTACCCATCCACCTCCTCCGGCCATGTAACAATGCACGTGTGTACACTGTTTGCTCACATCCTCCCGCATATATCTTTGCGAGCTATAATATTGATTACTTCGGGCGAATTTCAGGCCGAGCGGCGCGCGAGCTGAGACCGTTTCTCCGACTCGAACCGCCACGCCGCGTCGTGCCGACAACCCCTACGCGAGCCACCCCCGCGCGGCGCACAGCCTTCAAGTCAATCTCTCGTTGTCGACGCCGCCAACCACTTTCCCACCCTTCTAAACCACTAGCGTTCAACGTCGCAATGCAGCTTTTCGCTTTTAGATTCGGCGATTTGGCCTCGATCTCGCAATTGCATCGTAAAGCAATAGCAATATACTGTCTTCTGTATGTCTAATTTATCTATGTCTCAGAGGTAATCGATGTGTATCTATTAAACGTTTTCAAAAAGCTATCACATAAAATTGTGATTAAGAGTTTTAACTTTGCCAAACATTTTTTAACTCAGTTTTTTTATACTAACAGTAAGCTCAATGAATTTTACATATTCTTTTTTTTTTTTTTTTAATAATATATGCATTTTAAAAAGCCGAAAGAATTTTGTCACATTGACATAATCAGCGCAAACATAATGCCAATGTAATAATTTTTACCATGGCGTAATTATTAATAAAAAAAAAAAATAAAAATAAAAATAAAAAAAATTGTAATATCTCTGCCACATGGCATTTACAAAATCTTCTTGTCACAATATAAAATTAAATAGTGTAAAAACGCATATATAATTAAAAAGACATAATTAGTTTCTCTCTCGATATTTTTCCTCCCATCACGCAACCCCCTTAAGCGGCCAATAAAAATTGCGAGTCTCCTACCCCGGTGCCGACCTTTCAAATGCAACGCGTATTAAAAGCGCGAGCGGTGCACATGAAAAAGTATAAACGAAAAGCGCAACAATACCAAAAAAGCGTTATAACTATTGCGCGTAATGCTGGACTCTGAAAGAGCCATCATTCCGTTCCGGCAAATACTCGCGCGACTTAAATTGCGTCACAGTTCTTCCCGAGCTATCCCGTGAACATTTAATTTCATTCGTGAGCCCACCCTCCGTCCCTCCCCGCGGCACCCCATCGGCCCCCTTCCTGTCTCCCCGGCTTGCATCAGCACCAAGTCCGTATGTCGCGAATCGAAGTACAAAGAAGCAATAGTAGAAATAAGATAATTGCTATTACAATCGCAATTTCATCCAGGACGACGGGACCTTGGTGGCGAAGGGACGCGGGGTGGAGCGCGAGAGCGGAACGAGGGAAAGGGAAACAGAGAAGGACGACTGCCGCAGAAAGCTCAACTACAAAGTACGTTAATGTCGTGCTCACACCCCCGTGCACCCCCAGCGCCATTCCGATGCCGCAGACAGTTTGTTGTCGAAGCTTCGGGGATTACACAAATGAGGTTGTTCAGCGGGAGAAATGTACATTCCGCTACAAAGCCAGTCCGCGCACGCCGTGTGCCACGCACGGAATTAAAAACCGGGGTGGAAGAGCGAAGGTGAAAAGTGCCGCTCTGCCGCGATCGCTCCGACCCCCGCGCCGCGGACAATATTTTCTTTGCTGAAAGCCGGCGCGCCGTAGAATGGATTTTCATCGGCGCGGCGTTTGAGCCCTTCAAGAATGGAATTCGTTTTTATCGGATACGCGCGCTCTCGCATCGGAATATCACCGCAACGACCGGTGTAGTTTTTAAAAATAGCATCCTTCGACCTCGATCGTCGCCGTCAGCGGCTTCGACATATTGCAGACGCGTTGACGCACGTCACTAAATCTCTACGGTATCGGGATACTTCGATGAATCGGCCGCGTCCCGTCGCATCGTCGGCTTTAAATATATCTCCGAGAAAAAACCCGTATAAATTTCTCTCTATTGTTACATTTTTTATTAATTAATAACACACGCATAAAAAAAAAAAAAATTCTTAATTTATCACGGTTTATTAAATTTAAAACAAAATTTCAAAGGTTACATATAATTTTGCGTTTCGTCTGATCTTTACAAATAATAATGAAATACTCCATAAACTTCGCTCGATTCGGGGAGGAACGGGACGGCAGCTGAGCGCGATAGTGACGTCGGCGGAAACTAGTTAGGTCGGAGGCCGGCGCAGTCCGAAAGGGTTGTAACGGAGGCGGCTCTCGTGCCGGCGCACCATACAGACTGGGGGGATAGTAATTGTATACGTACTGGGAGAATGGCAAGGTAAACAAAACTATGTAAGATTGCCCCATTAATATACATATCTCTCGGTTCAGCCGGGCCGTGAGAGAGCTAACCGTCTCTGAGCTACCGTTGGGGTGGGTAGTCTTGGCCTCAGACTTTAGGGTTAGGCCCGCTCGAGAGCAAGTAGGGTACACAATGGATATTGAGACCATAATTTACGGCTGATTGTTAGCCCCGCGATCTATGGATTCCTGCGTCCCGCCGCGCGCCACCAAGCCGCGTTCTAACAACTCTCGCCTCCACGTCGAATTTGTATTAGGCTCGTAATAAGTACGAGGTACGTGTGCACCGAGCGGAAGCGGAAGCATTAGAGGAATCCCGCGGGAGCGATCGGTATGGATATATGAAAGTGGCCGGGAGATTGTAACGCCTGTCATAGCGAATTTTCTATATTAATCCTGCCGGTGAAAAACATATCGAGGGAACTATGTCTAAGTATAACAATGCATCTTCTCGAATAAACATTACGTAACGTACCGCAGCGCTACTCGTAAGATATTAAAACCGACGTTTTCCTTTACATGTGGAGGATTAATTTATCGTTAGTATTATTAGTCAGTATTATAAATTTTACAGCGAATATTCTGATATTTGATACGCGTTAAATAATCCCGCATCCGTGTATCCCGTTTGCAAATCAGGTTAGATACTTGCTTCCTAAGTAAATAATTTATATCCCGTGTACTTAAATGCGAAATAGCAGTAAATCAATTAAGTTTAATAGTATAATAACACGTACCGCGGTCGGCGGGGCGTTCGGCTCTACGTCACAATAAATTCTTTTATTTTTATAATTACTCTTCATTTTATTAGCGAAATCTTTCAAGTGAGTTAATCAAATCAGGCCGGTCGAAAATCATTTGCGTCAAACGAGTGATAGGTGTAATTGGCCGGAGTTCGAAGAGGAGAGTTCCCGCGCGAGGTCAGTTATACTCTGCTTACTCGACTGGCTTTGCAACAAGAACGGCGGTTATAAATTAATTACGAGGGTCAAATTCACAACTGGATGCCGTTCCACGGGCTGGATCGGAGGGAGCGAATGTCTTACTAGTTTCGCCGGTAGCTCGAGGGACCGTGTAAGGAGGAGGACGATGTTTGGCCTTCCTTACAAGGGGGCCGACCATCCAGCCGACCAACCTGCCTGCCACTTACCGAAGGATAATAACGTAGTAATCCTGCCACGAGACACGGATGAAGTCCTTAATAACCCCATAAACTCAAGATATATCTTGCATATCAATATACCAGAACAAGCACGCCGCTGTGGTACATCACACATCGGCGGTTATCTCTCGTTAATTAAACAAACGATTCACGTCAAAATTCTCTCGCAATCGAAAGATATCGCGCGGCAATGTTAAAAGCGTTATTTAAGTCATTAATTATAGCCGGTTAAAGTGGTAAATGCTTTCGTCAATATTCCATTCGGAATTAATCGCGAAATGGATAATTAGGCAAATTTTTCATATCCCTCTCTTATGCACATGTCAAGCGCGCGAGCTCTGACGTTTGATATTTTGTTACAAGTACTATCAAGTTAACAAACCATTGCATACGGATCTGTAATTTAGTTATGAAATTCATCGAATAAATATGCATAGAAATAAATATGACTCGGCGCATAAATTTCGCACGTCAAGCTGTTAAAAACCTCCGGGGATGATCAAAATCTGTTTTCTGCACATCTAACGGTATCGAGGACAACGTGGGCGATCGATAATTAATAAGTCGATTGTCGGCACGAGGCGGTATTTCATATCTGAGGGCGAGCGCGCGTTACATTTTTCCGCATTCTCGCGAGCGTAACTATCGAGGAAAAATGATACGGCGATTCCCGGGAAAAATCGCAGCCCGCGGCGCGCCGCGCCGCTTGTCAATTTTGCACCTTTTAATTCGATTTGGAAAGTATCGCGGGGAAATAGTATCGAAATATCGTTTATACGTCTCTCTAAATCAGGCACTTCGTATCGGGCTTGTTGAGGTCGGTTGCATTCCTATCGCGCTATGCAACGTAACATGAATTTGCAGGAATTCACGATATAATCACAAATTAATTACGACGGCTTTATTGAAGTTCGCGGCGATTTTTGAAAATTTCCGGAAATTACGGAAGGCCGATCTGAAATTGGAATTCGCGATGCGCATGCTGCCCGCTGCAAATTTGTGTAAGTAACGCGATATGTAGTTCATTTAATGTAAAGTGCAAATCTATCTGAAAAAGAGGCCCGCCCGCGGAACATCGTTCGTTCCCGAATTTGCCGCATAGCGCGCGAATAATTAAAAAAAAAACATAAACAAAAGACGATTAAACGCGAAACAGAAACAATCGAGTAATTAAGAGACTTGATCGCCCGGAAGATTAAGACGGGAAAGAAAATGGGATACAAATTGTCGATGTTACAACCGTCGCGTTAACAGATTGTATACGAATTGTTCACGAGATGCGCTTAAAACACTTCCGTGAAATACGCGGCCGACAGATTTTCCCCGAAGAACGGTTATCACGTCTGTCAGACCACGGGCAAAAACTGAGGACAATCGACTGCGCCGAGGGCTGCTGTAGCAAGCTGTTTTCCCGCCCGGTGGCGGACAGATGACGGCGGAGCAGAGGAACTTAACAAATGGTCATTCGGTCGTTGCCACGAAACGCACCTACTTGAGATGCGGAGGATCTATGACCGCCATTTCTCACTGGCGCTTTGCGGCCGGAACAATACCCTAAGCGAATCGCGCATAAGAACTGTCGGGACACCCGAGAAGGACTCCTTGAGCAGGTTGATCACCGTCACGTGGCTTCCGGTAAGCCTCACCGAAATGCTACGGCGAAGCGCAAGAGAAGAGGATTTGATAAACGTAGCTCATTGTTTCATATATTAAATGCGCGCTCCGCTAATAAATATCACGCGAGTCGACTGGACGTTATAATTGCATCAATTGTATTAAAATTCTCAATTTATTTCGCGTGTCCCTTTTCATTTTTATTAAAGAAAGCAAGAGCGACGTTGTTAAAAAGACGATGAGCTTAGCAATGGAACTGAATTTATAGACACTCGGTTATGCGGCGCAAGTTGTCAAACGATCATCCCCCGACAGTTTAGGGTTTACTGGGACATCGGGCGTAAACTGCCCTCAGGGACCTTGTTAGTTCAATCCGAACCTGAACCGCTTCTCTCTCCTTCCCGCCGCCGAAAAAAAAAAAAATTCGGCGGGCATTCCATCGTTCTCTTTCTCTCCCGTCTTCCCTCCACCACCTGATAGCAGCGCGGCGAGACTGTGGCGTTTACGTTACCGCTTATTATGTTGTTCCGGAAAAGAGGATTATTGCGATATGCCCGCCGTCGAAAAACAGCGCAAAACGCTTCCGGCTATTACGTGCTCGCGTTTAAATCGTTGAACCTTTGTGTGTACAGCGTATGGTATTTATTGTTTACAGTTTCGCGCGCGTTGAAGAAAGTGCCTGCCTGCCTGCTTTACACGCTACTCCGTTAACGTTAAAGTTCTCCCAATGCATCTTGTTTTTTAAAGTCAATAATTAAAAGAAACTTAAAGTCACGAACTTTATATGTGAAAAAAGTTTAGTAAAAATTTGTAACTATTTAATATAATTACAAGTTATAAGTTAGGCGATTATTATAACCGGACGATACTTAGGAAACGCAAAAGGAACTAAATTTGCAATAAGTAAAAATTAATATTCGATTAATCTGTAGCTTTGATTATCAAATATCATCGTAGAAATTACATATCCGTCCGGCGATAAATATTTCAGACAAATAAAAAAAAAAAAAAAAAAAAAAAAATCCTCGCAGCGGCTGCATATTTCATTTTTCGAAATATATTTGAGTTGAGATAAACAAATATTTATTTACTGCGACTAAATTTTCGAATAGATTCACATCCGGCCAAAGCATTTTCGCTTCGATGTATATTATAAACGAGTAAATATTGGCGCTGGGAATAAGCCCTGAAAAAAGCATAATCTCTGTAACGATAAAATTGAGGGAAAAATTTCCCAATTTTTCCGGTAAAATATAACTTCCGCATAACTCCCTTTTATGTGTGACACAGTCACATAACACAGAGGGTAGGAGCGTCATTGCCATCAGCGTAAACTCGCTTTTGTAAATAAAGATATTTATTCGGATTTATTAAGAAATATTTAATGACGCTCGTGCTCGTTTTTATCAAATTTTTATTAATGCATGTCGTTTATTATGAAATTTATTTAAATATAAAATGTTGTTTACACAATTGTATAATTTCATTTATTAATAAAAACGATTTTAATAAATATAATATATGAATGCAATTTTAATATATGTATTGTTAACTGTACTGACATGCATCGCCTTTTCTACTTATTTTTAATCATATTAATTCGATATATTTTATTGTTATATTTACTATTATACATATTTTATAAGAATCTAATGTGTGTTTTATAAATGTTTTAAATATTTTTATTAATCACGTGTATATTTATAAATTATTGTTTCCTGCTGATCACGTAATAATATCCAAAAATATATATTATAATGATTTAATAATTTATTATATCCGCGCTTATTACACGTGTTTACTAGAATATGTTAAAAAAAAAAAAATAATTTGTATAGACACTTCAAGTGTGCAGAGAAGATCAAACCTATTTGGCTAATACGATTGGCGCGTACGTTTGTAACGTGCTCGATCAAAGTGAACAGTGGTAACGGTGGAAATCAGCCTTTGAAAGCACCCGTTGATGTTCGACAAGCGCGCGGGGCTTGGAAAGCGGGAGAGGATAAAAAAGAGTGACAATGAGAAGTAGGGTGGTAGACGATCGAACGAAACCGCCGGTCAGAGTATTGTCAAGGTATTGTCCTGCCCCGCTTCCGAAATAATCGTCGAGCCGACCTAATGGGCCATGAAGTCCCGATATCAAAATAACTCATCCGTGTCCGGCACGTGGTCAAACCCGTCGGACTTTCCCTCCCCGTCCCCTCCCCGCGCTTTCCCGCCGCCAGAAAGCTCCCGGGGCGTTAAAAATAGCGGTGTGAAAAAACTCCTTTCCGTGTCTATTGTCCAACCGCCGAGATAGACCCCCGCGCGCAGAAAAATCTTCGGTACCGGGTGATAGCGCGCGAAATCAACGCCCGAGTTTTGACGTTCTCAACTCCCGCGTGAAAACACTCTCCGCTTTTCGATATCGCTTTCGGCCACTTGCAACGTTATGAATTAATACGAACAGAAATATATAAATTACTCTCACCTGGCAGTATCTGATATACTTTGCTCCCTTCGAAATATATATGCTTTAAAAAAATCATAAAAATCATGTATCTTTTAATATTGTTGACACTACTGTTTTTTCAGAAAGTAAACAATTTAATATTTCTAGCGATTCTATTGCTGTGCCATCGTAATAAAAATTTATTTCCATAAATACATTAATTAATGTAATTAAAGTAATAGCATTATCTTCTTCAAATATGTATCCCCGGGTACAAAAAAAAAAGAAAAAAACTACCGTTTCTATCGTTTTTCAAAGCAATCAATAATATGTATCACGAAATTAGTTGCGCTTTCGAATGCTTGTGCAATCGACCTTTCCCAGAAGAATGTTATATATAAACTATTGAAAATACAGCTGTGTGCCGGCAGTTTCTTCGATTTCCCGGAATACGCGGCAGAAATGCTAAAAAATTGATCATGACATGTACGTTCAAGACCATACACATCTTTAACGAATGCAGGGTGTATAGGCCGAAAGTAGTTACGACGCATCAAACACAAAGTTACATTTCTAAAGTTGTGCTCGAGCAACTCCGCTAAATTGCTACAATGTCCTTCCACGCATACGTAGATCGCGTTTAGCGAGACTTCGACGTACTTTTCAACATACAATGCACAACTCGCGTTACAATGCGTCTAAATTATTGATTACGGAATAACCCAGAATGAGCCATCTCTAAATTCGTAATCGCTCAATATTCCAGTGTCGTCGTGCAACGACATAAAAGACGGCAGATGTAATGCTTTGTAATGCGTTGAAGCCTACATCGGAACATTAAAAAAAAAAAAAAAAAACCGACCATAGAATAATATCGAAAAATTACCCGCTTATCCACACATAATTCGATTAATACGTCGGAAATTTCTCATGTCAGAAGTCAACGTACTCGGCAAATGCCCGTATATCGGGTACGCATGTTTAATGTAGATCAAGTAGGAAATATCTGTATATGTGTGTCGACGTAAGACAGATTGACGTTACAAATTGATAAGCGTTAAATGTACCACTGCAAAGTGCAACAATTTAATCAAATCCGATTTCTGTTTTAATTCCTTACATTAATTAGCAACGTCATTTTTTTACGCCAAATATTAATTATTAGAAAAAAAAAAAATAAGTATATAAATTTTTTTTTTTTTTTTCGAAAAATATATACGTATTTAAATTATTCTTAATTTATTCAATTAAGTTTTTAAATAAAATATAATAATAAATTATTCACGAAACGTCACGACATATTTCAGCTAAGCGTAATGAATAATTAGACCATCGCCTGAACCGAAACGTATATAGCAGCAGCACGGGTCGTACGAAAATTCGACTTGAAATATAATTGCGGCATTGCGAGCTGCATGCGAAATCAAAGCCTATTATCGAAAGCCTCTGCCGAGCGGTGCATGATCGATCGCGAACGGCCTCGAAATCGCGCTTACATATCGGAAAGTCGAAATTACCCTAAATAGCAACAGTGTTGGTGGCGCGTATCGGACGGGCGAAGGATATCCCACCGCCGATGGCAGTAGTGGTGCGACGAGGAATCATAGGGGTTGATAAAGGGAGAGGGGACGCGCTCCGGAGGTGGTTTCCACCCTCGCAAGCCGGGCAACTCGAAAGTAGGAACCGCGACTATGGGTGAAGCTAAGTCTGTCCGTGTAATGGGGCATCGGCACGCGATTTCTCTTCCTCCCTGACCCCCCTCGGTTGTACCTCGCGCGTTTCTAACTTTCAACTTCGCTCACGGCTCCCCCGAGCCCCGACGGGAGCCCTCCCTCCCCCCCCGACTACTTGGTGCACCTCATCCCCGTGCGGCAGGGTGTTGCGCTGTGACTTATCGGCTCTAATTATTCGCCGGCAAGAAAGCAGGCAAGCCCGACGATCAGACCTGCCACCCTCGTAAAGTAGCTTTTCTCCGACGCATCGCGCACACCTTCCTACAGCTGTTACGTGCTATTTATTCGCGGCGCCGATTCGTGTGCGTGATCGCGGCGTATACTGTTGTGCTATACCACCGCTGATCGTCCGAGTACGGCCTCTCGGAATGATTAAAGTCACCTCGTCGTCAGCTACTCTGTCCATCTATCATTATTTGCCGGTGGAAATAAATACACCCGTTGCGTTAAGACACCACTACTAATTCGAGAATACGAAACAATTGTTACTAGGTCGATATAAAATTTTATTCTAGAAATTATAAGCGTATTTATTCAATTGCGCTTTACGTTCACGTCTAGTTAATTAATTCATTTCTGGCGTATTACACGATTGTTTGCCGGACGTGAAAAAAACGACGAGTGCGAATTTTTCGTAAACGACTTTAGAGCCGCAAATGGCCTGTTTCCTGGAGCCTTATATTTAGCCTACAGCTTGATAGATGTTTATACACCCGACGTGAACTTAATTCGTTCAGAAAGTTTGCAAGGGGTGGCGGAGTACTTAGCTAAAAAAAGAAAAAAGAAAAAAAAAAAACCTGAAACGCCGATAGCACGATAAATATCGAAGTCACGGAAAGAAATTCTAATTTTCTAGCTCGTACACAGCTTGACCCGTTTCAACGACTGATCTCTTAAATGACGAAAACCGAAGACACAGATCGACGAGGGAACTGGGTAAAATCGTTACGCTACAACCAGTTTACCAAGCAGGTTCAATTCGACACACCGACACGTGGAATTAATAATGTAAGCACTAAGCTATATCAATGCTCAATCCTTGCAGGCGGTACCGACGTACAGTGCATATATAAACACAGATACGCTCTACCGTGAATCTACAAACAGATGTTGACGGAATATCGACGATCAAATCAGAATTATCAACGAAGAAGATGTGGTAACTTGAAGAAGTACGTAATAATAATTATAGAAGTAATTAATATTTATATAAAAAAAAATCAGATACCTATAAATAAATTGTGATGGAGAGAAGGGGAAGTAAAGCAAGATCAACTCAACACATGTTTAAACAAATAAGTTAAAAATTCATTCCTGCGTCAAGTAGCAGAAATAACATTCCCGACGGATAAAAAACAAATCAAGGAAAGAGCTGAGTTTCAAATAAAATATGGCACAACGAAAAATAGTCGCAACCTTAAATTCATGAATGTTGTATTTGCAGGACAGAGTGAAGTAAATAGATGGATTGGCTAGATTTTATAAAACGTATTCTCTCATTAAAAGTGCAGTTTTTAAATAAATATTTGTTTAAGAAAAAAAAACACTTTAAAGCGTTTCAAAAATAAATCGTGCGTTGTATCAAAATTTTATCCAGTCATTTTATCCGACTCGCCTTTTTTATTTTTACATTTCACAATAAATATAATTATTCTTATTTACTCTACGTGTAATCAATTCCCCTTATCATTAATTAATGATTAAAAATATATATTTAACAAAACGTTTTTTTTTTTTATCCATTGCACGTAAAAATTGTCCGAGCCTTTTGTTCGTTTCAATTGTTCGTTAAGAGATTGCCGGAAGATTCTTATCGCGTGGAATTAAACAGTACGCACGTGTCAGCCGACTGCCCAAAGATTTAGAAGAACGGCCAAGACCCGGCACTACCCTCTTTTTAAACAGCCAACTCACTTTGGTGTGATAATTTTTCAATTTGGCCTCATGCGTTATTGAAGTTCGCGTCGGTGGGGGGGCTCGCGACGAGCAGCCTTCTCCGACGAGAAGTCTGAGTGGCCGTCGTGCAAAACAATGCTAACCCAGAGTAAACGATGCCCCGGCCGGACCTCGTGTCTACCGCCGCGTTCCAACCCTATCCGGGGATAAGGAGAGTCGTAGTGTAAGCAACGCACAACATGTTACGTGCCGTCATGTTTTTTACATCAGCCAGACGATACTCGAGTCGCGGGGTAAGAGAGAAACACGTCCGTGTTAATCGCCGGTGCATGCGAGCACACACGCACACGCGTGACTGTTGCGGAAGTTCGTTACAAGTTTCTCTTCGGCCGCCGCTATCCTCCTGCTTACTTATGATCCCCTACGACTTCATGACGTCGACCTAGCCTCCGCCGCGATCAACCAAGTCCCTCTTTTTACGCCGCTGTCATTACACATGTCATAACGTTCATTTTCTCTAATAGAGCCCTGCATTTTTCCGAGTGTTATTTTTATATGTAACCCAAACTTCCTTTTCCTCGAATATCACGTACAGCGCGTAGTATATGGAACAACCGCATAAAAAAAAAAAAAAAACCCTCCCCGATGATCATCCGCATAGTTTACCGCATTACGTCAACGTGCGATTCGTATAACGGCGTGGAGAGCGCATCACGATTGTTTGCAACTCGGCCGGCCTGTCGTGCTCACACTGTGTTTAATATATAACGATTGTATATATACACAGAATGGACGGAGAGTAGCGATATAGACGGAGATGAATGGGGTAAAGAGGCGGAGGGTTGACGTTGAATACGGCAAAGGAGGACGGGGGCAAAGTGGAAAGCTTACACGTACGCGAAGAGAGAGACGGAGGAGAAAGGTTACGGGGACGAGGGGGTGGACGCGCGAGGGCGGGAACCACCAGTCGTTTGTCGTCTGATAGATAAACAACGTCGTTATTGTAAATGCATTGGAACAACACGCTGCGGGGCTTCATTGGCGGCTTTTCTTCACGATGCGAAGCGACGCGCGCGGCCCGCCGTTGTTTACGAGATCGATAGTCCGATCGTTAGAAGATCGATTTTATCATATCACCTCACGAGATGGGGAGAAACAATCGTTGTAACGCATCGGCGTTGTAAGCGCGCGGCCGCTTTTTCTCTTTCTCTCTCTTTCTCTTTTTTTTTTTATCCTTTTTCTTTTTCGGTACGCGAAGAATCGGCCGCTGTCCATCCCTCTCGCCGATCATCCCCGGCGTCGTTCATGCGCTCGCGCCCACCCTTTCGCCCATCCTCCCCCTTTTGACCTGGCGCCCTCTCCTCTCTCGGGGGGAGATGATGGACTTGCACGGCGGACGACGTGAAACAGAGAATAACAAGGCGGGTCACGCGATACAGGCGCGGATGCAACGAAATTACACACCGATCTCTCCGTCTCTCATGCAATCGTACGCCCGCGTATGAAATATTTGCTCCGATATAATGTAATACTGATTCGTGAATATCTCGTCGTTCTCTCTCTCTTTTTTTTTTCATTTACACAGAGGAGACCATCGCGCGCGACGAACGCCAGGACATCGATCTACGTATCGCGGCGCGGAGGATCGACGGGCGCGTTCTCCGAGGATTTTCGTCCCGGTGCGAGAGACGCGGGCGGGCTTCCGTTGGCACGGGTTGTTTCGCGAGGAAAATTTTGAAACGGATACCCGTAATTCGTCCCGCCGGCGCGGCGCGGCCCGCCGTTAAAGTCCCAGCGGGCTCGAGTGCGGCGAGCAGAGCGAGCGAGCGAGCCGATATTTATCGGAGACGGGTACGCGATATGCGCGCGGACTTTCATTTGACTGTAATAACATGTCGCGCGCACGAGACGGAGTGTTTGCAAGGGGGTAATTCGGGATGCAAATTAATGCGCGTAATGGCGATAATACGGGCGGAGTTGCGCGCTTTTTCGCGACGGGCTCCGGTGAAACGTAACGCCGCCGATAGCAGGAAAAATCCGATCTCGAGTTCCTTGGTGGTGCGCCCCGGCCGCGGCAAGCGCGTAGCATTTGCATACCTATTGCGATTTTCGTATTGTTTGCGTGGATAATGATGGATCTCCGTTGTTGATTGCACACTAACGATTCTTTATTAAGCGGCTTGGTAACGCCAAGTCTCGGGAAATAAGAAAATCGTTGGGAAATACAGATTCCTCCGCGATACCGGGTAATCGCGTTGAAGCGGAGAGGGACGAAATAATTGGCGAGAAAATCTTTCTTAAAATAACGCCAAGCGCGGCAAGGTCGGACAATAATATAATCAACGCCGTCGCGCAATTGGGCCGACGTAATAATTTTCAATGGCAGCGAATCGGCAAATTCATTGATTCAATTGAATCGTAAACGGTACTGCCAAACGTACGAATCGTAAATAACTCGCGCGGCTCGTTCGTTATTGCCTTAAATTTCTTGCTTACTGTAGCCACACGCCAAACCTTGAAACTCATTTAAACCGTTCTCCCACCTTTTTTTTTCTTTTTTTTTTTCAGACGACACGAGAAATCGCCGCGACCGAGCGATCGTTTCCTCGATTTCTCAACTGTATTTAAGAGCTGCTATGACGGACTGTACGGTGACCATGAGAGCTCGACGCCCGCTGTTTGTTCCTCGCTTTATCTCGAACGTAAACATCGCTTGGAATATATAGGAGGTGGTGTTAGGAGAGACGGAGATGCACTGCGAACGAACACGCGAACCTCGCCGCGGAGAGAAGGACGGACGGCAGCGGCGAAGACGACGACAACGACGGCGACAGCCGGGCCGCGCAAGGACCTAGCCGGAGGAAAAAGGAGAAACGAAAATAGAAGGACGGACACACACGACCGTGCAGGACGGACGGACACTGGATAAACAAGGGGCAATAGAGATAAACAGAGAATATTACGAGAAATATGCGCAAACATGAAACTCTCGTTCCTCCTTTCGCGCTCACCCTCTCGCTCCTACGCCGCCGTCCTCTTTCCGCTCGCTTTCGTTTGTTTGGCCGCGCGTTTGCCCCCCGCCGCCCGTCCGCGTCGCTCATTTGCAACCTACTTTTTTAAGTACCCGCCGGTGCCCTCTCGCGCCGCTTCCCTCCCCGGTCGTCGCCGCTGCTCGCTCGCTCTGTTCACGCACTTCGGCCGTATCGCCGCTTAATTTATGCCCCGCCGATGTTTCGTCAAGGATTTTCTCGCTCGCCGAGAGTTTGTTTGGCCCGGAAAGTTTTTTCTTCAAACGCATCCAGCACCGCGGAAAAATAACCGAATAGGCTCCACGGAAATTGTTTCCGAATAATCTACCGCTTCGAATGTATGTACGCATGCTAATGTAAATCTTACATCTTTTGCGATAAAAATAAAGTAAAAGAAAAAAAAAAAAAAGAGTTTTTTTTATTTATGCACGTAGTTTATTTTTATTTATTTTGTTTTTATTAAAACTTTTTTATTTAAAAAAAGAAAAAAAAACGATTTGAGTATGTAATCTTGAGAGAGCTATCATGTTAAATAGAAAAAAAAAAAAAAGAATTTATTCCGAGGACTGATAATTGCTGTAGTTTTACAAAACGCGATGTGTCACTTCTTAATATATGTCGAGTGTTTATCGCTTAATGTATTTTAATTACAAAACCCGGCGCATTTAAAAAAAAAACTTACTATGTTGTTTTTCGCTAATACGTGACTCATCGCGTGAATAGGCCTATTATCCAGACATCTTTTCTAAAATCAAATATCGTAATGCCCGCGGAATGGAATTGCGTGAAAAGCTGCAAATACAGCATTAATTCGCTGAAATATGAGCGCGAGTATAAGTTCCAATGATATAGCACCACAAACTTCATGACGTTTAAGAAAATTGACTCTGTAATATTGGATGTGGATGTCGTTTTAGTCGATGACGTACTTCGCAAATTTACATACGCAAACAAGTTGCGCCAATACAAATAGGCAGAAGCAAATAGCGAAGGCGCACTAACGAAACTTTTATGAGCAAGCTAATTGTCAGAACGCTACACGTGACTGCGACTCAACGAATTTGCAACAAAGCATTAGTGTCGGATAATATCAAATAATGTTACCGTGCACCGACGCCCATTAAATATTTCGCATGAAATAAATTTGTCATAAGATAAAAATGAGATATCATACTAGGCTTATAAAAAAAAAAATTAAAAAAAAAAAAGGTATTTTACTCGCTGTCCGAAACGACAAATAAATATATATTACACGAAGCAATTGTTATATTAAAATACTGTTTTTTAAAAGTAAAGTATCATTTTTCGAGACATTTCCATAAAACGATTATTAATTTCAACTTGTTTAATTCTTTTAATTAATAGCATTTCGCATCGTGTTTCTCATTATTGTAGGTTTAAAATTTGCATAGAATATTAAATTTTACTGCATTGTACAATTTACTATTATTATTTTATTTTATTATTTTTTTTTTTTTTTTTAATTTATTCTGATTCAAAAGTCATATTCATCCGATTATGTTATTATATAAATTGCATGGTGCGAGGAGAAATTCATTTAACATGAAAAAATAAATATTAAAGCAGGATCGTATTTCTTTCGGGTAATGGAACAACATCGTGCCGATCAAATTCACGTAGTACTTTACTTCGTTACGAGTGCCATAATTTTCTATGTACTGTTAAAGTAGTAGAATAAAAAGAAAAAAAAAAAAAAAAGAGAGAGAGAGAGAGAATTGGGTCAATAACGAGACGTGGAAGAATTGCCGCTAAATGGAAGATTAATCGCGGAACCTTTCTTCAATTAGTAAACGCTTACTCATTCATCCGCCCCCGTACTCGCAGTCGATGCTGATTTTATTACATCGCCATTTATTCCGGCGAATTTAAAAGATACAACACCATTTGTCATAATGCCCGCGCCGGCGCTTATTTCTATCCTTTGCGCCATTTGATTGATCGATTAATCTTGCCCTGTCAATCTTCCGGTGTGCAAGCCCTTGCGAAGTGATTGCGCAATCGCGAGGTCGCAACGGCATATCGAAAAGCCTATAATCAAGCGTCCACATTCTACGCGTAATTGATCAAAGAACCAGCCGTAGGTTGTTAAAGCAACTCGATGACAATTATACTGTATCTTCATCAGTCCTACCCCCTCGCTCGTAACGCAGTGATTTATTGTAAATGAACGTCGGACAACAAGTGAACTTTAGATACCGAAAGTGTTTGCAACGAGATTTCATTTTCGCGAAACGAGAATAATTATCTCCACCGTTCAAGTGTTATTGTAATAATAAGTCCGTGGGCGAAACAAGCTATTTAATTATTGCGGCTTGAATTACGCCGGCCGAGACATTCGCGATAACCTGAGATGAAAAAAAGAAAAAAAAAAAAAATGTTGCGGCGCGTATGCTCGCCAATCGCCGGATACTCGATTATCCGAGCGCAGCCAAAGGTGTCCAAAAAATTCGCAGTGTCCATCCCGACTCTCTCGGACTACCGATATAGAGACGAGACACGAAAGGGAATGAATGCAGACGGGACAGGTAAGGTATTTGACGGTCTATGGTGCCTGGGGTACGTCGAGGGCAGACTATATAATTTCCCTTGAGGGAGATCGGGATGGGCGATACGGGGGTGGGCCGAAGGGGCCAGCGAAAAAGAGGGACGGACGATAAGAGGGGGGGGGAGGTGGAAAGGAGGACGAGGGAGATCGGCGTGTTTTCCAGGTGGGGAGGTGCCGCGCTCATCCGCGAGCCCATCAACGCAACCATCCTCCGACAATCGATTATTATCTTTCCAATTTGCATAGCAACCGAGCTCTTGTTCAAATCTGCACCCCCTGTTTCGACCCCTTTGGCAACCCCTTGCAAATCCTGCCCCGGCCGCCAGCGTGACTCCTCGTCAGGCACTCCGTATCGTTCCTGTTATGCTGTCGGCTTTTTTTCCGTCCCGGGCATTCATGTTCAATCTCCTTCCCGAGGATGAGTCCGGGGGATAACTTGAGGGTGCTCTTGAAATCGCGAGGCTCTTGCCTTCTAGTTTCGCACGCTGGATGCTCATCTTTCTCTCTCTCTTTCTTTCGTCTTTTTTTTTTTTCCCTTTTTTTTTTCTCGCCGTGATTTCGAATTTTAATCTAACGTCTTATTACGAGCGAAGATTTTTCATTAAAGCACTGGATACATTTGTCAGATAAAATATTCCTAACGCTGCGGAGATGTGACACCGGGGAGCATATAAATGTTCGTAAGTGATAAGAAATGATTCACCGTGCCAAAACGTCCTGTCCACAGACGCTTAAATAAAACTGTGCATTTAAAGTAAAACAGACTTTTCTACGGACATAAATAAAATTACTCTACACCACGCAGATTTATTCGTAATGTGACGTTTTATATATCGAACGTTCTTTTAAAATTTGCATTATTGATTATTAAATCCGCGCATTGTGACACACGACATTTCTTTCCTCTAATTTCTTATTCCTTCATTGTCAGTCAAACTTATCAGTTATTTAACGCCATGCAATTACGCCGACTTAGATATTCACGGTGTTACTTATACGACTGCACGTGTCTTTAACTGTGAATTCGTAACACGTGTCTTATGATGACGTATAGCAGTGTGTAACGAATATTTACTTTCTGACATTTATTCGCTTTGCGTTTCAATCACGTCGCGTTATATTTTAAAAACGTTATAATACATTATTAATCATTCGTCATATATCTATTTTTAAAGCAGTAAATAATGGGATCAACAATTACGTAAATGGAGCAAAAGTTACGTGGATAACAAATTATACAAAAGGTAACGTCCAACACAAAATAGAAAAAAAAAAGAAAGAAAGAAAAAAAAAGGGAAACAATTTTTTAACAAAAAAAATAAATAAAAACTTATATCTTTCGTTAGTTGTCTCGACAATCGACATATCAATTATATCAATTTGCAACATTTCTCCTGAATTTTATCTGCATTTGTCCAGCGTCCTATACCCAACGTTAAATTACATTTTCCGTTTATTCCGAAATGTGTGAACTATATACTCGCATTAAATACGATACCGAAAAGCTGCCACGCAATCGAATATGTAGACTGGATTCAGGCGCCTAGCCGTCATTCGATCGGATCAAAAATACGCGTGGCCAGATACGAGCCCTAATAGACTTTCCGTGTCGACGATAAGATTAAAAATGAAAACGACGCGTATTTCTGTCAGTCGGCCACCCGGTCGATTTCGCTCGACAACTCCGCAAAACGCCGGTGACGCCGTCATTATTGACAGCTACCTGCGCCAAGGAATTCATTAAAGAGCTGTTGATAGTTGGCTAAAAGTCATCGATCGCTCGAAATTTGTGACATATCGACTCGCGTACGTGTGGCTTGAATTATATCGCGTTGAGATTAGCTTATACACCGATACAACTTCTACATAAAATAATTTTTGCGTCAATCGTCGACAAAATAAATTATAGTAATTTAATATACTTTTAATATTTTCTATATTATATTTTATTTTTATTTGCGTTAATAAATAAGGTATATCGATCGCGGAACGTATTGCTTTCTTAACAACCGCATTGACTTCTCAGCTGCCTTTCTTTCGACGGCGCGGAGAATGGACGAGGCACGTCGTCGGTGGTCCAGAGGGTTGAAGACCCTCCTTTATAAAATCTTTGACGCGTCGTCGAGCGAGGCAGCGCCGCGATAGTCATTAATAACTTTTAGGTGGCAGATTTTGCGCGTATTAATCCACCATATTATACCGCGAGGCTATGCAGGGGCCATCCCCCTTTTGGTGCCATCGCTTGTTGGTTCCCGCTTTGCACCCCCTGCAGGGGAGAGCAACCGAATAGCTGAGTCGACGTCTTCTTAATGAAAAATCCGAATCAGGAGCGCGCCTTTTCTTTCGCACGCCATTCTCGACAAATTCTTGCCAATCCCTTAACGATAATGACCGGTTGGATTGCATTTAAAAAAAAGGGGGGGGCCAAAATTTTTATTTATTTTACTAACGTTTAACGTAATAAAAACTTTCAAACTCTATCTTATATTGTAATATCTAAAAATGCAATTTAAAATAATCAATAAAATTAAAGCAAATTTATAATTAGATTGTATCATTCAAATGGAATAAAATGCCTTTCTATTTAATAATAATTATTGTTATGTAAGTTCTCAAAAAATAATGATATTGCCTTCGCGTAATAATTTGCAAAAATATATTATATTAAATTTACATTTTGTTATTAAATCGCTTAAAATTTTAACGACCTAGTGAGAACAGCCAGTGCGGCGTCGCTTATTAACAGGCAATACTTCAAGCCCTCCCTCCATCGCAAGATCCGGAGTTCATCGACTCCGTCACATCCTCCCTTCGTCGCGCTGACAATAAGACACCGGGTGACATCCATATCCACTACGAAGCTACGAAACCACCCCCGACTTTTCTCATTTCTGTTTGCTGGAACGACCAACCGGCCGTAATGTGCTCGCGTGGCAAATTAACAAACGCCCGAGGAATAAACCGACTCCGTTTCTCTTTCGCCATCAGCCTCTCTACCTCTTCCAGTACACACCGACGCGTGCCTTTTACCTCCCTTGCTCTTTCGTACACATTCTTTCTCCTTCTCGCTCTACTTCTTTTCCTCATCGTGTCAAGGAGGTATATCGTCGTTCTTAAAGGTGTATTCTCTCTCTGAGCAAATTTCATGTACAATTAGAAGGCTTTTGTAGAAGCTAAACTGCTAATAGTCCCCGAAAAGGGGCTCGCGCCCTTCCGCCACCCGCGTCTCGCCTCTTCGCCACCGTGCACCTCATTTCGCGTGACAGTCGTTCTCCCCCATCGCCATCCTTCTTCTCCGCGGCCCCCGCGCGCGTGTACCTTGGGTTCTTCAACCCTTCTACGAGCCCGCGTTAACCCATCTCCTCTCAGCTCATGTCATCTCATAGAATGTACCCGCCAATTCACTTCTAGGAGTCAAGACGACCATCCCAGTTCCCCACCCCCGCCCTGGATCGAGGTGAGAGAATTCGGCGATAACGAAGCGCGTCACCAGACTTATTGCGGATTATAAACTAGGATTGTTTTCATTAAACACGCCATTTCCCGGTATTTCTCGCGACAATCCTCCCACCCTTTTTAACGCGTGTAATTTATTAACTTTTAAGATTCATAATTAATATCTTATATTAAAGTAAAAACATGTTGTTTTTTAAATATATATATTTTTTTTTCTATGGTATTTACTTACTTGCTGTCCTTCTAAATTAATATTAAATTGCAAAAATGTCGCGACTAAAATTATGTAGAAGTTGCAATGCACTTGTTGACGGCCACTTAATCGAGTGTGACGCGTGGAGACCGCTTTGCCAGCGCAATAAAGAGCACGCGGATTATGCTAATTGGAATCTAAGGTCTCATACTTGCGTCGTAAATATCTCACTTCTAATTATGTATTTACGTGCTCTAACTGGACTGGACTAAAAAGATTACGTCTCGGATAGTTTAACTTGCTTTGTATGCGTTAATATTCATGAATTACGATGTAATTCTACTAAAAGTGTTCGTAAGACACTTATCTTCAAATCTTTGTTTTTATTTTTTTCCTTTTTATATTACTTTACGTAACGTATCTATCTTTACGCGAAAGTAAACTGTGAACGTCAAAAATTAAATTGAGAAAGCGGACGGCGCTAACGTGACTAGTAGCGTTATAAATATTATAGAGAATCAAATATAGACGATAATTACGCAACAAACTTCTACAACTTTTCTTCTAAAAAAAATCAGCTTTGATCGCTTTTTAATTATTTACCACAGCGTGGTAAGATAAAAATCATGATGAAATAAATGTATAATTATCTTATTACTTATAAGTATATATTATAAGCGCGTAAACGTCTAAAAGATCAGAACAGATGCGAGAGGTTTCAGACGCAATTAATCAGGTGAGAATAATATCTTATAGCTATGATACATGTGCCAATTAAAGCATACCAAGCGGAGTGTGGAAGTCACATCCGCGTCGCTGGACGCGGCAAAGACGTAGCGAACTAGAAGTAGGAGGTAAAGAGAGGACGTGACGATAACTGGGCTAATGTGCAATAATGAACACGGTTGCTTATCAAATGGCCCTGACGGTTCTCTTCCTGCTGCCTGTGTAACTTATGACCGCGTCTTTCATGAACCGCGAAACGCGATTGTAACGCGAGTAATAATGCGCGCGGCAACATCCGACTATTTTACGACGTTTCGTAAGCCGCGTCGAGCGCGAAGTGCTAAACAGGTCGACGTTAAAATTTATCCGTTAAACGTCTCGATAAATACTCGCATTTATACAATGCGCCGTCACTCACGCGATTAATAACTCAACGAGGGTTCGATTTTATTTTATTAAATTTTGTTCTTAAAGATTAAAATCTTAAATTTCCCTTTTTTTTTTTTTTCTTTTATTGCGGTATAATTTTTGTGAGATCGATATTCGTCCACGTGCCGTCTTGAAAGTACGTGTCACATTAATTATCGGTGTCCGTACGGACGACGTATTTTCTCGTATTGCGCACGTAAGAGTGTACACCTTGACATATAGTATGTACGCGGATATATAGTATGCATATGGAGCTCTTCGTGCTAAGAATAGGCAGCATACAGACGGTCAGATATAGCTAAGACTTTGCGCCTATAAGCGAGCAGGTCATTGGCATTAGGGGTTGGAAGGGTGTGCATTTCCGCGATACGCGCATTCGAATGCGGTTCAGTCCTCAGTGCCGATCTGCTTTCGATCGAGCGACTGCATTGCTCAGTGTCAAAGTTCAAACTCGATGCAATTTAGGTTGCACTCGGCGCTATAAGGATTCATTAGATTAATCAATGGTTTTTACGTTTGCTCCGCGTCGGAACAGGGAAAAGAGGGGCATGTGCGATTAATCAGTTTATACGCAGATTAAATCTAATTATTTCCCCTTTGATCGATCAATTTACCGAGCATTAATTAAATGAAATAATAGAGTAATATTTTTGAAAAATAAAATAAAAATAAAATAAAAAAAAATTTCGCTTTTGGGCGTATCATTTGTTTCCGAATAATTCGATACAAGATAATGGAGCGATAAGAAAAAAATTGCCATTTTCGCGTTTTTCGTAATTAAATTTTGTTCGGCAAAGTTTCCCGGCGACGTAAAAATATTTTAATGTTTTAACGGGCTTGTGAAAGATATACCTTCTCTTATTGCGCTCCGTATTATTCGATACGTCAACGCCGGGCACTTCATACCCTTTTAATGACCAGCCTGCCTATTATAGAATACAGTTAATATTCTATTTTCTAAGTTTTCAATCGCGAGGCGCAGCTTATACCCCCGTCCACGTTGGAACAACCCGCCCCTTCGATTAAAAACGACGCGCGATGCACTTTCGCGAAGTGACGCCCGCTGACTTCGATCGGATCGCTGATTTCAATTTAATGGCCCGTCACTCCGACTCTTTGCCCGTTAATTTTTCCGATATCGGCGATCGGCGAGCGCGCGCGGTCCCTGTTTGTTCTTTCTGTTTTCCGTACGCGTGTCCGCGCCGCCGCCATTCATGCATCCCCGCGAAACTTTCGTCTGTTTATATCCACATAAATTCTCACACCAGCCGCGCGATACCTCCCCCTTTCCCTTCCCCTCCGCCCTTCGCTCGTGTCCGTTATATATCGACTCATCGATCCACTTTATCAGCCTCTTCCTAACCGCGATATTTCCCACGACCAATCACCTGCGAACTTTCGCTGCCAGGCTCCCGCAGAGGTTTTTTTTTTTTTATTTCGCTTCCGCCGCGGAATCGGAGAGAGCAAAATGCAGGCCGCGGCACACAGCGTTACACTGTAATCAGTACGATACAATCGCGGCATCGGCTAACATTGCCATCACCATACGTAAGATAGCTGGTATTAATAGTCGCTTACGTTCTATGCGGACTTGGTTATTACCCGGATGAACTATTTATCCCTATTTCACCGGACAGATACGATCGTTGTTTGTATAACCGAATATAATTCAACGTTATTTTAAGTTAATTATCCGCACGGCGAACATTACGTTTTGTTACTTGTAAGCGATGTCAAAAAGAATTTATTTTTATTTTTTCTTATTTTTTTTAATTATGTAATGATATCTTACAGTTTGAATATAATGCAATATATGGTATATAAATGTTTAAAGTACCTTTCGGCAAAGGTACTGGTTACAATCGCGTCGCGATGTCGCGGCAACAACAAATCAATGCTCCCCGTACAAATGCTGTGACTGATGAATACACAACGGAACTAGCAGCGTGCTTAATACAGGAAACCAAACGTGCCAATGTAGGTTTATGATATCAAGCAATGCTACGTTTACGATCGATACAAGTGCTCGTATCGTATCGGAGTTAGAATGGTTTAGAGAACGACTAAATGCAGACGAACGCGTGAAACTAATGTCGCCCTTTGTTTTGACCGGCTCTTTCAGCGATGCAACAGCGAATGTTCTTATAATTTATATTATTGCAAGTAAAAGCAATAAAATGTCTGTTACTTCGTAAAAATGTTCGATAAAAAATTTTATTATAAATCCGAAATAATGCATATTATCTTACAAAAAAAAAAACACCAAAAAAAAAAAATATATATATATATATATTCGTTCTTGATGCTACGTTCAGAAAAAGCTGCAACAATTTTAAAATCACGTTTCGTTAAGGGGGGGAAAAAAAAATAAAGTAAAATAATAATAATAATCGAGTTGCACGCGTTTTGATGTGAATTTTTCAACGAAGAGAAATTATCGACGGCCGACCAAATATTAAAAGACTCCATTATCGTAATGTATCGTTGGCGGTTAATGCGTTACACATCAGACAGACGTGTGCGTTACATAACTTGATGGCAAAACGCCAGTAATGCAAGGAATTCATCACCGGCACGATAGGTATGTAGAATATGATACTGTGAATTAAATACAGCTGCAATTTACAATAATGTTAGATATATATAGAGCACTGCTCGTTGATACAATATTTTTTTGTATTTACATTATCGAGAATATTACTGATAAACGATCGCATTAGCTCCCCGCATTAGGCGTGTCTTTTAAAAGTCATTTATATCGCGAATTATCCTGTCCAATTTTAATCCTCACATTTCCTAAATTTTTTTTTCGCAAAATTACATATTTATCTAATGCATTACGCTCATAATCGTAACTTGCGCGAGTTCACAAGCTCCTCACTCGTTAACGAATCGACCAATCTCACCCAGATAATACCATCTTATCGAGCACCTACGGTCTAAAAGTATTCTGGCTTAAGAAGAGAAACGTAATAATGAAAGATCGACGTATCGCGTCACCGATCGCCGATGCTGAAGTAACGCTCGCGCGCACGTGGGCGGACGACCTTAACGTTAAATGCAAACGCGGAGATATCGGTGTACCGAAGGGAAGAGCCCCGGGACAGGCGGGAAGGTGCGAGACCATAAAATACCGTTGTCGACGAACTGGCGCGTTATCGAGGCACGCAATGCTATGGATTACAAGAAAATACGCGAGCGTGCGTCGACACGCACGCTTAGAAAGGTGTGCGCGCTCCGTCTATTTTCTCTCCTCGCCGCTCTCTTTCTCTCTCTACCTCTCCTCGCGAATTCGTATCGCTCGCGTACGCGACGGTCCCTCAAGACTCTTCGCGGGGCTGGAAGCCCACGATATTTGCCGCCGGGATATTTGCACGCTGCTCTTAGTGAGAAGTTAACGTCCGCCGTGCGATATAAATGCACCGAGTGCTCGAGGAATCGTACCGTTTCCGCTTGATAGCCGCGCAGCATCGAAACAAATGGGACAGTCGTGGAAAAACACACCGCGCGAACGAATAACCCCATTGCCTTCGAGATTATTTGCGTTTTCTCAGCGTGGACGGAAATTCACCGTCTCAATGTGTCCTTATAAATATTTCACTTTGCGAAATCGTAATGTATCACTCGCTCGCGGTCGGAGGTATACGTATTTAGCGCGAGTATAAAACACGATTTCGATTGATTAAAATTTTAAACTAAATCATTACCAGCGGCGGTAAAGTTGAGACCGGCATGACGTAACGATTTTCGCGAAATAGATACACAACGATAAGGAATACGGAATGGAGAAATACTCGTGCAGAGGAAACTTGTAACAGATGTTGAGCGCTGGTAAGCCCAGTTTAAATACCGTTATCGGTTCGTACCATTGGGCATAACTGTTTTCCCCGCTGACATACCTCGTATCTCCCGTATTTAATTCCATTAGCTGTCCGGCAAGCAAATGTACCTTAGTGTATGTAATGTTCCTAATATGTATACATTATTGCCAATATGAAACAACCGTACGCGTACGCTATATCCTAAGGAGCCTGCTTACAAGGCAGATAAGGTAATGAAAAATAACAGAACTACCATAGCAAAATTACATTTAAGAGTACGAAGAAACGTATACGAGGTAGCACATGCATCTCATAGCGCGGAAAAATTTAGCTACATAAATTCTATTTACGTGAGTCTTATCAAAACATCATTTTACCAAACGTTTTACATGCGTAATTTTCATCGAAAAAAAAACGGAAAAAAAAAAAATTCAAAACTGCAACGATAGTAATCGAATAACATACCGGTAAGTTGCACATATAGCTCAATAAATAATTAAACGTGTAGCCCCGGTTCAAATTAAAATTATATTACCGCTCTTTTAATTGAAAAATGTATTTTTTTCTCCCCCCCGACGTAATTTTAGAATTAAATTTAAAACGTTAATATCTTCAAAGAGATTCGAACGATAAATAAAATATATATGCGTAAAGAAAGTTTGTGGTTGCTAGATGGTTTAGTAAATACGATTATCAGTGTAATGTTGAATACGCAGCGTTTGCATACACGCGCGCGCGCACGTGATTTTAGTATGCGTTCTCCACACGCCGAGCAGCCTGCCCGCGTGTGGTATACAAGCTGGAAAATACGATTCATTACACGGGCATTTGCGCGAGTTTCGTTCAAGTTGCACATGTGCTACGAATAATAAACAATGGCCGGTAGCGGAGATTGCGTGTCCCACGTGTGCGACCCCACGACAGCCCTTGCCTTCTCTTATGCAGAAAGACCGACGATTATCGATATGACATGTGGCGCGGCGATTTCCACGCACGACTGACTCCTTGCTTGAAAACTTTTTCTTTTTTTTTTTTACTTTATTCTTTTTTTTTACGCCGTTTCAATGAACTTACATAGGTATTAATTTTTTTTTCTTCTTTTTTTTTACCGCCGCGAGTTGAGATTTCAATCCGTACAAGCAAAACTGTAACTGTAATTGTTTACAGGGTTAACGCGACGTTCTCAAATGTGACAATTTTTTATGTTTGCAAGCTTACGTTTTCTTCTTGATTCCGTAACAAATATTGTTAATCTTAACGCGTACTGTCTGCAGTAGTATCGATAAATTTAAGGTTTATAAAAAAAAAAAAAAACATTACTGTACAAATTATATGCATATGCATACATAAAATTATTCGAGTTGTTTACATAATTACTTTTAAGTGTGTAATTATGTTGCCCTCCTTATTGAGAAATAAATCAAACGTATTTATTACACAGAATTATCACGTAACAGCAGAATTTGTTTTGCTTAAATGTCAATATGTGTTTTTCGGTCTTAATTGAGAATCAAATAAATCGTGGAATTGTAATTCAAGTTTTATGCTAAAGTCAAATGGTATGTGTTCCCTTGTTTTATCTAGTTTATCTAACAATATTTTTACAACGTACGTCACTAAAATAACACTCTACATTTTCAATATATCAATATGTTCGCAATATATACGACAATATATGTGGAATTTATACATGGTTTTGTTTCAATAGTAGTAGTATGCATTTATAAATCCGTGACCCGATTCTTATTATACTTCACGGTAGTGTTCTACCATCGATACACATCATTCGTCTTAAATGTAATCACCTTTAAATTGGAGCCCGTTAAAAATATTACGTTGTATTAGTAATGAAAATGTAGAAAGTGGTGTAATTCAATCAATTGACAAATACATAAGTCTATCTTAAGTAACGCCGGCTTGATTAGCAATTAAAAACTAGTCAGGACATTTTCCTATAAATTATTCGCGACGAGTTTGACAGAAGCGTGTGAAAAAAAATCAAAATCGATTGACAACGCGTTGAATCGGGACAAATTTTATTTATTTTTAATTATACGACGGAATATTGGAAAATTATATATCTATAAACATTTAATTAAAACACAATACTGTTGCGGTTGCAGCTTTATCGCGCGGCTTATCGAAATTATTAACTCCTCCATTAATAATATCACCGACGCGTATTCACGTTGATTGCGGTGCTCGAATGCACGTTACGATCAAACGTGGGTTAAGATAAAGACCGCGTACGCGAATCTCTTCCGCCGGGAATGTCGCTCGGCGAATCCCGCAACGATCATCGTAACTTCGGGCATGTTCTCGGGCCGTCGAAACTTGACAGAGGGTTGCGGTCTGTCGAACGCGAAACAAGAAACTCAGCCAAGAGACAACGTCTTCGTCCGCGTGACAATGCGATAGGAAGCCAGGGGGCTTTCGAGGCGTTTCGCAGTTAGTCGGCGCCAGGAGATGAAGGCGTAAGTAGGTAAGAAAGTTATTTCCCGACCGGACACGCTCAACCCTTCCACGAGGACCGCGTCGCGGTGATGCGGTTTGTACGCGCCGGCAGCGACGTCGCGACGCCGGAGGACTCCTCCCTCACCGTCACACCTCCGCCGTAAATCGTTTAGATGTCGTAATTACGCAGTGTCGGGGCCGAGGGAGTCGAGTATCAAAAATGGAACGAGACGAGAGAGCGATTTTATGCGAGCGCCGCCGTGCCGCGCGGTTCGTGCGCCTCCCAGTTGGATTACGTTGCCGTAATTTATTTGTATCGCAGATTTTTAATGGTACATTAACTGTGTATTAAATTACCAGAATTTGACCGAGAGAATTCTGCGCATGAAACGCGACGATTTTAAAATATTTCCGATCTCGAAAATAATACCCGCCGCGCTACGTTCATATAATTTTTTTTTTTTCTTTTTTTTTATGACTAAAATTTCTTTTTAATTCAATATAAAATAAAAATAAAATGTAATTTATTGTTATCATTATGATATTTAACGTTCGCATTGCGCGATCGCATGGCCCACCCGTGACGCATCGAGATACAAAGCTTGAGTATTTTAAACTTTTTACTGACTTGATCGACGTCGTGAATATTTCCAATAGATGAATTAAAATAGAGCGGAGGAGGCTAAGTAAACCGTGGCGAAAGTTATTTACCTATCCCTTTGGCTCTGAAATACCTGATCGGCGATCGCCATGCTGCTCCACTAAATGCAGATCAGTAACGTCGTAACGCATCCCGTTCACGTAAAGATAACGCATCGCGCCTCATTGTTCCCTTAAGCATCACGTCAACGCGTCGCGTCGCGTCGCGTCGCAAATCGTCATCGTTACAACACAGCAAACTACCGCATCCGAGTGTCATTTACTATTGAAGGCAGCCTAGCCGTGATACGCTAAACTTAGCATCGGGCACAACGCGCTTCTACAAAGGAAATGACGGGTCTCGCTTTATACCTCGTACGCTGCCGGGGAAACTATCGCGTTGACGTGTATGTATTGGCAACGACGATAAATCGCACGGTCAAACGAGGAATTATGCCTCGAATTACGGCGCCCGCCGCCCAAATATACGCGTAAATACACGCCCTCGCGCGCGGTATAGCTGGATCAAATGGAATCCGTTTAATCCCGTACCTAAGTCTACCCCATTTCAGATTTTAATCCTCTCAGCATATCGCTCTCTTCGGTCATCTTTCAATCAGCTCTAGCCGACAGAAGCACCAATAAAATTAACCTTTATCAATTACACCGACCTCGTAATATTTCCTATTCGAGCTTAAAACATTTAGGTAACAAAAAAAAAAAAAAAAAATAAATAAATAAATAAATAAATAAAAAATACTGGCAATTACGTAACGACTAATTTTTTTTTTCCATTTCCTACATTTCGAAAATAATTACTGCCTCGCAAGTAAAATCGGGAGTAAAGGAGAAGAAGGAATATACTTGCTAGGGTTGTCGTTAAAAAATCGGACCTCTAATCGATGCGTACCGATACGCGCTTTGTTATTTAATGTCTTCACTCGTTGCGAGGTATATCGACTAGAACGCGAAGCGTCACGCGAAGCTGATTATGCCGTGTGCACGACACACTCGGGACAAACTGAGAAACGCACGAGAGTTTACAGTAATACCGCGCTGCTCACGCAACCTACGTCTGCGTGCGTTTCACGAGGAAAACCGCGACAACCGATCTACATGGAGCGGTAATAATTCAGCCGCGCGTTGGTGTAACGTAAAATGATTCCTGGAGGCGCGATTTAAAGAATAACAATTGTTTCGCGTCGTCAGATGAAAGATACATATAACGACTATCGGCTTTGCGATATCGAGAGAACGAATGTGATTGCATTTGTATACGTCGCGCTGTAAAATAATCGCGATCACTCCAACCGCGCGCGCCGCGGCGTGTTATTAATTGCGAAATAATCGTGTCGTTTTACCAAAACATATACCCG
The DNA here is from genome assembly GCF_019399895.1 of Cardiocondyla obscurior. NCBI lineage: Eukaryota > Metazoa > Arthropoda > Insecta > Hymenoptera > Formicidae > Cardiocondyla > Cardiocondyla obscurior. The sequence goes on from NC_091878.1 coordinate 1,345,361, forward strand.
AGGATTAAAAGCACTCGACTGCGCACCGAATATAAAAAAAACAATGTTCGAAGAATCTCAACTATATTCTCGGAGAAAAAAAAAGGGAAAAAAAATTTTTCTTGCCGCGAGCTGATCACGCGTCATCCCCTCGGCAAAGACGGCGCTCTCGGAAGGAAACGGCGGCACGTGCGGCGTTCTTATCACGGTGTCACCGGGCGGAATAAAAAATAAGAAGATGCCGCATGTTAGGGAGAAAAACGTGAGATTCGGTGACACGGTTGGAAAATTGTGCGAGGGCAGGTGATATTCCACGAGACAAATGGAGACGAAAGTAGCTGGGCAGTCGTGGACGAAAAAGGAAGGATGCTTCGGAGGCCGCACACGTGTACATTCAGACACGCGCGAAAGGGAGAATGGAAGAGAGACGACGAGCGGGGGTGCGGACAAAAGAGGAGGCGAGAAACGCGGAGAAAGAAAGAGAGAGAGAGAGCCGCTCGAGGAGTTTAAAGGCTAAATGGCCGGGATGCGCGCCATGCATAACAATTAGCCTGGGAAAATCATGAAAACGTTGCGGACCTCTTTTGACTCCGGAGAACTAGCCCCCGGTACCTCTACTACCCCTCGAGAAACCGTTCCCACCCCCGGGCCTACCGCTCGACGGAAGCACGCCGAGATAACGGAGAGTTACACTCCCTTCCTTTAACCCTTTGCCACAGGTTCTCGTCGCGCGGAAGGAACAGCGGTTCTCAATGTATCTCTCACGACTCTCCTAATCAATTCTTCGCATTATAAGAAACGCATTTGGATATTTACGTTAAAAAAAAAAAAAAAAAAAAAATTACGCGTGATACTATGTGATAGATGCGGTATCATTAAAAGTAATCAGAGCCTAATCTATGCTGTCATAATAAATTATTTGTGAGAATGATATATGAGCAGATGTTAAAAAAATTATTTCAACCGATGTGAATAAAATATCCATCGTACACAAGCGACACTGTTAGCAACGTTAAACTATACTGCCAACGGAATTGTACATGATGGACATAAGCCGGAAATAAGACTCAAGACACAGGACGAATAGAAGGGTTGATATCGCGTCATCTCAAGGAGCCAGGTACCATCAGGGATGCACGCACGTACGGGCATATTAGAGCCGGGATAATATATGGGTTTCCTTCCAGGCAAGGTGGCTCCTTAACGTGATTTACGTAATCTTACAATACGGCGTGCCGGGTTACATCGGCCGCTGAATATATTTCGTACGATTTCTCGTCGAAAGCATTTTGCTGCCCCGCATTATACTCGCATTAGCCTTTCAATACTGCTAAATATTTAATTTTTATATGTACATTCACGGCAAGTACAAATACTTAAAAATATATCAAGATCTCGTGACAAATAAAATATTGTAATAAAAAAAAAGAAAAAAAAAAAATCCTTGTACCGCGGTATTTTTCAAGACTCTATTCTAATGTAATATCCTCACATGCGTCATCGCTGTTAAAAAACTGACGCTTACCCAGATGTTTGCGCAACTATGATTGCCATGCAAAACATTAAAGTGAGATTAGGTATTATATCATATTTATCTATATGCATTCTAACGATTCGCATATAAATTTAAGCGGCATGTTTATATAAACGTCATTCACTGAAAAAAATTTTTTTCCTTGGGTTCATCAAGCTAACAATATTAGTTTATAGTCCAGCACAGCTATTACTAACGTCAGCGTAATTCTCTTTTTTTTTGTTTCCTTTTCTTTTTCATTTGCGCGCGCGTACATAAAAATGTACGTAAGCGAGTTATTTACGACAGAAAATAAATTTTCTTTTTCGTTCGGTAAAACACTTCAACGGGACGCAACCGATTACGTACGTCACCTCTCATCGCTATAATACGATAACGCTACGTCGCGCGACAAAACGATCTCGTATTTGAGACGTGTTGCACGTCTCCAGCTGACAAAATTGTTAAATCTGCGTATTAGGCGGAGTATGCGTAATTCAACACAATGCTAGCGAGAATAGAGCATGTCTACGAACATCCACTTAATCTCATGGCCTAAACAGGAAATCCTCCTCTCAGATAATTGCGTGACTAAGTTAAATCTGCAAACGACCGAAGCTTGTTCAATTAATCTATTACAGTGGTAGGTACGTGGTCTAAGTATTATCGCGGATATTCGTTGTCGCAATTTTTTGTGAACTAATAGAAAAAAAAAAATAATAATAATAATGTAAAATACTATAATAAAGCGTTTAACGACTGGTCTATATAAGTACAAAATAACGGCAGATATGAATCTTACATCCTTAAAAAATATGCTTATATTATTCTGATCAGCGATGATAAATACGAATTTACGCGGCCGCATAATTTGCATTTATAAATTCATCCGTGTTATTTCACGAGCATAAATCTTTGATGTAAAGCGGTTTATACGTACGCGCGATACGCGCGTGAATTCGCGGGCGTCGAAAGCGTATCGGAACTAAAAGGATCTAAGAGGATCTAAGAAAAATTGCGTGGTGAACACACGCGTGCGTACGCACGTTCGTCCGGTGCACGCGTACGAAATGACGTAGCTCAGAAATACGCGCTTATCTCGCGATAGGAATGTATCCGAGTCCGTGAATGCAAGCGGCGTGATTCCCGAACCGGCGTTTCGGTGCACGTATATAATTTACTGATATTTTCGCGCTGCAGCAATGCGCGCCCGTTAAACACACTCAGCCCGCAACACGTCAGGACGCAGTTATTCGTTTGAAATTGCCGGTCGGCCGCGCAATTGAACCAGCACGCTCGAAAATAATGTGTGCGTGGGTACACATCACCGAGGATGGCGCGTGTTCTTTAAATCCGCAGAAGGAAACGTGTCCAACCGGTTCTGACAGATCGAGAAAATCAACCGGCGAAGAATTAAAGAACGGGGGGAGGGAGTAGGCTCCGCTTCGGACGGCTTTAAACTCATTCTTAACGAAACGTCCTTTTCTTTTGTAAAATATTAAAACGGCGCAGCAGCCCGGTGTTTTATAGAATTATTTATTCACGCCCGCAGCATCCTCATTGTCGTAAAGCGCGACTTCTTGGTATAAAATCAGATAGATAAATGAAAGACTGTACGGAATAAATCATCTCGGTAACATTAAGACATTCCGCTTGCGAGTACTTTATGTCTCGCAATAAAATGCTATTATATCTTTCATATTTCTCATCTTGCAAAATGATTTAATATAATGTCTAACGCGCTAGCGAATGCTCAATGTTCCCTGCCCGGAGTTCAGACGGTGGTAATTTCGCGTTGTACAACACGTACACAAGGGAATTAATCTTGCTCCGGCGAAGAAAACGAACGGCGCAAGAAATACGAAGGATACAAATTTAGAGATCGTTTGCCCCAATGACCAAGTTTTAGTTTTCTTAATGAAACGATATCGTGGGTCAAACTTGTTTAGACGTGTAACGGACACGTTGCACAACGGTAAAACCGTGGAGTTGAATTAAGTACACGTCATTATGACAAATAGATTACACTTAGAATACTAGACACGCGATATTATAGGCATCACGCTGACTTGGGTAATGAAAAACAAAACAATAAAAAAAGAAAAAAAAAATTGTTGAAGCCTAATCGAAATAATATTCCGCTGATAAAGTTAGATTTATACACTTACGAGCTGATGCAACGACGTATATTATTTAATCATAATGCAACGTGGAATTTTAATAAATAGAACGTTTCTTATCAATGAGGCGAGATCAAAAAGAAAATTATCGCTACGTTAAAGTTTCAAAGGAGCGCAATTATTATGCGGCAAAATTTTGTCGTTTATAAAAAAAAAAAAAAAAAAAAACGGGGATACCGAAGTGCGTATTGAAAAGTTTTAATTACTGCCGTTCTTTCACCTCGCATGTCGCGATTGAAGCCACCTCGGGATATCAAAGAAATGTTTATACACATTTAAATGATATTTATTCTATAAAGTTCTTAGACTGGCACGCGATACTTTTTTACGATACTTTGTAATGACGTACTAAAGAGTTTAAGGTTTCAAGGGTCGTTTAAGGGGATGGACGTTTGTACTACACGATTAAGGCTCGAGAGATCGGTGCTGCATTGAAAAGCTCTGTTTATAACGTGCACTAGAATTACTCCGGAGCTGGAATTTTTTCCAGGGTAGAGTGCCTCTCACATCGAACTCTCCGCGCGCGACAAAAAGAAAGCGAAAGTGACGCGGAACGACGATTCGACATTTTCGCTGTCAAGTGTATGTCTGTCTCTCTCTGTGTGCGCGCGTGTGCGTGTACGCGCGCGCAATGCGTGACGCGATGGGTGTGCGTATGCGTGTGCCCGGATTTCGTTCCTCCCATCCGGTTAAAGCAGAACAAAATAAAAGGTGAAACAAAGCGGAGTACGTTTTCCGAGGGAGTTTCATAATACCTTCTTGAATAGAGACACCGGGGTAGCCTTACACGCGCATTTATAATGTCGTATGTGTATCCGCGCGCGCTCGCGCGTGCCGCCTGCATATATGCGCAAACAATGAGTTTACCTTAAAGCTTGGAGAAAAATGTGCCGGCCGGTGACACGCGGTAAGCCCGGAAAATCGACTGCAACGCGCACGGGCTGCTACTTCGCGGGTTTATTTTACGCGAACTATTGTTAAGAGTTTCCGCGAAATGTGTGAAGGGGGGGGGGAAGGAGAAGGTGGGAAAGAAATACTTGATACTCTTATCGAGGATTTAGCAAAAGGACAAGTGCCAAATAAAAGTAATTCGATGAAAAATTGCGCAACAAAATGTAAACAAAGAAGATCACTAATCGAAACGAGGATTAATTTTAATTATAAGTTATGATATATAACGGCGAAGTGTTTTATAGAAATTTAAAAAAGTTATATAAACGACAGCGAGAGTATCCTCATCGTAACGCCATGACTTTATTTGCAGTTTATTGATCGGGTTGGTTTTCCCACGGGTAATACCAATACCAATACTCAGGTCATCGAACTTTGATCTATTACATCTCCCCAGATTAGTTTCTATGATGAAAATGTGGAAAATGTAAAATAAAAAGTTCCCGAAGCTCTGGGGACACTTTGAAAATTAGATCATTTGCATTCCTTGTTATATGAAATCCAATTTTTTTTTTTTTTTTTGTTTTCTTTGTAATTTATTGTTACATGAAAAATGTCGTAATGCTATTCCACAAAACTCGAGAAAAGTATATAACTAATAATTAAGTTACGCGCTCAGCTAATTTCTAAAGAGACGCTTCGTAAGATGCGTATAGAACATTTCGCTACGTATACAATGTACGTCATTCGCACCAAGAAGCCGCATCGTGGGATTTATCCGTAATTCCTTGCTCTCTAAACGCCGCGTAACAAACAATAAAAAAAAAAAAGGATCGCTACTGCAACGCAATACAAATTAATGAGCGTCGAGCGGCGGTGGGAGCGTGAACGGACGACACAAATCGAAAGTCGTTCCACTCGAAGTTTGAATAGCGTGTCTGCTTTGTTTGCGAGTCGAAACGATGCAGGAACAAACGATTAATCTCCATTGAAAACAAAAGAGAAAGGAAGCGTTCAAATGCGTGCGAACTGCACGGGGCTCGACATCACCGAGGCGCGATTGCCGGCTATTTATACAACGCGACTCTGTAAATCTCGCGCTTACGAATGACTCGCCGAGGGTTTTATCAAGGAGCGTGATTTTATTTATAGAAAAACGACGATAATGACGACTATGAAGTACGCGAGATACGCGAAATGCGGCACGATTCGTCGATATACGTAACAGATAGCGCGTTACCAATAAACAATTTTGATACTACGGCGAAAGCAGCGACCGTTTAATTACTCGCGTTGTATATCTGCATGCGGGTGTTTGTTAATATAAGGGTTTCAAGATATAAATTTCAATATAAATAATTATAATTGTGAATCGATCAATGTAATATTAAATAGCCTAATGTATTTTGCGCATACGAAATATTAAAGGCCAAGAGACGTGTAATGTAGGACACAAAGAAATCGTGAGTTTACATTTTTAGACGTGTATCTTCAAGCGCGTTTAAAAGGAATATCGTGTATCATATGTTTACGCTTGAGAAACGCATCTCTCGCAAATAATAAATGAAACAATCGGGTATTCACGGTTTATCGTCACGGAGGCAAAAATAAGAATAAAAGTTAAACGAAGATAAGGATCGTCAAAATCTTTCATAATTATGACAGCCCGAGGAATATTAATGTAATAATAATACAAAACGTCGAAACAATTATAAACCTACGAATCTGTGCGAGTAGCATTTTGCTCGGGGCCCATTCGGATCAATCGGCGTCTTAAAATAGTCCTTTGAAAATTCCGCGATCTATCGGAACTCCCCTCCCTCGGCAATCAAACGTTAAACTTCCAATCCGAACTAGTTAGCACAAAAATAGCTCGGCCGCATCACGAAGCGCCGACAGCTGCGCTAATCCCACGATCGCGAAATATCGCGGATTCGCGCCGCGTACCACGCCGTGCGATCGAACGCGGCCGAAACAACGGATTCTTTTTTTCTTTTTTTTTTTCCCGCGGCCTTCGCGAAAGCGAGAGATCGGCCGGCTAGCCGCAGGTGCCGTTCGCGAGCTTCGCACAGCTGATTCCCGCGCCGGATCGCCAGCTGAGAGCAAGTTCGAGTCAAGGTCAACACGGCGGAAAACGAACCGCGGCGAGAAAGAGAGAACGCGTCCGAATCCCCCCGGTGCGCGCGGATTTCCCGGCACAGTTGACACGGCGCGAAGTGTCCGCGCGCGTTGTCGCACGGACACACTTTAATAACAACGCATTGTTAACAACGGTCCGACAATAGTTTCTTTTGATAATACGAACTGCACGGCGTAGCGTGGCGTGGCGTGGCGTGGCGTGGCGCGCCGCCGGGCTTGTATGTATGCGCCATCCATTATCGTGGCAGTTCAATGAAATCTTTAAACGACCGTCTCTCTTTATTCCGCCTATATCAGTTGTTTGCCCGATGCTGTTTGCGCCGTTGTCGCTCTGCAACGGCTTTTGTTCGGCTGATGCGCGCATCTTTTTTTTTTCTTTTTTTTTTCTTTTTTTTTTTTGCTCTTCACTGAGCGACAATACCTCCTGTCGAATTTGCATAAACGTGTCTCTTAACGCGCGCGACATGGAAGTTAACGTTAAACAGGACATATTGAGGTTTCGCGCAGTACTGACCTTCGTCCACGTTTTTCCGCGAGCTTTTCAGCAGAGATTATATTTAAAGAACAAAATGACGTAGCGGTGAATGCGAGGTTTAATGAATTTAATTTGCATCAAATAAGACGAAAAAAAAAAAGAAAATTAATCGTAGAGATTTAAAACGTTACTTTTAAGGCCTGATAATTGTTTAATATAATAATTAATAAGATAAGTATTAATTATTTGTGCTAGCTATCGTACCAAATTAATATTAATTAATATTAAGTGGAACAAAGTATTATTATTATTACAACGTTTTCTCTAGCGAATAAAAAAAAAATTCTACTTTTTGATTATATTTACAGTCAATTAATCGCGCGCATAAAAAATATACGGAATAAAGATAAATGTGAGGATGCAAGTCTAATGTGTCGCCGGCGTTTTTAAACTTTATTACTATCATTAGCGGCGGCAGTGAAAAACGTTACACGGCAGCTAAACAGCAACGTATATCTTCGTTCTCAACAAACAATTCAAGACGGTAATTTAGCAAATTTGTTACACTGGTAAATGCACTTCCAGCTGACGCGGTATTGCAGAAAGATGCAAAATGCCGACATGTTGCGGCAATTGCGACATTAAAGAAAGTTTTTTTGCGGTCGTTTAAAGATTACAGTGTGTTGTGCGCGTCAATGCTTTACTCGAATATCTTCCTGTCATCTTATATTCCTGTTCGCGTGTTTAAATTTGTTTTTATAACTTTATTACCTTCTCGCAATCTTCGGCATCGTATACTACTATTTTCCGTTTAAGGCATCTTTGCTTAAAAGCATTATTGTATGACAGGTGTACATTACTACGTGCGACTTTACAATAAGAGTTCGTTAGATGGAAACGATAGTCGTATTATTAATTTTTTTTTTTTTTACTTTAGAATAGCTAGATATAACTAAAAATAGTAACATTAAGACCTTCAATATTATTTTTTATAAATCAAGCGGCAGTAAAACTTTTATCACTTTACTTTTAAAAGAGTCCACTCAAAATATTCTATCGGAATTATAAATTTTTTTTATGTTAGTAAACACGTAAGTTGATTTCGCAAGGAGGCGATAAATTGAAAATTTCAAGATTGCGAGCACATGCGGCAATTCAGCAGATGACGAAATACCAAAAGATAACTTTACTTATTTATATTCAATTCTTTAAATTATTCGTCTTAATTTCATTAAGTATATTTAAGTAAATTAAAAAAAATTATGGTAACAAACAAAAACGTTTATAGGTAACCCGAAGAATTCAAGAGTAATAAAATATAAAAAAATATAAAAAAAAAGAGATCTTTAATTCTGTGGAATTCTGTGAATTGTGCGCGCAATTTTTCGAATTCCACGACAAAGTTATAAATCTAATATTGCGGTAAAATATAATTTTCTTTAATGCATCGATTATACGTGAAGAGCGTAACATAGATACACTCCTATGAACAGCGCAACATAATTCCAACAGGAAACAAATTCCTACATTTCATGTATTGTGAGGTAACGCTTGATACTTATCGAGGTAAGAAGGTAATGAAGTTTAACGGGAACCTGGCGAGATGAACGCGTATACGAAACGCTCCGCGTGTATGATGGAGGCAATTTTATTTTGCATGCGAATGGACCCAATCATTCTACAATCTAGCTAATTCAAGAAAATAATTGCGAGAAACGACGGCAATTCCTCAACTCCGTGACAGAGTTTTGAACGCATAGAATACAGTCTCGCGGTTTTCCCCGTTACTCGCTTTACCTTAAAGTTGACGCACATCTTGGCTATAAATAACCATCTGTTTACTCGTTACTGCTCGCAAGCACTTTTTAATGCATCCTACCTCTTCGCGAAGGTCTGAAAGTACAAACCGAGCGACGTATGTATGAGATATCGTGACAATGCAAGGTCGAAAAAGCGGGAAAAACCCCGCTCTAATTCATTATTTAGCATTAAAACGCATTGAAGATATTATTTCTACGCATCGTTACTTAAAGTCGAGCCTGTTAGTTTTTATTTATCGCGACGCGCATGTTCCGGCGGGTTAATAATTTAATTCAATTTTCCCTAATCACTATCAAAACGCATCATTTTCGATAATTCCAAGGCAGGTGATATTCCTGAGGCAATACGAACTCCGCCGTAAAATTACACGACACGCAGCTATAAACAAAATAAGATTAACTTCTTATCTTCGGCTATAAAACGATCGTAACTTGGAACAACTAATGGAAACCTACTTTAAGTAATCTTACCTCTGTTAACACGAGAAAGCATACGCGTGAACATTTTACGTCTTACGTGTTTGTTTATTAGAGAATTATTATCGGCGCTATCGCGTGTTCTAATACTTATCATGCAAAATATCTTTATGGCAATTTCGACTTTACGCCCATCATTTCACGATTATTACACAATAAATTTCTACTCGGCCAACAAAATGTGACATTTCGATAATTCTCGGTAATAAATGAAACAAAAATCGTATTTTTAATTTTCTCAATGTAAGTAAAAAATTTTTTTTTATTTAATTATCAAAGAAGCAATAATCTATTTTATTTTCTATCGACGTATTTTAATAGTTTAAATATAGAAAACAAGAATTTTGTTTAACTGAGTCAAGAACTAACGCAATTACGAACCTAACGACATAAACTACGAAGATGGATACTCTTGTCCCTTCCTTTCTAATATCTATTATTTAATGTTAACGTGTTAATCCGTTTGAATCATTCCCAACGAACAATAACTGTCTTTCATAAAAAATTGATCACGATTGAGAGAAGTAACAGTTTTAATTTGACACTTGAATGTTTGACCCTGTGTATGGACGTTGGTACAATAAATAATTACGGACAATTTGCGGGCTTCGCGTTTCCAGACAAGACTACAGGCACGAATTTTGCCGATTAATCGTCTGGCACGAATCGTTAAACTGTTCAGATTCGATCAACGAGATCAAATCGACGACCGATCCAATTAAACGTTTTCTCCCATTGCGCTTGAATCGAACCCTCGTCGGGAGATCGATTCGGCTGACGCGGCGGAGATCGATAGTTAAAACGTTATTAAACAGTCCCGTGATAGTTTATTAAACATCAATACAACGCGAGAAGGAATAAGTATGCATCGGTCCGAATCTTTCGACAGTGCAATAAGTATTGCGTATACCTTTCGCATTGTGTACGCGTGTTTCCTTGCCGTATAATAAATTTGTTGCGTAACAACGCTTATTTATACGCCGTTCCAATTCCTTTAACTTTTTTTATTTGCATATTTTTTTCTTTAACGCGTCACTTCTTTCGCATTCATCGCTTTCGATTCGATTATTAAATTTACCCTATTACTATCGATAAAGTTCAAAAGACTCGCTACGAGGGATTGTTTTAACCTAAAAAAAAAATACCGGTGAGCAACAGTTTGTAAAATGCCTATTTGCAATCGGTTCGTTCTATTTAAAATTAATTGCCCCTGCCTAGGTGAAACTATAATCACTGTACATTATCCAATTACGTTATTGATTTTTGCTGTCACAATCGAAATTGGGATCAATTTGTTTTACGTAATAATTTCTATGCAAGAATTTCTTCGCTTCGACGCATAGATTTCGCAATCGCGTACGACCTTTAACTTGCCTGTTAACGTACCTATACGTTTTCTTATAGAAGGCGAGAGGAAGAAAGTGAACGAAGAACTTTAAAAGGAAATTCGAACGTCTGTTCCGAACCGGCCAATTAAGCGTTTCATCTAATACGCTCGAATCATACGGGAGTCCATCGAACTCCGATTGATTAAACTGTCATACATCGTGCACGTGCGTACGCACATGTTCCACGTGTTGCTGTACTCTAGATTCCATAAATGGTGCGAGAGCAGAGCGCGAGAATAGAATATGCCCATTCTAGCCGCATATACCGTTAAAGGTACCACAGCAGTCCCCCTTGCGTAATAATTTAATCAGCACTAATTTTCTAGAAATAACACGATGACGATTATCTGTTATTTCAGAAGAATTTTTCGGCGAGATCTCATTATAATTGTACCGGTATGCGTAAATACGCGAATATACTTTTAAGTCTTAAAAGCTATTATCAAAGGAAATGATGTTAACGCTGTCATGATTAAATTTCACCGCATATTTCTATTTTCTTTTTTTTTTTTTTAATACTTTACGACTGTTTATGAAACGTCAAGGAAAGTTAGATAGTTTTCAAGACATTTTACTAATGTGAAAGAGCCAATTAGCGATTAGGTTTATGTTAATTCACTCGAGTTTTAACGAGCTGCTATATCATGAGCCACCGTAAGCTGGAAACGGCAATTTTTCCTAGAAAACAAATAGCTTGCTTGCGTTATAATCAGATATTCTTATCTGGGAATAATGTTTCTGTTCCATTCGACACTTTCTTCCCGCGCTCCAGTTTGGGTGGCGCAACGCAACGACGCGGTACCCGGTAATTCGCGCGAATCGTACGGACTGAATTGGCAGACGGATAGGCGACGGCCAAAAGCTGCCCGCCTACGGATAATTAATTAGCCGCTCTTAAATTTGGAATACCGGGAATGATGTTCGCGGGATCGACGATTTACGAGCGCAACGTAGTCGTAGTAATGAGCGGATAATGGACGTACCGAGGCAGTTTTCTTAAAAGGCGTTCGCGCGAGCGTGCAATTAGAGAACGTGTGCGTATATAGCGTCTCATAAATCTTAATAAAAGCCGCGAGTAACGATTGCTCACTCACACGGTTTGCCACGAGAAGATAATGATTCACGCGAGTGGCCGCCAATATGCGCGGATAATTCCTCCGTTAGGTTTCTCGCCGTAACATTAACGACGATTTCCATTTTCTCGGCACGTCGTCGGGGACTCGGAGGAGACATTATCACTTCTAATTTCCTCGTGTCACGGTAATCGAGTTCACGGTAACGAAATTGCGGATGCGGCCGTTACATTGTGCGTACAACTGTCGCCAATTTTGGATTATAATTTCATTGCCGTATGCGTATTATACTTGTCGGAAAAAAAAAAAAAGTGAAACCCGCGTAATCGTGGCCTTCGTACATTTTATTGACACTCAGACCGGAAGCAAATAACACATTTCGCTACTTGCGGTTACACTGTGAACTGCTTTAGATAAGTTATCAATTATCTTACTCCAGAAGAAAACATTAAATTACATCGTGGTATTCTCAGCATACGAGAATAATAATTGCAAAATGATATTAATTTTTTTAAACGTTATAATAAATTATATTAAAATGTAGTAATAATTTCGTGCATTTCTGTTGTATAATATAAGTAACTAAGAGTTTCATATCAAATTAATATAAGTCTTTAATAGTTCTTTAAATTAATAACCATGACCATTTTAATAAAACAATTTATATCATTTATAAATATATAATATATATAAATCATTTAATAAAGCGCGTTAAATTTAGCCTCGTGACACATTTACTCGTATACGAAATCAATCGATTAAAACCTGTACGACTACATTAATAACTATTTGACAATATATGTATACGCAATAAGAGCAATTACTTTTTGCATCACAATAATATTAATTGTATCCAGTCAGTTAATATCAAACTTTTCAATTTATCTAAAATTTATCTAAAGACAAAAAAAAAAAATATCTTAAACTATCAAATTATACACACATTTTCTTACTTTACGTTAGAGCGTTTTATGCATTTTACGAATATGTAATTAACAGTAATTATATTAGAATTATCAAGTGTGTATCTTAATGTTTAGCTTGCTCTTATTGAGTAATAATGATTGAAATGCAACTATAATAATCGTTACCATTGAAATGATAATTTGTGAAATACAAACTCACCAATTTACTCGAAAAATGCAAAACGTATTGTTCGGGACCGTACCGAGGAACGTGCACGTATAATTATTTCCTCCGGAAAACTTGGTGTCAGAGAGCCTTCGCGGAAATGCATATATCCCTTATCACCGTGCAATCACTTTTTCCGCGCACAAACGACATGTTATTGACGCACGAAATAACCACACATTCATCTATTGCTTGTTAGCAAATTCTCCTCTTTTCGCATTGATGCACTTTGTTAGCAATCACGCAAGTCGTTATTCAACAACTTAATATCACAAAGTATCGCGGTTCTGAATTGATGCTTCTATTTCGAGAAGTTATACCCGACAGGTTCAAGATTACTTTGAAAAAGCAGCTGAGACTAAAATGACAAATTTCTCCACGATGTGATTTAATGATTTCACATTAAAACTACTTTGCGTTTCATATTATTTCAGGGCGTAAAAAAAGAAAATTATCAAGAGAATTTATCGCTAATAAATGCATGTCACAGTTGTGAGTAAAGTGCTAAATAGGAACTAGACGTATATCAAGAAAAAGAAAATGCTTCAATAAACCAACGGTGTCGGCTTTAAAATACTCTGCAATTACTCATTATCGTGCATTCTAACGTAAAGTCATCGTAATTTACTTATCGATATGACTAGAAAAAAAAAAAAACTTTGTTTTTCGCACTTTTAGGCAACCGCACGTTTATTCCGCGTTTTTTTCTTATAACCTTGTTTATATCGCAACGTCACGAACTTTCATCACCAATAGAGAATAATTAATTGGGCAAAGCGAGTCATTAACACAATTTAATTAACGATTCGACAAAATTAACTGTCTCGATACGTCGAGACAGCGCGTTGAACGTTTCCATCGCGGCACCAAAATTCGCGTGTACAACGGGTACGTTTTATCAACGAATGCACTGTTCCTCCTCCTCTCTTTGTCTCTCACGTCCGTCTCTCATATTTTCCCTCCTTTTTTCCCGGGCGAAGTGAATCGGCCGAGCCGTGCCGCGGCGCGGTAAACGACCAACGATCCGCACCGTCGTCCTTCTCGGTTTCGAAATTTCGGCGGATTTCCGAACCGCCACCGTCACTGATACCGTTTCGCCCGTCACCGCCGTCGGCGCAGAGGCCGTAGTCGCCGTTGCAAAAGTATCCAGACGCAAGGTATACGATCCGTCCCGGCGTTCCTCCCCCGGCGGAACCGCGGCGCGCGCGATTTGATAAGTCGAACACGCGGAGCGAGATGCGAACGCGTTACTCCGAATCGCCAGAGCGGACGCGCTCGGAAAACGGAACGCGCACCGACAGAGTGAACGTACACGAGCCTGCTTGCCTGTCTGCCTGCCTGCCTGACTCCTGCCTCCTGCCTGCCTGCCTCGTTCGGCGGCGAGCAGCCCGCGGCCCCCACGTTGTTTGTCTCGCGAGTGGCCTGTTTACATGTTGACTCTCTGTTTACGCGTTTTCCGCCCCCTCCCGACCCGCGCTCGGTTCGCGACTGCCTCCACTCTCGCGGCCTGGCACCACGCAATTCCCTCTCCTTTGTGCTCTATCATTCTCTTTCTTCGTCAGCGTCATTGACGATCTTGTCCCTCCTCTTTCTCTTTGTCTACCTCTCTCGCGCTCTCTCTTTCTCCCTCTTTTTTTGTGTCGCGACGCGAGTGTCTGCGATGTCGAATAAAGCCCGTTCTACACTGCCGTTCTGATAAAATTATCGGTGTGCTCGAAAGCTGAATGTGTAGCGAGGAATTGGACGATCTTTGTTTGAATCGCTAATTAGATAATCCGCTGATGTACGAGTCTTTAGAGGAAAAATACTGACCGTAGAATTATAATGCCCGCTAACTTTTTATCGCAATGTTTTCATACTTTAGGTTCCGACTGTTGATAACGTTTGATTCAGACCGATTGAAAAGAAGTCACTGACGAAACGGTGCATTCTGTCCCGACATAAAAAAAAAAAAAAAAACCGTTCTCTGTCAATTTTACGTTTAAAAAAATTACTCAGTACCTTGAGGCTCGCATAGCTGCAAGAGTTATATAATTTCTTTCACTCGAAATAAATGTAATATGATTATCTGAGTTTTATTTTCGAAACGTCAGCCTGATAATCTAAAATAAAAACCGATTTATCAATCTTGACCGTTCAGCATTTGTTGTTTATTTCACAAATATCGGAATATTCAAAGTGTCAGCCAATGAATCTGGCCTATATACATAAGCGAGACTAAACGTATTTAACTTAGGTAATGAATCATCTGTACTCGTGTATTTTTCTTATTTTAGTTTCGTTAGATATTATATTAATAATTCTAATAAAACTACTTTGCCAATCGCTCTGAATTATTTGTTAGTAATATAAAGAAACTAGATTTTCGTTACTTTTTTTTTTAATTTTATATTTTTTTATGTTTCAGGGTTCTTTATTACTGTGTCTAGACATTTAGTATGTCATTGTAATATTTCTATAAACGTATTAAATATATACGACTATAATATATTATTTTCCTAATATTCGTAGAGACGCAACCACGACAGCCAAATATCAAGTTTAATAATGAAAAACTATGAAACGATTACGGATAATGTATATCACTCATTTGGCGGACAACCCAGACGACGGTCCCGTTAAAAATTGTCTGATTAAGAATACAAATCGCACGCCAGTGTAAACTTGAATCCACGTATCGATTTAAATTACAATTAAAATATTTATCTAAAACTTCGTAACTAATTAAATATCCGCGATACATGTAAGTGCAAAACAGATTCAAAATAAGCTCTCGGAAATTTTACTATTGCTGAACAACATGTAAATAATATCGCAGTGCGATTCTTTGAAATAGTTATGACAATTAGCAAGTAGTTACGTACGTCGACCTCGTAGTAATTATGACCATGCGGGACAGACAAGTTCTAAATGTTAATTTTTATTCAGAAATACCTACACGTAAATAAAATTAATTATAAACGTTCATATATATATATTTTTTTTATTCCGCGTTATTATAAACTCGGTAAACTGCGTTAAATATTAAAACACGATATAATAATATACTCAATATTTGTAACCTACATTCATTAACCGATCAATAAAATATATTCTAGTCTTAAGAAATGCTTCTCACGTTCGAATAGAGACAGTAAAATTTTTGCGTGGCAAAAATTTACCTTCAAACTCACTGACCACACCGCGACTTGAAGGCTGAAGTCGTTTGAAGCGTCGGCGTGTGCCGATTGCGTCTACATTATCAAATTGACAACGTATAAAACACGTTGTTTACATCTGCGAGTCTAATGTGAGAGATATCCGCGATATTAATAGATCGTTGATATTAGAGAGGTGTCTGCTAGCATTTATTGAGGTCGCAACATCATCGGTAAAAATTATGCGGCGTATACTCATTAAGTAGACACGCGACAGAAGAAACATCGCGCGCAACATGCGTAAAATACGAATATTCTAATTGTTCGCAGCTATTCTGCATCGTTTACGTAACGCACGTGAGTGATTCTTATATCGATACGATCGCGGTTGTTGCCGATAGTAGCCAAAGATAATTCTTTAGAAAATTTTTATAGCGAGATAAATTTTTATTTGTTTTAAACTGCAATAGGTACCATGATTCGTCTACCGATAAATCATTTGATATTTTGAAATTTATCGACTCTAACCTACATCTTTTTGAAATGTGACCTAATTCTTCGTTAATCGATTACGTAATCACGAATCGCGGTCCGATTTTCGTGTCAACGAATAAAGTACTATTTCTGGTCCTCTAATAAAGTTGTTAGACCGATTAATATTTCTACGGTGATTATAAAAGGTTTAAAAATATTTAAGATAATCCATTATTTATTATCAAAGCTAAATGATAGTAATATAAAACGATCTAATAAAAATAATGGTCAACATTCCAAGGTTGGTAAAATAATCGTTGTTAAATAGAGCGTAGCTTTTCTGTTTCGAATTATTTTTATTTCTCGGATTCGCGATTCTATTTAATTTAACGTGAATGTTAATTCTTGTCAGAATTATAATAATTACGATTTATTTTACAAATACAATATATTATTTTATTTTTATATTATTATTAATTTCCGTTGCGTACAACAAGAATTTTTTCCCCCTTTTTTTTTTAATAATTTATCTTTGTAATATTCATTATTTATTTATGTCACACATCGTTTAAAAATAATAAAATTAATATACAAATACAATATTTAGCTGTTACGTTAAAATAATTTCATAATAAAGTAATTTCATGATTATCGCAAATTATGAAGATATTCTCTTTTTTTATGCATTTCAGCAATCATCTAATATCATTTATATAAATTATAATTAATATCGCACACGTTCATTAACTCAGATAGAAACTAATTTACTGTTGTCAACGATTAAAATTCATGCGACGCTCGCAGTTGCATCCTTTCTACAATGTTTTCATTTAAGTTCCGGTCATTTGTTCGATCGTAAACGGAAAACGGTCGATCGGCGATGCTGATGAGGCGCAGAAATCGCTGTAAAGCGGACTTTAACCTCCTCCCACGAATCGCTATGGTCCGCTGCCTTCATCGGTCTCGCTCGCTCACGTTTTCTACGTTTGCCGAGTGTGACAGTGCCGTATGAATGCCTTAACTTTCCTCCTCGCGCCTAACACCGCGAGCATTATCAATCGAAATTAACGCGGCAGCCTTTAAACAACCCTCCCGAGCAATTTTTACGGGCCCGCTTTGCACCAGCGACTCAATAACTCTCCGCAATTAAACCGAAGTGCGCCGAGCATTCGTTTTCCCCCCGAACCGTTTCACGTACGAGTGGTCTTTTACACATTTATGGTAAATGTTAATTAGTTGTCAAAGCGGCTGGTGGATTGCCCGATACAAATCTCGACGCGAATGAATGCAAATTACGCGCGACGGTGTGTACGCGGCGTGTTCCGTGCAATTAGGTACATACAGGTACTTTCTAACATTCCTTTTGCTCGAACTCGAGAAGTAGCGATCGGGCAAAGTTGCATCATCCGGGTGTGGTGCCAACCTGTCACTCATTATACCTATCGCGGCACCGAAACGGCAATCTTCTCGCCGCGGGAATCGACCTGAATATCACCTAACGAGATTTTATCCTATTCTACGAACGACGGCATCATCGGTCTAACATGGCCGTTCGAACACGTGGATCGCGATGAACCCACGCAAGCTGTACAGCATTCGCCTTGCCCTCGCTGTCACTTTTTGCCCCACCGTCCCGGATGGGATGTCTCATCCGCGGCGGCGAGCACTCGTTTAATGCTTCTACCCACATGGTTTATTTACTCGATCTTACATCGACGCGCGATGCTTCGCGGAAACTTTGCCGAGCGAATATTTTCTCACAAAGACCAACGACAATCTGTGCAAAAACGATTTAAAAAAGTGTTCGTCTGGAGGTCTTTTTCTTTCCGAGAGGATAAAAAAAAAAACATGAATCTTTTGTTAGCATTGAGTCGCTAGATTAACTCTAAAAAATGATCGAAGGTTGATCCACAACGATAAAAGTCGACGAGCACATATTAATTATTTAATAGCAATTTATATTTCAAATCGAAGTTGTTTGCTCAAAAAATTCATAACTAATTACGCGCACGAATCTAATCGATAATTTAACGCCGGCAATGAAAAATCGAAGAAAGTCGGGGAGAGATTAAAAATACAAGATCGAGAGAACATTTTCCCTTCGGTTCCTTTGACTTCGCTCGGTTTCTCGCGGAGTTATCGCAGAAAACGTACGTTAATGGCTAATGACCGATATCCTCGCGGTAATGATAATCTTTCGCGTATCGCGTCAAGTTACGTGCGCCGAAATCAACTCGATTAATACGGTTACCGCATTCGCGACGAGATATTTATCTCGCCGGCCGGCGAGGCCGTGCCGCCGTAACTAAACTACGGGCGTCGGATCGATTCAACCATTTATCAATTAATCTTATCGACGCGGCCGCGCCAGCGTAACGAATTCCTGCTTTAATCACGTACAGCGTGCTATACTTTCGTAACGGCGGGGCCTCCTGCTCAACGTCTGCTCCGCTAATAGTGAGTTAATTGCATCAGGTACGAGGGGAATCCCCTTTTCCGTCACTTCTCGCTCGCCGCCAAAGAAAGTACGGGTCGTTATCCTTGGAAAAGAATTACGCGACGATACACGTGGGAACTCGCGGCCTTTCACCCACGTGTTAATTTCGCTTCTAAACCACTGTCCGTTGTAACGCATTACGTATCGCGACGCTGGTTAGGAGTGGCCGATAATCGCGACTTCTCCGGCGAGCAATGTAGAATACGATACTGTTACTTTCTCGTAATCTTATTGTTACATCGTTCAGCGACGCGCATGTTAATATTTTGATTAATGTATTATCGTAGAATTATTCGATAGAAGCAAAATAATAATAAATGTATCGCGATAAGACGACTATTAATTAGGTAACAAATATCGAGACCTGTCGTGTTTTATTATTCGAATAAATATTGTAACCAACTTTATGTATTGTATTAAGTACCGAACTCAACAAGAAAAAAAAGAAAAAAATAAATAAATAAATTATAATTGTAAAAAATATTATACACGTAATATATTAAAATTTACTATAAAAAATATAGTGATTCATCGGATTAACTGTTTAGAAAATATATAAAATTGTTAATATTCGGTAAAAAAATTTTTAATCTCACACCAACCGAGAGGTTCAACCGGTCGAAGTCGAAGAACCGGCAGGCACGCGGTATCCGGTGTGCAAGGGTGTTTTCGGAGAGTCTCGGCGAGTTTTCGAGGTCCGGATTACCTTATCTACGGGGTCTCACTCGGTCGCGCCAATTTCGAAACGAAATCCATGGCGATTCATACACCGGGGCGTTTACGCGGCGATTTAGCCCGGCGAGGACGGCCCTTTCGCGGCCCCGCGGTTAAGTCCGAAGGGTAGTTATTATGCGATATACGGACTATCGGAGGGCGCATCCGCCACTTTCCTCCACGCCTTCCACGAGAGTGATTCGGTTATATGCCTGTCGACCTGTCGCGCATTGTAATCCGCGGTGTTTGCAGAAATCAGCCGCTTGTCAATACTCGTTGGCAGCGCAAGACTTTCTTTTCTTTTCAAATCATCCGGACAATTGCAAGAGATAATTCTTGTCTTTCCAAGAACGAATGTTATTTTTGATTTTTACAACCTTTTATGCAAAATGCAGAATATCGCGATTTTGAATTATTTTTTATTTACTGTTTACTATGACGCGTTTATTATTTAAATCTTTATTATATATACATAAACCTATATTGCAAAAACTGCCGAAAGATAAACAGCTGACGCACAGCGTTTATATCGTAAATAAAATATTTTCAACGAGTAATATTGTTTCGCTGTGCAAGTGGACTGCTCAATAAAAATTTATTACATTTTATTGTCGTATATAAACTCGGCCCTTGAGCCCTTATGTTAAAATCGTCCTTGCCTCAGATTCCCCAACGATTGCGCGATGAAGAACTTTAAAATACCAACGAGAAGTCGTTGGACGAACGGAAGGAAAAAGTCGGAACAAGAGAGAAAGGGTTGTTACGTGGGGGGATTTTAAGAAGGGGGGGAAAAAGCAGAGCCGCCCGCGGTCCGATTGATTGATCGACGCACCCCCGCGCGCAAAGTCAGATACCGAAAGCCTGAACTTTTCCCATTACCGTCAATATGCAGCCTAGACATTGGTTTAACGTTCCGAACGCCCGGGCATCGGTGCCTCGGTAAAAGGGAACCGGTTAAATCGCGTCGACGACCTTTATTGCCGTCTTAAAGCAGTTAAGTTAATCCGCGCCGCAGCGAGAACTACAGGGGGATAACGGGGGCGGTGCCGCCGCCCGTGCGAATCGAATCGCCTTTTGGTGTATCTCGCCTCCGAGACAAAAACATTAACATAAATCACGAGGCGGAGGGGGCGAGGGCGGATAGGAGAAATGGGAGAGAAAGACGCGAAAGAGAGGGACCGGCAATCCGGATCAGGCGTTTATTCGATTCACTTTGTGCATCCCCTTCGCAGCACCCTTTAACGACACCGATGAATTTCGTTTGTTACTCTGGCAATTAGTGCCACGAAAACTTACGGGTGATTTGTTTTCGGAAGAAGAAATATAAGACGCGGGAACGGTACACACGCGATTTCATTGAAAGCGGAAGTGGAAAATGCACGTATCGACTTGAATGGTCTTTAGAAAATTTAATAGAAAAAAAAATAATCTTTTTAAAAAAAAATAAAATTGAGTTTAATAAAAATTGTACAATAATATAAAATAATCTAGAAATACAAACGTTTTAAAAGGATTTTTTTAATATTCTTAAGAAAAATTTAAACTTATTTCTCTTTATTATTTTTTTTCCCCTTTTTCCTTTACTCGTTTACTTTATTATTCTGTATAAAAAAAAAAAAGAAACTCTTCGCAGTAAAATACTATAGCATTGCTTTGCCGAATGTAATTTTCTATACTCGGAGAGCAAAAAAAAGTATATATTATATATTCGCACATAAAGATATCAGTGCGAGAGAAGGTGGGAAATTTTCAGTCGCGTGAGAAAATGCGTGTACACGCGTGAGTATGTGCGAAGGGGTCGAAAAGAAAAAAGGTGCCACTTAGCCCCACCCTGGCGACCGTTTCCGATAAACGCACCTCGCGTTGCACGAGTGCCAACCCTCGACCTCAACTCTTTTGCTTTTAGCGAGAATTCGATGAATTGCCAGCCGCTACGGGCAATAAATAATGCATTTTGTGTTTGCCCCCGGTAAAAGGGTCCACCCTCAACGGACCCCTTCCCCGACGTCCGCGCGCGCGGCGCGAACCTAAATTTTAGATCGACTTTAGTTGAAGGCGACCGAGAGTGTGTTCTGAAGGTACGATCGAGAATTGATGCGATTCGAGGGAACGAGTGTTTGCTGCGAAATGACTCATTTGTTGCTTTCTTTATGATATCGATGCCGTAAACTTTAACTCCACCTCGCGATTTCCCAATCGGTACATTTCCACCTGGCGACATATTCATATTTGTCCGCGCATCGTGAACGAATATTCGCGCGAAATATCTCAAGGCTCACGCGGCGTTAATAAGCTTGGATTTTACGCTGCTACGTCTGCAATTTTAATATTTCTGCTTCTAAAGCGTCATGAAACATTGAAAGAAAAATACTGCGGCAGCGAGTTCTCAGGGATCGATGCTCCGCGGCTAACGAACGATATTGCTAAAGGTAACGAAACAATATAACAAAGAGTGAAGGAAAACCTTCAAACTCAGATCGCTTCGCGATAAATTTATGGACAATGCCGGCGTTACGTAGGCTGGTGGACTTGTTACGGAAAACCGGGCGGCGAAATAGCGCGGGCGCGGGAAGGAAACTGCCGCGGTATAATGGTCCCGGCACAACATTATAAGGTATGCATTGTCTGTAATTTAGCGGAGCAGATCTGTGTTGCCAATTACGGACAACTATTATATCGACTCTCCCGTACACGGGGAAAACCGGCGTTCCTGTAAGGCGATCAAACTTATTGGCTCTGAATTCGTTCGTCCACGAAAACGAATAATCGTTATTCTCTCATTGACTTTCCCCGAGTAAATTTGAAGCAACGACAATGCACTCGGTGTATTATAGCTAATAGCATTCACATCGCCGGACTAATAATAATTACGTAAACTTTTACAACGAATTAAAGAATTTATCCGCGTATACGCATTTTCTTTGGTTTTATTTTATTGGAATTATCCTACCTCCAGTGTCGTAAGTTGTTAATTAATAACAACGTTGTAAATTCAGGATACAAATATATGTACGACGCGCCGATGAATAAAGATAACGAAAGCCGGCGATTGTAAATTTGCGATTGAATTTTTTATGTATTCTCAATCCTTATCTCTATCTAGCAACGCCGTGGCAAAATAACAGTGGGGGAGAACGGAATTGGCAACTTATCAGGGTAATAATTAATGCGCGAGACCGAACTTTCGAAACTTCTTTTCCTTAGCACAAACACAAATTCCTGATTTAATGGATTATTAATCGACAATCTCCGTCGCTCGTGCGGTTGCTAAACCAGGTTTCTCAAACGAAATCAAACAAAAGAGAGAGGAAAAAAAAAAAAAAAATTCCGTATCGAATAACATGAGAAATTGCATGGTTCTAAATTGATGAAACTTTCAACGAAATGTGTGCTGCAATTAGCCCTAACGAGTTTCAATTGATTACGATCGTCGGAATCGACGTGAAATATGCGACGCAAGCCTAATACAATTATCACAACCCATCTTATTATTTTTCATTTTTCTACATAATGATTACAAAAATATATATGTATATGATAGTCACTGACCTTATCGTTTCTCTGCTGTTGCCCGATGCCGCTCCTCGGCCTCCACCTCCTCTCAGCATCCGTGGATCGCACCCCTTAACCTCCATGTGTCTCTTTCAGCGTCGGTCGTTGCCTCTCAATCGTCGCTCCTCTCAGCTCACATCGTTGCACAGGCACAAGCAACACTCACGAATACGTGGTCATTCACGACCACTCCCATATTTGGCATAAAAATCGCACAGCACTTTTGACCCCACTCCCGCCGCGAAATTACCGAGGATATCTCTAACAATGATCAATGCATCATGGCTGCCCGTCACGCAATTTAATCGACTCGACGGCTAGGGGCATCGCGGGCGCTCTCGATTACGATTATCGAAATCGATATCGATATCTACTTACGTCTTCCCCAATCGCGAAAAAACATGGCCGACAGGACGAGAGAACGACTCACCACTGCCCCCCTCCCCGCTCTTCCCCTCGCCTAGACCGCCCGCCCGAGAATCGGTAGACGAATAATTGCGAAGTTTTACGTACGGGACGCCGCGTACACCGCGAATGATCTAAATACGACGTAGACGCGAAACGTCTCCTTGCACACGACTCGCATTATCACGACCGAAAGGAGAAAACGACGACTTACCTCTATCCCCCCCTCGCCTAGACCGCCCGCCCGAGAATCGGCAAACGAACAACTGCGACGTTTTACGTACGGGACGCCGCGTACACCGCGAATGATCTAAATACGACGTAGACGCGAAACATCTCCTTGCACCCGACTCGCATTATCACGACCGAAAGGAGAAAACGACGACTCTCCTCTGTCTCCCCCCTCCCTCGCCTCTCGCCCTCACCCGCCCGAGAATCGGTAGACGAACACGGCGATAACGGGCACAATGACTCACCCCTGTCCACCCGCTCGAGAGTCCGTAGAGCGGAGTCTTGTGTTACGGAGCACCATGTCCATCGCGAATGTTCGAGAACGAGCCGTGACGTAGAGCCGTCTTCTTGTCCTTGAACTCGCATGATCAGGTCCGACCAAAGCTCAATCACTCATCGCTGCGCACTTGCTCCAGATTAGACGGAGGATTAATAGCGGCTCTTACGCACAGGATCGCGTAGACGCGAATGTCCAAGATGAGACGTAACTGTCCGTGACGAAGGCGCGAACGTCTTCTCGTTCGTTCTCGCACCAATATGGCTGACCGGAGGAAGAGTCCGATCACTCACGGCCGCCCGTTCGAGAACCGGTGACGAGTAACTGGGTCACCTTGCGCACCGGAGACTGCGTACCCCGCGAGCATCCGACGCGAAACGCGATGCGGGGCACTATGGGGGACCGCGGAAACGTACGTACTCACATATTCCAGAACTATTACGGGGGACAAGTTGCAACGGACTCGGCGCCAAACCGCGCGTTCTTGGCGCCAAAGGTAGACTAAAAAACACCCCCGCGTCACTTGAGATGTCGTTACTTGTCCGCATGATTGACGCGCATCGCGGCGATCGCGTGACCCCACTAACGCCATCTCCACTAGGCCCGGTGACCGACGTTTCGATGGTCAGTTTCGACGTCAGCAAAATACGCGCGAGTGATCGCGGAGTTCGCAGAAGGGGTCTCGTGTCGAGATTATACTCTGGGTGTTAAAGTACTTGCGCACGTTCTCGTGGAAATCACTGTGAAAATACTGGGTGACCGGTCACCTTCCGACCGTGAACGTATCACGCCGAGTCGCAGCAAGAAACATAGGCGAGTGCTGCACGCGGGACAAGAGCGCAGACTGACTAGTCGCTTACCCCCACCACTCGACGTCTTTTCGGCAGCGTAGTGAGCGGAGGACCGCACGCGAGGAACAATTGTTTTTTACGGCTAAAGGTATTAACGCGCTCAGCTCTGTTTGTCGTGCTTGTATCAACTCGTCCTTATTTGACCGTGATCGACTCCATGTCCGTACTGGCTGCCTGCGAGTGTTCCGAACGAACGAAGTGACGTCATGATGTAATCTCGTCCACAGTCACCGGTCACCTTCCGACCGTATACATATCACGCCGAGTCGCAGCAAGAAACATAGGCGAGTGTCGCACGCGGGACAAGAGCACAGAGTGACTAGTCGCTTACCCCCACCACTCGACGTCTTTTCGGCAGCGTAGTGAGCGGAGGGCCCCGCGCGAGGAACAATTGTTTTCTACGGCTAGAGGTATTATACGCGTTCAGCTCTGTTCGTCGTACTTGTATCAACTCGACCTTATTTGACCGTAATCGACTCCATGTCTGTACTAGCTGCCCGCGAGTGTTCCGAACGAACGAAGTGACGTCACGATGGAATCCCGTCCACGGCAACTTCATGGTGACGCGCACGAAGAAGATGGTGACGAACAGCGATAGTTTCCCGCGTATCGTCGTGCTGCGTATTGAGGTAATATTTTTCCATTGCTATCGCTGGGGTGCTTACATACGCCAAGATATACGTCACGTCGAGGTTCGACACTGTAAGATCTTTCTACGTCGCGCCGGGCTCGGGATTTTTCGTTGGCGCGAGATATTTCTGGAAGGCGGGCGGCGGTCAACGGTCGCGAGTAATTCGCGTAAAGGGAAGCCATGATGCGATCATTAGTAGAATCTTCCGCGTTTACCGATGAAAGTGTCTCGCGATTTTCGTGACAAATTAGACAAGCGATCGTGGTTAACCGCATATTTATGAGTGTGCTTGTGTCTATGTGCTACAAAGGAGGCTGAGGAAAGGAGCGAGCTGACCAGGAAGGTGCAACTTGACCGAGGAAAGTGAGACAAAGAGGCAACCTGGAGGCTGAGAGGAGGAGGCGGGCTAGGAGCCATCGGGCAACGACGAAGTAACTCAATGGTAAAATTAATAATCACGTAACTTTACTAAAAAGACCCGCATACTTTTCTTAAATAAATTATTAATTGTAATGTTGTTTCACAGACAGGTAAGAAAAAGCAGCAACCTGAGATGCGTGTACGACAACGTAGCAACTCAGAAGAAGCTTAACGATTATATAAAATTATCTGTACAAAATAAATTACATAAGCGTCAAGTATTCGCATACTTCTATACAAATGAATGAAACCAAGCGCCAATTGTAACTTTTATTGAACATGTCAAGTCTCTGTATATTAATTTGATTTTTATTTCGCTGACTATTACAAATTACCACGTATACTTGGCGCTTTTTGTATCTTTTTTTTGTAAAGTAAGATATTGTACCTTGCGTTGAATCATGGAAGATGGATGTTTATCGCAACGTGGATAGTAACGTCGAGTAACAATTGCTCTTACCTGAAACAAATAGAAAACGTATACGTTGTTTAGCCAAACATTCGAGAAAATAAGAAATACTCATATTTTCTGTACGTGAAGATAGCAAAAAATTGCGAACAATGGTCGCTTCGGTAAAAACAGCTTTCCACGCTATTAATTACTTTCTCCGCATATCATGCCGTAAAGCAGCGGGAGTTTTGTTGGTATCGAGGGTTTATATTTTCCATGTTTCAAGAGGTTCATTAATCATGCGTAATCAATGGTAACCGATCGATTAAAGCGCTCCGCACTTTTCCACGAGCGCCGAGATAAGAGCGGGATGGCGAAGAAAGAAAGAAAACTTTCTTATTAACACGATCAATCAAATCGCCTCGAATTTAAAGCATTTTTCACGATTTTCCGCATTTCTGAGCAACTTGGTGAAAAAATTCCCCTCCACGGGAGACCAACGGTCGGTTTCGAGGGTGAGAGGAGAGTAAGTTCTGCCAATCGATGCGGAATTAAGAAGCGACGCTTACTTCTCGGGCGGCTAATTACGAAAGCGCGATCACCCGCCGGAAATGATTGCTGCAAACCACTTCGTCTTCGTCCCATTCAATAGAAAAAAAAATATTTTCCACGCGGTTTCCGGATCTGTTGCGTGTTAAGCGAAAAAGAAAGAGGAAAAAAACAATACTTTTATCGATTTTGTATGTTTAAATATGCATATACTTTAAATTACACATATATTTATACGCGCTAAGACACGCATACACGGTTAAGGTTGAATAGATAAATCTTTAAAAGAATTCTATCTTTTATCGTTATACAGTTATACATATATAAAAATTTTTCAGAAATAATTAATGGAATGAATTTATAGAGAATAACTATCTCTCTTTTTAAATTATAGTTATGCAATTAAATCATGTTTGATTTTTCATTAATTTTTTTCACCAAGCTGCATCAGTATGATGGATTCGTTAAACTATAATTGTTTACGCCGAAATACGGGTGGGAAAAGAATTTTAAACTCGTAAAGCAAGTTTATACTCTGGAAAACGAGCATAGGCCACTTATTTTCTTTGTTTACCGCGTTCTCTGCGCCGTGCATTTTATTTCATTTTGTATTACGTTCTCTTACAACATTCTAAATATTACCAAAGCACTTTTTTTAATTAACTTCAAAATTTTAATGTAGTACTATATCAAGAAGAAACAGCTTGCGCTCGATATAACCGACCACCCTCGCTTTTTATGAGGGTCGCAGCGACAGTACGTAACACCGTGAAAATTGCTCAATAAACTTAATTTAAAGATCTGAGGTAATGCCTCTAATAACAATATACTAATTATATTTACTAATCAGATAGGTTTATGATATTTCTCATATTCTAAACAATCTAAATAATGCAACGCAATATTAGGCAATACGAATATCAATTATACAAGATACTTTCAAACTCTATCATATCTAAAGTAATAAGTAATTTTATTGAATTGTATATTGAAATAGATTATGCTTCAAGCATATATTAAGATTGTTAACGAAGTGCACGAGCACAAAAAGAGATAAATTTATGCATTTATTCGACAAGAGATTGATTTCACGTAACGTGCAAAATAAAACTGCATATAACGTCGCGTGTTTATTAAAATGTCTCTTGCAGCCGATGAGAATGCAATGTAGCCTCTCAATATTTCACGTCCGGAAGCATCAAACCATATCAGATTATCGCGAGTAATAAAAATACCTGATTCGCAGAGACAGTAATGAGCGATCAAATATTACATGTAATATTTCCGTAACACGCCGTCGCATATTCTGACACAGCTTCGTTAAATATCATATCCCAAATGAGAGCGCGACAATGTCTGGCGAGATTTCTAAAGCGCGTCTACCCCCCGGTGACTGAGTTTAATATTTAACACCTGTGACGGTTAGTCGCGGTAGTCAGTGGTTCGCATACTCGTAGACAATCACAGTCGGCGGTGATTATATAGTAATGTCCTTCCAAAGTAATCGCGTCATTTGGACAAGTCCCAATTTAATAATTACATATTTTTTAGTAAGACAAAAAAGACAATCAATTTCTTTTTAGAAAGCGCAATTTCATATTATTTTGTAGTATTTCTTACACGCGAGCATGAAAAATGATTTGCTTTCGAC
Source organism: Cardiocondyla obscurior (assembly GCF_019399895.1). Taxonomy (NCBI): domain Eukaryota; kingdom Metazoa; phylum Arthropoda; class Insecta; order Hymenoptera; family Formicidae; genus Cardiocondyla; species Cardiocondyla obscurior. Next base: position 1,374,207 of record NC_091878.1, read on the forward strand.
GACCTAGCGTTTCTGCTTAATTATTAGACTTAGGGTGGGTTTGTTATTCCAAAAATAAAAAAAACAGGGTCATATGTATACACTGAACTCTTCCATATTCTTGTACTACATAGGTAACATTCACTTTCTCTCAAATAATAATGGAATTTCCTAAACTCTATATATATGAAAGCAGGAAGGAAAACTTTGAAGATCGAACTGTAGGGTCGAGGAACTCTTTACTATATCTGTTTGCCTGTTCGTGGCGCCTGCCGACTCGCCTTTCTCGACTCGTTCGAATAGGCTAGCAAGTAAGGAAGCTCAGGAATAATTTCGAACGCTTTCCCTCCGCATATTGCGGTAGTCCAATATACCCCGTTGTTTTCCTCTGTCCCGCGCACGGGCGCCCGATAATTTCGCCCGATCGATTTCTCGCAGGTTTACACCTTGTCGTGAGATAATTCGATGAGCAACGAAGCAACCGGTGATAAACTCGAATTAGACAGCTCCTTGCGATACCTGACACCCTGTTGCCGGCGTTATCGCGCCTCACTCGGTCCAACCAGCAATGAAACGCGCAATGCTTGCCGCGATTGTGTACAATGCCCGCCGCCGTGAAACAATGATGTTATCGGACATAATGCGCCACGAATATAAATTGCTGCGTCCCGCTTGCACCGATCTTAATAACTCATTGAATCAGCGATAAAGTTTACGCGGAGAACCTCTGTATCGCCAATGCCCGCCGTTTTAATTATTCCGTATATAATTATGTCGAGATAAGCGAACGAGATGGGATAAACGAGTTCTGCAAATCCTGAGACGATGCGATGTGTCGTGCATAATATGATACGTGAATAACCGAGCAACAAGCCACGCTTTTGAAGTATCTCATTTTCCTGTTTAGTTGAGTGATATATGAACGCTGTCAAATATCTCTAACATTTACGGCGCGCATCAAGTTTTTTAAGTGCACTATAAAGTATAATGCTTATACGTTGTTTTTTTACGCCGCTTTGTTATGCGGCAAAAATCGTCGAACGTTTGTTCAATTTCATCGTACACGTTTCGCGTTTTCAATCATTTGCATAACGCATTCTTTCATGCCATTTTATGAGAAAACACGGCAATCGCGAAAACAATTAACACCGTGCGGAATTCACAGCAATTTCGAGAGCGAAATGCTTCCTATCGCATCGGAAAATAATTGATAATCGAATTATCAAAATAAGGAGAGTCGGTGAAAATATTTCATAATTATGCGTAATATAAAATTATGTGAAACTATGTGGGAGTGGTGCATTCGTATTTATCGCGCTGATGATAAAATACCATTTATATTTTCTTAGAAATGTGAATTTAAAAATTACAAAATTTAAAATTAATTTTAAAGCTACATTTTTTTTTTTCTATAAATATTAGTTTCTATACGTTATAATTATCACAACAATTTCTGAAAAAAAAAAAAAAAAGAAAAAATTTCCACTCGTTCGATAGCTTTCTATTGCAAATCCAAAAACGAACTCATGCGTACGCCAAATGATCTCTTGTTTTAATGCGGTCCGATAAGGCTCGGCTTTGTCTCGTTGCTTCACGCGAAACCGAACCGATGAGGGGACGACACTCGACGCTGATTCATGCGCGGCTCAATCACAAGATAATCGGGGAAAAATAATTACAATCGGTCGTCTTTCGATCACCCACCCGATGCATATATACATTCAACTCCATCTCGCGACACCACTTTATATGTTCGCGGTTCACCGATCCTGTACAAAAATCCTACCTGTTATTATACTGGCGTTTTTTTTTTTTTTTTTTTTATTATTACTTTCACATAACGATGCGTCGTCAAGGGTGGGCAACAAAGCTAACGACGGTACGTCGCCGCTGTGTATTCGCGCATTAATATACTTTGTAAACAGTAGATTTCAAAACGTATCATGACGGTAATATATTAAAATCACTTTAAAATAATTTTACTTTGATTTTAACTTACAGTTAACGTAGGAAAATAAAATAAAAAAAAAAACAAAGTTTTGAAAACTAAAAATGACTTTAAGTAGTTGGAGGAAGAAGCTTATTTAATGTCTTGTATTTCGCAAGCACACGTTCTGAGAAGGCTATAAATATGTCTAAAGACAGACAGAACACCTGATACCAAAAGATGAGCGCAATCAGCTTCGAATAATCAACTGAAGAACTCGTTATATTTTAAACCGAATTCCGATTACTCTAAAAGAAGGAACAAAATTCTTTAGGTACTATATAAAGATTGCACATAATTAATTCGTAAGGAATTTACCAATTTATTCCTAAGTAGGTTAGTTCTCATAATTTATACAACTCGTATCATAGATCATACTTAAAATTAACCGCACGTAAATTCTCGTTAATAGATGTAAGGCCCAAAATTAAAATTTATCTGACACTAACAAAATTAAGCATATCTTACATAGATTACTCGAAAGAGTTAACACTTCTTGCGTTGAAAGACATCTGCCTCGCTTATATTTTCGTACACATAAATAGTATTTGCCATTATCTTTAAAGATACAAATATTTCTATCAATTAATAACCACAATTAAAATATAAAAATTATCGTCTTTCTATCATATCAAAACCACAGAGTTGAAATAAACTAAAGACTGAATATGACAAACGATGAAGAACCATCTAATTTATAAAATAGCAGTTTTCTTTTTTTCCCCATAACATGTCATTGATATTATTCGTTAAAAACATTCTTACGTATCGTAAAAAAATCTTATCTATCAAAAAATAAATTTAAAAAATTGATTTTTTAGCATTTTTATCGTTTGACGTATTCGCTCCTCAATCAACAAAGACAAAGATCTATTACGACAATAAAGAAAGTAGCATGCAGTGTATGGAAATGATTGTTAATCCCACGGCCGTCTGAAAAGGTCGATTATCCGCACAGTAAGAAGCATTTATCTGGTCGCGAAGGCGAAAAATGTTCGCTCGCGCGAATTTGTTCGGTCGTTATCGCGTCTCTCTGTTTTGCGCTTTCACACGCTCCGTCTCGTACTGTTCGCGCCGACACGCCGAGATCGTTAACCCTAATGGCATTCTCAGCGGGTTGCGTAGAAACTTTGGGACGCGCGATTTTCCGGGAAGCTCTTTTTCATCGGGTTTATCAGCGCGGCGCGTCGTAATTCCTTTCGACGTGCGAGCCACGCCGGGCACGCCATTCGATCGATCGGGAAAGACTGTCGATGCTCCTTCGATTCTACAACATTCCGCGCGTTTGCATTCATATCGCTCAGCTGTGAAACGCGCACGAATTCACCTCGCATATCTGCATAACGCATTACCCGGTGCGTTCTATTCTAGATTCATAACTATTAATACTAATGTCAGCGCGCGCGCACGTGCTGTTCGAGGTAGGACCAGGTTCTTGGCCGACGTTGACCACTTCTACCTCTCATCAATGGTGCATTCAGACATATGCAAACGCGAATTTATCAACGGGAATGAGCCAGCCACCGCGCCGGCTGCCTCTCGTAGTTATCGCGCTGCGTTTAACGTGCCGTTCACGGCGCGATCGCGGTAATCGCGGCCGCCGTGGAAAAAAAAATCCCAATATAAATTAGCCATCGCGATGCGACTGAACGTAGATAAAAACGAATTTCCGGATCTCATCCGTCGGCTTTTAAAGATAGTTAATTTTTTTTCTCACGAGTGACTAGACATGTTTCAAATATGATTATCTTGTTGGTTTATATCCGATTCGAACGATCGTCTCGTAGTTTTTTATTTAAATTAGAAAAGTCTTAAAGATGAAAAAATTATGATTATTGACGTACGTACAAAAATCTTGTAGAAATTAAACCGCGACGTTAAAAAGTGTGACACATAAAATAATATATGTGCATCTATCGCTGTGAGACAGAAATGCGGTATTTGGAGCACGCGTTGTGTATTCGATGATTCATATTTCAATTTTCTTGCCAGTTTCCAGATAGCAGACAAGTCTGCGATTATTCTAGCCACGTGATACGCGGCGTATAAATTATCTTATCTCAATGCATATACCTCTCGCCGATAATACTGTTGCTAAATGTTGATTGCGCAATCCTTTATAAACGGAAAAAGCGTTTTTTTTTTTTTTTTTTTTTTTTTTCTTCTTCAGGCGTTGCCAGTCGCTTACGTGGGACTTAGCCTTTGCGTATATTAACAAAATTATATTTAACGCACATTAATGGAAAACAAAAAAGACATAATTTTAACACAACGTGACGGATTATATTTTTAACCATTGGACGAATTATAAACAAGCTTCAAATATGGTAGTGATAAAAGAAAGAAGAGAAGGGTGCGATAGCTTGCGCCCTGGCAAATTTTTCATTATCTCACGCCATAATCTATTTACGAAAAAGATTTAGAGCCAGAACGTGCGACCCTGGCAGTCCGAATTCATTATTCCTTTAAAAATATTAACTCCGGGCAAGTCTACTATTTTCTGGGAGAAAGACAAACCTATGCGAAGAAGTGATAAAAATTTCTGTTTCCGCAAACGTGAAGAATCCACTTTTTTTTTCTTTTTTTTTATCCATTTACGCAAATTTTCGTGTTTGTATTAAATAATACGTGCTCGTTACAATTACATGCGCTATAATGCGACGAACCGTAATTAAATGAATTTAACACGATGGCAATGTGATAAACAATTATCTTTAACGTCGTTACTTTTAATAAAACCATCAGATCAAAATCAGCAGACACTTTTTTGCCGGAATAATAATTAGTTTAATTAAATAATCAACGTTTCACTACATCTCCAAGTCATATTTTAAGCACGATACATGCTTGTCGCGGTGCGTCGCTACGCCTGTCGCAATTAAATTTACGCCATTCTAAGAATAAGTGCCGTTGAAAATAGACTCCTGTTGTCATTGCTCTGCTCGATATATTTCGCGCCCGTAATCAGATTCGAATCAAATTGAGTTGTGCCCGATGAAAGGCTACAAATTATATCGAGAGCTATTTACATTGCTTCTTTACATTATTAACTTTCTACGGTAATGTAAAATAAATCTTGTTCATCTAGTAATAGAGTAAAGAGCATTAATTAATGTCGAGGCCAATATTCATTGCAAAGTTATCAGGTATAATTTAACTTACGAGTTAAAGCACGGCTTTTTATTCCTACTAATTACTATATGTACTTTATAAAAAAGAAAAAAAAATTTACATTCTGACTTTGGTTTCCACGCGCACGTAAAAAATAATCAGGGAGAATAATTAATTTAAATTATGTAGCGTGTATATAAATTATTTCGATAAGAAAGCATTGCGTATCAATTTTTGATATATTCATACGGAAGCTACCGTGATGTTAAAACGACGTAAAATACGCTAATGCTAAGAATGGAGCGTGTGGTAAATCTGTCTCGTCGTTGGCACGTTTCGTGCCTATCTTCTCGAGCGAATGATTTAGTTATCGATTATTAAGTGCTACATGCGGCACATTAAGATTTACGTTTGCGAATAATCGTCACAGATTACCTCTTTGCAAGTTACATAATGTTCGTTACATATTTTGCATCTCTAAATAATATCAGAAATATTATCAGTCAAGTAAATACAATAATAAACATGTCAGCATCTCGCAGGCAGTTTGCTCAATGATAATGTTCTTGGCAAAGGTAACAGTAATAAATTATTATAAAAATAATATAATATACAGGACTGTGTGGAAATGTTTATGGCTAAATTTACGTTTCGTAAACTTAATAGTTGCATATGAAAGTTTTACTTTATTTAAATAAAAATTAAAATACGTGTTTTATTACTGTGTTGCAAAACTGGGAATATTCAATATGCTCGTTAAAGATTATCAAAAGACGCGAAGTTGATAGAAGCGGAATCAATGCGCCTCGCGGTAGTCTCGATCCTCGTGAAACGATCCGTTCCGCTCTTAAGACATTTCGATCGCTCTGAATTAATCTAGACGTGGCAAGACGAGGCTGTCGAAAAATCGAAAAAGGCAACGAAAGCGCGGGGACGAAGCGTGGCACGGCGACAGTACCGCTTTCGCTCCGCTCGCGTTCCGCGCGGAGTGCAAAGAGCAACTGTTCCCGGTGAATGCGACACGTGGAACAAGGAGCGCGAGCGAGAGGAAGAGAAAACGCGGCAATGCTCACTATTTGCGAGACGTTCCTCCGACTTCCTGAAATAGGAGCAAAATGGAGCAAAGCGGACGGGCGCGATTCAGCCCGGCCCGAACTCGGCGCGGCCGGGATTCGAGTATATCGATGTCGTGTAAAGCTGAGCGGTAAATCCATCGCGCCGTTCGGTATGTAAATCGCTTATCGCTTCTAGTGGACCACTCGGTATAATTAGGTAGATGGGTAGCTGAGTTAAGCAAGTATAGGTAGAGAGGAATGACATTATATGTATATTGTACACGTATATATATATAATATTATATTATATATATATCTGCACGTCTAATAGTGAGGACGAGAGCGAGGCAGTCTCGCAGAATTAGGCTCTTCCGTTGTTTCTATTACAAAATAGATGGTACGATATTGCGAGGCAACGTCGTCGCGCGGCTAATCTCCGTTTTTTCCACCGGAAGGTAGCGTAACCGCGCGAATGAGCTCCGCGACTCGCGAAAACGATCGTGCAGAAGAAACGCGAAACGAAAGAAACGGCCTCGACACTGTCGCAGCTTCCTCGCTGTTTACGTCAACGGAGAGAATTTTTTTTCTTTTTACGTTGGTTAATTTTACTTTGCAATAATCACGATTAGGATAGAAAGAGAGCTTGTGACTGGGCTTGAAGTCAATGTCAACGTGATTAACTTCTTGCCAACATGATTTCATTCAAACTGCAATTTTTAGAGATATTTTTTTTTTATACAGGCATACTTTATTAGCATTTTGCAAGACCTCACGCGATCAATTTGTCAACGACGGATTGTTTTTTTCGACGCAAATTATGTCTGTTATACAATTGTAGATAAATTGTCAGATATTATCTGTAGTGGATCAGAGCGTGACGATAAGATTTGAATTTAGAAATATCCCTTGGGCGTAAGAAATATATGTATCGCGATAAAAATATAATTAAATTGATTAAAAGTAAAAAAAAAAAAAAAAAAAAAAAAAAGAGTTAGCATCGCGAAGATGGCGAAGAATCTCGACGTGATAATACAAATAGGACCTTTTTTTAAATTTGATAAAAATAATTTTTTTTTAATGATAAACTTTATTATACTTGAAATTATCAAGCGAAGAATGCATGTGTGTAATGAGAGATAGGTCATAAAAGAGAAGAAAGAGAAAAGAGTGCTCTTACGTGCCGAGTGCATGCTCACCTAGTTACAGCAGTGTTTCTCTGTCTGTATTTCGCTTTAACTCGAAATTTGAAGGGGGACCGCGAGAAACATTTCGCCCGAACGACGTGGGTTTAACACGTGTTTCCGATCGAGCTACCAGGGTTTACCGAAAAAATTCTCGCGGCGGTTTGTCTGCGAGGAGAGTAGGCGGCGTACGTTCTCGAGCGCTGGCTGAGCCTGCTTTTTAAATCGGTTTTGCAATACCGTCAAGCCGAGCAGCTTCAGCGTCAAATGATCGATCAAAGAGTCTCGTTAATTAGCAAGGGGATCCCGCCGATTACCGGGAAAATGACTTGTACGGTTCCGATAAATTCCTCGGTCAGGTTGCAATTAGTAAATACGCGCCCGCATACGTTGATACGTTGTATGTCACACGGACATAGTTAATGACACCGGGTGAGTGCAACGAATGTCATCCTCCGCAGCCCCATGCGCTCGCCGTCGTTCCGCGATGCAGGCCGGTCACGTGACCGACAGGAAGCTACCAATCGTCTTGTGCGATTATCCCGGTGCCCCTGCCCCGCGTGTCGTACATACATCGTACATGTGCGTCAGCTCAGGCATCAGGGACAGCGTTAAGTAGGATTCGCCACGAAGCAACTACAGCACGCTTACGTGTGTTCCCTCGCGTGTGTATTCGCGGATTTGTCTGTGCACGTGTTGTATAGCATTGTCCAGGAATCGGGTAGATCAGACGCGATCAGAGGAGATGGCTCGATTAATTCGATGGACTGTCGTGATCGCACCGTGATTATGATTCCCCATTATTGATCGATGAGCAATGATTGTCGCTGTAATATAATATGCACGCGGGTGGGTCGAAATTAAGCAACAATATGCAATTAGCGCTGTCGAACGTAAAAAAATTTACGAACTTTTATTTAAAAATCTGTCGTCTTTCTCTTTGTCAGCTTTAAGCATTTGGCAAAGATTAATATGGTTCTTTACTATTCTCCTGATTATGACTTTTGACAAGACTTTGAATAAAATCAAATAACACGAAATACTTTGATATTTGTATCTCGATAATTTTTTAATCTAATTTTTATATATTAATTTTTACATATTAATTTTTACATATGTAAAATTTCCTTTTTTTTTTTCTTTTTGCAAAGAGATCAATGAAATCGCGTTCTATAAGTAGAAGCAGGTGTGAATGCGTTCCGCGCGATTTACATCGAGTTAATTATATCGCATCTCGCGTCGATACGGTGCGCGAGATCGTCGGCGGCTGGTTCTGAACGACGCTGTACGCACTCGTACGCACATGAAGAGCATCGAGTCCAGTAAACCGCGCTACACATTATCATAAATGCCCGCGCCGGGCCCGTCCCACGCGTAAATCTGTTTCGCAAATTGCGAGAGTGGGATTATGTCATCTTTCCCCTCCCCGCTCGCTCCCCCGTGACCGCTGTGCACTCCTCCACGATGCGCTCGCCTCGTTTCCACGGAGTGGAGCGCGCGATCAGATCGCGCTCGTTCTTCCCTCCTTCCTCACGAGCGGCTGGAGTGACGTTTCCGGGTACACTTGCACGCTTTTTCACAAAGACGCTAACAGTACGTTAACCTTCACGAAATTCCCTTAACGCTATACCTGTCGGGAAACTAAGATGTTCAAGAGCTGCAGATAAGATTACGCTTTATATCTTGAAAAGTAATAATTAAATAAAAGAAAATAAAATCGGGATTTTTTTTCTTCTTTTGTTAAATGTGAATATTTTAAACCTGAATAAATCGCTGTAGTTCGTGATGATTTTAGTATGAATTTTTGGAGCATATAAAAGTGAAATACAGTGAGTAAATACACGTACGCCTTGGCAACACATTAGACACAAGAATACTTATCTCGAAAAACAATATTGTGCAAACAATAATGAGCGCAGATAAGAGAATAATACACAAATGACGATTTCTTTTTCTGCAAGTCTACATAAAATCTTTTTTTTTTTTTTCTTCTTTTTTTTGGAGACTTTTTAAATTCTGTCTTATCGTGAAATAATGTTATACATTTATGAAAATTGTCCGATAGTTTAAGCTTGCTGAACAAACCTTAATAGGTAATAGCCCTTCCACTTCATAAATTAGGAATTTTTATGCCGCCCTCGCGCCAACCGATGAAGAAACACATTTTGAGTCTTGATTGATCAGTCAAATTTAAACACAAAAATACAGATTGACGACTCATGAAACGTCACGCTTCTTAGTCACAACACTTAATCAAACTTTTTGCATTCATATTGTAACAAGTATTGGCAAACTTTACCAAATAAATATCCGCGAATGTCAGTTAAGAGTTACACGCGCGTCGGTATTATATTCACGAAATGGTATTTTCCAGCGAGTATTTTATTACGGTCGACGCGCGTCTCAGACGATTATGTCATCGACGGTAATGTATCGAGACGTGAAATAAGCACTAAACGCTCGGTGCGGCAAACGCGTGATGCAAATATGGTGCACTTTCGAGAGGGCTGCCTTGCACGTAATTTAATTCGTCGAGGAAAGACTTGACGTGGGAACAAAACCGACTCGATCGTGTATCACAAACGTTGAACTTCTCGCAGTCTTCTGAGATGTCTTTCCACCGCGACTGGCAAACGGTGTCGACAAACTGATAAGGCTGCTCGAGCCTTGAGGAATTTAAAGTAAGCCGCGTGGGTATTGCGAATGAATTTCTATTTCACGATTGGATGCCACGGTTTTATGCAGTACTTGCAGAAAGAGCGAGAATAAGCGTACCCCGTTTTATCTGCCGGACTCTTAACGTAAAATTTTGACGAGTACCAAGTCTACACGCTGCGCGACGAAACGTAAACACGAGTAATACCTGCGCGATACAAGCATTCGATTCACGTCCAAACCGTTTTCACATTTTATAAATTTTCTTTAACGGAAAAAAAGAAGAAAGAAAAAAAAAAAGAAAATCAAATAAAAAAATTTCTTTGTCGTAAAAATTATTTATTAAAAAATTGCAATAAACCTTGTGAGGCTGTTCGAATTAAATATATTGCCAAAAATAACACCCGCACACAACGACGTTAATATTTTCTTGGGCTAATCAATATAGTCTCATTTAACGAATAGGGTAAATACATTTAAATTGTAAATAAGGAATTAATAAACAATCTCCTGATAAATAATTTCCGATAAGCGACGGGTTATCTTAAGTCCATAGGGGAATGATTAATATCTACCGCGATTAAAGTGAAAAAAAAAACGATTACTTCTGTAATATTATCGTTAAAAGTCCAACCATGTAGTTATACAACTAAACAACAGTATATCGTTCTTTTCCAAAAGCAACTATAAACAGATAAGAATATTAAATAGCAAAAATATCTCTGTCATTTATTTATTTGCTGAATGAACATTCTCTTATCGCTGCATACTAAATCGGATCAAGTTGATGTTGTCATTTATTTGGATTACCTACTAATATAATTGAGCTCTTCTGAAACAGGCTCGATTCTTTTTTCATTTGTCGATGAAAAGTAACGGCAGTTTTTATTGATAATTATACGATAATTATTGCACAATAAATACATTTGTTGAACTATATATTTATTTTATGCAAGTGTGCGATTCAGTTATATCGTGTATTTATTGCATTACAATTTATCACAAAAAGTCAGATGCACTTATGTGAAAAAAACTTGAATAAGGCTTAAAAAGTTTGTCGATTCATACGTGAATCGTTTGTCATCTTAAATTCTAAAGCAACCTGCTTAAGTGTTTAAACAGTAAATCGCTTAAAAATTTAATGGCTGACTTGGAGTCAAGTTTATCGTTATAAATACACCTTCCGCGCGAAAACAACTTTTCGGTAGCTTCTCAACTCGTTTAAATTAAATTTAGGCTGACGAGTGGCGTGTTGCATAACTAGTTTACTCATGACAATTTATGTGTTAAAAAAAAAAAAAAAATAAAAAAAAGAAGGAGAGAGAGAGGGTAAACCGAGATTAAAATAATATTTTTCTTTTCAAGAATTTGTCGTTAAAAAATAATAAATTGACAACGTGTAGACACAATTTTTTTTTTAAATATGCTATAACTGACGAATAAATATAAAACTCTAAATTAGTAATTGCGTTGAAACGTGATATTGGATAATATCTACGAGATTTTTTTTTGTTCTCGGAAAAGTGACAAGCTTATATTGTTAAACGCAGGTGTTTTTTTTTCTCTTTATATGCTACTTATTTCCACTTTAGTAATCGATAACGCTGTATTCATTATGGTAATAAATTCTGTTGCTAAAATAGAGGTAAAAAAACACATCTATATACATCTTATGTTGTTCTGCGTTTTGCGGCATAATGACGGCGTATATTCTCCATTTTAGCAACGTCTGGTTTAATAATATCACGCTCAATATGTTAATGTCATATGTGGCTAAGGCTAAAGCACAACACAAATAGGGCATAACACGATATTGCTTTCGCTTTAGTAACATGTGACATATTAATCACATCGTACTTCGGCAGTTATTTTTCATATTCATCGATTTTCTGGCAATTAACGCTCGTAAAAGTATTACATCTTAACTATTAGATGAGAACAAATCTTTAAAAAAGTTTTTTTTCCGTTCATTCTTTGTAATACAAATTAGGTTAATTAATTAGCAGATTCCGACATAAAATTTTCAAATTATACAGTCTGAAATAAAATATTTTTACTTTTTTTTTTCTTTTTTTTTTAATAAAGAATATCTTACAACCGGCGCCAGTATACGTATAGTTCCGTCCGTAAGAACGATAAGACCTACAACCACTGATATTTCGTTCGATATAATTATACTACAACGTTTAACAAATGAATACATTTGATACTACCGCGGTGGCGTTTGTACGAAAGAACGTTTACTACGTAGGGAATAAAAAGCCCAGCTTTATTCGGAATCCTCCGCGTTTCTCTAGGCGTGACTTCGACGAACTTGCGCCATCGTTTCGAATGGGTAAAGTTGGATGGAATGATTATCGTAGGAAAAAAAAAAAAAAGAGGAAAGCACGCGTAGGGAAAAGGTAGCAGAGCGCGCGAAGGGAGGGCGGGGAAGAAAAAAAAAAAAAAAAAAAAAAAAAGAAGCGATCGGTGTACGACGATAGCGGTGCATTCGTGCAGAAACGGTGAAACCGGGCATCGAAGGGGCGAGGGGAAGAGAAGAGCGACGATCTCGCGTGTGCACAGCGACACACGTGCACCGGGCGTACACACGCAGCCCTATCCCTTTACCTCCACGCATGCGAGTGGCCTCCCTTTATGTTCCTCATCCTTCACGCGCGAGCTTTCGCCGTTGTGTACGAATCCGCGGGGTAATTGATTCATGATGGAACCGCGAATTCAAACACGGCCGAGCTGCATTTTGATATGCCGTCGGTACCAGGACGCGCGGCGGCCTGCAGCGTCTCTCCATTATGCCGGTGACGTTGCTACCGAGGTGCATCGGGAAGCGCGACCAATGCGGAACGAGTGCGTAATGATCGGCTGTTTCAATAGCGGTATCAACACGACCGATTTTCCTATTCCAATGGAGCCTGAGAAAAGCACGCGCTGGTGCGGCGACCGATGCTGTAACAGCGTGCGTGCGTTATTGTCACAATAATGCAGGTATCAATGATACTGCGTGTTTCGCATAATTGACACTTAAGTTTTCATAAATCGCTTTATATCTTCCGCGAAAAAACGCACGCGCAACTTTTTTTTTTTTAATCAATCTCGACAGAAAGAAAAAAAATATATATATATATAAAAAAAAAAACAACAACGCTTCGTGAAGTTCTTATCATTTCTGCTAAATTCAAATTTATCAAATATCTTATAATATAGTATCATCCATTTTTTTTTATAAAAAAATATCCCAATGTAATGCTTTACGTTTAAAAGATATTAGTTTGTTATCCTTTATGACATAATTTCTGGAGAATAGATGTGAGATTGCTATCTCGGCGAGAACCTAGAGAACACTTAACAAGATACGTGCGTTTATTAGCACTTAGGGCGATATAGCCTGATTGCAATTGGTATTCGACAGTGAAAACTGACCTACTCACGTCAGACCAATTCGACCATAAGGCAGGAGATACGGACGGTTATCGCAGTTTATGTTTCGCTGGCGCATCGACCATCCCCTTTACACGCGTATCTACGTAGTAATTGGTACACAACGGGACGCAACGATTTCAGATACAGGTCATTTGCATACGGATGCAAGACTCTCACCCTTATTTATTTCCTTTATACTCGCGTCCTTTGCGCCTACTCTCAGAACGAACCGCGTTTCGCAGTTATCGCTTTCGACTATACGACACAAAGTTTTAGTCATCCGCAAAATTGGTCCGTTCGCGATATTGCGTTTACCGGTGGCTAATCGCGTATATCGTAGCAGCATCGCGTCGTTAATTTTACTGGCATTAGACATGTACATGTACAAGTTGCATGATAAATGCCGATCCGTTCAATAATCATGGCGCAAAATTGTATTAAAGATAAATTTCCCATTAGAATTTCAGGCGGCGTTAATAAAATTAATAGAATTTTAGTTGCATCGGCTATTACAGATTAATACAAATATGATATTATATCCTTTCAATATTAAACACGCGGATTCGAACGCGGGGGAGTAACGTTGAAACGCTGCTAATGAAGTTTCCGTGTATTTTCAATCCGATATAGAGTCGAGAGGAGCGCGTCTTTTGGTGTCCGATTCTCTTTTCGCTTAGTAAAGAGTTTAACCAGCGTTCCGTATTTTTGTCGTCGGCGATGCGGCGCGCAAAAAATCGCTCGCAAGTCATTTAATAGCGCTTCTGGCGAATGCGTTCGGCCGCGTCTTCCGATAGTATACCGTTACACGAGATTACGGGTTTCCTTTCAGTAGAAAAGAACGACCTCGTCATTGTGCGCGGACGAACGAAAACGCGAAATCGCGGCGTACAAAGCGCGTTTCACGTTCCCTGCGGGACGCCGGGAAAAGGGTTGCCGACTTTGTCGGCGGGGCGATTCGAGCGGGCAGTAGTCGGGGTTGGACTTAAAAAAAAAAACAAAAAAATAATAAAAAAAAAGCCGATCAGTATCCACTCGGTTCTGCATTGGTCGCGCTTCCTGATGCATCTCGTTTGCAGTGCCATAATGGAGATTCCGGTGAGCGCTGGACATTGGAAGCGGCAGGGCATATTAAAACCTTCCATGTGTGCTCGCGGTTCCATCGTATATCAATTATTACGCAGTTTGTACACAAAGAGAGAGGCGGTGTCCGAACGAAATACGAACTACAGGCGACATATCCCCGCGTCTTTTGTTTTAAACGTTCAATTCTATTCGGCAGCAACTATTTCTCCTATCGATCAGTTAAAGACTGATACGATTTTACGATGCAAGCGTATCGCATCGCGAGTAAAAATAATGTTTGCGTAATCGGGGAAAAAAAAAAAAGTGCACGCTAATTAACTCAAGAAATATTTTCTCACGGGGAAAATTAATTGTCTCCGACTTCAATAAATAAACGCAAGACGAGCGTCGCGGAATTGCGAAATGAAAATCGGCTGAGCGTTCCGCCGCTCGGAAATCGAAACGCGATCCCGATTCGGCCGTTAGTGTCGTTGTCGAGCGGCCATAACAGTCTGTAACCTGTCACAATGAAGATTCACGAACGACAGATACATCAGTTATTGACGTCACCGTCGTCAAACGCGTAGCGGTGCACGGGTTTGCGTGGACGGGTGTCTGTTTAACGCTAATCGCGGCGAAGAGACGAGCGCAGAACCATTATCGTGTTATAACGAGTCGCCGTACAAACTGCCGGTGCATCAGAATCACGGGATGATAATTTAATGTAACGACGCGAGTTAGTACGCCGATCGCAAATGAGCCGGCCGTGTCGGGCGCGCACACGGGAACAGCTAGAGGGCACATTTGACACGACTCCGTCACGGATCGACGAATCATCCCCGATGCCCGACAATATAACGGCCCGCCATTTCATTGTTATTATGTTTTTAACGCTATATTAGACGCGATATTTCGAATGGGTCGAGGTTTAACTCGGCAGCGATTTGCATACGATGCAAACTTGTTGATAATTGAACGACGCGGAATAAGAGGGGGTCGGAATACTGTGTCACTGTGATACGCGCGCTCGCAGCAAAACTCGCATGTCACGTATCGTAAAGCAGAGTCACACGTGCGTAACTTCGCTTTTTCCTACCCACATCGGTGCATTCTTTCGAAGCGTCAATTATTAACGATTTGATCCAGCTATCGCTTATTAACTGGTAACGGTACCGTGATAATTAAAATTGCATATCTAATCAAACGTGTCGATATTGAAGTAGGATTTCGCGGGTCAACCCAATTCATGACACGTTACTAAAATTCGGTCACTCGCGAGAACGTGTCGCGCTAGATAGGCGAACATTCGCGAAATTGTCGCTGCAACGAGGAGAGAGAAGGAGAGAAAGGGGGTGGGAGGGAGGGGAGGGAGGGGCCATTATCACGGCATGACGAGTCGAAGTACAAACCGGCGGCGCATCACAATCGCGGCGGATTGATAATCTAATGTAACGACGCGCGTTAGTGCGCCAATCGCAAATGAACGGTCCGGCGTTTTCCGTGTTAACGCGCCCGCGAGAACGGCCGCGGGGTATATTTGACACGGGACAGTCACGGATCGGCAAATCATCGAATCATCGGCGGTACGCGACAACGTAACAAGTCAACAGCCGGCCGTTATGTATATTGACGTATACTTGCCGCGGTTGCGGCGTCGATGTCTGTTTCTATTGACAAATACTCGTCGCAGGAGCGATGATGCATTGCCGTACACGCGCCGCCGGAATGACATGGAATGCATATTATCGCGACAAAATGAACCGAGTTGTAGGAATTCGGCCGATTCGCATCGCCGGTGCCAATTTCACGACAGCCGCGACATATTTTCGCGCGGCGCTGCAGCACTCTCGATCATATCGTTATATTCTATACGCTATAAAGTTATGCCTCTGCCCATTCGAATATCAAAATCAAAAAGCGGAAAGTGAAACGCTTGCATTCGGCTGGGGATCGTCTGTATATTTTTTTTCGTCTCAAGATCGATGTTCTCGCGATTACTCAACGTTGCGCTGCAACGATTTTGTTCGACAGCATTTTTATCAGCCTCCGTTAAAAGTTCTAATAAGATATGACGAGGTAATCGAGTGTAAACACGATAAATCTTGATGAACATTGCAATTTTGTCCGTGGAATGATTCTTCGGTCTGGCTCGTCAGTAATGTTGTATTATAGTCGAGGTAGCACGCTATGATTAAGATCTTCGGGGTAAAGGGAAAACAACGGATCTGCCGCGCGGCGTTAAAAAGGGAGCAGTAAGGTGTGGTAGGTCGGGAAACAGTGGTCACGACATAGAATGTGTAACGATGGATATCTCATGCTAACATTGTACCTACTAACAGGTACGGATCTCTTTTCCTTCTTTATTTTTTTTTTTTTTTTTTTTTTTTTTAATAAAGTCATAAAATTATTTTATCGTATAAATAAAAAGAATAATCTTTTTAAATCGATGCACGAAAATAATTATCAAAGATGACGTGCTCGCGTCACGTAATGATTATGAAAGGAGAATATCGAAGGTAAAGAAACAAATTTGAGTGGTCGGCGTATTGAATCGTCGCGAGGCATCTCGACAATGCAGTATGCCGTTATCAGCGGCACTGACTCGAGCGGGTGGGGTTCGAAAGAGAAATTAAAAGCGAAGGGACACGAGGTGGAATATCAACGGGGCCGAAGTGGTCGCGACTGGCGGAAACAGCGGCGAAGCAGTCACGATATACAACGTGCAACAATAGAGCCAATATCTGTTGTAGGAAGGTGGCATTCGTAATAGCCTGCACACTCGACGCGCGGGAAACAAATGTCGTGTCTATGCGTGACGAGCCTTATTGCAACGCGAGGGGACGTTGCGAGCTGCGTGTTTATTGCTCGACCTGGTAATAATAACAGGTTATTATTCATTACTCCGGCATCAAGCACACGAACGTTGCATTCACCTGCACCTCGCCGCGATTCATTTTTCGCCGAGACTCGCCACACGGTGCAACGATTCTCAATAAGGCGCGTTGAAGTGTGATTATAATTTTTTTTTATTTTTATTATTTTTTATTTTTTATTATTATTTTTTTTTTTTTTTTTGAAGTTATTAACGAGCTGCATGCAACGTATTATATTTTAGATTTTTAGGGCATTGAAAGGGTGACGACGGTCAGGTGACGCAATATAGTAACGAGTAAATTGCACGACAATGATTAATATTTACGTCATTTAAATGTGAAAACAAATATTACTATAAATTTTAAAAGATTATTAAATCGAGTGTAGACTCGAAGCAGAAAATTAATTCGCCCACATCCCATTTTCCGTAAAACGTTGTTACCGCCGCTCGCTTTATATAAATTAATTACTGGACTACGTCTTTGCGATGGTTCGGAGAAGCCAATGCTGGCTTGTCTGTGAACGGCTACGTGAACATCTCCATCAGCCTTGCACCGTCACGTTTAAAGCGCATCGTCGTCGTATTTCCGTGAGATCGACGGTGAGACAAAGAGGAGAAAATAAAGAGGGAGAGGGAGAGGGACGTAGAGGCTCGCGTCGCAAGGCCCGGGACATGAATAAGCCAACGGGCAAAGGTGTGGTTCCCAGGCGTCCACGGTAGGAAATCGCTCACTGGGGAAGAAAGATGGAGAACAGAAGCCAGGAGCGAACCAAGACGTGATTAATATAAAAGTGGGCGGAGCCTGGCCAGGCCGGAAGTGGCCGAAGAGGGATGCTGTGCCGTGCCAAGCAAGCGCGAAAACGGAGGGGCTATGCCGCCGCAGCTGTGCTGGCTCTCGTTGCACTCCGGTATCCGTGTATATGCACCGTCGATGTGTGCAAACCGCGCGCGTACTCGGCACGTACGTCTGAACCGCCGGCGGAGGAGGTGAGAAAATGGGCGAAGCCAAGGTGGCGGGGATGATGCGAAATATATATCACGATTGACGCGCACACCACCCTCTTCCCCGTGGTCGGCTTGATCGTCCCGATGCGACCATGAGGAAGGCGTGACACTCTAGGCCGGGTGTCATCAGCCAGAAAGAACCACGCTCGATCCTCCAAGATGCCGACATCGCGCACAAAACACTACCTAACGACACGGAATCGATCAACCGGCTTGCGCGCCAACGGAGAACATGCGGCGATCCTCATGGTTCGTCCGTCGGACGTCCGCCTGAACCGAACTGCAGCCCGTTCTCCGCTACGTCCGTTTCCTCGCAGTCGCCAGGCTGATCTTTGAATTTTGAAGAAATCAACCATCGCCCGGAGGAAAGATCAGACAACCAGACGGTCGGTGCCGGGTATCCCTCGTCGGTAGAGGGTGACAAAGAACGGTTCGGCTGATTGGCGAATATGGGATCGAAGGGATCCGGGGGGGCATACGGAGCTTTCGGAGACGCGGGGTGTAAGGGTTGACGCGCGGGGGTGGCCAACCCCACCTACTTCTTTAACGCCCCCAAGCAGGGTAGGACCGCCTCCGTCTCTGCTGTTCCACCTACTACACCACCCGGGACTTCTACAGCCTCGTAGACGAGCCACCCACACAAAGCCGCGACTTGGAGCACCCGACTATCTCTATCGGCTATACACTTCTAAAAAAATCATCCCCATTCCCAGGTAACATGGAGCGCTCCGCGATTGAAGCGTAACTGCCGTCACCCACCGTCTCACCCTTTCGATTGCGCGACGACGTTATTTCTGATGTTTCGTTCGAAGGAGCGAAAGGATTCCATTGTTTAATTCAAAGGTCCCGTCGTAAACTTAAGCTTATCTCGCGTTCAATGTTTTTTTACAAATTTAAAAAATTAAACGCGTTCTCGTTCTCAAGTGCTCATTATAACGCACTTGTTAATTAAATAAACGTAAATACCGTCGTTAATTTTTTACGTTTAAAATTAATTAATTTACTGCCGTAACTCGCAAAACAGATGCAACGGATGTTACAGATAACAATCGTTACTTCGCGAGTCATCATTTTAGAATAGCTCGAATATAACTCACGAACATGAGTAATGATCGCTGATCTCTGCATTTGATCACTTTGTCTAAAGTTACTTTCGCGGCAGCAAAAGCTCGCGGTGAACGCTATGCAGGCGTTGCGTGACAAGCGGATGAAACACGAAATAGGAATTTTTGTCAGGTTGTCAGAAGCGTTTCGAAACAAGTCGTTGGACTTCCTCAGCCAATGGCACGGTGATTCATGCGATATTAGATTACTCCGAGACTCCAGGCAGCTTCAAAGGCGGCGCACCTCTGCCAAGATTATTTTCGGAAAAATGCGCTTTACGCCGCAAAGATTTCTGTACCGCGGCAGGTACGTATTTAGTAACTCGAACGTAGTTAATCTTAGGCCGGTATAGTGAGATTTATTTGACCAACCATTCTGGTTGTCCGGCGCACCTATTTGTCTTGTCGTGATCGTTAAAGTGTCATTTCCACGAATATCACCTCGACCAGTGGAGTGCAGGATCAATCAGGAGATCTCGGGGGTAAGGAACATTTGTCTGCATTACGGGAACGTCGTATTTAATTTGTTTAACATTACGTGAGATAGATGCGTTAAATCATTTCATCTTGGCAAGTCTTGCTGGCGATAACGCGATAACGTTTCTATTTTCACGTTCATAATTTTGGCAACAACAACATATTTCTCTCCCCCCCTCATTCCCTTCTTTCCCCCTTCTATTAATTACGAAGGTATTGAGAGAGAAAAAAAAAAAAAAGAAAACAGAAATATTTTTATGCAATTTTGACGAATCATCGAGATGAGAGTCGATTAAATAAGAAACGGCGGGTATCGTTGTATGCGCGTTTTTAACGATGATCGATCGAATCAGCTTGAAATTTGCACCGTGCCATAATCTCCATTTATGTCTTTTCTATTTTTGCTACGACCTAAATTCGATTAAAGTAAATCGCGCGAAATATTCGTCGATCTTGTACGGCGTCCGCACTCTTATGTTTCTATTTAATTTCAATATCTATATTTATAACGTAATTTATAAGATTAATAGTGACGAAATCGTATCATGCGCTGGATCTTCTAAGCTTAGCGGTAGCTTCAAAAATCAAAATATACAGTCGTAATGTAAATTCTAAAATGTACGAGAGGATAAAAATATAGCTGTCGAGTAGTAATTTTAAAAGGTGCGAATTAACATTATTACGATAAAAAATTACAGTTTCTTTCTGTCAACAATACAATTGAATAATGAGAAAAAAAAAATGATACGACAGGAGAAAAAAAAAAATTATTATGTATAAAATAACGAATTCTTAAATCTACGATATGACAGATAAATATGTTAAATTTAAAATAAGAGAAAGTAGAATAAAAAAATTTTTATTTTTGATAAATACATCCACGAAATAAAAAAAAACAATAAAATAAGACAAAATTAATAAGATAATCGCGACATAAAAGTACAAATAAATGAAGGCTTCACGCGTTCAAAATTTTACGCCGGGACAGCAGCAAACAGTTGATAGTAAACCGCGCGCGTTAAATGGGTGAAACGTTTAAAAGGAACACTCGAAATTCCAGCAGCGACGTGCGAAGGGGAACGCCGGTGGCACGTGGCTGTCACCAGTGTCTGCAGCGCGATTCAAAGAGCGTCAGAAGCGTACAAAGTTGGTGACAAAAAAAAATTACACAACTGGCAGAAGCGAGCAAACGATTCGAGCGCTGAATAAACGAGAGAAAAGATGAAGAAAACAGAGTAGGAGAAGAGAGAGAGAGAGAGAGAGAAGAGAAAGAGAGTGAGTGAGAGATAGAAAAATATAAATGACAGAGGATATTTGTGACGTAAGTGCGTTATGTGAACCGATGCGTCTACGCAGGCAGGTGGACATCGGATGACAATACAGGCAGTGCACTGAAGAAGTAACTTGCAGGGTGACTAAGGCTACCTGGACGGGTCTCCAGCGTGGTTCCAGCATGTCCCGCTTCCTCCTCGTCGATTCACTCGTGGCTGTCGGTTCCTCCGTCCTTCTTTACGTGATAGGATTGACAGAAAAAAAAGACAGAAGAAAGATATGAAGCTCCTTTTCGGTTCTCTTTAGCGATTTTCCTCTGTCCGCCGGGACGCAGCTCCTCGTCCTGTCCGTTTCTTTTAGTCTTTACCCTCGTTCCTCCCGCCCACCCCCTTTCGGTGTCTGCCTCTCTGTCACCTCTATCCCTTTTCCTCCTCTCTCTCCTCCCTCCGTGCCACTCTATAATTCTCTCTTTCTCGTTCTCTGTCTCTCTTTCTTTCCTCGCTCTTCTCTCGACTTCGATAGCTCGCGCTCTTACTACCTATCCACCTAACTGTGTACCTATTCTATCTGTCTTTCTCCCGGAGCACCGCGTGCCGCGCGCG
This sequence comes from Cardiocondyla obscurior, assembly GCF_019399895.1. Lineage (NCBI taxonomy): Eukaryota > Metazoa > Arthropoda > Insecta > Hymenoptera > Formicidae > Cardiocondyla > Cardiocondyla obscurior. The sequence goes on from NC_091878.1 coordinate 1,395,991, forward strand.
CCACGTGCACCGCCGCGACGTTAAAAGAACGATGCCCGATCGTATGCCGTTGTTGCCCTGATGAAAGGAGGCAACCGATTTCCGAAGACGCCGACGGCGACGCCACTCTTTTTCTCTCTCTCCCTCCCTCTTTCTTTCTCTCTCCTTCTCTCTCTCTTTATCTCTCTTTATCTCTCTCTCTCTCCGGAGATGAATGCCGGAGGGGGGTGGTGGCGGGCGGCCGCAGAGGACGCCCTCTCTCTCTCTCTCGCAACCTGGGGCAACGTTCCCTCGCCGTCGTGGAGACAGGCAAAACGTGCGCCGAACGTAGCGGTGCGGGGTTGCGTGTGCAGGTTTGAAGAAAAAGGGGTATAACCGCGCGCCGGTGGCTGCCGTCGCGACTGTGCGACGCTCGGCACCGCTTAGCCGCGAAACCCTCCGGCCGTGGCGAGCACGCGGCTACTGAGTCGGCGCATTGCGAGGACCATCGCGGCGTCTCGTTCTCGTCGACGTCCCACAGCGCCCGCGGTGGTCTCTCCCTCCGTCCGACGGCGTTCTTTTCTTCGTCGCTCCAGCGCCGCGCGTCCTCGTCGCGCGCGTTATCGCGTCGCTCTCGCGGGGTGATCTCCCGTCTCCGTTCTTATCAGCCCTCTCTTTTTCACTCCGGCGTCGCGTGGGTGTTTCTCGGCTCTCCGGAGAGAGGCAGTCCCGTCGGTTGCGTCGCGACGCACTTCGGCGATTGTCGCCCGAGTGTGCTGACCCACGCTATGTTTTCCAATTTGCATCGCACTTTGTTTTCTTCCCCGGTACCATTTGTCAGTCCTTCTTGAGCCTGTTTTCTGATTTTCCAACGATAACAAAAAAAAAAAATATATCCACGACGTCGATTCTCAAAACGAAATAGTCGCTTACGTATCTCACCTTTAAATAATTATCGTGGAAACGAATGGATTGAAAGGAACAGTTATTTATCTATCAAAAATTTACCTGCGAGATACTCTTTAATTTTGCATTTTATTTCAATTTGATATTCTTATTTTTATTAAGCGTCATATCTTTAACGTTACGTCTATAATCTAATAATCACTTATTATTGCTAATCTTAATCTCCGAATAAATTTAATTTCAATTACTAATTTGATAACGCGGGTATAATCAGATGTAAATAACGTAATATAAATTTTAAGCATGCACATTACTTTTTACTCAATCAAAGTTCCGATATCTTGAAACATATTAAGGTAATTAATTTTTTTTATTTTCTTAATTTTAACAATTACTTTATATTTCTTTTTATTACGGAATGCAAAGAAATAATTATGTTTGTAAACCGGAATTTAATTTCTATCAAGCTCACTCTGTGTATCTTTAACACACGTCACGTGTTAAAACACGTTACATTTTACGAGACTGACAAAGGTCTCGTCGTCGTAAACGAATCTCTGACATCACGTATGGTAGTAGTACGGATGTCCATGTAGTTATTGTTATCGATTCGACCTACTGCTAAGACCAGACTAAAGCCGACCTGTTCTGATGTATTCATCATGCTCAACATAATTTCCCATTCCCCGACTCCGGGATCCCGCGAGTGACACGTCCATTCCTTATTCGCAACATAGCCAAATATTAATCGGCATCACCTTAATATCGTTTGCTCTTCCTATCTGAGATTCGCGATCGTCGAAATATTAAAGCATATTGCGGTCCGCTTGACACGACGTCGCAAATAATTTATCTTGTTTATTACCGGTGGTGTATTCTAAAACACCAAATGTCGCTGAATTGTTCACGAGTCGTACAATCGATCAAGAAAAATATTCAAGATTGTAATTTACGACGCGAATTATATATTTTAATGCCACTTGATTATTTATTTTTACTTTGTTTTAGAAAATTCATATCTGTATGATAAATTTAAGTGTCACGATGATACGTACACTCGATAACTCTTAGAATATTCAGGCGCAATTGCTGGAACTTTATTCGCAATTTAATCGCAGCCTTTCCGCTGTGTATCTTTTCTAAGCTATAGTTGCTCCAAATGTCGTGTCTTCGCGAGATTACGTAAAATGGTGAGAAACTTTCATTGAGACAACATGCAGGGAGTAAGATAGAAACTGCCGCGGCTATAAATCGGCGCGATAACTGAAGATGGTCTGGTGACAATGTCGGGGGAAAAGCAGGTCGCGGGTAGGTAGGTGCGGACAACGTGCGGTAGACTTCACGGCGGTCTAGTTTGTTGTTGTTTGTTGTTGTTGTTCGCGTTGTTTCTCGCGGCGGTACCGAACCGCGGCACAATGCCGAGAGCGTGACGTTGGTATTGATAACAGACCCTCCGATGGCGAGAGGGAGAGATGTTGGGAATACCCGTGATTGAAGATACATACTACCCCATTTTCGCGGCGAGCAAGTTGCACTTAGAGAATCGTATTGGAAACAGTGCGACGGTTTCCAGACTGCGCGCGGCATCAATACCACGTATCCACGGCGCTTCGCGATGCATCTCGGCTGTGCTCGTTAGCCCGGTGATTACTACGAGAAGCGAATTCTTAACTTTTCCGCCGCATCTTGGAATTATCGCAATACGTTTTTTCCCGAAACAAGTAGTTTTATTTTTTGTTCCGCTAATAACTAAAAAAAGAAAAAAAAACTAAAAAAAAAGAAAACGTGTGTATTTTATAAAACAGCGTTTATAATATTTCAGATAAAATTGATTAATTGAGATTAATTATTGGTATTTTCGAATAATCCTGACATCGGTACATCGATCAAAAAAATTTAAACGGCTAACGCACTTGTCGACGCGCAATAAACTGTTCTTATTTTGCACTCGAGCCCAGGTGGAATCCGCCAGAGCCGAGGCAGAGTGCAGAGAGAGAATTGAATATGAAAAAATGACATCTGGTTTAATAAACAGCGAGAGCCGGGGCCGGACTTTGTGCACCGGGAAATTGTCGGCACCGATATTCGACGAGATATCACACAAACACCGTCATCCCCTGATGAAAAGATTGTCAATAACCTCTAACACCTGTTGCGCAGTTTAGCGACGGATTTTATTCTCACGCGTGGGTTATATTCATTTATTGGTTCGCGGATTTGACGGGTCGCGTCGCGACGCGACGCGCCGCGTTGCGTTACAACGCGCACGTCGATACACGAATGACACGAAAGCCTTTAACACGAAATACAGCTGTCGCGTGTACTCCAATAAAATCATATTTCGTAAAAATTTTTTAATAAAATACACGAAATGTATCCTGCAAAAGGTTGCAAACTAATTGTACGCGTTTCTTTTTTTTAGTGCGCGAAATACAAGTCCGCTAATTTTTTTTTCTTTTTTTTTTCTTTTTTTTTTTTTACAGACAAACAGTTTTATTCAGCATTCAGACAAATTGAGAAATTTATGAGGAAACTACGAAATTATTATATGCGACATGGTTTTCAATTTTATACAAGAGATAACTTACATCTGAATTTACCTCGGGAATATATTTTATTTGCTACTATTTGCTTCTAATTAATTTAAGATGCATACATTGGATACATAAATAACACGTAATTTAGCAAAGTTTTTATTATTATAATTTTTTTTTTATCGCAGACATTAATGAGACATATTCGTATAGCTCGTTAATTTTAATATATCTGTGAAGCGCAATTATTCTCACGCCCAGTCTGACTGAAAATCAAAAGCGAAAAGGTTTAGGAGTTCCGTAACAGGAGACTCGTGTCGTCCCAGCCGCAGCATGGGAGATGCATTTCGTAGTGTTGTTGATTTTTGCATAATTTATCAAGGTTGTTTGGCTAAGCGAGCCGTTAGGGCGGAATCGCAGGGGTTGCTGAGCTCGGGAGTTACGCCATAGGGCGACAATTTCAGACACCCTTCGCCAAGATGATTAGCATCCACGTCAGGGACGGATCCCATTATAAAATATTTTTAAACGTCGCGTTAAAATCTATCATTCGATATAGTAGCAAAGAGCGGTGCACACGTGTAACATAAAACTTATGATCCTTGTTTAAAACATGAGTGTAAAACTATTTTATATAAATTTATTTAAATGCCTTTTTTTTCTTCTTATCACATTTACGTAACATACGTATTTCATTCGTATGATTCTCTAGGCGTTTACATTGTTTCCGGTAGTGATGTAAGTAACTACTTATAAACATAGCATCTCTACGTTCAATATCGAAGTCAATAACCTATGTCTGACTACACGTGTCTAAAACCACTTGCGCCTAAATTTATACGTGCGTCGCGCTCTTTTTCTTTCTCCACCATAACTTTAAATAATTTTCCCATAATAAATAAAAACCTTATGCAATCGTACGATTACGTAAAATAATCTTTTGAATGTAAATAATAATTAACTCTAATATATTCTTTTTTTTTTTTTAATTCACTAATGGCATTAAATTATAACTTTTCAAGGTAATAGATAACAATTTCTCCGTCTGTGATATTCCGGTCAAAAAAAAAAAAAAAATGTTTATGATCTATAGCGCAACTAACCGAAAAGGGATCACATGCGGTTAAAAATTCTCTTGAAAGATGCGGCCGTATTTTTCCGAGCAATTTGCCGACAAGGGTCGGCCCTGCTCGACACGTAAGCAGGCATATCGCGAATACACGGCGGCGTTGTTGCGGATAGGAGCGGGTGGACGCAGGGTTGGCATACAGAACGAAGGGGTTATGCGACGCTGAGAAGCGGCGAGGGCGGAGAGGGAAAGAGAGAGAACAAGAGATAGAATCCTGGTGGAGGTTGGGGCATCGTTGTGGGACAGTCGGTGGTGGGACGAGGGGGTCGCAGCCTATTCTATACTATACTACTCTACAATAGTTGTTTACCAGAGTCATACTGATCGATACTCAGTGTTTGCTATCAGAGGGAACCATGCATGCCGGGCGCTACTTGCCCAACACCAAAAGTAAACACCCACCCCCGGTCGCTATCACCCCAACAACACTCCCGCCGCTCCTCCGTCAAGCATCTACCGGTGAATTCTCACTCGTCCTCCCACCTTCCCTCCCTTCGCCCTCCGCCGCCTCTGTGTCTCTCTTATCCTCTCCTAGAGACCCTCTTTCCGTCGTATCTGACCGCCGCCGTAGATGCATGGACATTCACCGACGTCATTACACCTACGAACCGTCTATAAGCGTACCGTTATGACGCACGTTGCCGACGTGCCTCGCACGTGGATTTTTGCCACCGGTACAAGCGGAACATTTTCTCGTTCCCGAGACATCAGGATGAAGTTGAAACAACAAAAATACTTCAATCACCGAGATTAATTTTAACGGAAAAACTAATTATAGCCCATGCCTTTTGTTGGTATTCCACGGTTATATAAATCAAATATAACTAAAATAGCTTTTCTTAAATAGCAATAATACCTACTGTCGTGTGTCACATTTAAACGATTTCTCTCTCTTTCGACTCTAGTTTCTTAATGTACAAAAAGTATGAACGTGTTTAAATTTAAATATCTAATCGATGAGTGCGGGTCTTAACTTTTCTTTCTGGAATAAAATGCAATTATTATTCGCGTGATAAAATGCAACACGTATTTATTTAATTTTGCAAAAGAATATCGATATAATTGAGAGTAAGTAGTTACGTTGAAAATTATTTGTCAGCGTAACGTGAGGATTTCATAAAATCAGTAAATATGAGCATTTACGAGCGATTGTGAGCCAAGCACGCGTATATCGCACGCAGCCCATTTCCTCCACGACCACTGCCTTGCGTAAGGTGCAAACTACCCCCATAGGAGCGCGGGAAATGTCTCCGAGCGATCATAGCCAGGTCCAGGCCGTTTCGCCTAGTACATTTGCATAATAGGGCAGCTCGTGTCCGGGAACACGACGTCGGGGAAATAAGGGTGTTAAAAAGTGTAGCACAGAAAAAAAAAGAAAGAAAGAAAGAAAAAATCGTACGTGTCGTGAGATTCTTTCGGGGAATACGGATTCGCTGCTGGTAGCCCCATTATTACGCTGAACATAGCGGGAATAACGTTATTAAGAAATATGCAAATCTAGAGATCAACTATCTTTCAATAAGAATTAATAATAATCGAAATTTAGGGACGAAAATAAAATGCGACGGTGCCTAACGTTGTATAATGTAACTTTTTTTGCTGGAAAATTTTTTTTATTATATTTTTTATAAAGCGTTTCTATATGTGCCTACATTAATTGAAATTCAAATCAAAACTTAAAAAGGTAGCATTATAATAGCTGGCAATACGTACACATACGTAACTTTTGTGTGTTTAAAAGAATATAATTAAAAATTGTGCATATTCAGCCATTTTATGAAAGAGATAATTAAATATGAAAAAATAGACATGCAGTCTATAAAATAATTCGCATGTTCACTTTACCTAACGCTGTTTAATGCATTCGCAAAAATAATAATCCTGTTCCGTACAGGTATGTTGTATATGTTTTTATATAATACATTCGTAAAGCTCTAAATAAAATAATAAAAATCTGAAAAAAAAATTTACATTTTAGATTTTCTTAATGCAATACAATCGGTACTTTTTCTACTTGTTCCGAAGTTCACAATATTAAAATTTTTTTAATAAATTATATGCACATAATATTGCGCTCTTGTTATTCTTGAAAGAAAACACGTGAATAAAATAAATAACATTTGTAATATAATTATAATGTGACGTTAAGCTACTTTTTTTTTTTTTTTTACATGGTGAAAAAACACGTTGTTTATTTCCTGCTAAAAAATTTATAGATCGTCGGTCGCGAATTAACTTTGAATCGATGTAAGGCGGAAAGTGAAATTTTCGGAGGAAATGACGTTCCGGGAAATGATTTTAATACGGTGCCGGCTGAGAAAGGGTGAGACACGGCAAAAGCCGGAAAGTCGCCGCAAATCCTGCGCGGACGGGTACAGAATAGGGAGGCTGGTAAACAAACAGTGAAAATAATATAATTTACAGAGGATTAGGAATGGTCGGGACGGTGCAACGGATGGCAGGGGGGAAGCAGGAAAGGGGGAAGAAAGGGTTTCGGGTGCACAGAATAACTGTTTCTGGTTATAATTGATATCCTGGCAAAGCTCTATAATCCCTCCCAGCCCGGCTGCCACCCTCTTGAAAGTCGAAACCAGGTACGGCAAAAGGTGGAGACCACAAAACCACATCACGTTTGGTCATGCTTCTATTTACGGAACATTTTCATAACGGTTTGTTTCCGTTAATGTGGCCCGACCGCCGGGAAAGGAAATATATTTCCTCGTACGTTTTCAATACGTTTCTCAGATCGGTGATTACTTTGTTCGCGATTCTAATATTATACATCTTGTACGAACTGCATTTCCAGCAAATTTCTTATTTTTTATTAAATTATTACAAAATTTATTTAACATATTATAAGCATATATGTATAAATTATTACAATTTTTTTAGTTTAAAAAAAAAAGTTTAATATATTACGTGTACATTTTTGTATCTATTATACGCACGTATATACATTGTATGCCTTATTACGATGCACAATGAAAGCATTTTATATTTATTCTTACGGACACAAAAGCTTAACGCAATATAATACTATTGAAAAATGACAATAATAAAAAAAAGAAAAAAAAACGTCACCGATAGCAGTTAAAAGCTAGGAACAAAGAGTGGAGTAACGTAACCGGAACGAAAGGAATGAGAAAACGAGAACACAACGCGACGCGACCGGCGAGACAGAAAACAGAAAATTCGAAGAACAGAGCGGTGGACGAGAGGGGTAAATGACAAAAATGGGAAACGCGCGGCCGAGGGAGGAAGGAAACAAGCGAGATAGCGCAAGGTAATACCTCTGCCTGGCAAACGTGTAATTACGATGCCATTGAAAAGTTGACCAACGTGGTCTTCCGTGGGCGCATTAATGCGACTGACCGCCTCTTCCCAATTATAAAAGTCTTGAAACAATGGGAGCTGCGAGCGCTGACGTCGCGCGACAGCGTACACGCGCGGATAAATGATACGCGCATCTGTCCAGCCGCGCCCTGGACTCTTCGACGCTGTTCTTCCGGCCGTCAACCGGACGTCAGGCCTGTTTCCGAAAGTTCGTTTGCGCGAGCGTCAAGAGGAACTCGCGTCCCCTCACGGGCTTGTCTCTTTATTCCCCATGGATATTTTATGCTCGCAATCCTTTATTTCCCTTAGTACGTCGACATCGGTGCACAATGGCCCGGACTTCGGTAATTGGACAACAGATTCAGAATGGATTTCGATAATTAGGGAACCTAAGAAAATTCTCTGTAGCGTTTCAACGCGAAAATTTTCTCCCCTCCTTTCTTTTTTTTTTTACGCGGTAATTGTTTTTGTAATTAAAAATTCGAGGTACTTTTATGATGTTTAAAATTAATTAAATTATATGGAATATAGGTATCTATAATTTTTTTTTATAGTTTATATATCATGTTTAAAGCGTAGATAATTTTAATATTTAATTAAAATGTTCAGGCGAAGACGGTCTTCGCGATTTTCCCGCGTTTCACCCGCGACCGCCAGTGATTGTAATCGGGTTAAGCAGCGCTGAGAAATCGGGGAAGAGATGGGTGACCCTCGTGCGCGCCGACCAATCACAGCGCTTCATCGATCGCCTGATCGCGAACGATCCACGCGAGCCGTGGCGCAGTCGAGATCCGCCGACCACGTGCAGCGCTACGGTTTTCGCGACGGATATCGAGGTATCTGCGTATGTTTTACGTGCTTGTAGTCGGGCGACGATACGGCGAGCATCGAATTCTTTCTGCCTAAAAGCCGAAATCTCTAACAGTCAGACTTATTGCGGAGCTTCGGGCGCGAGCACGTGTCGCTTAATCGCTCCGCAGTTTCGCGTGTTTTCGGTCGCAGAAAGGTCAGTCTCACGTATGAATAAGTGTCGACGTCGTCGGCTCGGGAACAGACTATCATTTTTTGTACTCGTGTGTTATTCCATTCATCGTTCTGTGCTTTGTTTCGTGGCTCGAAAAAGTGCTCCGGAACGACAAGGTTAGATCAGCGGATACAGCGCACGGACCGTCCGACCAGATATTAGTCACGTCGCTCGCGATCAACATTATCGGTCCGCGGCTTCTTCTCCGTCGCGGCTCAGATTCTCAATCTATATCGCGGCCCGTCTCATTTGCCGCTTGACGAAAGTTCCCTACGTCGTTCATTCCGCCGACGAGACTCTTAGACTTCGCATTACATTGCAGATCGAGATCGAGACCGAGGATAAATCTTCGGAAGTGTCGTGGACTATCCTGTGAGTGTCCAGTGCATGGAGAGATGACGACACGTCCCATCTGAGAGGAGGAGCAGGCCCGGGACGGGCATCCTGCATCGGCGGAGCAACTCTTAGGTGAGCATAAATTTTTTTGTATAAAATCTTTATTAAATAAAAACTTTTATTTTTTTTTAATTAATTTTATTAACAAATTTACGTGTCTACATTAATATTGTTCTTTTTGTTACAGTCACCGGCTGATCTCTTCAACTCCGCTGGCGTTCATGCAGATCGGTGAGTCTCATCATTTTCTTTTCTTTTTTTTTTTTTTTTATTGTAATTTGTAATTGGGTGGGTTTTTTAAATTAAAAGTCGTATCTTTGCAATATTCTATATCGATTAGTGCGCGAGGGATCTAATCCTTATAAATCCGAGAAAGTTTGTCTTTCTCCAACATCGTAAAGAAAACAAGAGGCACCGTCGACGAATTCTCACGAAGCGAATTGCTTCGCAAAAGCGCCGCTTCAGAATGACAAATTAACGAGTCGTGGTTTTCTTGCGCATTGCTACTAGAATCCTTTGCGATCACGTGGATCCACTCCTTCTGTATCTAATCCTCAGCAAAACTTCGATGAGACCGTTAAAAGAGATTGATCGCCGTCGTGATCAAATCGAATCTCGTCGCAAAAAACGAGTTCTACTTTCCACTGCAAATAACCATTGTCACTATCGAATTATTAATTACAATGTTTAAAGCATAATTTGAAAATTCTTGATTAAGAAAAGAGCAAAATTTCTAAAGCATAATTATACTTAAATGAAGTAAAAATATCTTTTTGTAAAAAATAAAATCAAGACTTCTTTTCGTTTTCTCTTTCTCTCTCTCTTTTTATTTTTCACATAAAAAATGGCACTAGTAAAAAGTTTTGAGAGCCATGATTAAAAAATTTTTCTAATAAGTTTTTACACTTTAAAAACGAAAGTGATAATATTGTAGTTGGACAGATTATTAATGACTTAATTCATTTACCTGTATTAATCACGTTATACTTTATAACAAAGAATCTTTACTGAAGGACCAGATATTTTCATAATTACACGGTTTGTGTAGCAATTTTATATCGGATAGAAAACTTTGCGCCGCTAGATATGAAAAAGTCAAAGGTGCCGCGTTATGCCAGCTCGAGAATGAATTGCGGCCACGAAGGGACCCAATGGGGGTGGGAAGGGGGGGGGGGATGGTGTCATTAGAAATCCGACGGGGTTGCCAGCTACCTCTCAAAGTCTTAGCCCTCCTACGGCCGGTGGTCCCCTCATTCAAGGGGAATTTCTAACTGATTTACGAGAAAACAAGTCTGTTTAATATTTCTCTTGTTCCCTTGGCGCCGACGACGCGACCACGTCTCCGCGCGGGACTCGTCGACTCATAATCTCTCTAAATCGACTTAACATTTCGTAATATTATCTCTAATTCAAGTTGTAGCATACAAAACGCGCGCATACGTTAACTTTTCGAATACGTATAGTTTAAAATTATGTATGTGTGAATATTGAGATACCTCGTTATCGATAATTAATCCGTAAAGCTGATCGAAAGTTCTTTCGGTAAATCGATGGGAAGCGAGAATGAAATCCACGTGTATACGAGATATTATTATCTCATAATTTTCAATCGGATTTAAAACGTCGCGGAAACAAATGTCTCGAGACATTTACGCCAGCGGATTAGATATACTCCCGATTTACGTGACGGCATGCTGGAAGTTGTATCGTTCCTTTATATAAATCTTCCACTTGAAATCTACTTAGAGACCCCTAACCCTCGGCGGCGTGAACCCTCCGCGTCCTCAGGGCCAAACAAGTTGCTTTCGCTTTCAACTCTCCCGCACGATTTGGTAGCGCATTGCCCAAAAATGTGCGCTTTAACGCAAGCGTTGTTGGAATTTTAACGACAGATTTTCTAATAAGTTTAAAAATCAGTCTTGTTGCTTTAGAAAATTATTGGAACTCCGACAAGTTTAAAATAATAATGGCAAAATTTTTTGTCGCTTATGTAATAAATACCGCTCCTCCCTAGCCCCATTTTCCCTTCCGTCTCTCGACGTTGGTTTCGCATAAAAGAAAAGGAAACACTCGTTTTTTTCCTCTTGTACGAAAAAAATGCTTAATAGCTTCCATGGCGTTTTTTGCAAGTACCTACTCTCTTAGCTGTGGTTTCCGCCCTTTCTCCCTCCTTTTCGCCGGTTTTCTCCCTCTTTATCAGTCTCTTTCTTTCCTCCGTGCTATCCTCGATTGTTCACTAACAACCACCCCTGTTTTCTCTATCGCGAAATGATACCGAAATTAAAATATGTTTGCCGCAGGCCCAATCTAAATGTATAATATTAAACATATTTTTGCGCAGTTAAATTATTTTTCCAACAGTATTTATTTTTAGAATAATTAATTAATTAAAAAAAAAAAGGAAAACAATAAAATTAATCAAACCAGAAAATAGTATTAAGAATTAAGTAAGAAAAAGAAAAATAGTTTTTATATTAATAATTGCGAGAAAATATTATTGTGAACATAAACAGCCGTCGGAAAAGAGTGCCTGCTCGTTATCTGAAATAAATCAAACGACAAGCAGAGATATAAGCCAGCGCGAAGCATATTCTCCGGTAAACTTTTCCTAGTAGAGAGCCACATGAGAACTCGGGATCATAAATGCATTTACAGGCGCG